>NC_133130.1:67810103-70210103 GCF_048418815.1 Hemitrygon akajei | reverse complement strand
GAGAGGAGCAAGCTTCATCATAAGAGCATCAACTGGAAAAAGCACTGTTATGTAGATGCTCTACCAAACCTCAGTACTTAGCCGTTTCATCTTGTAGGCAACATTCCTGCTTGTTGAGCTTGAGCAAACATTTTATTTCTATAGTTTCTCACAACACTAATGTGTAATTTATAAGCAGAGTATGTTTAATTCTTTAGTGAGACTTACACCAAGGGGAACCATATAAAAAAAAGCATATCATTACCTATGCATGACTGTGTTTCAATATTTCAGTTGTAGTATGAAAGCAAGACAAATCTGAAAGACTCACCAAGGAGGGACATGCTCTCTGCTGGTGAAGAAGCCAAATCGTTCCAGGTGCTCCTCCAACTGAGGAATTATCAGTGAGTGCAGCTTCCCCACCTTGCCACTCTTCAAACAGTGATAGCAGTCGAAGTTTATCATTGGTGTGCAGACCGCATGAAGGGAGGCCCACAACAACTTCTATCAATAAATAGTTATAAAATCAGAGTAAGTACAAAATCTGACCTTTCAGCTGACTGTGACCCTTATTTTCAACTGATCCTACTGCCTTTACAGATTACCTCTACCTCAGATGCTCCACAGGCACCAGGTCAATATTTGTTAATGAATGGACGTTATAATAAACCCCTCACTCCTCACCAATCAGCAGGGGAATGAAGTGCTTTTCACAAGCAAGGGCGATGTTGGAAAGCAAAATACAACACATCCAGGAAATGCAAAGACAATGGAAAAACTCAAAACAGGGAGGCAGTGCAATAGACAGAAACAGCCCTGAAGTTTGATAGTGTCTCATTGAATTGCTATTTCTCCCTCCATAAATTTTGTCCAGCCCTATGAATATTTCCAGAATTTTCTATTCCTGGAAGAATATTTAGGCAAGGTGGAAGGGGGCAATGGAACTGCCATTGGACTGGTGAAGTGGTACTAACGGCAGGAAAGAGGCAGTGAGCAAGATTTATAGCATTTGGATAAAATAAGTGTTGCTGGTTATATGTAGTTAGGGTAAAACTTATTGAGGACTAGAATATAAAAGCAAAAATGTAATGCTGAAGCTTTATAAGGCAATGGCCAGACTGCACTTGGAATATTGACAGCATTTTTGAGCCCCTTATCTGAAAAAATTTATGTGATGGCATTGAAGAGAGTCCAGAGGAAGTTTACGAGAATTATCCTGGGAATGAAAAGGTTAGCATATGGGAACTGTTTGAGTTTTGGGCCTGTACTCACTGCAGTTTTGAAGAATGAGGGTGAATCTCATTGAAACCTATCGAATATTGAAATGCCTAAATGGAGAGGTCTTGGAGAGGATGTTTCCCATAGTGGGGGTCTAGGATCACAGGACACAACCTCAGATAGAACGGCATCACTTTAGAACAGAGAAAAGATGTGGACAACACACACAAAATGCTGGTGGAACACAGCAGGCCAGGCAGCATCTATAGGGAGAAGCACTGTCGACGCTTCAGGCTGAGTTCACTTGTATCAATTCAGACTAGCAGTTAAAATGAAAAAATTTTTAAGAGTAAAAATAATCAAATGTCCCTTCCACTTATATGAACAAAGCAATGCATTGATACAGAATGACAGGGTTGTGCTTTTAGTGTTATGTAACAATCAGATGCAACCATATAACTCTTATAAATCAATGCATGTGCATCTGCCCTGTTATTCAATTATTGAAATAGAGGTTATATGTACTCAGGCTCAAGATATTGCTTTGACTCAAATTTGAAAAAACAGTCACTCTTCTGATTTGAGTTACAGCCACCTTATTCTAGAACAATTCCAGAAGGAGATTCTGCAATTCCAATCCCAACTCTTTCCCTGCAGAGTAATCAAGACACAGAGATAAATAATAATTTCAACAAAAATAGACTCTAAATTCAGAAATGGTGTTATTAAAATTTTTGCCTTGCTGGCTGTTCATATTTACAAGAAATTATTCGTTGGTCACACAGCGCAAGGTTTAAAAACAGCTTGGGTGTTTTTCGGTGGGCTGCAATCAGTATGAGAAGCTGGCCGAGGTTTAAAAAGAGCTGTGCTGTTTTTAGCTGTGGGCTGTAATCAGTGTGAGGCCAATAAAAAGACAGCCGGTGTAAGCAGAGGGACCATTGTTGGAGTGCAGCACTTAAGAGTTGTCGGGCTTTGACTCAACAGGCTTCGGCAAGACAAGCACAGGTGGAGGCTCTAAGCAGGTTTCGAGTGAGTTTATTTTTCTGTAAGTACATAGCTAGTACACTGAGAATGGATCAGAGGTAGTGGTATGTTCTTTGTGTGAGATGTGGTAGCTCCGGGAGGCCTCCAGTCTCCCTGTCAACTACATCTGCACAAAGTACATCGAACTGCAGCTCCTCAGAGCTCCCGCAGCTGGATGAGCTTCGACTCATTTGGGAAAATAAGGAGGTGCTAGATAGCAGTTACAGGGAAGTAGTCACTCTTAAGTTGCAGGAGGCTGTGTGGATGTCAGGAGAGGGAAAGGGAATAGGCAGCCAGTGCTGAGTACCTCTGTGGCTGCTCTCCTCAGTAATAAGTATACCACTATAGATACTGCTGGAAGTGGGGCAGGAGGGTGAAGAGACAACCTACCAGGAGGAAGTAGTAGCAACCGGTTCTCTGGCCTGGAAGGGAATGGGGAGAGAAGGAGTGCAGTAGTGTTAGGGGATTCCATAACTAGAAGAGCAAAAAAACAGATTATTCTGTGGACGTGGAAGAGACACCTATATGATATGTTGCCCTCCCCCACCCCCAGGTGCCAGAGTTAGGGATGTCTCGGATCAGGTACATGGCATTCTCAAGGGGGAAGGTGAACGGCCAGAAGTTGTGGTACGTATTGGTACCAACAACATAGGTTCGAAAAGTGAGGCGGTCTTGAAGAGAGAATACAGGGAGTTAGCAACAAACTGAAAAGCAAGACCACCAGGGTAATCATCTTTGGACTGCTGCCTGTGCCATGTACCATTGAGGGTAAAAATAGGATGATTTGGCAGATTAATGTGTGGTTGAAGAATTGGTGCAGGGGGCAGGGTTTCAGATTTCTGGATGACTGGGGCTCTCTTCAAACCTGTACAAAAAGGATGGGTTCCACCTGAACCGAGGGCCACCAAGTTTGTTTGAGCTGTTGGGAGGGTTTAAGCTAAACTGTCAAGGCGCTGGGAACTGGACTGATAGGATTGAGGATGGGACAGATGATATACAACTAGATATAGTGTGTAGTGCAACTGTGAGAAAGAACTGGCTGATGATAGGGCAAAATTGCAGTCGGTGAGATGAGTTAAAGTGTAACGGGGACAAAAAAATTTAAAAGGGTGATGAAAACAGAACTGAAGATGTTATATTTGAATACACAGTATACAGAATAAGGTAGATGTTCTTGTAGCACAGTTAGAGATTGGCAAGTATGATGTTTTTGGCATCTTTGAGTCGTGGCTGAAAGAAGATCATAGTTGGGTTCTTAACTTTCAAGGATGCACATTACATTGAAAGGCATGTAGCAGAGGGGGTGAGCTGACTCTGCTGGTAAAAAAAAAGAAATCAAATCCTTAAGAAATGGTATCTGATTTGAAGATGTAGAATCCTTGTGAGTAGAGTTAAGAAACTGCAAGAATAAAAAGATCGTGATGGGATTTATATATAGACCTCCAAACAGTATTTAGGATGTGGGCTACAAATTACAACGGAAGATAGAAAAGGCTTGTAAAAAGGGCAATGTTGCAATAATCATGAGGGATTTCAATATGCACGTAGTTTTGGAAAATATGGCTGGTTCTGGATCCCATGAGAGGGAATGTGTAGAATGCCTACGAGACAGCTTTTTAGAGCAGCTTGTGGTTGAGCCTACTTGGGGAATGGCAATTCTGGATTGGGTGTTATGCAATGACCCAGATTTAATCAGGGAGCTTAAGGAAAAGGAACCATTTGAAGGCATCCTGCAGTTTGAGAAGCTAAGATCAGATGTATCAGTATTACAATGGAGTAAAGGGAATTACAGAGGCAGGAGAGAGGAGCTGGCCAAAGTTGATTGGAAGGAGACTCCAGCAGGGATGCTGGTGGAACAGCAACGGCTATTTTTTTCTGGGGGGAGTTTGGAAGGTGCAGGAAAGATATCTCTAAAGATGAAGAAATATTCCAAAGGAAGGAAGAGACAACCGTAGCTGCCAAGGGAAGTCAAAGACAGCATAAAGGCAAAAGAAAGAGTCTATAATATAGCAAAAATTAGTGGAAAGGTAGAGGCTTGGGAAGCTTTTAAAACCAACAGAAGGCAACTAGATAAGTCATAAAGAGAGGAAAAGATGAAATATGAAGGTAAGCAAGCCAATAATATAAAAGAGGATACAATAATTTTTTGTCAATTACAGAAAGAGTAAAAGAGAGACAAGAATGGATATCAGACTGCTGAAAAATGACACTGGAGAGATAGTATTGAAGGACAGAGAAATGGGTGATGAGCAGAATAAGTATTTTGCATCAGTCTTCACTGTGGAAGACACTTGTGGAATACCAGAAATGTGAGAGTGTCGGGGGCAGTGCATGTCGCTGCTATTACTGAGGTGAAGGTGCTCGGAAAGGTGAAAAGTCACCTGGACCGATGAACTACACTCCAGGATTCTGAAAGCAGTAGCCGAAGAGATTGTGAGGTACTAGTAATGATCTTTCAAGAATCACTAAGATTCTGGAATGGTTCCTGAAGATTGGGAAATTACATATGTCACTCCACTCTTTAAGAAGGGAGGGAAACAGAAGAAAGGATGCCATTTAGCTTGAACTCAGTGGTTGGAAAAATGCTGGAGTCCATTATTAAGGTACTTTGGAGAGACCTGATAAAATAGGCCAAAGTCAGCATGGTTTTCTTAAAGGGAAATCTTGCCTAACAAATCTGTCCGAACTCTTTGAGGAAATAGCAGGCAGGATCGACAAAGGATAGTCGATGGTTGTTTATTTGGATTTTCAGAAGGCCTTTGACAAGATGCCGCCTATAGTATTACAGGAAAGATTCTAGCATGATAGAAGATTAGTCCACTGTCAGGAAGCAAAGGAGGACTTTTGTGGTTGACTGCCAGTTACTGGTGGTGTGCTGTAGCGGTCAGTGTTTGGACTGCTTCTTTTCACATTACACATCAATGATTTGTACATAGAAACTGATGGCTTTGTGGCCAAGTGTGCAGACGGTATGAAGATAAGAGGAGGGGCAGGTAGTGTTGAGGAAGCAGGGAGGCTGCAGAAAGACAAATTGGGAGAATGGTTAAAGAGGTGGCAGATGGGATATAATGTAAAGAAATGCATGGTCATGCACTTTGGCAGAAGGAATAAAGGTGTGGACTATTTTCTAAATGGAGAGAAAATTCAAAAATTAGAGGTGCAAAGGGACTTGAAAGTCCTCATACAAGATTCCCTAAAGGTTAACTTGAAGGTTCAAGTCAAGTTAAGTCATTTCTTATTGTCATTTCAACTATAACTACATAACTGACCATAACGAGATGTTTTTCAGGACCATGGTGCTACATGAAACAGTACAAAAACTACACTGAACTACATAAAAACAACAAAGAAAGTAAAACCAGACTACAGACCTACCCAGGACTACATAAACTGCACAAAACAGTGCAGGCATTACAATAAATAATAAATAAGACAATAGGCACAGTAGAGGGAAGTAAGTTGGTGTCAGTCCAGGCTCTGGGTATTGAGGAGTCTGATGGCTTGGGGGAAGAAACGACCAGACTATGTCGTGAGAGCCCGAATGCTTTGGAGCCTTTTCCCAGATGGCAGGAGGGAGAAGAGTTTGTATGAGGGGTGTGTGGGGTCCTTCATAATGCTGTTTGCTTTGCGGATGCAGCGTGTAGTGTAAATGTCTGTAATGGCCGGAAGAGAGATCCTGATGATCTTCTCAGCTGACCTCACTATCCGCTGCAGGGTCTTGCGATCCAAGATGGTGCAATTTCTGAACCAGGCAGTGATGCAGCTGCTCAGGATGCTCTCAATACAACCCCTGTAGAATATGATGAGGATGGGGGGGTGGGAAATGGACTTTCCTCAGTCTTCGCAGAAAGTAGAGACACTGTTGGGCTTTCTTTGCTATGGAGCCGGTGTTGAGGGACCAGGTAAGATTCTCCACCAGGTGAACACCAAGAAATTTGGTACTTTTAACCTTTCTTAAGGTGCTCTAAACTCAGGTTTAGTTTATAGTAAGGAAGGCAAATGTAATGTTAGCATTCATATCAAGAGGACTAGAATATAAAAGCAAGGATGTAATGCTGAGGCTTCATAAGGCATTGGTCAAACTACACTTGAATATTGTGAGCAGTTTTGGACCCCTTATGTGAGAAAAGATGTGCTGGCATTGGAGAAGGTCCAGCAGAGGGCCATGAGAATTATCCCAGGAATTAAAGGGTTAATATCTGAGGAGCAGTCGATGGCTTTGGCCCTGTACTCGCTGGAGTTTTGAAGAAAGAGGGGGTATCTCATTGAAACCTATTGAATATTGAAAGGCTTAGATTGAGTGGATGTAGAGAGGATTTTTCCTATAGTGGGGGAGCCTAGGACCAGAGGGCAGATCCTCAGAATTGAGGGCCTTCCATTTAGAGATGAGGAGAAATCTATTTAGCCAGAGGATGATGAATTTGTGGAAGACACTGCCACAGAAGGCAGTGCAGGCCAAGTCATTAGGTATATTTAAGGTGGAGGATGATCGGTTTTTGATTAATCAGGGTGTCAAAGGTTATGGGAAGAAGGCAGGAGAATGGGGCTGAGGGATAACAAATCAGCCATAATGGAACGATGAAGCTCAATGGGCCGAATGGCCTAATACTGCTCTTCTGGTCTTATGTTTAAACTGCCTTTCTTGAACTTCACCAGATAAGCACCATCCAATTAAAAGTGGAGCACCAAATCTTGCTGATTGATTTTTCAGCAACATTTAAAGCCGTCCAATCATTTAAAGCCTATTTGAATGAGGCAGGAAAGCAAACAGGGAGAAAAAGACTTCAGGAACTTTTTTAATTAGTCTGTGTCAAAGCTGTGAAATAAATCCAATTCAAGATAATATTAAAGAAGTGAGGCTCTGGGCAAACGGACATTAATTTGCCATTTAGGTCTCTATTCATTGGAGCGTAGAAGGTTGAGGACATGATTTGAGAGTTAGGGGGCAAAAGTTTAAGGGAAACACGAGGGGGTATTTCTTTACTCAAGAGAGTGATAGCTGTGTGGAATGAGCGTCCTGTAGAAGTAGTAGAGGCCAGTTCAGTTGTGTCATTTAAGGTAAAATTGGATAGGTATATGGACAGGAAAGGAGTGGAGGGTTATGGGCTGAGTGCGGGTAGGTGGGACTAGGTGAGATTAAGAGTTCGGCACGGACTAGGAGGGCCGGAATGGCCTGTTTCCGTGCTGTGATTGTTATATGGTTATATGGTTAATTACCAGCAAACTCAAATTACCTCCCTTAAGCCAAAACTAAAATTCCACCCAGTAGAAATGGGCTCAAACTTGCAACCTGATAGTGGGAGACCTGTAAATCACTAAGAACACAACTATTTTCTGACTGCTTTGATTTACAACCCTCCCACTGCCACACCCCATGCCCCTGAAAGAATATCCCATTTAAATATTCAGCTCTTCGGAAACTGTTAAGCAGATTAGGACATGCTTGGAATGTTTATGAGCAAAAGCACAGAATGTGACAGATGTTTGGTGAAGTTTAGGTACGAGTTACCTCATGTGGTTATGATTCAGCAGTAATACTGGAAAACAGGTTCAAACGGAGGCCATTTGAGTACTTGATCAGAACCATGAAAATTATGACAGAGTGAGGAAGAGTTGCAGAGCAATGATTTAGTCCTGTGATAGATGATCATCGTGCAGATCATTCACAGTTCTACTATCTGCACAAAGTGTGTAATTTGCCATTGTTAGTAACCATACCTTATATGCTCTGCTGAGGACTTCCTCTCCTCCCTTAATTTTTAATAGGTTGACAATAACTTGATTTCCGTACTGTGCCTTCAGCAACATCAGATGCCTGAGAAATTAAATGTAACATTTTACTTTCTAAATCAGTTAATTACTTTGTCTTTAAAACAATGATATCTTACACTATAAAACTGGTCCATGGATCCAGGAACACTACCTCATTATTTATTTTTTGCCTTTTTTTGTACTTTACAGTAACTTTCATGTTTTGCAGTGTACTGCTGTCACTGTTTTGGATAGAACATTACACCCTGGTGCCCTTTGCCCTCTCAGGTTGGGGTTAGCGATCCCATTAAGAGTGTCTTCTTTGTTTGAAGAACAAACATTAACCTAGATGTCATATAAAATTGATTTAACAAGGCAAGGAATTAGGAGGAGAAGATGGCAGCGCGACACAGCGCGCGCGGCCTCTCTGGTGAATGATATCTGTTATTTGTCAAGTAGGGTACCGTGCACAATCCTGATTTGATGGAGGCAGACGTGAGAGCACGGAGGAACATCTGGAGAAACTTCTGAAATGCCCGCTTCACTGCCGCTGCTACTGTGCGGTCCAGAATCTCCGGAGGAGAAGGCCTCCGAGACCTCAGCTTTGCTTGTTTTGGTGGCCGGGACGAGGTCAAAGGCGCTCGGTAGAGAATGGCGCTCGGGAGGCTGTATCGGAGGGGCTGGTCGGAGGCTCGAAGTTTTCGGACAGACTCAGAGTCTGCTGTCGTCGGGTGCTTCCAAGGCATTGTCAGTGCCTAGAAGTTTATGGCAGGGAGAGTTCTCCCGTTTGCTGCCTGATAACGGGACGATTGGAGTCAATCGGGACTTGAGACTTTTTAAAAAGCGTCCATGGTATGTGTTTATCGAATTAAGGTATTATTTTGCACTGCTGTAACTATATGCTTTAATTATGTGGTTTTGTCAGTGTGAGTCTTGGTTTGTCCTTTTTGTTTATTTTGTGATATCACTCCGGAGGAACATTGTATCATTTCTTAATGCATGCATGCATTTCTAAATGACAATAAACGAGGACTGAGTGTCCTCATAATCTAAAAACCAAACAGATAGGATGCACAGAGTTTTAAGAAAAACAATTAGCAAAACTTTGTTGCAGCCTTAGTCCAAACAGAGACCAATGAGCCGAATTTCAGAGGTGACGTGGGGGTGACTGCCCTTCACATTGATGTAGTCTTTAAGCAAACGTGACAACTTTGGTAAACACTCTAGTGGTTGGAGTCATTTCATGCATCAAGGAAGATGTTTGTGCTCACTGGAGAAAATGAGAACAGCCTCCAGTCATCCCTGCAGGAGACCCACAGGCAGTGCCCTTATCCCAACTATCTCCAGCTGCTTTATCAATGACCTTCCTTCCATCACCGGGTCAGAAGTGGAGACATTTGCTGATGGTTATAGAAAGCCTAATGCCATTTGCAACTCCTTAGAAACCGAGAGTCCTAAACAAAATTTAGGCAAGTCATATTTGTGAAAGTAACAGATTCATTGATGAGAGATTGGTTAGTACTGCTGTTCAAAGGGACCAAGGTGTGTCTGTAGTTCTCTGAAGGCTAATATATAAGTGCAGTAATAGAAGAAAGAGCCAAGTAGTATGTTAACCATTATTACAAGACAATTTAAGTAAAAGATTAAGGAATTTTATTACAATTATATAAGATGCTGGTGATCCCATAACTGGAGTATTGTGCACAGCTTTCATCTCTTTTTCTAAGAAAGAACACCCTTGCCAAACAGATTACAGTGAAGGTTCACATGACTGGTTCCACGAATGGTGGACTGAGTAGACCAGGACTGTATCACCTGGAACTCAGGAGAGCAAGAGGGGGTCTGATAAAAATGTACAAAATTCTTGAAGTGCTTGGCAGGCTAGATGTGGTACATGAGATAGAAGATCTGACATATTAATGAATGGCAGAGAACATTCAATGTGCCAGATATTGTTCACCTCATTATTTATGTTCTTAAGTGCCACAAAATTGCAAGGTATTAGCTATCTCCAACAAAAGAGAATCTAATCAGCTACTAATGACCCACAGGCAGTGCCCTTGTCCCAACCATCTCCAGCTGCTTTATCAATAACCTCCTTTCATCACTGGGTCAGAAATGGAGATATTTGCTGACGGTTACAGAATGTCCAACTCCATTTGCAACTCCTTAGAAACTGAAAGAGTCAATGCCACATATCTGTGGTAAACAGTGTTTCTCCAGACACGTGGACAAGGAGACAGTTGCTGTGAATACCTCCCTCCTCCAAAAGGCTGGAATTTGTACCACTCCTTCTACTGATACGCATTAATTATTTAGAACCAGTACTCATGCAAACAATAATAATCAGGAAGAGACCTTTGCTCCACTGAGCCAGTTCCACATAACAGCTATGTTTGAGTACATTCTCCACCTCATACAAAACCAAACACTTTCTTGTGAGAAACAAAAAGCAACTACAAGTATGGAACAACCAGGGGTAAAAATTCCTGCAGTGTTTCAATAACCACACCTAACCCCTTCTGCTGCTTTCAAATTGAATAAAACAACACGTAGTGGTGAATAGCTGTTTATCAGACAAAATATACTTTGTTATCTCCAAAGGAATCCACATTTGAACCAATCATATTTTTGAAATACACTCAGTGGCCATTTTATTAGTTACCTTCCATACCTGGTAAAGTGGTCACTGAGTGTACGTTTGTGATCTTTTGCTGCTGTAGCCCATCCACTTCAAGGTTTGATGTGGTGTGCATTCAGAGATGCTCTTCTACACACCGCTGTTGTAATGCATGGCTATTTGAGTTACTGTCATCTTCCTGTCAGCTCATTCTCCTCTGACCTCTCTCATTATCAAGGTATTTTCACCCACAGAACAGCCACTCACTGGATGTTCATTCTCTAGAGATCGTTGTCCATGAAAATCCCAGGAGATCAGTGGTTTCTAACGTACTCAAACCAACCCATCTGGCACCAACAATCATTCCATGGACAAAGTCACTTAGATCACATCTCTTCCCCTTTCTGACATTTGGTCTTAACAACACTGAATCTCTGCATGTCTGCATGCTGCCACGATAGGCTAATTAGATATTTGCATTAACACATGTACAGGTACGGGTGTACAGGTGTACCTAATAAAGTGGCCAGGGTGCATACGCCAGTGACTTAAGACTTGGACGTACAAGACATAATTTCACAACCTGCATTTGCAGGAGGAGAGAGCAAGACTTCCGAGGACATTGAGTATGCCGAAATGGCCAACAATATGCCACATAAAACTTAGTCCAATGATATTTTCTGCCTATTGAAGGGAATGAAAAGTAAATATAAATTACAAATTATGTAGACCACAGAAATAGAGAGGGAAATCACACAAACCTTTTTGAATGCAGTTGAACCAATTTGCTTTATCAGCTGTGACACTGAGAAAAATGTGAAAAAGATAAAACCAAACCCAGACAAGGCCTCAGCCACACTGCTGGATCAAACTGTGGGCACTGGAGTTTGAATTGGTTTATTATTGTCACTTGTATTGAGATACAGTGAAAAGCTTACCCTGCATACTGTTCATACATATCAAATTAATGAAGTGTATTAAAACAATGAAATAAAACACAATAAAATACAGAAAGTTTAACAGTTAGATAGAAAATGTAGTGCAGATAAACAATAAGGTGAAAGATTATAATGAGGCAGATTTTGAGGTCAAGAACCGTGCTAGGGAAACTTTCAATCGTCTTATAACAGTGGGACAGAAGTGGTCGAACTGGTAGTACATGCTTTCATGCTTTTGTTTCTTCTGCTCGATGGGAGGATGGAGAGAGACAGAGAGTGTCCAGGGTGGGTGGAGTGTTTGGTTACGCTGGCTACTTTACTGAGGCAGCAAGAAGTACACACAGAGTCCAGGGAGGGCAGACTGGTTTTTGTTATGTGTTGAACTGTGCCCACAACTCTGCAGTTTCTTGTGGTCACATGCATAGCAGCAGCCAAACCAGGCCTTGATGCATCCAGAGAGGATGCTTTCTATGGTGCATTAATAAAAACTGAGAAGAGTCAATGGAGATATGCCAAATTTCTTTATGCTATGAGGAAGCAGAGGCATCGGTGAGCTTTCTTGGCTGCGGTGTCTATGTGGTTGGATCAGGACGTGCTATTGGTGATGTTCATTCCAAGGAACTTGAATCTCTCAACCTCAGCACCATTCATATTTCAGGAAGAACGCCATTACTTTGGAGGGAACTTATTAGGAAAAGGGGAGTTCATTCATATGGAGGCAGAAGGTACTAACATTCATTCACTGGCAGAAGGTACTACCAGTATATCAACAAAAGAGCTGTTACCCTTCATAACAACAGAGGTGAATGGATTACTGAAAAAATCGTAAATACAGCTTTAATAGTGATTTGAAATGTGTTGACAATACCATTTCAAAGCAGACATTATGCATGACCAGTCAAAGACAGATCAATTAAATAGCTCTTTCTGATAGCTACACAAGTGCTGCAGTTAAGGTTTTTAGCATTCTATGATTTGACATTTGAACCAGAAAGTGTTATAACAGCAACTCTGTTGATGCAGGACAGAATTAATAGAATTTTTAGCAATAACTTTGGAACACCCTTAAGGTAATCCACTCATTCTGTTAACAGCCACAGCTAATAGTTTAAACTTCCAAAATACAATGACTAATGCTCATTTTTCATCCCTGTTGTTATTGCTATTTGTATATTAACTTTAGATCACACCCTAATCTGTACTTCCTTATTTACCTTTTAATCAATCTCTGTTGGTTTTGATATTCTGTCCAGTCATCAGGCAGATGACTCACATGGCTGTTACCATTGTAACAGGTAAATTGTTACCTGCAATTTTTAAAAAATATTTGATTTATGATAGATTTTCTTTAGTTAACCACAGTGTGTGCTTCCTCTGTAATTTTTCTCTCACTTTAATGTACCTACTCTGTGTTTCTGAAAGAGCCTTCTAAATCGAAAGAGTATTTCAATTGAATGATCCCATAACCTATTTTCCAGTTTATTTTCACTAGCACTACTTTCATGCCCTCACAGTTGCCCTTATTTGGGTTAGAATACCAATGTTTGGATCAGTTCTTCTCTGCCTCAAAGTGCAAGTAAAAATCAATCATATTATAATTGCTTTTACCAACAGATGCATTCACAACAGGGTCAATGATTTATTGCACTATACAATGATTAACTGACAAGGTCAATTCTATATCATTGCACAGAACATCATAAGAAACTATCCTGAGAGTGCTGTAATTTCCTCATGTTATTGTTCTTCTGGTTTTTCTGTGTTCTCTGTAATTAAAATCCCTTATTTATTTAGAGGTATAGCATGGCCTGCACCAGCCAATTACACCCATGTGATCAATTAATCTACTAACCCGTATGTCTTTAGAGTGTGGCAGGAAACCGGAGCAGCAAGAGGAATCCCACACAGTTGCCTTATTGACAATGGCAGAATTGAACTCGGGTCACTGGTGCTGTAACCAGTAGGCTACTGTGCCGCTCAAATCATGGAACCTTTCTGACAAGCTCCTATTTTTTTCTTTCTTCATACACTGTCCTACCACGTGGCTATCGTTTGGGGTGTTGTTTCGTTACGGTACCCGTAACACCACTTACATAAGTAGTCTTGTGTCTTTATCGCTCCTCAAATTGCTCCCTTTCTTGGATTCTTCAAATCAGATCATCAGTGTAGATTGTACCAAGACTATTATTAACTCACTGCCATGTATCTTACAATAATCTCGCTCCAGTTTATGTCACCCTCTCATCTGTCCTTTACCAACCTGCAGGAGCCTCTCAGCTTTTGCTCTTTAAATTGGTGCCTAGTTCTACATACTGGTGATGCCAGGGTTCATGATATCTTTTCTGGGCCAGAGGGTAATATAGTAGGATGGCAATAATTCAGTAGTCATGGAAGATGTTGGAAACCACACATGTCAAGTATCTGGGTATCACCTTTCCCTCTCCAGCCCTGAGCAGATATTCCTAACACTGGCATTGGGCATGCAGTACAACCTTTTGGACTCTTACTCTTTGCACTACGTTCTTGTTCGCTTCCCCCACTCCACTCCCAACCTAAATGACTCTCTGTACCATAGCATCACATTCACTCATCTCATCAGTTCCCACTTTCATCCAAACAAAATGAAAAAATTCAAACCTATCTGAAAATTGAAGGTTGAAGCTCTGATATTCCTAACTTCTGGGTAACTTCACTTGTCTCACTTGTGGTAACAAAACTCAGTTCCTGACCACTGTTCAGATCATAAGTCCCTATCTTACGGGATGTGACTGTCTCCAGGTACAAAGCATCCAAGGCACTTGCCCCCTTCCTGGTGAATATATAATCCTGAAGGTTGCTTGAGGAATTACTTAAAATTCAAATCGCACTTCAGAATGCATGGCGATTTGAATGCTGATCGATGTTTCACTGTCTGATTCTTAGGTATTTTATTATTGTCAGAAAATAGTGAAATCATTAAATGGCTAGGAACTGAACAAAGCCTTAAAAGTTACTTAGAAAATTGTTCAGTGTACAGATCAGTTCTCAATATAGTACATTACCTGTCAAAAGCTGGGGCATTTGCTTCAAGACCTCGAGTCAGGCGCAGATGGTGAGAACCAACCTGAAAAGTTAATTAGTAGATAAAGCGGTTTAGTGATCTTTCTTATTTTAATGGAACAGCAGACATTTCCTTCCCTTCACTTATCATTGATCCCTCCTACTGCGTTCGAGTTCTCAGAGAGTTGGTAGGTCTTTGTAACATCAGTCACCTCCTCAACACTATGAAGAATATACAATATCCATACACATACACTTTCCAACAATAATTACTGGCAGGAAAGGTCTCCGCACAGCAGACATCTGTATTCATCCAAAATACTTTCTGAAGGAAGTTACCTGCAATTACAGTACTAATAGTTCCTATGTGCTAATTGGATGTGGTGGTGGAGAATCTTCAAGATCCAAGCCCTTCACAGAACACTGGACTTGGTCGTATTTTCCTAGATCTCATTACAGTAGCAGATGGATCCAGTTTACATAATTTGAAAATACATATTGCCCTTGTACTTTCAAGGAGCATCCATCCCATTGAGTAGTTGAACTGAATGGAGCTGGAAGACTTTTTTTTATTTTTAGCAGATTCCATGTGATTGGTTTTTCAGAATCTCAGGTGTGCTCAGCGTCTCTGCAAGAAGGTGATGAATCAATCAAGTAAGTGTCTTTGCATATACTACAAGAGATGGCCTTCTGCTTGTACATAGTGGGGAACAGGGAAACTGGGTGTATTTATACACACTGACTCACCAAGGTCAATACATCACAAAATGCATTGTGAAAACATGGTTAAAACAATGGATGACACAGTTGAAATAAGAACCAAGGATATGGACAAAAGTCAGCAGAAAAACAAGAGTTCACGTTTCAGATTAATTACCTTTCTGAAGAAAGATTATCAAATTATCATGAGAACTCTTTTACTCTCAACCAATTGCTACAGATGTTGTCTGAACTGCTATTTCAAGCATTTGGTATTTTTATTTTATATTTCCAGTATCTGTAGTTTGTAGATTAAATAAATGTATTACCAGTATAATTTTAAAAGGCTGGGCACAGATTAAGCTTTAGACTAACCAGCACTCAAGAAACCAAAACCACATCCATGAGTATACAAGCATACTACCAATGGGAAATTATCAGTGCCCCTGACAAAGGGTGGATGCATGCAGACTCGTATGGCAACCAGGCGACATAGTGGTCAAGTTATTGCAGCAGCACCCAAAGTTCTGACCATTGATAGAAAACTGTAGTTAGATACACCTCAAACCAGTAGCCAGGGAATTCAGTGGTACTAACAGTGACCACAAAAGTACATCAGTGTTGTGGGAAAAATATCCATTTCAGACACCAAAAATCTTTCAGAGGAGCCATCTGGTATAGATGGCAACCAAACCCACCACCATGATTAACTCTGAGCTGCCTCCAGGATGGACAGTTAATGCCAGCCTTTCTGAAGATATCCATTTCCCATGAAAGAATAAGTGCAAAGTGTGATGGTTACATGCATCTACGGGCTGAGTGCTGGCTGCCATAGCTGCTGTGATAGACTGAATGTCACAAGCTGACCAGAAGGAGGATGAGCTTCTGAGCTATGTAAAGACATGGATACCTACCATATTTAAAGGATAATATTATATCTTTGTGCAATAACTTCATGCAATACATTTAGGCCATTGTGCCTATGCAAGATCTTTGATGCAGCCATACTCCTGGTACAGACTGACCACCACAAATTGGCATGGTCAGCATTAAATAAACAAACACCTGTTAACCACTTGATGAGCACCTCACCCTTGGATAATAAAGAAAAAAACAATGACAAATGAAAAACAGTTCTTTCACAAACTCCTGTACTGGTCTGCCAGAGTCAACTGCACTCAGTAGCCACTTCATAAACGGAGTGACATTTAGCCTTTAAAGAGTGTAATATGCCTTTGTCTGGGGATCCAACAGTCCAACACAGTGACAAGACCTTTTGATGCTTTATAACATCAGGATGCTGATCATCGACTATAGCTCAACATTTAATACCATCTTTCCCACAATCCTGATTGAGAAGTTGCAGAACCTGGGCCTCTGTACCTTTATCTGCAATTGGATCCTCGACTTCCTAACCAGAAGACCCCAATCTGTGGGGATTGGTGATAACATCTCCTCCTTGCTGACTATCAACACTGGTGCACCTCAGGGGTGTTTGCTTAGCCCACTGCTCTACTCTCTCTGTACCCATGACTGCATGGCTAGGCAGAGCTCAAATACTATCCATAAATTTGCTGATGATACAACCATTGTTGGTAGAATCTCAGATGGAGATGAGAGGGTGTACAGGAGTGAGATATGCCAACTAGTAGAGTGGTGTCACAACAAAAACCTGGCACTCAATGTCAGTAAGACAAAAGAGCTGATTGTGGACTTCAGGAAGGGAAAGACGAAGGAACACATACGAATCCTCAGAGGGATCAGAAGTGGCGAGAGTGAGCAGCTTCAAGTACCTGGGTGTCAAGATCTCTAAGGATCTAACTTGGTCCCAACATTTTGATGCAGTTATAAAGAAGGCAAGACAGCAACTATACTTCATTAGGAGTTTGAAGAGACTTGTATGTCAACAAATACACTCAAAAACTCTATAGATGTACTGTGGAGAGCGTTCTGACAGGCTGTATCACTATCTCGTATGGGGGGGGAGGGGCTACTACACAGGACCGAAAGAAGCTGCAGATGGTTGTAAACTTAGACGGCTCCATCTTGGGTACTAGTCTGCAAACTACCCAGAACACCAAGAAGCGGTGTTCGATGTTAAGGACCTTCAGCACCCAGGCCATGCCCTTTTCTCAGGTAGGAGGTACAGAAGCCTGAAGGCACACACTCAGCGATTCAGGAACAGCTTCTTCCCCTCTGCCATCCAATTCCTAAACGGACATTGAACCCGTGAACACTACCTCACTTTCTTAATATATATTATTTCTGGTTTTTTGCACGATTTTTAATCTATTCAGTCTGTATACTGTAATTGATTTACTTATTTGTTATTATTTCATTTTTTCTTCTTCTATATTATACATTCTTCTTCTAATGAACTGCTGCTGCTAAGTTAACAAATTTCGCAACACATACTGGTGATAATAAACCTGGTTCTGATTCTGACCCATTGGTGAATCTGCATCCTCTGTAGCCAGCATTTGTCAATGCCAATATAAGGTGGTTTCTTCCACATTGTAGATCTGCCCGGCACTTAAATTTTCATCAGAAAATAACTTAACGAACAATAAACTTAGCAGCTGCTTCCTTGTCTGCTGACTGTTCTTCACCACACACTGCATGACATTTTACGCCATGTTGCTGCTCGAAGTGCTATAATCACACTCCTAATCCAGTCCCAATTCTTCATAAAGTAATTTCACTTGTTTCTTCACCTGACAGTTCTACACTGATGCAGAGTTTAAACCACTTTATAAGAACTTTATCTAGTTATGAACATCTTCCCTCTTTCATTGTTTTCCTTATGCACATCTGTTTTTTCTTGATTTACTGTCAGCAACGAACTGGAGCAACTTTTCTTTTAGTTTCTTTCTATCATAAACTGTGAAAGAGCCACAGTTATACAACTCACATTTGCTTTTCACAGACACACCAGTGTCAAGTTTTTTCAGAACTTCCACCTTATTTTGTATAGATTACATATGGTGTTTGCGCTTTACACCACAAGAGGCACTTCCTTATTTCAATGAAGACATGACTAGGGCTAGATAAGCACTGGTTATAAAAATAAATGCAGAATAACACTAAGGAATGACTTGCTTCTTTGAAAGACCATGTCAACAACTGATTCTGCCAATGGCTCTACTAAAATAGTGGTGACAATTTCATGTGGTGACATGGGAAATTTGAAATTTGGAGAAAATTATGTTTGAACCAGCGGTGGAGCCAAATCGCTGATTGCTGGATTTGAGGCGGTTGACTTGTATTAATTTTTGCCTGGCCCCGCGTTTTTTTTTGCGCTTTCTTTCTGACAATTTATCCAATTCCCCTTTGAAAGTTGCTATTGAGTGCTAGGTAATTCATTCACATTTATCACAAGTAAACGCAAAATTCCTTCAATCTGTGCTCTCTCATAATTTATCTTCTTAGACTGGAAACCGTTTCTTTTTATTTTTTCAAATTTCATTGCATATCTGAACATTTTGACAAACTCTTCTCACACTATGGAGAATAAGTCCAGTCATTCCTGTTACGTGCCCACGGGTTCCGTTTACTGTGAGTGTCACTTCAAGAGACACCTGGATGAGGTGGGACGATGATATCAGTATAACAAGCTGCGACAGACCGCTGGGATTTTCAGTGGTAAGAAAGAGAGAGAGAGAGAGTGGAAGGACTTTGGATTGCAAGCTGCCAGCGGGAGTTTGCAATAAAATGGGTAAAGTCTGATACCTTCCCATGCCCAAAAGATTGGGTTGTTCAACAGAACACCGTGCATTGGATGTGGGACCGTCACTTCGTATAATCCATACGTGGATTTTTGTTGGAATATCCTGTGGGACTACTGTTGTTGACCCTTATCTGGATTCGGGGGTGTTATGTGGTAACCTTGGAAGAAATGATATTCCATGACTGTTATCTGGTGATATTTCTACGTGGATTTCGGAATGACTCGACAGATAAGATTTTAGGCGACTATTACTTTGTTTACCCAGCGTGGAACCTGTGGAATTTCTTCATAATCATCTTCTCTCTATGTTTTAACGTGGATTAACAAATCTCTCCCCTCACTCATTTATTCCGTGGATTGCTGAATCTTTCTACTTTGCCATCTGAATCTTAAGACTTTAAGAACTGCTCCTAAACTTGATTGTTTGGGAGCCGCACACACATAAACACACATAACACTGTTAATTTCTGTTTATTTCATTTAATTTTCTATGTTTTGAGTAGATACTAATATAGATAATGGTTTTAACATTAAAACCTGGCTCAATTTGTGATCTATTGCTGCTGGTACGTAACATTCCAGTCTACAAAATGACCAAACTGTTGCACACTACCAACCCAGCAATTATCTTATGAACCTGTTCTTCCTGAAATGTGCCTAAATGAGCCTCACCTTTGATTTATAAAAATAAATCACAAACTTCCTTCCTGACGTAATCCGTGCCAATTTTTTTGCACTCTAATTTTTTTGTCCGTAGCAGGTTCAAGTTGCAGCTAAACTTGTTTCTCAGTGCAAGGAAATGATGATAGATTTATACAAATTCCTTTTTTTTAAGCATTCATCTCCAAGGATATGTGTCAGTCGATTCTTATTAAAGGTTTGATTGTCATTAAGAGGTTAGTTCGACACGTCTCCTCAGTGCTTCAGAACTACTGTGAAAACTATTATTGAAAGCTTGAGATTCTGATGGCCAACTCTCCGTACTTTCACAAGTCTCAACTCATCTTGTCACTGCATTCCAATGCAATGGATAAAGAAAGCAAAGCAAATTTGCATTGGCTTCTCCATCTTAAGTTAACCTTTCCCCCTAATAGTTCATCCCACTTTTCTTCTCTTAAATCATTACAGCTCTGACTTCAGCAATTATTAATGAAAAATAATCCACGGATGCAAGACCCTTCTCCTCTATCATGGTATTGTAACAACGGAAATGTGCTACGGATAGTAATAACCTGAAATTAGTTTCTGTTTTTAGAAATATATTAAAAGTGCAAAGTAATATAACTTCAGGATCTCTTTAAAAGGATCCGTGAAGGTACCAACTCTAATGAGTGCTGAACAACAAGTGCAAAGTTTGCACTGAATACATAATTATCAAGACACAAGTTGAGCTGCCATCTTCCAACACCCCCAGCAATGTGTAATTGCCCAATTCCATGAAGTGTTGAGAATTACACGTTTGGAAAAAAGAGGAATTAACAAGGTCCAAGTTACCTGTACTCTAGTTTGCTCCCAAAATAATGGAACCGACCCTCGTATCTGAACGTAGGAAGACACTGCATCATCCAAGTATATTACCTAACAGTGGAAAAGAACATTAAGTCAGCATACAGAAGTTGCAATACCCATGAGGATATAGATGCAGATGTTGGAGCAGATCATTCAAATCCACTTCACAATTCAATAAGGTTTGATTATGTACACATTCCACTTTTCTACCTGACCACCATAAACTCCCAAAAATCCAAAAATTGATCAATCTGAGCCACAGATAAATGACACAGCTGAACATCCACAGCAACCCAACACAGAGAATTTGAAAGGATGACTCCCTGCAAGGAGGTAATTTCCTATTCTCAGTCCTAAATGGCTATTCACTTAACCCGAGGTCATGCCCATAACCTCCCTATTCAGGACTCTCCACAGAGAAGTTAAAACTTCCTGGAATCTCAGGACGTTGCATCTCTTATTCTTCTTGGACAATCTTCATTCTTCGAGGACAATCACGCATTTCCACCGCGTGACCCCGCTCCTGGGAATCAACCTGGTGAACCTAAGCTAAACTTACACCAAAGAAAGCATCTCTTCAATTACAGGGAAATACATGATATGCTCCCATTCACAAAATTCAAATAACGATTGCAAACACTATCATTCTTAGGAAATATCTCTTAACATTTGTAATCCATGTCTCTCAAGATTTATACTGCATATTTGGAGTTTCAGATCTAGAAATCTCATTGTATCCAAAAAGAACATTTGGGGTCACTTGTTTAATTTGTCTTTCTGAATGGCAAGGACCTGTGATGGGAATACTTGGTAACAGAAATAGTGGGTGATTAGGTGAGGAGGCCAAGGCATATGGGGACAGCTTATGATCAGTGCAGTGGAAGGGGAAGTTAGAAGCTTGAAGCCATCTACATTTTTTTTTAAACTCAGCTAGGTAACTACCTTTCTGGAATATTTTTCCCATATGCAGTATATCTAGCATTTAATTAGAAAAGCCACAACATCAGCAAGAAATAAAAACTAAGAATCCAAAAAATGTAATATTTATCCATTTGATTATAGTTAGGGTGCACAGCAACCGGGGAGCATCAAGCTGACGAAGTTCTTCCTGAATGCCATATCAGGAACTTTGCAAAATATTAAATGATTGAAAAATTTTGTATTAAGCCCTGTTAACCCATCAAATATAGTATTTTTCTAAAGTATTTGAACTAATAAGAGGGGCAAGAATGGGGAAAAAGAATGGAAATAAAAAAAGTGACACTGCGGAGCCTGCGGACGAGCGGCTCTCCTACCCAACTACGTGCTAGCGGGACAGGCACTGGGCCTCGTTCAGGCGAAACAGCGAATATGATCAAAATTTTGAAGGAGATAAGGGAGTTCCAGAAAGATATAAAACAGCAGCTACATGATATTAAGTCAAAGCTCGCCAACGTCAATCAAAAAATAGCGGTAGCGGAAACTTGAATTGAGAAGGTGAAGGATCGCGTTCAAAACATGGAACAGATACTAAGTAAGACGATAAAAATATTAAATCAACAAGAAGGTAAACTGCTTGACCTGGAGGGAAGATCACGATGGAAAAAAATCAGAATATACAACATTCCCGAAGGAGAGGAGGGCTCGTCTAAGCCAGAGTTTGTCAGAAAATTGCTGTGGGACACGCTGGAGCTTCCCTCGACTATGGAGCTGGAAATTGAGAGAGCACATCGTGCACTCGTCCTGAAGCCTACCCGAGGTAGAGCAGATAAGCCACGCTCAATAATAATTAAATTCCTTCAATACAGCACCAAGGCGGAGATTCTACGAAGGGCCTGGGGTAAGAAGAGGGTGTTTTTAAGATGATAAATTAATATATTTCGACCAAGATTAGCCCCCGTGGTCCTGCAGAAACGTAAAGAATACTCTGAAGTAAAGCGAATATTAAAGCAAGGAAAGATTAGATTTCAAACTCTGTAGCCTGCTAAACTTAAAGTGTTTTATGAAGATGGGACACGGTTGTACCAGACGATGGAAGAGGCGACTATAGACATGAAGGCCAGAGGTTTGCCCATCAGCGTGATCAAACCGAGGGAAAGCCTGGCAGAGGAATTATCCCACTCCGCTTGGGAAATAGTGTGAGAATTGAGAAGGCAGGAGACGGGAGGAGGCCGAGAGAAGTATATCAGGAAGAGACTGGGGGTTTTCCAAAGACAGCCCTCACCCCCTCCAGAAGAGCCATAAAGTTTGGCTAACTTTAAAAACGTTGAGAAGCTAAACTGAAGCAAAAGTAGACGGTGATATACCTATCTCGAGAAATAATTATTATAATGTGGATTTTATATTACTTAGTTGTTATTCTTTATTTGCTCACTTACTCCTTTTTCCCCACCAAAATGAGATATATATATGTGTGTATGTATATATGTGTGTGTGTGTGTCGGGGAGGGGGGAGGAGAGGGAGAGAGGGGGAGAGGGGGAGGGAGAGGGAGAGGGAGAGAGAGAGAGAAATCTTCTTTGTGTAATGGATTTGTTCACTGACTTTTATGAATACTGCAATGGGGGCCTTCAACTCACAAGTAGGAGGGGTTATCCCCCACAGCCAGACATATCTTCTAGCTCAACGCAGGGTCATCTGCAAGAGACCTCAGCCTTGGAATCACACATTCGTTGCCATTTTTGTTATTATTGGCGTTTCTTGGTTCTTATTTGTTCAGGGAGTAGATCGATAAAGTTTTATTCTGCTAATTTCAATGATACATTGACAGATAAATACAGATGGCTAAGGACAAAGTAAAATACATTTCTTTTAATGTCAATGGGCTATTAAATCCAATCAAACGTAAGAGAATTTTATCCAAAATGAAAAAAGAACAAGCCCATTTAGTATCTTTACAGGAAACTCACTTAAGTGATAATGAGCATAGAAAACTAAAGAGAATGGGCTTCACTAATTTGTTTTTCTCCTCATATAAATCAGGACACAGGAGAGGAGTTGCTATTCTTATCTCAAGTAAGCTAAATTTTGAAAAAGTATTCGAAATGAGAGATAAAGAGGGCAGAAATATTCTGGTAAGGGGGAATACAGATGGAAATTCAGTTACACTATTGAATATATACGCACCCCCGGAAAATGATATTGGTTTCTTTCAGAAAATTACTGATATTATGGTTGCGGAAACAGAAGGTCTCCTGATATGTGGGGGAGACTTAAATTTACAATTACAACCAAACTTAGATTCTTCCAATAGAAAACCTATGAAACAAAATCCTTACATAAGAAAATTAATACACTTTTTGAGGATGTTGGTTTAATTGATATGTGGAGGGACCTTTTCCCCGACAGAAGGGATTACACTCATTATTCTGCTCTCCATTCTGTAAATACAAGAATAGACTATTTCATAACATTTGGAAAAGACAAAGACAAAATAAACACCTGTGGAATTGGGACAATAGATGTAAGTGACCATGCACCTATATATTTATCTGTTGATTTTGACCTACAACCAAAGAATACTATTTGGAAACTAAATTCAAGCCTACTCAATGATCCTTACTTTAAGGAACAAATTAAAAAAGAAATTGGTCTCCACTTGGAATTTAATGACAATGGAGAGGTTTCACCTCCCATTTTATGGGATACTCTGAAGGCTGTCCTAAGAGGGAAAATTATAGTGATATCTTCATATAAGAAAAAAAATAAGGAATAAAACATTAGAGGAATTACAAAATAAACTGAAGGAACTAGAGAAATCCCATTCTGATAGTAACCTCCCTGTTTGCTGGAGAAATTGTGGAAAACAAAATGCAAATCATTATCATATTCTTTGGGACTACTCTGTTATCAAAAACTATTGGAGGGGGATACACAATGCCCTACAAGACATCTTTAAATGTGAAATACCCTTAGAGAGTAAGACCATATATTTTGGATATATACCTCAAGAATGGTTGAAAAGAGATAAATATTTAATGAATATACTGTTGGTGGCTGGTAAAAAGACTCTTACTAGGAAATGGTTATCACAGGAGAGCCCAAATTTAAATGCATAGATGGAAATTACAATGGACATTTACAAAATGGAGAAGATAACAGCATCTATTAATCATAAGCTGGAACAATTTGATTCATACTGGGAAAAATGGTTTAACTACAAAATGCCTCATAGGCCTGATTTTATTCTCACAAATCAATGAATATGTTGTAAAAAAAAATGACTCCCTACTTGTACATAGTTTTCTCCTTTTGCTTGTTTTTTCTCTCCACTCTTTTCTATAAGTGTATACATACCTCAGATAAATATTATGTGGAGATCTGTGACATATATTGGATAGTGGACTACTTGACAGATAGACCTCAGTATGTGCGGTTGGGAGACTGTAGGTCTGACACGGTGGTCAGCAGCACAGGAGCGCCGCAGGGGACCGTGCTCTCTCCGGTCCTGTTCACCCTGTACACATCAGACTTCCAATATAACTCGGAGTCCTGCCATGTGCAGAAGTTCGCTGATGACACGGCCATAGTGGGGTGTGTCAGGAATGGACAGGAGGAGGAGTATAGGAAACTGATACAGGACTTTGTGATATGGTGCAACTCAAACTACCTGCGTCTCAATATCACCAAGACCAAGGAGATGGTGGTGGACTTTAGGAGATCTAGGCCTCATATGGAGCCAGTGATCATTAATGGAGAATGTGTGGAGCAGGTTAAGACCTACAAGTATCTGGGAGTACAGTTAGACGAGAAGCTATACTGGACTGCCAACACAGATGCCTTGTGCAGGAAGGCACAGAGTCGACTGTACTTCCTTAGAAGGTTGGCGTCATTCAATGTCTGTAGTGAGATGCTGAAGATGTTCTATAGGTCAGTTGTGGAGAGCGCCCTCTTCTTTGTGGTGGCGTGTTGGGGAGGAAGCATTAAGAAGAGGGACGCCTCACGACTTAATAAGCTGGTAAGGAAGGCGGGCTCTGTCGTGGGCAAAGTACTGGGGAGTTTAACATCGGTAGCTGAGCGAAGGGCGCTGAGTAGGCTACGGTCAATTATGGAAAACTCTGAACATCCTCTACATAGCACCATCCAGAGACAGAGAAGCAGTTTCAGCGACAGGTTACTATCGATGCAATGCTCCTCAGACAGGATGAAGAGGTCAATACTCCCCAATGCCATTAGGCTTTACAATTCAACCGCCAGGACTTAAGAACTTTTTAAAAGCTATTATTAATGCTTTTTGAGATAGTGATTTAGATGCATATCATATTTTTTACTGAGTTAAGTATTGTATGTAATTAGTTTTGCTACAACAAGTGTATGGGACATTGGAAAAAAAGTTGAATTTCCCCATGGGGATGAATAAAGTATCTATCTATCTATATATTATTATATGATATATATGTACAATTCTGAAATACATCTTATAGAAATGTTTATTTGATGATGAACTTCAATAAAAAAAATAAATTACAAAAAAAAAGATTGAAAAATTTTGCTGGTTTGCTCAGCCCAAGTGCTGGTAAATGGAATCTCAAACCTTCATCCAAATTGGATCCATCTCCAATTGACAAACATAAATATCACTTGTGAATCTTACTTGTATTCTAGAAAACTACACAATTCATGAAATTTAAAAAACTGCACATGTGATATCTGCAGCAAGGAGAGAGGGGTGACAATTCAGCTTGGTGATCTTTCTGGAGAAGTGTGAGATGACCTGGCTTTAAGGAGCTCAGGCAGAAAGTACAACAGGGAAGTCTCTGATAGGGGAGAAGACTTGGGAATTTAACTGATTAGAGATGAGAGCTGAAAACTAAATTGGGCTGATGGTAGAAGAGCAAACCAGAGGATCATTGAGGGAACAGTCTATCTGGAATGCTGAAAGCAGAGTGAAAGCAGATGCTAGGCAGAGGATCATTGTGGGAACAGTCTGTCTGGAATGGTAAAAGCAGATGCTAAGCAGAGGATCATTGAGGGAACAGTCTGTCTGGAATGGTGAAAGCAGATGCTAGGCAGAGGATCATTGTGGGAACAGTCTGTCTGGAATGGTAAAAGCAGATGCTAAGCAGAGGATCATTGAGGGAACAGTCTGTCTGGAATGGTGAAAGCAGATGCTAGGCAGAGGATCACTGAGGGAACAGTCTGTCTGGAATGGTAAAAGCAGATGCTAGGCAGAGGATCATTGAGGGAACAGTCTGTCTGGAATGCTGAAAGCAGAGTGAAAGCAGATGCTAGCCAGAGGATCATTGAGGGAACAGTCTGTCTGGAATGGTGAAAGCAGATGCTAGGCAGAGGATCATTGTGGGAACAGTCTGTCTGGAATGGTAAAAGCAGATGCTAGGCAGAGGATCATTGAGGGAACAGTCTGTCTGGAATGCTGAAAGCAGAGTGAAAGCAGATGCTAGCCAGAGGATCATTGAGGGAACAGTCTGTCTGGAATGGTGAAAGCAGATGCTAGGCAGAGGATCATTGAGGGAACAGTCTGTCTGGAATGGTGAAAGCAGAGTGAAAGCAGATGCTAGGCAGAGGATCATTGAGGGAACAGTCTGTCTGGAATGGTGAAAGCAGAGTGAAAGCAGATGCTAGGCAGAGGATCATTGAGGGAACAGTCTGTCTGGAATGGTGAAAGCAGAGTGAAAGCAGATACCAGGCAGAGGATCATTGAGGGAACAGTCTGTCTGGAATGGTGAAAGCAGATACTAGCCAGAGGATCATTGAGGGAACAGTCTGTCTGGAATGGTGAAAGCAGATACTAGCCAGAGGATCATTGAGGGAACAGTCTGTCTGGAATGGTGAAAGCAGATGCTAGGCAGAGGATCATTGAGGGAACAGTCTGTCTGGAATGGTGAAAGCAGAGTGAAAGCAGATACTAGGCAGAGGATCATTGAGGGAACAGTCTGTCTGGAATGCTGAAAGCAGATGCTAGGCAGAGGATCATTGAGGGAACAGTCTGTCTGGAATGGTGAAAGCAGATACTAGCCAGAGGATCATTGAGGGAACAGTCTGTCTGGAATGCTGAAAGCAGATGCTAGCCAGAGGATCATTGAGGGAACAGTCTGTCTGGAATGCTGAAAGCAGATGCTAGGCAGAGGATCATTGAGGGAACAGTCTGGAATGCTGAAAGCAGATACTAGGCAGAGGATCATTGAGGGAACAGTCTGTCTGGAATGCTGAAAGCAGATGCTAGGCAGAGGATCATTGAGGGAACAGTCTGGAATGCTGAAAGCAGATGCTAGGCAGAGGATCATTGAGGGAACAGTCTGTCTGGAATGCTGAAAGCAGATGCTAGGCAGAGGATCATTGAGGGAACAGTCTGTCTGGAATGGTGAAAGCAGATGCGAGGCAGAGGATCATTGAGGGAACAGTCTGTCTGGAATGCTGAAAGCAGATGCTAGGCAGAGGATCATTGAGGGAACAGTCTGTCTGGAATGCTGAAAGCAGATGCTAGCCAGAGGATCATTGAGGGAACAGTCTGTCTGGAATGCTGAAAGCAGAGTGAAAGCAGATGCTAGGCAGAGGATCATTGAGGGAACAGTCTGTCTGGAATGGTGAAAGCAGAGTGAAAGCAGATACTAGGCAGAGGATCATTGAGGGAACAGTCTGTCTGGAATGCTGAAAGCAGATACTAGCCAGAGGATCATTGAGGGAACAGTCTGTCTGGAATGGTGAAAGCAGAGTGAAAGCAGATGCTAGGCAGAGGATCATTGAGGGAACAGTCTGTCTGGAATGGTAAAAGCAGATACTAGGCAGAGGATCATTGAGGGAACAGTCTGTCTGGAATGCTGAAAGCAGATGCTAGGCAGAGGATCATTGAGGGAACAGTCTGGAATGCTGAAAGCAGATGCTAGGCAGAGGATCATTGAGGGAACAGTCTGTCTGGAATGCTGAAAGCAGATGCTAGGCAGAGGATCATTGAGGGAACAGTCTGTCTGGAATGGTGAAAGCAGAGTGAAAGCAGATGCTAGGCAGCGGCATCATAGTTAATTCAATTAGCACTTAGAGAACTGGATCACTGATCAAGTCAACAAGTGTGAAACCTAACATTACAGTGGGGAATTCAAATTAAAATAATTAATTAAATCGAATTTACAATGGCTGGTCTCAGTAAATATAACTACAAAATCTACCAGAATGGCATTAAAACTCATCTGGCTCACCAATGCTCTTTAGGGAAATAAATCTGTAGTCCTTTCCTACTCTGATCTACATGTGACTCTCCGAACATGGACATGACAGCACCTTGCAGTCCATGATGTTATGCCAATATTTTAACCTACTCTAAGATCAACTAGCCTTTCCCTCCCACACAGCCCCCCATTTTCCTATCATCCACGTGTCTATCTAAGAGCCTGTTAAATATCCCTAGGGTATCTGCCTCCACTACCAGCCATGGCAGTGTTCAACAAACCCTCCATCCAGTTTAAAGACACTAACATCCCTGCTATACTTCCCCCAATCACCTTAAAATTATGCCCCTCATATAAGCCAATTATGCCCTGGGGAAAAAATATCGCTGGCTGTTCACTCAGTTTCTACCTCTTATCATCTTGTGCACGTCTATCAAGTCACCTCACATCCTCCTTTGCTCCACAGAAGAAGGCTTGCTCAACCTTTCCTCAAAAGACATGCTCTCTAATCCAGGCATCATCCTGATAAAACTCCTCTGCACCCTCTCTAAAGCTTCCATACCCTTCCTACACTGAAGAAAGCAGAACTCAACACAATATACAAAGTGTGGTCTAAGAAGGGTTTTAAGAGCCTCAACATTATCCTGTGGCTCTTGAACTCAATCCCCTAATGAAGACGAACACCCTATGCACGGCAACCTTGAGACACCTATGGATGTGGACTATTCCTTCACACCGCTAAGAATCCTGCCATTAATCTTGTATTTTGCCATCAAATTTGACCTTTCAAAGTGAATCACTTCACACTTTTTTGAGTTGAACTCCACCTGCCACTTTTCAGCCCAGCTCTGTATCCTATCAATTTCCCATTATAACCCTCTACAACCTTCGGCATGATCCACGACATCATCAAACTTTATGTCATCTGCAAACTTACACCCTTCTACTTCCTGTTACAAGCTATTTATAAAAATCACAAAGAAAAGGGGTCCCAAAATAATTCTCTATGGAGCATCATTGGTCATGACTTCCAGGCAGAAGCACTCCATCTCCAACCACTCCCTGCCTTCTATAGGCAAGCCAATTCTGAATCCAGACAATCAAGTTTCCCTGGATTCCATGCGTTTTGACTTTCTGAATGACCCTACCATAGAGAACCTTACCAAATGGCTTACTAAAATTCATGAACATCACATCCACTGAACTGCCTTCATTAATGAGTTTTGTCACATTCTCAAAGAATTTAAATCAGGCTTGTAAAGCATGACCTGCTCCTCATACAGCCATGCCAATTATCCCTAATCATACTAGGCTTCTCCAAATGCTTGTAAATCTCATCTCTTGGAATCTTCTCTAATAATTTGCCTACCACTGGAGATTCACCACTGATAATTTCCAGTGTTATCCTTACCCACTTTCTTAAGCTCAAGAATAAAATCTGCCACCCTGCCATCATCTCGAACTACTCCAGTGATCAATGAGGACAAAGATCATTGCCAAAAGTGCAGCAATCTCTTCCCTCGCTTCTCATGGCAACCAGGAATGCATCTCACTCGCCCTGAGGACCTGTCATAATGTTTTTGAAAGTTCCAGTGCATCCATTTTCTTAAAGTTGACATGTTCGAGCATATCAGTTTGTTTTACACTGTCCTCACAAATGTCAAGGTCCCTCTCACCAGTGAACACTGAAGTTACATAGAACATTACATTACAGAACAGCACATTACAGGCCCTTCAGCCCACAATGTTGTGCTGACCCTCAAACCCTGCCTCACATATAACCCCCCACCTTAAATTCCTCCATATACCTGTCTAGTAGTCTCTTAAACTTCACTAGTGTGTCTGCCTCCACCACTGACTCAGGCAGTGCATTCCACGCACCAACCACTCTGAGTGAAAAACCTTTCTCTAATATCCCCCTTGAACTTCCCTCCCCTTATCTTAAAGCCATGTCCTCTTGTACCGAGCAGTGGTGCCCTGGGGAAGAGGCGCTGGCTGTCCACTTTGTTTATTCCTCTTAATATCCTGTACACCTCTATCATGTCTCTTCTCATCCTCCTTCTCTCCAAAGAGTAAAGCCCTAGCTCCCTTAATCTCTGATCATAATCCATACTCTCTAAACCAGGCAGCATCCTGGTAAATCTCCTCTGTACCCTTTCCAATGCTTCCACATCCTTCCTATAGTGAGGCGACCAGAACTGGACACAGTACTCCAAGTGTGGCCTAACTAGAGTTTTATAGAGCTGCATCATCCTATCCCTCGACTTATGAAAGCTAACACCCCATAAGCTTTCTTAACTACCCTATCTACCTGTGAGGCAACTTTCAGGGATCCGTGGACATGTACCCCTAGATCCCTCTGCTCCTCCACACTACCAAGTATACTGCCATTTACTTTGTACTCTGCCTTGGAGTTTGTCCTTCCAAAGTGTACCACCTCACACTTCTCTGGGTTGAACTCCATCTGCCACTGCTCAGCCCACTTCTGCATCCTATCAATGTTTCTCTGCAATCTTTGACAATCCTCTACACTATCGACAACACCACCAACCTTTGTGTCGTCTGCAAACTTGCCAACCCACCCTTTTACCCCCACATCCAGGTTGTTAATAAAAATCACGAAAAGTAGAGGTCCCAGAACAGATCCTTGTGGGACACCACTAGTCACAACCCTCCAATCTGAATGTACTCCCTCCACCACGACCCTCTGCCTTCTGCAGGCAAGCCAATTCTGAATCCACCTGGCCAAACTTCCCTGGATCCCATGCCTTCTGACTTTCTGAATAAGCCTAACGTGTGGAACCTTGTCAAATGCCTTACTAAAATCCATGTAGATCACATCCACTGCACTACCCTCATCTATTTGTCTGGTCACCTCCTCAAAGAACTCTATCAGGCTTGTTAGGCACGATCTGCCCTTCACAAAGCTATGCTGACTGTCCCTGATCAGACCATGATTCTCTAAATGCCCATAGATCCGATCTCTAAGAATCTTTTCCAACAGCTTTCCCACCACAGATGTAAGGCTCACTGGTCTATAATTACTCAGACTATCCCTACTACCCTTTTTGAACAAGGGGACAACATTCGCCTCCCTCCAATCCTCTGGTACCATTCCTGTGGACAACGAGGCCATAAAGATCCTAGCCAGAGGCTCAGCAATCTCTTCCCTCGCCTCATGGAGCAGCCTGGGGAATATTCTGTCAGGCCCTGGGGACTTATCCATCCTAATGTATTTTAACAACTCCAACACCTCCTCTCCCTTAATATCAACATGCTCCAGAACATCAACCTCACTCATATTGTCCTCACCATCATCAAGTTCCCTCTCATTGGTGAATACTGAAGAGAAATATTCATTGAGGACCTCGCTCACTTCCACAGCCTCCAGGCACATCTTCCCACTTTTATCTCTAATCGGTCCTACCTTCACTCCTGTCATCCTTTTGTTCTTCACATAATTGAAGAATGCCTTGGGGTTTTCCTTTACCCTACTCACCAAGGCCTTCTCATGCCCCCTTCTTGCTCTTCTCAGCCCCTTCTTATGCTCCTTTCTTGCTACCCTATATTCCTCAATAGACCCATCTGATCCTTGCTTCCTAAACCTCGTGTATGCTGCCTTCTTCCTCCTGACTAGATTTTCCACTTCACTTGTCACCCATGGTTCCTTCACCGTACCATTCTTTATCTTCCTCACCGGGACAAATTTATCCCTAACATCCTGCAAGGTATCCCTAAACATCGACCACATGTCCATAGTACATTTCCCTGCAAAAACATCGTCCCAATTCACACCCGCAAGTTCTAGCCTTATAGCCTCATAATTTGCGCTTCCCCAGTTAAAAATTTTCCTGTCCTCTCTGATTCTATCCTTTTCCATGATAATGCTAAAGGTCAGGGAGCGGTGATCACTGTCCCCCAGATGCTCACCCACTGACAGATCTGTGACCTGACCCGGTTCATTACCTAATACTAGATCTAGTATGGCATCCCCCCTAGTCGGCCTGTCAACATACTGTGACAGGAATCCATCCTGGACACACTTAACAAATTCTGCCCCATCTAAAATCTTGGAACTAATCAAGTGCCAATCAATATTAGCAAAGTTAAAGTCACCCATGATAACAACCCTGTTGTTTTTGCACCTTTCCAAAATCTGCCTCCCAATTTGCTCCTCAGTATCTCTGCTGCTACCAGGGGGCCTATAGAATACCCCCAGTAGAGTAACTGCTCCCTTCCTGTTCCTGACTTCCACCCATACTGACTCAAAAGAGGATCCTGCTACATTACCCACCCTTTCTGCAGCTGTAATAGTATCCCTGACCAGTAATGCCACCCCTCCTCCCCTTCCCCCCCCCCCCCCCATCCCTTTTAAAGCACTGAAATCCAGGAATATTGAGAATTCATTCCTGCCCTGGTGCCAGCCAAGTCTCTGTAATGGCCACTACATCATAATTCCATGTATGTATCCAAGCTCTCAGTTCATCACCTTTGTTCCTGATGCTTCTTGCAATGAAGTACACACACTTTAGCCCTTCTACCTTACTACCTTTATACCCTTTATTCTGCTGCTCTTTCCTCAAAGCCTCTCTATATGTTAGATCTGGCTTTACTCCATGCACTTCTTTCACTGCTCGATCGCTCTGGGTCCCATCCCCCTTGCAAATTAGTTTAAACCCTCCCGAATCATGCTAGCAAACCTACCAGCAAGGATATTCCTCCCCTTTGAGTTCAGGTGCAACCCATCCAATCTGTACAGGTCCCACCTTCCCCAGAAGAGATCCCAATGGTCCAAAAATCTAAAACCCTGCCCCCTGCACCAACTCCTCAGCCACGCATTCAACTGCCATCTCCTCCAATTCTTACCATCACTATCATGTAGTACTGGCAGCAATCCTGAGAACGCCACCCTTGAGGTCCTGTTCTTCAGCCTTCTGCCTAGTTCCCAAAACTCACACTTCAGGACCTCATCCCTCTTCCTGCCTATGTCATTGGTCCCAACATGTATCACGACTTCTGGTTGCTTTCCCTCTCGTACCAGGATGTCATGCACCCGGTCAGAGACATCCCAGACCCTGGCACCTGGGAGGCAACAAACCATGCGGGTTTCCTTCTCACGTCCACAAAATCTCCTGCCTGCTCCCCTGACTATAGAGTCTCCAATGCCGACAGCTCTCCTCTTCTCCATCCCATCCTTCTGCACCACAGGGTCAGACTCAGTGCCAGAGGCCCTGCCACCGTGGCTCACACCTGGTCAGTCGTCCTCACCAACAGCATCCAGGACGGTAAACTTATTATTCAGGGGAATGGCTACAGGGGTGCTCTGCACTACCTGTCTACTCTCCTTCACTTTCCCCCCTCGGACTGTCACCCAGCGACCTGCTTCCGGCAGCCTAGGTGTGACTACCTCCCTGTAGCTCTCATCTATGACTGCCTCATTCTCCCTCATGAGTCGAAGGTCATCCAGCTGCTGCTCCAGATTCCTCACACGGTCTTCCAGATCGCCCAGCCGCAAGCACTTTTGGCAGATGTGACTCTGCGGGAGAGGGGAGTTCCCCCAAGTCTGCCACATCTCACAGGAGAGGCACATCACCATCTCAGCAGGCATTGTAAAGACTAACTGGGAACAAGCTCGTCCTCCACCTCTTCTCGTCGAAGCCTCTCGAGTCAAAGCCTCAAATCTCCACTCCTTCACTGGCTCACTCACTCACTGTCCGCTTTCCACAGTTATGTTTTCATTAAGGACCTCCCACCTACCTCCACCAACTCAAGACAGGTTTCCTCTATCCTTGATCAGTCCTACCTTCATTCTAGTCATCCTCCTGTTCTTCACATGCTTGTAGAATGCCTTGGGATTTTCCTTAATCCTACTTTCCAAGGCCTTCTCTGTCCCCATCCAGGTGTCCTACATCCATTCTTTAGCTCCTTCCTGGCAACCTTGTAACTCTCGAACCCTATCTGATCCTTGCTTCTTTCTTCCTCTTGACTAGATATTCCACCTCTTATCAACCATGGTTCCTTCACCCAACTATCCTTTCCCTGCCTCAATGAGACAAACCCATCCAGAACCCCATGCAATTACTCCAGAAGCAACCTTCACATTTCCATTGTACATTCCCCCGATTACATCTGTTCCCAAATTACTGCCCAATAGCATCATTATTCTCCCTCCTCCAATTAAATCCTTTCCCATACCATCTGCTCCTGTACCTCTCCAAGACTATGGAAAAATTCAGGAAGTTGTGGCCACCGTCTCTGAAGTACTCATCTGAGGCAGTATGGGCTCATTTCTAGTTGGCTTGTCTACATACTGTGTCAGGAATCCTTGACACACCTAACTGTAGTAGTTAGTGCTTTACAGAGCCAGCAATCACCAATTGGGGTTCAATTTCCACCTCTGTCTAGAAGGAGTAGGTCTCCTTGTGACCACATGGGTTTCCTCTGGCCGCTCTAGTTTCCTCCCACAAAAGACATACAAGTTAGTAGATTAATTGGTCACATGGGTGTAACTGGATGGCCTGCGCTCATTGGGCTGGACGGGTCTATTACTGTGCTGTATCTCTAAATAAAGAAAAAAAACTTTTTCACTAAGGAGGTACCAATCAATATTATTGAAGTTGAAATCACCCATGACAAGAATGGAATTGAACGCAGTCCTGCCGTACTCTTTTCCATAGATGCTGCCTGGTCTGCTGAGTTCCTCCTGCATTTTGTGTGAGTTGCCATGACAATTGCTATGTTTGCATCTTTTCAAAATCTGCCTCCCAATCTGTTTGTCAATGTCTCTGTTGCTATTGGGGAGTCAGCAGAATATTCCCAAAAGCGTGATTGCTATTTTCCTGTTTCCGACTTTCACCCACACTGACTCTGCAGATGATCCCACCATCATATCATTCCTTTCTATAGCTATGATACTATACCTGATTAGCATTGTATCTTCCCCACCTCATTTACCTTCCTCTGTCCCTTTTGAAACATCTAAACCCCGAAAAATCTAGCAGCCGTCTCTGCCCTCGTGATAGCCAAGTCTCTATAATGTCCACATCGTTGTTCCAGGTATTGACCTATGCTCTAAGTTCATCACCCTTGCTCTCTATTTTTCTTGCATTAAAATAGCTTCACTTCAACCTATCCTACTGACTGCAATTTTGCCCCATCAACTGCCTATTCTTCTTCAGCATCTCCCTACATGCAGCATCTACCTGTACACCTACTGCCCCATCCTCTGGCTCCCATTCCCCCTGTCAAACTCATTAAAACCCTCCCCACAGTTCCAGCAAGCCTGCCCACAAGGATATTGGTAACCCTCAGTTTCAGTTATAACCTGTCCTTTCTGTACAGGTCATGCCTTTCCTAGAAGAGATTCCAATGATCCACAAATATGAAACCCTGCCTCCTGCACCAATTCCTCAGCCACACATTCATCTGCCAAGTCAACCTATTCTTACCCTCACTGGCAAGTGGCACAGACAGCAATCAAGAGAAGGTCTTGAATGAGGAAAGGGATGTAAAATGGGCACTTCACTTTATCTTCTTTCCAGTTTAATCTGTACATTGCACTGCTAATAAGGACACTCTTGGTCAGGAAAGGCCTAGATCTTTTCTCGCTGCTGCCATCAAGAAAGTGGCAGTGGAGCCTCAGAGCCCACACCACCAGATTCAGGAACAGTTATTACCCTCGATCAGAGGGAATAACTTGACACAACTTCACTTGTTCCATCATTGAAATGCTCCCACAACCTAAGAACTCACTTTCAAGAACGTTTCATCTCATGTTCTTGATATTTATTGCTTATTTATTTATTTGTGTTTCTTTTTCGCATTTGCACAGTTTGCTGTCCTTTGCACATCGGCTGTTTGTCCTCCCTGCTGAGTGCAGTCTTCCATTGATTCCAATGTGTTTCTTGGATTTATCGTATATGCCCGCAAGAAAACGAGTATTAGGGTTGTAACTGGTGATATATATGTACTTTGATTGATAGAGTGGATGTCGAGGGGATGTTTCCAATTATGGGGGAGTCTAGGACCAGAGGGCACAGCCTCAGCATACAGGGACTTAGCTTTAGCACAGAGATGAGGAGGGATATCTTTAGCCAGAGGGTGATGAATCTGCGGAATTCATTACCACAGATGAATGCAGAAGCCAAGTCATATTTAAAGGGAAAATTGATTGTCAGGGGCATCAAAGGTTGCAGGGAGAAGGCAGGAGAATGGGGTTGAGAGTGATAATAAACCAGCCATGATGCAATGGCAGAGTAGACTTGACGAGCTGAATGGCCATATTCTGCTCCTGTTGTCCTATTACAACTCCTTGAGACCCTACTTTTCAGTCTCCTACCTTGTTCCTTATATTCTCTCTTCAGGAAGTCATCTTTTTTTCCACCCTGCTGTAAGTCACTGGTACCAATGTATAGTATTAATGGTAAGACTCTTGGCAGTGTGGAGGATCAGAGGGATCTTGGGGCTCGAGTCCAAAGGGCACTCAAAGCTGCTGTTGACTCTGTGGTTAAGGCAGCATACGGTGCATTGGCCTTCATCAACCGTGGGATTGAGGTCAAGAGCCGAGAGGTAATGTTGCTGCTCTATATGACCCTGATCAGACCCCACTTGGAGTACTGTGCTCAGTTCTGGTCACCTCGCTACAGGAAGGATGTGGAAAACATTGAAAGGGTGCAGAGGAGATTTCCAAGGAAGATGCCTGGATTGGGGAGCATGCCTTATGAGAATAGGTTGAGTGAACTCGGCCTTTTCTTCTTGGAGCGACACAGGATGAGAGGTGACCTGATAGAGGTGTACAGGATGATAAAAGACATTGATCATGTGGATTGTCAGAGGCTTTTTTCCGGGACTAAATTAGCTAACATGAAAGGGCACAGTTTTAAGGTGCTTGGAAGTAGGTACAGAGGAGATGTTAGGAGTAAGTTTTTTTTTTAAAACGCAGAGAGTGGAACAGCAACGGTGGTGGAGGCGGAAACAATAGCGTCTTTTAAGAGACTCCTGGATAGGCACATGGAGCTTGAAAAATAGAGGGCTATCGGTAACCCTAGATAATTTCTAATGTAAGTACATGTTCGGCACAGTATTGTGGACCAAAGGGCTTGTATTTTGCTGTAGGTTTTCCACATCTATGTCAATATGCACCATAACTTCTGACTGCTCACCTTCCCCCTTTAGATGCTGTGGGCCTGATCTGGCAACTGGGAGGCAACGTATCATAGAGTCTCTTTTACATCCACAGACTTTTCTGTCTGATCACTTAGCTATTGAAACCCCTATCACCACTGCTTTTCTATTTGCACCCCCCCCCCCCCACATCTTCCCCTCTGATTCACAGAGCCAGGCTCAGTTCCAGCTTTTCCTGGCAGGTCACCCACCATGTCCAACAGTGTCCAAAGCCTTATTGTTATTGAGAGGTATTGTGCACCATCTGCCTATTCCCTTTCCCTCTCCCGACAAGTCACCCAGCTACCTGCCTCCAGCAATTTAGGCGTGACTACCTCACTGTACCTTCTATCTATCACTTGCTCATTCTCCTGAGAGAGTGTAGGAGAGGGGGAGGGAAGCGAAGGAAAAGAAGCAGCTTCCTCGTTCATGGGCAAATCAGGATGAACAATTTGTGCAGATATTATCAGAGATATCCACACAAATAAATAACATTTTGAAAACAGTTAAAATATGATGAAGACAGTACATTGAATGTGGAGGTTGATAAGTTGGAAGGTAATGACACTGAATTACTGGATTAAATTAATTATAGGAGGGAGGGAAATATGAAAAATTCAGGCAGCTCACACCCATTTGCACGGAGTGCCTGCATGGTTACAGTGTATTGAAATGCATCAAGATTTAGAGCAGAGGAAATACATTTATTCAAATGTTAAGTTGTTCCAGAGAAGGTCTATCAATCCCCTGATGTTGCTAAGGTCAGCAAGTTGGCATGCAAGAGGCATTGATTTATGACACATCAAATCTGTAACACATCAGTGTTTACACAGTGTTAACTGTACTGCAATGCTGTAACTGCCTCGCTCATTCAAACTTACAGCTCTGAGTCAGCTTGCTATTTTTTCTGGGTCAGGGAGAATGCTCATTTCAAAAACCCAGGCCAGAATGCATCTTGATATAATACACATTGCAAATCAGGATCTACGTTCGTTTTATAGTATCCACAGCAAAGCAGCACCCATTCAGGCTGACGGGAGCATGCTGGTACTAGGACAGAGGAGCACAGCACAGGAAAGGACCCTACAGACCCATGGTGCCTCTGCCAACCATGATGCCAAATTAAACCAATTTCATCTGTACGCATATGACCACGTCCTCCATTCCCTAAATGTCTCTTAAATGTCACCATATCTGACTCTGCTAGTTGCTACCTCATCACCCCAAATGAACTCCCAGCAATGTGTTTCAGGCACCTATCACTCTCTGCGTAAAAACAGCTTGCTACACACATCACCTTTAAATTCTCTCTCTCTGATATTGCAGCTATGACTTTTCGTATTAAAATTCTGACTACCTACCTTGTTTAATGCCTCTCCTAATTTCATATACTTCAATCAAGTCACTCACACTCCAGAGAAAACAAACCAAGTCTGTCCAACCTCTCCTTACAGCTAATACCCTTTAATCTGGACAATTTCCAGGTGAACCTCCCCAAAGCCTTACTGTAATGCAGAAGCTAGAACTGCATACAGTAACTAACAGGTGGCTGAACTGAAGTTTTATACAGTCGTAAATGTGACTTACTGATCTTTTTACTCAACACACCAACCAAAGGATGCAACCATGCTGAACACCTACTTTACCACCCATGTGCTTTCAAACTTCCAAAGAGATATAGATTTGCCCTCAAAATCCATCTCGATATCAATTCTCCAGAGCACCCTGTTATATACTGTATAATCTCCTGCATTTGATCACCTAAAATACAACACCTTACACTTGTTCAGATTAAACTTCACTCAGGCCATAATAATAGCACCAACCTGTCAGTCTGAATGGTATGAAATATACACAAGACCTTATGTTTGTAACGTCTAAAATACCTGTTCTGTTTCAACGAAGTTCGATACAAGCCCGTCATCGTCAGTTCCTTGTCGGTAGAATCTGGAGCCAACACGTTCACAGCTGAGCCGCGATATCAGGCAAGCCTTGGCCTTCTTTTCTGTAGCGTAGACAGTGCGGATTTCTACCACACCGCAGATCACCTTCAGCAGCCAGTCAGAGCAATTCACCTGGAACTGGTTGAGATGTACGTGCAAACTCTGATTCCTACAGTATGTCACATGGAGGCAAAGATCAAGTGGAAACAGTTAGCCACTTCTCAGAAGCAAACATGATCAAGCAGTTTATTTCAGCTTTGGAGGAAAAATTCACACTGCAGTGTTCTCATGGTCAATGGTAATTCCCACTGCTCCATTACTTTCTCATTACCAGTTCCCAAATATGCATTTTTGAATTGGAAACCCCCATCAGACAGGAATCAGTGGAAAAATTTTGAATGATTCATTGCCTAAATGTCACTGCAGTGCCTGAACCGAATCAGTACACATTCATTAAGTTAACCTCACACATCGCCTATTTTGCCCACTATTGACTTAACCCACCTTTGAAAAGGTTCTCATAATTTAGCTCAACATCAAAAGAAACATGAAAGCAGGGATGTGGAATTTATACAAGTTCTTTGAAAGTGGCTTCTAATAAACACAAGAACTCAACGACTCTTTTGTGGTCAATTAACAACAGCAGGGTAACAATTAAACCTCTGGGATTATGAGTTAAAGTTGTGCAATTTACCATCATAAATTGCTACAAGCACAAAGTAATTCCCCACTATCAACTCTCAAAGTATTCATTATCCAATTCTGATACTCCATTACCAACGCTGGGCAGGATGAAAATGTTAATTCTAATCCTGAATCACTGACAACAGACACATATTCAATCAGTAGCAGGATCTTTCATCCATGAAGTTTGCCATGTAGGTGTTTTAAGTATTTAAATTAAAAAGATGGAATCAGCACTACTGATCAGCTAGAAACTGCATACTTCAACACAGGTGTCAATACAAAGTCACTCAAAGCTAATCTGAGTTAAGTTATTCACTGGCCTTTTTATGTCTTTTATCAAGCATAATAGGGGTTTCCCCACAACGTATCTGCGTTCTAGATATGTTAGTGCTCTTTTCCAAAGGAGGCTAATTATTTCAGATCAACAATACCTAGAACAAAACATGCGGTGGTCCTGATGAAGAGCCTCAGCCCAAATCGTTGGGCTGGTCTCGGTCCAGCATTTTATCTGTGAATCTGTGTCAAGGTTCCCCAGTAAACTGCTTGCACATGCTGAAGGACCAATCATATTATCACAATGTATATCCTGTATTGCAGATTCTCATTGAGATATTCTCATCTGCATTCATTTTAAACAAGCACATTTTCTACATCTTCAGCAACTCAAATTTCACTGCATTTTCAACCCCCAGGAACCTGCCACAACCCCATTTTTCTTCTCAGGTCCCTGCCTCAAATTCAGCCCCCTCCTCCTCTCTCGTAAACCTGCCCTAACTCATGCCTCCTCCTCTAGGACACCACTCCAGGGAGGGAAGCAGCTACTGAGGCACACAGTATCATAGGATTATTTAAAAACGCAAACACAAGGAAATCTGCAGATGCTGGAAATTCAAGCAACACAAACAAAATGCAGGTGGAATGCAGCAGACCAGACAGCATCTATGGGAAGAAGCACAGTCGATGTTTCGGGCCGAGACCCTTTGTCAGGACTAACTGAAAGAAAAGATAGTAAGAGATCTGAAAGTAGGAGCGGGAGGGGGAAAACCGAAATGATAGGAGAAGACAGGTCCTGTCTTCTCCTATCATTTTGGATTTCTATAGATGCTGCCTGGTCTGCTGCGTTCCACCAGCATTTTGTGTGTATTGATTATAGGATTACTGAAGTGTTTTGCAAGTTCCCCTGCTGGTTATTAATGCACATTAATACTTAGCATAGAATTCTGTATTAAAGCTCAAAGGAAAGTATCGTTTGGACAGTTTTGGAACAGAATGCTTTCCAACAATGCTGTAACATGCAGTGTGAGCCTTTCTTCCCTTTAACCGGTCTAAATTGACAAAGCATCCCCTTCAAAATTATTTTCCCACTAACTGGAAACCATATTCAAAGAAGCAAAATATCGAAGTGTGCACACACAACTAGTACTGTAGTCATACATACTGGATGTGGTTTGAATCTGTGCAGTGAGGGGCATTCTGCTGAGGTCAGAACTCCTTAAGTTTCCACTCATACAAGTTTAATAATCAATTACTTTCATGAACGTGAAATATTTAATTCAAATACCATTCCCATGCATCCAAATGAGAAAGGTAGCTCATCAAATGTAACCTACACCCAAAGTACTGGTTACACAATATACTTCCTTTGTCCTTTAGCACAGTGCTGCTGGCTGTACTTCAGTTTCAAATTACGTTAAGTTAGTAACATACATGGCCATTTTAATCCTGTGGCTTTCTCATATTGCGGGCAATGACTTTGCTGTACATTCCAACATACAGCTACCATTTTGAATAGAGAGTTGTTGAACCTCCATGTTCACCGTGATCTCATGCCAAAAGCCATTTATACTTTCCTCCATCCCCAAAGTATTCTCCCCATTAAATACTCAATCCCTCATAAAAACTCCATATATGCTTCAGAATGGAGTGGGGTGATGCGCAAAACTCATTAATCGGCACACTGGAATGTGTTATTTTAAGAGGCTTTCATCATTAGATATTTCTCCCCACATCTCATCTCATCTCCAGCACTCAACAGCAAGTGTGGTTGGGAGTTACAAATGTGATTGCAAATGGAGCATTTAAAGGACCAGTCCATGGTTAGAATTGGGACAACAGAATGAATTAGGAGAAACAGCACTGATGTGAAAGATCAGCCACCATCTTGCTGAGTCACAGAGAAGGCTGCGAGGATCAGTTGGCCTACTCCTGCTCCTGACTCTGCAGGAGAAATGCTTGCCCCGTAACCAGTTAGGCTGGAGGTGACCAAGAAATGCTGAGCCATAGCACACGATTCAGTGCAGGAAGCTCTTTAAAGAACTAACCACTCAGGAAAAAACTCAAGTCACTTGACCTTTCACCCACGCCTATTGTGCAGATAATTCCACCCCATTCCTCATTTCACATATTTACTTCCTCTCCACTCACTTAACCTGAAAAAGTCACCGTCATTTTCTATGTGCTCCGATTGCAGTTTAATTCATACACTTGAAAATAATAAAGCAGCTCCTACCTGCATACAACTAAATGTGGCAAGTGACACACACATACACATCACTCAAGTACTGAGCCATGTCTTTGATCAGGATCATTAACTTTTCCTCTTGTCAGAGATGCTCAGTTTCCAGTGTTTTCTGTTTATTTCACATCTTCTGCAACGGTTTTATTAAAAATTGTCACAATGTCACATAACCTGATCTTTACTTTTTCAAATATCATTAATCCAATCAAACAACGGCAATGATATTTTCTGTTTTACCGAGCAATTGACGACATATGGCGTCACTCTCCTCACTTCCAGGTTACCAGGTCAATTTCAGTTTTACTGTTGTTACAGCAACCACAATTTCTTTTCCCTACAAAGGGTGAATTTGGCCTTAAAGTGGTGCCAGATGGCACTAACTGTTGCCAAGCATCATTATATTTCAAATGTCCCATCAATGAACAGCACGAGCAATGACAACTGGATGTAATGTTACTCTTAGTGAGCAAGTTACATAAAAGGTGGCTTGCTGCATGTACTACTCTAAATGGGCTTAGGTTAGCTGTAACTTGTGTTTTCCTCACCTGTTCTTGAGGGTGATAAAAACTAGTCCCCAGATATTTGCTTCTACTTTGTCTTTGAAATAACCCATACTGGTGAGTGAATGCAGTTAATTTTGACGAACTGTTTAATTCATCCATGAAATGACAGCTTCTTTAACAGGAGCAGGAGTGGCTATTTTCAAATGTTGCAGATGCATCAGTGCCCCAAGAATTATCAGGTACAAACATAATACAGGTTGAGTATCCCTTATCCGAAACGCTTGGGGCTGGAAGTTATTTGGATTTTGGAAGACAGTGAGATAGATTGGGATTGCCATCACTTACAGCTCTAAATTTATGTGCTACTGCTAAGCAGTTTTTATCTCTAGCTTATTCATCACACTTACGTACTCAACAGTATAACTAATTACATACTATTAATATAATGAAAATATAACGTGTGCAGGGTAACAAAAGCAGGATTGGGAGAATAGCTGAATCAGCTGTTGAACAACAACAAACAATGGCAGGCTTTCAGTCTCCACCTACAACGCTGTAACATTTTGATTAAAAAGTTACAGTACAATGTATTTGTATTTTACTAATTTTGTAGGTTTTATGTAAGGTATAAAACAATAAGTATTGTAGACTTGCTCTGGCGCTAGATTTTTGTGATCAGCAGACGCTTTAAAAATTTAATGCCCTGCCTTTTATTAAATTTCTGCAGCCAGCCGGCTGTATATTCACAATTATTTCAATGTTCAGTTCATGATCAGCATACTGATAAGCAGCACAAGCTCACTCCCACTCAGAAGATACACAATCGAGATCTTCGTTTTTTTGCTTTCTGCAGTTTTTTTTAAATCTTTCATTAATTTCTGTTCATTACACACTTCTGAGAACTATCTGTTGTGTGCAGAGACCTGTGCATTGCCTGGGAATCTTCCCAGCATCTGTGAGACTTTCCATTTGTGATGTGATGTCAGTATTCAAAAAAAAAGAATTTGAATTTTGAAGGTGTTTGGATTTTGGAATTTCAGATAAGGGGTACTCAACCTGTATTAATACTAACCTTGTCTATTATTTGCCTGTCACCATTAATTTAAATCCTGGAAATCTCAGGGGAACCTGCACCAACTTCTACATATGCCAGAAAGCAGTTAGGGAGGAAATCATGACCAAAACTCTGCATTTCCCTAATCATAAAGTAGAACTACAACCTGACTATTAACATTACTTAATTTACCATCCTTTGGACGCACAGCTCTTGGGCCCATTTAATCCATATTGCACTATCTTAAATGCAGAACTAGGAAGCTAATATTTTTGAGGGTCATCATTTCTCAGTACAGCTAAATAAAATAAAATAGCGAGCTACCAGAAAAAGTGACTTGCAGTCTCTTCATCCTTTGCAAATCGTTTCTGTGCACAAAGATCCAGATCAAAAGCTGAACCAATCGATGAAAAGTAAAATGTGCCAGTATTTAGTAATTTCCTCAAAGAAATAATTCGCTCTTCATCTGTTGTTTCTTCTTGCAGAGGAACAAACTCTGTAGCAGTAATCTTACAAATGTCAGTGTCACGGATTTTTCCAACTGATGCACATCCTGTCACCATGACCAGAAAGCAGAGTGTGGAGTTACCTGAGAACGAAAAGGACAGAATTACAATTTTCAATTTTTAGCTGGGAGGAAAGAAAAATCAGAGAATTATGTAAAGTTCACGTCCTTCAACAGAAATGGGCCAAGAGGGAGATATAAAATATAAGGCTGTGATGAATAGCAACAAAGTGGAGTTTGAAATGCCATTATATGAACGTTCAAACTGTAATCATCCATTTAGTAACTTGTGATAAGTGCTATTCCCCCATCGTCTATGTGTTCCTGATTAAACAATACCTGGATTTTAAAATGATCATATTTCCAAATCTGCTTGCACAAGCCTCAGGCAATGCATTCAAAACTACAACAAACCAATGAGTATATAACCGTTGTCTCATTTCCTTGTAGCTTTTTACCAATATAATCCATTCACACCATCCTGATATCAAACCTTCTCCCTGCAAGCTCTGCCATGATTTATCATGACAACAAACGCCTCAATAAATAGATGTTGCATCACCTTTGAACCAAAACTCCTTGTGTATCTCTGCATAACTGAATTAATTTGTCTTGAAATATCCTGTATAACTGTTCAATTTTAGTCCAATTATGTTTTTCATTACTTTTTTCTTTGAAACATTTCAAAGCCTAATGCACCTCAGTTATTTTTTAGATAAGATTTCCACTCACTTGCAGTCTTTTATCCTGATACTGCTTTCTTAAGTCCAGTGTATAAGTTACAAAGTCTGTGAGGGAAATGGATTTGACTAACAGCTATTATTATTTTCTCGTACCTAATTAGCTGCTCTTTTCCATAATAAACAGCAGACTAGTTATATGACATGGCGAAGTTGAACATAAATAACCATTGATGTGGCAAGCCTCAGAAAAGTGACAGTGAGCAACCTACTTCAAATATCGCAGTGGTCTGTGGAAGGGATTCATGCACAGGTACATGTTCCTAGGAGTTGACCAGAAATGATAAGGGATTTGCCAAATATTTCCAAATCAGTATGTTGCGCATCCTGGGGAAACTTGTATGAAGTAGTTTTCTCCCTGCACTGGTGCCAGAGTACATCAATACAGGTTTAAGAAGTGGTGTTAACATTACAATGATGAAAGACAGAGGAGGAGAAGGAGAAGAAACAGTGAGATATGATAAGGATGTGGTGCAAACCAGAGGAGAGGCAGGTGTCAGTCATCTTTGGGGATAGCACAGAAGATTGATTTTATTATTTATCATTCACCAATTCCAGCTGGTTCCATGTGTTGTATATATTTGGCCTCTGAACATGGCTTGGGGGTGACATTGCTCTATATGCCATGTAACATCCCACTTTCCCTACCAGCACTGTCACAGGCCTCACCAGTTGGATGCTCAGCAGTCAAAGCAACTGAGAGGATATTGAACAATTTAGCATCAAGGTTGGGGTTTATGACCAGTTGATCCTTGACCCTGAAAGAGTTGGCAAGTTACCAAGCTCGAGTGTCTATAAAAGGTGTAATACATTGAACTGTGGTGATTGATGGCAAGGAAACAAATGCAAAAACAGATTAAATTCTGTCATTGTGTTGCCTCTGTTGACATACATAAATGTGTTTTAATAACACTTATTTTTCATGCCGTTTTGGTCTCTTCCGTGAACTGTTTATTTTACCCTCTCCAGGCAGAAAGTCAGTATACAAAACCTTAAAAATCAGGTTATTTTAACAGTGGCATAATACAAGGTGCTCTGATGAAAAAAAGTGGTGCATAGATATTGAATGCAATTAAAGGCAAATGGAATGCTGGTCTCAAGTGGACTAGAATACTAAACAGAAAACATTTAAGTGTACACAGCTTTGGCCAGTCTTCTCTGCAATACTGTATTCAGTTTTTGGCAATCATCTCATTGGAGTTTTGACTACATAGAGAATTATTAGACAAATTCTGAGGCCTACTGGGAGCCACATTTGAGGCTGGGTTTGTGTAATCTGACTTGTATTTGTCCAGAGTATAAGACATTGCAGGGTGATTAGGTAGATGCAGATTAATTACCGGTATTTGTTTTTCTGGGAATCGTAAATGAGTCATTAAGTTAGACCTCGGCCATTTTGGAGTGAAATCATAGAAATATACACCAGGATATGTTATTTGATGCTTTTGCTGGCCAAAACAAAATGCTATTCTGGCAAATCCCATTTCCAATCTCTGACCAAAGCACCATGCCTTAATGAAATTCAGTTAATTCTATTGGGCAGGTTATGTCATTCTTAGGCCAAACTCCAGATACCAGGAAGAAACACACTACTCCAAGCTGTTATTGGAGGTTTTCCAAAAGCTTTCTTCACCTCCCATTTCTACCTGTGCCACCACTTTCAAGTTACAATGTACCTCTATCCCTGTGCTGTTCTGCTCAAGGCTTCAAGAGATGTAAGGCTATGGCACTTAAATACACCCACGAACGAAAGGATAAAGGTGTATTTGTAGAGATTTCACATTTCAAACCTCCTAACAAATGAAGTACTTCTGAACTGTACCAATTGTAATGAGAAAACGTGCAGCCAATCCGTGCAGAATAAAATTCCACAAACAGCAGTAAAAGCAAAGTACAAAACTGGCTACTGATATTAAAGCATTATTTCAAAAAGGCATAATCTAATGGGCTTAACACAGTGAGCTAGGGTGAATTCCTGGCAAGCCTATTTGTACAAACTTGATTGAGGGATAAACAATGCTCTAAATCTTAGGAAAACCATGTCCTTTCTTGAATAGTATTTTGGGATATTTTCATATACCTGAGACCGAGGTAGAGGGCAGAGCCTAGTAACGTCAACAAAAGACATTACTCGCTTCAGAGTATCATCTCCTCAAAGTTACTCTGGAGTTTGTTTAAATTTAACATTCAAGCTTCCGGAGCAGGCTTGAACCAAAAACCTGCCTCAAAAACAACATGCTTCTACCAAGTCAATAATAAAACTCTTGGCTTGTCTTCAATTACAATGCAGAGAACTCAGAGCACTTAAGCAAAACCTCCACTCAGAACCAAGATAATTTAAAACTCAAGGTGGATCTTTGTTATACAAAGATGCTTGTCTTTCTGCTCATTCAGAGGCCCACTGCCTAGTTGCAGAAAAGAAATTAGTAGGTAGGCTTTGTTTTCAAACTCTGAACACAATTGGTCCTTTATCAGCCTGCCCTTCTGTAAAACACCGGGCCCTGACATTAAAGGTCAATGATCAAAAACATGAACCAATTCATGTCTCTGCGACACATCTCAGCAAAGGTAGAGAATGTTGATGAAATACATCACCAGCATCTTCCCTCATGCCAAAGTCCCCAGCACCATAGCCTTCATTATATCCATTTAATTCCATTGGGCAGGCTATGCCATTCCTATGCCCAACACCAGATAGCAGAAAGAAACACACTACTCTGAGCTGTAAATGGAAAGCAATTACCAGGTTACTGAAGGTAAAGTTCTGAACACCTCCTTAAGGAAATGGATCAACCACACTGAATCCTGGAAAACACTGCCCCATAACTAAGGTAAACTACAGCATTTGGAAGATCTTTGTGAACCTTAGGCCCACATATTAGAAGCATAAGAAATTCAAGAAAAATAAAGAGCAGGTTACTCAGTCCTTCAAGCCTGCCCCATCATCCAAAGTGTACACAAATAATCTGCCCCAGCTTCATCCCATCTGTACCAGTTCCTCGTTTCTCCCAATTCCCTAATCTTTCAAAAGAGAATCTACTTCCTCTTTAAATGCTCTCAATGGGCTGACTTCCAGAAACTTCCAGGATAGAGAATTCCAAAGGTTCATCACTCTCATTGAAAAGTTGCAATACATTTCAGTATTGAATTAATTCTTCCTTATATTTTTAAACCATGAGCCCTTGCTCAAGATCCTCCCATTAGAAAAAAATCTCAACATCTACCCTGTCACACCCCCTCTGGATCTTCTGTTTTAGTAAGATCACACCTTAAATTTGTTAAACACAGAAGAATATAGAAAATAGTTAAAAAGTCCAAAAGTAGAAGATATTTGACACAGTGGTGTTTTAAATGGAATACCGAAGTTGATGGCGCTGAATGGACAGAGTAGTTGGCCAACAGGAAACAGAATACGGTAGGTCTTTTCTCTATTTGGCAAGATGTAAAGTATTTGTGTGCCAGGGAGAATGATGCTGCAGCTTCAACTTTTTAGTATTTATGTGAATGACCTGGACCCAGCCACCGAATGTGCAGTTGCTAAATTTACTGATGGCACACATATTGGCTGAAAAGTTACAAAAAAAACACAAGGAGAATACATAGGTCTAAAGATAGGTTATGTGAACGGACAGAGCTGACAAATGGAAAATAGTGTGGGTAAATGTAAAACTGTCCATTTTTGCAGGGAAGAAAGTTTATTACAATAAAACTCAGATAACCCTTGGGAAATTGACAGTGTCAAAGTAGCAAATTTTGTGGATTTTACTTGTTCATACTCAAACCCACAGTAATATAGCCAGTCAGGTGACCTTAAGAGGAGCAAGAGACATGCAAGCACTCTTGACTTCTGTTCTGTCACAAAGTCACTCATGGTACTGGCCTGAACCCCAATATTTGCTGTACAACCAGCCCACAGGCCAGATTCTGGCCATGGCTACACATCAGATTGTTGGCTCTGGCCACACACTTCTGGACCCTCGGCTCACACTCCGGCCTGATGGTGAAGTCAAGTGCTGGACCATCTGAACAAATCAGAGATTTACAATATTTAATTCAAAAGAAGATTGCAGAGGGATCCAAGTAAACTCAGCATTTGATTAACAAAAGGCCAGTCCATAAATACAGCAAGTAATTAATAAAGTTAACATCACTGTTTATTTTTGGATAATCAAAAAAGTACACAAGTTATAAAAATAAAAATCTGCAGATGCTGGAAACAAAATAAAAATAGAAAATAATTGGAAATACTCAGCAGGTCAGAAAGCACCAATAAAAATGAAACATAGTTAACATTTCAAGTTGAAGACCTTTGGTCAGGTATCTGTTGACTCTGCTTCTCTTCCCATAGACACAACCTGACCTGCTGAGCATTTTCTATTTCAGGGAGACTACGCTTTAGTTATAAAGGGCATTGCTGAGGCCACATAGGGGTACATGGGACAGTATCTATCTCTTTATAGATGAATTGGAAATAATAGAGGTTTGCTACATTAATATTTGAAATAAGCAATATGTCCCAAGGAAAGATTTGACAGATTCACCTTGTACCTTCCAGAGTGCAGACAGCAGGTAGGAACTTGAGTAAATCATTCAAAATCCCAAAGATCTTGTTAGGTTGGAAGTGAAGAGGTTATTTCATTTTCTGGAAGAATATACAACTAGGGTTCCTGATTAAGAATAAGGGGTGATCCAATTAAGACACTAGGTGAAGGAAGTCTCAAGCCTCTGTAACTCTTCCTCAACATATTTGATAAGCAATGTGATGAAGCTTACTGTAGATCAATGAGAATGCAGAAGACGGCTGGACTGGAAGCTCAAATCAGGCTTATAGACGGAATAGAATCATTCCTTAATGAGATCACCTAATATGTGCCTACTTCTTCAATAGCAGACCACACTGTGTTTCATAAATCTGGTGGATGTTTGAACCTTGAACAGAAGAGGTGAGGGAAGGGATTAAAGGGCAGGTAACACATTTCCTATGGGTATACATGAAGCTTTCATGGAAATGGCAATAGATACTGAGAGTGATCTCAGAGTGGAAAAGCAGGAAGTCAAAGGAAGGGAAATTCCATTTGATTGATAATTGATGAGAAGTTGAGCACAAGGGGAAACCTGGCTTCGTTCAACAGAAGTTCCAAAACTAAGGTTTAGTCCTATTATTAGGCAAGGAACTCAAGGTTTATTCCTTTATTTCTGTGCTTCCAAATAATGTTAAGATGTGATCATATTTATTCAGTATTAACTCATGGTGCCTTTATGACAGTTTGACAAAACAAAGGACTGATCAGCACCCCTTCACCACCACCCTTCTTCCATCTGGCAGAACTCATCCTCAATAATTTCTCCTTTAGCACTCCTACCTTCTCCAGACTCGAGGTGTAGCCATAGACCCCAGCTGTGCCCGCCTTTTCATTGGCTACATGGAACAGTCCATGTTCCAAGCCTTCCCTGGTAATTCTACCTAACTCTTCCTCCACTACACTGATGACTGCATGAGTGCTGCTTCATGCACCCATGCTGAGCTCATCAATTTCATCAATTTTCACTCTGCCCTTAAATTCATTTGGTCCATTTCTGACATTCCCTCCCTTTTCTCGATCTCTCCATCTCCATCTCCGGAGAAAAACTGTCAAAGATATCTTTTACAAACTATCAATTCCATGGCCATCTTGACCATACCTCTTCCCACCCTGTCTCCTGTAAACATGCTATTCCCTTTTCTCAGTTCCTTCGTCGTCACCACATCTATTCTCAGGCTGAGGCTTTCCTTTCAAGGACATCAGTGATGTCCTCCTTCTTCAAAGAACAGAGCTTCCTTTTCTCTATCATTGATGCTGCCCTCAACTGCATCTTCTCCATTTCCCGGATATCTGCACTCACCAATCTTCTCGCCACCTTAGCAGTGATAGAATTCATCCCGTCTGAACCTTTCACCTCATGAGCCTTCGCATCCAGCACATCATTCTCATCCACCTCCAAAGGGACCTTATTACCAAGCGCATCTTTACCTCCCTCCCGCTCTCCACTTTACACAGTGATTGCTCCCTCCATGATTCCCTTGTCTTTTCGTCCCTCCCCACTAACCTCCCTCCTGGCACCAATCCCTTCAAGTAGGCAAAGTGCTACACCTGCCCATCTACCTCCTCCCTCACCTCCATTCAGGGCTCGAAACAGTCTTTCCAGGCATTTCATCTGCAAGCAAGCATGAGGAAATCTGCAGATGCTGAAAATTCAAACAACAACACACACAAAATGCTGGTGGAACACAGCAGGCCAGCCAGGCAGCATCTATAGGGAGAAGCACTGTCGACGTTTCGGGCCGAGACCCTTCGTCAGGACTAACCGAAAGGAAAGATAGTAAGAGATTTGAAAGTAGTGGGGGGAGGGGGAAATGCGAAATGATAGGAGAAGACCGGAGGGGGTGGGATGAAGCTAAGAGTTGGAAAGATGATTGGTGAAAGTGATACCAAGCTGGAGAAGGAAAAGGATCATGGGATGGGAGGCCTTGGGAGAAAGAAGGCGGGGTGGGGGGGGGGGGAAGCACCAGAGGGAGATGGAGAACAGGCAAACAACTAAATATGTCAGGGATGGGGTAAGAAGGGGAGGAGGGGCAATAACGGAAGTTAGAGAAGTCAATGTTCATGCCATCAGGTTGGAGGCTACCCAGCCGGTATATAAGGTGTTGCTCCTCCAACCTGAGTTTGGATTCATTTTGACAGTAGAGGAGGCCATGGACAGACATGTCAGAATGGGAATGGGACATGGAATTAAAATGTGTGGCCACTGGGAGATCCTGCTTTCTCTGGTGGACCGAGCGTAGGTGTTCAGTGAAACAGTCTCCCAGTCTGCGTCGGGTCTCACCAATATATAAAAGGCCACACCGGGAGCACCGGACGCAGTATACCACACCAGCGACTCACAGGTGAAGTGTCGCCTCACCTGGAAGGACTGTCTGGGGCCCTGAATGGTGGTGAGGGAGGAAGTGTAAGGGCAGATGTAGCACTTGTTCCGTTTACAAGGATAAGTGCCAGGAGGGAGATTGGTGGGAAGGGATGGGGGGGAAACGAGTGGACAAGGGAGTCGCGTAGGGAGCGATCCCTGTGGAAAGCAGAAGGGGGGGGGGGAAGGGAAAGATGTGCTTGGTAATGGGATCCTGTTGGAGGTGGCGGAAGTTACGGAGAATTATACGTTGGACCTGGAGGCTGTTGAGGTGGTAAGTGAGGACAAGGGGAACCCTATCCCAAGTGGGGTGGTGGGCGGATGGGGTGAGGGCAGATGTGCGGGAATCTGCTGGGGTTGTCTGTTGTATCCTGTGCTCACGATGCAGCCTCCTCTACATTAGTACGGCCTTCATAAGTTGGAGTGGTGCTTCATCAAACACCTCCACTCCATCTGCCAAAAGTGGAACTGCCCAGTGGCCAAGCATTTTAATTCCGATTCCTACTCCTGTCTTGCCATGTCGGTGTCAAACTGTGGCCACTCTCGGGGGAAGCAGCAACACCTTATAGTCCATCCAACCTGTTGCAATCAATATCCATTTCTTCTTTCAGTAAAAAAAGTATTTCCCTCCCCTTCACCTCTGCTTCTCTTGCCTACTCTGGCCTCTTACCTCTTCTTGCCTATCACCTCCCTGTGGTGCCCCTCCTCCTTTCCCTTCTCCCATGATCCACTCTCCTCTCCTATCAAATTCCTTCATCTCCAGCCCTTTCCCTTTCCCACCCACCTGGCTTCACTTAATACTTTATAGCTATTCCTCTTCCCCTCCCTCAGCTTTTTATTCTGACGTCTTCCCCTTCCTTTTCAGTTGTGAAACGTTGACTGTTTGTTCATTTCCGTAGATGCTGCCTGCCCTGCTGAGTCCCTCCAGAATTTTGTGGGATTTCCAGCATTGCAGAATGTTTTGTGCTAGTGAACTGAGGAATTAATTAGTAAATTAAGTATGAAAACATTCAGAATGCAGAAGCTGTATTCATATAATAACCATATAACAATTACAGCACAGAAACAGGCCATCTCGGCCCTCCTAGTCCGTGCTGAACACTTACTCTCTCCTAGTCCCACCGACTTGCCCTCAGCCCAAAACCCTCCATTCCTTTCCTGTCCATATACCTATCCAATTTTACTTTAAATGACAATATCGAACCTGCCTCTACCAATCATGAGTAATTGTATTCATGAAGCAAACAATTTAAGAGAAGAGTTTACATCCAATGTACTGCTGAGAAGGAATTGACAACAGACTTACACTATCAGTAGCTTTGGGATATTTTCCTTCTTGCAGTTTCGTTTTTGTTGAAACTTATTGAAATGTGCCTTAATAAATATATAAACAGCATGAATCTATTTTTGATGAAAGAGGGGATGTCTGATTTCCATAAAGGTCTGTGCTCACTACATCTGATCATACTGAAGGAACTGAAATGTACAATGAGTAATATTGAGCACCTCAGAAACTGCTGCGGAAACAACATGACAATCATTCCACACAGAATAAATTCCTCAAATAAAAGAAATCATGGAGTCATTGATCTATTGATGATCATCAATCATGACAAACCAGCACCAAGAAACATATTCATAGTAAGCATCAATCACAGCCATTGGACCCACAGCTAACATCAACCTAGCTCATCACAATGACCGCTGAATCCATTTCCATCACCTCTAGCTAAATCAATTCAGATTCTAACTTGATTCCTGGAAAAAAAAGTTACACAAAAATTTCAAGCGTGTTTCCAGGACTTGAGGAGCTGAGCTATAGGAAAAGTTTGAAGAGGTTAGAATCTTATTATCTGGTGTGCAGAAGAATGAGGGGTATACAAAATTATGAGGGGTACAGATCGAGGGCAGGCGTTTTCCACTGAGGTTGGGTGAGACTAGAACAACAGGTCACAGGTTAAGGGTGAAAGGTACAATAATTAAAGGGAATCTAAGAGGGGTACCTCTTCACTCAGAGGGTGTTGAGAGTGTGGACCAAGCTCCCTGCCAAAGTGGAAGATGCAGCTTTGACTGTAACAGTTAAGTGAAGTTTGGACAGGTACATGGACGGGAGGGGTATGGATGACTATGGTTCAGGTGCAGTCTGATGGGACTTTCAGCATGGACTAGATGGGCAGAAGAGCCTATTTCTGTGCTGTAGTGCTCTATGACTCTTTTATTCTAACCCATTATCTTAAACCTGTAGTTTCTACTGATCCAACTGCCACAACAAAAATCATTCCCCCACCCACTCTTATCAATGCCCTCCTGGAGGATGAAGGATTTGTTGGGTGAAGAGACAAGAAATTGAGGTTGCTACGTGAATAATGCTTAGGGTAAAAAGTTATAAAAGTTGTCATAAAGGTGAAAGAACTCTCCAGGTTGGTTAGTATCTTGTATTTTAAAAATGACCACGTGAAAGGCCAATTTATGTATCAGCTCACAGGCTAAATGATCCTGAGAGCAACCAAGCAACAGATCACTTGTGCAGCTGAGCTGCCATTCACTGTCATGAGTCACTTGGGGTCAGGGGTTTTGTATAAATCTGGAAGTTGAGGCCCAAAGTGTTCCTTGGTCAAAGGCCAGCTATCTGGGAGTCTGGGTCAGCAGGCACTGAGAAGACCAGCGATCCACGGGTGAATATCAAGACGCTGGTCCATACAGGTGGAAGTGACAAGGGCTTGTGAACCCCCAGGTCACCGGGGTTGGAGGTCCACGCGAGTCCAGAGGTCAAAACCATGATTGGTCAATACTCAGAGGTTGGCAAAGTCCAATGGGAAAAGCTGAAGATCAAAGTCCAGAGTTCAGTGAGTCTAAGGTAGAAAGCCTGAAGGTTGAAGACTGAAGTTGGCAAGTCAGAGGTAGAGGTCTGTGAGCCTGGGCCAGGGACTGGGGGTTGGAGGCCTAATGTCTGCCAGTTTGAGAGTCCAGGGCCAAGAACTGGAGGCTGGAAGTGGTCTGAAGTGGGGTTTGAGGACTATCTGTGTATATGAGGGGGGTGGGTGAATGGGAGGGTGACTAGGTTTGCTATTGATGCCTTGTTTAGTTCTGTTGTTGCTGCTGCTGCTTGCTTTGTTCTGCTGAATATTGTGAGCATCCTGAGTTGGCACTAAAATGGGTGCTGATATTCACAGATTGCCCCCAGCACATATTTGGGTGCATTGGTATATTTCCATGTACATGTGACAAATAAATCTGAATCTCATACTTAACGTTCTTAATTAACATTCATAGTTAAAATACAAAATTCCAAGCAAGCTGGAAAATACTTAAAAGGATTAGCTGAAGATTCAGAACACATGCTTGGGTCTGCTGGTTAGCTTAAGTACATTTCCTTCCATGAACATTTCAGATTGATCTGAAACACTGAAAACAGTTAGGAAACTAATAAGCCCCAGATCTTCAGTTACCTGCTGGCAACAGATTCCTTATCACCACAAAGCTACTGGAGAAGAAAAGCTGGTTTCCAGGTTGAACTAAATGTGCCTTGAATGTTGTGGGTATTGAAAAGCCAGCTTTGACTTGGGTAGGTGATGTTGATGGGTATAATTGGTTGGCAATTAGATTTATCAACTCCTACCAGATCGGGAAAGTACTTTGTCCGCATAAACAACCACTTTCATAAAGCAGGGGTTTTTTTCCTTTCGAAAGGTGCATGAGCAATGTTATATTGTACCCACAACCTGCTTTGTTTAGTGAACTTAGAACACCAAAATTATTTTAGAAAAGACACTGTAGAGAGTTAGTCATTCATGCTTTACAGCAACACCATTAATTCCTAACCTGACAAAAATGTTAAGTATTTTAGGTGATACAGAAGTCAATAAAAATCCAACATTTCTCTTAACTAAAGGTGCTATAAATAAACAAAATCTTAAATGATGGAAATCTCTCTAATTCTGTTTACTTGACTGATCCTACTTGTTCTTACCATTCAAGGGAAATGTATCCTCATTTGTGAGGTCTCATAAATAGACCACAGAAACTGTGCTTCCTTCTCCTTGGAGCAGTAGATATTTGATAGACCAGTGTCATGAAGGGTTCAGATAAACTAAAACTATTTTCAGTACCTGGGAAGTCAACATACTGACAGCAGAGTTTGTGTGAAAAACAAAAATAGCAATGTATGAGAGGAAGAAATTATTTAATATGAGGCATATTTAGAGTTAGGCATATTCTGGCATCTTAACTCTTGCTTTTCAGTCCTTAAGAAGGATCTCGGCTTGAAACGTTGACTATTTAGTCATTTCCATAGAGGCTGTCTGACCTCCAGAGTTCCTCCAGCATTTTGTCTGTGCTTAGGTATACCATGTCCAATTTGCTTTGGAAATGGTTTCAGTAGAACCATCAATAAAGGATCAATAGATGGACGAGAGAAAAGGAATACCAAGGATATAGTAATGGGTTCAAAATGTAACTCTTCTGAAAACTGGGGCAGAGTGGATGGGTCGGTGTCCTTTCTCATTCATAATTCTAGGTAAAATTAGCTGGAATAGTTCCTGTAAAAATTTGGGCAAACGGGCCAGCATATCAAACAGAAACACACTATCCCCATAGATCACATGCTGCTTTTAACTCCTGCTCTCCTTCAACCAACTGATTTCACAGAGTTGGGTCTGTTCCACTCTGCATTTCAGCCCAGCTGGTTCATGCTGACCAAGGTGCTCTATCCAAGCTCGTCCCATCTGCCACCATACACCACCTTCTAAATTTTTCCACTTATGTACCTATCCAAGTGTACAAGATTTCATCACTTCCTCTGGCAGCTCATTTCATATCTATTTCACACTTTGTGTAAATAAGGTGACCCTCAAGTTCCTATTTAATCTTTCCCTTCTCACCTTAAACCTACGACCTCTGCTTCTTGATCGGAGGAAAAAGACAGAGACACCAACCATGTGAAAAAGAACTGAGTACATTTACCCTATCTATGCCACTCATGATTCTACACACCTCTATAAGGACCTCTCAGTCTCCTATGCTTCAAAAATTAAACTCCTGGACTGTCCAACCTCTCCCTATAACTCAATCCCTCAAGTCCTGGCAATATCCTTGCAAATCTTTTATACTCCCTTTCTAGTTTAATAACATATTTCCCTTAATAGGCTGACCAAAACTGAACACAATACACCAAGTGTGACCTCACCAGCATCTTGTACAACCTCACTACGACCTCCCAATTTTAAACTCAATGCCCTGAATGCCAAAAGCATTCTTCACGATTGTCTCCCTGTGACTTCACTTTAAGGGGGCAATACACTTGTATTCCAAAAGTTCCTCTGTTCCAGAACACTCACCAGGGTCCTGCCATTTATTGTTGAAATGCTAGCTAGATATGACTTTCCAAAATGCAAAATCCTGTTCTTTTCCATGTTCAATTTCATTTGTCATTACTGGTTTGCCATTTACCAAATTTCCTTTGGTATAAAATTTGAAATCTCTATTACATGAGAGAGCAACACAATAATGTAGCAGCTATCGCTGCTGCCTCTTGGCTTCCAACACTGAGATGGATGGGAGAGGGAACGAGAAAATCAAAACTTTCAGTAAGAGAAAAATTCCTGAAAGGTCTGTGAGAGAACTTCCTTGACCAGCCTAAGCTGTACTGGATAGGGGTCTGGAAATGAAATCAGACATGGTGTTTTGGGAAACTGATTGTTATGATATGTAGCATTTTTCTGAAAAAGGGCATGTTCATTCAGAGATACGAATTGTCAACTGGAAGAGAACTAGCTATAATAAGCTGAATGAATCAGGCCAAAGCTAATTGGAAATAATCACCAGTAGCTATTAAAACAGAAAACGCTGGAGATTCACCAGTTATTGCTGGAATAGAAACGGCAGTGAATTTAACAATAACCCACAAGTCAGAACCAGCCAATCTATACTTCCTTTTCTATCCAAGACATGGCCATCAATTCTGGGTGCTTCACCAATCAAAAGCCTTCTGAAAATCTGAATATCCAACATTCACCAACTCTAATGCATGTACAACACTAGATATATCCAATAGATTACTAACATAAGATTTCTCCACCATAGATTGCTGTCAAATCTGCTAAATTCTATTATTATTTTCTAAGTCTATATATACTCTTTATTAAAACTTCCAGCATATTTCTTACTACCAATGTATGATCTCAAATCTTAATTCTCCATTTTATCTCTTGTTCCTTTCTTTCATAATGGACTCAAATTTCTATCCTCCAGGATCCATTCAAAATCTATAGAATTTTAGAAGTTAAGTAACCCAACACCAGTCACTTACACCTCTGGGATTTAGAGCTTTGGGATTTATCAGTTTTTAATACTTTCCTTATTTACACAAGGCCTTGACTCTCTAGCATTTCTATGAAGTTCTTTGAATATAAATAAAATGTTGTTAATAGCAAGAGAATAAAAAGTAGCAGAGGAATTAATCCCATCATCCCTCCATGTACTTAAAAAGCCTTGAACATTTTAAACTACTTAATCTTTGAGGATAACTGAATATGGTCATAGACAGACTGCTGAATTGACAGACGTAGAAGAAAACTGAACTGATGAACAAAAAGATGTAACATATAGTAAATAGCACAATATTACAGATCAGGGAAATCACAGGAAATGTCATTCAATGGTGGCTAAAAAACAAACTCCAGCCTAATCCCACGTCCCGTTCTTAGGTCTATTGCCTTACAGATCACAACAGGCACTTACTTTATGTGTGGTGTGCTTCGACCTCTACTGCCCTCTCAGACAGTCAGTTCCAGACCCCCAACACCACCTGAGGTAAACGTTTTCCGTATCATCTCTTTAATCCTTTTACCCATTACTTAAAGCATGATGCAGACACTCTGGCCTGGCAATGAGTCCATATCTTTAGAAATGACGACAGTCAGACAAAATCCCTCCATTTCATATAGAGATTGCACTGATCTCTATTTTAAACACCAACATTTTCCCCAGGATTAAGACATGCTAGGAGACTTCAAAATGGGACAATTCCACCCACCAGCCCAAGTCACTCCATTCTCAATGGGGAACTGACTTTGATGTGAATTTAAATTCAGAAGTCACAGTCTGATACTAACAAAAGACAGAAGACTAAATGCCATTAGAGGCACATACTCTTCAGAAGCCAAATATATTTTAAGTAGCTATTGTACTCATCCTGGATTTACTTGGGTCTGAAATTACATATCATGCTGTCCTCCACAGCCAAACATGGTGCTATGAAGTCCTATTATGAGCTATCGAACCTATTCTGGAATCTATCCTATACAGCACAACAGTAATGCCACATAACACATCAATGAACCAGATGGGCTTTCAATTCCAGATTATTTAATTAATCAAGTATACATTGCACATTTGTAATAACAGAATTTCAACTCTACCCGTGGATTGTTAACCCTGATGTCTGGATTACTTACTGATCTGGTAATTTAACCACAACACCATAACTGGAACAACAATTTATCCTATTTTTAAAGAAAGATAAATATTGAGGCCATGGAGTACAAAGGTAATTGTAAAGTGTTATAAATCACTGGCTAGTCTTCAGTGAAGGTAATTGTCCAGTTTGGATATCAACATCTCATAAAGGAGATGTATGAGGAGATTTATCAAAATAGACAAGGGAGAGAAGATTGTTGTTCTTGGAAAGCGAAGGATAGAGATTTAATAGTAGTGTTCAGCATATGGAGGAGTCTTGATTAATTTAATGGTGAAAGCAAAAGTCAGAAAACAAATTTCAGATAATTGGCAAGAAAAGTAGAATGGGTTAATTCATATTACAGCTGGTCATAATCTGGTAGAACATTCCACAGTAATTTTAAAAAGGGAGTATACTTGAAAGTGCATTCTAGTATGAAATAAGTTGGCATTTCAAAATATCTTGAAGGTAATGAAAACTAAAAAGCAGAAAAGCATATGCATACATACACTATCAACATATCAGTTTTAATAAAACCAGCATTATAGAATGTAAAAGCACAGATTTGCTATTTTAATCTTTGTATTTAAAATTAGATGTTTTATAAAAGTGATTCCTATTTTACCTGATCCCATTATATTCAGAAATTTTAACACCACCAATTCACTTACCATTCTTAATTCGAAGTACACCCAGACAGCCGTATGCATCCATTATTTTCTCATAACGCTCCTTTGCAACCTCCTTCTCTACTGATGCTGAAACAAAACCAAACATTCCCATTACACAAATGACATGTGGGATCTAACTGGAATTTAAATAGTGGTTACATAATGAAAGGGCTGTAACATCCACTAAAGGCAACTCAAAACAAATATAAATTGCACAGTCCATGTTCCCACGCAATTAATGCGATCTGCTTCGTAACTCCATCCCCTCTCCCTTCAAGCTTTAAACTGTTAATATTTCTTATCCTTTAGCTCTCGGTACCAATGGACTTACTTGTGTGTTGCTTCTGGTAATACCACTGCTGAACTCCTCACGGCAAGTTGTGACGTCTATGAACACAGCATTTAATATCTTCTGCAACACATACAAAATGCTGGAGGAACTCAGCAGGTCGCAGCAGTATCAATGGAGGAAAATGAACAGTTGCTGTCTAGGGCTGAGACCATTCAGCAGCACTTGAAAGAAAGTGGGCAGAAGCTAGAATAAAAAGATAGGGGGAAGAACAGATACACAGACTGGCAGGTGATAGGCTATACAGGTGAGGAAGAAGGTAACTGGGTAGGGGAAGGGGAGGTGAAGGTAAATAAAGTGAGAATCTAGGAGGTGATGTGGAAGAGGCAAAGGGGTGAAGAAGAAATCTGTTAAGAGAGGACAAGTGACGACAGAATAGAGAAGGAGGTGGCAATTAAAGAGGTGATGGACAGGTCGCAAGGTTTGGGGGAGAGGGGTGAGAAGGCACAGGAAATCAAAGAAAACAGAGGGGAATGGTTACGCCCCTTCTTTTCCCTTATTTCTGTGGCCCTATCACCCCTCCGCTTCCCGTCCTCCACCGATCACCTTCCTCTGGTTCCCCTCCTTTTATTCCATGATCTGCTATCTTATCTGATTCCCTCTTCCGCCCTTTCCTTTTTGTTCAGCACCTATCATCCCTTAGCTTCACACATCATTCCCACTTTCCTGCTCATCTGGACTCACCTATTACTGCCAGCTTGCCTCCCCGTCTCCCTTTCCCCTTCCTTTATTCTGGCTTCTGTCCCCTTCTTTCCAGTCCTGGTGAAGGGTCTTAGCCTGAAACATTGACTGCTTATCTCCCTTCCTAGCTGCTGCCGACCTGCTGAGTTTCTCCAGCATTTTGTATGTTAGTCAAGATTTCCAGCATCTGCAGAATCTCTTAGATCTGATATCTTCTCCCATTACTGGTAGGTTACTTTTCTTTCAGACCTAGTCACAGTGCATTTGTCATGGCTAAAAACATATCTACAATGAACTGTGCAGCATGAGTCCTTCAGCCCACAACATTGCGCCAAACTAGATAAGGCTATTCCACAATCAATCTAATCCTTCCCACCTTCACAGTCTATACCCCTTCATTTTTACGACATCCATGTGCCTCTACCACAATCCCCGGCAGTGGATGTCAGGCGCCTATCACACACACTCTGTATAAAAACAATCCTACACAAAACCTTGAAACAACCTTTTTCATTCTTGCAGACTGAACGGAATTCAAAACCAGACCAGAAATTTGCAGAGGCAACAGCCAATCTATGACAGCACATCCCAATGTCAAGTCCTGCAAAAAGTTCTCCCATTAACCTTGAACTGACCTTTGAGATGTAATCAGTGAAAATATTTTTACAAAGAGAATACTTCAGCCTGTCTAGTTGAATTAAGCTCCCATCACTGCAGCATCCTTCAATTCACATCAGTTTACATGATCAGAACGAAAGCTGTACATGATATTACTCTTATAATTCTGTATAAGTTGCACATCACTACAATGGGGATCTGTCAACAGTGACATCCAATATTAATGGGCACTGCTAGAAAGTAAATAAAGGGTCTAGGCCCAAAACACTGTTTATTCCTTTCCATAGATGTCTGACCTGCTGAGTTCCTCCAGCATTTTGCATGTGTTACTCTGGATTTCCAGCATCTGCAGAATCTTGTGTCAATTCCTGTGCCCCCCACAGATGTTGCTTGAGCGGCTGAATTCTTGAAGAGATTTGCTTTTATTTGCTCCAAATTCCAGTATCTGCAGTCTCCTGTAGCTCTAATAATCTCCTGCATAGGAGATTCCTGCCCAATGAAATGTTCTCAAACCATTTTGTGGAACTTCAAGGCCATTGTTTTCATCATTCCTCAAGATTTCAAAAATGAATACACCTTTGGATCTATGTACAAACCTACCTCTCTTGTTTAGACAATGTCTGCTCTTACCAAACTGTTAACAACATAACTGTCAAAAAATAGCATCGCAATACAGGATTATTTAATGCAGGTAACAATTTCAAAACAACATCACACAGGACAATTAAGAGGCATCCTTGAGATGCAAAACCAACATCTACTTCTTCAGATGAATATTAAAACCACAAACAAACAGAAGGTTATTAGGTGTGTAGGCTGGGAGAATGAGTTTTTTTTTCTTAACCAACTATGAATTTAAAGTTTTAGAAGTACTTATTTCAGGCAACACGCAAGACATTCACTCCACTCTCATCTAACATTAACCAAACTGCATCCCACTGCAAAGCAATCTAAATAATTTGACATTAATTCAATTCAGGTCTGTAAGGTATTAACTAATGGAAACATATACAGAATTGTACTTCCCTGCAAATGACTCAACAAGGCAGGAAAAAATTTGGTACAATTGTACTTTATTATTAATCAACTGTATTTACATCTATACCTCAGAGAAAATCAGTACATACCGCAAAGAATTATGGGAAATTAATGTTAGTGTGTTCATGTATTTAAGGAAATTATACATTTGCAATTTGCAATATTCGGTATGTCATCAATTATCACAAATGTCTCGACTGTACTTCATCTTCCATCCCCCTGTCGAACCTGTGTGTCCCTTTGCAATTGGCTCACAGTCTGCTTTCTCACCTCGCTTTGCACTGTCAGAACCCCTGTACACAAGCTTAACTGAGTTGTGTAACTAGATGAAGACCACCCCTCTTGAGCAAATAGACACGGACTAAAACCATACACAGTCTTACATCTCAGACTTCACTCCCTGCCATTGGTATAACAGCCAACATCACTTTGTTAGCTAGTTGCTCGCTGTTGCGTGATGTATGTTGTGGTGCGGTGGAAATTCCCTTCATACGAAATAAATTGCCTTCGTTACAATCCTATTTACTTTTCTCCATTAACACCTTGGTCCCACCAATATAGTTAAAAAGTAGTCCAATCTCAAAACCATACTGGCCAGAACCTTAATGCCAGAGCCCAGTGAAATGCAACCTCTTCTTCCGAATATTTACCTCTGATAATTTGCATAGCAGTCAAAAACTAATCAGGTTATTACCATGACATTCTGTTTCCCAATTTAGTTCCCAACTTCGGTTAATGCTCACGCCCTCCCACATACACGCAAACTGAATATCCGTGCAGAAGACTGATATAAAGTATATTTTACAAAGATTTCTGCATTAACCAATGCCGGCAAGGTGAAAGTGTGTGAAGGGCAAAATACAAATTTGTCAATACCAGTATTTTGTTTGAGTTCGATTTTTTAATATCGCATACTAAACCAGGGCTCAGTTTATAGGACAGATCTCCCCTTCTACCTGGAAGCCCAGAAGCACTCCTACCCCCACCCCCTACTTTTTGCTGGGGGTTTTTGCGTGTTCCTAGGGCTAAACTGAAACGGATAAGTCCCAAGGGTGAGCCCTATTGCCACCCCGGAAACGCGGGCGACTACTCACACACGACGGCCACCGCACCCGCCTTGAACAGCAGGCAATCCTGGCGATTCCTGGAGCCCAGCAGCACGCTACAGAAACCGGGCTCCCGCTTCTCAAACACTCGAAACCCTTTGGTCAAAGCCATGGCTGCGCTCCAGAGAAAAACTGGTCAGAGTGCGGTGCGTTTCCCAAGTCTGGCTTCCATGTACGCAGCGGCTCGCCACCTACGGTTCGATCTCCGCGGTAACTTTGCCGCAAAACCGACCACTCCCGCTACCCAGCCTCAAGCTCTCCTTCCGCCCTGTCCAAGGTGGATCGGTCTCAGGGCAGCACAGCCAATAGCAAGTACGGAGCCGAGAACTCGTCCAACTTTCACTTGGTCGCGAGCGCCATCAAGAGGTTGCAAACGAAGAGGCAATTGCAGGGGCTCCGCAATGGTACCAGTACTGTACGCCAGTACCAGTTGATGGGGAGGGTGGAGACCCTCGGTGGTCCAGAAGAAATGCCCGAGCTGAGTTAGGACTCTGGCACTTTGCGTTCTTGTTCTGGTAAGCAAGTGACCAATGGTCCAAGTTAACTATAGGGGAGACAGGGACAACTAACTCCCCATGGGCTGTTAAAGTTGAGGGTTTAGGTGATCATGGGGGTTATCTCCAAGACACGCCCCGTTACAAGGAGCCCCGACTTCAAGTGGGCAAACTTTGTCTCAAAGGATTACTGGACTTTTTACTGGTTAATGGTTACCGATTTTTAATCTGGATACCGAAATAACTCCAATATTCTTCTTCAAATTGGAGTTTTGGGGATCTTTTACATGTACGCAAGGGAAAATCTGACACAATTAATTCAAGCAGTCTTATTTTAAAGAAACTCTAAATATTCAACAAATTGATAAGTTTGGCTATTGTGTGGTTAAGAAAGCAAGAAAAAATATTCCTTCGATTTTGTTTCATTTCATGTTTTCAAAACAAACAGTATCTGACTTTCGGAGAATGACTGCGGGACAGTACTTCAATGGGGTTTGAACTGACTGGGGAAGCGGAGTTTAAGTGGGGAAAAAGAAGGTTGCAGATGGGAATTAATGTCTCCCTGTGTACCTCACCAAAGATTGGGCTCCACCAGCTCATTTCCTTCTACCTTAAACCCATCGACCTCTATTTTCCAACTCCACTCTTCCTTGCTCACTTGGCTCCTTTGCACATTATCTTACACCCCTCTTCAGTCCACCAATCACTTACTGACCCCAGTCTCATCACTCCCCCTCTTCATGCTGGCTGTCTTTTCTCTCCATACCTGATGAATGACCTTGACCCAAAATGCTGATAATTAAATCAACAGTGGTAATGTGTGAAGACACAAGAGACTACAGATGCTGGAATGTTGTCCAAAACTGAAACTGCTGCAAGAACTCGAGGGATCAAGCAGCATATGTGGAGGCAAAAGATTGATTGATGTGTCAGGTCAAGACCTTACATCCAATTCAGTTCCGAATATCTGACCATTTTTTAAAAACTCAGCATTCTGCCAAAGAGAATAAACTCTCATTCTTCCATGTAGTATGCTATCTGTCCTGTTAGTGCTCACTCAATCAACTTCCCTATATCACTGCTCTTTGCACCTTATCACAACTTACAATTCCAGTCAGTTTTGCATCATTAGTGCCTTGGAAACATCACATTTGATCTTCTCATCCAAATCCTTGCTGTCATGAATTAGCTTGTGTCCAAGCATAGTAACAGACAACCAATCTGAGAAGGACCTGTTCATTTCTTTCTATTTTCTGAGGGTTCATGTTGAATGCATAAATCCATGTTCATTTAGCACTATGATCGTAGGGCAAGGGGTGCTGTAGAACAAAGGATTCTGGCAATTTAGGTCCATAAATCATTGAAAGTGGCATCACATGTAGAAAGGGTCATAAAGAAAGTTTTTGACACATTGCCCTTCATAAATCGAAGTACTGAGTACAGGAGATGTGATGTTATGTTGATGTTGGAGAGGCCTAATATGGAGTATTGTGTGCAGTTTTGGTCACCTACCTACAGGAAAAATGCAAATAAGGTTGAAAGAGTACAGAGAAAATTTACAAAGATGTTGCCAGGACTGGAGACCTGAGTTATGAGGAAAGATTGAATAAGTTAGGACTTTATTCCTTGGAATATTGAAGACTTAAGGGGAGATTTTACAGAGGCATACAAAATTATGATGCGTATAGATATGATAAATGTAAGCAGGCTTTTTCCACTGAGGTTGTGTGGGACTAGAACTAGAGGTCATGGGTTAAGGGTGAAAGGTGGAACATGAGGGGAAACTTCTTCACTCAGAGGGCCGTGAAAGTGTGGAATGAGCTGCCTGAGCAAGTAGTGTATGTGAGCTTGATTTTAACATTTAAGGTAAGTTTGGATAGGTACATGGATGGTAGGGGCATTGAGGGCTACGGTACTTGTACAACTCAATGGGGGTAGGCAGTTTAAATGGTTAAGCACAGAATAGATGGGCTGAAGGGCCTGTTTCTGTGCTGTACTTTTCTATGACTCTATGACAATCATATATCTTGGTACCACATCCTTTATTGTAGTTCCAGCACTTTCCCATCTACAAAACGTTTTTTGTCTCTCTCATTTCTTATAGTGTGGTCATATTTACCAGTTTCCAGTCTGCAGGAACCATTGCAGAATCATTTGTATTTTGGAAGGTGATAACCAGAACATCTACTTTCTACATAGCAGACTGTTTCAAAACACTGGAATGTAGTCTGAGGTCTCAATTTGTCAAGGTTTTTAGTTGTAGTTCTGTGAAGACAAACACAAAGTATTTAATTTCACTATCATCTCCTTAATCCACATTATAAATTCTGTAGTCTCCACCTGCAAGAGATCCACATCTGCCTTGCTATCTTTTTACAAACTAATAGATATTCTTTGGTTTGAAAAAAGGAAAAAAAATGTTTTTAGTTTACTCAAAACTTTTAGTTTAATTTACTCTCATACCCTACTTTGCACTTGTTTATGTTTTGGTCACTCTTTATTGAATTGTATAATGTTCACAGCCCTTAAGCTTGTTACTTTTTTCCCAGCACAATAGTAGTTCTAAATTTGCCTGCTCCCTCATTGGTTCAGTACACTAGTCTGGAAATCTACCAGGGACGCATTCCAGGAATTTATCCCCTAGATTGCTCCCTTTCAGATGCAGTTCTGCACTTGAAAGAAATTCATCTACAAAAAGCTTTGGTTTAACAAGTGTATTGTTCAGGCTGGATAGATCTATCATTTCTAAATTGAAGTTTATGTTACATTTAATTTTAAATTGCGCTCCATATAATTGATTTGAGTGAAAGCAGTTTGATAAGAATTGATGTGTAAAAAAAGAGCAAGATCTAAGAACATTAGTGCCTCTCCAAAGCCCAGCACTGAAACACAAACTGCAACCTACTGGTTCAGATCAACAGGAATGCTTGACATCAAACTCCCAAAATAGTTACAGTCGGCCCGCCTTATTCGCGGATTCAACCAGCCGCGGATCGGGAAAACCCGGAAGTTCTCGCTCCAGCACTCGTTGCTTGAGCATGTACAGACTATTTTTTCTTGTCATTATTCCCTAAACAATACAGTATAACAACTATTTACATAGCATTTACATTGTATTAGGTATTATAAGTAATCTAGAAATGACTTAAAAGTACAGGCAGTCCCCGGGTTATGAATGAGTTCCATTCCTGAGTCCGTCTTTAAGTCGGATTTGAAGTCGGAACAGGTACTATTTAGCGTTAATTAGTCTAACGTTTTTCTTAGTATATAGTACATATTTTACCTTTCTATGCATATAAAACACTTAAGAAACATACGTATTTCAATAATTAAACCACTGCGTTGCTTAGTAATATTTGTAGCTTTCATCGGGGCAGTGCCTTTCACATGCTTCATTAAAATTGTTCCGATCGTTGACCGACTGTAGCCTAACGCTTTTCCAATGACCGATGGCGTTTCACCTCTTTCCGATCGCTTTATTACTTCCACCTTATTGTCAATCGCGATCATTTTCGTGAACAGAAACACTTCGTATTTAAAGTCCGCCGCCAGGTCCTAATGTCCACCGCACGGTGACATGTAAAATAAAGTCCGAGGTTCCGCTGGGTCCTAAAGACCACGGCATTGATACATGTTAAATAAGGGACTTGAGCATCCGCGAATTTTGGTATCCGCGGGGGTTCCGGAACCAATCCCCCGCGGATAAGGAGGGCTGACTGTACTCTGCTTTGAACTCCATCATAGCAATAAGGAGAGAAGAAACTTTTCAAGGATGTTTTCAATGTCTTCTTATAAGAAAGAGGCAACCTCACTGACTCATGGAAGTCTTTGGCAACTGGCTATTCAAAATGGAGTATGCAGGACATTGAGAACCTTAAGTCAGTTCACCAAGAGCATGAAGAAGCCCAGTTAAATGACCTTCCAAACCAGCAGTCAAGCACTCTGTCAAACAGCACCTGGCCCACCTGTGAGAATGTCGGTGTCTCAATAACAACTTCATTGGAACAGTATTGGAAAATATGTTCTTTAAAAAAACTTCATTAGACATTTGCATTGCAAATGTGAATAGGCAAATAAGGGCTTTTATTTTCAAATCATCTTTACTAGTTGGACTAGTCATAGTCCTTTGAAACTAATGAGTTACTGTTTTGAAGGGCACCTGTGGTTGACAACTTGGAAATTATATCAAGAATAAATAGTGCTACAGATGACCAGCTTTTCAACTAATATCATTTAAGATGCAAATAGTGCTAGTTCTGTTTAAGATTGCTTCACAGTAAATTTCTTGTTTATTTAACAGATGGGATTTCAGTTCATTTGAGGTTTTGGTTCAATGTCTCATCTGTAGGAAATGCGTTCACTGACTAAATTCCCATTAGCTGACCTTTTTTTGTTTAGTCCTTTAACCATTTTTCTTCAGATAGAATCACAGAAAATTGATAGATTTAGATTTTACAGCATCTCTGAAAATTGCAAACCTACAAAACAGAATATTCTCAGTGTTTTAAGAAATACAATGTTATGTGGAGTACATTTCAAGGTAAAGTTTAATTCAACTCTACATGAATACAGCCAACTGGAAGAGTGTTCCTCCAGCTTTAGTCAGTGAACGCATTTCCTACAGATGAGACATTGAACTAAAACCCCAAATGAACTGAAATCCCATCTGTTAAATAAACAAGAAATTTACTGTGAACACATTACCAACTGTACACAACACATAGCACATATAGTTACGATAGCAGAAAAACAAAAAATAATGATTTAGCCCAAGGCCTGGAGATTGATGTTACATGGGATGTTGTTTTGTTCTTACTTGTCTGCCACCAAGCAAATACTGAAGTGCAGCACTAACAGGAAAGACCAGCCCCCAACCCTGTATGGATTCCAATGCACCCGCAGATGCCTCTGCTCTCACCCACACTGCCTCAGCGTCTCCTCTCCTGGGCGGCTTCAGCAGGCAACACCACAGCATAAAGGCCTGGTCCACACAACAACCAAGGCAATGCAGCTCCCCTGCTGTGGGTCCCAAAATGTATTCTGAACTATAAAGAACACATTCAATAATGTTATCAAAACCACATCTATAGCTAATCAGCAACGTCATTGTAACAATGTGTTTGAAGTGGACTTTCAACCTGCCGTGTGATACTTAAAAAGCAGTAATCTATTCCATTCTCAAGCAAACAATTTCCAACCCAGTTCTCACACACAAGCTTGTTAGCTAACCCACACCCTGGAAGTTGTCCTGATGAAGGCACTCAGCCTAAAACATCAACAGTTTATTCATTTCCATAGATGCTGCATGAACTGCTGAGTTCCTTCAGTATGTTGTCTGTGTTGCTTGTTAATAGGTGCTGTTACAGTAGGTTTAAGTCAGCATCCCATTTTTAATAATTTGGTCCCACTCCTTTCCCTCAGCCTCTACTATCTATGCCACTGCATGTTAAAATAACACACATTGTCTTTAGATATACCCTGAGGATATAATTAGGCTCATTTATAATGGAATATTGTATTCTTCTAGTATATATGAGCACTTATTATCTTGATCCTACACATGCAGAATAGTTAATTTAACCATATGAAGAGAGTATTCAGCAACTTAAGTGGTTCTGATGCACCACACATTAATACCTTAAGGAGGAAAATCATAAAAATAATGTTATGTCAAAGTTCAATGTATACCATTTTCACATTAACTGGCAATCAAACCTGAAGTTTGCTTTGGAGGCGAATGTCTTATGTTTTTAGACAAATTCTAACCATTAACTTTGAATTTGGGTAATGGATCATTGGTTTGTCTAAGAAAATGAGAAGCTCATTGCAAGTGCTGAGTCATTGCAGATTCTCAAAAGAAACAATAAAAAATGATATGAAGAATTCAGAAAGGTTGGGATTGGAATTCTCATGATCAACAATATTACAATATTGGTATCAGCTACAATTGAACTAATCATACTTATATATTCATATCCCAATCATTAATGTATATAACAAAAAGCGTCCCAGAATTGCTCCCTGTAAAACACCACTTTGTCTTTAAAAATAATTGTCCACCATCACCCTTTATGTCTCATTACCAAGCTAATTTTGGATCCAATTTGCCAACTCTTCCAAGATTTTATCAGCTTGCAGATGGGTTTCTTATGTTGCAGCCTTATTGAAGGCCTCGCTGAAATCCAAGCAGATTATCTCAGTGGCAATGTTCTCAGCAATAGACTCTGGTGCCTCTGAGAAAAGTATAAAATTCATCAAGTAGGATTTTCCTCTCATAAAGGCATGCTGACTTTCTTTGACTAATCACTGCATTTCCAAATATACTTTGATCCTATCCCTAAAATATATATATTTTAATAACTTGCCTACCATTTATATTAAATAGTCCTATAACAACCTGGCCTAACATTGCTACCTTTCTTAAATAAATGAATGTTTGATGTCCTCTAGTCATCTATCAAGTGGAGATTTAATAATCTTTACTGTGGCCCTACAAATGCCTGGGATACACCTAATCTGGATTGTCAACCTTAAAGCCCACTAAGGTTTAGCCCACTTGCTTTTAGTTGATAACTTGCTGGACTTTCATTGAGCCCTTTCTGAATTCTTCAAATACAATGTTATTTTCTTTTGTGAATACCGATGAGGAGTTTTTATTTAGGAGCTCATCTAAATCCAAACATGGACAGCCACTTTTGACCCACATTTTCTTGATTACCCTCTTGCTATTATTGTACCTATAAAATGCCTGGAGATTTTCCTTGATCTTGTGAGCCCCATCTTTTTTTCTCCTAACTTTTTAAATGCCACCACCCTGTGTTGCCATCCCTGTGCTTCCCGTATTTTGTTCGCTATACCTGTTGCATACTTCCTTCTTTATAAATGCTTGATATCCCTTGACAGCAGGAGTTCCTTAGATTTGCTTGTCTTATCTTTCAACTTTACAAGAATATATTTTCCCTTTGAATGGCTTTTATTGTGTCTATCAAGTCCTTTAACACTGTTGCCCTTGGACTTTTGCTCCTCCTACATCTACCCATGAACCATCTTTAATCGTGGCTTTCTGTAGGTTCCTCAGAGGTATATTCACCCATCATTTCCCAACAAGAAGGAACTATTTTGGAGTGTGATACAGTCCAAAATTCCCACCTTCTTCCACCTGGGTCACATTTCTTTGACTATCTTTTCTTCAGCTTCTGGGTAACCATCTCCTATGTACCTAACTTTCAGACTTGTGAATGCTCTGTAGCATAGTATCTCAGAACAGCATTCAAGCCGATCATCCCAAAGCTGCAGTTATCCAGACTGCAAGGAGAAACTTTGCATTCCCACAAGCTGCAAGTTGTACAATACACAGAACTGAGCTCACCTGCCAACTTAATTTAGAAAGAGCCTCTTAAAATATTATCCAATCTCTGTTCTCACATTTTATTTAAACAAGGATACTTATTGACCACCTCCCTGACTAAGCCAATGTCACACTCTCCAACCAAAAGCAGTGTTGAGAAATTTCCACAGACCCTCCCACTGAAGCTCCCTCACTCATTTTTGCCTATGCTCTGCAACCTCTACACACCAAGAATTGCTATGAAAATTCACATTGTGGTTTGGTCTTCAAATCATTGTAGGGTTAGAAGTGAAATATAATTCATTTGTGGTGTTCAAAAGGGAACTAGATAATATCTAAAAGCTAAGTTTTTTTTAGAGCAATGGGAGTACAATTAGCTGAATTGTTCTTCCATTGAGCTTGTGAGTCAGGCCAAATGGTCTCCTTGCATGTTGTAACCATTGTGATTTAAGACACTGGCTCTCAGTTTTGATGCCAGTGATATTCTTTAGAAATGCAGTGTAGGAAATATGACAGCCAATACTACATCCTGGAGTTTACATTGTTAATCAGAAATTCAAGCGAGCTAGTCACTTAAATATCATAAAGGACAGGCCGGAGGCTGGGTATCCTGTGGCAAGGGTCTTGTCCTCTGACAGCCATTTGCCACCATCTACAAGTCAGAAGCATGATGGAATACTCTCTTATGCCAGGAATGAACACAGGTCCAAAAACACTCAAGCTCAACATCAACCAGAAGAAAGGAGCCTAAATAATTGGTACCTGATTCACTATTTTAAACTTACAATCCATGTCATACAAGGTCACAATTAGGAAATGTATCACTGACACTTAATCACACTGTCTAAATCCTAGACCTCTCTGCATAACAGCATCATTGGTGCACTTACATCATGACTAGAAAAACTCAATAATGTAGTTCATCACTATTAGGAATGGACGATAAACTTTGGTCTTGCCAGAGATGCCCAGTTCCTGACAATGTCAACTCATTTCCAGAATCTGTTAAAGTCTGACATTTCCAATGACTTTAAGGGAAAACCTGGCAAAAGATGCATAATGGTTGCAAAATAGGTTCTAATTTTTGTTTGCATCTTTAATGGACTATAATATCCAAAGGTGCTTCACAAGAATATTATTAGTCACCTTTTCCAAAGGAGATGAGGAAAGAGTGAAATTTAGTCAGAGATATTAGTGTGTGTCTGAAAGGAGGGAAGAGAAATGGAAATGTTCAGGAAGGAAATCGTAGAAATTAAGGACTTTGAAACGGAAGAAGCTGCTGCCAACAGAAGAGTAATAATATGCAGGATGACCAGGAGGACAGAATTAATGGGACACAATGTTGGCCATTAAGAACTACAATGAGTCAAGGATAGTGGAAGTAGACAAACTAGTTGTCTTTGTTCTTGCCAGGAGCTTGAAGAAATGGAGGCTGCCATTTTGTGAGCTGTCTTATGAACTGGTTTTGCTCAGAAATAGCAACCAAGTGCTTTAAAGTAGACACATTGAATCTCCTCATAATCTGCAGGACCAGAGATAATTTCCAAATAAGAAGTTATTTGTGAGGAATTCTTTGGTATGATAGAACATGTAGATTTATGAATAGTTGGGTCTTTGTCTGCCCCGAGTAACTCGAGCTTAGTAACTGGCTGGTTTTCTCTGAGAAGAGACAAAACTTACCAGTTGTCACTCTCCAAAGGAGGCAATAAATTGATGCTATCTTGGACCATGGCCAATAGGGAGGTGACACAAGTCAGTCCAATGACCTCAAACTAGTAAGATTGAAACATGAAATTTAAACTCATAGTAAGTATTTAAAGTAAGGAGTTTTGAATACAAAGCAGCAACAACTCTGGAGGCCAACCATCGAAGATGTGGAGGACTCCACATCGGATATGTGGAAATCCCATTTGGACCATGAGGAACACCTGGCCAGCGTAGACTCTTTTTGCCCAGGTATTACAGTTTCTATTCTTTAACTGTTCATGGAGGGTCAGGGAAACCTAGTACATGTTCACAGTTAGTCATTTTGTGAATTCACATGCTTGTCAGTTGAGATAATAACAGTACTTGTCAGTAAATACTGTACAGATTTCTCTCTGTACCAAACTGATCATCATTACTAACGGGTAATCCTTGTAACAACAACTATTACAGAGTTATAGTCTATAGGGTTAGGGGGAGATAATGGACGGGATACAAAAATAGAATAGGATTTTAAAAAAATGATATGCTTCTTATGCAAGTAGTGACAAGTTAGGAAACTGTCGTCACAATGCTGATATCCTTAAGTTGATGACCTTTATTGATTCATTAACAGAATGCAAGTACTTCATTTAAAAAACATTTTATTCATAAGATTTGCAAAGACCTAATATTGTACAATGTCATCATTCCAACACAAGATAAAAATATTAGGTTTGCATTATATGAGCATGAGATTCTCAAGCTTCATTCTGGGAGAGAAAAATTCAGCATTTTTTTTCTGTGTTCCATTCCCTTCCAGATTTCCTTAGCAAGTACTCAATCCAGAAAAGAAGGATGGCAGTCTCATCCCCACTGCAGCTATTTCAAGGGCAGTCTGTTGTGCTATTGAGACTTTGGCATGTGCATGAAGAATTTAACTGGAGGGACAATCACACCACCAAGGTTTAGTGCTTGGTGGTGTCTTTTTTGTGAAATTATTTTGATGATCTATTTAGCAGATTCTGTGGATTTAAAAAAAATCTTATTTTATCAAAGGATCTCAAGGTGACTTCACAGCTTTCCCCCAGGTAGTGTTTGCTATGACTACATCCTCCTGCACCCTACAATGTAACAGTCTGCAGCATTCCGTTGTTAAAAAATGTTCACCATGGTAAAGGATGTTTCCCATGGTGGGAGAGTCTAGGACAAGAGGGCACAGCCTCATGATAGAAGGGCGCCCTTTCAAAACAGATGCAGAATTATTTCTTTAGCCAGAGGGTGGTGAATTTGCTGCCACATGCAGCTGCGGAGGCCAGTTCATTAGGTGTATTTAAGGCAGAGATTGATAGGTTCTTGATTGGACACGGCATCAAAGGTTATGGGGAGAAGGCCAGGAACTGAGGTTGAGGAGGAGATTGAGTGGCGGAGCAGACTCGATGGGCCAGATGGCCTAATTCTGCTCCCATGTCTGATGGTTAAAAGTTCCTTGCACTGGAAGGCCAATTATTTGTCAAAACAGAGGTGTATAATTAATTTTTGCCACAGTGTGTGTCCTGGAAGCGATCCAGACAGGCGAGAGTCATTGTGCAGATGTAGGGGATGATTCTTGACAAAGACCATGTCCAATCCAAACTGCTCAAAAAACTTTTTGAATATCACAAAAGACAGGAGTCTAGAGATGCTGAAACATATTACTAATGACTGAAAATTCCAGCTCATTTTGACAACAATCAGCAACTCTCATGATCATTAACAATAATAGGTTTTGCCTGGTGCTCCTGCACAGGATCAGCCAACCATACAGGAGAGAGGGCATTATGCTGGTTGCTGACTGAAGATGGAGAAGCAACAAATGAGAAACAGGAGACAGTTCTGATTGGAATTTTCATTTCCACATTCACCTTTGCCAACGTTATTCAATAGGCCAGTTTCACGTCTATACTACTGATTTGTTGGAGGATTGTTTGAAAGATGCAATTTCCAAGTCCAAGTCTGCTGTCCTCATTAAGCATTAAGGTGCACTGGTATCTAGAACGCACAGGTGAATACAAACTCATGTGTCAAATCAACTCTGTGGTATAATGAAAGAGATCATTTATTTCTGAAAGTAAATAAATATCATGAACTAGCCCTTCAATATCCACTGACTCCTGCTTGAAATGATTTCCAGTATTTTCTTGTCAAGTATGAACAATATCTGTGGAAATCCTGCTGGTGTCCTAGATTTTCTGCTGCTATTCAAAAATAACACTTTTCTTGAATGAATAGTGAAGTAGACTATGTTCATCAGAATGAACAGAGCATGAAGGACAGTCCTCATTTCAGACTCTTCATCATTGTTGTGTATTCTTGCTCACTTGTGAAATACAACCAGTTGAACAGGTTGAAATTTGCAACCCAATGTACATGTCTGAGTTAGCATATTGAGGGGAAAAATGCTCTGGAAAGGAGCACTCAGCAAAATGATCCACATGCTCTACCACCTGTTTCCATACATGTTAAGAATCTGGTGCGATTTTTTGTTGTAGGAAAGTTTAAATTGTTGCTGTTATTCAAATATGTCACTCAATGCTGAAAAAGTCAAAGTGATTAAAGTGTTATGACACGGGTATCTGATTTTTTTTTGTTACCAGATAGTTTCAAGATCACCAATTTATCTCCAATGGCTGGAGAAAAACAACACTGGTATTCTATAGCACTTTCTTCTGTTATCCTTAACTGCAGAATCTGTGGGGGACTCCTCCTAGCAACACACAAAATGCTGACTAACATCAGGTCAATAGCACCCATGGAAGTGACAAAACAGTCGACGTTTCAGGCTGTGACTGCTTCAGGACTGGAGAGGAAGGGGGATATACCAGAATAAGAAGGTCAGGGGAGGGAAGGAGGACTAGCTAGAAGGTGATAGGTGAAGCCAAGTAGGTGTGGGAGGAGGAAGAAGTTAAAAAGCTGGGAGGTAATAGGATAGAAAGGAACATGGGAGAAAGGGAAGAAGGTGGTGCACTAGGGGGAATGATAGGCAAGTTAAGAGAAAAGGTAAAAGTGGGGGGGGGTCAGAGTGTGGAATTGAAGAGGAGGGAAGGGGAAAAAATTACCGTAAGTTGGAGAAATGAATGTTCATGTCATCAAATTGGAGGCTACCTAGACAGAATATGAGGTGTTGCTCTTCCAACCTGCGAGTGGCTTCATCATTGTAGGAGAGGAAGCCATGGACCAACATGTCAGAAGTCAGATGCGGATTGAAATTAAAATGGTTGGCCACCAAGAATTACTGCTTTTTGCGGACGGAGGCCATACCAGGTGCAATGAATACAGTAGACAACCCATCAGGGTGTTAGGTTTCTTCTGTTCTCTCCCTCTCTCTAGTGTTCTTTACTGTCTTCCACAACAGGAGAAGGAACAGATCCATGTCTGACCTGATCAATGGAGTTTAATTTGGCAAGAGGAAGTTACCTTCTCAATCATCAAAATCTTTGTTATTAATTCAGCTGTAATGTTTGATAAATTTTCTGTTATAAAAACAATATGTATCATCATCAAGGTTTTGACATCTCCCCAATATGTGGTTCTCAAAACTGAGGCCCAGATATTAACATTGAAATGTCTGACATGATACCATTCGCTCTTGACTAACCATAGCATAATTTTTTTTTTGCTTAAATGGTATATAGGATGGCCCTACCAACCTACCAATTTAGATACTGGTTCTGAAATGTTCATGATGAAGACTTTACATGCTTTACTGATACATGAGCAATTTTCTGGGTCAAGAGATTTTGTGCCTGCGTCACTGCCACATGGTCTATCTGGTTTAGTTTAAAACTTGTTAAAAACTCAACAGCTATGACACACCCGAGAGTAGCTTACATTTCAGAAGGCAATTAAAAGTCAATTAACATGGATCCGGAGCCATAACCAAATCAGATCAAATCAAGGTTAGATAGACATAAGTGAATTGGCTGGATTTTAGGAACAACCTTTAGTTTCTGGCAGGTTTCATTTGAAACACCAATTTCAGATTTATTTATTTTTTAAACAGAATGATGGATTTGTTTACAAATTTAAGCACTGCATCACTATCATATCCTATCATTGTGATGGTAAGATACCTCAGGCACTAGTATCAAAACTATTATGTAAATGTAAAAACAGTATTACTGAATTGCTCTTGCATCATTTCAAACAAACCAATTTTATACTGAAGTTCATTTTGAAAATTGTACAGTAACAATATAAAATACAAAATAACAGATTCACTTAGATTGCTTAACTCCAGTAGCACATCCTTTTCCTCAGGCTCAAATCATTCATCAGACAAAATGGTGTGTCCCCACCTGCCTTTAGGTCTCCCAGAAGGACAGCATGGTTACATAGTGGTCCTTGTAATGCTTTACAGCATCTGCAATCAGAAGATTGGGGTTCAATTCCCATCACTGTCTGTACATTCTCCCCATTGACTGTGTGGGTTTCCTTCCACATTTCAAAACAAGCATATGGGTTTGGGTTAATAAATTGTGGCTATGCTATCTTGATGCCAAAAATCATGGCACAACTTGAGGGCTGCTCCCTGCAGTTCTCAGACTGGGTTGGTTGTGACGTAAATGCACATTTCACTGTGTTTTGATGAATATACAACAAATATAGCTAATCTTAATCCTAATTCCCTTGTTTGCTATAAACTAGTCACTTAGCCAATGAATTTCAGTGTTCAGAAGTAAAGCTTGGTGAGATTTACTGTTCTCTGAACTTGATGTTACAGCATTCCTGATAAAGTATAAACTTCCATCACAGAAATTCTGTGCTATAATAGGATTAAGATAAATCTGACAATTTAATTTCAACAAGATATTTTCACATTGGGATTAACAGAGATAATTTACATTTGTATAATTTGTGCACAGAAAGCACACCAATAATGTAATATCTTGTAACAAATCTCATATAAAGTTAACACATCTCAACAATTTAATACAGTAGACTGCAGTTAATTGGGACACATCGGGACCAGCACATTTTGGCTTTATTAAGTGGCTGCCCCAATTAGCCAACATTCCATAGAAATAATTAAAAAGGTATGAAAAAAGACAAACTATTTAACTGAGTAACAAATTATATATTCAATTGAAATACAGAACAAATTAGAACACAATCAATACTACTACAGTACTATAAAACTGTATTAGTTCCTATCAGTTATTGTCAAAGGAATTCAGCATAAGTAAAATGCCATGTTGTTTTGATTGGCTATAAATGAACAAAATCAGCACGTGTAAATAATGGACTGCGTTCATACAATGCTATTGACGATTGCATTTTCCAAATGTTCATTTTCATTGTAACATTCAAGATGATTGTTGATGCCTTCTTATTCTTCATAGTTCCTAACTTGTTAAAGTAGTGAAATTGTTTCATTTTCACTTCTGGGCATATCTGGAATCTTCAACCCTGAATGCTTGAAACTGCAGTTAGAAAAACAGTTCTGACTTGTCTATCTGCTTATTTCTTGCCAACAATGCGACAGAAATCACTGCTTTTTGAATACAAGCACATGCAATTGATGCGATTTAAAACCTGTTTGTTTTAAGGATGGTGCCATGTCTAATGGCCACAGAAGAGCATGCCACCGGCGCTAATTAGAAACTATTTGGTATCTGTCTCCTGTCCCAACTAAACGGCATAGTGCCTCAAATGAACGAAAGAAATCCCAGTTATTTTCTCAATTACTTTTTGTTCTTAAAGAGTTGGCCAAATAAGTGGCAGCCCCATTTAACCGATGGTCCAATTAATCAGAATCCACTGCATTTGTATTTTTCATCCACCAAATTGAGTATAGAAGGCAAAATATGAGTGCAAATATTTCTATTTTTTAAAAATATTCTAGTTAACCACCTTATGCACAGAATTTTCTTCATCACTGACAATATAAAGATGTTTTCTTTTGTCCTATATTACAAAACATTTTCCACATTTCAAATTTACTTGCTCCCAGCTTAGCACTTGAACATGACAAACTCAAATATCAAAAATGTATAAGCATAGAACATTTATTAGTTCATCATCCAAAAATAATGTCAATACAAAATTAAATAGTTATCTTTGGTGCAAACATGCTCTTATAGTCCTCTTAGATTCATAAATGTACGTCTGTATAATTACAGATATCTTTGTGCAGTCATTTTAAATTTAAAGCAGGGCTCTAGGTAATTTAATAGCTCTATTCAGAATTACTTTGAATTTTTTTTTGCATTTATATAAAGTTTAGGTCAGCCCTGAACTTTGGAGGGCTGGATTTCAAGAAGATCTGATAATCAGTTAAGAATAGCAATCACTTTGCTAAAATATGGTTAACATTATAAAAGCAATTTTTTGGTAGTTTGGTAGCTTAGGCAGCAATAATGATGGAGGCTAAAGATGGTGATTATTGTAAAAAAAAATCTGACATACACTTCATTACAAAAGCCAAATTGTAAACCAACTATGCCCATTAAGCTTTTCAGAGTGGCACCTCAGAGTATAACCTTTGACACTTCTACTAATGCTATCGCCAAAAGGGGATGGAACAAAAAGCCACGTCCCAAGTAAAATTTGGTCAAGAATAAATGGCAAAGTTCATAGTCAGGAATGTTAAGATATATTTTTCAAGGTCTGATATATTCTTGGTATCTGTATGAATTGAAAAAAAATCAAAATAATGAACAATAAAAAGTTTAATAACTGCAAGAGGTTTCTCCTTCCAAATGTTTCCATGTCTGTGCTGCACTACTCATATCTGAATTGCATCCATCTACTGGCATTTTGGAATCCTTTCTTTAAATGGCTTTCCTTTTGCTATCTGCTCCAATTGTTTTTAAAATAGTCTTGTCCTTGCCCACTTTCTTTATAGAATGCATAAGTGACATGAAACTTTATTAAATGTATTAAAAATAAAAAAGCACATTTGAATTGAAAGAATGCCTTCAGAAAGTACTTGTGTGGATAACAAAAATCAGTTCCCAAGTTCCATTGTTATTGCCTTCAATATCATAATAATCCCCCCACCCCAAAATGCAGCGTTTCTTCTTCCTGTAGCCCATTTAGAAACCAAAGTAATCTGCAACAATGAAATTTATACAGGCAGTAGCAGCTACCATGGCATCATATCAACAATAATTCCTAAAATGATGTCACTGCTGGTCAAAAATACAACTGTACATTTGTCCTGAAAAGGAACAAACAAGAAAGAGACAAAGAATAATGCATAAAGTAACAAAAGTTCACCATGTTTATACTCAAAGTCATGAAACAGTTTTGCAGCAACAGAATAAATGGTCCAAACAGCTGTTTTGCATGCTTAACATTATCTCAAACAAAACCTGAATTTGAGATGTCTTTCTTGTGCTTTTCCTTCATAAACACACGTCAGAGCATGGGTTTCCTCCACCATCTGGTCAATTAAGGCTGATTGCTTTGCAGGGTTTACTGTTGCACTGTAAAATGGCTCAATGCTTGCTTCAGTTTTGCTGCAATCTAGTGTAAAATAATAAAAATAATCTTCAGTTCAATAAACCTCAACATATTCTTCATACGATCTTCCAACAAATGTGTGAATATTGATCAACTGTTCAATGGCATTCTCTCATTCATAAAAAGAGTACTCTTGCTCTTTTCTCCCCATATCATTCTTCAGAATTGTTTCCCTCTTTATAGTCAATTCTAGCACATGGCCATCTCTCAACTGTACTCCTCAGGGGAAGAAAACAAGTTAGTTTTAAATAGCAGATAAGTTGGCAGAATAAGGGAGAGGCAAATGGAATAACTCTGATAAGGACAGGCATGGGTTGCTATGGGGGATAAGAATTGAGGTCATTTGGTCAATAGGTTATTGGAAACAGCAGGTAAAAAACTGGATCGTTTAGCTACAGGAAACAAATGCTTTTTACTTAAACACAACATAATTTTTAAAACTTATAAAATTTAATTGCAAGATGAAAAGAAATTGGCATTTCCCCAATCACCCCAATGGAATTCAAAGTAAAACAGATCAACTATGCTACTTACTGTCTCATAAAACTGGACTTGTTGCTGTAAGTAGTGTTGCATTACAGAATTGTAATCATAAATCCGATTATTGTGGAAGTGATTCATCTCAGCTGTAATGAAATTATGGAACTTTAATCATCTTTATTTACTAAAACAATGAAACAAGGAAAATTAACTATGTTTAACTTTCTATGATGCAATCAAATTTTCTGATACTCAGCTTTCTCTCTTTTATTTTTTCTTACAGAAACATCTGCATGATGCTAAGCTAGGGCACATCATCAGTGATGTTACCTGGGGTCATCAGGTGTTTTGGGTCTTTCAGCATCATACACCCTCACCCAGGCGAACCAACCGGGGTTGATCACACCCCGGCCTGTTCCCTAGCAGCAACCCACGGATCTGCCCTCTTTATCCAGAGCCATCTTGATGCTTTCTCTGCTGCATCTGTGGTGGTAGAAATGGCTCTCCTTCTTCTCTCTCCCGTGATTCCAAGTGCAGTGTATACTTTGCAGAGCGACTGGCCTGCAAAGCCACGACACCCGACCTCCACGGGCCAACACTTTGCTCTCCAGCCTCTTCTTTGACAGTTGTCCTTCAGATCCTCATACTTGGCTCTTTTCCGCTCGGAGGCCTCCTCCATGTGTTCTTCCCATGGCACGGTAAGCTCAAGCTTACAAAACGTGCTTCGATGAGTTGGACCACAACACCATGTCGGGCCGCAATGTAGACTCTGTGATGTGGGGAGGAACTCAGCTTTCTCTTTTTCACATTCCCTTATTCCAGACAACGCAGGGTGAAATGGCTCATGAACAGATTATGGTTAGTGAAATACTTATGACTCATCAGACTCTGTGCCCCTATTTACTATGTCTGTTTCCCATCAATAATCGGGAAAGTGATCTGAGCGATGAGCGGAGGGGTCAGAATAAACAGATCAAGATTAGGTCAAGATTAAACAGCAAATGTCAATAAAAAACACAAGTTCCTGGTGCAATATTTTAATATACAACAGAAGCAGGAGTTTAAACCAGGACAAATGTGATACGAGAGAGATTAATCCTGTTAAAAAAAAAATGGCCAAAATAAATAAAAGAATCTTGCATGTAGCCTATGCAGTTCAGGGGATTTTGGTTCCATATCAAGGTCAAAGTCAATGCATGATAGGATTAATAATTGACACAGGTAGAATAATGAAAAACCGAACCTGTTGTCAGTGGCTGAAAATATTATATATCATTGGTGATGGGTGAAAGGCAAGTGGTATCATCTTAGTAATCAGTGCAATTTCATAGTTACCAAAGTTACTGCACTATTAGTCTTCCTTTGGTTTCTCTCTTTTACTCACAGATAGAACATAGAAAACCTACAGCACATTACAGGCCCTTCAGACCACAACGTCGTGTCGATCATGTAACCTACTCAAGAAGCTGCCTGGAATTTCCCTACTGCATTAGCCCTTTAGTTTTCTAAGTTCCATATACCTATCTAAGTCTCTTAAAAGATCCTATTGTATCCGCCTCTACCAATTTCGCTGGCAGTGCTATCCACGCACCCACCACTCTGTGTGAAAATCTTACCTCTGACATCCCCCTTGTACCTACTTCCAAGCACCTTAAAACTATGCCCTTCATGTTAGCCATTTCCACCCTGGGAAAAAGCCTCAGGCTTTCCACACGATCAATGCCCCTCATCATCTATTACACCTCCATCAGGTCACCTCTCATCCTCCGTCGCTCCAAGGAGAAAAGGCCAAGTTCATGCAACCATTTCTCATAAGGCATGCTCTCCAATCCAGGCAACATCCTTGCAAATCACCTGTGCACTCATTATAGCATCCACATCCTTCCTGTAATGAGGTAACCAGAACTGAACACAGTACTCCCAAGTGGGGTCTAACTAAAATCTTATATAACTGTAACATTACCTCACCGCTCTTGAACTCGATCCCATGGTTGATGAAGGCCAACACACCATACACCTTCTTAACAACACTGTCAACCTGCACAGCAGCTTGAGTGTTCTATGGACATGGACCCTAAGATTTCACTAATCCTCCACACTGTCAAAAGTCTCACCATTAAAATAATATTCTGTCTCCAAATTTGACCTACCAAAATGAACCACTTCACACTTATCTGGGTTGAACTCCATCTGCTACCTCTCAGCCCAGTTCTGCATCCTGTCAAATGTCCCACTGTAATGTCTGACAGTCCTCCAAGACTATTCACAACACCCCCCTACTTTTGTACCATCAGCAAACTTACTAATCCACCCTTCTACTTCCTGATCTAGGTCATTTATAAAAATCACAAAGAGGAGGGGTCCCAGAACAGATCATGCAGAACTCCACTGGTCATCGTCCTCCATGCAGAATACAAACCATCCACAACCACCCTTTGCCTTCTGTGGTCAAGACAATTCTAGATCTACAAAGCAAGGTCTCATTATTTTCTGAATGAGCCTCTCATGGTGAACCTTATCAAATGCTTTACTGAAATCTATATACACTACATCCACTGCTCTATCTTCATCAATGTGTGTTGTTACAACCTCAAAGAATTCAATCAAGGTTGTAAGGCATGACCTGCCCTTGGCAAAGCCATGCTGACTATCCCTAATCAGATTATGTCTCTCCAAATGTTCATAAATCTTCTCCAACAACTTGCCCACCATTGAAACTTTTGATACATTCAAACTTTTCACATTATAGCAGCTGGCAGAAAGCTTTAAAGCCAAAATACTGAATTACCACAATAGTGTCTTAATATTTGTCAAGTGTTCACAATTCCAGAGCTGGCAAACTTAACTACTATTACTATTAACAATTGATGAAGGCTTCACATATTTACCCTTTTATCTACCCTGAGCCATTTTCGTCTGCCCCATGAATATCTGTAAACAAATATAGATTAAAAGCATGCCATTTTCCATTTTGTTTTTGTACCTACCTTGTAATGCATAAGACATGGTGCCAATACGACTCACCATGGTGTTCTTTTCCTGTGCTGTTATCTTATTTAAGGCAACCAACTTGTCACCCTCTTTGGCTTTTTCTATGGCACCCTATTGAAAATATCACAGTAAAAATAATGAAATAAACCATGCAAATCAGAGATATAATCCCTCCATAAAAACTCTATTCATAATCTTAGTTAATATCATCACTGATTAAAGTTCTGGAGCAATTCTTCATCAGTAAAGGACTTTGCCATGAAAATTTTCATCAAAACAAACATTTCTGAACAGGTTATTTCCTAACAGAAACTTAAAATAAGAAAATGTCAGATCAGGAGTAGCACAAGGCATATCTAAATATGAGATACCAGCCTAATCAAGGTTTGGTACAGAATTACGTGTCCTAAGGTGTGATAATTGTGTACATTTTTTGTATGGGTGAGCTCACAATCAATGGATCAGATTAAAACACTATAACATCTTGCGTAATGACAAGAAAAAAAAGTCTCTACATGCTCAAATGAGTGCTGGAGAGGGAACTTCTGGGTTTTTTTTTTAATCCCGATCCGCGGTAACCTATGCACATCCTCCCATATACTTTAGATCATCTCTAGATTACTTAGAATACCTAATTCAATGTAAATGCTATGTAAATAGTTGTTATACTATATTGTTTAAGGATTAATGACAAGAAAAAAGATGTCTGTACATGCTCAAACAAGTGCTGGAGAGAGAACTTCCAGGTTTTCCCGATCCGCGGTTAGTTGAATCTGTAAGGAGGGCCGACTGTATTTTCAGGTGAAATTTCAAGACTACTATTCAATCATCAAGAAAACTGTAAGACATTTTCTAACCACACGATGTAGGATAAATCCAATCTGTCCTCCATCTCTTCATAAATATCTCTAAAGTGGCAGATGACATCATAGATTATTATTATGCACCATCGGTAATCTGCTCAGTAATGCTAAAATTAGGCTTTGCCAGGATCACTTAGCTCCTAACTTTGATACAAATTTGGTCCAAATGCATCTATTGAAATATAATTTATGATAGAGGCTGGAAAAAGATTCCTCAATTGAGGCTGGAGTGCCTCTTGTCCTTCGTTGCCCTTGCACTGAGATACTTGCTTAACTACTTAAACATATTCAAAAATACAGTGGTATGCAAAAGTTTGGGCACCCCGGTCAAAATTTCTGTTCTTGTGAATAGCTAAGCGAGTAAAAGATGACCTGATTTCCAAAAAGCATGAAGTTAAAGATGACACATTTCTTTAATATTTTAAGCAAGATTACTTTTTTTATTTCCATCTTTTACAGTTTCAAAGTAACAAAAAAGGAAAAGGGCCCGAAGCAAATGTTTGGGCACCCTGCATGGTCAGTACATAGTAACACCCCCTTTGGCAAGTATCACAGCTTGTAAACACTTTCTGAAGCCAGCTAAGAGTCTTTATTGTTTGGAGGATTTTCATCCATTCTTCCTTGCAAAAGGTTTCTAGTTCTGTGAGATTCTTGGGCTGTCTTGCATGCACTACTTTTTTGAGGTTTATCCACAGATTTTCAATGATGTTTAGGTCAGGGGACTGTGAGAGTGCATTGTGGATTTTGAGGTGTGTTTAGGATCATTATCCTGTTGTAGAAGTCATCCTCTTTTCATCTTTAGCTTTTTTTTTTTACAGACGGTGTGATGCTTCCTTCCAGAATTTGCTGGTATTTAATTGAATTCATTCTTCCCTCTACCAGTGAAACGTTCCCCATGCCACTGGCTAAAACACAAGCCCAAAGCGTGATTGATCCACCCTGTGCTTAACAGTTGGAGAGGTGTTCTTTTCATGAAATTCTGCACTCCTTTTTCTCCAAACATAACTTTGCTCATTGTGGCCAGAAAGTTCTGTTTTAACTTCATCAGTCCACAGGACCGGTTTCAAAAATGCATCAGGCTTGTTTAGATGTTCCTCTGCAAACATCTGACGCTGAATTTTGTGGTGAGGATTTAGGAAAGGTTTTGTTCTGATGACTCTTCCATGAGGGTCATATTTGTGCAGGTGTCGCTGCACAGTGGAACAGTGCACCACCACTCCAGAGTCTGCTAAATCTTCCTGAAGGTCTTTTGCAGTCAAACGGGGATTTTGGTTTGCCTTACTAGCAATCCTACGAGCAGTTCTCTCGGAAAGTTTTCTTGGTCTTCCAGAACTCAACTTGACCTCCACCATTCCAGTTAATTGCCATTTCTTAATTACATTACGAACTGAGGAAACGGCTACCTGAAAATGCTTTGCTATCTTCTTATAGTCTTCTCCTGCTTTATGGGCATCATTTATTTTAATTTTCAGAGTGCTAGGCAGCTGCTTAGAGGAGCCCATGGCTGCTAATTGTTCGGACAAGGTTTGAGGAGTCAGGGTATTTATAAAGCTTTGAAATTTGCATCACCTGGCCTTTCCTAATGATGACTGTGAACGAGCCATAGCCCTAACAAGCTAATTAAGGTCTGAGACCTTGGTAAAAGTTATCTGAGAGCTCAAATCTCTTGGGGTGCCCAAACTTTTGCATGGTGCTCCTTTCCTTTTTTTCAGTTGAAAGTTGTACTAAACAAAAATAATACACTAATCTTGCTTAAAATGTTGAAAAGAATGTTTTATCTTTAACTTTATGACTTTTGGAGATCAGTTCATCTTCTACTCACTTAACTACTCACAGTAACAGAAATTTTGACCGGGGTGCCCAGACTTTTGCATGCCACAGTATGGTTGAAGATTCCACCATATTTGAATGTTTGTGACCGTGTGGGTTTCCTCCCACATACCAAAAATGTATAAGTTAGTAGGTTAATTGGTCACATGGTTATAATTGGGTGGTGCAGTGTAACAGCCTGTTACTGTGCAATATCGCTAAATAAAATTAGCTGAACAACTTAGCTGTTATGCTCAAACCAGCACTCTAAAATGCAAGAGTAGTAAATATATGGCCGATAAAAAATAATCTTTTTACACTGTATATCATAAGTTTCAATATTCAGTTTCCAGCTGCCACTCAGTTGACAGCATTCTTAATACTGATTGTAAAATGGAGTTTATTCCATTTGCTGGCTTCCTTATGCATTTTTCATCTCTATCTACACATCCTACTTTATAAATGTGTCATCAATACTGGGATTATGAATTACAATTATATAGTTCTCTGGCCTCATGTTGATGTTTAGCTTGACATCACCTTGCTTCAACTTTTTAAAATTCTGCTTATTGTTGTCTGACTCGGCAAAAAAAAACTTCAATAGAAGATTTCACTTGTTAATTTTCTTTTACCTTGTGCACTCCAATGATATCAGGGAAACATCCTAATAATCCTTTGTATTCCTGGTTGGTTTCCATCAAATAATGCAGATCTTTTTTGGGCTGTTGAAAACATAAGTTCATATGACATTTCCACACAATGGCACATGCTGCAAAAATCTCTCTCATACTTGGATGTCATAATTTCAATTCCAGTAGTTTCTCCCATGTGATAAAGAAGAATGTTTTACATATTGTAAGTGCACAACCTCTCTTCAAACCAAAATCAGTATTCCTCATGTTTCTTCATCACCTCTTTGATTTCCCTGTATTGAACCAAACCAGCAGCCTGAGGTATAGTATATCTATAATCTAACTCATACTTACTTTATCAGTCAATAATGACTGATAAAGTCATGTCAATAATACCAACCAAATTGTCAAGCTGAATCAAAATTTAAGTACTACTTGCAGAATGATCAAAATCTCACGTTTCACCACCAAGCTGTTGACTTAGATCATGGTTCACAATGAAAAAGCTGCCATTAAATTATAAAGACATTATTTCATTTGCAATGCATTTATAAGTTACATGCCTATTCTACATTTCCACGCAATCACCCAAATTAAAAACATTTTTTATACCTGTTCTGCAAAGAGGTTAGCTATTTCTTCATAAGTCTTTCCTGCTTCAGTTAAAGGATCTGTCAGAATGCATTCACCTGAAATACAAATGAATAAACAGTGAGTTCTTGGCAAATTATATTACAGTTATTATGAATAATACACTAAGCCACAGAAAAGATTTTTTTACAAAATGACTATGTCCAAATGCAAACAGGCTTAGAGCTTCCTTTTGATTGTATTGACTGTTTGGCACTGATATCCCAAGTCAAGTCAAGTTTATTGTCATTTTGACCATAAACTGCTGTTACAGTACACAGTAAAAATGAAACAACGTTCCTCCAGGACCCTGGTGCTACATGAAACAACACAAAACTACACTAGACTATGTGAGACAGCACAAGGCTACACTAGCCTACGTAAAACATAAAAACTGCACTAGACTACAGACCTGCGCAAGACTATATAAAGTGCACAAAACAGTGCAGGGCAGTACAATAATTAATAAACAAGACAACAGGCACAGTAGAGGACAAATTACAATATAATAATAAAATGATGTAGATATCAGTCTAGACTCAGAGTATTGAGGAGTCTGATGGCTTGGGGAAAGAAACTGTTGCACAGTCAGGGCGTGAGATCCCAAATGCTTCAGTACCTTTTGCCAGATGGCAGGAGGGAGAAGAGTTTGTGTGAGAAGAGTTTGTGTGAGGAATGCGTGGGGTCCTTCACAATACTGTTAGCTTTGCGGGTGCAGCATGTGGTGTAAACGTCTGTAATAGCGGGAAGAGAGACCCGGATGATTCTCAGCTGATCTCATTATCTGTTGCAGGGTCTTGTGATCCGAGACTGTGTAATTCCCAAATCAGGCAGAGATGCAGCTGCTCAGGATGCTCTTGATACATCCTCTGTAGAATGTGATGAGGATGGGAGGTGGGAGATGGACTTTTCTCAGCCTTCACAGAAAGCAGAGATGCTGCTGGGCTTTCTTGGCTATGGAGCTAGTGTTGAGGGACCAGGTGAGATTCTCTGCCAAGTGAATACCAAGAAATTTGGTGCTCTTAACGATCTCTACTGAGGAGTCTTCAATGTTCAGCGGAGAGTGGTCGCTCTGTGCTCTCCTGAAGTCAACAACCATCTCTTTTGTTTTGTTCACATTCAGTAACAGGTTGTTGGCTCTGCACCAGTCCATTAGCCGCTGCACCTCCTCTCTGTATGCTGACTCATCATTCTTGCTGATGAGACCCACCACGGTCGTGTCACTGGCAAACTTGATATGATTCAAGCTGTGTGTTGCAGCACAGTCGTGGGTCAGCAGAGTGAACAGCAGTGGACTGAGCACACAGCCCTGGGGAGCTCCCGTGCTCAGTGCGATGGTGTTGGAGATGCTGCTCCCGATCCGGACTGAATGAGGTCTCCCAGTCAGGAAGTCTTGGATCCAGTTGCAGAGGGAGGTGTTCAGGCCCAGTAGGCTCAGCTTTCCAATCAGGTGCTGAGGAATGATTGTGTTGAATGCTGAACTGAAGTCTATGAACAGCATTCAAACGTATGTGTCTTTTTTGTCCAGGTGGGTGAGGACCAGGAGGGTGGTGGTGATGGCGTCATCTGTTGAGCGGTTGGGACAATACACGAACTGCAAGGGGTCCAGTGAGGGGGGCAGCAGGGTCTTTATGTGCCTCATGATGAGCCTCTCAAATCACTTCATGATGATGGATGTAAGTGCAACGGGACGGTAGTCGTTGAGGCAGGATACTGAAGATTTCTTCGGCACAGGGATGATGGTGGTGGCCTTGAAGCACGTTGGAACGACGGCGCTGCTCAGGGAGATGTTGAAGATGTCAGTGAGAACATCTGCCAGCTGGTCTGCACATCCTCTGAGCACTGTGCCAGGAATATTGTCTGGTTCAGCAGCCTTCCGTGGGTTGACCCTGCAAAGAGTTTTCCTCACATCGGCCACGGTGAGACACAGCACCTGGTCATTGGGAGGAGGAGTGGTCTTCCTCACCACCGCGTCATTTTCTGCCTCGAAACGAGCGTAGAAGTTGTTCAATGAATATGGGAGGGAGGCATCACCAGCACAGGCAGGTGATGTTGTCCTGAAGTTGGTGATGTCCTGAATGCCCTTCCAGGACAGCGGTGACACGCGGCGCATGTGGAAGTGGCTGTGGATTCGCTGGGCGTGTGCACGCTTTGCCTCTCTGATGGCCTGGGACAGTTTGGCCCTCGCTTTGTCACCTGCTCTGAAGGCGGAGTTCCGGGTCCTCAGCAGTGTACGCACCTCCACGGTCATCCATGGCTTCTGGCTAACGCATGCAGTGATGGTCTTGGACACAGTGACATCATCAATGTATTTGCTAATGTAGCTAGTCACTGATGCCGTGTACTCCTCTAAGTTGGTAGATTCGCCATCGGTTGCAGCCTCCCTGAACATGTGCCAGTTAATGTGCTCAAAGCAGTCTTGAAGAGCAGAGATGGCTCCCGCTGGCCAGGTTTTCACCTGCTTCTAAACCGGTCTGGAGTGCCTGACGAGCGGTCTGTATGCTGGGATTAGCATAACAGAGATGTGGTCTGAGTAACCGAGGTGGGGGCGGGGCTCTGCCCAGTACGCGTCGGAGATGTTTATATAAACAAGGTCCAATGTGTGCTCCCCTCTCGTTGCAAAGTCCACATACTGATGGAATTTGGGGAGCACTGACTTGAGGTTCACGTGGTTAAAATCTCCGGCGACAATAAACAGTCCATCAGGATATGCACTCTGCAGTTCGCTAATAGCCCCATACAGTTCACAGAGCGCCTCCTTAGCATCAGTGCTGGGGGGGGAATGTACACACCGACTATAAGGACAGTGGTGAATTCCCGTGGTAAATAAAATGGTCTGTATCTTAACAGTCACTAACTCCACTAGCGATGAGCAGAAACTAGAGACCAGCAGAGTTCTTGTTGATGCAAATACACACACCATCACCGCCAGCCTTACCGCACAGAGTTCTTGTTGATGTAAATACACACACCATCACCGCCAGCCTTACCGCACAGTTCTTGTTGATGCAAATACACACACCATCACCGCCAGCCTTACCGCACAGAGTTGCATATCTGTCAGCCTGAAACAAAGCGAGCCCATCTAGCTGAATGGCGGCGTCTGGAACTCTGTCGCTAAGCCACGTTTCCGTGAAAATGAAAGTGCAGCAGACTCCGCTGAGTAGTCCGTTGGAGTCGGATGTAGTTCAATGTATTGTCTAGGGAGTGGACATTGGAGAGCAGAATGGACGGGAGGGCTGGCCGGCTAGGGTTTGTTTTTAGCCTGGCACGGACCCCTGCCCGCTTGCCGCTCTTCCACCTCCTCGCACACTGCTTACGACGTCCCCACTCCCGGCCATCAGCATCAGGCGACACCAAGGACTGTAGGCCTGGTCCCTGAAGCAGGCTGAGGTTGCATAGCTTCTCCAGCAGATCCTCATGAAGGTTTGTTGTTGGGCAATTTCTGTACCATAGCAGTGTCTGGCGATGGTAGATACGAACACTGGTTGCTCTGTTGTCCATGTGCAAATTAAAAAGAATTATGCCTTAGTTTAAAAAAATAAATTAAAGTGACACCAGGTCTGGAGAGGCCACTGCTGCTGCCTGCCGCACCACCAAACTCTGGCCTCAATAATATCACATAACTTTAAACGCAAGTTACATTCAGTCCCAATAAAGTCTCCACCATTTCTGCATTAATATACACTGTGTTAGATGCAGACTCTGAGCTGTACACAGAACCAACCTGCCACATGGAGTTCATGCTCATTCCTAGCCCAAAGTAGTATAGATACTTGATGAAGGGTCTCTGCCTGAAACACCATCTTGTTTATTTTTTTCCCCACAGATGCTGCCTGACCTGCTGAGCTCCTCCAGCATTTTCTGTGTGTTACTCTGGATTTCCACATCTACATAATCTCTTGTGCTTAGGACCTGATTTCTGTTTCCTTGTTTTGTTTTGCCATTTCTATCAATTTATTGTCAGGTATTCACATATTAAGCTGACACTGCTTTTTAAATAATTACTTTTTGTGACCAAGCTATTTTTTTTAAATGTATTGATCAAATCACAAAGCTACAGTTCTTCAAAAAGTAAAGTAGTTTAGAGTCATAGAGCAATACAGTATGGATAAAGGCCCTTCAGCCCAACCAGTCCATGCTAACCATGTTGTCCACCCAGCTAGACCCAGATTTCCTGTGTTTAGCACATGTCCCTCCAAGACCTAACTCCTCAAGTACCAATCCAAGTATTTCTTAAATGAAAATACTGGCCTCAGCCACTTCCTCGGTTAGTTCATTCCATATAGTCACTACCCCTTGCATGGGAAAAGATGCCCCTCAGATCCTTTTTAAATCTTTTCCTTCTCACCCTAAGCATGAACTTCCTAGATTTGAACTACTCTAGGAAAAAGGCTGTTACCATCCACCTCATTCATGCCTGTCAATTTTAAACACTTTAATAAGGTCTCTCCTCATTTCCCTACATACCAAAGAAAACACAAATTTTAAAATGTAACGATTATACTAATTCAAGGTAGATTTGTGACTACGCCAATGAGTTTAGCAGCCACCTATGGGGTTTGAGGAAGGGTTGCGACAGAAGAAACTTTCAAGGTGGCTGTAATTTGCATTAGAATCACAATTGCCTCTATGGTGGAAACTCCCCACTGTAGAATGTTTAACTTCACAAAAGCCCTTTTATTGCAGCCAAGAATGTAATCTCATCTTGACAAAAGAAAACAAACTCCTGACTTTGATGGTAATGTTAATGATGGAAATATACAATAAGACCCAGATTCTGAAATGTTAGTAAGGTAGTTTGCATTCTGTGGATCATCATTCACCAAAGATTACAGTATAACATCAATGCAGAAATATAATTTCCCTACATTCACTAGACTCGCCACCAATGATGTAAAAGGATCCAAAATCAAAGATGGAGAGTTTAAGTTTTAAAACCTCGACAAGTGCTGGAGTGATCGCAAAACATTAATTATAATAAACTAATACTTCCTGTAGCAGGCTGAAGTAATAAGCTTGCAAAAGTTTAAAACATAACCTCTCAAAATGTAATCGAGTCCAGCTGCAAGATTATGGACAGCCATACTTTTCCAGGATTTTTACGTATAAACTGGATTATGAATTACTTGAATTGACTTCTTCCTTTCAAAATAGTACTTTTCAGTTTTAAGAATCAATCACCACACTGGGCATGTACAAGAGTTATTGCAGCAATCTTTGTATGCACATTTATGATATTGCAACATATTTACAAAAAACTGTTACATATATACCAGGTTCATGCTGGAAAGTACATTTTTTTTTGTTGATGAATTTACTTGGTACAGATATAAAAGCCAAATTTTATGGACATTTAGGGAAGTGGCAAACAATAAGCAACCTCCTGTTTACACAGTTTGAATGCCAGGCAAGTAAGAAATAGCCTATTTATGTACAGGATATGAGCCTAAAACAAACATATAGTTCTTCAAATATGGCTTAGCTTGAGTCTAATTATATTCATTTATCAGTAAAAGGGAAGCACAACTGGAAGTGCGGCAACTAGGAGCTCATAGAAACCTATCAAATATTGAAAGGCCTAAACAAAGTGGATTTGGAGAGGATGTTTCCTATAGGCTAGAACCAGAGGGCACAGTCTCAGAACAGAGGGACATACAACTGCTGATAAAAAACTCACCCCTTTGGAAGTTTTCATGTTTTATTGTTTTACAACACTGAATCACAGTGGATTTAATTTGGCTTTTTTGACATTAATCAATAGAAAGACTCTTGTGTCAAGGTGAAAACTAATTTCCACAAATTGGTCTAAATTTATTACAATTGCTAAACACAATAATTGACTGCATAATTACTCACCCCCTTGAAGTCAGTATTTAGTAAATGCACCTTTGGCAGCAATTACAGCCTTGAGTCTGTGTGGATAGGTCTCTATCAGCTTTGCACATCTGGACACTGCAATTTTTCCCCATTCTTCTTTACAAAACTGCTCAAGCTCTGTCAAATTGCATGGAGATCACAAGTGAACAGCCCATTTCAAGTCCAGCCACAAATTCTCAGTTAGATTGAGGTCTGACTTGACCACTCCAGGAGATTAACTTTGTTGTTTTTAAGCCATTCCTGTGTAGCTTTGGTTTTCAGCTTAGGGTCACTGTCCTGCTGGAAAACAAATCTTCTCCCAAGTTACATTTCTCTTGTAGACTGCAACAGGTTTCCCTCCAACATTCCCTGTATTTTGCTCCATTCATTTTACCCTCTACCTTCACAAGCCTTCCAAGCTTGCTGCAGTGAAGCATCCCCACAGCATGATACAGCCACCGCCATGCTTCACGATAGGGATGGTGCGCTTTTGATGATGTGCTCTGTATAGCTTAGGCCAAACATAGCGCTTGGTTTGATGGCCAAAACGCTCAATTTTGGTTTCATCAGACCATAAAACCTTCTTCCAGCTGACTTCAAGAGTTTCTCACGTGCCTTCTGGCAATCTCTAGCCAAGATTTCAAGAATTTTTTTCAACAGTGGCTTTCTCTTTGCCACTCCGTAAAGCTGCGACTGGTGAAGCACCCAGACAACAGCTGATGTAGATGCAGTCTCTCCCATCTCAGCCACTGAAGCCTGTTACTCCTCTAGAGTTGTCATAGATCTTTTGGTGGCCTCGCTCATTAGTTCCCGTCTTGCACGGTCATTCATGAGGACGGCCTGCTCTTGGCAGATTTACAGCTGTGCCATATTCTTTCCCTATATTGATGATTGACTAAACTGTACTCCAAGGGATATTCAGTGACATGGAAATTTTCTTGTATCCATCTCCTGACTTGTCCTGTTCAAAAACCTTTTCATGGAGTTGCTTGGAGTATTCTTTTGTCTTCATGGTGTAGTTTTTGCCAGGATACTGACTCACCAGCAGTTGGACCTTCCAGATACAGCTGTATTTTTACTAATCAATTGAAACTGCACACGGTGATCTCCAATTAACTAATTATGTGACTTCTAAAACCAATTGGCTGCACCGGTGATGATTTGGTGTGTCATATTAAAGGTGGTGAATACTTATGCAATCAATTATTTTGTGTTTTATATTTGTGATTAATTGAGATCACTTTGTAGAGATCTGTTTTCACTTCGACACAAAAAAGTGTTTTTTGTTGAGCAGAGTCAAAAAAACCTAAACTAAATTGACTTTTTTTTTTGTTTTCAATGTTGTAAAACAATAAAACATGAAAACTTCCAAGGGGAGTGAATACTTTTTGTAGGCACTGTATGTTTAGAAGAAAAATAAGGGGGAATTTCTTTAGCCAGAAGGTAGTAAAACTGTGGAATTCATTGCCACAGATGGCTGTGGAGGTCAAGTCATTGGGTATATTTAAATGGAGGCTGATACTTTGTGTCAAAGGTTACAGGGAGAAGACAAGAAAATAGGGTTGAGGGGATAATAAATCAGTCATAATGGAATGACAGAGCAGGCTCAATGGACTGAATGACCTAATTAGGTCTTATGCTGCATTAATTTGCATGAACCTAACAAGGCTCAGTGGGGTTCAGGTGGATGATAAAAGGTTTACCAAAGATCCTTATAGCTATGGGACAAAAATGATCTCTTTGTATTTCAATAATTTTTATAAGTCAATAGTTAAACTTCATATTAAATAATTTTTAGTTGATTTAAATAAGTCAAGTGAAGTTTATTGTCATTAAATGACCTACATGTATATAATATGTAACCATATAGAAATGTGACAATGTTTCTTCATATCAGAGTGTAAAGGACAGTAGTACACACAACACATAACAACTTATGAAGGTAAGCATAACATCTACAGATGAATCACACATAAATAACAAACTAAAGTGCATCAATATTAAGTTATGTAAGGTACGGAACAGATTAACCAATGACACTTCCAATAGGTCTAATGGCCTGGGGGAAGAAATTGTTTCTCATCCTGACCATTTTTGTTTTCATGCATTATCATTTCCTGCCTGATGGTAGAAAGTCAAAGAGAATGCTGGATGGATGGGTGGGATCCTTAATAATACTAAGGGCCCTGCATATGCAGCGCTCCTGGTAAGTGTCCTGTTGGATGGTAGGGAGACCCCTATGATCCAACAGTTGACAAGTGGGAGTCATTCTAAAGTGGAATGTAAGTGTCCAGGGCCAATGAGTTCCCTGATGGGTGAAAGAGAAGGACAGTGATTCCAAGTAAACCTAAAAAAAAGGGGTATCGAGAGCTGGATAAAGGGAGAAAAAAAGAGGCATATAGTAAAACAAGATAAGTGAAAACAGGAGGGCTGAAAGGAATATAGAAAATGTAGGAGTACGTTCATAAGAAATTAAGGCAAAAATCTAATTTAACAGCTAATCAAATGTATATGCAAAACAGTTGTAACATTTATTACAATATAGTACCTTCATAACCACTGGTCGTGAAGACCTGTGAAAGATTTTGCAGAGCTTTTCCAATCTTCTGATACTCCTTAGGCAGTGCTTTAAGAGAACATAGAACATAGCTTAAATTATCTTCAGTGTTGAAATCAACACAAATTGCACATACAGTATCTGCAGTTGCTTAGGAACATAGGTAAAGCAGTTGACTTTTAATAAAGTTGTTCTATTATACTGCCCCTGCCTTTCTGACTGTAATTTCTAAACTTTACCTTGTACACTTTTTTTCAGCTATTTCATATCCACAGAGGAAATGACCATTCAGCTCACCTCGTCTTTGCTGGCTCTCAGAACATTTCCCATTTTCCTTATCCAGTGTTTTCTCTCATATACCCATCAATTCCCAATTCTCCTTCCACCCATCAATAGTAGGGACAAGTTACACAAATAATTAAATGACCAAATACAGCATGTCTTAGAAAATAATTTTTTTTAAAAACTGAAGCAGCCAGAAGAAACACAAGTGGCAAATAGTGCATAGATTTGAATTAAGCAGCCAAGATTGAAAACAATCCCCAGAATTGTGAGGCAGCAGTACTAATCAACACACTATATGGTGCCACCCTGTGATGTGCTATTAATAGAACAATAAAATGATAAACACATTAAAATAATAGTGCTTATTATTTATTTTTTCAAATATTTTAAATAATGGTAAATGGAATGAGAAAACTTCAAAACTGAGGTAAATTTTTACATACTACAAAATAAGACTATGATACAAGTTATTATAATTTATTCCTAGTAATTTATTTCAGACTTTTAGGTTTCACTTCTGTATCATTTTAAGAGCTTCTTCTTTCAGTTAGTATTCTGGTCTCTAGAAGCATAGTTCATTTGTATACAGTATGTTTTGTATGAACATCACCTCCTGTATGTAAGCTTTCTTTAAAATACAATTTCCTGCGCGGGATAATTTGAATTTCGACTTGAAGCACACAAGGTGGAAAGATAACTATCTCTATCCTCTCTTTATTTGCCCTTAAAACAGCAAAGCTTTTTACAAGGAACTTGTCATTATAACCCTGAAGAAAGCTTCTTGCCTGTGTGATTTTGAGGTCTTTAAATACACACACACACACACACACACACACACACACACACACACACACACACACACACACACACACACACACACACACACACACACACACACACACACACACACACACACACACACACACACACACACACACACACACACACACACACACACACACACACACACACACACACACACACACACACACACACACAGACAGTGATGGTAGTAGACCACACTACTGTAGGCTACATCCACACTACACCTGATAAATCTGTAACCAATGCTCTTTCTCCTCGTTTTTACCCTTCGTCCACACTAAAATGGTGTTTTCGTCCCCTGAAACCGGAGCTTTTCAGAAACACTCTCCAAAGTGTGTATTTTTGAAAACGCCGGATCGTCTGGATCAGTGTGGACGGGGTAACCAGAGACTTCTGAAAATGCTGTCAGACGGCAGCGCACTATTTCATTGTTTTCTTGAATGCAACCTAACAATTTCAGAACAGACAGCAATGAAACTGACACCAGAAGAGTTAGAAATGTACTCACCAAATACTTTGACCCATAGCTTACTGAATACTTTGCCCTGTTTTCTGTCCTTGCTCGTATGAAGGTGGTTTACCTATTTATGCAAGTACTTCTCTGACAATAGATGTGTAACAGCCTAATGTAACATTGTATGGAAATACAAGATAACACTGATGCAGACATGTTTTTATACATTTAACAAGGGTCTTTATTAATGCAACAGAGTTAGTCAGTTTTTCAATGTTCTTCGTCAGCCGGGTCAATCTGTCTGTGAACTCCCTGTTGGTTGCCTCCATATGCTCCAGTATTTGTGTTTTTTTCACTTTTAAGTTCTCCTGCGCAAAAGCCAACAGCTGTCCATCGTTTTAAGTTTTTCTAGTCTGTAACTACACAAACGTGCACTTTTACGGCGAGATTCGACACCAAACATGTTGCTTGTTTTTGGTAGATGTGTCCTGCGCATGCGCAGGAGGAGGAGATTCGCCGAAATCTCCGTTTCAATGTGGATAGAGATATTTTTTTTTTAAACGCATAGTGTGGACGCCTATCGTTTTTACACGAAACTGGCATTTTCAAAATTATCCCATCTAGTGTGGACGTAGCCTTAGCATGCTTCATTCCAGGAAGATAACATCACAATGTTTTCAGTTGGCTGATTTACACATTTAGAATGTGTAATAGAATGTAAAGTACCAGACCATCAACTTTTCAATCCAATCAAGGCTATTGCATAACAAGTTACTTGTTACAGTTTACAGATCTTGTTTACAGTTACTGTTTTACAGATTTGCTAAGTATGCCTGTAGAAAAAGAATCTCAGGGTTGTATGGGTGACATGCATGTACTCCGTTAATAAAATTTACTTTGAACTCCAGTTGTTACATTCTGAATGTTTCATAAAACACAGATACCTACTATGTCCAAAAATCTTTTGATTATGTTATTTATTATTCAATTTTAGGGCATTGATTTTGGAGCAAAAGGAAAAATTTGAGAGTAGAACCAAAATGTATTATTCACAGCTGACCACTCTCAGCCCAGTTTTCAAAATCTCTTGCTTTGAAAATTGGCAAACACAATCAGCAAACAGTAAAGCACAAGTATTTAAAGCTGTGATGAATTTGTCAGATTAAAAAAACTGTTAATGATGAGCATTATGTCAGCACAATCTGAGCAGAAAACAAGGACAAGTTTTATCACTGATTTAGGATTAAATTCTATTTTGCTGCCGTAAATAAAAATCACACACCTATCAGCATTGCAAACAGATAAATCATCTATTCACAATATAAGCAAATAATGCAAAAAACACTGGAGCATTTGGGAAAGACAAATAGAATGTGAGATTAATTCTGCAGTGAGCTGAATGCATTGCTTGGGTTCTTTTAGTTCCCCACCATCCCTTCCTAAACATGTGAGACATCTGACTGAAGGTTAAACAACCAAGAGGACAAAAGAGATCAGTCTCCATATTACAAATTAATTGCTATCATGGATATCTGAAAGTAATTACCAATGGTGGAGTTTCTGAGAAAAATGAGGGAAGTGCAAGATAGATATATTCCAAATTAGAAGAAATTTTTGGAAGGAAGGACACTATCGTGGCTGACAAGTCACAGCCAAAGTAAAAGCAAATGAGAGGGCATACAAGGAAGCCAAAGTAGCGGGAAGAAAGAGGACTGGGCTGCTTTTAAAAACTTGCAGAAGGAAAATAAGAAGGTCATTAGGAAGGAAAAGATGAATTATGAAAGGAAGTTGGCATCTAATATCAAACAAGATACTAAAAGCTTTTTTAAGTATATAAAAGGTAAAACAGAGTTGATTGTAATACAAAATGACGCTGGAGATATTGTAATGAGAGACGCAGAGATGGCAGAGGAACTGAATGCGTATTTTGCATCAGTCTTATCAGTGAAAGACATCTACAGTATACCGGACATTCAAGTAAGTCAGTGAAGTGAAATATGTGCAGTGAAAATAACAACTGAGAAGGTACTCAGGAAGCTTAATGGTCTGAGGGTGGATAAATCTCCTGGACCCGATGGAATACACCCTCGGGTTCTGAAGGAAGTAGCTGGAGAGATTGTGGAGGCATTAACAATGATCTTTCAAGAATCAATAGATTCTGGCAAATTGCAAATGTTAATCTGCTATTTAAGAAGGGTGGAAGGCAGCAAAAAGGAAATTATAGACATGTTAGCCTGACAATAGTGGTTGGGAAGTTATTAGAATCGATTGTTAGGGATGAGATTACAGAGTACCCTGGAGGCACGACAAGATAGGCCAAAGCCAGCATGGTTTCTGAAAGGAAAATCCTGCCTGACTAACCTGCTGCAATTTTTTGAGGAAATTACAAGCAGGGTAGACAAAGGAGATGCAGTAGATGTGGTGTACTTGGATTTTCAGAAGGTCTTTGACAAGGTGCTGCACGTGAAACTGCTTAGCAAGATCAGAGCCCATGGAATTACAGGGAAGTTACTAGCATGGGTGGAGCATTGGCTGGTTGGCAGAAAACAGAGTGGGAATAAAAGGATCCTATTCTGGCTGGCTGCCGGTTACCAGTAGAGTTCCACAGGGATCAATGTTGGGACCGCTGCTTTATACAATGTATGTCAATGATCTGGACTATTGGATTGATGGATTTGTGGCTAAATATGTCAATGATACAAAGATAGGTGGAAGTGCAGCTGGTGTTGAGGAAACAGAAAGCCTGCAGAGAGACTTAGATAGTTTAGGGGAATGGGCAAAGAAGTGGCAAATGAAATACAATGTTGGAAAGTGTATGGTGATGCACTTTGGTGGAAGAAATAAATGGGCAGACTATTATTTAGTTGGTGAGAGAATTCAAAATGCAGAGATGCAAAGGGATTTGGGAGTCCTTGTGCAAAGTACCCTAAAGGCCAACCTCCAGGTTGAGTCGGTGGTGCAGAAAGTGAAGGCATTCATTTCTATAAGTACAGAATATAAGAGCAGGGATATGATGTTGAGACTTTTAAAGCACTCGTGAGAGCATACTTGGGAGTATTGTGTGCAGTTTTGGGCTCCTTATTTTAGAAAGGATATACTGACATTGGAGAGAGTTCAGAGAAGATTCAAGAGAATGATTCCAGGAATGAAAGGGTTATCATATGGAGGAACGTCTGGCAGCTCTTGGGCTATATTCCCTGGAGTTCAGGAGAATAACGGGGCATCTCAGAAAAATTCCGAATGTTAAAAGGCCTGAACAGATTAGATACGCCAAAGTTATTTCCATGGTGGGGGAGTCTAAGACAAGAGGGCATGACTTCAGAATTGAAGGACATCCATTTAGAACAGAGATGTGAAGAAATTACTTTAGTCAGGGAGTAGTAAATCTGTGGAATTTTTGCTACGAGTGGCCAATCATTGGATGCATTTAAGGCAGAGGTAGATAGGTTCTTGATCAGCTAGATCATCAAAGGGTATGGGGAGAAGGCAGGGGAGTGGGATGACTGGAAGAATTGGATCAGCCTATGATAAAATGGTGGAGCAGACTCGAGGGGCTGAATGGCCTGCTTCTGCTCTTATATCTTATGGTCTTCTGGTGGATGAGAAAACCTGAGGAGCCCCAAGAACTAAGCCCCTAAGACCAAGGTAACATGTCTGAACAACTGGCATCTTGTTGCACTCACCTCAATAATAAGCAAATGCTGATGAAGTACTACATCTGCAGCATGCCCCCACCCACAGTGGACACCCTACAATTCACCTACTGACATAACGGATCGACTGATGACTCAATGGCCACAGCTCTACACACCGTCCTTACACATCTGGAGAAGAAGGATGCTTTGTGAGAATGCTGTTCTTGGACTACAGTTCAGCATTCAACACAATAATTCCCTCCAGGCTTGACAAGAAGCTGAGAGACCTTGGCCTTCACGCTGCCTTGAACAACTGGATCCTGGACTTCTTGTCAGATCTCTGGCAGGTGGGCTTCCTCACCTCTGCCCCGAAACCCTCAAAATGGGTGCCCCTCAAAGCTGTGTCCTAATCCCCCTCCTTTACTCTCTGTATACCCATGACTATGTCGCCACCCACAGCTCCAATCTGCTAACTAAATTTTCTGATGATACTATATTGATTGGTCTTATCTCAAATAATAACAAGACAGCCTAAAGAGAAGAAGGCATCACCCTGACACAGTGGTGTCAAGAAAACAACCTCTCCCTCAATGTCACAAAACCAAAGGAGCTGGTTGTGGACTACAGGAGGAACAGAGACAGGCTAACTCCTATAGTCATCAGTGGATCTGGGGTTGAGGGGTGAACAGCTTTAAGTCCCTCGGCATACATATCACTGAGGATCTCACATGGTCTATACATACTGGCTATGTGGTGAAAAAAGCACAGCAGAGCCATTTTCACCTCAGATGGTTGAAGAAGTTTGGCATGAGTCCTCAAATCCCAAGGACTTTCTACAGGTGCACAACTGAGAGCATCCTGACTGGCTGCATCACTGCCTGGTATGGGAACTGTACTTAACTCAATCGCACGACTCTGCAGAGAGTAGTGCCTGAGGGCCTGAGAAATTTAATCAGTTTGATTAATTCACATTGATGCACTTGTATTTCTATGTTATACTGACTGCCCTGTTGTACATACTATTTATTACAAGTTACTATAAATTGCACATTTAGATAGAGACGCAACATAATTTTTTTTACTCATACATGTGAAGGATGTATGAAATAAAGTCAATTCAACTCCTCGTATAACTTACAAATAAAAGGCCATTACTGTTTGAAATTCCGACTTTAAATTTCTCAGTTTTAAATTTCTCAGGCCCTCCAATCTTTGATAAACAGCATTTAGTTTGGGCACCACAAATACAAAATGATATATTGTGTAGTTTTCTCCAAGGTCATTCACTAAAATGGCACCTCAGATTCCATAAATATTACATGAAAGCAAAAGATCATTCAAACTGACAGGTTACTGCTGCTGTTCAGGCTGCTTCTAATCAACATTATTATTATATTCCTTTATTCCTTTCTCCTTCATAACTTGCCTCACTTCTGATACATTGCCAAGTCATTCACTTTAAGTACTAGGCTCTGTATTCTAATCATTTCTGGCTAGAAAGTTTCTCCTGAATTCCTTGATGGATTAATTAATAACAACATTATTTTGTGACCCAACTTTTTTAAATTTCTGCGCAAGTGGAAATACCTAACCTGCATCTTTCTCCCAAACACTTCACTAATTTGAATAAACCTTTATTCAGTCTCTGCAGCCTGTTCGTTTTCTCACACAGACAGTCCACACCTCAAAAAGGTTGCATATATTGTATCATTTTAAATTTTCAGGACTGGAATAGAAAGATTTTAATTAGCTAATTATACCAAACAATATGAAGTAAGGGAGTTGAAATAGAGACTAGCCATGAACTAACAGAATGGTGCACACACCAAAGGGAACTAAATATTTCCTTCTCCACTCCTAAACATTCAAAATTCATCCTTTCCTCCAACTTTTCTTTCCTTTCCAAATCAATGTTTATTCCTTTCTTTCCAATTTCTCTCTCAAAATGAAGTGCCACGAACTCTTCTTTTCAAATCAGACAGGTGGGCATGAATAACAGGCGGCCTTTAAAGAGGAGATTATTCTACCATAGCCTATGTACATTTTCTTAACAATTGATGGAAATGACAAGAAATGAGGGAGTATCAGATATTAATGTTTGATAATATGAGAGAAAATTAAGCAAAATATACATACAATGGATAACTGAAAAAGAAAGTCAATGGGCAGAAATGTAAAAATCTACCCTAATACGAGTTCAAGATTGTTTAATTAATTTCCAGTACACAAGTATAAAGGAGAATGAAATAATTGATCTGCCAATCCAATGCAGCCCACAAAAAACCCTAAGATGAAGAACAGAATTATTTTTTTAAAAAATCACAATAAATATAAATAGTGGATTCCAGTTAATTGGGCCATCGGTCATTTGGGGCAGCTGCTTATTTGGGACAACTCTTCAAGAACAAAAGCAAATCGACGGAACAGCCAAGATTCCCTTCATTTACTTGGGGCACTATGCTGTTTAATTGGGACAGAAGACGGTAGCCAAACATTTTCTAACTAGCTTCAACCACATGCATGCCATGTGGCCGTTAGTCACTACACCATGCTTAGAGTGAACAGTGTTTTTTTAAAAAAGTCACTTGCATGTTTGTGTTCAAAAATCAGTGATTTTTGTCGCTGACAGTTGGCGAGAAATAAGCAGGAACACAATTCAGAACTGTTTTGTTCACTACGGTTTCAAGCATTCAGGCTTGGAGATGCCAGAAACAGCTAGGTGTAAAAATGAACTAATTTCACTTCTTCAACAAGTGAGGAACCACAAAGAATTTGAAGGTATCAACAATCATCTTGAATGTTACAACTAAAATGAAAATTTGTAAGATGAAGTCACTGAAAGCACTGTTTGAAGGCAATCCATTATCTGCACTAGGTGTCTGCACTGAATTTGTTAATTTATAGTCAATCAAAAGAACATGTCAGCATACAGTCAATGAATTCCTCTGTCGATAACTGTTAGGAATTCATAATTTATTATTCAGTTAAATGGTAGTTTGTCTTTTTTTTTTATACCTTTACAACTATTTCCATGAAACTTTGTTTAACTTGGGCAGCCACTTAATTGGGCCAAAATGTATTGGTCTTGATGTGTCCCAATTAACCAGAATCCACTGTGCACAAGATTGCTTATATACATAGATTGATTTATGTACGTAAAGTGACACTAGGCACAGGAGCATCTGTACAGCTTGCGGAATGTTTGAATCTGGTAGTCCTGGCAGGGTTGCTACATAGCTTCCTCCCTGATGGGTGTGGGACAGAGTTTATGAGCAGGGTGGATGAGATTCTTCATGATATTGCTGCCCTTTGTTTGACACACACGCACGCACACACAAACACACAGGCATGCAAAAGTTTGGGCACATCTGGTCAAAATTTCTGTTACTGTGAATAGTTGAGTGACTAGAAGTTGAACTGATCTCCAAAAGTCCTAAAGTTAAAGATGACACATTCTTTTCAACATTTTAAGAAAGATTAGTGTATTATTTTTGTTTTGTATAACTTTAGAGTGAAAAAAATGAAAGGAGCACCATGCAAAAGTTTCCGCACCTCAAGAGATTTGAGCTCTCAGGTAACTTTTACCAAGGTCTCAAACCTTAATTAGCTTGTTAGGGCTATGGCTTGTTAACAGTCAACATTAGGAAAGGCCAGGTGATGCAAATTTCAAAGCTTTATAAATACCCTGACTCCTCAAACCTTGTCCCAACAATCAGCAGCTATGGGCTCCTCTAAGCAGCTGCCTAGCACTCTGAAAATTAAAATAAATGATGCCCACAGAACAGGAGAAGGCTATAAGAAGATAGCAAAGTGTTTTCAAACAGCCATTTCCTCAGTTCGTAATGTAATTAAGAAATGGCAGTTAACAGGAATGGTGGAGGTCAAGTTGAGGTCTGGAAGACCAAGAAAACTTTGTTGAAGATTTTGCCATGGCCCTCACAGTCCCCCGACCTAAACATTATCAAAAATCTGTGATGTACTGGTCCTGTCCTAGCTTAGAGAAATTTTGGAAAGATGTCTTCATAACTTTATCCTATATTCTGAATCACCACTTAGAACCTAACTTAGAACCCTTTAATTGCTTTGTTTGGTTTTTTGGGTGAGACAGATATACGTTTGAGTTCGACTAAGTTTTGAATATTATCTTTTGCTTCTCTCCTGGCTAGACGTTTAATCCTCCTTAGATGGAGAGATGTTGCCCCGCCCACGCATGCTCAATGGCTTAATGATATTATGTCCTGCTTAGACCTTGAAAAAATTCATTATTCAGTTCTTAATTCGCATATAAAGTTCCATAAGGTCTGGGGACCTTTTATTGAGTACTTTCATAACCTTCCTCTTAATTAAGGTTTTTTTTTTTTTTTTTCGGTCCCTTGCTTTCAGCTCTTTTTTTTTGGTAGTAGGCATTATTATCTTCTGTTTTCAAGTGTATTTACAGTTTTGGGGGTTTGAATGTCCTGATTTATATTCTCTATATTGTGTTGTGGTTGGTCTGGAGTTTTTTTTGTTGTGGGGCTTGGGGAGGATACTAATTTTACATGACTTCAATTTGGGTGCTTTCTCAATTATCTTTTTTGTATTATATTATTATTGTATGTTTATTTTTGCACTGTATTAATTTTCTTCATTTTGGTTTGGGGTTTTTTCTTATCTGTAGTGTTGTAGAAAATGCATAAAAAAACCAATAAAAAAAATAAAAAATCTGTGGATAGACCTCAAAAGGGCAGTGCATGCAAGACAGCCCAAGAATCTCACAGAACTAGAAGCCTTTTGCAAGGAAGAATGGGCGAAAATCCCCCAAACAAGAATTGAAAGACTCTTAGCTGGCTACAGAAAGCATTTACAAGCTGTGATACATGTCAAAGGGGGTGTAACTAAGTACTGACCGTGCAGGGTGCCCAAACTTTTGCTTTAGGCCCTTTTCCTTTTTTGTTATTTTGAAACTAAAAGATGGAAATAAAAAAAGTAATCTTGCTTAAAATATTAAAGACGTGTCATCTTTAACTTTATGCCTTTTGGAAAACAGGTAATCTTTTACTCGCTTAGCTATTCACAGTAACAGAAATTTTGACCAGGGGTGCCCAAACCTTTGTATGTCCCTGTATATGCACGTCCTTGAGGGCGGGTAGGCTGCTGCCCATGATGCGTTTGGCGGTTTTCACTACCCATTTTAGAACCTTCCTATCTGCCACACTGCAGTTCTGTACGTGCAGTGACATAACATATGAAGATGCTCTTTACTCTACATCTATTGAAGGTTGTAAGTATTGGTTAGCATAGTCCAGCCCTTTAGTATCCTCAGAATGTAGTGGCATTGGTGAGCTTTCTTGACTGTGAGAAGTGTTCTGAGACCATGAGAGTTGTGTGAGATGTGCACAAACTCTCATGAGTTTGCAACTGCTTGCAATTTCCACTGCTGTGCAGCCGATGTAAAGAGGGGTGTGGGTGGTGCAAGTTCTCCTTAAGTAAATAATCATCTCCTTTGTCTCGTTGACATTAAGGAAGAGGTTATTTGCTTTGCACCAGGCCTCAAGCTCTTCTACCTCCTCTCTGTAGGCTGTCTCATCATTGTTGATGAACCCCAACCACTACAACATCACCAAAGTCATCATGGCAGTTGGGGCTAATTGTAAAGGGCCAAAATGGAAAAGGAATGAAGGAAGCAGAAGGCATGCAAAGCACAGTGTATATCGTGCAATGGTCTTTGTCCGAGGAATGGGACTCCATTACAATAAAGGTAACTGTTGGGATAATGAATGATTAAATATTAAAATGGAGAAGGGCAACTGAAGGTGATAACATATAATGTCGCTGGGCATCCTTAGATGCAGAAGAAATTGCAGTGTTGAATTACAATCCTCAACATTCTTAACCACAAAGGTGGCATTAGATAGCTCAGGATATATAAATGTGACCATCAGATTCAACAAAGCAAAGTTTAAACTAGACAATCATTGACAAGTTATTGTTCTAACTACATGGCCATCACCCACTTACAAATACAGACTGTAGTCCAGGCTGATCATGTGCACAATCCTCTTTATCACTTGACTCCACACAGATTCCTTGACACCTGATTCACGTGCATGTCCTCTATCCTCAACTACAGCATTCAGTAATCCCAATGTGATTTCCTTCACATTGCAACAGAAAATGCAAACTCGGTAACAGGTTTGCAGAGCACCTCTGCTCTGTGCATCAAGACCATCGCATCTCAACATTCCATGTTCTTTCAACTCTCATTATTCCCACACAGACCTGTCCATCCTTGACCTTCTGTATGGCCAGGATGAGGCCCAATGTAAACTCAAAGTAAACCTCATATTCAACTTGGATAGTCTAACAACCCAATGGTAAGAACATCAGATTTTTCAATTTCAGGTAACCCTCATCTTCTGTGCCCCCCCCCCCCCAATCTGCACTCCCTCCAATCCATCTCTGGTCCTCCTATTTTTGTTTCTTTTCCCTTAACCACCCCATAATAACAGCAATTTCTTGCTGTTATCATTTCAGAGAACCTACTCTGGGACCACACTTAAGTGCCATTACAAAGAAGGCATGGCAGTGCCTCAAATTTCTTAGAAGTTTGCATAGATTTGCATGTCATATAAAACTTTGACAAACTTTTATAGATGCACTGTGGAGAGTATCCTGATTTGATACATCATGGCCTGCTATGGAAACACCAATGAGCAATAAAGGAAAAGCCTCCAAAAAGTGGTAGATACAATCCAATCGATCACAGGTAAAACCCTCCCCACCAGTGAGCACATCTACAAGGAGCACTGCCACAACAAAGCAGCATTCATCATCAACATTATGCTCTCTTCTTGCTGCTGCCAGCGGGAAGGAGGTACAGGAGCCTTAGGTTCCACAAGTTCAGGAACAGTTACTACCCTTCAACCATCAGGTTCCTAAACCAGCATGGATAACTTTTCTTACCTCAGCTCTGCACTGATTCCACAACCAAGGGATTCACTTTCAAGGACTCTACAACTTATGTTCTCAATTTTAATTATTTACTTATTTATTATTATTATTACGTATATTTGCACAGTTTGGCTTCTGCATATTGGTTGCTTTGTCAGTCTGTGTAGTTTTTCATTGATTCTTTTGTATTTCTTTGTTCTGCTGTAAATACCTGCAAGAAAATTAATCTCAGGATAGTATATAGTGACATATGAACTTTGATAATAAATTTGATTTAAACTGGTTCCATCCAGCTACTACCCACACACTTCACCTACTTGATCCTCTCTCACATCTTGCTTCACATGCCCTTTGTCTCTCCCAGTATCATCTGCTCTTGATGCTACTGTACTTGGCACATGTGGTCCATTACCCACTTCTCCATCCTGGCAGTCAACTGAGTCATCTGTTGCCAAAGGGGGTATGACCCAAGTTGAAAAGATGAAATACCCTACCATACCCCTACTGATGAGGAAATGCAACAAAGTGAAGTTGAGGAACCAGGTTTTATACAGGGTCACATCTCCTCCAGACAGGCCTCTGTGTTCCCAGTTGGTTTTTCCTGAGAAGCATCAGAAGATTGTATTTAAGTCACTTCATGATGATTCAGGTCATTTGGGATTTGACAGGACCTACAGATTGGTCTGAGATCAGTTCTATTGGCTCCGAATGAAGCCAGAGATTGAACAGTAATGCAAGTTGTGCATCCGATGTATTTGGAGGAAGATGCTGCCTACGAGAGTTGCTCCATTATCCAGTTTACAGAGTTGGGGGGGGGGGGGGCACTCAATTTATTGAACCCACATTATACTGACCCTAGTATATTGTTTAAGAAAGGTGACCTTCTCACTGTTGCGTCCTGTGGCTGCTAGCAGAGCTGGCTAACAAGCCAAGTTTGCAAATGAGCTTGGTGAGGAGGGTTGCACACACGCGTGCACACACACACACTGATATACTTATTTTTTTCCTTTCTATATTATCATACATTTGCCATTTTTCAGCCCATTTTTTCAACTGGTCCAGATCTTGCTCCAAACTTTGATAGTTTTCCTTACTATCCACTCCACTCCCTGTCTTGGTGCCATCTGCAAATTTGCTGATCCAGTTAACCACATTATCATCCAGATCATTGATATAGATGAGAAACAACAATGGACCAAGTACTGATCTCTGCAGCACACAACTAGGCAGAGGCCACTAGTCAGAAAGGCAACCATCTCCCATCACTCTGTGGCTTCCCCCACAAAGTCAATGGCCAATCCAATTTACTACCTCATCTTGAATGCCAAGTGACTGAACCTTCTTGACCAACGTCCCATGCGGGACCTCATCAAAAGTCTTGCTGAGGTTCATAGAGACAACATCCACTGCCCTGCCTTCATCAACTTTCCTGGTAACATCCTCGAAAAAATCTGTAAGATTGACTAGACACAGCCTACCACACACACAGCCATGTTGACCATTACTAATCAGTTCCTGTCTATCCAAATATTTATATATCCGGTCATTTAGAATACCTTCCAATAAATTACTCACTACTGATAATTATGGCCTAATTTTTCCTGGCTTATTCTTACGAGGGGTGATTGATAAGTTTGTGGCCTAAGGTAGCAGGAGTCAATTTTAGAAAACCTAGCACATTTATTTTTCAACATAGTCCCCTCCTACATTTACACACTTAGTCCAGCAGTCGTGGAGCATACAGATCCCTTCTTTGTAGAAGTCAGCGTCTTGGACCTCCAGCAGTTGTCCACAGCAAGGGTGATTGATAAATTCGTGGCCCAAGGTGGAAGGAGATGAACTAACTTCAAACTTTCTGCATAATCACTCATCAAGTGTTGAACTGTACGTGCACGTAATGAGAGCTGTATAACTCATCGCCACAAACTTATCAATCACTCCTACTGTAGTCCACTTCTGGAGGTCCAAGATGCCGACTTCTATAAAGAAAGGATATTATAAATCATTTTCCTCACTACTTTCATCTGTTATTCTTAGTTCTATCTGATTCCTTTAAACATGGTAAACTGCCAGCATCATTTAATGAGGCATGTATCATTCTGTTAGCCAAAAAAGGTAAAGATCCAACAGAGTTTTCTTTGTATAGGCCGATTTCTTTGTTAAATGTTGATGTTAAAATTTTGGCTGAAGTTTTGGCTTGTAGATTGGAGAACACCGTACCCTCTATTATTTGTGAAGATCAAACCGGTTTTATTAAAAATCGTCTTCCTTTTTTAATATACGGCGTCTATTTAATATCTTATATTCACCCTCAATCGGGATTCCTGAATCTGTCATTTCTCTTGATGCGGATAAAGCGTTCAATTGTGTGGAGTGGAATTACCTTTCTGTGGTTTTAGAAAAGTCTGATTTTGGACAAAGTTTTATTTCATGGATTAAATTGTTATATTCATGTCCCACCGCTTGTGTTTTGACTAACTCTAGCAATCCCAGTCTTTTCGCCTTAAACATGGCATCCGACAAGGATGCTCTTTAAGTCTCTTACTTTTTGATTTGGCCATAGAGCCACTGGCGATTGCGTTTTGTAACTGTGCTGAATTGACGGGGATTTGGAGGGGAGGTGTTGAGCATAAAGTTTCTCTCTATGCCGACAATCTTTTACTTTTTATATCAAATCCGTCCACTTCCTTACCCCCAATGTTTTTACTTTTTAATCAATTTAGCCAGCTTTCCAGTTACAAACTTAATTTACACAAGAGTGAACTCTTCCCAATTAATAGAGAAGCACAAGCATTAGTATTTCATGACCTCCCTTTCAAAGTAGTTAATAATCAATTTACTTACCTTGGTATTATAGTAACAAGGAACTTCAAGAATCTTTTTCAAGAAAATTTTGCTAATCTTTTAAATTCTACAAAACAGAGTTTGACACAATGGTCATCCTTGTCCATGTCTCTAGTAAGTCGAATTAATGTTATTAAAATGTATATCCTTCCTAAATTTTTATACTTATTTCAGTCTTTACCAATTTTTATTTCTAAAGCTTTCTTTGATTCGTTAGGTTCTATCATTTTGTCCTATCTATGGAAGGGCAAACATTCTAGACTTAATAAAGCTTACCTTCAAAAATCTAAAAAGGACGGCGGTATGGCCTTGCCTAACTGCCATTCATAATATTCGTTGTCTTATTTTTTGGTCCTTCTTTCATAATCAGTCTGACTGCCCAAAATGGGTGGCAATGGAGTTGAACTCTACGAAGGATCTCTCCACTTCTGCACTTCCTTGTCACTTGCCTAGACTAATTGTTAATCCTCTTTTAGACAGACTCTGAGAATATGGGTTCAGTTTAGAAAATATAATGGCCTTCATGGTTTTCTCTCTCTCGCTCTCTCTCTCTAGTCCTATTTTACACAATCATCTTTTCCTACCTTCTATGCAAGATTCAACATTTCATGATTGGTATAGAAAAGGCATTAAGCGCTTTGAAGATTTTTTCATAGATAATCGTTTTACAACTTTTCAACAACTGTCTGTAAACTTTAACCTACCTAATACTCATTTCTTTAGATACCTTCAAATTAGACATTTCATTAACCTTTTATTATCCAATTTAACTAAGATGCCCGAGAAAAATGTTGTGGACCTGTTTCTTTGTATTAATTCATTGGGTAAAGGCTTAATATCTTCTATTCGTGATAAGTTAGTGACCTTGAGGCATGCCCCCTTTGATAAAATTAGAACTGCTTTGGAACATGATTTAAATATTTCTTTACCTGATGCGGTTTGGGATTCAATTCTTAAGTCAGTTAATTCAACCTCTATGTGCTCGCCACTGTCTTTTACAGTTCAAGGTTGTACATAGGGCTCACGCCTAAAACCAAATTGTCACGGTTTTATCCTGACATTAGTCCTGTTTGTGACAAATGTAAAGGGGGCAAGGTTTCTCTTCTATGTATGTGCTGGGCTTGTCCTAGTCTAGAGAAATTCTGGAGAGAAGTCTTTTTATCTTTATCCTATATTCTTAATTGCCATTTAGAACCTAACCCTTTGATTGCCCTTTTTGGTACCTTGGGTGAGGCAGACATGCATTTGAGTCCCACTAAACGTCAAACATTTTCTTTTGCCTCTCTTTTGGCTAGACGCTTAGTTCGTCTCAGGTGGAGAGATGTTGCCCCACCCACTCATGCTCAATGGCTTAGTGATATTATGTGCTCTTTAGACCTTGAAAAGATTCATTATTCACTTCTTAATTCGGACATAAAGTTTCATAAGGTGTGGGGACCTTTTCTTGAATACTTTCATAACTCCTCTTTAGATTGAGTTTATTCTTTTTTTCTGTACCATAATCCCTTTCTTTCAGCTTTTTTGTCCCCTTAAGTTTTATGGGGTTTTTTGATGGGAATTACATTATAGTTTTGGTAGTAGGCATTATACTTTTTTTAAAAAATATATATCTACAGCTCTGTGGGGTCAAACGCTCCGATTAATTTTTCTTTTACATATTGTAATGGTTATCAATTATGCTATTGTTTGCACTGTTGTAACTATATGTTGTAACTATGTGGTTTTGTGCAGGTCTTGTAGCTTTAATTTTTGGTGGTTTTGTCTGGTGTGTTTGGAGCTCCTTTTTGGAGAATGCGCTAAGATGGTAGCGCGATATTGATACGCAGCAGCCCCTCCGGACTCTGGATTGGGGATTGCCAAACGTTATGTGGATTTTCTGGTGTAGTCTGTTTTGTCATGTGCTTTTGTGATATCATTCTAGAGGAACATTGTCTCATTTTTTAACTGCATTGCATTTGTAGTTTCTAAATGACAATACACTGAATCTGAATCTGGGTTGGCCTGGAGTTTTGTAGTGGGAGGGTGGGGAGGATACTAACTTTATATGAATTTATTTTGGGTGCTTTTTCCTTATTGTTATGAATTATATATTAGATACATTTGTTTTGCACTGTATTAATCTTCATTTTGTTGATGGTTCTTTTTTGTAGTTGTTTAGTAGAAATGCATTAAAAAATTAATTTAAAAAAATAAAATAAAAAAGAGATCTCCCCCATCACTTTTGGCTCCCTGCATAGATGACCACTCTGATGTGCCAGAGAACCAATTCTGTCACTAGCTATATTCTTGCTCTTAATGTACTGTATCTGTAGAGTCCTTGGGATTCTCCTTCACCTCATCTGCTAGAGGAACATCGTGCCTTCTTTTAGCCCTGCTGATTTCCTTAAATGTTCTCTTGCATTTCTTATACTCAAGTACCACATTTTTCCTTCCTATCTATACCTGCTACACCAGAACCAGTGTCCTCTCTAAGGTGCATGCGTGTGCACGCATAGACATTTTGCTACTACCACACAAAAGATTTTAAACTGTGCACAAAGAGTTGTCACCCTCTACCCCACTGGCATGTTAAGTATATTTCATGATCGTAAACAATCACATTTCCTTTTCCCATTTCTGATGTGGATGGTGCTGACAACATGGAGTTTGTGATGATTTGTCTCCAGATTTTAAAACTGGCTTATTTATACTGTGTTTATTGAAGAAATTATTCCATGCACACATTGTTGTCACTGGGCAAAAAATTGCATAGCACAACATTTTTCCGCACACTGGTCATTACCAATTAGAGGGAACATTCACCAGGACCTCAATATCTCTCAAAAATCAAGAATCCCTAAACCTGTTACCCTTGCCTTTTATTCTGATAGGCACACACAGGCTCATCAAGTACACCCTTTGCCAGAAGACAACCTGTTCCACACTTGCCAGATCATTTCTGATACCATCAAAATCAGCCTTTCTCCAATTTAGAATCTCAGTCCGAGGACCACACATATCCTTCTCCATAATTGTCCTGAAACCAGTGGCATTATGATCATTAGTTGCAAGGTGTTCTCCTATACAAACCTCTGTCACCTGCGCGGTCTCATTCCCTAATTGCAGATCTAGTATCGCGTTCTCTCTAGCTGAGACCTCTATATACTGAGTAATATTGTGTGTTTAATATTTCAGTAATATTTGAGTAATATTGTAAATATATCGTTTAAGTGTTTTTCATTTTGTTTAAATAATTCATTACTGGTTATACGGTCTGTAAAAGTATGCAAATGGCAAACATCATAATGCCACCATCATTTTCTAGCACCTCACTAAAAGTACAAACAAAATAGACACACATCTCCTTGTTTCTGTGTTTTTCTTTCAATTAGTTTTATGTTCTGGAGTTACAAAACGTAACAGTGGTGACAACTAAGTTTTAAAATGAACCGAAGATGACCTGTTGAAGCACAGCGAGACATTTGAGTCTAAAAAAACAAAAACAAAAAATTCGCAACACTTCCTCCTCCCCCCCCCCCCCCTTTAGGAGGAGGAAGATGGTTGAGTAAAAAGAAAGGCAGAAAATAGACAATATTAGATAGAAACATAGAAAACCTGCAGCACAATACAGGCCCTTCAACCCACAAAGTTGTGCCGAACATGTCCCTACTTTAGAAATTACTAGGCTTACCTATAGCCCTCTATTTTTCTAAGCTCCATGTACCTATCCAAAAGTCTCTTAAAAGACCCTATCATATATCTGTCTCTGCCACCGTTGCCAGCAGCTCATTCCATGCATTCACCACTTTGTGTGTTAAAAAACTTACCCCTGATATCTCCTCTGTACCTACTCCCCAGCACTTTAAACCTGTTTCCTCTTGTGGCAACTATTTCAGCCCTGGGAAAAAGCCTCTTAACTATCCACACGATCAATGCATCTCATCATCTTATACACCTCTATCAGGTCACCACTCATCCTCCGTCACTCCAAGGAGAAAAGGCTGAGTTCACTCAACCTATTTCTCATAAGGCATGCTCCCCAATCCAGGCAACGTCCATGTAAATCTCCTCTGCACCATTTCTATGGCTTCCACATCCTTCCTGTAGTGAGGTGACCAGAACTGAGCACAGTACTCCAAATGGGGTCTGACCAGGGTCCTATATAGCTGCAACATTACCTCTTGGCTCCTAAATTCAACTCTATGATTGATAAAGGCCAATACACTGTATGCCTTCTTAACCACAGGGTCAACCTGCACAGCTGCTTTAAGCGTCTTATGGACTCGGACCCCAAGATCCCTCTGATCCTCCGATCCTCCACACTGCCAAGGGTCTTACCATTAATACTATATTCTGCCATCATATTTGATCTACCAAAATGAACACTTCACACTTATCTGGGTTGAATTCCATCTGCCACTTCTCAGCCCAGTTTTGCATCCTATCAATGTCCCGCTGTAACCTCTCACAGCCCTCCACATTATCCTCAACACCTCCAACCTTTGTGTCATCAGCAAACTTATTAACCCATCCTTCCAGTTCCTCATCCGGGTCATTTATAAAAATCACAAAGAGTAAAGGTCCCAGAACAGATCCCTGAGGCACACCACTTGTCACTGGCCTCCATGCAGAATATGACCCATCTACAACCACTCTTTGCCTTCTGTGAGCAAGCCAGTTCTGGATCCACAAAGCAATGTCCCCTTGGATTCCATGCCTCCTTACTTTCTCAATAAGCTTTGTATGGGGTACCTTATCAAGTGCCTTGCTGAAATCCATATACACTACATCTACTGCTCTCCCTTCATCAATGTCTCATCCTTAAAAAATTCAGTCAAGCTCGTAATGCACGACCTGCCCTTGACAAAGCCATGCTGACTATTCCTAATCATATTATACCTCTCCAAATGTTCATGAATCCTGCCTCTCAGGATCTTCTCCATCAACTTACCAACCACTGAGGTAAGACTCACTGGCCTATAATTTCCTGGGCTACCTCTACTCCCTTTCTTGAATAAAGGAACAACATCTGCAACCCTCTAATCCTCTGGAACCTCTCCCGTCCCCATTGATGATGCAAGGATCATCGCCAGAGGCTCAGCAATCTCCTCCCTCACCTCCCACAGTAGCCTGGGGTACATCTCATCCAGTCCTGGTGACTTATCCAACTTGATGCTTTCCAAAAGCTCCAGCACATCCTCTTTTCTTAATATCTACATGCTCAAGCTTTTCAGTCTGCTGCAAGCCATCATTACAATCACCAAGATCTTTTTCCATAGTGAATACTGAAGTAAAATTTTCAATAAGTATCTCTGCTATTTCCTCCAGTTCCACACATACTTTCCCACTGTCACACTTGATAGGTCCTACTTTTTCATGTCTTATCCTCCTGCTCTTCACATACTTGTAGTAGAATGCTTGGGGTTTTCCTTAATCCTGCCTGCTAAGGCCTTCTCATAGCCCCTTCTGGCTCTCTTAATTTCCTTCTTAAGCTCCTTCCTATTAGCCTTATAATCTTCTAGATCTCTAACATTACCTAGCTTTCTGAATCTTTTGTAAGTTTTTCTTTTCTTCTTGACTAGATTACAGCCTTTGTACATCACGGTTCCTGTACCCTACCATAACTTCCCTGTCTCATTGGAACGTAGCTATGCAGAACTCCACACAAATATCCCCTGAACATTTGCCACATGCCTTCCGTACTTTTCCCTGAGAACATCTGTTTCCAATAAGCTTCCAATTTCCTGCCTGATAGCCTCATAATTCCCCTTACTCCAATTAAATGCTTTCCTAACTTGTCTGTTCCTATCCCTCTCCAATGCTATGGTAAAGGAGATAGAATTATGATCACTATCTCCAAAATGCTCTCCCACTGAGACATCTGACACCTGACCAGGTTCATTTCCCAATACCAAATCAAGTACAGCCTCTCCTCTTGTAGGCATATCTTCATATTGTGTTAAGAAACATTCCTGAACACACGTAACAAACCTCACTGCATCTAAACCCCTTGCTCTAGGGAGATGCCAATCGATATTTGGGAAATTAAAATTTCCCATCACAACGACTCTTATTATTACACCTTTCCAGGATTTGTTTCTCTAACTGCTACTCAATATCGCTGTTACTATTGGGCGGCCTATAAAAAAAACACCCAGTAAAGTTATTGACCCCTTCCTGTTCCTAACCTCCACCCACAGAGACTCTGTAGACAATCTCTCCATGGTATCCACCTTTTCTGCGGCCGTGACACTATCGCTAAATAACAGTGCCACACCCCCACCACTTCTGCCTCCCTTCCTGTCCTTTCTGAAACATCAAAAACCCAGCACTTGGAGTAACCATTCCTGTCCCTGAGCCATCCAAGTCTCTGTAATGGCCACCTTGTCTCCAAGTGCTGATCCACACTCTAAGCTCATCCACTTTGTTCACAACACTCCTCGCATTAAAATAGATGCATCTCAAACCTTCGGTCTCAGCGTGTCCCTTCTCTATCACCTGCCTATCCTCCCACTCGCACTGTCTACAAGCTTTCTCTATTTGTGAGCCAACCTCCTCTTCCCCAGTCTCTTCAGTTCGGTTCCCACCCCCCGACAATTCTAGTTTAAACTCTCGCCAGTAGCCTTAGCAAACCTCCCCGCCAGGATATTGGTCACACCTGCCCCAAAAGAGGTCCCAATGATCCAGAAATCTGAATCCCTGCCCCCTGCTCCAATCCCTCAGCCACACATTTATCCTCCACCTCATTCTATTCCTGTACTCACTGTCGCGTGGCACAGGCAGTAATCCCAAGATTACTACCTTTACGGTCCTGCTTCTCAACTTCCTTCCTAACTCCCAGCAGTCTTTTTTCAGGACCTCTTCCCTTTTCCTACCTATGTCATTGGTACCAATATGTACCACGACCAATATGTATCAATATTCACAGGATCATAAACAGTGATAATAAATAAAAATCATTAATCTGATGATAATTTTAAAAAAATTTAAAGCAGAAATGGCTGGCCACATTAGAAAAATAGATGCATTCGATTTCACGGCAGACAAATGGATCATGTATACTGGACAAATTGAGTATTTTGAAGCAAATAGAATAGCCGATGAGATACAAGTGCCAGGTCTGCTGAGTGTAATTGGTAGAAGGGCATACTGTTTAGTTAGAAGTTTGACTGCTCTAACCAAACCAAATGAAATCAGCTTTGCTGATATCGTTGAGAGTAATGCAGGAACATTCGGAACAGAAGCTATTATTGTTTGCAGAATGCATTCGGTTTCAAAAGCAGAGTAGATTTCAGTGAACATGGCAAAATTGAGGATATTAACTGAGCACTGGCAGTTCAGTAATGCATAATAATGCACAGAGAGATTCTTTCATTGGTGGAATCTTATAAGAAAGCATTCAAAATCAGCTCCTAACTGAAGCACAACTCATATTTAAAAGAGCAGTTGACATCACTGTATCAATAGAAATGACAGCCAGAGATGTAATAGAGTTGTAGTCAGGAATAAAAAGGAGTGTGAACAAAATCACAGCTAAACAGAAACCGGCCTGGCCAGAACAAATTGTTGCGGCAGGAGCGAACACACAACGGGCCAATGTAGGTTTAAAGGCAAAAACTTGCAGATGATGCAACAAAGTAGGACACAAAGATGCATGTTGGGCACACTAAAATAAGTGGACTGTACAGGGAAGAGAAAAAGATAAAAAGTCAAATTGCAGTTTCAAAAAGAACACTGATCTGCATGTTGTTGAAAAATCTGATAAGGATGAGCGTGGTACAAAATTGGTTAGCCTTGAGATTAACAATGAGAAAACTAACAATAGACAAACAATATGGCTTACACTAGAAATGAACAGCAAATTAATTAAAATGGAATTGGACATTGGCTTGGCTGTTTTGGTTATTCCACAAAATGATTTTGAACTGTATTTCAAAGATACTGAACTGAAGCCTGCAGATATCCAACTAAGAACTTATACTGGAGAAAAGATAACTCCTGTGGGAATGACATTTGTAATAGTGAAATACAACAACCAACAAGCCACATTTGGCTTGTATGTGGTAAAAATCAGGTGGGCCACATTGTGGGACCATGGTTGGCTGAGACAACTACAATTGATTGGAGATCCATCCACCATTTGCATGTCACATCCCCTGCAAGAGTCAACTGAAAGCGAAATGAGAAAGGTACTGGATGATGTGTTCAAGGTTGATGTTGAAAACCTCAAAACATATCAAGGGTAAAATAGTGTTAAATGAAAATACCACACCCAATTTTCCAGAGCCCATCTGGTTCCTTATATCATCTGTGATAAAGTAGCCAGTGAGCTAGATCACATGAGGCTGAAGGAATTATCTGCAAGGTTGAATGGAACCCATGGGCAACGTCAGTGGCCCCAGTATCCAAGAAGAATGGGTCTGTCAGGATCTGTGGTGATTTTAAGGTCACTATCAACCAAGTACTGAAGTAGATTAATACTCTCTGCCCAGGACAAAGGATATCTTTGCAAACCTGTCTGGAGCAAAGTGGACATAGCTAAGGCCTAACTACATTTGGAAATGGAAGAGTCCAAAGAGCTTCTCACTATAAATGGTCACAGAGGGCTTTACTGCTATAATTGTTTTACTTTTGGAGTAGCATTTGCATATGCACTCTGGTAGAAAACAATGGACTAGGTGCTGCAAGGCTGCCTAAGCACTCTACATGGATGACATTGTTACTGGTGAGGATGACAAGGAACATCTCCAAAATCACAAGACAGTGTTCAAAAGATTAGAAGATTAAGGGGCTCAAGAGCATGAAGCTAAACATGTGAATTATTTAAATCAAGCATCACTTACAGTGTTCACAACATTGGTGCACAAGCATCACACAACTGTGCTGAGAAAATTCAAATGGTGCTGGATGGCCCAAGGCCAAAGGACAGTTGTGGTCCTTCTTGGGATTTGTCAACAACTACAAGAGGATCCTGCCAAACCAGGCCACTGTGCTTCACTCCTTGAACTCATTACTACAGTTTGGGAAGTAATGGCAATGGACAAAGCAGAGTGAGATGGCTTTCAAAAAGGTAAAGGAAATGGTGACATCAAACACTGTACTCACACAAAACAATCCACATCATCCAGTGAAGCTTGCCTGTGGCGCCTCACCTTATGGAATAGGTGCAGGCATGGCGCATGTAATGAGTGATGGAAGTGAATGCCCCAGAGCCTTTGCATCACATTCCCTTACCACTGCAGAGAAAAATTTAGTACAGATTGACAGAGAGGCCTTGAGACTGGTTTAAGGTGTACACCATTTCAACCAGTACTTGTATGAAGAGAATTTACTCTCATTACCAATCATCAACCACTATGTCCATTTTCAACCCACATAAGGATATTCCACTAACAGTGGCAACACAAATACAGAGATGGGCTGTTTCTTGGAGGACACAGTTACAAGACTGAATTCATGAGGACAACCAAACGTGGAAATGCTGATGGATTGTCCCATTTACCCATGGATAAGGAAATATTTGAAAAATTGACAAAAGACAACACTCTTCTTGAATATTTCCCATTATGCAAATTAAAAGTCTTCATACTACAGCAGAGATGATCCAAAGGAAAACCAGAAAGGCCCCACACTGTCTCAGGCCTAAATGGCCACCGTAAGTGGCTGAAATGTGCTGGAGAAATCCCAGCTCCCTCACTTTTACCAGCGCTGGGAACTTTCCCTTGAGGGGGGTTGCCTTATGTGAGGTTTCAGAGTTATTATATCATCCAAGTTGAGAGCTAAAGTGTTGGAGGAGCTACCTGCCGGTCATCTAGAAGTGGTTAAAATGTAAGTGTTGGCTCGAAGGTTTGTCTGGTCAGCTGGGATAGATCAGCAGATCAGGTAGCTTGCTGTGCACTGTTTGGGATACCAACATGTCCAGAAGATGCCAAGAGCAGTGCCTCTCCATCCCCAGGAACGGAACTGGCAGAGGACTCATGGATTTTGCCAGACCATGGGCACAAATTTCTTGATAGTAGTGGATGCAGTTACAAAATGGCCAGAAGTGTTCCCAATAGCCTCCACTACAACCTCACACATGATTGGTATGTAGAGAAGCCTCTTAGGTTCATAAGAAATAGGAGCAGGATTAAGCCATCTGGCCCATCAAGTTTGCTCTGCCATTCAATCATCGCTGATCCTTTTTTTCTCTCTTCCTCAACCCCAGTCGCCCGGCCTTCTCCCCGTAACCTTTGATGCCATATCCAGTCAAGAACCTATCAATCTCTGCCTTAAATACACTCAACGACCTGGCCTCCACGGCTGCATGTGGCGACAAATTCCACAAATTCGCCACCCTATGGCTAAAGAAATTTCTCTGCATCTCTGTTTTGAAAGTGTGCCCCTCTATCCTAGACTCTCCCACCATGGGAAACATCCTTTCCACATCTACTCTGTCAAGGCCTTTCAACATTCGAAAGGTTTCAATGAGATTCCCCTCTCATCCTTCTGAATTTCAGCAAGTACAGACCCAGAGTCATCAAACATTCCTAGTATGATAACCCTTTCATTCCTGGAATCATCCTTGTGAACCTCCTCTGGACCCTCTCCAATACCAGCACATCTTTTCTAAGATGAGGGGCCCAAAACTGTTCATAATACTCAAGGTGAGGCCTCACCAGTGCCTTATAAAGCCAGAGCATCACATCCTTGCTCTTGTATCCGAGACCTCTTGAAATGAATGCTAACAGGGCATTTGCCTTCCTCACCACCAACTCAACTTGCAAGATTTCCTTCAGGGTGTTCTGCACAAGAAATCCTAAATCCATTTGCATCTCAGATTCCTGGATTTTCTCCCCATTTAGTAAATAGTCCGCACATTTGTTTCTAGTACTAAAGTGCATGACCATGCATTCTGCAACGCTGTATTTCACTTGCCACTTTCTTGTCCATTCTCCTAATCTAAGTCCTTCTGCATCCTACCTGGTTTCTCAACACTACCTGCCCCACCACCAATCTTCATATCATCTGCAAACTTGGCAACAAAGCCATCTATTCCATTATCTAAAACATTTATATGGAGCATGAAAAGAAGTAGTCCCAACACCGACCCCTGTGGAACACCACTAATCACTGGCAGCCAACCAGAAAAGGATCCTTTTATTCCCACTCATCGTCTCCTATCAATCAGCAATGCTCTAACCAAGTTAGTAACTTTCCTGTATACCATGGGCTCTTAACTTGGTAAACAGGCTCATGTGTGGCATCTTGTCAAAGTCCAAATATACAACATCCATTGCATCCCCTTTATCTATCCTACTTGTAATATCCTCAAAGAATTCCGACAGGCTCATCAGGCAGGATTTTCCCTGAAAGAAACCATGCTGACTCTATCTTATCTTGTCCTGTGTCACCAAGTACACCATCACCCCATCCTTAACAACTGACTCCAACATCTTCCCAACCACTGAGGTCAGGCTAACTGGTCTATAATTTCCTTTCTGCTGCCTTCCTCCTTTCTTAAAGAGTGGAGTGACATTTACAAGTTCTCTTCAAGGACTGGTGTTCCAGAACACCAGTAACAATGGACCACAGTTTGCTGTGGAACAATTTCCGTCATTCTTGAAAATGAATGGAATAGGACATATTACATCTACACTGTACCACCCAGGTACAAACGGCTTGGTCTAAAGAATGCACTGCAAGCAATATCAGCAAAGCACACTACACTCACACTGAATCAGAAGATTGCCAATTTCCTCTTTGCATATCACAATGCAACACACTCCACAAGTAACAACTCACCTGCTATGCTGTTCCTGGACCGTCACTTGTGCTCACACTTGAATCTCCTCAAATGCAATCTCAAATGCAGATCCAACAGCTGACACAGGTTAAGGGCTCCTCAGACAAGGAGGTTCAATGTTTCACTCCTGGTCAAGCAGTCCTGGCGAGGGACTAGAGGTGATCAAAAGTGGGTCCTTGAAAAAATTAAGGGCAGAACTGGACCATTCTCCTACATCTGAAGATGTCACATCGATCATTTGAGGAGAGCAGAGACAATTGTTGTGTTCAGAGCAGTTAGAACACTTCCTACAGTCCCAGAGTCAACTCCTGCAACCACAGAGGAAAACCCGGAACCTGAGATTGTGTCACAGCCAAGCAGAGCGACCACCCCCCTTTGTCAGGTAAGGTGTTACCCCACAAGAGTAGGGAATCCTCCACAGCAATTAAATCTTTAAGCATGGATATGTATATAATAATTGCATTATATAGTATATTGTACATATACAGTGCCTTTAAAAAGATTCACCCACCCTTCGAAGATTTCAAGTTTTATTGTTTTACAATTCTGAATCACAGTGGATTTAATCTGACGTTTTTTTAAACAATGATCAGCAGAAAAATACTTCATGTCAAGTGGAAACAGATCTCTCCAAAGTGATCTAACTAAACTGCAGATATAAAACACAATGTAATTGATTGCATAAGTATTCACCCCTTTAATATGACATGCCAGTTCATCACTGTGGTGGCCAAAAGGTAATTAGTTAAACAGAGATCACCTGTGTGCAGTCATAGAGTTTCAATTGATTGCAGACAAAAGAACAATCCAAGCAACTCTGTGAAAAGGTTGTTGGAAAGCACAAGTCAAGAGATGGATACAAGAACATTTCCAAGTTACTGAATATCCCTTGGAATATAGTTACGTCAATCATCAAGAAATGGAAAGAATATGGCACAGCTGTAAATCTGCCTAGAGCAGGCCGTCCTCAAAAACTGAGTAACCGTGCAAGAAGGGGACTAGTGAGGAGGCCATCAAGAGACTTACAACAACTCTGGATGAGTTACAAGCTTCAGTGGCTGAGATGGGAGAGACTGCACATACAACAATTGTTGCCTGGGTGCTTCACCAGCTGCAGCTTTATGGGAAAGTGAAAGCCACTGTTGAAAAACAGTCACATGAAATCTCAGTTAGAGTTTGCCAGAAGGCACGTGGGAGATTCTGAAGTCAGCTGGAAACAGGTCATATGGTCTGATAAAACCAAAATTGAACTCTTTGACCAGCACACTAAACGTTGTTTGGCATAAGCCAAACACCGGACATCATCAAAAACACACCATCCCAACTGTGAAGTATGATGGTGGCTGTATCAAGGTGTGAGAATGTTTCACTGCAGCAGACCCTGGAAGGCTTGTGAAGGTAGACGGTAAAATGAATGTAGCAAAATATAGGGAAATCCTGATGCAGTCTACAAGAGAACTGTGACTTGGGAGATTTATTTTCCAGCAAGACAATGACCACAAGAATAAAGCCAAAACTACACAGGAATGGCTTAAAAACAAAGTTAATCTCCTGGAGTGGCCAAGTCAGAGACCAGACCTCAAACCAATTGAGAATTTGTGGTTGGACTTGAAAAGGGCTGTTCACTCGTGATCTCCGTACAATCTGACAGAGCTTCAGCAATTTTGCAAAGAAGAATGGGGGAAAATTGCAGTCTCCAGATGTGCAATGCTGCTACAGACCTATCCATGCAGACTCAAGGCTGTAATTGCTGCCAAAGGTGCATCTACTAAATACTGACTTTGAGGGGCTGAGTAATTATGCAACCTATTATTTTGTGTTTAATAATTGTAATAAATTTCAACCAATTTCTAGAAACTTGTTTTCACTTTGACACAAAAGAATCTTTTCTGTTGATCAGTATCAAAAAAACCAAATTAAATCCACAATGATTCAATAGTGTAAAACAATAAAGCATGATCATTTCCAAGGGGTGGGTGAATATTTTTATAGGTACTGTATATATGCAGGTGTGGCCAACCAACCAGACATTGTAATATTTGATACAGAAGGAAACAATAGTAACAGACATGGCAACATGAATGACAGTAACATCGGGAAGAGAGAACGAGAAGCTGAAGAATTACCAGGGCTTGAAAGAGCAGACAGAATGGATGTGGAAGGTTAAAACCAGAGTAAATCCCAGTTGTGATAGGAGCACTTACAGCTGTGACACCTCAACTGGAAGAAACGCTCCAACAAATCCTGGGAACAATGTTTGAAATCTCGATCTAGAAGAGCTCACTACTAGGAAGAGCAAAGATACTGCGCTGAACCCTCAAGCTCCCCGGCCTCTGGTAAAGGACACAAAATTGAAAGGAAAATACACATGTATACCATCCATAAGGGGTGAGAGGAAAAAGATGTGAGTTCACAAGTTGAATTGCATTCTATATTCTGTTGGTGTGTTTTGAAATGCAGGAAGGAGTGTTATATATTTAATATTTGAGTAATATTGTAAACATTATTTAATAATTCATTGTGAAATGATTTATCACAAGTTATATGTAAAAGTATGTGAATGGCATATGTATGAGGAATGGACACAGTGTTCTGCACTGGCTGCCTATTTCCTTTCCCACTCCTGATGATCACCTGGTTACTTGTGTCCTGCACCTTGGTTGTAAATACCTCCATGTCGACAAGCCCCTCAACTTCCCGAATGATCCGGAGTTCGTCCAGTTCCAACTTCAGTTCCTTAAATCAATCTGAAAGATGCCGCAGTTGGATGCACTTCTTGCAGGTGTAGTCATCAGAGACTCCCCACCTTCCCACATTCCGCAAGGTAAGAATTTCACTATCCTGCATGGCAACCCCATTGCTCTAACTGTGTAAGAAGAAATGAAGGAGGAAAGGAAAGTTAAATGAAAAGAATCTATCTACAGCTTTCGCCTCTCCTCGCTAAAGCCTCTATGAGCCAAAGCCCGAGTTCCCCACTCTAACTCTGGCCTGCTCCCATGTATGTGGTGAATGACAATTTAACTTGAATGTTACAAAGGAGTAGGTACTGGAGATACTGAAACACAAACACAAATAAATTCCTGGTGCTGACGAAGGTACATACTAGAATGTTATGGAAAATAGGAGAGGAGATTGCTGGGTCCTTGGAAAATGAATGTATTTTCATTAGCCACAGCTGAGGTACCAGAAAACTGGAGGATGGAAAATGTTATGACTTTATTGGACAGCAGGCATATGTCTGGGAGCTACTGCGCAGTGAGCCTTAAATCAGTCATAGGAATGTTAATGGAAGAGAGTTCAAGGTACAGGATTCATTTATAATTGGAAAGCCAAGACATAATTAGGAATAACCTACAAAATGCAAAATGAAATCAAAGGGTCAAGACAGTACTTACACAGCAAATGGACAGTTCACGTTTCGGTCCAAGACCCTTCACCAATTCTTAACAGTCTACAGAAAACAGTGGCTGCTGCTTACTTTGAATATGATTGAGCATTGTTGTAAACTTTTGTCTAACTATTGCATCACCCACATATTGAGCAATGACCATCTCTGACAACAAAATCAAGTCATTTATGCTTGATATTCTAAAACTGATACATAAATATCTATATTTGAGAAGGGTGGAATCATCACTGACCTCAAATTCATCTGAATGAGCCACAAGAGTAGATCAACACCTGTATCTGTGCCAAGCAAATCACCATCTGATGCTCAGCCACCTTTCAACCATCTGCAAGGCATGTGTCAATGATAGAATACTCACCATTTGTCTGACTGAGTGCCAATCCAACAATAGTCAAGCAAACCCAACTTCATCCAGAATAAAATCAATACTGCAACTCCATACACCACGCTAAATACTCAAAACTCCACTACCATCATACCAAAGCTGAAGTGTGCATCAAATCACTTTCCAGCTACTCATCTAGGCTTCTGATCAAGCTTCCAAACCAAAATAAGCAAAGGCCACAGGTATATGGTAACACTACCACTTACATGATCCCCTTCAAGTCAAGTAGAATCCTAACATGGAAGTCTATCTATCTTTGTTGTTGGGTCTAAATCCTTTAAAACCTGAACTAATGGCACTGTGGGAATACTACAGCTCACCACTGCTCAGGGGCAATGAAGGATGGAGAATAAATAAAATTTTAAGGAGTTACTGGAGCAAAGACATGGGAACTTAGACTAAATCTCTGAAGGTGGAAAGTCAGACTATGAACAACGCTTGCTCGAAAAAGCACACAACATCCTTAGCTTTATAATAGAGGCAGTAATCTGCAAAAGGAAGTTGTTTTTGAAATTTATAAATTACTGGTTTGGCTCTGGTGCATGACTTTGTTTAGAATCAGACTAGAACCACACAAAGAATGAGTGATTTCAATTATGTGTAGACAGCAGAAAAGCTGATGATGTCCTCTCTCAATTGCCAAATAAGGTACACACCTTAACATTAAACCTTGGGATCACAACTTTGACCCAGCATTCTGTCAGGGGGTTTACATGAGATACCCATGAATAAGGAACCCGGGACCATATCAGGTCAGGTCTAATCTTCTGAGTCCAGAATTCAGAACCTTGTCCAGGTACAACTATGGAGCCACAGTGGCCACAACATTGTCACCATATAACACTGGGGTACAGTAGTGGTGGACACTTGACACCTTAAAACCAGTATAGTTCTATGCATATACATCTGTCACTGTATAATATTGAGCTAGAGTACTGGTGGGTACATGCTTGACATAGTAGAATAATGCTTTACATTAGTAATAGACTAAGGCACAGTGGAGCAATGAGAACTCTGTCTACAAACGTGATTACAAAGAAATAGAAAATCAATCTTTTTATATACCGTAATTAAATGTCCTCATCATCGTCAGATGTGAGTTTGATCCTAAAACTGATCTGTCCTGCATGCATGCATTTCTAAAATAGGGCAGAGAGCAGTTCACCATACCTTTCATAGGCTTTTAATCAATGAAAGGCATTCAGTATAAAACAAATCAAAGAGAGCAGATACTGAAAACCTGGAATAAAGACTGAAGTTCCAAAAATATTTAGATGCTCTGAGAGAAATTAAGAATCACTGGCCAGAAACATTCCTTTTATTTTTGCATTGCCTTAAGTGCTGAGTATTTCCAGCATTTTCTCTTTTTTATTTCATTGATAAAACAGCCTTTCATACTTACCCCCTGTACACCTCTTCCAATGCTCCTGTCCCACATTGAGAAGATCCTTGACTCCATCATCCATAGCCTTAGTGAATTTACTAAATAATTCAACCTTTTGTTCCCTGCAAGATAAAAGGCACATCAAATGACTTGATCCTTTACAAGGATCAATTAAAGTTCTGTGAATGCAAGGCCAAGCGTACAAAATAAAGCATAAACCCAAAACCAAAATAAGAATAAAGCAAAGGATTAGGCTTGATTATACTTGAAACATAAAATGATTCTGCCATTTCTTAAAATTACTCATTTTTCAGCTTTGCAGTGCTGAGCTTGCAGTTTTGTAAAATTAATGCATACGCATCCAATAGGCCAATGTCCTCGGCTGGTGGCTCCACTGTTGAAAAGATCATGACACCAACAACATCATCCTTTTCGGTTTTTCGCTTGCCTAATTTCCATTCCTTCAGTAAATAAGGGAGAAAAGAAGCATTAAATGTAGAGAAATCTAAAATCCTTCCAATCTATTCCCCTTTTTGCACTGAACAGGAGCTCATTCACAACAAAGGACAATTTGGCATCTGCTTGGTTGCAAAGCTATAATCCAAACAAGTGGCACAACAATTGTAAGTTGTTGTGAAGGAGCTGAAATTAGTCTTCATTAAGAGCTGCCAGCTAGAATGAATGTAGCAGTTTTTCAGATCTATCTACAATTGCTGAAAAAGCTTATAGTATAAATATGGCACAATGCCAGTTGATCTAGGCCTACTATGTTTCTTTCAAAATTACAGTTTAAATCAGCTCAAAAGGAGGACTGTCATGGTGGAAGTGCACTCCATGGAATACATTATTTGTCATGGGAAGAGGTCCACTTTCAGATCCTCTGAGATTCAGCAAGTATGCCAAATGAACTGATGGTTTAAGTTTTAAAAAAAATATATTTAGTTCATCAAACTCTCAAGACTAAATTAACACCAGAAAAAAACAGAACTATTCAAAATAATTAAGCAACAGTTATAATATCATTAATACTTATAACACTCCAGAGGGGGCAACTTTCTTAACAGAATAACTCTAATTCTGGTCTTGTTAAATATATCATAAACAGTGTCAGTCCAGATTTTAAAAAGTAAAGATCTGGCTTGACCAACTAGAATGAATCCTTTGAGATAAGACTACATGAAAATACAATAGTTACATACTAGATTCAACAAAAATATTACCCAGAATTGCAGAGCATTTATCAATACAATAAGTAATCATCAAGATATTTACAACCTCTGAGAAAATGGGTCAAGTTTGGTTAAGTACCATCCTATCTAATTAAATCCAATTTCTATTATAAAATCATTCATGCAGAAAGTGAGTCAAACAACACAGGAGCATAACATTTAATTAAACATTGGGATGATCATAGGACAAACAGGAGCAGATGAATCACACATCACAGCACTGTCAAGGCAAATTCATGTCACTTTTGGATTTTAAGTAATTACATGGAATGTAGAAGAATACAGGACAGGAACAAGCCCATTGCTTCAAGATGTTGTGCCTAACTAATTAAGCTAGTAATTAAACACATACTAATCCCTTCTGCCTGCACAAGTCCATATTTCTCCATTTTCTGCATATTCGTAAGCATATCTAAGAGCCTCTTAAAAGACTATCATATTTGTCTCCATTACCACCAGTGGCAGTGCATTCCAAGCACCCACCACTCTGAATGATAATAAAAAAACGTTATCCTGTACATCTTCTTAAAGCTTATTTCCTCTCACCTTCTATGCATGGCCTCTAGTATTTCAATCCTGGGAAAAATACTGTTTACTCTGTCGATCTTATAAACTTCCGTCAGCTCTGCTCTGAGCTTCTGTTATTCCGAAGAGAACACAAGTTTGTCCAACCACTCCACATAATACTGTACACACCCTCTCATCCAGGCAACATCCCAGTAAATCTCTTCTGCCTCGCCTCCAAAGTGAAAATACAACCTTCGTATAATGGGATAACCAGAACTGAATATAATACCTCAGATTTGACCCAACCAGAGTTTTATAAGGCTGCAACATAACTTCCTGACTCTTGAACTCAATGCTTCAACTAATAAAGGCAAGTAGGCAACATGCTTCAACTACCATTATCAACTTGAGAAGGTATGGATTTGACCCTTGTGCACCAATACTGTTAAGCATCCTGCTATAAACTGTGTATTGTCCCATTCCATCAGATTTCCCAAAGTGCAACACTTGACACTTGGCTAAATTTAAAACTCTGATCAATATCATGCTGTATCCACCATTGCTTTTTGACTGAATTCACCACCTCTCTTGCAGTCCAAAGATACCTGTCCTACCTCCTTACTGGAGCATACCTGTCTTGTACTCCTTGCAGTTGGGATTTTAAACACCCTCATCATGTCAGATGTCCATTTAAACAACTATTGCCAATTAATTTCTCCCTAGTTCCTGCCTGATACTCATATTATTCACATTAATCCTACTCTCTGGCTCTTGTACTGCATTTTCTTCTTTAATTAACAAATAATGTAAAACCAGGTCAGGCAGCATCTATGGAGAGGAATAAATAGTTAATGTTTCAGGCCAAGAGTCTTCCTCAGCACTGAAAAGGACGAGAAGCCAGAGTAAGATGTTACTCTCACCTGTACTTCCTCCACTTGCCATAATTCTGCCCTCAACTCATTGCCCCTCGTTCTGATCCAGCACATCATTTTCTGTAACTTTCAGCATCTACAATGGAATTCTACCACTAAGCACATTAATCTCTCCATCTTCCCCACTCTCTGCTTTCCACAGGGATTACTCTGTAGTTGATTCTCTTCCCCTCCTCCCACCTTATTCACCCTTTTTCTTATCCAGTCCTGATAAAGGGCATCATCCATTTCCAGCATCTGTAGTATCTTTTGTGTTAATGAAATAATGTGAAAGACCACCTCATGCCATTTAATTTGTTTGCAAAATAACTTGAAATCAATGTCATCAAGTTAAACAGTCCTTCTGCTACTGGAAATGATAATTCATTATCCTTTCACAACATTGAAAACCTCCACTAGATCTTCCTTTCATGCTCTTTGCTCTTAATTCTAACACCAATCTACTAATACCCATTACGCCTTTCCAAATTGTTTACATTCTTCTTGAACCATTATGCGCAGAATTGGATACAACACCTCAAAGGCTAAATCAACAATTTTTTAAAAAAGCAATACTCCCTCACTCTTGTTCCATTTATGGCTTTCTACAAAGGGTTACAGTGGGACTGCTGAAATAGGTTACAGAATGTGGATAGTGAAGATTGGCTTTATCAACTCGAATTTTCCAGCACAAAGGTACACAACTGAATAAGATCAGGAACAACTGATGGCACTCAAGGGTGTAACCGCCTGTCAGTTTTCACCAACTAGGCCCACTTACTAAGACTAGCCATTTCTAAGAGTTAGTGGATATTGAACCATACCTAAGCAAGGGTTTTGTGTAACTTTCTGGTAGGATTGGGACTGTGAAAATATACAAACAGTTGCCTTAAAATATCTCAACAGTGTGAGAATTACAGTGAATCTATTTAACTGAAATAAAAGATTGTTGCATGAAGTTTACTCTTATTGACATTCAAACCAGCATTTCATTAAAACAGATATAGTACAGCAAATTCTATATGACTCTAAAAATACAAATAGCTTCTAATATTCTATTTCTACACAATTTCTAAAAGAAAGCAGTATCTTATGGCTGAAAAGTAATTCATTCTAAAGGTTTATTCCTTCTCCATTGCTCAGAGAGCTGGATGCACTTTCTGTCTTTGCCTGAGAGATATCATTCGTTGGTAGCCTAAATGCAGCAGGGTCGGAATGGAGACCATATTCACCATACTATTGTATTTTTCAACCTGAAATTTTAATTCCAAGAGTACTGTTGATCTTGCTGAACTAGCAAGTGTTTGGTGGCATAATAAGGAGAAATGTGGAGAATAAACAAGAATTTCAACTGAATAAATTCAATAAATATTATCAAGGGATAATATTTATTAAATATTATTCAATAAATATTATCAAGGGAAGAAAAAAAATCACACAAGGTGACACAATAAACTGAATTATTTTTTTCCAGAGATCAATATTTAAAGTTTACACTAATAGCCTTTCCAAAACAGCTCAGATGTTGCTTCAAAATAGGATATTTCACACATTAGTACAGCAATGTTATACAACAAATATTAGAAATATGCTGTTCTTCTCATTCACCAGAGTATCAGAGATATCATTACTTAACTTTCAAAGCTAATTTTATTTTAAAACCAAAACTGTGAGAATACTGAAAAATAAACCAGTGAATGAACAGTAGTTTAGCAAATTGCTCTCATCAAGTTGTAAGGTTAAATATGTTAAATCACAATGGCAGTGTTTCTGTGCAGTACTACTCCATGAATCCTGATCACTAAACATCGCTGAATGGAATAAAGTCGGAGAAATGGTCACAAAGGTAAATTGCAGCTAGAAGGACAATCTCAAAACAATATGCTGTTTCTAACTGTCAGTTTTGGAGTGTATAACAAGATACTTTAAAGTGGGAATGAAGTCCAACACTTCCTCACCTCAGGGACAAGCAGAGAAAAAAAGCTTCCAAATTAGTTTATCAGCAAGAAAGCAAGGTACTAGCTGCAACCATCTGCTTCCACATCACACCATTAAGCTATTAAAATATTGAATATAATTTTTCAAATATTAGAGCTTCAATATACCAAGTAGAAAGTAACGATCATGTTTGATTATTCCTTTAATCAATTTTTCACAAAAAAATGTTTCATTATTTTACTAACATGACACAGACTCATTGCTAAGTATTCAGCTTCCACATTCTTACCTTTTCATCTCGGTAAGTGATAAAGAGCTGGAAGAGCTCACTCTCTGAAACGATCGGATGGTGACACATTCTATTCATCCAACCCTGCAATCTCTCCATTCGCATCTTGATGAATTCTTCTTCAAACCGACCTTTACCACATTAAATCAGGTGAGTAAGTCTCAAGGATATCAAACATCAAAGCCTACTTCACAGCTCAAACGCTAAGAAAATACACGTTGGAAAAACAACAGAAACTTTCCCCTTCGGGTTTTTGTATTATTCCTGGTGTAATATCACTATTTCAGTGCATTCTTATTTCAGCTCATAATTTTTAATGGCTCAAATCTTTTTACTCAAGCCCAACTTTCAGAAAGAAAGTTATATTTGTACTGTTTGTATTTAAACCATAAAACCCTGCCTTTGTTTCTTAAATAAATTTGTTAACCTTACTTTTCTCAGGGTCAGGAGGAGCAGGGAAGTTTTTCAACATATCCTTTCATATCACAATTATTCTTCATGCTGGGCATTGTGGAAATTATATTGTTCGGAAATTATATTGTTGGAGGTATTTAAAGGGGTAGATTTTTTTTTGAAAAGGATTGGAGAATTCAGAATAATGGAGAGCTGACACAGAAGGTGATTTGCAGCCTGGAGTAGATCAGCCATGATCATTTCAATGGGATGACAGGCAACTTCTTTTTCCCTCTATTTTCCTGTGTTCTCATATTGTGAGAGCTTTACAATCTTACAGAGTTAAATACAATATGGGCATATATTTAATAACTTGCTTATGATAACTGTAATTGAAATACATCAAAAATAATACTGGGAAGAAGATATAGTTTCTGAGGACAATGAGGTCACTATTGTGTTAATGAAACCGGTGACTCAAAGTATGCAGCTACTTAAGATGCTAAACAATAATTACTGTGCTGATGCTGCAAAAAGCTGATTTCTATGGCATTTATAACTTTGATATGCATGTCTACAACAACAAATTTAAATTAGATGCATCATGGCCTGGTGGGAGAAATTCAATACACAGGCACATAAAACACCACAAAAAGGAATGGACATTGTCTTATCTGTCACAGCCATAACCTCCACATCTACAGAGGCGATGCCTCAAGAAGGAAGCATTATAATCAGGGTTCCCACCATCTGGACCACACCCTATTCTTGCTGCTACCATTGGGCAGGAGATACAGAAGACTAAAATTCCACATCACCAGTTCAGGAACAGCTATTTTCCTACAACCATCAGGTTTTTGAACCAAACGTGCAAACCTAATCCTACCTCAGCAACTACCATGAACCCATTTCTCACTGCATTTTCAGCACTAATATCTTGGTCTTTTTCTTCACTGTTTTGTAGAAATGATACATAAATTACGAAGTCTATGTTTTCTGAATACATGTTCCTGTAATACTACTGCAAGTTTTTTCCATTGCATCTGTGCGTTGTACATGCTTATTACAATAAACATGACCTGAATTGAAACTGTGTAACTATACTCAAAATACCAAGTGCTGCATTTTAGCTAACTTTCAACGTTTGAATTTTACATACTGCAAAAGGATGCTGAGGATTTGCATAACAATAAAACAATGTCAAATAACTCTGCTTTGACTTATAAACCAAGTGGTGAATAGATACATTCAACAATTACTGCAGAACAACCAACATCAGTTATGTAGATTATAAAGTGTTTCCAGTTACCTGTAACTTGCTTGTCTGGAAGTGAAGGAATGGGAATAGCTGAACCAAACTTGATCAGTAAACGCTCATATAACCAGTCAAAATGCTTATATCTGTGGTTGACTGATCGATTAGTGTTCTGTACACAAGAGGCACAAAATCAAGAAACTTGAACACTCAATTCTGTACGCATGACTAAAAACCTAACAAATTAAACAAGTCAAATATTTTATTGGTATGAAGTCTAATGAATATTTTGCCATAAAAATATCAAAAGTCTCCTGCAAATCATGTTTGGGTGGTATACCTTTCAGAACAACTCATGATCAGAGATAATAAGCTATTCTAAGTTACCTGCCTAACAAATACAGTCCTTGCCACCATTATACATCCACTTATTCCTATTCTTTTCCATCTGTCAACAAGTTTTTAAAACAGTATATTTACTCCAATCACATCTTTAATTTTGTATAGCAAGTCCTTTGGAAAATCTGAATACACTACATCCACTGATCTTTCACCATCTACTCTACCTGTTATATCTTCAGCCTCAATTAATAATGTTCATGTGCATTTTTAACCAAATGACTTGCCAATTTCAACAGCCATGCACATATATCTTGCTCATTCTTGCTCTCAAAATTTAATACTTTCCATTTCTCAGCACTAAATTTGTCACTTATCTGCCCAAGCAAGCTGCCTGACACCCTCTCTTTAGTGTCCGTTACTATTCACTTTAATTCACTCTCCCTCCATGCTTTGTCATCTGCAGAAGAAAGTGGACAAATCTCAAAGCAGTAGAAAACAAAATGAATGTTTACAGGATTCCAATTATTTTGTGCTTAATGTTACCACGATTTCTCCCCCCCCCCCCCCCAAATTTAATTAAGTTTACCCAGCTGCTGAGGTGGGATTCAAATCCATAACACCAGGTCAATGGTCCGGAACTCTGGCTAATGTTCAGAAACTTAAACATCATATCACTACTAATAGCGAGTGAAGGGTGTACACTGTACTGTCTTGTTGGTGGAATTGGAGAGTATAGGTTAGAAAAATAATTATGAACAGTGCTGATCAGTAAAATGTACTCAGATAACACCAACAGGCCAAGAAGGAAATAAATGGTGAAAAAGATTCCAAACTTTAGGTGAGGCAATCCTCTCGGAAACGCAAATCCATTTTTGAACCTCATTTCCTTCAGTCCCACCTCCCTACTAAACCTCATGTTAAGAAAATATGCATTAGAGCAGGAGGCAACCAGGTGGCCTGTCAGAGTCAGCTCTGCCATTCAGGGTTATGCCTGATCTAATCCTGGCTTGACCTCACTTTCTTGACTCCTCCCTATAACCTCTGACTCTTCTAGTGTCCAAGTATCTCTAGTATTTAAGACTCAGTTAACCAATGGCCCAATTATCAGTATCCACTACACCTGTTCAGAATATTTCTTCCAAACAAGTAATTTATTTGATTTTTTTTAAAAAACAGAAACCTGCTTCCTTGAAGTATTTTAATAAATTATAGGCCATATCCAGAATAGACAAACCTGATCAGGTGCCCGTGTTACTGAAGTGGAGAGAAGTAGCCTTGTCAATTCTTTTTACAAGTTTGCAAGGTGGAATCACAGTTTGCCATGGCAATGCAGTTGGTGAAAGAATGCAGTACTAATCTTTTGTAAATAATTTTCTTTTTTAAAACTTACATTGGGAGTTACTTGATACTCAATGTAACTCTTCAATCCATAAAGCTTAGATCCTTTTTTTGGATCAGCAACCACACAGCTCAGAGAGGATGCAGGATATTCCCAAACAGGACCAACTTCACCTTTCTGAAAGAAGAAATCATAACATAATTCTCAAATTGGATGTAGGCAAAAAATATCTGGACTAAGACAAGATAGATTTTAATTCTTCCCATCCATTCAAAAGCAAAACAAAACACTTGAAATCATCAGGTGCTGACTTTTTCCTCCCAAATTACAAATGTGACCAAGTTCAAGGCAAACTGGGTTTGGGGGGGGGGGGGGGGGGCGGTGTGGATGACGAGCATAACCAACACACTTCAAGATTTCTTTTAAGGATGGTTCTGCCTGATAAGGCTTCCGAGGCACTGACAAACCTGACAGCCCCCTGCAGGTGAGAGCAATCATGCAAGGGAAGTGCTTTTAGACTGTCGCTTCTACAGCAGCTACACAGAAACATTTCTCTCCTCAAATGCCATTTTGCCCACATGCATCAAAAAGTGACATGCAGGTTTCCTTTTTGTGAAATGACCATTAGAGCATCACAGACAATTGGAATTGAAGGCCATCATTCAGGCTGACTTTAGGTGGAGTCAACATTAACGAAAGACGTCATGTAATTAAAACTGCACAACAGGTGGAGAAACAGGATTTTTCTGTTTCCCTGAACTGTAATGCTGCACCTACAAGATGACAATTTTATTCCCTCTGATCTAGTATTGCTTTAAAGTACTCCATTTTCACTCATTATATCACTAGAGCAGGTTTCTCAACCCGGGTTCCACAGAACCTGAGGATTCTGCGACAGAACATAAAAATAAACATTGTTTTTTGAACTTCGCACAATGCACGATACAAACACTCACAGTGGTAGGTAGTGACTGAGCAGCCTCATTAGCAACCTTGTTGGAGGTCTCGCAGTCCAGTATGGCACTGCACAGTAGGGCTGTGTTTATTTGGTTGAGTCCATTCTCTTGTTTTTGTCGTGAGATTGGGAGGCCATTCATAATTGGTGAGCACTGTTTTGCACGGAGAGGAGGATGGTAGGTAGGCTGATGAGGAGTGTGAAGTGTATTTACTGAGCACTGAATGGACTTGCCTAACTTGGGCTGTGACATCAGCCTCTCCTTCCCAAATTACCTCCCCCAACTTCCCCTCATGCACTGCCAATTGATTTGTGGGAGCAAACAAACTACTGGTGTAGTAGAAGATTGGAGGGAAATTTTCATTCTAAAGGCAGTTCAGGAAGCAAGTTATTTTGTAGCATAACTTATTACCCAGAAAAGGAAAAGTCACACAGTTGGTGAGAACCAAATAAATCCAGCAGGTAAAATGTTAGGACAAGATGCAATACGAGAAATTTAAAAGCTTTCACTCTCAAACTTATTGATGACATGTCACATGATGCTGAAGAGGTTTTGTGTGATAAACTGAAAAACAACAGCTTCTCTATCCAGGTTGATGAGTCAACAGATTTCACCAATAAATGTCATGTTGTAGCATTTGTAAGATTTGTAAATGATGGTGAAATCCAAGAAAACGTTTTCTGTTGCAAATTATATTGAGAAATATACCTGACATAATCATTATATATACCTGAAATATAATCACTATGTACTAGCTATTTACTATACTATGTAATGACTTCTAGGTACTGAATATTACTATGTATTATTTTACTAGACACATTTTGCTATGTATTGTTTTAACTAGATACTTTGTACTCTCTTAGCTGCATACTGTGGTACTTACAGAACACCTGTTTAGCTAGCAGCACTAATTAGCTGAAATGTACTCCATGTATTACACTCGGCCTTTGTTTAGTAAGAGATAATGGTGGCGGACAGGGTGGTACGAGCAGGAATTGTAATGTGAGGGAGGTTGTCTGGAAAAAAATAACCTTGGCCAGGAATAGGGCCCCAATGCAAACGGGTGAAAAATAATGATGGCGCACCGAGAGATAGGCAAGAGCGATTGATTAGTTAATATATAGATGATATGCAATTAAAAATTGATTGGGTATGCTGATGAAACTGAAATGTAACTGAGATAAGAAATTACTATAAAGAATGTTGTACACCGGAGCTCGGTGGGCTTTTGGTGACAAGTTCATTGATTGCCTCAGCCTTTGTTTGCAAATAAAGGTTTAATTTTCTTGAAGAATTGTCTGTGTCTCCAGGTCATTTCAAGTAACCACGACAATAGCAGCCTGAAACAAACAAATGCCAAGATATATTTAATGTTTTGTCTTCATATTTGGAAACAAAAGGTCTTGGAGGAACCATGTTGCCATTTGTACTGATGGTGCATCAATAGCTGACTCCATGAGAGGTTTGATTTCTCATGTGAGAAAAGAAAATCCTGACATTGTCACAACAAAATGCTTTCTTTGCAGAGAGGTGAGGATGTCAAAAACTCTTGAGATGAAATGAAAAAAGTTCTGGATGATGCAACAAAAATGGTTAAGTTTATTAAACAAAGGCTAGTTCACTTGAGGATGTTTAAAAACTCTGTGAAAACTTGGACACCAATCTCCTGCTACATACAGAAATCCGGTGACTTAGCAGAGGAAGAGTTCTCAACAGGGTCTTTGAGTTGTAAGGTGAATTGCAGGAGTACTTCCAAGTAAACAGTAAGCCAGATTTTGCTGAGTGCTTTGAAGATGAAGAATGGCTGCAGAAACTAGCCTACTTAGCAAACATTTTTCATCATATGAACCACTTGAATAAGTCATTGTCAATAAATTTGAATGTTGTAAATAGCATTAATTAAAATCAATTTACAACCTTTATTTAAATTAAATTTACTGAACCTACCTTTAGAAAAATTAAATCCCATTTTGGCTTAAGCCAGTTATTTAACAGTAATTTATTATGTTTGCCTTCTGAGTTTTTAAGATTTATGAAAGGGAAAGAAAGATTAATTTCAAGAAAGATAAATTACACTTAACTCCGTTTTATCCCCCAAGAAAGGGTGGCTAAAAATTCATTCTCTACTCAAAAGAGCACTGGCAATTATTTTTGGATTATTGTATCTACAACTTACTGATCACACTAATTACCTGTAGATATAATATTTTTTTTATGCAGGGGTACTCAGAGACCTGAAAATGATTTCAAGGGTTCCTCCAGGGCAAAAAGGTTGAGAAAGGTTGCTCTGGAGTTTGGCACTATATGACATTTCTTCTCTCACTATGCCATGATTGCATGCTTACATTCTCAACAACCTGAGAGAGCAAATCATAAACACAAGAGATTCTGCAGAAGAAGAAAATTTTGAGCAACAGACACAAAATGCTGGAGGAGCTCAGCTAGTCAGGTAGCATCTATGGAGAGGAATGAACAGTCAACATACTTTACCCCTTTCCCTTCTCCTCACTTGCCCTAATGCAAAGAATATTCGTGTCCCTTTGGTCAGAGGGACAACACTCACCAGAGGGAAGTGGTCTCCCTCTCACCAGAGGAACACCACTTTCTTTCTGGTTTCTCTCTTCCTTCCCTTTCTGCCATGACCCATTCTCCTCTCTAATCAGATTCTTCTTCAGGCCTTTATCTTTTCCACCCATCGCCCCTCAGCTTCTTACTTCATACACCCTCCTCCCCAGCTTCCCCTACCATCTGCCAAATTGTAGCCTTTCCCCTGCTTCCCCCCCCCCCCCCCCGCCAACCTTATTATTCTGGCTTCTCCTCCCTTCCTTTCCCGTCCTGATGAAGGGCTGTGCAAATGCAAACCAGCGAATGGTTGACCACAAAATCTGGTCCAAAATAAATGGAGATTTGTTTTCAAGACTCCTGCCCCTTTCATATTCTTAACAAATTTAAAATTAACCAAAATAAAATAAAATGCAATATCCATTTTAATCCACAATTTCAAGATCCTTTACAAGAATTATTGAATTATCAGAATAGCTTTAACTTTAGAAAATAATCTTGCACATTGGGGATAAATTAATTTTGAAGAACTTAATAGGAAGTAATAACGGCATGTTAAGACAAAATGTTTCACTGAAAAACAATTCAGCAGAGCAAAAGGGTCCAGGATAATTTCAGTAATTTGTATTTAATTTCTTATTTACAAAGCCATGCATTTCAAATTCTTGATTAACTTAACAACATGTCCTGGAACTTTGCAGATTGGAAAGTAGGCACTTAAAGCCTCTTCTGCAACTTCATCCCCCTTTGTGATTACATTTCCTCTCAAAATTGTTTTCCCATTGTAAATCTTCAGTTTCCCCGGACTTTGCTGGTGTCTAGATCATTCCTATATACCTTATGAAAAACAACAATCATAATGCTGACCACTTGGGGATCGCATTTCATTCTACCTTTGATAATAATTCATAGCCCATTTATCTGTCTAATTCAGTGATGTTACTTGTAGGGAAATGTAGCTCTCTGGCAGGGTGAGAGGCACCAAAAAGAGAAGAGATTCAAGATGGCTAGATGGATGAAGAAAAATATTTATTTTAATGAGCAGACAAGGAAGGCTCAAACAGAGGAGCAACGCTAATAATTAGGGCAGATCTGAGCTGCATTTATGTGGAGATCTGACAAACAATCTCCTTGAGCTGCAGAGATGAGATTATAATAAGGCAGTTAAAAACAATTCAATGACCAATTGTACAGCTACAACAGAATGAAAGAGTTCAAAAATAGAATCCTGTTTGGTTAGAATTGAGGAACAGAAGATTTGCTGTTATGCTGTAGAAAACATGACGTAAGCCACCAAATGTGTGCAAGATGGAGCAAAAATTGCAGCAAATTTCAGAAGCATGAAACCAAAGGAACTTCAACATAGTAACAATACAGGCCCATAAAATAACAAATGACAGAAACTGTCAAAAATGGATACATGAGAACTTTATTGCTCAGCATGTTGCTAACCCAAAAAGGAAGACAGCCACATTTGATTTGATTTATACTGAGGAAAGAAAATTGTGCGGAAATATTTGTGAAGAAGTGAAAAACGTTATCATGAAGTTTAGTGATCAGGTAAAAACCTGCTCAGGTAATGGTGTACAGTCCAATCTTGTCCTAAAAGAATCAAAGGAGGAGATTATATTTAAATTTTATGAATCACTGGTGTAGATAATAGTGTCCATTAATGGGCATCATATCTTGCAAAGGATTTCAAGGCCTTAAGTAGGATACAGAAAAAAAATTAGGATGGAAGCAGGGGCAAGGGACTTTAGTGCAAAAAATGAAGGTTTAAGAAAAATTTGGTAGAAGTGTTCAACATTTTGTGAAGTTCTAATAAAGCTGTTTACCCAATATCAGTAACCAAGGAAGACCAGTTTAAAAATACTAGCGTAGAGGTATTAGAAATATACTGTTCTGTGGTCCAAGAATAGGACACTAATAGAAAACTTGGAAAACTCTTCCAGGAAGAGATATAGACTAGATGACATAAATAGTGCCTTGCCTTGTTAAATGATTTTATGAAGGTGCAAAATAAATTCAGATCGAGAAACTCACAATTAGCTGATGGTAAAATAAAATTAAAGAATCACCAAAATAGCTTTTTCAGGTAGCATTAAATATAGGCCTGTAAATAAAAATGCAAATGATAAAGTATCCAGCAAACCACCTCTCCAGAATAACTTAATTCAAATTGTGCTGAGAAGTAAAAGTCAGTGTGTGAATTACTTTAATGTGAAAAGGCCATTTTCATTGCATGCCACAAATCAAATGGTGGCAAGAGAGTGAGATTTTCATCTGACAACACGAGATTCATAATAACTGGAGACCACATTTTGTTGCACTGACACATGGACATACACAGCCACAGTGACTACAAAGTCTTCTCCACATCTTTTTCCTCAGCTTCACTCCCTTACACTCCTCCCCCCCCAACCAAGATTGATTCCCTCCCTTCGCCCTGCTTCCCGACCCTCTACCCCTCACTATCTTAATCATTCAGTCTGAGAATGTACCATCATACAGGTCATGCTCTTGCTCAGATACTTTTACAGTACTGCAAGACAGTTTCTATATGGTAACTCTCAAGCCATAAAAGCAGATTAGAACTCAGAAAGTAGCACTAGAGGATGCAAGCTCCAACAAGTGGTAGCACCCATTTTGCTGCCAGTATACTCTCACCTGGCATGTTTCAGAAAGCATGAGAAAATCATCTGACTTGATTTAATTTTTATATTACTGATAAGCTTGTTCTTAATAAGTGATTATTATGTTTATATCTAAGCCTACTTATTCAGAGTTGAGTTTCTGATTACTACCAGAGGTGGTTGAATTAAATCTGGATGACGATGGTTTGTATCAATTTTTCACTTGAACATATTTGTTTGTCCCCTTCCTATTACACACTCAATGATTAAAATCCCTCCCCTCTGATTAGCTTCTTCATTGGATTACATTTCTAACCACATGCAGAATGTTAGTGATGCAGATGTTATTTTGGCACTTGTAAAACATACTATGAAGATAACTACTTCTTTTTAAAAGTAAAAGGGAAGTGAGAGTTGACATCGGACACTGAAAATAGTGCTGGGGGACAAAGAAATGGCATATGAACTTAATGGGTATTTTGCATGAGTCTTCACTGTGGAGATACGAGCAGTGTGCCAGGGGTCAGTGAGTGCCATTACTGTTACAAAGGGAAAAAGTGCGAGGCAAACTCAAAGGTCTTAAGATGGATAAGTCATCTGAACCAGATGAATTACATCCCAGAGTCCTGAGAGAGGTTACTGAAGAGATAAAGGATGCATTGGTCATGTTCTTTCAAGAATCACTTGATTCTGGCATGCACCCAGAGGACTGGAAGATTGCAAATGTCACTCCATTGCTTAAGAAGGGAGGAAGGAAGGAAAAAGAAAGGGAATTATAGGTCAGTTAGCCTAACCTCAGTGGTTGAGAATGTGTTGGAATCTATTATTAAGGAAGTGATTTCGGGTACAAATTATAAGTCATAGTCAGCATGGTTTCTGTAAAGGGAAATCTTGCCTGACAAATCTTTTGAGAGCTCTTCAAGGAAATAACAAGCAGGACAGACAAAGAGGCAGTGGATGCCATTAGCTTGGATTTTCAGAAGGCATTTGATAAGGTGCCACACATGAGGCTGCTTAAGATGATAAAATTCTATGCCGCTACAGGAAAGATACTGGCAAGAATAGAGGAATGGCTGACAGGCAGAAGGCAGCAAGTGGGAATAAAGGGGGCCTTTTCTGGTTGGCTGCCAGTGACTAGCGGTGTTCCTCAGGGCTAAGCCGCTACTTTTAACATTGTTTATCAATGATTTAGATAATGGAATTGATAGCTTCATGGCAAAGTTTGTGGATGATATGCAGACAGGTGGAGGGGCAGGTAGTGCTGAGGAAGCAATGAAATTGCAGCAGAGCTTAGACAAATTGGAAGAACGGGCAAAAAATTGGCAGATGGAATATAGTGTTGAGAAATGTATGATAATGCATATTGGTAAAAGGAACAATAGTGTGGACGATTATCTAAATGGGGAAAGGGTTCAAATATCAGAGGTGCAGATGGACTTAGCAGTCCTCGTGCAATCCCTGAAAGTTAATTAACAGGTTGTATCTGTGGCAAAGGCGGCAAATGCAATTGCAACAGAGCTCCAGGAGCTAAATAGAAGTACAGAAGGGATAAGCGGTGCAGCCATTGTCAGGAGTAGGCCAGTGGCAAGAGCAGAAGCGACAGGCTTTGGTTCAAAAGAGACTTCAGCTTAAAAGAGGCGTTGGCTTTGTGTAAAGCCTCCATAAAGGTTTCCTTTTTGTCTTTTCTCCCTTCTATTACTGTACCATTTAAATGGTTGTGGTGTGCTCTTCGTGCTCGATGTTGGAGAACTTAGAGACCCAGAGTCTCCCAGGGAATTACAACTGCGTGCAGCTCCTTCAAGACCGTGTTAGGGATCTGGAGCAGCAACTGGATGACCTTTGTCTTGTACAGGAGAGAGAGGACATAAGCGATCAAAGTTACAGGGAGATAGTCTGAAGTTGCAGGAGGTGAGTAGCTCAGTGACTGTTAGAAGAAATGGAAATAGGCGGTTAGAGCAGAGCACCCCCGTGCCCAACCCCTTCAAAGTAGATTGCTTTGGATATTTTTGTGGGGGTTGACCTCCCAGGAGAACGCCATGGTGACCAGGTTACAGGCACTAACCAAAAGTGACGAGTTGCACCTGAACCTGAGGGCAGGTTTGTTAGAGCTGTTGGGGAGGGCTTAAACTAATTTGGCAAGGGGTTGGGAACCAGAGTGAAGGAACTCAGGATAGGACAGATGGTAAAAAAGTAAAGATAGCGTGCAGTCAGATTGTCAGGAAGGGCAGGCAGGTGATAGGACTTAGTTGCAGTCAACAAGCTGATCATCAAATCATTAGGGATGCAGAGTCAGAAAAGACAGTAAATACGGTACTCAAGGTGTTGTATCTAAATGCACGTAGTCTAAGAAATAAGGTGGATGATCTTGTTGCAATATTACAGATTGCCAGGTATGATGTTGTGGCCATCACTGAATCGTGGCTGAAGGATGGTTGTAATTGGGAGCTGAATGTCCAAGGTTACACGTTATATCAGAAGGACAGGAAGATAGGCAGAGAGGGTGGTGTGGCTCTACTGGTAAAGAATGGCATCAAATCAGTAGAAAGATGTGAAATAGGATTGGAAGATGTTGAATCCTTGTGGGTTGGGTTAAGAAACTGCAAGGGTAAAAGGACTTTGATGGCAGCTATATACAGTCCTCCCAACAGTGGCTGGGAGATGGACCACAGGTTGCAACAGGAAATAGAAAAGGCGAATCAAAAGGGCAATTTTATGGTAGTCAAGGGAGATCTTTACATGCAGGTCGATTGGGAAAATCAAGTTGTTAATGGATCTCAAGAGAGTGAGTTTGTTGAATGCCCAAGAGATAGCTTTTTAGAGCAGTTTGTCATTGAGCCTACTAGGAGATCATCTATACTGGATTGGGTGTTATGTAATGAACGGAGGCGATTAGGGAGCTTAAGGTAAAAGAACCTTTAGGAACTAGTGATCACAATATGGTTGAGTTCAACTTGAAATTTGATAGGGAGAAAGTAAAGTCTGATGTAGCAGTATTTCAGGGGAGTAAGGGAAATCACAGTGGTATGAGAGAGGAGTTGTCCAAAGTAAATTGGAAGGAGCTGCTGGCAGGGATGTCAGCAGAGCAGCAATGGTGTGCATTTCTGTGAAAAATGAGGAAGGTGCAGAACACGTGCATTTCAAAAATGAAGAAATACTCAAATGGTAAAATAGTACAACCATGGCTGACAAGGGAAGTCAAACCCATTGTAAAAGCGGAAAAAAGGACATACAACAAAGCAAACATTAGTGGGAAGATAGAGAATTGGGAAGTTTTTAAAACATACAGACAGCAGCTAAAAAAAATCATTAGAAGAGAAAACGTGAAATATGAAAGCAAGATAGCAAATAATATCAAAGTGGATGAGTGGATACAGGACCACTAGAAAATGAGGCAGGAGAAATAATAACAGGGGCCAAGGAGATGGCTGATGAACTAAATGAGTATTTTGCATCAGTCTTCACTGTGGATAACACTAGCAGTATGCCTGATGCTATAGTGTGTTAAGGAAGAGAAGTGAGAATTAGTTACTATTACAAGAGGGAACTTGCTCAAAAAGCTGAAAGACCCAAAGGTACACAACTCACTCAGACTAGGTGAACTGCATCCTAGGATTCTGAAAGAGGTAGCGTTAGAAATTGTGGTGGCATTAGAAAGGATCTTTCAGAAATCATTGGACTCTGGCATGGTGCCAGAGGACTGGAAAATTGCAAATGTCACTCCACTCTTTAAGAAAGAAGGAAGGCAGCAGAAACAATATTATAGACCAGTTAGCCTGACCTTAGTGGTTGGGAAGATGTTAACAGTCAATAGTTAAGAATAAGGTGATGGAGTACTTGGTGACACAGGACAAGATAGTACAAAGTCAGCACAGTTTCCTTCAGGAAATATCCTCCCTGACGAACTGGTTGGAATTCTCTGAGGTGATTACAAGTAGGATAGATAAAGGGGATGCAGTGGATCTTGTATATTTGGACTTTCAGAAGGCCTTTGACAAGGTGCCACTCATGAGGCTGCTTACCAAGTTGAGAGCCCATGGTATTATGGGAAAGTTACTAACATGGTTAGAGCATTGGTTGATTGGTAGGAGGCAGTAAGTGGGAGTAAAAGGATACTTTTCTGGTTGGTTGCCAGTGACTAGTGGTGTTCTGCAGGGGTCAGTGTTGGGACTACTTCTTTTTATGTTCTATATAAATGATTTAAGATGATGGAATAGACGGCTTTGTTGCCAAGTTTGCAGATGATACGAAGATTGGTGGAGGAGTATGTAGTGTTGAGGGAACGGGGAGGATGCAGAAAGACTTGGACAGATTATGAGAATGGGCAAGAAAGTGGCAAATGAAATACAATGTTGGAAAATGCATGGTCATGCATTTTGACAGTAGAAACAAATGTATGGACTGTTTTCTAAACAGAGAAAATCCAGGAATCTGAGACGCAAAGGGACTTGGGAATCCTTGTACAGAACACCCTGAAGGTTAACTTGCAGGTTGAGTCGGTGATGAGGAAGGCAAATGCCATGTTAACATTCATTTCAAGAGATCTCAAATACTAGAGTAAGGATGTGAGGCTTTATAAAGCACTGGTGAGGCCTCACATAGAGTATTGTGAACAGCTTTGGGCCCCTCATCTTAGAAAAGATGTACTAGTATTGGAGAGGGTCCAGAGGAGGTTCACAAGGATGATTCCAGGAATGAAAGGGTTATCATACTAGGAATGTTTGATGACTCTGGGTCTGTACTCAATGGAATTCAGAAGGATGAGAGGGGAATCTCATTGAAACCTTTCGAATGTTGAAAGGCCTTGACAGAGTAGATGTGGAAAGGATGTTTCCCATGGTGGGAGAGTCCAGGACAAGAGGGCACACCATCAGGATAGAGGGGCGCCCTTTCAAAACAGAGATGCCGAGAAATTTCTTTAGCCAAAGGATGGTGAATTTGTGGAATTTGTCGCCACATGCAGCTGTGGAGGCCAGATCACTGGGTGTATTCAAGGCAGAGATAGGTTCTTGATTGGACATGGCATCAAAGGTTACGAGGAGAAGGCCAGGAACTGGGGTTGAGGAGGACAGAAAAAAAGGATCAGCCATGTTTGAACGGTGTTTATTTCAGGGGGGAAAAGAACATAAAACAAGGAGTTAATGCTGAGCCTTTACAAGACACTACTCAGGCCACACTTTGAGTATTGTTGACAGTTTTGTGCCCCATATATCAGGAAGAGTGTGTTGTCATTGGCGAGAGTCCAGAAGAGGTTCAGAAGGATGATTCTGGGAATGAAGGGGTTAACACACAAGGAGCATTTGGCAGCTTTGGGCCTGTACTCACCGGAATTTAGAAGAATGCAGGGGAATCTCATTGAAACTTAATGAATGTTGGAAGGACTAGATAGGGTGGATGTGGAGAGGATGCTTCCTGTGGTGGGGGCATCTAGAACCAGAAGGCACAACCTCAATTTGATTGACGACCTTTTAGAACCGAGGCAAGGAGGATTTTTTTAGCCAGAGAGTGGTGAATCTGTGGAATGTTCCGCCACAGACTGTGGTGGGTATATTTAAGGCAGAAGTTGATAGTTTCCTAATTGGTCAAAGCATCAAAGGATATGGTGAGAAGGCAGGTGTATGGGGTTGAGTGGGATATGGGATCGGCCATGATGGAATGGCAGAGCAGACTCGATGGGCTGAATGGTCTACTTCTGCTCCTATGTCTAATGGACTTTTTTTCTTAGATATTGTGCTGCCTTAGCCATGATAAAAAAACTGGTTGAAGTATTTTTTCATTTCACAGGTTCTTCTTTCCCTACCTAGATACCAAGTCATGCATTTGTTTGCCTTAGTTCAAACTGAATTTACAGAAAAGTTTCTGTAATTACTTTAACTACATTCTTAACCAATAGTGAACTGCTTTAAGGAATAACTTTTCCTATCCAATTGCTGCTATAACTTACATGGACCATGATCTTCTCATCAGTTTTTAATGGTTGTTTTGAAAGTAGGTAGACTTCAGGCCCATGTTTGGAAAATGTTGGAAATCTACAAAAAACAAATTTGGATTATGCATCTATATTTTCCCCCAGATAATCATACTTAAAACTAACATGGCCTTTTGTTTATTTTTTTTTAATTAGTCAGATTTCAATATAAAGCAGCAATGAGACCAACCACCACATTTTAACTAGCAACACCAGCACAAGATTGAAATATCTAAAGAAAAGCAAGACCTTCCTTTAGCCTCCTTGCTAAATGCTTCTCTTTAAATCAAACACCATCTTATTATTCATATCTAAACACAGTCTCACACACAGAGCCAACACTATCGACCAAGGTCAAAAGATTAAACAGTCTTCTCATTTTAATTATTTTGGCACATTTTACTTGGGTAATTATTCATCTCATGAGAAAACCTCTTTCTCACTGCTTTAGTAACGAGCACACCAACATGTCCCTGTTACTAATTTACCTTACCTGTTGAGTGACATCTTCACTGAAGCATTACGAGGACTTCCACGAGCCAAAGCTGTCTCCGGTGACTCCGTTTCAGTCCGTGGAAAAATATTTGGAGATACCTTGGCCTCATCCCATTCCTCATCCCACTCATCATCATCCGCAACACCTAGAGGAGATAAAACAAACTTGAATTAAGAGGAGTCATGCATGCAGGGGCTTTCTACAAATGCAATTTCCAACTTCCAGCAGTTTTTTTCAGTTTGCATTGTCTCTTCTCATTCTTTCAGTTAAGGTCAAGTTAAAAAGAAAAGGCCAATTAGTCCACCTGCATCTCGGAGCAGTTCTGCAAATCATCTGCAGACAGCTGAGATTCTTCATGGCACTACATTTAGCTTTGTCAGTTGAAAGGTGTATACTTGAAATGTGCAACTCCAAAATTGGGACTCAAGACTTATTATAACATAGGCAAGGGGGAAGTACAATGACTATAAATTGAGGCCCCTTCATGTTCATCTGCAAAAATAGCTTAATTTCTACCTTTGAAACCTCTCCTTTTCCTTTTCAGGGTGGATGGGAGTCCTGCTGAAGATCCTGACCTGGAGATACACTCAGACTTCTGTTCCTTGCAGTGGTGAGACCCGCTCCAGGGGCTCACGGCCCTGTTGACGGGCTGATTCTAAGCCGGTGCCACCAAATGAAGAGCATGGAACATTCGATCAGCTGTCAGATGCTCTGTACTTGGCTAGGCTTGTTTTTTCTTTCTCTCTCCCTCTCTCTCTCTCTCATTCATTCCCATTGGTGGGCGAGAGATTATTGCCAATTCTCCAAGCGGAGAATTCAGAAAAAAAAGTGGTGCACCAGACTTTTACCACTGTGTATCAGCGAATTGTTTTGTTATGTCTCCTGTCTCACTGTGACAGAGGACACTTCTTTTTCCCTTTATTAGGGAGAGACAGAGAGAACCTGTGGCATGTCGAATAGTCAGGTGAATGATGGGTTTTTTTTGTACTGCGGATCATTGTCTTTCCCACTGTATGTTTGGTCGTTTAGAGGGTGCTGATGCCTTTAGATCGAAGTGGGTGGGGTGGGGGGGGTCATTGCTTTGCTGTTGCTTGTACATGGGAGGGCAAGTAAGGGGGGCTTTGGGGTTCTCACGTTTTAACTGTTACTCATTTTTTGGGGTACTCTTTTGTTTTCGTGGATGTCTGTGAAGAACAACAATTTCAGGATGTATATTGTACACATTTCTCTGATATTAAATGGAACTATTGCAATCTAACTGAATTACGAGTGGCATTTGATTCTTAAAACAATTTTGAGGGCAAAGAATATTGTTCCAAACATAAATTTACCCAGTATTCAAAACTAATCCTCAAGGATAGACTAGGAGTGATATCCTAACAATAATCCAGCACACCAAATTGCCCCACCTTGGTTTCCAACAGAATTATGATCATCACTAATCAATCACTGCTTTTCCATCCAACAAAGCAATCATGGCACTGAAAATATTGCTAAAATACAAACTTCAGATTGTAAGAATAAGGTTATTAAACAAAATATGGAAAGACATGTACATTTCACTGTATTGCATCACACTTTGAAAACGATAATGAAGACTTTTTGTTGTAAATATGAACAGATATTATACTAAAAACCTAAAAAATTATTTTCAGATAGCAAGGCATTCCGTCACAATTTTAACAATTTTCATAATTCCACAGGACACAAAAGCTTGGCATCTTGATTTTTACAAGGATATATCAAATTATTTATATACAAAAAAACATTATAATGATTTTTGTAGGTGTGATAGCAGTGAGAAAGACTTACAAATGAAAATATCAATCTTTAGTCAGGAAAGCAGAAAGGTTGGAAATGGAATTTAACCTGCAGAAGTGTGAAGCCATTACAAAACAACTCAGCCATCATCAATACTCTTCAGAGATTGTCTGTCTGGAATCAGTGGTTGCATAACCAGGACTTGGTGGTGGCCAAACAAAAGAAGGAAATGTGCCGAGAACTGCAAAGGAAGAGAAGTACAAAGCCACAGATTGCTGAAGTTGGTAGTGAAAGTAGGTTAGGGGGCTAAGGTCTATGAGACATTTTATATGATCGCCACCACACTGCAGAAAGGATGTATTGTCACTGGAGAAGACAACAAAGATTTCAGGAATGGTGCCAGGAGTTTAGAATTTTAACAGCACAGAGAGATTGCTGAGACTGGTGCTATTTGGAACAAATACAAAGGGAAAATTTGAATATGATATATAAAATTACGAACAGTGTAAATTGTGTAGATAAGGTCCAATAGCAGTAAGATCAATAAAAACGCTGCACAGATTGAAGTAGATGATATTGCCTTCACAAATCAAAGTATCAATACAGGAATGAGATGTTATGTTGAAGTTGTATAAGATGTTGGTGAGGCCTAATTTTTAAAATTTGCTTTTTGAACTTATTTAAATCTTATCTCCGTCCCACAACGTGGTAGAGTAAAAATCTTAGCATTATGACTCCATCACAATGTACAAACATGTGAATTTGTAAGTCTAATGGCTTGTAGAAAGAAGCTGTCCTGTAGCCTGTTGGTCCTGGCTTTAAAGTTGTGGTTCCATTTGATAGACGGAAGCAGCTGACATAATTTATGGTTGGGAGACTAATTTGGAGTATCGTGTGCAGTTTTGGTCAACTAGCTACAGGAAATTGTCAATAAGATTGAAAGAGTACAATGAAAATTTACAAGAATGCTGTCAGGACTTGAGACCCAAGTTATATGGAAAGGTCAAATAGGTTAGGACTTTATTCCCTAGAGCATAGGAGAATAAAGGGAGACTTGATAGGAATATACATATTTATGAGGGATATAGATATAAATGCAAGCAGGCTTTTTCTACTGTTAGGTGAGACTAAAATTAGACGACAGAGGTTAAAGGCGAAAGGTGAGATACTTAAGGAAAACACGAGTGGGAACTTCGTCACTCAGAAGGTGGTGAGAGTGTGTTAAGAGCTGCCAGCAGAAGTGGTGGATGCAGGTCCAATTTCAACATTTATTTAAAGTTTGGTTCAGTACTTGGATGGGAATGGTATAGAGAACTATGGTCAAGGTGGATGGGACTCAGCAGAATAATAGTTTGGAATGCACTAGATGGGCCAAACAGCCTGTTTCTGAGCTGTAGTGTTTTAAGGCTCTATAAAGGATATTAGAAGAAATGCAAAGGAAGTTTTTAATCTGGAAATCAAAGATGTGGGAACAATGGAAGTGGAGAGTGGTGGTGTGGTGAGGTGTGCAAACAGATCTGAACTCAGCCATGTTTGAAAATTTTCTTGATGTCCAAATGACAAGCTTTAACTTAAAGCGTTACAGACGAGTAGGCAGAACGTGGGTACAGATGAACAGATGGATAGCACTTCCTTTGCAGGTACTGAGACACTGAATAGAAGTCTCCAAAAGTAACAGAACTGTCATAAATTGCTAATTACCAGAAAACAGTTTCATAAATACACCAGCCTTCACTGTTTGAGGGAGTCATCTGAAAAGAACATACATTTTACCCCTTATTCATATATTTATTTCCACATCACTCTAGTACCACACCAGCTTTGTAGATCATTATTTGCAGAGAAGATTTGTAAGCTACTGAAGCTATATTCATTCTCAAACATAGACATTAAATAATATGGGTACAAGTCCCAAAAATTATTTCAAAAGTGATATGCATGACTAACACTGACCTGGACCCTGGTAAGCCTGCGGATGACCGTAGCCACCTGTACCGCCATTGCCACTGCTCTGTGCATTAGAACTCTCTGTATTTGTCGGCCAGGCATTTCCACTATTACGTGCATTATCTGTGTTCCAGTTTCCAGCTGAGCTTGTCTGCCAGTTAGACCACGGATCAGTGATGTTCTGTGCCTATCAAGTTAATATAAATTATTTAAAAGTTAATGACAAAGCAAAAAATGATTTGTCAACCATAATGCTTGGATTTTGCACCAACACCAAATGAGATTATTATAATTTTAACAACTGGACAGCACATTCTGCTATTGGTACACGTGTCCTAATTAGGTGGCAAGGTGGTGATACACCTCTTTCACAGGAGGTACAGGGGACTCCCTCTCTCCACTAACCTCCAGGTCACACTTGGGCAAGGTGTACCACCTATTTAGCCCCTGATCAGGGTCACATGAAGCCATGGGAGCAGGTGGTGGATGGTCGTATGAGCGGCTGGTGCACATCACAAGTCCTGGTTATGAAACCACTGATGCCAGACAGACAATTTCTGAAGAGTATTGATGATGGCTGGGGACACTGCAATGGCAAACCACATCAGAAGAAAAGTTTGCCATGAAGAGTAATGTCATGGAAAGACCATAATCGCCTATATTATATGGCACGGCAGATAACAAACTAAGCCCTAAGAAAACAACACAATTCAAGCAGCTGCTTTCTGGTTACCCTGCCTTTCCATGGAATTCAGTTCACATGTAATTCACAAAGAGCCTTCATGACATGCTTACATCAATACAAAGTTCAGATATTTATTCCATAAACAAATCAAAATAGTTAAGCCTTCCAGGCTTGATTTACTTCTGAAGAAATAAAACCACATGTTCTACTTTATTACTTCTCTTCAACTCTATTTTCTGAACTCCATTTTGATTTCTGTACATGATTTTACATTGAATCAAGAATTTTAACTTGCAATTCCTAGTTTTGTACCAGATGATTAGCAACACTGCAAAATGAAAGCCCATCTTTTGAAAGATCATCTTTCAGAGGATAAAAAGCAGTAAAGAGAAATAACAACAAAGTTTCTAATTTCTTAAATCCAAACTGGCACTGACGTGCATGTAATTTATTCCAGGAAGTTCAATATAGGAAGTAGCAAATCACAAATTTTAAATTACTGGAGTGGGGCCCACTTGTCTTTATTGCCTATCCTCAAATGCTTTATCCCTGACCAGGTCCTGATGAATCTCTACCATTGAGTCTGTGTGGGAAAGGAACACACACCTTACAGCTCAGCAGAAAACTGCAGGATATTGAACCAACAACTACAAATGGGTGCCATTATATTTCTATCTCAGGTTTGTTTGCAGTATCAATGAATATTGCCATTCACTGATATTATCATTACTAAGGTCTCTCTCATCAACCTCTGAGGGTTTGGGGTTTACCACAGATCATAAACTGGGTATCCAGTGATAGGTAAGCTCACAATCTCTTTCAACTTTTCCTTGAGGAAGCAGTTCATTACGTTCCTAACATGCTGAAACAAATGGAGTTCCAAGAATAATTAAACTTCTCCAAGGCATCTGACCTCCTTGCAGATGCTGTCTGATATGCTATTTCCAGAATATTGTTCCTTTTCCTTCCAGGAAATGCAGTTTGTTTGATTGTACAAGCAAAAATATTTTCTCCACTAGCAGATCCCTGTGTCTGCGGGGAGGTACAGATATAGGAAAAAGATACGTCTCCCACCAAATAATTCCAACTGTTAATTCCTATTTAAGAGCAAAATCAGGTTTATTTACTGATACGTTTTGTGAAATTTGTTGTTTCGCAGCAGCAGCAGCAATGTACAAGACATAAAAATAACTATGAAATACAAAACTTAACTAAATAGTGCAAAAGAAAAAGGGGGAATGGCAAGGTTGCATTCCTGGACCTTTCAGGAATCTGATGGCACAAGGGAAGAGCTGTTCCTGAAATGTTGAGTGTGAGCTTTCAGGATCCTGCCTGATGATAGCAATGATAAGAGGACATTACCTGGATGCTGACTTTTTGAGGCACCTCCTCCTGGTGGAGGGGGTTGTGCCCATGATGGAGTTGGCTGAGTCTGCAATCCTCTGCAGTTTCTTTCAATCTGGCATTGAAGCCTCCATACTAGGCTGTGATGCAATCAGTTGGAATGCTCTCCACTGAACACTACAGAAATTTGCTAGTCTTTGATGACAAACCAAACTCCTTATGAAATACAGTTGCTAGTTTGCCTTTTTCATGACTGCATCAATGTGCTGGTCCCAGGATAGATCCTGAGGTAGAAACATAGAAAACCTACAGCACAATACAGGCCCTTCTGCCCACGATGCTGTGCCGAACATGTACTTACTTAAGAAATTAACTAGGGTTACCCATAGCCCTCTATTTTTCTAAGGTCCATGTACCTATCCAGGAGTCTTTTAAAAGACCCTATTGTATCCGTCTCCACCATCATCATCGGCTGCCCATTCCACGCACTCAACACTCTCTGCGTAAAATACTTACTCCTGACACATCTTCTCTGTACGTACTTCCAAGCACCATAAAACTGTGCCCTCTTGTGTTAGCCATTTCAGCCCTGGGAAAAAGCCTCTGACTATCCACACAATCAATGCCTCTCATCATCTTATACATCTCCATCAGGTCACCTCTCATCCTCCGCCGCTCCAAGGAGAAAAGGTCGAGTTCACTCAACCTATTCTTATAAGGCATGCTCCCCAATCCAGGTAACATCCTTCTAAATCCCCTCTGCACTCTTTCCATAGTTTCCACATCCTTCCTGTAGTGAGGCAACCAGAACTGAGCTCAGTACTCCAAGTGGGGTCTGACCAGAGTCCTATATAGCTGTAACATCACCTCTCAGCTCTTAAACTCAATCCCATGATTGATGAAGGCCAATGCACTGTATGCCTTCTTAACCACAGTCAACCTGCGCAGCAGCTTTGAGTGTCCTATGGACTCGCACCCCAAGATCCCTCTGATTCTCCACACTGCCAAGAGTCTTATCATTAATACTACATTCTGCCATCATATTTGACCAACCAAAATGAACCACCTCACACTTATCTGGGTTGAACTCCATCTGCCACTTCTCAGCCCAGTTTTGCATCCTATTGATGTCCTGCTGCAAACTCTGACAGTCCTCCACACTATCCACAACATCCCCAACCTTTGTGTCATCAGGAAATTTACTAACCCATCTCTCCACTTCCTCATCCAGGTCATTTATAAAAATCACAAAGAGAAGGGATCCCAGAACAGATTCCCGAGGCACTCCACTGGTGACTGACCTCCATGCAGAATACGACTCCTCTACAACCACTCTTTGCCTTTTGTGGGCAAGCCAACTCTGGATGCACAAAACAAGATTCCCTTGGGTCCCATGCCTCCTTACTTTCTCAATAAGCCTTGAATGGGGTACCTTATCAAACGCCTTGCTGAAATCCGTATACACTACATCTACTGCTCTACTTTCATCTACGTGCTTAGTCACATCCTCAAAAAATTCAATCAGCCTAATAAGGCACGATCTGCCTTTGACAAAGTCATGCTGACTATTCCTAATCATATTATGCCTCTCCAAATGTTCATAAATCCTGCCTCAGGATCTTCTCCATCAACCTACCAACCACTGAAGTAAGACTCACTGGTCTATAATTTCCTTGGCTATCCCTACTCCCTTTCTTGTATAAGGGAACAACAACCCCAACCCTCCAATCCTCCGGAACCTCTCCCATCCTCATTAATGATGCAAGGATCATCGCCAGAGGCTCAGCAATCTCCTCCCTCGCTTCCCACAGTAGCCTGGGGTACATTTCATCTGATCCCGGCAACTTATCCAACTTGATGCTTCCCAAAAGCTCCAGCACATCTTCTTTCTTAATGTCTAAATGCTCAAGCTTTTCAATCTGCTGTAATTCATCCCTACAATTGCCAAGATCTTTTTCCGTAGCGAATACTGAAGCAAAGTACTCATTAAATACCTCAGCTATTTCGTCCGGTTCCATACACACTTATCCACTGTCACTGGTCCTTGATTGGTCCTATTCTCTCACGTCATATCCTCTTGCTCTTCACATACTTGTAGAATGCCTTCGGGTTTTCTTTAATCCTGCTCGCCAAGGCCTTCTCACGACCCCTCCTGGCTCTTCTAATTTCATTCTTGAGCTCCTTCCTGCTAGCCTTGTAATGTTCTAGATCTCTGTCATTACTTAGTTTTTTGAACCTGTACTAAGCTTTTCTTTTCTTCTTGACTTGATTTTCACAGCTTTTGTACACCACGATTCCTGTACCATACCATCCTTTCCCTGTCTCATTGAAACATACCTATGTAGAGCGTCACACAAATATCCCTTGAACATTTGCCACATTTCTGCTGTACATACCCTGAGAACATCTGTTCCCAATTTATGGTTCCAAGTTCCTACCTGATAGCTTCATATTTCCCCTTACTCCAATTAAATGCTTTCCTAACTTGTCTCTTCCTATCCCTCTCCAATGCTATGGTAAAGGAGATAGAATTGTGATCACTATCTCCAAAATGCTGTCCCACTTAAAGCTGACACCTGACCAGGTTCATTTCCCAATACCAGATCAAGTACAGCCTCTCCTCTTATAAGCTTATCTATATGTTTTGTCAGGAAACCTTCCTAAACACACCTAACAAACTCTACCACATCTAAACCCCTTGCTCTACGGAGATGCCAATAAATATTTGTTAACACCCAAATGAGATATTTGCTTTAGCAAAAGTAAAACTCATTATTTACAAACTGCAGCTGGTAATTCATTAACTTTTTGCAGATTAAATCACAAGGAGCTTTAGCTTTTTTTTGAGTTAAACAATGCAGTACCTGACTATTATTTTGTGGGGTAAATGAACTTCCGAATCCTGCACCACCATGAGACGTTGAGAAGGGATCAAACGCTGCAAGGTTATTTGCTTGACTCTGTGCTGCTCCACTTCCTGAAATAATCTGAAAGTCAAAGCATAAAGTTTATTGCTCTAAAATTACCTCAGTAATCTTCAATCCAACAGTAAAGTGGCTCTAAATGGCCTTTTCCCTCACAATCTCGAATAATTTATTAATTGTTATAAAACTTCAGGAAAGTAATTCCTAAATAATTAATTCCTGTGAACAATGTCATGCAATTGTCACAGCAAGGATAGATTTTAGGAGGCTTGGAACATATTTTCATAACTGAAAAGGTTGAGATTTCAGTAATTGCTTCCACCAGTTTCCCAGACAATGCCCCTTCAGCGAAACTGACAGCAGATCGGCGATCATTTACGTTTGCAGAAAAAAAATCTAGGCTGACATTTCAATGCAATACTGAGAGAGAGAGAGAGAGTTGCAATATCAGAAGTGGTGACTTTTATGCCACAACAGATAACACAAGTAGATTTCAAACTTCTTTGACAGGCAGGGTAATTATTTCTACCATTATGGTCAATTTATATCCCTTAACTAGTATCAAGGAACAGAGTCTGGTCATTACTGCACTCCTGTCTATGAGAACTTGATGCTCACAATTTTACCGTCATATTCTGTGAATAGAATTTCATTCTGAAATGCTGGGATGTCCTGAAAAATATTAAAGGTAATATGTAAATATAGCCTTTCACCTTGAACCTGTATTCCTATGTTGCTTGTCACAATACATTAACATCTGTATTCCTTCCATTTATGAACACTTCATTTACTACAGATGCTGCCTCATCCATTGAGTAACCGAGGTTCCGTTTTTTGTTCTGAATTTCCAGCATTGATTGGGTTTTCTGTGTTTTTGTTGAACATATGCTATCACATTACTAAGGTCAATAGCATACAGGAGAGCAGACTTGTTAGTCCATCATATTAATCATTACTTTTTGAAACTAATCAATTTTCCTCACTCTCCTACCTTCCTCATTGGTCAGAGTTCTTATCTGAGCTTAATATCCTTTATGAAAGATACTAGTGAATCTTCTGGGTTGTTGTTCCAGAATTTAGACCCTGTAATATATTTCCAAGTCTGGATGGTGTTTGCCTTTGAGGGGAATTAGCAGGCAGTTGTGCTTCTATGCATTTGCTGCCATATACTGTTTAATAGAAAATATGTGTACATATCATTATCTCCACTATCCAGTTGCAGTGCAGGCTACTTTGTCCTGGATGTTGAGCTTCAGAATTGTTGGAGCTGCATTCATCTAGGCAAATGGAGAACATTCTGTCACACTGATGACTTTTGGTTTGTAAATGGTGACAGGGTTTTGAAGGTATCTGGGCAACTGACTCACAAGATACCCAGCCTCCTCTTGCAGCTACTGTTGCAGCCCACTATTTTTACATAACTGGTCCAGCTGAATTTTCAGTTAATGTTATCCTTTAGGATGCTGATAGCAGGGCCAGGCAAAGGGCTATCTTTGAATACTGAAGGTAGGCTAATAGACTTACATTGGAAGCTATCATTGCATGCAGTTTGTAGCACAAACCCATACCATATTGCAGTCTCCTTTTCCACTGCTATTTACTGAGGATAAAAAACAATGAAAGATTACAGGTCAATAAAAGATCTCTTCAGCTACTTATTGAATAGGAAATTTAGATTGATGTCGTCTTCCTCTACATAGAGAAGAGCCAGCACTTGGGCCATGTTAAGAGAGTAATACTCACCTCCACATAGTCTGTTGGAACAAGTCCTGTCACTCCCTGAGCATTTGTTGCTTCACACCATCCACCACCTACGTTCTGAAAATAAGCATGCTACATTTGAGAATTTAATGTCATAAAGAATTAATTGCCAAGAAATGGAAACTTTTAAGCCTCTGCAGCTAAGAGACAACCTAATAGCATCACTCACAAGAGAAAACATGCAAATGCTGGAAATCCAAGCAACATACACAAAATGCTAGAGTAATGCAGCAGGCCAGGCAGCAGCTATGGAAAAGAGTACAGTCGACATTTTGGGCCAAGACCCTTCATCAGGACTGGAGAAAAAAAAAGATGAGTCGGAGTTATAAGTTGGGGGAGGAAGAAGCACAAGGTGATAGGTAAAACCGGGAGGAGGGGAGATGAGGGGTGAAGTAAAGAACTAAGAAGTTGATTGGTGAAAAAGATACAGGGCTGGATAAGGGGGAATTTGATAGAAGAGGACAGAAGGCCACAGAAGAAAGAAAAGGGGGAGGAGCACCAGAGGGCAATGATGGGCAAGTAAAGAGTTCAGGTGAGAGAGGGAAAAGGGAATAGGGAATTGTGAAAGGGGGAGGGACATTACCTGAAGTTCGAGAAATCAATGTTCATGCCTTCCGGTTGGAGGCTACCCAGATGGAAGACAAGGTGTTGTTCCTCCAACCTCATCACCCCCAGTGGCAACCCATTTTCACCATTTTCATTCCCATTCCGATATGCCAGTTCATGGCCTCCTCTACTGTCACAAGGAGGGCACACTCAGATTGGAGCAGCAACATCTTGTATTTTGTCATGGTAGCCTCCAAACCGATAGCACGAATATAGATTTCTTGATCTTCCAGCATTGACCCGCCCTTCAACATTCCCCATTCCTTTTCCCTCTCTCACCTTACCTGCCCATCACCTCTCTCTGGTGCTCCTCCCCCTTCCCTTTCTTCCATGGCCTTCTGTCCTCTTCTATCAGATTCCCCCTACGCCAGCCCTGTATCTCTTCCACCAATCAAATTCCCAGCTCTACTTCAGCCTTGCCCCCCACCATCCGGGTTTCACCCATCACCTTGTGTTTCTTCCTCCCCTACTCCTATCTTCTAACTGACTCCTCATCTTGTTTTCTCCAGTCCTGATGAAGGGTCTTGGCTCAAAATGTCGACTGTACTCTTTTCCATGGATGCTGCCTGGCCTGCTGAGTTCTTCCAGCATTTTGTATGTGTTATCAGCATCACTCTTAATTTTTGGAATTTCTGACAGTCACAGAAACAGATTAAACCTGGAACAAGGATCCAATTTACTATTTCAATTTTGTAATACGTGTTTATCTGACAACGTGAAATGTAAATTTAATCTGGGACAATCCAATATACACCAGTACATATCTCAGTCGTCATTGTGGCTATCCCTCGAGGTCAAGGATGATGGTCTTCGTTCTGTTGATCTATTTATGGGCTCTCAAGTGGCTTACGAGTCCAATCTTGGCTTTGAAACTTCTTCTGCATTCAGGACAGGTGGTTCCAGATGGCAGATTGGGTTTTGGTTGTTGCTGCCTCTCTTTCCATTTTCTTCTCTTTTCTTCTAATTCTGCACATCTGTTGGCTTCGAAAGTTGCTGTTCCTCTCAGATTATGGTTTACCAGAGTTTCCTGTCCTTGGCATTGGTTTCCCAATTGTTAATGTCAATGTTACATTTCTTTATGTTGGCTCTTAAGACATCGTTGAATCTCTTCCATTGTCCGCCTCTTTTACATTTGCCTTCTTTAAACTGGGAGTAGATTTGTCTGGGCAGACGTTCATCTTTCTCCGAACAACATGACCACTCCATCTTAGTTGGTTCCTGATGACGTAGGGTTCAATGCTTGTTGTTTTTGCTTCATTTAGCATGCCAACATTGGTTCTTTTATCTTCCCAGCTGATATTTAAGATGTTTCGAAGACAGCGTTGATGGAACTTTTCAAGTGCCTTAGGATGTCGTTGGTATGTTGTCCAGGTTTCTGATGCATACAGGAGCGTTGGGATCACCACTGCTTTGTATACTAACATTTTTGTGTCTGTTCAGATGTCACGATCATGAAAGAATCTTGTTCGGAGACGTCCAAAAGCTGTTCCAGCCCATTTAAGATGCTGTTGGATCTCGTCATTAAGGTCGACATTGGAGGAGAGGTGACTTCCAAGATACGGAAAGCGGTCCACGTTTTCCAGGGTTGTTTCGCCAAGTTGAATTGATGGTTCTATCCAATTTGTCTCAGTTGGTGACGGTTGGTAGATGATCTGAGTCTTCTTGGAATTAATGGTAAGTCCAAGTTTCGTGTATGCACGGTTGAAGGCAGTCAGAATTTGTTGTAGGTGTTTTTCTGAGAGAGCTGCAACGCTGTTGTCATCTGCGTATCGGAACTCGATGAGGGAACTCATGGATGTCTTGTTTTTGGACTTGAGACAGGCAAGATTGAAAAGTCTGTCATCTGTTCTGTAGATTCCTGGGAGTAGGTCGTCCTTGATGAAGTAGATGATTGTCGCAATGAAGATGGTGAACAAAGTTGGGGCAATCACGTATCCCTGTTTTACTCCTGATCTGACTTGAAAAGGCTCACAGTTACTATTGCTGACCTTAACTGTGGCAAGCACAGTGCACATCTGGTTAATGGTTGAACAACTGTGTTATAATAACACATCCACAGATTTTTTTTAACTGTGTAACAAGCTCAAAGACTTACATGTACTGCAAGTAATTTGGATAAAAGTGCACATTCCCCATAATTATGTTACATAATAACTGGCCTATAAAGATTAAATAATATAAAAAGACACTGCAGCAACAATCGTCAGTCTACACTCGTGGAAAATATGGCATCAAAACTGATCTCAATGTTCTTGTATCATAAAAATCACATGGCTTTTTAATGTACTGCACGAGTTCTCATCTTTCAGTATTATATTTCCCATCATACACTGACTGACTTCCAGATTTGAATGTTTGCCACTGTAGTGGACCAACTAAAATTCTGTGTAATCCTGATAGACAACGGTTTCAGTAGTGGGTGAATCTAAAAGTAAAGGTCATTGTTCTAACCTGAGGGGTCACCCACATGAAAGGGAAGTGAGATTCTCTCTGAATCATGTTTCTCTCTTCCTGTGAAGGCAGTAGAAGATGTGGATGATTCACAGTTCACAGTTTTATAGCACTGAATTTTCAGTGTCAAAATTACTTTGAGAATGCATGAGGTCAAAGCCAATAAGCTCCCCTCCAACAAATGAAGAAAAAATTAAGGTACTCTCTGCCAGGGAAAACAGCAGCGGCATTAATTCTGAATCCTATATTTCTGAGCTGACTTTTTTTTAAAAATCACCGAAGAAATTACCAAAAATATTTTAAAACAGCCATAATCCAAAGTATTTCAATAACTAATTCCAGCTTTCTTCCTTTTCAGCAGAGGTCGTTCTTTGGTGAAGCAGCTTGAAGTTTAAAAAGAGCTTGGGAGCATTCAAATTTCTTTTGATGGGCTGAAATCAGCACGAGGTCATTCAATGGTGACACAGCACTAAGTTTATAAAGAGCTCAGAAGCTTTCAGTAAAAAACACGAAATGCTGGCAGAACTCAGCAGGCCAGACAGCATCTATGGGAGGAGGTAATAACGACATTTCAGGCCGAAACCCTTCAACAGGAGTGAAGTAACATGGGATGGTCGAGGGGGGATAAGAAGTGGGGGGAGGGGAGGGACTTCATTTTTTTTTTTATTTCCAGCATCTGCAGATTCACTCGTGTTACCTCAGAAGCTTTCAGCTTCCTTTTGGCAGGGTGAAATCATTGCAGGACCGATAAAAGAAAGAAGGTGTAAGCTGAGCAGACATTGTTGGAGCTGCCATAGTGTGAGTGGGCCTGAGTTTGAGTGGTCCTGCTTTGGTTCAACAGACTGGGGTGAGAACAGCCTTTGACAAGAACATGCAGGGGTTCCAAGTAAGAAAGTCAGTTTCTGGTAAGTTTTTTTTCTCTCTGTTCGTACATAGCTAGCACGCAGAGAATGTATCCAGAGCTGGCAATATGTTTCTTGTGTGAGATACGGGAAATTTGGGACAGCTCCAGTTTCCCTGATAATTACATCTGCATGAAGTACATTAAGCTACAGCTCTTTTAACAATCTTTTTATTAGTTAAATAAAAAAAGTACATATATCTATATAAACAAGAGGAGAATTGTCTCAAAAATCTGTATCAATAACAATTCAAATAAAAGGAAAAATACAAATTATCACGATCATACATTGAATTAATCTAATAGTATATAATAAAAAGATAATGGATTCTCCTCTTATCCATAACAAGAAGAAAAAAGATGTAAACTTTTATAATTGAAATTTAATTGTAAAAAAACCCAAAACACAAAAGAAAAAGAAAAACTGAGCAGTTCATCTTGAGGGTAAAAGCAGGAAAAAAGGAAAAACTTTCTGATCAAATCCAAAACTTCAAAAAGGTAACTGGAAGGGCCATAAGTCAGAGTCTATGAAAATAATGAATAAAGGGTCGCCAAGTTTCCTCAGATTTAAAGGATGTATCCAATGTCTGACTTCTTATTTTCTCTAAACTTAAACAGGACATAATGGAGGAAAGCCAAAAAAGGACAGTAGGTGGATTGGAATCCTTCCATTTAAGCAAAATGGCTCTCCTAGCCAATAAAGTTGTAGCTACAGCTCCTTAAAGGACTGCGTAAAGGAACTAGAGCTGCAGCTGGATAACCTCTGGCTCATATGGGAAAATGAAGTGGAGATAGATAGGAGCTACAGGGAGGTAGTCACCCCTAAGTTGCAGGAGGCAGGTAGCTGGGTAACTGTCGGAAGATGGAAAAAAAATAGGCTGCCGACACAGAACAACTCCGTGGCCTTTCCCTTCAATAATAAGTATACTGCTTTGGATACTGTTGCAAGGGGACAACACAGTGACTAGGTTGCTGGCATTGAGTCTGGCTCTGTGGCTCAGCAGGGAAAGGAGGGATAAGAGGAGGGCAGTAGTGAAGGCAGATTCTGTGGACGTGGAAGAGAAACCTGGATGGTATGTTGCCTCCCAAGTGCCAGGATCAGGGATTCTAAGGGGGAAAATTGGTTACACGGCATTACATCTATGGAAACACAGTGTATCCAAAGACAGGCAAGGAGGTAGGTGGAATGGAGGGGGGGGGGTTTCAAATGGCTCTATTAGTAAAAAATGAAATCAAATCCTTGTTAAGAGGTGATATAGGATCAGAAGATGTCGAATCCTTGGAGTACAGTTAAGAAACAGCAAGGGTAAAAAGAACCTGATGGGAGTTATATACAGATCTCCAAACAGTAGTCAGGAAGGGGGCTACAAAGTAGAACAGGAGATAGAAAAGGCATGCAAAACTGGCAATGTTGCAATAAAAATCATGGGTGGACTGGGAAAATCCTGTTGGCGCTTGATCTCAGGAAAGGGAGTTTATAGAATGCCTATGAGATGGCTTTTTAGAGCAGCTTGTGGTTGAGCTCACTAGGGGAACTGCATTGTGTGTAATGTAATGACCCAGATTTGATTAGGAAGCTTTAGGTAAAGGAACCCTTAGGAGGTAGTGATCATGTGATTGCTTTCACCTTGCAGTTTAAGAGAAGATAAAATCAGATGTATCAGTATTACAATGGAGTAAAATGAATTACAGCAACATGACAGAGGAGTTGGCCAAAGTTGATTGGAAGGGGATATTAGCAGAGATGATGCCAGGAAAGCAATGGCTGGTGTTTATGGGGCAAATTCAGAAGGCACAGGAACAATACATCCCAAAGATGAAGAAGTATTCTAAGGAAGGATGAGGCAACCATTGTTGACAAGTCAAATACAGTATATGAAAAAAGGGCATATAATATAGCAAAAAATAGTGGGAAGTTTTAGTGAATTAGGAAGCTTTAAATAAAAACAACAGGAGGCAACTAAAAAAAGAGCAAAAATAAAATATGAAGGTTATCTAGCTAATTATATAAAGAGGATACAAAAAGTGAGATTTGATTTTGGATGACTGGAAAGGATGCTGGACAGGTGGTAATGGGGTCAAAGAAATAACTTATGAGTTCAATAAGTATTTTGCGCCAGTCTTCACAAGGAAGATCACCATTGAATGCAATAAATCCCAGAGTGTCAGGGGGCAGAAGTGAGTGTTGCTGTTATTAGTAAGAAGTTTCTTGAAAAGCTGAAAAGCTTGAAGGTAGGTAAGTCAGCTGAAGCAAATGAACTACACTCCAGGGTTCTGAAAGAAGTAGCTGGAGAGATTGTGGAGGCATCAGTAATGATCTTTCAAGATTCACTAGATTCCGGAGGCCTGAAAAATTGAAAATATCAATCCACTCTTTAAGTAGGGAGGGAGTCAGAACAAAGGAAATTAGATGCCAGTTAGCCTAACTTATGGTTGGAAAGTTGTTGGGAGTCTAATATTAAGAACGAAGTTTCGGGGTATTTGCAGCCATTTGAAAAACTACACCAAAGTCAGCATGGCTTCCATGAGGGGAATGTTGTCCGACAAATCTGTTGGAATTCTTTGAGGAAATAACAGGCAGGATAGACAAAGGACAGTCAGTGGAAGTTGTTAACTTGAATTTTCAGAAGGCCTTTGACAAGGTGTTGCACATGAGGCTGTATAACAAGTTAAAAGCCAATGGTATTACATGAAAAGTACCAGCATGAGTAGAAGATTGGCTGACTGGTCTTGAGGTAAAGTGTGGGAATAAAGGGGGCATTTTCTGGTTAACTGCCAGTGACTAATGGTGTGCCACAGGGGTCATTGTTGGTACCATCTATTTTCACACTGTATGTCAATGATTTGGATGAAGGAATTGATGACTTTGTGGCCAACTTTGGTCGATCAAAGAAAGGTGGAGGTGCAGGTAATGTTGAGGAAGCAAACTGTCTGCAGAAAGTCTTAAGATTGTTACAATGGGCAAAGAAGTGGCATGGAATAATATGTAGGTAAGTGCATCGTCATGCACATTGGCAAAAGGAAAAAAGGTGGAGACTGTTTTCTAAATAGGGGAGAAAATTCAAAAATCAGAGGTGCAAAGAGACTTGGGAGTCTTCTTGCAGGTTAAGTCGGTGGTGAGGAAGGCAAATGCATCCATTTCGAGAAGATTAGAATACAAAAGCAAAGATGTAATGCTGAGGCTTTATAAGGCATCATTTAGACCATACTTGGAGTATTGTGAATAGTTTGAGCCCCTCATCTACGAAAAGATGTGCTGGCATTGAAGAGTGTTCTGAGGAGTTTCACAAGAATGATCCCAGGGACACGTATTTGATACCTCTGGGACTATACTCACTGGAGTTTAGAAGAATGAGAGGGAATCTCATTGCAACCTATTGAATAATGTATTGAAATGTCTGAATCAAGTGAATGTGAAGAAAATGTTTCCTATAGTGGGGAGAGTCCAGGACAAGTCCTCAGCCAAACCCACTGGTGGGACATAGCAAGGCCAAGGCTGTTACTGAGCAGAGTCTCTTGACAAAGGAAGTGACTGGTATTTTCTATTACAACTATGGGGAAGATGAACATTGCAAGTGGAAGTGTGAAGGGCAGGAAAACCTTCAGAAAGTTATTCAGTGGTTAATCAAACAGAGAAGGAAAGAGGTAACACTATGGAGGGACCCAGTGAGGAGTGGGTTGGCATTTTGGAGAGGATACGTTCCCGTCAGTGTCTCAAGGGAAATACTAAAGTACAAAACACTATTCCTTAAGGTTTAGTGGGACCAAGCTCTGATGTAGCCATATGGATTGAAGGTGCTTACACTAGAGCCATACTTAACACAGGTTTTCAAGTTACTTTGCTTTCTAGATCCTTTTACAACTGATATTTGACACATTTACCATTGACGTCACTCAGTACCCTTGAGATTCAGCTGCTTAGTAACTGATGAGTACCCATATGATGGTTGCTTGTCATTGAAACTGGAGTTTTTGGAAACAGATGTTAGAGTAACTGAGACTATTGAAACAGCAGTGTTGGTCTGCCTGGGCCCAGCTGAAAAGGGTGGAGCCTCCATGCTTGTGGAAACAAATATTGCTGTTCTGAGAAGGTTCATGGGAGCATACAAGGAGAGAACTTTTTGAAAACCTTATCCATCCACCCTGTTCATGGCTGCTTTTGAGAAGGTACAAGTTCCTCCTAAGCAGGATGAAGAGCAGAAACAAGGAACTGTGTGGTACACCCAGTCTATACCTGTCATGTCAGGTCCTGGAGGAGTAGCTAGTGTGACAGGAAATACCAATGCCAAGATTGCTGGAATGCCCAACAAATGGAAAAGGAGATTAACTGAGAAGGTGTTGGGACATGAAGATGTGTTTTCTACTGACGAGCCTGAGGTTGGTTACTCCAGGATTACTTGCCACACTATTAGAGCAACTGAGAACACCCCTTTCTGAGAGAAGTCTCACTGGTTAGCACCAGTGGAGGTTGAAGATGTTTGTCAGCACCTGCTTAAACTGAAGGAGACCAAGTTCAGTCACGGAGCAGGGGGACCGAGCCACCAGATGACACGAGTGACAGGCAGGGGGAGGCACCCTCTAGTAGACAGGAAAGGTTACAAGGAATGGTTGAAGATGGAAGAGCCAAAGATGGTATAAGGAAGTCTCAAAGGGTCAGGAAACCCCCAGATAGGCTGGCCTATGATGCACTGAAGGAACAGTGTTGCACCTATCCCGCAGTGAGATATGTCACTACTATTTACAAATGGACTGGAGGTCCTGATGTCACAAAATTCCTTTGAAAACTGTTAATACAGATGGGTTGATAAATTTCAAAGTCATGAGGACATGACTAATTTTGGTGGGGAAAGAGTGTAACACCCTGGTTAAGATTTTTACTGCTGCACTGTAGGTGTTTCATTTTAGTAGATTTGAAGAGAAGCCTGTTCTGCTTTCAGCATGTTTGGGTTTGAGCTAAAGGGGATGTGATGTCATCTAATCAGGATGGTGAAACTGGGAGAAGGTTCTATAGAATACTGTGCAGAAAGAGTTTTGTAATGGACACCGGTGAGGGATGAGGTCTTTATGGTGGGAGCTGGGAGAGGACAGGAGTGAAGATGGCTGAGGATGCTGTCCCTGTTGCACAAGGCACTTTGTGCAAATGAATGGCTTCAAGGAGGAAAGACCAATACTCTGGAGGAGCCCATTTGTTCACGATGGATTTCCAGTGACAATCAGAAGATAGTGTAGGCTTTCACGCAGACTGTAATGGGCCCCTTTCATTGTAGGGTCCAGTGCGTGAGTTAAAGACAACTTCAAGATGAGCTCCAACTTGTGTACATTTTGACTGGATTAACTGTAATGCACCCTTTTTATTTTTTTCCCTTTTCTTTTTCCTACTAACTGTTCAATAAAGCTGAAATTTGTAAACATACTTTCTTTATAATTGTATGCTGTGGACAGTCTGTTATTTCTTGCCGATGGGCGATTCCACAGGAACAGTAATTACACAGTATTCACACAGATCAAGGTTTGGGTAGGCGAGACATCCAAACACCCTGGGTTTGGTGGAACCCAAGTCATATCCATCCTAGACGTACGGAGCTGAGAAAGGTAGTTTTCTCACCGCTGAGTCCAGTGGCTGTTAGCGAGGGGTTAACGAGCTGCCCCTCTAGAGACACCCGGTAAAAAGGGGTTTCAAACACTTTTCCCAAGCAATTTTAAGGTGTCTTAAAGGCAGAAATACAAAAATCAGAGAGCAGTGGGTGCATACAATGCCCTGCCAGGGGTGGTAGTACAGGCAGATATATTAGGGACATTTAAGAAACTCTATATCAATAGACACATGAAAGAAAGAAATCTAGAGGGCTATATAGGAGGGATGGGTTAGATTAACCTTAGAGTAGGTTAAAAAGTCAGCACAACATCATGGACTGAAGGGCCTGTCATGTGCTGTAACATTCTATGTTCAACTTACATAGGTTATAAATTTAGATGAGAATGACTGGATTTTTTTTGAGTAGGCAGAATTAAAATAGGTAGAAATCAGAAACAAGGAGCACAAACCGATTCCTTACCTCTAATATGGAAAGCCTCTCATGTAATTGTACTTTACAATGGTTTCAATCAAGAGAAATGGGTTTGTAAATCGGGTCATGCAATAATTGTTCCAGGAGAATGTAACTTGTGTACAAAGTGGACAATCTGCAGCTGTAGCCTGGAGAATGTCCAGAGAACGCAGAGTTCTACCAACCACATAATAGATAATTTAAATTCCATGCCAGAATAAATTACATTGCAGAAAAGGTAAATGGCCAAAATAGTAAACACATTTGTGCCTATTCTGACATCTTGTACCAATTTGGCCATTAAAAGACACAAAGTGATAAAAATAATGGGAAACCAAAGATTGAATGCAATCAGTGACATAAGAGGGATTGGAGAAAGCAATAATTCTAAATTATTAATTTAACAAATTGTTAACTAATTTCTGGCCTGATGGCCTTCATATTGAGCTTCTCAAGGTGGCGGCTGCAGAAATATTGGAAATATAATTTCTGGGTTCTCACATATGCATTCATTTGGGGAAAAAGCATATTTCATATAAATAGTTAACGGAGGGTAATGTTCATGTCCTCCTTAAGCTCAATTATGAAACAAATGCTGGAAGTTACTATCACAGAAGTTGAAAATTATCAAATGAGTATGCAGACAAGATTTTATCAAAGGGAGATGTTTACCAAATTTAATAAAACATTTGAAAGATTGTTACAAGAGCACAAGTCTGTCTACTCTACTTGAATTTTCCAAAGGCATTTATTGGGAAATTGACATATAGAAAATTTTACACAGCAAGTTGGTGACAAAGAAAGCAGCATGGATGGAGAGCTTGTTAAAAAGCACAAGACTAGAAATCACGAGGAAAATCAATAGCATACAGTCAATGGAAAGGTGCAAATATGTAAAGGGTAGAAACAACTGATTTCCTGAAATTCAAGAAGTACCATGTCTATTTTTGTCGAATAAAGGACATACATTCAAGTTACTGAAAATGTATTGCTAATAATATAGAAAGAAACAATATTGTTAATTAAAATATTTGTGGCAATAAAAATGCTACAGAGGACTTTAACAGTGAAAACATAAGAGGTGATCCACTTCCACCATATTTATTGACCTTTGCAACAGAGAAAAATATCAATAGCAAGAGTACTAAGCTTTAGATTTAAGGCAAATAGCATATATCATAAGTGTACAAAGCTCTAATGAGGCAAGAGCTGCAATGCAGAGAAATCCTGGACACTCCTCCATGTGCAATCCTGCTGCCTCCACACAATTTTAAGCTGCCCCTCTTTCTTTTAAAATTTCTGTTTTAGTCAGTTTCATTTTATTTTAATGGGAACCTTGCACCCTTGCCCTGATGCTCCTGATTTTTCCCTCTGCCATTTTGCTTACAGGTGGTATAATAGCCTTATATTAATTCCACGGTTCTACTTTTATATGAATGTTATGTCTTTTCTTACATTTCTTGTTGATCTCTCCTAAGTCACTGGCTCTTCTTGGAGCACAGATTCAAATCAAGCCAAGTTGCTTTTTACTGTTGTTTCAGCCATAACTGCTGGTACAGTACACAGTAAAAATGAGATAATGTTTTTCAGGACCATGATGCTACATGAACAATACAAAAACTACACTGAACTACGAAACCAACACAAAAACTACACTAGACTACCAACCTACCCAGGATTACATAAAGTACTTTGTACACAGAACAGTACAAGCATTATAAACAAATAAACAGGACAATAGGCACAGCAGAGGTCAGTAGGTTGGTAGTCCAATGGCTTGGGGGGAAATCTGTTACATAAATAAACAGCTGAATGGCGGCACCCGGGATTCCGTCCGTTTCTGTACTCTCACCAATTACACCGAGTATTTCTCACCAATTACACAAAACTGCAAGTGAACTTCCTACTCTTACACAAACTGACATTTATACACTTGACAAGTCTCATTCCTTTCCAGCCAACTCGCAATGCAGCCAGTGAATTTGCTTTCTATTCATTTATGTAAGCTATTGACAAATGTTTCTGTATTGTCAGCTTATCAACAAAAATACTGATTTTTTAAAAAAAAATTCTTAATGTCCTTCATTCCATATTGAAAGTTAAACCTGTATTTCAACCTGAAAAAATTCAGTTCAATTATTGAATAATATGCATATCTCTTGAAAAAAGTCCTACATACAACAGCTTCAATCAAAATATATGAAATACAAAAGAAGTGTTGATAAATACAGGAAGTTAAGTGCAAATATAGTAGAATTAATGCAGAAGCTGTTGTAGAAATAAGAGTTAATGTATATGTAAATCTATTGACAAATAAAACAAATTGAAGTTAAAAAATCAGATCAGAATTATAAGGTCATTATACACCAAAACAATCTTAGAGAAATATGAAAAGATGGAATCTTTGGTGAGTGTTATCTTCAGGCCTCAAGTTATTTATTGTAGTACAAAAAGCAAAGAAGTGCACATAAGTAATGAAATTCAGTGCAAAATAAAATCAGGAAACTGATAGACAAATGTAAAGGCTAATGATCATGATATGCATTTCAAAAAGGCACTGGAACCTAAAGGACGAACTTTCTTTAATTTAAAATGTTAATTTATTGAAACTAAGATCTTATTGGGACTGTTTTTCTAAATATAAAGGAAAAAATGTTCAGATCTGTATTTTACAACAATTTCTTGATGTTTTCAATATACTCCCTATAACATCCAAAAGTCACCCTCCCTTGACATAGTCCTGCTGAATTCCTAAATTATTTTATTTTACTTTACTTATGTTATGGATATCACTGAATCCTTTATTTCTTGATGTTGAAGGAATATTTATAACAAGGAGAGTCAACTATCAAGGCATACATCATAAAGTCATAGCTATCAGCAAAGTATAAACACAAGAAATAATGCATTGATATAAATCTTGGTTTTGTCTTTAACCCCCTACATTTCCAGTCCCAATGAAGGGTCATGGCCCAAAACATCAATCTCATATTCCCTTGCAGACATGCCGCCTGATTGGCTGAATTCCTCCAGCATTTATGTGCGCTTATCAGCAGAGTAGACTTTCCACAGGCAGCAAGATCAAAAACTCAAGTGGTGTCCTGGCTTTCAGAACAAAAGGAAGAAACCAATGAAAGTAAAGAAAACTATTCAGAAAAGAGTTTTACCCGATTGGCTATGGTGATGACCTCTCCTTCGTTGACTGTCAGTTCATCATTTCCAGGTTCAGCTACGAAGTTGTACAAAACACGGGCCTGTTCAATGACAAGTAAATAATATTAACTGAATGTTGTCAAATTGTTCTGAAATAAAATAACAGTAAATCAAATTCACCCCAGTCACCTAACAAAGCCTATTGGGGCAACAACCAAAAGATGAATGAGACTTATTTTCCTCCTTTGTCTAAGGTACAAACTTAGTAGTGATTTGAACAAAACTGCCAGTTTACTCTGTAGACTATTTGCACTTTTTCTGAAATTAAAAAAATCATTTCATCTACCAAGAAAATTTTTCAATGATGTGCTGTCTTTAAAGTCATGTGAAAATAATAATTCAATAAAATAAAGTCATGACAAAGATAAAATGTTTCATGCCATATTTTCTTTTTTAATGATCAAATTGGACTAACTGTAAACCACGTACATGTAAAATAACTCCTTTCAGAAGTAGGATATAAACATTTGACAAGAATAATTATTTTAATGCATAACTGCTATTTTAATACACAATTCAAAATTCAGTGAACAATATCAATCCAAAACAGAGACACAAGAGATTTTGCAGATGCTGGAAATTTGAACAGCACATACACAGCAAGTCAAGCAGAAGCTATGGGAAGAAACAGTCAATATTTTGAGCTGAAACTCTTCAGTAGAACTGGAAAGAACGCAGGAAGGAGGCAGAATAAGGTGGGGGAAGGGGGAGGAGTACAAGTTGCCGAGTGATAAGTGAGTCCATACCAATCTCCCAAACAAAAGGTGTAGCCATGGGGACTTGCATGTTACCCTGCTATGCTTGACTTTTCACCAACCATGTGGAACAGTCAATGGTTCAAACCTACATTTGTAATGGTCCTACTCTTTCTTTGCTACATTGATGAATGCATTGGTGCTGCTTCTTGCACTCAGGCTAAGCTCATTAATTTCATCAACTTCCCCTCCAACTCTGCCCTAAACTCCCTTCGCTTTCTTGATTAGGGCACCACAGTAGCGTAGCGGTTAGTGCGATGCTATTACAGCTCAGGATGTTCCGGAGCTCAGAGTTCAATTCCAGAGCTGTCTGTAAGGAGTCTGTACGTTCCCCCTGTGACTACATGGGTTTACTCCAGGTGCTCCAGTTTCCTCCCACAGTCCAAAGACATACCGGTTAGTACCGTAGATTCCGGATTTTAAGCCGCTACTTTTTTCCCACATTTTGAACTGCTTTGAATTTTGCGGCCTTTAATACGGAGCGGCTAATGCATTATTTTTTTTCATGCCGCCTCGTAAACATTTTGCCTCGTAACAGTAGACCAATAAAATTGATGAGTAGTTCACAGAGGTCCAATGAAATTGTACGATAAATCAAGCGCACTTTCACAATTAAATTATTGTAAATCAGTCATTTGTACTCACCCTCATCAACATGGAAAACACTCGAAGAAAAGCATTGTGCTGCCTTTATGGCAGTTATTTAGTTTATAATATTTTCGCTTAGTAATTCATTTTCTAGTTAAAGTTAGAAGAGTTTTAACTATATTTGTTTTCTGTACTACATCGCGGGATGCTATGACATCACACCCGGTTTCGCCGCGTCTTGTGGGATACCAGTTTGCGATAAACGGAAAGGAGGGGGGGAGCGGCGGAGCCAAAACGCTGCTTTTAAGTTAAAGGCGATCAATAACTTTTCCTGGTAGGCTGCAGTATATATATTTTTTACCAGTCGTTAGGAGATATTGGAATATTGTTCAGTAAAGAAGTATACGCAACGTATATTTAAAAGTAGCCGCGTTACGGGCACGGTTCGAAAAAAAGCATTTGCAATATGTATTTGTTTTTGTTACCATATGGATTTAATTAAAAGTTAAAAAATCCTCACGTGTAATATCTTTCTGTGTAAATATCTCATATTACAACGTGGGACACCTGCGGCCGAAAATCCGGTGCGGCCTTTACAAGTAAAAAATTGATTTTATTTCTAAAATTAGAGCCAGCGGCTTTTAATCAGGTGCGCTCTGTAGTCCGGAATCTACGGTAGGTTAATTGGTCATTGTAAATTGTCCTGTGATTAGGCTGGGGTTAAATAAGCAGGATGTAGGGCAGTGCAGCCTATTCTGTGCAGGATCTCTAAATGAATTTTAAAATATGCTTAAAATAATCAGTATCTCTGGACCCAGATTACCTACTGACGTCTTTCACAAACCCACTGACTCCCAGCTATCTTCCCATCTTGTCACTAATAATAAAAAAGTCTCAGTTATTCTACCTCATTTGTTCTCAGGATGAAGCTTTCCATTCCCAGACCACTATCATTTTCCTTCCACCACTCTTGATGCTCCCTGCCGTATGTCCTCCATTTTCCACATTATCTGCTCTCACATCCCATCCAACTCCCACATAACAGAGATAGGGTTCCCCTTGTCCTACCTAACATGCCACAAGCCTCCTTATCCAGCACATCATTCTCCACTACTTCTGACATTTCCAAAAGGATGGCACCACTAGGCACATCTTCCTCCTGTGCGCCCCCCGCCCAACTTTCCATAGCAATCATTCTCTCCACGAATGGTCCACCCTTGTCCACTTGTCTGTCCAAGAACTTATCCCTGCAATTATGTTAAATGCTACACTTGGCCCTACACCTCTTCCTTCACCACCATTTAGATGAGGAGACACTTTACCTGCAAGTCTGTCAATGTCATTTATTGAATCTGGTGCAGCCTCCGATACATCAGTGAGAATCAACACAGAGTGGGAGATCACTTTGTTGACCATCTTCACTCTGTCTAAAACAGCCAGGATCGCTGGGTAGCCACCCATTTCAATTCCATTTCCCATTTCCACATAGGCATATCTGTCCACAGCTGCCTCCTGCCACGATGAGACCAAACTCAGGTTGGAATAACAATGCTTAATATTCTGTTTGGGCAGCCCCAAACCTGATGGCATCTACATTGACTTCTCTAACTTTCAGTACCCACTTTTATGAGCTCCCCCTTTGTTTTCCCTTATTCTAGTAGCCCTCCTACCCTTCCCTCTTTCTCACCCTCATGTCCCGCCTATCACCTCCCTCTGGTTCTCCATCTCCCTCTCTTTATTCTATGGTTTACACTCTCGCCTATCAGATTCATTCATCTTCAACCCTTTCCCTCTTCTATTACTTCGTAGCTTCTCACATCTTTCCCACCCTCCCCAATGTACCTACCTTCCCCCTCAACTGGCCTCACCTATTACCTACCAGGCTGTACTCCTACCCCCTCCCAACATTCTTACTCTGGTTCCTGCCATGTTCCTTTCCAGTCTTGGATGAGGACCACAGCTCAAAAGTTTGTCTGTTTATTTCCTCCATTGATGTTGCCTAAAAACAGAGCAGTTTTATCTCCAAGGAGTCCAAAAAAAATTCAAAGAATGTGACCGCAAGGTTCGACAAAACTGAGAAGCAACAAGAACAGAAAGTTAATAAAAGTAGCACAGAAGAACCCGAACAATTAAAGAGAAATAGATACAGTGGATTCTGGTTAATTGGGCCACCGGTTAATCGAGGAAGCTGCTTATTTAGAACAACTCTTAAACAGCAAAAACCAATTGAGAAAATGACTGGAACTCCCTTCATTGATTTGAGACACTATGCTGCTTTATTGTGACAGGAGACTTGCCAAAAAGTTTCTAACTAGTATCTGTCAGGTACACTCATGCAACCATTAGACCATGCTTAGAGCAAACAGTTTTTAAGTAGCGTCAGTTGCATATTATTGTCACTGATTGTTCATGAGAAATAAGTAGCAAGACAATTCAGTTTTGCTCACTGTGGTTCTAAGCATTCAGGCTTGGAGATGCCAGAAATGTCCGGGAATAAAAATGAAACAATTTTTATGAAATTTTTTAATGAAACAAATAATGCTCAATGAAAAATTTGAAGGTATCGATAATCATCTTTAATGTTAACCATGAAAATGAAGGTTGGGAGAATGCAATTATCGAAAGCATTGTCTGAAGGCACTCCATTATCTACATGAGGTGTCTGTGCTGATTTTATTCATTTACAGTCAAAAGGACACGGCAGCGTAGACTGGATTAATTCCACCACCAATAACTATTAGGAACTAATACAGTGTAAAACTATTGAGTGTTCTAATTTGTTCTGCATTTCATTTAAATGCATAATTTGTTACTCGGCAAAATGGCAGTTATTTTTAAAAATTTATCTTTTTAATGATTTCCATGAAATTTTCACTAATTGAGTCAGCCACTTAATTGGGCCAAAATGTACTGGTCCTCAGGTGAGCCAATTAACAGGAATCCACGGTAATTCCATTATCTTAGGATACATGGCACATCATCTGCTCATGATCTACACATGGGAAATCTGCCAGGCTGAGCAAAAATATTTCTGACAAATAAGCCATGTTTTCAATTGGGTGAAAATTCTGTTTCGAATTAAATATACTTTGCAGATTTTTTTAAATCCGACTATAAGATTCCAAATGATTCAACCTGGATACCTTCTTTATCAATACTTCCACATCCCACAACACTTTATATTACTCTTCCAACTAGCCTCCCATGCTCCATAAAAATTCACTTTTAAAATGATTCTCATTGAAATTCTTGCAGTTATCAGATTTTTCCTGTCCAATTATCTGCACCACCTCTAAGTTTACTTATCTACATAGAATATTACTTTCTTGGGAATGCTGGGGCCAAGTTAACAGTTTCCAATATGCCCTTAATTTATTTAATCTTCATCTCCTTCGTCGGCGACTTCCAACAGTCGACTCCAAGGCACATGGGCCATTTTCACATAATAACCAAGGTAATGAACCAGTGTACTGAGCTTGCAGTATTCTACGTTACCAATATCTGACAGAGTCTCCCAATCACAATAAAAAACATCCAAGACAATCATTCGCACCTTTTTTTGGACTGTACACTATCTCGGCACAATGGTATGCCGGGATACCACAGGTCCAGGTGACAACTCAACAAGTTCAGCTCTATCACTATCGAGCAATTCACTGATGGGATAGTCCTGCAGTACTCAACGTTCTTAGTATCCAGCAGCGACTTGTGATCATAAAAGAGATGTGCAAGATGAACAATTAAACTGGCAGCTGCATCCGAGTGCGTCACCATCTTACCACTCCCTTCTCCTTAGTCTTCAGTTATTTTTGTCTTAAGCTTTCTCCATGGCTGAATATCTCCAATTTTTCTTTTAATTCCCAGGGGTACTTTTATCAATTGCACAAGTACAAATTGTTGTCCAAGATCTTAAACATATTTGATCAGGACTGTGGTTACAGAAACTAGTTCCTTATTTTGTCATAAACTGACAAAGGCCTCCTGAAATCTGGAGGTTATTATCCTGTACTTTCTGCTGTTACTTTATCTTTTTAATTTGTCCCTTGGGGTGGAGATTTCAAGATTCAAGATTGTTTAATGCCACTTCCAGTACACAAGTGTAAAGGAGAATGTAATTGTTACTCTGGACCTGATACAGCACAAAAATAAGATAAAGAACACAAAAGAAAACACAATTTACAGATATAGAGCTAGAGAGAGAAAATGTCCATAAAGTGATACTAGCAGTGGTGGTTGTGGGTGTGGATGAGTGGATTAGTGGATGGAGATATTGATCAGCCTTACTGCTTTAGGAAAGTAGCTGCTTTTGAGTCTGGTGGTCCTAACATGGATGCTATGTAGCCTCCTCCCTGATGGAAGTGGGACAAACAGTTCATGAGCAGGGTGGGTGGGCTCCTTCATGATTTTACTGGCCCTTTTCCGACACCTTTCTATACATCTCCTTGATGGCGGATAGGTTGGAGCCAGGCATTCACTGGAGTGCAGTTTCTATACCATGCAGTGATGCAGCTTGTCAGGATGCTCTCAGCTGTGCATCTGTAGAATGACACGAGTACAGATGTGCATAGTCAGCTCTCTTCTGCCTTCTCAGAAAATAGAGGCATTGGTGAGCTTTCCTGATTGAGCTGAATATGTTCTGGAACCATGAGCAGTTCTGAGAGATACAAGGATAGGTGTGAGTAGTGCAAGTTCTCGTGAAGTCAACAACCATCTCCTTTTTCTTGTTGACATTGAGGAAGAAGTTATTTGCCTAGCACTAGATCTCGAGCTCTTCCACCTCTTCTCTGTAGGCCATCTCATCATTGTTGATGAGCCCTACCACTATCTTGTCATCAGTGAACTTAGAATGACTTACTCCCTCTATAAAAGTGGGAGTAAGTGTCTTGCTTCCACTATAATCTGAGTCGAAGGTGCTTGACAGCTCCAATGCAGGACCCACAGTCTCTGTCACAGATGCAACTCAATTAGGATTAAAAGACGAATTGATTCAGTTCTTGCACACTGAGTTTGCACTTGATCTCCCCAAGTTTCTTTTGGAGACATAATGTTCCAATTACATGTTCAGTAGCTTCCTTCCAATTTAACATTCTAATCAATTTCTGCAAGCTAAATGGTTACAGAGTACCTATTATAAAACAAAGGTTAGAATTGTATTCCACAAACATTCCTCCTTTCCTCACAGACCACTTACTCACATTTTCACCTTAAATAGAGAGCGCAACAACCACCCATTTTCTTTCTACCTCCCGAATCCATACAAACCACCAAGCACCGATTTAAACTCATCTCATTTTATTCTCATCAATTTTCTCCAGATTCCTCAACACCCTGACTCACTGGGGTCAATTTACAAGAGGTTTATGAACCCACATCTCTGGAAAGGAGGAAGAAAGTGGTCTAAATTGAAATTACAATGGATTTACCCTTATTTCTATTCAGCCTTAGGTACAACTCAACTGTATTACCATCCTGAGTATTTCTCCATTATAGCCCCAAGTTCTCCAGGTTCCATACTTGCTGCAGCAAACACCTCCAGCTCATCAATATTAACATCTGGCATACCATGAACTCCATTCACAGCCTATTCTCATTACCAAAACAAATACAGGTCATTAAATCAGAGTCATACAGCATGGCAACAGGCCTTTTAACTTCCTGAGTCCACACCATCAACTACTTAAAATAACTCCCAACACTCTTGAACAATTTCTAGAGGTTAAATAATCTACCAACCCAAACAACTTCGGAAAATGAGAAAAAAACAAGTTGAGGTAAAACAAATCCAAGCAGTCACTGGGAGAACATACAGTCTCCAAGCAGAAAGCATCAGAGGATTGAATTTGGGTTACTGGAGCTAACACAGCAGCTCGACTAACTGAAGCACTGAATCCAGATTCACTGCAAATTATATTTGTCAGCACAAGAACAATCTCAAGTCCCCTCTGCCAGTGTTGTCACTATATATCATAAAAATGACCTAGATTGTTTCGTACTCTCCAATTTTTAACTTAGTGAGCTTCAAGTTTATAAACTATTTCCATCTTTAAAAACTTATATAATAAAGACAATAAAGTCACTGAATTATCCTTTGCAAACAACCAAACTATCAGAAATAATATTCCTAAGACTCTGCAAAAATGAGCAGACCATGAAGGCTTCTTGTTTCCTTAAATGTCTAAAAATTTCATGTCTATTATTCCAACCAAATAACTGTTGTCCCTCACAAAACAGGAAGCAAAGCCGAATAAGCATCAAAGGCTGCTTGATTATTGCTACACAAGTGTGCGTTTGCAAACTTCCTAACATTAAATGAAAACCTCATTTATAACCATTTTTCAACTGATTGATAAATTGATCAACAGGTGCAAGCAAAGTCACATCTGCTGTTCCCCTTTGGACTGGTGCAAGAACGACTTTCAGTTTAGATCAGAGAATTACATCTGAAGCAAGCTGACATCCACAACCACATTCAATATTCCACATGGCTCCTCAGTCAGTCACAATAGATAGGCACAGCTTGTTAACAGTAAGTACTCGTTTTTCATGTGACATATAGCTTTCGGCTTGAGTGTATTATTGAAGAGTCCACATATTAAACAGAATCAGTCCACAGACTGGGATGTACGTTAAACTAGAAAATAAGGCTCAAACCTTTGACTGGTGGATACCCGCACATTTCAAAATTAGTAGAAGTAAACTCCACACAGTCATTCCTGAAATCAAGCTCCATTTTCCACACATGGGACACTTTGCACTATGTCAAGGACAAAAATGTGATAAATGAATTAAGAGACTCAAAGCTGGTGCTGTCTAGTATCAGGAGCAGAAAGCATTCCAGCTCTATGATCTGGTCCTCAAAAGAAAAAATTATATTTATTACAGAACAGAATGAGGTCATTCATCCTATGGGATCCAAACTTGATCCCAGCAGGGCAATCATATCACACACATTTCTCTTTTCTTTTCCCCTATTCTCTCACATTCCCATCAACTCCCTTCTGTTTCTTAGAGTAAGTCACAATAAGTGGTAACTTGCAGTAGCCAGCCAGTTTCTGAGGTATGTGAGGAAACCCTGGAAGTCAGCAGGAATGCATATAGGTCACAGGGAGAATGCACAAATTCCACACAGACACAATCCAAGGTTTGGACAGAGGTGCAGCACTAACTGCAGAACTACAAATGACACACTGGGTATAGTTCATGCCAACATAGAACAAGGCATTTTTGAAAGTAGGATGTCATATTGGTGATAGAACAACACAAAACTGCATATGGTAGACTAAGAGTTAGAATCATGCACCTTAAACATCAAAAGAAAAACACTTCAGTGCTGCAAATTTAGTCATAAGTACACTGGACATTTACTGAACTATCAGTTGGTGGATCCTCTACAAACGCCATTTTCAAGGCTGAGCCCGGGATCAGAGGTGAAACACAAACCATAAGTATACTTGCTATCACATGCTATCAGGGGTGTCCAATAAGAGATTCTCTCATACTCTGAAGTCCCCACAAATGAAGATTTCAAACAATGCAATTCACTTAACATAATATGAAGAGATGAGTGAGTTTGTGGAACAATAGATAAGGTGTGAGAGAATAGGACTAATCAAGTGTGACAGTGGAAAAATGTGTATGGAACTGGAGGAGATGGCAGAGGTAGTTAATGAACACTTTGCTTCAGTCAACACACACAAAATGCTGGTGGAATGCAGCAGGCCAGGCAGCATCTACAGGAAGAAGCACTGTCAACATTTCTGGCCGAGACCTTTCGTCAGGACTAATGAAGCTTCTTCCTATAGATACTGCCTGGCCTGCTTCATTCCACCAGCATTTTGTGTGTGTTGCTTGAATTTCTAGCATCTGCAGATTTCCTTGACTTTGCTTCAGTATTCACTACGGAAAAAGATCTTGGTGATTGTTGGGATGGAGTTCAACCCTGATAAGTGTGAGGTGGTTCATTTTGGTAGGTGAAATATGATGGCAGAATATAGTATTAATGGTAAGACTTGGCAGCGGGGAGGATCAGACGGATCTTGGGGTCCATGTCCATAGGACACTCAAAGCTATTGCGGAGGTTGACTGTGTGGTTAAGAAGGCATATGGTGTATTGGGCTTCATCAACCGTAGGATTGCGTTTAAGAGCCAAGAGGTAATGTTACAGCTATATAGGACCTTGGTCAGATCCCGCTTGAAGTACTGTGCTCAATTCTGATCACCTCATGACAGGAAGGATGTGGAGACTATAGAAAGGGTGCAGTGGAGACTTACAAGGATGTTGCCTGGATTGGGGAGCATGCCTTACGAGAATAGATTGAATGAATTTGGCCTTTTCTCCTTGGAGCGACGGAGGACGAGAGGTGACCTGACAGAGGTGTACAAGATGATGAGAGGCATTGATTGTGTGGATAATCAGAGGCTTTTTCCCAGGGCTGAAATGGCTAACACAAGAGGGCACAGCTTTAAGGTGCTTGGAAGTAGGTAAGTACAGAGGAGACAATGTGGTAAGCTTTTTTTTAAAAACGCAGAGAGCAGTGAGTGTGTGGAATGAGCTGCCAGCGACTGTGGTGGACGTGGATACAATAGGGTCTTTTAAGAGACTCCTGGACAGGTAAATGGAGCTTAGAAAAATAGAGGGCTATGGGTAACCCTAGATAATTTCTAATGTAAGTACATGTTCAGCACAGTATTGTGGGCTGAAGGGCCTGTACTGTGCTGTAAGTTTTCTATGTTTCTCTGTCTCAAATCATTTTTCTCCTCAGACTGCTTTAGGATAATTATAGGTCAATATATTTTTTATTCATTCATTCTTTTTAATTTTCTGAAAGTCCCCTGCAATATACTTCTATTTATATGAGAAATAGGAGACCACAAGGCTCCCGATTGTGCAAGGCTTCAAAATTTTGTTTTCTAACCAAATGGAAATCAGTCAATATAACAGATGTTTCACTGCTCTCTTGCTTAAAATATTTTCACCATTTAAAAATTGCACCGTTTTGCTATTCTTCCCAACAAAAAGCTTACATTTCATGCATTAACTCTCCTGTATCCTCTTGACCACTTGTTCAACCTGCCTGTTTCTCACTGCCAACTCGATCATCCTCAGGACTCCAGAAGACCATACAACATTGGAGCAGAATAAAGCCAGTTGGCCCATTGTGTCTGCTCCGCCATTCAATCATGGCTAATTCACTTTGCATTATCAGCAACTTAAAGAAAGGTACTTTAAAAGTACATCCAAGTCATAAATATAGAATGTAAAAGCAGAGGTTGCAATATTGATCTTTCTTCTATCCTTGCTAACTCGTTAAAGGTTGCTCAATCATTCTCAATGTTTTGACCTTTGACTAATCCTCTACTTTAAAGCATTTTTCCTCATTTGACAGAACAACCTTTCATGCAGATTTTCTTTTCATAACAAACCCAGAGATCAATGGACTGAAACCATCCCTTGCTCTTTACAAACAAGAGGAAAATCTGCAGATGCTGGAAATCCAACCAATACACACAAAATGCTGGGGGAACTCAGCAGGCCAGACAGCATCTATGGAAAAAAAAGTACAGTTGGTGTTTCAAGCTCAAACTGTTCAGCCGTCCTGAAACATCAACTCTACCTTCCCCCCCCCCCATAGATGCTGTCTGGCCGTCTGAGTTCCTCCAGCATATTGTGTGCCTTGCTCTTTAAGTTCATTTTGTCTGCTATGCAATAATTTTGAGAATTTTAAAATCATAAAATTTTCCAAATTCTTAACCAAGCACTATTACTGTCACTGATATGATTCTTACTTCTTGATTAATATTCCTCCATGGCCTTCGTATAGTAGTTGAGAAGCAGTTTAATAGTTCCTCTTGCCAGCAAAAGCAAATGGATTTAAACTAAACTGAATTAAATATAATCCTTTTCCAAAAAGGCAACACTATCTGGGATCACAAAAATAATAAACCCATCAGCAACACTTGCCTACAGGAGCTCTTCACTTGCATACATGCACATAAAATCCACATTTAAGGTGTACTGCATCTCTTTCAAAATTACTCCTCCCACTTCTGAAGGACCTTTTATTCTGACATTTGTCCCTAATGATTATCCATGCGTTCTCTTCATCTTAGTTCTTCTCTCCTTACCAAATTAATTTCAAAGCAACCCCACAACAGCATCCTGCCCCAGATCTGGTCCCAATGTCCCAGTATATTAAACATTGTAACCCCTGGGTCGCCTCAGGCATCGCTCAAACTCGTTCTAGTCTAGGGGGAGCGGCCTTCAGCCCCACCAAACTGGGTAATCAGCTGGTGTGGATGCTGTGTGATGTCCCCGCCTCGCCCAAAAAACAGACAGTACACCTTATGCGATTAAATGAGTACAATTTATAAAGATTACTATAACTAAGCGATTCCTAACGATACAGTATATATGAATAAAAGAAAAAAAAGAAAAGGCGCCAAACTTATCAAAGTCCAAACCACTTCGTGCACAACCGTTGGAGCTCAATTACTGAAGTATTTTGGCATTCGATCCCCTCCGACTTCCTCGACCCGCCTCCTGGGACCCCCACGGTGGTCGACCAGATGCTCCACACTCCTCTGTCTCCGTCTCCTCTCATCACCGAAAACCTTGGGCCGGGGACCGTCGCCCAGCTTCCAGCACCCCGTCCTCTCTCTCTCACTCCATCGCGCCGACTCCCCAAAATCCCCGCCAACAATCAGTTTACAGTCCCAAACAAGCTTCCAGCACTTATCATAACAAAGACGCTAGCATTCCTACTATTAACACAGGCGCCAGCATTCCTACTATTAACACAGGCGCCAGCATTCCTACTTTTAACAAAACAAAGACGCCATTTTGATTACATACACAGTAACAAAGAAAAAGAAAAAAACCTCCGTTACAACATTACTGAGAAATAATATAGGAAACACTTAGTTAAAACAACCACTATTTAAACCCAAATGCATTACAGCCAAACAACTACTCTTAAACTTAAGTCAGCATTGTAATGGTGGGAGAAATAGCAGTAAATTTAAGCACAACATCCCATAATCCACACTGAGATAATCACCAGATTATCTGTTTATATATTGGTTGATGAAAAGCTATTGGTGAACAGAACTGCTAACTGCAAGACAATTTACATTCACTTGAGCAGCAGAAGGGGCCATGATTTCATATCTTATTTGGAAAGTATCTAACAGTGTTGGAAGTACTAGCATGGATTACACTCTCAAGTCTTTAGATTAAAGCTCAAAGCAGAAGACCATTCTACGCAGTTTGAATTCAGATCCCTGGAAGCAATCAAAGATAGATATCCCCAAAGATCTACTGTTCTCTGTGTGGTGTGGACCCAAGTTGGTTTAGCCTGGTATTGAGTTCAACAATAAATCAGATTATTTATCAGATCAGCCAGCCAAGGATGGTGAAAAATACAGGAGCTTCCCAGGATACTGAAAACCTGAGTCATGGAAACCAGATTTTATACTTTTTTCCCCATTAACTGTTAAAGAATTTTTCCAGATAATATGTTATGTATTATTAATTAATGACCGGATATAGTACAAATTCCTTTGAATTAATCAGACGTACAGGTGACAAATAAAAGTAATCATTAAATCTTTGAAATTATGTGAGTGATTATTTGATGAAAATAAATTATAGAAACTATAGAGAATGGATGTCCGTCTTGGAGAGAGAAAAAAAACATAGGCTTATGGACAGTTCTCAGGAATGAATTTCCCTGATAAGCCAGGCCAACCAGTACTTGCATATGTAAACAAGGAAATTAAAAAGACATCACCCTTTTCAATCACGTAAGAAGATGGCATTTTTACAGAGTACAAAATAAAGTTTACGGCTGTCATATTAGTCATAAAATAGTGAATATTTTAAAAGTTACATTGTATTTTGAAATATTTATTGGAGAAAATCACACTCATTAGACACAGATTACTAATAAAAGAAGCTGCTGAATAGTGAACACATAAGATGCTGGAAGAACTCAGCAGGCCAGGCTGCATTATGGAAAAGAGTCAACAGTTGATGTTTCGGTCCTGATGAAGGGTCTTGGCCCGAAATGTTGACTGTTGACTTTTTTCCCCATAGATGCTGCCTGGCCTGCAGAATTCCTCCAGCATTCTGCATGTGTTGCTTGAATTACCAACATCTGCAAATTTTTTCATCTGTGTTAAACAGTAATTATAGTTTATAACTTTAAAAACAGTTGCACAATATCATATCAGGGTACCTTGAGGTGAAAATGATGCCTAAATAGCTTAATGTTTTGTATGATCAATCATGACTAGAGATGGCTGCAAAACAGTTCTCTGTGGTGGGGGGAATTATTGGCAATAGCTGGTTAACTGCAATTGTGTGCTTCATAAATTGCTGTCAGTTTCATGATGAGCAATGACATGAAACTAGCAGTTTTGCTGATGTTACAACCACCAAATCTATGTATGATTTTCTGATCTAGCAGTGAGAACGCTTGTATTGAGCCAAAATATGTTGGAGTACATACACCTTTGAAAACTAACAGTCACATTTCTACTGTGCATCAAAAGTGTAAAAGTTACATGCAGATAATACAACTATAGTTGTAGACTTTGTAAAGTTACGGCCATTTCCACATCACAGAAAACAGGATAACTTTTTTAAAATGTAAAATAGAGGAGTTAACGTCAGGACTGTCCTCCCGTACTTCAAAATTCACAGCAAAAAAAAATGGCACTTCACTTGGCAGTTTGAACTAACCTTTTGGACCCTATTAAAATAGTAAACATTCATAGAATGAGGCATTGCTGAGGCAGTCAATTGGCCCACTGTACCGTTACAAACATTTTGAAAAGATGTTCAGTCTCGCTCCTCTGCTCTTCCCCACAAGAAGTTTTCTTTATTCAACTATTTATTGAGTTTCCTTACAAAATGTATTATTGAAGGTCTAGCACTGTTTTTGGTTTTGCATTCTACTTCACAGTTCAATTTTCAAAGTCAAGCCAATCTCTTCAGGTTCCAAGCACCTTCATCTCTAACCACCCCCCCCCCCCCCCCAAGACCTGGGACTCAACACCTCCCTTCATAACTGGATCCTTGACTTTCGACCAACAAACCACATCAGTAAGGCTAGGTAGCAGCACCTTCACCACAATTATTGTCAACACCAGACTACACCCTCAGCCCCTACTCTACCCCTAATACATCACAACTGCGTGGCCAGATTGTGTGCTAATTCCATCTACTAGCTTGTAGTTAATATTACTATAGTGTGCCATATCTCAAATAATGAGTCAGAGAACAGTTAGGAAATAGAGAGCCAAGTGACAGTTTCATGACAACCTTCCCCAATGTCAGCAAAAAAGAATTAATCACTAACTTTCAGGAAGGAGTGCTGCACATTCTCCAGTTTACATCAATCAACCACATACGTCACAACCAAAAGGGCACCTTTACTTCCTCAGACCATTTGTCCCAATGATCTCACCAATTTTTATAAATGCACCGTAGAAAATAACCTATCTGGACGCACCATAACTTTGTATGGCCACTTACTCTGTCCAAGACTGCAAAAAGCTGTAGAGCTGTGCAGTACACCAGAAAACCCGGCCTCCCTACCAAAGAGTCTTTGTACCCCTATTGTTGCCTCAGTAAAACAGCCAAGACCCAAACTCACACCAGATATCCCCCTCTTTTCCTTCCTCCCATTGAGCAGAAGATACAAAAGCCAGAAAGCACCTACCATTAGGCTCAAGGACAACATCTATCCTTCTGATTGTAAGATAATTGAACAGTAACCTGTGTATGATACTGTGGAGTTTTGGCCTCGCAATTAACTTTGCCCTAGCCTTGCACCTTCTTGTCTGCCCACACTACTGCCTCCCTAATTTAACACTATATTCCACATTGTTTGGTTTTCCCTTCATGCTACCTTGATTGCTAATGTGATGAAATGATCCGCATGGATGGCATGAAAAATGAAATTTTCCACTGTACCTTGCTATATTTGAAAATAATAAACTCAATAATTAGCATGTTTAAGTTCCTTTAAGTCTGCTCTGAGGAGAACAGCACCAACCTCATCTCTCCACCAGCTAAAGCTCCATTTCCACATCCCTTGTGAATTAGGAAATATCATTTATTACTTCATAGGAGCCAGCTATACATCCCCTCAACAAAACAACTCCACTGCATCCACTCTATTCTCTAGTAACATTGTAAATTATTCTCTCTCAAATATCCACATCTCCACTTAGATTCTTTTGCAACTTAACACAAAGGAGTAGTTTAATACTGACAAGTGCCATTAAAAAAAACCTAAATTAAACCTGGAATGTAATAAATGCAATGGGAATCTCTGTGATAGGGTAAAATGAGGGTTGCCCTGGGGATTAACTATAAAGCAGGTCAACTGATCAAAGGTTTAATATCTATAGCGATATCCTGGTCCTTTATTTATACAAGCTAATGAAATAAGGTCAACAGAGTGAGAATTCAGATAAAGGAATGAAATGTTTTGAAATGCAGGGCTACAAGGCATGACTGGCCCATCAGGGTATGCAAATTGGAAAGTAAAACTGAGCCATATCACGAATGGGTGACCTAGTCTGCTCTGATACAGACATACATCACTGTGCAAAAGTCTTAGGCACCACAGATTTGTTTTTTGTCTGCTGCATTATTATGTCAGTTTAAAAAAAAGAACAAATTTTAGATTTCCAAATATTCATTTTTTTAAAAATTTTGTTGAAGAAAGTAACATATTAAGTAAAAGCAGCACACAAAGAATGCTGGAAGAACTCAGCAGGCCAGGTAGCATCCATGGAGAAGAGTAAACAGTCAAAGTTCAGGTCAAGACCCTTCATCAGGGCTAACTAATTGACGCTGCCTGGCCTGTTGAGTTCCTCCAGCATTTTGTGTGTGTTGTCTGCATTTCCAGCATCTACATATTTTCTCATCTTTGTGATATTAAGTAAAAAAACCACTTTTCAAATAAAAACTTGATTACTTTGTAGGTATATATCCCAGTGTGTGATTAAACAAAGATACAAATAAGATGCTAATAATCAATGACATAATGAGTTGAATGAACTGCAACTGATTAACGGAAACAAACAGATGTGAAAGGAAACAAACTATGCGAAGGACAACCAAATTAAAAGGTGAGAGTGTGCAGATGTGACAATTTAACCTACAAATCATTAATTCTTACACCATGGCAAGAGTGAACACAGCAACAAAACACAAGGTGGTCATCTTGCAACAGCAAGGTCTCTCCCAAGCAGAAATTTTACAGCAGACAGGTGTTTCAAGATGTACTGTCAAAACTCTTCTGAGTCCAAAGAAACTCGAGGTTGAGGGCCAGAAATGGAGTGGTCAGCCAGGGAAACTGAGTGCAGCAGATGAGAGATGCATCATACTGATGTCTCTTCTAAATTGGAAATAGTCCAGCACCGTTAACAGCTCTGAACTCACAGAAACCACTGGAACACAAGAACATGCCTGTACAGTCCAAAGAAGTCTTGTCAGAAGTGGTCTTCGTGGAAGAGTTGCTGCCAAAAAGCCATTCTTCCAAAGTGGAGACAAAGGCAAGAGACTCCCCTATGCACGAAAACACAGTCAAAATTTGAAGTTTTTGGCTCAAACAGGTGGCTGTTTATCTGTAGAAGAGCTGGAAAATGCTACATGGATGAGCGTCTCCAGACAACAGTGAAGCACTGCGGAGGTTCCCTGCAGATTTGGGTCTGCAGTTCTGCAAATGGAGTTGGTAATCTGGTCAGAATTAATGGAGTCCTTAATGCTGAGAAATACAAACAAATTCTCATCTACCACACAATACCATCAGGAAAGCATCTGATTGGTCCCCACTTCATTCTGCAGCAGGACAATGGCCCCAAACACACGGCCAAGGTCATAAAGAACTAGGTCTCTTCAACAAAAAGAATGAAGAGTTCTGCAGCAGATGGTATGGCCTCCACAGTGCCTTGATTTCTAATTTGTTGAGCTTGTCTGGGATTACCTGAAGACAGAAGCAAGTGAGAGAGCCCAAGTCTACAGAACTATGGCAAGTTCTCCAAGATGTTTGGAACAACTTACCAGTTAACATGTACCCAACAGAATTGATGTAGTTTTAAAGGCAAATCAGATGTCACAACAAATATCGATTTGGTTCAGTTGTTTTTTTTACTGTTTACTGCTCTTTATCGTAAATTTTTCTGGTATTTCGGAACTTCTCATTTCATTATTTTTGAAAGCATCTTTGCTACATGGAATTATTTTTACATGTGCCTAAGACTTTTGCATAGTACTGTAGTGTTACTCAGTTTTGTAGAACTCAACACTGAATGTAGAAGGCTACATGCCCTGATGAAGATCAGATGCAGTCCTTAAGTTTACATTGAGCCCATGCAGAGTCCACAGACTAATAGGTCAGAGTGAGGGTGGGATGGAGAGTTTAAATAAGATACTCAAGGACATCCTAAAACCCACTTGCTCGACAAAGTGATCACCCAATCTACATTTTCTTTCTCCACTGGAGTCAAGGTCACATTATGAATGCTACATGCAGTTCACTAGATTGGAAGAAGTGCAATTGAACTACTGCTTCACCTGGAAGGATGATTGGATGATTGGATTCCTGGATGGTAGAAAGAGGTACACTGCATTGTATATTGTTGAAAGGAAAAGTATTGCAAGGGAATAGTTAGTGGAGATGAAAGAGAAGACCAAAGATTTTTGAAGGGAAATGCTGGAAGAGGAAGGAGAGGGGAGGATAAAGGAATCTCATTCAATGTTCTAGAAACGGTGATTGGTGCATTGAGCGCAGAGGCTGGTGGGATAGAAAGTGAAAGCCATTGGAATTCTGTCCTTGATCCATCCAGAAAGAAAAAAAGGGTCCTCTTTACTTCTGTACCACTTAGTGTCCAGTGTGAAAACTAACCACTACTACCACTTTATCCTGTGACACGCAGTCACGTACCTATTTTAACTCTGCAGCCTCAAATTTTGCTGAAAATGCTAAAGTGAAATACTTACTCAACGAATTTTGAAAACTTATATAATACTGACATATGATCAACCTTCTGTTACTTCAAAGAATTCACTAAAGTTAGTCACATCTGATTTGCTTTTAGAAGACTGTACTAATGTGTGTTTATTTCTAAGAGCTACCTAATTTAGCTTTGCATTTGCATGTCCAGCAAGGTTTCTCAACCACTTAAATTGGGAATTGTAGATTATATTTGGCAGTCTCAAAACTTCCTCAACCACTTTTTAAAACAGCAAAATAATTTTTGCATATCTCTAATCTTCAACCACTAAATACCAGACAACTAAAAATGTTTGAATATTGTTAGCAGAGCTTCCATTAAAGCTGTACCTCATACACATCAGATGACTTGGTCAATCTCAATATTGTTGTCCTCTCAAGTAACAGAATTTTATTTTTGTTATTTGTCATCTCTAGAAAATTAAACTTAACATGAAAATAAATGGTGACTATTCTGTCCTGAACCATGATCCTGCTTCCTCAAGTACAGACAATTTTATGTTAATACCATAAGACATAGGAGCAGAATTAGGCCAATTGCCCCAACAGTCCGCTCCGCCTTTCAATCATGGCTGATCCTTTTACCGCCCTCCTCAGCCCTATTTCCAGCCTTCTCCCCGAAACCTTTGATGCTGTGTCCAATCAATTACTTCACATCTGTTTTAAATGGATGCCCCTCTATCCTTGAGGCTGTGCCCTCTTGTCCTAGACTCCTCCATCATGGGAAACATCCTTTCCACATCTACTCTGTCTAAGCCTTTCAACATTTGAAAGATTTCAATGAGTTCCCCATCACCATTCTAAATTCCAGCGAGTACAGACCTATCAAATGTTCCTTGTATGATAACCTTTTCATTCCCAGAATCATCCTTGTGAACTCCTCTGAACTGTCTCCAATGCCAGCACTTCATTTCTTAGACTAGGAGCCCAAAACTGTTCACAATACTCAAGGCAAGACCTCACCAGTGCCTTATAAAGCCTTAGCATCACATCCCTACTCGTATTCTAGACCTCTTGAAATGAATGCTAACATTGCATTTGCCTTCCTCACCGATTCAACCTGCAAGTTAACCTTTAGGGTGTTCTGTACAAGTCCCGTTGTCTCAGGTTTTTTGGATTTTCTCTTCATTTAGAAAATAGTCTGTACATTTATTTCTACTACCAAAGTGCATGACCATGCATATTCCAACACTGTATTTCATTTGCCACTCTCTTGCTCATTCTCCTAATCTGTCCAAGTCCTTCTGCAGCCTTCCAGTTTCAACACTACCTGCCGCTCCACCAATCTTTGAATCATTTGCAAACTTGGCAACAAAGCCAACTACTCCATCAGCTAAATTGATACACAGCATAAAAGGAAGTGGTCCCAACACCTGCAGATGCCTGCATAACACCACTACTCACTGGCAGCCAACCAGAAAAGGATCCTTTTATCCCACTCACTGCACCTACCAACCAGCCAAAGCACTAACTATGCCAATAGTTTTCCTGTAATACCTTGGGCTCTTAACTTGGTAAGCAGCCTCGTGTGTGGGATCTTGTTGAAGGCCTTCTGAAAGTACAAATATACAACAACCACTGCATCCCCTTTATCTACCCTACTTTTAATCGCCTCAAAGAACTCCAACAGGTTCATCAACCAAGATTTCCCCTGAAGGAAACAATATTGACTTTGCCCTATCATGTCCTGTGTCACCAAGTACTCCATAACCTCATCTTAAACTGAATTCAACATCTTCCCAACCACTGAGATTAGGCTGACTGGTCTATAACTTCCTTTTCTAAAGGGTGGAATGACATTTGTAATTTTCCAGTCGTCTGGCACCATGCCAGATTCCAATGATTTTTTTGAAAAGATCATTACTAATGCCTCCACAGTCTCTACTGCTACCTCTTTCAGAATTTCCGGGTGTATCTCTCTTACTTTTTTTCCATACTTGGAAAAAGCTTTTACTATCCACTTTAGTTTTGTTTGCTAGCTTGCTTTCAGATTTCATCTTTTCCCTCCTGATGATTATTTTAGTTGCTCTCTGTAGGGTTTTAAAAGTTTCCCAATCCTGTCTTCCCACTAATTTTTGATTTGTTGTGGGCCCTGTCTTTTGCTTTAACATTAGCTTTGACTTCCCTTGTCAGCCACAGTTGTACTATTTTACCATGAGTATTTGTTTTTGGAAAACATTTATTCTGTATCTTCCTTATTTCCCCCCCAGAAACTCACACCATTGCTGCTCAGCTATTATCCCTGCCAGCATCTCCTTCCAATTTACTTTGGCCAACTTCCCTCTCACACCACTGTAATTTCCTTTACTCCACTGAAATATCGCTACATCAGACTTTATTTTCTCCCCATCAAATTTCAAGTTGAACTCAATCAAATTGTGATCACTGGCTCCTTAGGGTTCTTTTACCTTAAGCTCCCTAATCCACCTCTGGTTCATTACATAATAACCAATCCAGTATAGCTGATCGTCTTGTAGGCTCTATGACAAACTGCTCTAAAAAGCCATCTCATATGCCTTCAACAAAATCTCTCGAGATCCATTACCAACTTGATTTTCACTCTCAACCTGCATGTTGAAATCTCCTATGACTATCATAACATTGCCCTTTTGACACACCTTTTCTATTTCCTGTTGTACCTATGGTCCACATCCCAACTACCGTTGAGAGGCCTGTATATAACTGCCATCAGGGTCCTTTTACCCTTGCAGTTTCTCAACTCAAGCCACAAGCATTCAATGCCTTCCAAACCCTATGTCACATATTTCTGCTGATTTGATGCCATTCTTTAGCAGTAAAGCCACGCCACCCCCTCTGCTGACATTCCTATCACTCCAATGCAACATGTAACCTTGGACATTCAGCTCCCAACTACAAACATCCTTCAGCCATGATTCAGTGATGGACACATCATCATACCTGACAATCTGTAAAAGTGCAACAAGATCATCCACCTTATTTCTTATGCTCTGTGCATTAGATATAACACTTTGAATACTGTATTTGCTACCCTTTTTGATTCTGCATCCTAAATACACTGATACTCACCCTGCTGGCTGAAATATGCCCTATCAACTGCCTGCCCTTCCCGATTGCCTGACTGCATGCTATTTTTGCTTTTTTTTAAACCACCCGTCCATTCTCCACCATTCAGGAGACAGCTCATGGGTAGTCTTCCATTACTAGCTGATCTTTTTTTTGGCTGCTCTCTAGCTGCCCAACTTCCTCTTCCAGTTCCCCCCTTGTAGCTGCAGCTACACATTTAGAAGACCCCAAAGAATCCAAAGAGTTTAAGAAGTGTAACTACTTTATCCTTTGCATCAAGTGAAAGCACATTTGTTCTGGAGAGAGCAATTCAACACCTAGATTGTTACTTGATATCAAACTTAGTATCTGCAAGTAGAATCTACAATTATATACAAAATCAATTCTGCATTTTCTGTCCATGTATGAAAATTCTTTTTGTTACAATGGAGGAGCTGCCTATAAAAGTTAAGTAAGTCTGAAATTTATAGGATAACTACAGAGTTGTGAACACACAATCTAAGCGACACTCTGCGCTCTATCATCAAAAGGACCGGCTTTGAACAAAAGGTTTGACCAAGATCATATCAAACTTCTTGGTGACTGAATAGCATAAACATCCCTGCAGAATTTGAATAGAATAAATGGAATTTTCATTTTTGTCTTAGCTAATGTCTGCCATCAAAACTATCAGAAAACAAGTTACGGTAATTACAATTATGCTTTCTGTAAAATGATAATAACATTTATTAAAACATACAAAATGCTGGAGAAACTCAGCAGGCCAGGCATCATCTATGAAAAAGAGTAAACAGGAAGAAATACAAATAGGTGATATGTGGCCATCGTAGCGGGCCTGGGTGAGCACTTACATCGAAAGGACAGTTCGCCCACTGTGATCCCTGTTGACTCTGCAACCATGTGCTCACCCATGTCTGCTACTAAGGCCACATATCACCTAACACCTTGTATTTCTTCCTCCCCTCGTCCCACTTTCTTAATCTGATTTCTCATCTTTTTTCTCCACTCCCAAGGAAGGGTCTAGGCCCAAAATGTTGACTGTTTACTCATTTCCATAGATAGTGCCTAGCCTGCTGAGTTTCTCCACCATTTTGTGTGTGTTGCTTGGATTTCCAGCATCTGCATATTTTCTCTTGTTTATAAAATTTATTATGATCCAAGCTTCTAACTTCCTTGATTTGTTCAGGCTGCTTGATGACATCACTGCTCCTGACAACAGAGATAACAATGCCAGATTTAAAACTTATAAAAATCATGAGAAACTAGACTCTGAGGTTTGATTTCTTTTAGATAAACATAGCTTCCTCCCTTTGCTACACGACAAAATCTGAGTGAGCCAACTTTTGATAACACTGTAGCTAAACCACAGACTTTGGGCTTTGAAGCAGATTAAATAGACAATAGACAATAGGTGCAGGAGTAGGCCATTCGGCCCTTCTAGCCGAACGTAATAAACATTCCGAGTCTAAAGTAATAAACACATTATTGACAAGAGAATACCTGCACGAATGCTGAGTACTACCCCCGAAATAGTTTTAAACCAAAACTGCAATAAAGTCATTATCGGCTTTTTGTCAGTGCAGGAGCATGAGTCATTGTTTTCTTTTAAAGCAAGTCATGTGAAAACTCCACATTTTCAGACTCCCGGGCAGCAAGACGAGTCGATTCTCAAGTCACCGTTTCAGCGCATCTCGGGATATAATTTCCAGACACACCCGATTTCATCTCACGCAACTCCAGTTCAGCCCTGGCTTCACACTCCGTGAGTGTGTGCCTCAACAGGGCCCGAAGTGAAATCAGCCCCAACTCCCTGGTTATGGTGTAGGAGAGCCCTCTCCCCCGCCATCGCCACACTTCCAGCTCGACAGCTGGAAGTTCCAATTCTTGTTCGAATGACTAATTCGGGAGAACATTCCCGAACGTCGGACGGCTGGGGAGAGGGGGAATCGAGAGAAGCTGGCAGGGTTCGCTGTTCGGGCTGGGGATCCGGGGCCGAGACAACGACCCCCACCCCCCGAGCGCGTTCACGCCCGTTTCCCCCATCGCTCCCCCGCCTTACCTTCGTCGCCATCCCGTCGCCCTGTTCTTTGTGCTGGTGGTTTGACTTCCCCGGCCGCCGCAGCCGTACCTTTCAGTCTTCCCGGGCCAGCCGGACAAAGTTTTAATACATCACCTAACACAGATGGCCTTTGACCCGAGCAACCTCCGATTTACACAACTTCCTACAGAGTTTCCACACAAGCCAAATTCCAGGCTCGGCTCGGCCGCGGAGGATGCGCGCCGCCGCCTCTCGCCGTCACCTCCCACCGCCACCGCTTCTGCTTTGCAAATAGAAACATAAAACATCGCACATCCGAAGCATAAAACGAAAACAGATTCGGTTGTTTAAAATGTGGCGCAGGGATCGGGTAGGCCCAGCCAATTATTTCCTCATCAGATCCTCCGGACCGTGGACCACAGCTGAGGGGCGGGTGGGAGATGGGGCAGCTGAGGCTCGGCGACACAGTTGGGGCGGTCGGGAGTGAAGGTTAGGACCTTCTGACAGATGGTAGATTTAGAGGGCTGAAGCGTCTCAGAATGGAGGGATTCAGTAGTGGGAGTGGTCTTTTGGACGCAGGGTCTTGGGATATTGGGGACGTGCAAAATCATAATAAGGGGGGAAGTATGCTCACAGAGAGAGGATACCCTTCAACAAAATGGGTATTCTGCCTGCTGCTGAATGTACGTTCAGCCGCGCGTGATTAAGGGTCACAATCGGTGTTGGACACAGATTTGCTGATTTGCAAACTAACAGCTTCTCCATATAGCGACAAATGTTATCCACGGCAGAAATGGTGTCAAAATATTGGATAACAGATCTGAATTGTGGACGCTTAAATTTTATGTAGTTTGGGGGAAGAAACCCAAAATGAGTCCAGTAATCTGTATTTTTCTGTTTGTGACAGCTTTAAAATAATGGCCCAGATTTTACTGTGGTAGGGTCTCCTTAGAACTTGCTCATCCAGACTACAACGTTTTTAGTGGAGAGAAATATTGAAAGTGCTTATGATTTTATAAGCACTTTGAAAGTGTATGATTGCACCATGAAAAATCAGGTACCTGGCACCCAAAGGGAAGAAGGTAAACAATTGGTTAAGTAATAAGAGATAAATGATTAAGACCCTGCAAGCGGATAGTGAGGTCAGCTGAGAAGATCATCGGGGTCTCTCTTCCTGCTATTACAGACATTTACTCCACACGCTGCACCCGCAAAGCAAATAGTATTGTGAAGGACCCCACACACAAACTCTTCTCCCTCCTGCCATCTGGCAAAAGGTACCGAAGCATTCGGGCTCTCACGACCAGACTGTGCAACAGTTTCTTCCCCCAAGCCATTGGACTCCTCAATACTCAAAAGTCTAGACTGACGTCTACATCATTTATTATTATATTTTAATTTGTCTTCTACTGTGTCTATTGTCTTGTTTATTAATTATTGTACTGCCCTGACTGTTTGTGCACTTCATGTAGTCCTATGCAGGTCTGTAGTCTAGTGCAGTTTTTATGTTGTTTTATGTAGTCTAGTGTAGCCTTGTGCTGTCTCACATAGTCTAGGGTAGTTTTGTGTTGTTTCATGTAGCACCAGGGTCCTGGAGGAACTTTGTTTCGTTTTTACTGTGTACTGTACCAGCAGTTTCTGATCGAAATGACAATAAACTTGACTTGGCTTGATCAATAAATTAACAGAACAAGGTTTAGGAAGGAAGTGTTGAATGGATAATTAATAGCAAATCAAGAACAAAAAGGCAAGTGAACAGCCTTAAGGATTGAATTGAAAATTATGTAAATTAGTATGTTAAAATTGTTTAGATGTAATTAACAATATTGTATAAATAATAGAGGCCATTGAGAACATCTTCAAAGATGGTGCCTCGAGAAAGTAACATCCATCATTAAGGACTCTCACCTGTTCTCATTACTATCGACAGGAAGGAAGTACAGGAGCCTGAAGATGCACACTCAACATTTTAGGAACAATTACTTCCCCTCCACCATCAGATCTCTGAACAGTCCACAAACACTACCTAATTATTTTGTTCACTTTTTGCATTATTTATATTCTTCTTGTAACTTATAGTAAGTTGTATGTATTGCACTATACTGCTGCCAGAAAACAACAAACTTCACAACTGATTCTGATTCTAATAAGAGTGATAGGCCAGCTGAAATCCATAGCCTGCAATTTCTGAATGATGTAGAAACTGCAGGACATCTCCATGAGGTTTTTGTATGCAGGAAGACTTATCACCTATTGAACCTACGCTAAGGAGTTTTGAACTTCTGCTGGAATCACTACAGAGTACAGAGGTGACAGTTTGTTTCACGGATTCCAAGTGTTAGGACAAGGTCATGACTTAGCCAGGGGGACGTTGAGAAGTCTTAAGTCTGCAACAATTCAAAAAGTAGGAAGCAGCAACCAATGGAGAGGTACCTTTTGGTATTGAATACCTCTAAAGATGACAACATCCTGAAGCATCAGGCTGCTGTTTATTACAGAGCAGTATTCAACACAACCATATTGTCATTTCTAATCAACAGTCTCCAAAATTGGGCCTCTGTACCGGCTTCTGCAACTCGATCCTTGGCATCCTCGTCATGAGACCATAGTGCGGATTGGAAATAACACCTCCTTCTCACTAACAACACTGGCGCACCTCAAGGATGTGTACTCTCTCTACACCCACAACTGTGTGGCTAGACACAGCTGTTTATAAATTTGCTGGTGACAGCTATTGTTGACAGAATTTCAGATGGTGACAAGGAATTTCAGATGGAGCCAGATAGATCAGTGGTGTCACAACAACCTTGCACTCAACATCAGTAAGATCAAGAAATTGATTGTGGACTTCAGGAAGGGGAAATTAAGGGAACACACACCAATCCTCATCAAAGGATTGGCAGTTTCAAAGTCTTGGATGTCAGCATCTCTGAAGATTCAAGATTGTTTAATGTCATTTCCTATACATAAGTGTAAGGAGAACAAAATAATTGTTACTCCAGATCCAATGCAATACATAAAACACAAAAGATAAGAACACAAGAATTTTACAAAAAAATACACAATAAATATAAATACATTCGATAGTTTATATATACAGTATAAATTGATTGTCCATGAAGTGATGGTAGGTTATACATAAGGGGACTGATGGGATATAATAAAGTAGTGGTGGAGTTAGTGGGTGCCGGTGTTGATCAGCCTTACTGCTTGGTGAAGGTGACAGCCAGGGTGGTAGTCCTGGTGTGGATACTAGATAGCTTCCTCCCTGATGGGAGTGAGACAAACAGTCCATGAACAGGGTGCGTGGGATCCTTCATGATGTTACTGGCACCTTTCTGTATATATGCCCTTGATGGCAGATGGGCTTTTGCCAGTGACCTGCTGGCAGTTTTGACTATCTGTTGTAGAGGCTTCTTGTCTGCTGCAGTGCAGTTTCAGTGGCCAGCAATGATGCAGATTGTTAGGATACACTCTACTGCACATCTGTAGATAGAATGATGTGAGTATGGACATGCAAAGTCCAGTTCTCTTTTATTGTGTAGGACATGGTCTGGAGTTAAGTGTGTTTATTTGTGATGCACACTTCCAGGAGTTTGAAATTGATTGCAATATCCATCGCTATGCTGCCAATATAAGCAGGGGGTGGGAGTCTTGCAAGTTCTCATGAAGTCAATAACCATCTCCTTTGCCTTGTTGACATTAAGGAAGAGGTTATTTGCCTAGCACTAGGCTTCAAATTCTTCTGCCTCACTTCTGTCGGCCCTCTCATCGTTCTTGGTGATATGCCCCATCAGCGTATCATCAGTGAACTTGACAATGTGATTGCTTGGGTCTTTGACTGTGCAGTCATGTGTGAGCAGAGCATACAAGCAATGGGCTCAGCACACAGCCCAGGGGGCACGCACCGGAATTCAGGCTGATGGGGAGGGGGGGGCAGTTGAATATCCAGTTTATCTGAGGTCTGTTTGTTAGGAAGACCAACACCCAGTTGCACAGCGGTGTATTTAGACTGAGGAGTAGGAGTTTGTTCACCAAGCTTTGTGGGTTAATAGTAACGACTGACAAACTGAAATCTAGAAACAGCATTCTGACATGAGTGTCCTTGTTTTCTAGGTGTGTCAGGGCCAGGTGCATGACAGATGCAATGTCATCTGTTGTTGTGTGGTTCAGTAAGCATATTGGTGGTTGTCCAATGTGGCAGGAATGTAGTTTTTGTTTTGTGTCATTATCAGCCATTCAACACACTTCATGATGATTGGCGTGGAATGCATAGGGTTTATCCAGGTGCTTTAGTTTTCTCCCATAGTTCAAAGATGTACCGGTTAGTAGGTTAATTGGTCATTGTAAATTTTCCTGTGATAAGGCGAGGGTTAAATTGGGGGTTGTCAGGAATTGCTGGGCGGCACGGCTCCAAAGGCAAGAAGGGTCTATTCTATGCTGTACTTCTAAAATAAAATAAAATAATTAAATTTCATTGGGAGTATGAGGAGACAAGGTACATTACTAAAGACTCTCCCAAATTTCTACTGTTGTACTGTGGAGAGCATTCTAACTGGTTGCATCACCATGCGGGATGGAGGGGTCACTACAAAGGATCAGAAAAAAATGCAGTAAGTTGTAAATTCAACCAGCTCCATAATGAGCATTACCCTCCGCAGCAACAAGGACACCTTCAAAAGGTGATGCCACAAGAAGGCAGCATCCATCATCAAGGACCACCATCGTTCAGGTCATACCCTCTTCTTATTGCTACCATCAAGGAAGAGGTACAGGAGCCTAAAGACACACATACAGCGTTTCAGGAACAGCTTCTCCCCCTCCGCCATCAGATGTCTGAATGAACAAGGAACCCCTCTGTGGTGAACTACATATACCTGTCTGGACTGCTCCTGTGGCTCCTCCCACAGACCCCTGCTGACTGCTCCTGTGGCTCCTCCCACAGACCCCTGCTGACTGCTCCTGTGGCTCCTCCCACAGACCCCTGTATAAAGGCGATTGAGGCCTGAGCCCAGCCTCATTCCCCAGGATGTAGTGTTGTTCATTCTTCCAGTCAATAAAAGCCGATATCTCGCTTCTTACGTCTCAGAGTGAGTTATTGATGGTGCATCACCCTCAAACATTACCTCACTATTTTTATTGCTCTGTTTTTGCACAACTTAAGTTATTATCACTGCTACCACAAAACAGTATATGTCAATGATATTAAACTACATTCTGATTCTATTCCCTAAACGGGAACTGTGAAGATTCTTTTCAAGCCACCAACATAAATGCAATATGGTATCAGGGGTTGGAGTTTTTTAAAAAATAATAATTTACAAGGTGTGGAGATAACATTTATTTCCTTGAGAAAGTTTGGTGAGCTAAAGTTTAGAACAGTTGCAGTCAGTTTGGTGAAGGTATTCCCACGGAGCTGTTGGGACCGCATTATAAAACTTAGATTTAATGATAATAAAGTGTTTTCCAGGTCAGGAATATATGTGAATTCCAGAGGGAAACATGCTGGTTCCTTTGCACTTACCTTACTTGGCCTTCCAGGTGATGAAAATGTTAAGTTTAGGAAATGCTGTTGTGGGAGAACTGGCAAGGTAACTGGCAGTGCATTTACTTCAGGGTTTGCTCTGCACTAGTGGTATAGGGTATAAATGATTAGGGGAAGTGGAGAATATTCCATCAAATTCTTGGTTTGTGCCCTATGCATGGTGCAAACTGTGGTGAGTCACTGGGGACAGGATGTTTAGCCTTTATCCTACTCTTCATGGTGCTGATCTAGTTGAGTTAATGGTCAATGGTGACATCAGGATGTTTTAGATAGTAGGGGATAAATAATGACTGATAAATGACAATCCGTCATCTTGGTCATTGCTTGGCTATTTGTCATGGAAATGTTATGCCATTTATCAATTCAAGATTTAGTGATGCCCAGATCTTTCTGCCTAGTGACGATGGCTCCTTTATTTTGCAATCTCCAGACATGCTCTCTTAGGACATTATAAGTGCAGCACAACAGAGTAGGGTTGAGGGCAAGAAAGATGTTATAAGAAGTAAGACTGAAAAGAAGGACAACAAAGGGCAGGTTAATAAACATACTGAGATTAATGGGCTGAAATATTTTTATTTTAACACTAGGGGTATTATGCATAGGAGGATAAAGTTAGAGCCTGGATCAGAACATGGAATTACAGAGACCTGATTGCATGAGGGACAGGACTGGCAGCTGGGTTTTGTTGTTTTAGATATGATAGAAAGTGGGTTTAGAGAAGTGTTGGGCTTGTACTACTGATAAGGGAGAATTTTACAGTGAAGAGTTCTTCAACAGAGGCAATTTGGATGGAGCCCCATAATAAGAAAGGTGCATGCAATTATGCTGATGGGGTAATACTGTGCACGTGACCCCCCCCCCCCCCCACCACTACTAACAGTCATGCAGAAGTGAAGGAACCGACATGTAGACAGATTCTGGAATGATACAGAAATAATAATGTTGACATCATTGGGAACTTTTAACTCTCCTGGTATTGATTCCTTAATACAAGAGGTTTAGATGAGATAGGATTTATTTCATGCATCTGAGAGGGGCTCGTGAAACAGTATATGAAGAGTCCAGCAAGAGAAAATACTTAACCTGGTTTGGGAAATTAGCCAGCTTAGCAGTGAAATCTGATAATGGGTTAACATTTTGGGAATAGTGACCACAACGCTTCATGTTTTAAGATGGTTATAAATAAGGACAACTTTGAATCTCTCAGGAAGGTACTAAATTAGGGGAAGGTAGCTTATGACAGGATATGACAGAAACTTAAGGGGCTTTAATTGGGAGCAGCAGCTGTCAAACAAGTCCATGTTTAATATGTGCAAGTTGTTTACAGGCCAGCTGATTACAGTTCAGGATTGACATGTTCCAGTAAGGAGCAAGGACAAGAATGATAAGGTAAGGAAACCGTGGATGACCCAAGAGGTCTTACATTTAGACAGCAAGGAAAATGAAGCATATGTAAGGTTTTGAAAACTAAAATCAGTCTGGGGCCTTGTAGAATATAAAGATAGCAGGAAATTGCTTAAGCAGACAATTATGAAGGCCAAAAGGAACCATGAAAAATCTTTGGTGAACAGGATGAAGAATCCCAAGGTATTTTATACTTAACAGTGTATTAAGAAAAGGAAGAAAACTAAGAAGGGCATATCTACTCAAGGATAAACGGGGGGGGCGGGGGAAGTTGTGCTTGGAGTCAGAGCAATGACGGAGGCGCTAAATAAGTACTTTGTATTGCTGTTTACTGAGAAGGATTGGGGGATAGTGAAGGGAAAGTGGTACATGCAAATGTGCTGTGATATTTTGAGATGAAGGAAACAGTAGTGCTAGGTCTTCTGAGAAGTATTAAGGTGGTGGATAAATCCCAAGGACCTGTTGGCCTATATCCCAGTGTTTTGAAAGAAGCAAATGAGGAAATTGCTAGGTCTTTAAGAAAGATCTTTGTGTCCTCACTAGCAACAGGGAAGATCCCAAAAAATTGGAGAGTAACAAATGTGCCTTTGCTCAAGAAAGGAAATAGGAATAATCCAAGTAAATATAAGCCAGCAAGCCTCACATCAGTGGTAGGGGAGCTATTGGTAAAAGTACTAAGGAATGGGGTGTATCCATTTGGAAAGGCATGGCCTTCTTAGGGATAGTCAGCATAGATATGTACAAGGCAGGGACACTTGATTGAGTTTTTTGAGGAGATGGCACAGGAGCTTGATGAGGCTAAGACAGTGGACATTATCTATACAGACTTTAATAAGGTATTTGATAAGGTCCCTCATGGTAGGTTGATTAGGAAGATAAAGATGCATGGGATTCAGGATAAAATGCAGGTTTGGATTCAGAACTGGCCTGTCCAAAAAAGGCAAAGAGAAGGGGTGGAAGGCTATTCTTTTGACTGAGGGTCCATAACCAGTGGTATTCTCAAAGGATTGATGCTGAGACCTCTGTTGTTTGTGATATATGTCAAAGATTTGTATGAAAATGTATGTATTACTAAGTATTACTAAGATAATATGGTCTATTGGTAAGTTAGCAGATAACACCAAGATTGATGGAGTTATGGACAATGCAAAGGACTATCAAAACATACAGCAAGATATAGATAATTTACAGTTGTGAACAGAAAAGTGGTAGATAGAGTTTAATCTGGGCAGATGTGAGGTCTTCACTTGGGGAGGTCAAGTGAAAGGAGAAAGCATACAGTTGATGGCACACCCCTTAATACCATTGGGGGTAACAGAGATCTTGGAATCCAGGTCTGCCATTCGCTAATAATGGCTGTACATGTGGATAAGTTGGTAAACAAGGCTTCTGGCATGCTGGCCTTTGTTGGTAGGGGTGTTGGTTATAAGAGTAAGGAAGTTGTGCAGCAGCTGTATAAAACTTAAGTCAGACCTAACGCTGAGTATTGGTGTATTTCTGGTCATCTCGTTATGGGAAGGATTTGTAAAATTTGGAGAGGGTGCAGAAGAGATTTACAAGGATGCCGAATGGATCAGAGAGCATGAGCTATAAGGAAAGGATGGGCAAATGTAGGTTTTTCTCCCTCGTGCCAGAAGCTGTGGGAAAGCTTGATAGACATTTTTTTTAATAATGAGAGGCATATATAGAGTACAGTGTCAGAATCTTTTCCCATGAGTACAGATGTCAAACTGAGGACATGCTTTTAAGGTGAGAGGGAGGAAGTTTAAAGGCAGCCTGAGGGGGAAGTTCTTTTATACTGAGAGTAACAAATGCCTGGAGTAAGTGGAAACAGGCAGTTTGGTGGAGTTTAAGAGGCTTTAGCTAGGCTTATGAAAATGAAGAGAAGGCAGGGGTATGATGACATAGATAGGGACAACACTGGGTCAAATAGCCTGTCCATTGCCGCACTGTTCTGTTTTCTGCAGTGGAGAGAAAATCGGTGATGCAGCAGGTGCAGATTGAAAGGGCCTCAGCCACAAGTATGAGGAACTCTTAGTCAATTTAACGATAACAACTGTGGGGTATACTTCAGATGAAAGGGGAAGAGTCTGAAATTTTAGAAAAGCAACTTTGAGCTGAACAGGGCAACCTGTACTCAGCCAATAAGCCACTTTGGAAGAAATTGAAAAGCAGGATATCTGATATAGTAAACTCTGGATTATTCCCCAAATTACTCAAAAATCAATAAATTTAAGTTTAGACACCTAACATTTCTGGACTTATGACATTCTGGAAAGACAGTGATGGAAAAGTGTTACCACTTTTAATTAAATATTACCATGCCTAAAAGAGTGAATTTCCCCATGAGCTCCTGACAACCTATTTATTTGGAGTAAAATAATAACAAAAGTTGAGCACTCCTTATCCAGAGTTCCAAATTCTGAATTTTTTTGTGTGCACTGACAGTGACGTCACAAATGGAAAATTACACAAGGTGCTAGGAAGGTTCCTCGGTAATGTGCAGGTCTCTGCTCACCAGACAGTTCTGAGAAGTGACTTCACATATGTAATGAATAGAAGTTAATGTAAAATAGAAAAAAACACTGCATAAAGCAAAAAATGAAGATCTCAATCGTATATTGAAGAAGTGGATTGGTCAGCGTGGGAGTGAACATATTCCACTTAACAGTATGCGGATCATGAAACAAGCAAAATCTATCAAGGCGATCTGAAAATTTAAGGTAATTGTGAATATTCAGCAGGCTAGCTGCAGAAATGTATGAAAACATTAACTTTATAAAGATTTATGGTGATAGGATATCTGCTGATCATGAAGCAACAGAGAAAGTAATTGTCATTAATGAAAATCTAACATGCTGAACGGTTGTATCAGTATCAGTACATGTCTGATAAACAAGTGTAAGAAGAAGACTGCTTACCGGTAGCACATAAATTCAGAGATGGGATGATGGTGATGCCAAACAGCCACTGATCATCCACCTGAGCAGTTGAGGTAGTGATACCTTACCTTTCTGATGGTTCAATGTACACTTCATTGTTTCATACACAAAGTTATTAAAAAAATTATATAAAACTACCTTTACAGTATATTATAAGCTGCTTCTAGGTTGACCACCGATTTTCCGACACCCTCAGTTCCTGAGCCTTGCCAAATTAATGTTTTTGCTGGATTAAAAGAGGTCACGCAGTAATAATGGTAAAAGTGGACAGTAGAAGCTTAAAAAGGATTATCAATTAAACAGAAAATAAATGTAGATTTATTAATTACTGTGTTTACAAAGAATGTTGTTTATCAGTTCTCTTTTAAAACATTCCATTCAGGCGAAGTAGTTTGACGTGTTTTGATCTCTCCCTGTGTAATTTTTCTTGCATCAAATAAAAATGAATTAGCTCTTGTTCCATCACAAAGGCATGTTTTTAACCCTCTGATTAAAACACCCAACTCAATTAACTTATCAATAGTAAATCTTTGTTTTATCATCACTGTCATCTTCATCACTTGCAGTGTTTTTATCATACTGCCTGCCAAGTCAACTCCATCAACTGATGGAACCATTCAATCATCACTCGATCATGCTCAGAGCTCTTACCAACTTCCATAGTCCTTTTGAGTGCTCATTTGTTTTAGTAAATCACTGTTTGCATATAATTGCAAATTTTTCACCCTTTGGTGCTTTATATCATACAGAGTTGATGAACCAATGCCATACAAGTCATACAGCTTATGCACAGAAACATCTTGGTCCAGTTTATTCCAACATTTCAACCTTCTCTTGGATCGATATGTATTGAATATCTTAGAAGCGATAGCTAGGGTTAAATTTACATAAAATAAGCACAAGGTATTGGAACTACCACAGATAAGTGCAATGTAAATAAGAAAAATATTGTAGAATGCTTTTGTCAAAATAATCCACACCACAGATGGCACTGCATGCGCTAAACAGGGTGCCATCTGGTGGCCGCCCAGTAAACATCCCACAATTTCATTTGAATCATCAGTTTCTGGAAAATTAGTGTGGTCAACCTGAAAAAATGTAAATGGATTTCATGTTTAGACTTGGCTCCCATCCCCAAGGTATCTCATTATATAGATGCAAGTATTCCAAAATACGAAATCCAAAACACTTCTGGCTCCAAGCATTTCAGATAGGGGGTGCTCCATCTGTATTAGACTAGAGTATTCATCAACAATGGACAAGTGATCCAGGCTGTGAGCAGTTTTGGTCATTTACACATAGTTTTATTTACTTAGTCTATATCAATAAATTACTTTTAATCATTAAAAACACAGAAGGCTTTTTGAGGAATGTCATCAGATACTAAACTAACCTCATGAGAAAGATAAAGGATAGATAATCAGAGGCTTTACCAGAGTTAGTTCTTAAGAGAAGACTTCACAATGAGTAACCTCCAGCAATTAGGACCTTCCTTGGTCTTTAATGGTGAACAAAGGAAGCTGGAAATACAAGGAAGACATAATTGAAGGAATGCAGTGGGTAGAGTGACTGGAAAAGGTGATGGAGATAGAGAGGAATTTTCTCATTGTCAATTTTAAGATCAAGATGTTGACAGAACAGAAATTAATGTAAATCACTGAGTATAGATTTGAGTGAGAATAACAACTTAAAACTTCACTGAGTCTAATTAGAAAATTTTTTGTCTCATTCAAGATCAGATAATAATCTAGTTATCAGTTGGTGGAATGGAGTGGTCAACATCATTGATGCAGTAGGTTGGGTGTGGTCACCATGTATATACAGACCATCCCTGGGTTAAAAACTGCTTCCATTTTTACAGAAATCCTTTAGTCGATTTTGTCTGTAAGTTGGAAAGTACAGAAAAATCACTCAAGCTGTTGACAATACCTGAACAATATTGCAATAAGTAGCATCAAAAGCAAAAAAAACCTGTTAAAACCAATTACTGAAAAGGAGAGAGAAACAAAACTGCATCTATTTGTAGGAAAGAACACGTACTTATTTCAGACATTTGCATTTTGTAATATGGGAGCTCGTTTTAATGTTCAGGGAGTCAATAACTAGGGCGTTTCTAATCTTGGGATGGTCTGTAAGGCCATAAGACATAGGAGCAGAAATAGGCCATTTGGCCCATCGAGTCTGCTGCACCATTTGATCATGGCTGATCCATTTCCTTCTCAACTCCATTCTCCCACCTTCTCCCCGTTATCTTTCATGCCCTGACTTACTAATCAAGTACCTATCAACCTCCACCTTAAATACACTCAATGACCTGGCCTCCACACCCACCTATGGCAATGAATTCCACGGAGTCACAACCCTTTGGCTAAAGAAATACCTCCTAATCTCTGTTCTAAATGGACGATCCTCTATTGTGAGGTTGTGCCCTCTAGAACTGGACTCCCCCACTATAGGAAACATCCTCTCCACATCTACTCTTAGCTCAATAGGTTTCAATGAAATCCCTCTCATTCTTCTAAATTCCTGCGAGTACAGGCCTAGAGCCATCAGACGCTCCTCAAATGATAACCCTGTCTTTTCCAGAAAAATTTTTGTGAAATTCCTTTGAACCCTCTCTAATGTCAGCACATCCTTTCTTAGATAAGGGGCCCAAAACTGCTCACAGTACTCTTCACCAGTCCCTTATAGAGCCTCAGTATTATATCCTTGTTCTTATATTCCAGTCCTCTCAAAATAAATGCTAACATTGCAATTGCCTTTCTCACCGCTGACTCAACCAGCAAGTTAACCTTTAGAGAATCCTGCATAAAGACTCCAAGTCTCTTTACCCCTTGGAGTTTTGAATTTTTTGCCTATTTAGAAACTAGTCTATGATTTTATTCCTTCTGCAAAGTGCATTGTCGTATTCTTCCCAAAACTGTATTTCATTTGCCACTTCTTTGCCATTCTCCTGATCTGTGTAAATCCGTGTGCACCTTCCCAGCTTCCTCAACACTTCCTGGCCCTCCATCTATCTTTTTATTGTCCACAAAGTGATCAATCCTGTCATCCAAATCATTGAAATACAACCTACAAAGAAGCAGTCGTGACACTAACCCTACGGAACAACACTAGTTACCGAGCGCCAATGCTGTATCCAAGCTAATATCTCTGCTGTAATACCATGAGCTCTTATCTTGCAGTCTCATTTGTGGCACCATGTCAAAACTTTCTGAAAATCCAAGTACACGTCCACCAATTCTCCTTTGACTATCCTGCTTGTTATTTCCTCAAAGAGTTCTAACAGATTTGTCAAGCAAGATTCTCCCTTAAGAAAATCATGCTGACTTGAGCCCATTTTACCATGTACCAAGATACCGAATATCCCAAACCTCATCCTTAACAATTTACTCCAACACTTTCCCAACCACTAAGTTCAGGCTAACTGGCCTGAAATTTCCTTACTTCTGCCTCCCTCCAGTCTTGAAGAAATTCTTTCCCTTGGGATTTAAAATCAGCACCAACATGATTTTCCCAATCTACCTGCATATTGAAACCTCCCATGACGATCATAACATTGGCCTTTTGACATGCATTTTCTATCATCTGTAGTAGTTTGTAGCCCATCCTGGCTACAAGATAATCTACCTTATTCCATATACTGCATGCATTCAGATATAACACCTTCAGTCCTGTACTTGTAACCGTTTTCAATTTTGTCCCTGTTACACTGCAACTCATCCCACAGACTGCAATTTTGCCCTATCATCTACCTATCCTTCCTGAAAGTCTCACTATACACTGCCTTTGCTTGTATACCAACTGCCCCATCCTCAGCCCTATCACTCAGTTTCCCACCCCCTGCCAAATTAGCTTAAAACCCTCCCCAACAGTTCGAGCAAACCTGCCTGCAAGGATGTTGGTGCCCATCAGTTGTAACCTGTCACTTTTATACAGGCTGTACCTTCCCCTGAAGACATTCCATAATCCAGAAATCTGAAACACTGCCCCCTGCACCAGTTCCTCAAGCACATATTCATCTGGCAAATCACCCTATTGTTACAAACAAGAGAAAATCTGCAGATGCTGGAAATCCAAACAACACATACAAAATTCTCTACTCTTCATCTTTTCTCCTCCAGTCTTGCTGAAGAGTCTCGACCTGAAATGTCAGTTGTATTCTTTTCCAAATATGTTGCTTGGCTCCCGAGTTCCTCCAGCATTTTGTGTGTGTTGCATCCTATTATTACCTTCACTGGCACTGTGTCACTATCCCGGAAGACCTGCTTTTCAGCTCCCTAATTTCTTTCTTCAGGGGCTCCTCCCTTTTCCTATCCACATCACTGGGTGCCAATATGCATCAAGAGTTCTGGTTGCTCACCTTCCCCCTTTAGAATGTGGTGGACCAGATCCAAGGTATCCTTGACCCTGGCACCTGGGAGGCAACATACTATCTGGGTGTCTCTACCGCGTCCATTGAATCTCGTGTCTACTCCTCTATGTAATCCCCTATCACTATTGCAGTCCTCTTCTCCCTCCCCTTCCTTTATGAGCCACAGAGCCAGACGCAGTGCCAGAGATCCCTCGGTAGGTAATTCCCTCCCCCCCCCCCCCCCCCCCGTATACAAAGCAGTATACTTATTATTGAGGGAGTGGCCACAGGGGTTCTCAGCATTGGCTGCTATGGATGCTGATGTGTTCTAATTTAATTGCTGTTATGGCTACCATCAACAGTAACGTGTGTAATGATAATCTGTGAACCATTATGCAATACAACAAAAAAAAATCTGAGGATATAACTCAAAGAGAAATTATAATTGAGGCAATGGGCTTTTTTCAACAACTGAACTAGCTTTGATCTGATAGTTTAATACATGGAAGATTAAACTAAAGTTATGTGACATCATTCAATACAAGTTTCATGAAATATTAATGAGGGACAATTAAAGAACGCTGATAGTGGCTATACAATTGGTTAAACTGATACTTTTCAATTGACACCCATGATTAAATTCATAGCATCTTAAACAATATGTTATGGAAAAATGACAGTTACATTACTTCAATATTGCTGGTCTTCCAATTTCATAAATTTCTGCTTTTTAACTTTAAATAATGTTAAAACAGCCAAAATTATGTTGTAAATGTAAAGGGGGTTTCTTCTTTTTTCTTTGTTACTGTGTATGTAATCAAAATGGCTTCTTTGTTTTGTTAAAAGCAGGAATGCTTCTTTGTTGCGAGAGAGTGCTAGAAACTTGTTTGGGTTAAAATTTACTGATAACGAGAATTCTATTCCTTTGTAAACCAATTGGGATTAATGTTCTTTCTTCTGAGTCTGTAAGCTATTGTTGGCAGGCTTTTGGGGAGATTGGCGCGAGGGGTTGAGAGAGAGAGGACGCGATGCTGTAAGCTGGGCGAGGAACGGACCCCAAGCGGGGGTCCAAGGCCAGGAGGTACTCCGAGGAGAGGAGATAAAGCTAGATGTGCTTGGTTGACCAGTTCGGGTGGTCCTAAGCTGCGAGTCGAGGAGTTCGGAGGGGATTGAATGGTGGCCAGAAGACTTCAGTAATTGAGCTCCAACGGTTGTGCACGAAGTGGTTTGGACTTTGATAAGTTTGGTGTCTTTTCTTTATTGTTTTTCCTTCATATATACTGTATCGTTATTAATCACTTAGTTATAGTAACCTTTATAAATTGTACTCATTTAATCGCATATAGTGTACTGTCTGTTTTTGGGCGAGGCGGGGACATCACACAGCATCCACACCAGCTGATTACCCAGTTTGCCGGGGCCGAAGGCTGCTCCCCCTAGACGAGAACGAGCTGAGCGAGCCTGAGGCGACCCAGGGGGTTACATAAAGTTGAACTTCAGTCCTTCAGTCTTACATCTGCAAATAGTCCCTGCTCTGAGAATTTTTTTTTAGCACTTAACAAACAAGTCTACTGCATGTACTTCCACCACCACCACCCCCAGACTTCCTATAAAATAACCCTTTGTCCTCCTTTGGTACAATCACAAAATAAACTTTATATTTTATAATACATGTGCAGCATAAAACTTCAATTCAATATTCTTCCATGTTCTCACTGTAACATACTCATCTTTAGACCTGAACAATCTCCCAGAGAAAAAGAAATTTTTCTTCACACTTCACATATTTTTTTTGCCAAATATACTTTCAGTTGTGTGGGTGATGATCTTAAAATGATACATAGGTGAAAGATTTGCCTTTACTTGTCATTTACGTTCTAATGAGCTCAAAGCAAACAAGGATGAACTGAGAAAGAAAAAGTGGGTTGGTCTGGCAATTCTGATGAATGCTAACTAAAACCTTGGATGGGAATGGCATGCTTGATGGTTAAAAGACAAACATATTTGGGTGTAATTATGGAGAAAAATGTTAGCTATTAGACCAGCTAACTATTTAAATATAATGCTAGATATAATAATATAACTATTAAGAGGGGAAGGGAGATGTAAAGTTATAATAAAATTTTATGAGGATGGAAAATTACTAATAATGGAGGGGTGGATGGCAGGCTAAAGATTTCACATTACTCTAACAAGTGAACAACATGGAGAGGAAGAATTCTGGAAATATATGTAGTAGCATTTCTTCAGTACCTGTACTTGTTTCTAACTCAGTGAGTAAAGAAGATGCAATCATCTAATTCTGACAAATGAAAATGGGACAGAGGACTGTTTTTGCAAAACAAAGTATCTCGCAGGTGACATGGAACTTAGTGTAAGAAATAATGAAGACAAAACAGACTAATGAAACATCGCAAAGTCAGATTAAATTTAATGCAGGGAAGTATGAAATAATGTGTTCTCACCAGATAAGAAAATTAAATATAAAATGGGTCAAGAAAAGTACAAAATTTGGATATGGTAGGGCAAGTTAAGAAAGCTTAAAACAAGTCCAAGGGCTTCTGTGTTTTATAAATAGAGCAACAGGGTACAAGGAGAATAAGTTATACTAAAAATAGAAGCAGAGAATGTTGTTAATAATCAACAAGTCAAGTAGCATTAATGGAAAGAAACAAAGTTCACATTTCAAATCAATGACCTCCACTGAGGCTGCCTCTTTTTGAATCTTTTTTGTTTTTTGAAGTTATACAAAAGCAGTATAAATTAATCCAAGTGTCTCATAAGGATTAGTGTGTCATATTGTGGGCACTGCAATTTAGAAAACATGTTAAAGCTTTGGAAAGGATACACCAGAATGGCCTTGGATAACAGATCAGATAAAGTCCAGTAGAGCTAGCATTGTTCCTTTTGGAGCAATTAGCAGCTGAATATAACATTTTATTGGAGTAAATAAGGATAATTTTTTCCCATTGTGAAGAGGAACTGTAACCAAACAACACAAATTTAACATGATTGTAAAAATGTTCAGAGGAGATTCAAACAGAATTTCTTTTAGCACACTGTGTTATTATGATCTGCATGCACTCCTTGAACAGGTGATAGCAGATGATTTCAATGAGGTTTCAAAATATAGTTAGAAAAACACCTGAAAAGAAACACCTGCTAGGCAAAGGAGAAAGAGCAGGGAAGTGGGACGAATTTGTCAGTTATTTCCAAGCTAGATCAATCACATAATCAACGTAATTACTGTATGGTTATTTGTTCCTTGCACATAAGCAGATAAATATTATCAAGAATTGTGGGGAAAACAATCAAAATTGAGTTGGAACATTACATTTTAGCTGAAAACAGGAAGTCCATTGCACACAATCACCAAGGTACAGCAATTTAAAGAATAAAAGTGTTATCAATTTTTTTATTAATAAACACAGGAAATAAATATCACCCATTTTATATGGTGACATGGCACAACACAGCTTCTTTTCAAACACTGTACATAAAAAAGAGATAAATGATAATGGTCCTTAATATTCTTGGTCTTTCTAACCAAAAAATGAATACAGTGAAGGATAATAGGATTTTTCACTTCTCTGCTTTCCTTTGCCCTTGTTTGTATTCTTTGGAAAACAAAATATATTTTTTTTACACAAGTTCTTTAACACTTGCTTACAATGTGGCATAGTGACTTAGATTACAGTATAAACAGGCTTTGTCTGAACACATTGTTAATTAGTTATTGCAAATCACCGACGCAAGAGATGAATACTCATATTTTGATGATAAAGATGATTCATACTGTGTTTAGCAATTGATTTACTCAGTGTTCTTCTATTTCAGCAACCTGATATATCATTGATCTTTCTGACTGATCTCAACTGTGCAACATCTTCAAAGCACGGCACTGTAGAAGTAACACTTGAACAATATCAGAGTGCAGTTGAATAGTTTTTTGCTATGGCCCCATTGACAAAAGAATGTCCACTGTGTTGCTTCTTAGTCTGAGTGATTCAGGATGGCTCTTCTTTACACCGTGGCACTTATTCTCTGTATCGAGATGGAAGTGATTGTCTGTTGTTTCTAGTCTGTGCTGGAAAAAATGATGCCCTTTCCTGAAATGACTTTTGGTGTTTACAGCAACATCTGGAATTTGGGAAGTTATAATGGGTCAAACTGAGCTAAGCTTGACAAGGCCTCGAACTGAATCCTCGTGCATTGAATCCTGGGTGACCGCATTCAGGACATGCATTGTGTGGCTATGAGGAAGAGGAGTACCTGGAGTAAGCATTCCTGGAGGTGATGGTGCCTCTTCCGGTGTGAGGAAATGGTGACCTTCACATTTTTCCTTCACTGGCACTGTATCTGTAAGTAAGGTTTCTGCTGCAAGGTTTGGAGTAGATGGTGGAGGTGTTGGTTGGCTAAGAGCCAATGTGGCACATGGGGGAGAAATTGTCATCTTTCCAGGTAGAGGAGGCTCTTCGCTGGTTGGACTTAACTCATTCTGTAAAAGTGGTACGGCTGCAGCCTGTAAAACAAATTTAGTTCTCTGATTACATTGATTCTGATCGCACTCAAGTATAAATGGAGAATAGATGAAACAAATCTCAGAAATATTATAGAAGCAAAAATAAATTGTTTCAAGTAGGATGGGAAGAGAATGAAGAGAAAATTGGCAACTCTAAGTGTTGCATAATTAACTTACGAGATATTTCTAAACATTATTAAACAGCTTTCCCATATGAGCTCCAGTTATGACTACAATAGGACATAGCAACATGTCCATGACTTGCCCAGAAATCTGAGAAACAGATATTTAAAGTAATTCTCATGTTTTTTTTTTAAACATTAGGACCTAGATTTTTCCAGAGGTCTTTGTACAAGTGAAAATTGCTTCTTTGAGGCATCAACAAGCTTTTATAACCTACATGTACTTGATTATGAAAAGTAGGTTCTGTAATATCATGCATAATTTCAATTACATCTAAGCCGAGCATTTTTTATGGTGAAGGTATCCAGAGGTCTAAGATATAGAGTAATGCAGTGGATTCTGGTTAATTGGGGCAGCCGCTTATTTGGGACAACTTTTAAACAACAAAAACGAATCAAGAAAATAGCCAGGATTCCTTTTATTTGGGACACTGTGCTGCTTAATTAGGACAGGAAACTGTTGTGGAACAATTTCTAATGAGCACTTGCATTACCATTAGACACTTAGAGTGAACGATTTTTAAGTCATGTTAGTTGCATGTGTTTGTGTTCAAAAAACAGTGATTTTTGTCACTGTAGTTGGTGAGAAATAAGCAGTAAGTCAATTCAGAACTGTTTTGCTCACTGCAGTTTCAAACATTCAGGCTTTGAGATTCCAGAAATGGCTGGGAGTAAAAATAAAACAATTTCACTACATCACCAAGTTTAGGAACTGCAAAGATTTGAAGATATTTGAATATATCTTGATTGTTACAATGAAAATGAAGACTTGGAATATGCAATCATCAAAAGCTTTGTATGAAGGTAGTCCATTATCTGCACTAGGTGTCTGCACTGATTTTGTTCATTTATAGTCAAATGAACATGGCAACATACATTGAATGAATTCCTCCACTGATAACTATTAGGAACCAATACAGTTTTTTAGTGCTGTAGTAGTATTGATAGTGTTCTAATTTGTCTGTACTTCATTTTAATACATATTTTGTTACTCAGTTAAATGGTAGTTTGTCTTTTTTATAACTTTTATACTATTTTCATGGAACTTCAGCAAATTAAGACAGCTGTTTATTTGGGCCAAAATGTACTGGTCCCGATGTGTCCCAATTAACCAGAATCCACTGTATTTATACATGATTGTTCAGAAGATAATGAGAAGCAAAGCAAACACTGCTAGATAGAAGGAAAAGCTGAGAACTAATGTATTCCTATGAAGACCACTGGAGAAGATGCAAAATATGTGCCAGGATGATACCAGACCCGACAGCATGAGCTTGGGAGGAAAGACTGGACAGATGGAGATGACTTTTCTCTGGAAAACAAAGCTGAGAAATGACTCCTAGCTTATACTATTATGACTGGTTTGGATAGGGTGGATGTAGCAAAATTTCCACTGACAAAAAGACAAAGGCCATTCATATAAAATAGTCACTCATAAAATCCAATAAAGAATTCAGGAAAACTCTAAATTGATAGGTTAGAATGCAAAACATCACTAGGTGTAATTCCAGTGAATAACTAGATGCAATTAAAGTGAAGCAGAATAAACAGAAAAGCTCGGGGGGGGGGGGGGAGTGGTGGAATTACTGTAACTATAAGGTCAAATTGGTTGCATGTCTCTTGTGTAGACAGCTGAACTGAATATTCTGTATTTCTGTACTCAACGTGATGATATCTAGTTCATGCAGAAGAAACTGGAACAGAAGAGTAAGAGATTATGGTCCAGATTTCACCCAATATAAGTTGTGTACCAAGGTCTTTTTGAAGACATAAAATCATGAAGGACAAGTTCCCTTCCTGGATGACTTGCAGAATTTAAGTATAGATCCAGCCTCACAGGCTGGATGCCTTTCAGCTTGGAAGCTTGTAACAAAACATCAACGCTAATGAAAGCAAAAACACAAGAGATTCTGCAGATGCTGAAAATCTTGAGCAACATATACAAGTGCTGGAGGAACTCACCAAGTCAGGCCCATCTATGGAGGAAAATGAACAGCCAACATTTTGAGCTGCGACCTTTCATCCAGGACTGGAAATGAAAGGTAGAGAAGGCTGAATAAGAAGGTGGGTGGGAGGTGGGGGTTGGTGGTGGTGGAGTACAGACTGGCTGGTGATAGGTGAAACCAGGTGAGTGGGTGTGGGAGGGGTAGATAAAGTAAGAAGCTGGAAGGTAATAGGTAGAATTGAAAAAGGTCTGAAGAAGGAATGTAATAAGAGAGAACAGTGACCATGGAAGAAAGAGGAGAATGGGGCACCAGAGGAAGTTGGTGGGAGAGTGTAACCAGAAGTGGGAATGGAAAGAGAGAGAGGGGCATGAAGGGAGAAATTATCAGAAGTTAGAGAAGCCAACGTTCATGCCATCAAGTCAGAGACTAGGAACATGAAGTGTTGCTCTTCCAACCAGAGTGTGGCCTTATCTTGGCAGTAGAGAAGGCCATACTCAGGAGGAAGCCATGGGCCAACATATCAGAAAGGATGTGGGAAGTCAGATTGAAATGGGTGGGTAAATCCTGCCTTTTGTGGAAGACAGAAAATATACCAATACACTTTTGTGTGTTTGCATGCGATTGCAGTTTACGGTAAATTTAAATGATTATTGAAACAGTCAATCTTAGGAAACTTTCATTTAGCATTCCTATATATGCCCTGTGGTGTCTGTTTTAGTCATCTTTAAAGTGACTCTGCATCACCTGTGGTCTTCAAAGTCACAAGACTCTGAACTGCTCAGCTCTGGATTATTCCCAACTGCCGCAATTAATGTAAAAGCACTGGCCAGTCAGCCATGTAGTCTCTAATTAAAGAACTCACAGATGTTACATACTTAAGGACAAATACTTATATCATGTTCTCATGCACAACAACAGCTGCCATGCTGTTGACAGCCTTAATCTGCCCCAGATGCAGGGAGCAAAAGACTGCACTCATGACCATGTGAATCAGCAACATGAGCGATCAGAAAGAGATCTCATTTGCTGAAAAGCCAGGTTGTTGCAAAATAACACTGATGTATTCCAGTTCTCCAGGCAGGGAGGTGCTGTGCTGTTGCAAAGCGCAAAGGTAATACCAGTGTCTGGGACAAACTGCCTGGTTGATAATGGAGTTCCACCAGCACTTGTTGCTGAACATCAATTTACAATTACCATTCAGAATTGCATCTTACAAACTGGTCATGTGGTTCTGAGAGCAGGAGCCATGGAATACAACCAAACTATTTTATTGTTAATAGCAGTGAACTGCAATTTATCAAGTTAAATCATGGAGAAGAGCAGCAGTAAGCCTGGGAACACAACGAAAAGGGATGAAGGTGAACGTCCCACAATGATAAATCACATCAAACTAGTGGTTTCCTTCAACTCCTCAGCCACACTATACCTCCTCTTCCCAATACTCTGGTGAAGTTATTTTAAATCTACAGAGGAACTGCAAAAAGATAAACAATGACCACTAGTGGAAGATTCAAGAGCCCTAAACATGTGGTGAGGCATTTCCAGACAGTTTACTCCCTGACAAATCTGTGCAAATACAGAAAACAACCAAATTCTGATGTTCCAACCCCCTTCATATCCCATCCTTCAGTCAGAAGGAAGTTTAGTCTCCATAACTTCCAACTTCATGTAAAATAGGACCCAAACTGGCATTCTCTCAATCAAATCTGCTCCCGTTGTAATATATGTTGCAGAAAGAAGTCTGACTTACCAGTATGGGACTCCAAAGTGTGAGTTTTTGAGATAAGCTGATAAATAAATGTGTGTGAAGTGGGGAGATGCATTAAGCAATGAAACCATACGAGGAAGCGTCACCAGGGGGCGACAAACTCTAACAACAGCATACTTCGCCTGTGTCTTGGTAACGATGATATGCTGCGTGTTTTAATTCTGGCACCAGACTTTAAAAAGGATGTTTTAGAGATTAGCCTAAAGTGACCAGAATACTCCCAGTGATGAGGAACTATAGTTGTCTCGATGGAATGAAGTAAACAAGAACTGCTCTCTATGCAGCAAAGGAATTGATGCAAAGATCTGATAAAAAAAATCAATATGTTGCGCGTCTTTTCAGGCTAATAAAGACACTTCCCACAGGCAAAAGGGTTAGCAACAGAGGAAACTGCTGTGAATATGCTACCATTAAGTCCAGCGTGGACAGGAAGGTATGCCATTAGCTCATCTAAATATGCAATAAACTTACCTGACAGGAAGTGAAATATAGGCCACGATCCCAAAGTACCGATCTTACTGATTCTAGATACAGCAGAAACAATGCTGAATACAGTTTGAACTTACTGTAAAGATGCACTTTAAACTTACTATGCAATTGACCAGACTGCAGCACTGTCCTTTGGGCAAAGGAACGTCTTCAAGGGAAGAAAGGAGCGTTCAAAGTAATATTCTTTAATTTATGTTCCTAATTTTACTTCAAACAATAAAAGCATTAATGTCTTTGTCCCTTTAATGGAGGAAAATCTTTGGACGCTTCTACTTTGAGGAACCATGTTACTTTACATCTCCAGCATGGCAGCAACATGGTAACATTTCTTGGGCTCTGTCTGATGTAGATAGATAATGGTCCCAATCTTAAATGAAATACCAAAATGTAATCCTGACCGGACATCAGTTCTGAGGTTGCATGAAGTACACTGGGCTCTTGAAATTTCTCCAGTTTGGGTGAAACCTTGCAGTTATCGTGCATTTTCTACCAGAAAAAAAACGACTTCTTTTGAAGAAAGAGCCAACTATGTATACTAGTTCTGAAAACTTTTAGTATGACTTTAATCAATTTCCAATAGTCCCCAAGAACTGAAATCTGAAAATTGTACTAGATTACGCACTCCAGTTGTACCAAGTAAAAAATAGCAAATAGTTGCGAAAGTTTTAATGTTTTTGCTTGTCAAGTTTCAATCCATTTCTTGAATAATCTGCAGTGTACTCAAAGTACACAACTGGTTCTCTCTGATTGCTGGAAGCAGACAGAAACTTGTCTGTTTACTAACAATATGGTTGCTGCTGTGGAGGTAAAACAAAATGGAGCTGAGCAAATCAGATCATTTGTACAATGAACTTGTTGGAAATCATATTTGGCACCAAATTGTTAAATATCTCTTTTAGAGTTTACCTATTTAGATATTTAATGAAATAAGGCACCATATTTACAGAAACTGATTATCTTTCAAAGCTTGGTAAATTCTAAATGTAGAATGATAGGGCTGTTAAAAGTATATCACAGAAACCTATTCAAACTTTGTATTTCTCAAGTTAAACTATTGTTTTCCAATCTAAGATACTGTGAAGTTTATTCAAAAAAGTAAAATAAGAGAGTGAGGGTGAGAAGTAGAAGGGGCTGAAAGCAAGATGCAAGTAACAAGAGAGAATTAAGGAAGTGAGGAAAATATAAATAGCAAGAGTCAGAAAATGAAAATTAGATAAGTATACAGGGAGAAAAAGAGAATTATGAATCTGACAGAAATTGTAATATACTGAAAGAAAGGCAAATATGGGTAAAAATGAAAAGAGAAGACTCTTAGAATGAGAGGCAAACAGTGGATAACAGATTAGAAATCAAGGGGGAGAAAAGGGCCAGTGAATGACAAAGAATCTCTGGGACATAGGGACATAGACAGTGTATAAGCCAGATAAGCTGGGCATTTAAATAGTTACACTGCTAAATTATATTCCATAATTTATTTAATAGTAAATTTGGACCAATATTAGTCCATTAGTGAATTTAAATACACATGCTATTATAAGGAATGTTAACTAAAAACTAAACACAAGGAAATCTGCAGATGCTGGAAATTCAAGCAACACACACAAAATGCTGGTGGAATGCAGCAGGCCAGGCAGCATCTATAGGGAGAAGCACTGTCGACATTTCGGGCCAAGACGTCAACAGTGCTTCTCCCTATGGATGCTGCCTGGCCTGCTGCATTCCACCAGCATTTTGTGTGTGTTACTTAACTAAAAACTAAATGGCACTGTTGTTTGCTACCATAATAGTTTCCTTACAAGCACAGAAGTAATTCAGAATAAACTTGATCTACTGTGCGACAATATAATAGTCAAATGGCTATTATCTCTGCTCCAATAATTGTATTATTAACTATGGCTATTTTTAATAGCCTTATTATTTTGCATTGAATTTGACAGCAAAAATACTTGCTAGAAAGACTTAAACAAGCCATGCAAATAATACATAACAACATTTAGTTTATCATGCAGATTTATTGCTAGAAAATACATGCAGCTTTCATGCAAAAGTTTACAGCTTGTTAAACACTTTATACATAATATTATTTGCCAGTGATATTGCTGCGTTTAGAAAATGCTCAGGTGCACTACAACTCTTCGCAGGCTCAAATGTGGCAGCACAAAAAATATGTAGCTTTCCCTGCAACTTTTTTTTAAAGAAATGAACAAAGTTTTTTTTATCAATATGGATGACTTTCTACATTACTTCCTACCCAGAGTCTGGTTGACACAAGTGACCAGTACTCTACGTAAATGGCAATTTTTGAAATGCAAGACACAACAATGAATAGTGGTAGGCTATGTGAACATGATAGGTAAGTTTTTCATTGAATCTCCATTATCGGTGTGATGAAGTGAATTTTAGTGCCTAGGCTATGATCAACTAACTAAAAGATTGGGATTGCAACTGCTTCCTTCCTGGTCTCCACAGTTAGCTGCTGAATGGATAAACTTGGAGAGTAATATTTTAACTTCTATCCTCCAAATAACTGCCATTTTCGTTTGTAGATAATCCTTGTTCTTGTTGAATGTAACATTACAATTTTATTAAATCATTTAATTAAGACATGTAATAAATAAAATTAAGTAAACATTTTGAATAGGCATACAAATGTACATTGCTTCTTCGTGGCTGCTCTTCGCAGATAGCACAACATTTAGCAAAGTAGGAAGTTTGAGAACAGTCACATATTTCAGGGCGACAGAATGCCAGACAGTGAACAAGTGGGAGTACTAATATAGGTAATCATAAAGTGCAAATGATATGCTACGTGTAAGAAAGAATTAAGAGTGTATATACATAAATCCTTAAACATGACAGACCAAGTTGAGGAGGTGGACTGTGGACAATTCCTGGCACCACATTTCAGAAATCATGTTAAGTCTGTGGCAAAAGGTAAGGCAAGATCCTACTAGGGATGTGAAACTTCCATTAAGAGGCGATCAAAAAATGAAATAATGAGTTTTGATAAAGGAGGGAGAAAAATATCATACCCTTTAGTAAGTAGAGGCCATAGATTCTGCAGCACCAGTAAAAGAGGCTGAGTAAGTTGTTTATTTGATTTATTGAGATACAGCGCAGCACAGGCCCTTCCAGCCATACTGCCGAGTAACCACCCCCACCTCCCGATTTAACCCTAGCCTAATCACGTGACAACCAATTAACCTTCCAACTGGTACATCTTTGGACTGTAGGAGGAAATGGAAGCACCCAGAGGAAACCCATGCAGTCACGGGGAGAATGTATAAACTCCTTCCAGACATGGGTGGGAAATAAACCCAGATTGCTGGTACTGTAAAGCATTGTGCTAACAACTATGCTACCAAGCCACTTGTTTTTTTTAAAAAACCCAGCTTCAGTAAAATGCTAAAACCATAACCCTCATGCACTCTATGTCAACTGTTGGGCGTATTCAATTTGTGTATGAGAAGATTAACAGTGAGCAATTTGTTATTTCTCAAAGTGAAAAATACTTGAGAAATTAGTGCACATTTCCTTAAAGAGATTAAGAGTCCTTAAATATGCATTTCAGTTAATTACATGCTAAAGGGTACACTTGTCAGTAGATAGAATAAGTCACTGCTCCTGTTCATCAACCCTGCTTACCAATGTCTTCAATGGTTACCATTTCAAATAAGTGTAAATACTATCTCAAAAACCTTAATTGGTCTTACACTTCCCTATTCAACATACCGGTAGTTTCTGGGAACTTACTTGGATACAAGGTAATTATAACACAGCTTGGCAAATGGTAGTAGAATCATTTGATGGCAGGTAACATTAACTAACACCAATTGCAGGGGAAATTTAGTAGCTTCAGGCATTACATTGCAAGGTAAAAAGTAGACTAAAAATTATTTGGTAGAATTTCTGTATTGGCGTATTGTATCTCCCCTGTAAAAATGCCAGAATTGGGTTTTTGCTACACTTACTATGCAAATTTAAACAAAATCCATTATTAAGGATGAGTTTTTGGGGTATTTGGAGACACATGATAAAATAGACCAAAGCCAGCATGGTTTCTATAAGGGGATATCTTGTCTCAGAAATCTGTTGCAATTCTTTGAGGAAATAACAGGCAGGATAGACAAAGAAGAATTGGTGGATGTTGTGTACTTGGATTTTCAGAAGGCCTTCGACAAGGTGGCACATGAGGCTGCATAACAAGACAAAAGCCCATGGTATTACAGGAAAGATACTAGCATGGATAGAAGATTGGCTGACTGGCAGGAGGCAACGAGTGGGAATAAAGGAGGCCTTTTCTAGTTGGCTGCTGGTGTTTCATGGTGTTCCACAGGGGTCGGTGTTGGGACCACTTCTTTTCACGTTTTATGTCAATGATTTGGATGACTAAATTGATGGTTTTGTGGCTATGTTTGCAGCCAATACAAAGATAGATGGAGGGGCAGGTAGTGTTGAGAAAGCAGGAAGTCTGCAGAAGGACTTAAGATTGGGAGAAGGGCAAAGATATGGTAGATAGGAAAGTGTATGGTAATACACTTTGTCAGAAGAAATGAAGGCGTAAGATCAATTTCTAAATGGGGAGAGAATTCAAAAATTAGAGGTACAAAGACTTGGGAGTCCTGGTGCAGGATTCCCTAAAGGTTAATTTGCAGGTTGATTCATGGTAAGAAAAGTAAATGCAATGTTAGCATTGCTTCATATTGACAGGACTAGAATATAACAAGGATGTAATGCTGTGGCTTTATAAAGCACTGGTAAGGCCTCACTTGGAGTATTTTGAGCTCTGGGCCCCTTACCAAAAAGATGTGCCAGCACTTCTCGAGTGCAAAGGACATTCACTAGAATGATTTCAGGAACAAAAGGGTAAATGTTTGAGGATTGGTTGATGGCTCTGGGCCTGCACTCCCTGGAGTCTAGGAGAATGAGGAGTTGGGGGAATCTTATTGAAAATTATCGAATATTGAAAGTCCTAGATCGAGTGGCTGTGGAGAGGATCCTTCCTGTCATGGCTGAGTCCAGACTACAGGGCAAAAGCTCAGAATAGACAAACATCCATTTTGGACAGAGATGAGGAGGAATTTCTTCAGCCAGAGGATAGTTAATCTGTGGAATTCATTGCCATCCACGGCTGTGGAGGCCAAGTCATTGGGTATATTTACAGATTAGTCAAGGGTGTTGAAGGTTAATTGGAACAAGCAAGAGAATTAAGTTGAGAGATAATAAATCAGCCTCGATGGAATGGCAGAGCAAACACAATGGGCCAAATGTCCTAATCCTGCTCCCATGTCTTATGGTCTTATGGAAATGTTTTAAGTAAGCTAAACTCTATATGGATTAAAACAAATCAACATTTTCAGTTATTAAAATACAAGTTTCTTTTTTCATTATAATGAGGTATCAAGTCAAATGCATGAGTAGCACCTTATTTTCTGGTAAAGTGAAGACACGCAGTACACATACACACACACATTTTTATGATATATGTCAATGATTTGGACTATGGGATTAATGGATTTGTGGCTAAATTTGCCAATGATACAAAGATAAGTGGAGGAGTGGGTAGTGTTGAGGAAACAAGAGAGCCTGCAGAGAGACTTAGATAGTTTAGGGGAAAGGGCAAAGAAGTGGCAAATGAAATACAATGTTGGAAAGTGTATGATCATGCACTTTGGTAGAAGAAATAAACAGGCAGACTATTATTTAGATGGGGAGAGAATTCAAAATGCAAAGATGCAAAGGGACTTTGGAGTCCTTATGCAGGATACTCTAAAGATTGCCATTCATTTCTAGAAGTATAGAATATAAGAGCAGGGATGTGATGTTGAGGCTCTATAAAGCACTCATGAGACCACACTTGGGAGTATTGCATGCAGTTTTGTGCTCCTTATTCTAGAAAGGATATAACTGACATTGGAGAGGGTTCAAAGAAGATTCACGAGAAGGATTACAGGAATGAAAAAGTTACCATATGAGGAACATCTGGCAGCTCTATATTCCCTGGAATTCAGAGGAATGTGGGGGGATCTCATAGAAACATTCCGAATGTTAAAAGGCCTGAACAGATTAGATATGGCACAGTTACTTCCCATGGCGGGGGGAGTCTAGGACAAGAGAACATGACTTCAGGATTCAAGGATGTCCATTTAGAAGAGATATGTGGAGAAATTATTTAGTCAGAGGGTGGTAAATCTGTGGAATTTTTTGCCACGAGCAGCTGTGGAGGCCAAGTCATTGGGTGCATTTAAGGCAGAGAAGGATTGGTTCTTGATTAGCCAGGGCATCAAAGGGTATGGGGAGAAGGCAGGGGAGTGGAAATGACTGGAAAAAATTGTATCAGCCCATGATTGAATGGCGGAGCAGACTCAATGGGCCGAATGGTCTACTTCTGCTCCTATATCTTATGGTCTTATGATCTAAAATGCTGGAGGAACTCCACAGGCCAGGTAGCATTATGGGAAAGAATAAACAGTTGACATTGATGTCTTGATAAAGGATCTCTGCCCGAAATTTCAACTGTTTACTCTTTCCCATACATGCTGCCTGACCTGCTTAGCTCCCCCAGCAATTTGTGTTGCTGCTTTGGATTTACAGCATCTGCAGATTTTCTCATGTTTGTACATTGCATGAGAGAGTTCTTTGTTCCATTTTCAAATCTTGAGTAGTAACTTAAGAAATCTATAAAGGTGAATTTCATTATCAGAACATCCATAAATAACATGGGGGTCACCTGTAGTTCTTGCTAGCTCTCAATATAATTATTGTTCAGAGTTGTTAAGTCTATCAAACTTAAGATGAAAATCAGTTTAAAAACAATGGATAACTTTAAATTCATCAATATAACTGGAAGAAAAGTAGCAAAGTTGAAATTGAAGAACTTTATATAATACTTAGAGCAACATACAACAAAAACATAATCAAAACATTAGCTCATTTTCCAGTTGCCCTTTTTGTTTAAATTGTTAATTTTAAATTGATTTCCAGGGTGACAACAGCATTAAAGCTTAGATTAACAATATTAAAGAAAGGATTCATTTCAGTTGGTGTCAGCATTACTTGAGAATATTATTCCTTTGGGTTTTTATTCTCTTGCGAATCCCAGTGAATCAAATAACATTTCACATATCGGAAGAAAATACAAATTTATGTTAATTTTTACTATCAAATGCAAACTTTGGATGGATGGAAATAAATTGACCACAGTAAACTATTAAAGAAAAAAATAAGACAAACAGTGGGCAGTGTTCATATATTTAATGTGGTACCAGAGCAAATCTAAAAGGCAGAGTCTTAGTTTGTTTAAATAACCATGATCAACAAATAAGAGACAAGATTAGACGAAAAGAGAAAGCAAATTGGGGCAGCCATTAATAGCAGCAAATGGACACAAGTAATAATAGATACAAAATGGGAATTGAGGGAAAGCTTAAAAGCAATAAGAGTTATAAATATAATGAGAGGAAGAGCAATAGAGGGAATATGGATTCATTAAAGAAAAATATAGGCAGGTCTATAATGGGCAACAAAAATAACAGGCTTTACATTTCCAAACTGTGAAAAAAGTCAACAAAACACCAGTGATACAACAGAGCCATTAGATTTGTGGTTCCCAAATATTGCCCCCCTGTGGGTGGTGGGAATTTTTAAGGGGGCAATAAAGATAAAGGGGTGTCGGATTGGGCACTCGGTAGCAAGGGGACAGCTGAGAGATTACAGGCTGAATTTAATAAATGAATTACTTATTATAAGCATTTGATCCTCTGCCTCATAATTGATAACAATGATTACATCATCACCTCATTTCCTGCTAACCCACCGTTCTTAGATTTTGCTTGAAGCATGCTCGGAGTTGTTGAAAGGCAATGTAACACTTCAGTATTTGGCATATCATGAGAAATCTGGACTGAAGAAATTGTATTTTTCTGGACCCAGCCCATGCATTATTGCCATTCACTACTGTAGTAGGGTTAGCTGGTACGATTCCCACACTCTAAGCATGCAGTGGCACAATTCATGTGAATTGGAGTATGGCATTCAATAGGGTAAAGGTCCGAATTTGCCTTTTGGAATGCTCTTGGCCACATTTCCCTAACCCATGGCCCAACAGAGATTTGCTGCCTCACTTTATGTGCCTTCAGGCAAAGTGTCAGGTTTTGACAGAGCTATGATGATGTCATAACTTTCCCTTTATTGATTGTGGAGCTTGAGCAGAGAACACTTAAACTGCTTGCCAGCACCTCACAACAAAACAGTGATGGTTTACATACTTCAAACATCATTGCTGAATTTGGAAAACCCCATACAATTGGAGAAGAACTGATTCTGCCAACAGTGAAGGACGTTCTGAGTACGGTTTTACATAAGTCACCAGACCAAGTGATTCTGCTCAATGACAGATATGTTCAGAGGTGAATAGAAATGTCTGAGAATGTGGAAGACACATTGTGCAATGTACTTAGACAACGGGAATGTCAACTTTACCAGCCAACAAATCTTTGCTTCTTGGTTATGTTCACTTCATAAAAGTTGAAAGCATAGTTCAAGAGTTGTTATTTGCAAGTGGACTAAAAATGGGTATGAAGGGGGAGTAAGTATTGTTGAGCAATTTTTCAAAGGGAAGGCCATTCTGCTCACCAACATTCTTACTTGTGCAACAGATGGGGCACCATCAATGACAGGACAACACCATGGGGTTTAGTTTGTTGAAAAAAGCTGTACCTCACAAATATACCATTCACTGTGTAATTCTCAGACAACATCTCATCACATAAAATCCAGGTCATTGGCTGCACAAATTATTAAATAACTGTTATTACAGTGGTAAATAAAATCAAGTCCCATGTTCTCAATTTGTAACTATTTTAAGAGCTTTGTATTGAAAATGATGAATAGTTTGAAAGCTTGCTGTTATGTGCTTTTTGCAACTGAGGTAGCAATGAATGTCATCAGCATAAATGCTTCATCCAGTAATCAACTATAACCAAGAATAACAGGCATGACATCGCTTATTTGTCAGAATTATTCACAAAGTTTAATGAAATCAAACTTCAACTGCAAGGAAATGTGGTGAATCTTATCAAAGTCAAATCAATATCCACGTTTCTGTCCAAGTTAACCCAACTGAAGTACAACATTGGCCATCGCAACCTTTACCAATTTTGAAGTCTCTTTGAGTTGGAAGAAAGAAAGAAAGAATACCGGATGTTGATCTTCAAATATACAATATGTTGATTTTCAAACGTGCCCACTTGGGTGAGCTGCATAAAGACATGTCAGAGAGGTTTCAGGAACTTCTCCCAATCCAAATTGCAGAAAGACATCCATGAACACTATCCTGCATTGTGGAAAAAGGTTAAGATGGTCTTTATTGCCTTTCCAACATAATATTTAGTGAAGCATGGTTTCAGTGCAGTCACCCAACTTCTCTGAAAGCAATGAAACAGACTGCAAATTACTGAACGCTGGGATCTGAGACTCCCTCTGAGTGACATTCTGCCTGATGTTGAGAAACATATCAATGCACCAAGCCCATTCATATCATTGAAATGTGAAAAAGTGATATAGTGAATAGTTGGACTACTAATGTACACTCTAAAACTGTTGATGAAAATTATTTTTACTGTAATTAAAGAAATAATTTTATTTGTAGCTTTGCATCGATTTGAATAATGTTTGTAATTATTTGTCACTAGTTTGGATTTGCATTTCCTATTTTCTTTTACTGTGCATCATAAATAAACATCATTTATAGTTTTTAATCTCATGGCCAGAAAGGCAAAGGGGTGTACTAGGAGTATAGTCTGGGATGTAACAAAAAAAATTGTGAACCACTGCATAGGGTGAGTGTAGAGGAGGAAGTGAATCTTGTTAAAGGAAAACAGACAATAGAGGAAATAATAGAAATTTATACATTGTACAACTGAGGTTTCCACTTCAGGATATTAAACACAAAGCAACAGTGTGCGCAAAAGCATTGGTTATAATATCCAAAATCTCTACTGATTAATTTTAAAACAAAATGTGGAAAGTTACTGAAATCATTTATTACTGACATTGCTTAGCATTTGGACATTTATCAATGATAGGAAGAGGTCAGCATGGATTTGGAAAGGATAGTTCATGCCTGACAATTTCATCAAACTACCTGAAGAGGTCAGTAGAAAGGAGTCTCTATAAATATTAACTCATAAGCTCTGAGGCATGGGATTATTAGCAAAAATAATAATACATCAAATTGGCCATCACTTGTAGCAAGGGTCAGTAACTGATTGAGTGGCAATAGACAAACTTTAAGGATAACTGAAGGTAATTGATGTTTTTAAAGGGTATGCAATTTGTTTTCAGCAGTTAATTTAAGCAAGACATTATTATATATGTACTGGAAGGGAAAATAAGGAAATATGTAAATAAAATATGACTAAGGTTCATTCTTGGTCACTTCCTACTTCTCATTTCAATGCTGCTGCTCTGCACCTTTATCCCACAACACACAATCTATTTCCACATTTATGCTGATGACATTCATTGCTACCTCAACCATCTCTTCAAAATCCCAGACAGTTTGCCAATTCCTAATATTAGAGAAACAATGAACAACCAAAGCTATTTTCAGTCCCAATCCAAAAATCCAAATTCCAAATATCAACTCTATTCCTCTCTTTGGCTTGTTTGTATCCAAAGTTGTTGTCAACCTGTGTGTCATATTTCAAAATGAGCTTCAGATGTTCCTAAAACTCTACATTTCTTTTCTTCTCAAAGCTACTTTTGCCAAGACTTAATGTCTGCTTTATGGCTCAACGTCAGATTTTAATTGATAATCATCCAGAAAATGCTTCATGGATTTGCTACGAACTTTCCTTTCATTAACATAGCTTGAATGAGAGGATATTTGACATGTACTTGGTTTTCTTGTCATGCTTCACTACATGGCATTGACAAACATGTTTTCTTGATTTATTGGTAAGAGACACATGGCTCCCGCTTGCCAACTCACTATATTATTGTGATTAAGAATGGAATTAAAGTACAAGAAAAAGGTGTTACCTGTCTGTTCCGTAGTTCCTCATATTTATGTTCTATATTTTTAAAAAAATCTTTAAGTTCTATTTAGAAAGAATGATCCCATTTTGTAATAAACTTCACTCAGTTTTGCATCATCAGATTACATGTCTTCCTATGTAACAACAATAGGTGAGCAGATGCAGTCAAGAAAAAGGCTATTAAAATAGATATTGAAACAAAAGTATTTGATAAGATCAAGTTAAATTGTCTTTGTGACATGTTAACCAAAAAACTTAGTGATCTCATTAATTGTATTTTTACACAATTAAATTCATAACTTAATAGTTTTCATCAATTTTGCATAAACTAAATTTCAATTATGTAAACTATACTAATAATTAAGGAAATGTAGGTACAGATAATATTCCAGAAAGACACAAGCCCTGAACTTCAAGTTTAGTGGCAATAGCAGTTACTGCTACTGACTTCAAAGAAAGCCCCACTCATTAGTGGGAATAACACTTGCATTCTCTATACTGCTGCTGTCAGGCATCAGGTCATGTGAATTTTTGGCAAACAGAAATTATGATATAATCAACATGCTGAGCACCCAATCACATCCAAATATTCTCACAGACAACTAACCACACTGGAAGAGACACTGTTAACAATTAAGACAACAAAAATGCACATAGAACCATAGAACACTACAGCACAGAAACAGGCCTTTTGACCCTTCTTGGCTGTGCCAAACCATTTTTTTGCCTAGTCCCACTGAACTGCACCTGGACCATATCCCTCCATACACCTCTCATCCATGTACCTGTCCAAGTTTTCCTTAAATGTTAAAAGTGAGCCTGCATTTATCGTTTCATCTGGCAGCTCATTCCACACTCCCACCACTCTGAAGAAGCCCCCCCCATGTTTCCTTTAAACTTTTCCCCCTTCACCCTTAACCCATGTCCTCTGGTTTTTTTCTCCCCTAGCCTCAGTGGAAAAAGCCTGCTTGCATTTACTCTATCTATACCCATCATAATTTTATATACCTCTATCAAATCTCCCCTCATTCTTCTACGCTCCAGGGAATCTTGGTTAATTTCAGATTCCACATGGTGGAACCTAAAGCAAACAAGCAAATTCCTGAGTAACTCAGCAGGTCATTCAGTAGTTGTGGAGGCAAAAAGGAATATTCAGTGTTTTGGGTCAGAACCTTGAATCAGGACCCACCTCTGACTACCCTTTGTTTGGCTCCACAGATGCTACTTCAGATTACAAAACAATTCCTACTTTTCACTATCTAACATTACGACAGATACAAAACTGTGTTAATCAAGTCCACTTTTGGATCTTTATTTGGTATATTCACTCATGAATGGAACAATCACTAATTTCAGTCAAGTTCTTTAAATCATCTGGAAATTTTATTCAATTGTGCATACTGCTCTATAACAGCAAGTCCCTGCAGGCATTGCCCTCATTACACTTCTCCAACCTGCATCAGAAGTGTCACATTGTGTACAAGCTTTACCAATAAATCCTGGCAATTTTTGATATGTGATGAAAGAGAACAAAATATCAAAATGAAGGCACAGTTATCGCCATATTCACAATAAAAATTCAAATGCAGTAACAAAACACAGAATCCATACTTCTAATTGACAGTTTTCTTGATTTATATAATCCACAGTTGACTTTCCTCTATTGTTTTAGGAACTATTGACAATTTATTTTGTTGAACAAGATTAGTTTAACGGATTCCACTGTAAAAGAATGCATTACACATGGTGTTAAAGTTCTGAAAATACTATTTATTAAACTATATCTGACCAGATTGAAACACTCTAAGTCCAGCATCCCTGGGACATAACTGGTGCCAGATCACAGAAATCACCCCTAAATAAATATTTCCCTCTGAGCAGGGTAACTGTACTTTTTAAGTTTAGATACTGTCCATGTCACTGAAGATTCCGAAACACAAAGTTTCCCCAAGTCAGAAATGCTGTTGGTGCAATCGCTTTCAGATGACAATGCAAAAGTTCCACTGGTAGGTTAATCAGCTACGTAGTACAGATCTTGGTTAATTTTAGATTTTAGTAAGAATTATTCAGTCCAGATCTATACCACATATTCAAAACATACTGAACCATGGAAATAGCTGGACCAAAGACAGTTTCAATCTGTAGGAACAACATAAATATATAAATTTGGAAAAACATGTTTATATGGCTGTTCAAAACTTGACTGAAAAATTTTCAACCTGATATTATTTATCCAGTCTTCTGATTATTGATTATCCAAGAAAATTCATACTGTTTGGTTTTGATACCTGCTAGAAATCATCAGCATTACTTCTGTACTAAATCCTAAACCAGGTAAGTAAGTAAACTTATGAACTGCATTAACTCTGTGCAAAAAAAAACCTTGATACTTAGAAAAGTGAGCCAGTGCTGTCGTGAACAGAATTCCCACAGGGCAATTCCTGACTCCAGCTTTGCAGCAACAGCCTTGCTCCATACAAGAAATTCTGATCACCACTTAGTGTAGAACTTCCAAATTCACTGTAAACTGTGTGCTTCTATCACTGGATGCAATACCTTTGGTACTTATGTTAGGCTCAGGAAATTTGGCACTTTCTCATAGCCTTGCTCTTGGCCATATAGGAAGACTGGCAACCCACATCAAAATAGTACAATACAGTCATAATTTCTTTTAGATATGGTAGATTTATGCCACTGTCAAAACTTTCAGAAGCACCAGGGTGATATTAGCTGCCCATACTGTAAATTTTAAAAAATACTTATCACTTCATATAGTAATTATATTTCATATACTTTTTAAAAAATCACATTTTCTTCCTAACCCACAGGTCTAAAACCCCATTGGAATGTAATTCTGAATCTGGTCATTACACATACATGAGATGCTGTTTGATTGGATGCATATTGTCACTTCCAGTACACTGTGGTCTTGTTTTTTTTGTGTTTTTTTAAAACCAAAGATTCACAATAGAACAGAGTATAAGCCTGCATATCTGAAATAAATATAGATCATGCTGAAAGTACTTAGCAGGTGCAGCATCATTTGTGAAGAGAGAAAGTTACAATAGTATTACTTCAGTCATGAAGCCATCTTTGAAATATATTTAAATGACTGCCTGAATTGTTCACTTCAGTTCATCTGCATATTTAATATTGCCTAGAACTCAAGGAATCAATTCAAGCGATCAGAGAAATCTGGACAGTACATAGACTGGTTGCAACATATATTGAAGCCTGTCATTCTTACAGCAAAAAATAAGGCAAAACCCAAGAAAACAACAAATACAAAAAAAAATCAAGTGGGAGTTGAAGCACCATAAACATAGTTGATGTGAAAATTTAATCTAATATCGCTGGCTGCATCAAATCTTAAGGAGGTTAAGGAGCTTTGTTAAAACAGAAGGCAATGGGCAACAAGGGAAGGTATCCAATGGTTAAGGCCATGCTTCGCAGAAAAAATGATTGTACCTTTTGGATGGCTATCATCCTGACCCCTGGCATCACAGCAAGAGTTTATCAAGGTAGAATACTAGACTCATTCATCTTCAAAAAGCTCCCTTACCTTCATAAAGGTCAAAAGTGAAGAAATTTACTGAAATTTGACAATATCTAATGCAACTCTCCTCAGCAAATGAATCAGGTCATTGGTGCATGCAGCAGGACCAAGACAACATTCAGGCATGGTGGAAGTGGCAAGTAGCATTTACACCACGGAAGTGCCGGGCAACAATGGCTGAATGCCTCAACATCAACACCCTGCGAGTCATTAATGACCTGAAATTTACAGGACCACATCCATACCATAGCTGCAAAAGCAGGTTGGTTATGCAAGTCAAATAATTCTCTTCCTGATCCCTCAAAACCTTTCCACTATATTCAATGCTCAAGTCAGGGGTGTAATGGAACACACTCCATTTGTTTGTATGAGACCTTCTCCAACAACTCTCAGCAGTTCAACAACACATAGGGCAAAGCAACCTGATTGTCAGGCACATGATCCACCACCTATATTCATTTACTACTCCAGGAGTGGTGAATCTTTTTGAGAGCGTGTGCCCAAATTGTCGGTAATCTTCAATAGTTGTATGCCATGCTAATTTTGAGCAGAGATAATCATGAATTGTAATGACTTAGTAACAATAATTATGGACTTATTTTAAGGAAAAAGAATGTGCCCTGTTGTTTATGTATGTGCATTCATTGTTTTACTATTAATAAAATTATAACAAAGACAGATTGAAATAAATAGAGCATTTTACAAAACCTGTTTAAAATTATTAATATCAAATTTTTAAAAAGATAATTGAAAAATATACATGGAGGTGCTAAATTACATCCAATATTTACTGTTATTATTACTGAATAGCCATTGTTCACTCATCAATGACAGAAAAAAGTATTTAATCAGAGTAGGCCCCTTCGGCCACACTGCCCAATGTAACCCAAGCCTCATCACAAGACAATTTACAATAACAGTTTTTGGACTGTGGGAGGAAACCATTGCAGACATAGGGGAACAAACAAACTCCTTATCGACAGTGGCGGGAAACCATTGCAGACATAGGGGAACAAACTCCTTATCGATAGTGGCGGGAAACCAATGCCAATGGACAGAGTAAAGCCAATGCTGTTTACTATCCAAATACTGATGTGTACATCAGGTCAGCAAGGATTTCAAAATGCATTATCCAACATCTCATCATCGTCTAGCTGGCCAGCATGAGGCATTTTATGTGAAAACCTCTCACTGTTCTTGGGTTATAAATAGTCATTTGTTGCTTCATTTGGCAGTAACGATAATCATTATGTATCTTTTCTTTCAGACCCACCCATAATGAATCGAGGAGCACACTGCATGCTGCGTGCCAACAACACTTTTGTGTATGGCTCTTAAACACATGGCAAAGGTTCACCACCCCTCCACTGTTCTATTTGCACGTGCTGGCTGCAATGTGAATCATCTGCAAAATGTAGTGATGACTTGGTAAGGTTACAGTAACAGATTCGTCCAAATATACAACCTCCTTCCAAGAAGAACAAGGTTGGCAGGTAGATGAGAAGTCCAGTACCTGCAGATTCCTCCTTCAAGTCACATACCATTCTAGCTTAAAGCTGTATTAGTGGCCCTTCATCTGTACGAGGTTTAAATCCTGGAAATTCCTCCCAACAGCAATATGGCAATACCCTCACCAGAATGATTGCAGTGATTCAAGAGATGGCTCTCAACCACCTTCTGAAGGGCAATTAGACACAGGCAAAGAATGCTGTACTTGTCAGCAATTCTTATATCCCACAAAATGAATAAGATAGAGCTGTTAAAAATAGACATTTCAGGAATAATTTTGGATACTACATTGCAAAGAAGTCAAAATTCCAACCAAAACATGACAGTTCTATACAAGACACTTCAATTTGGCATAAAACCTTTGGAATCAACTTGAAAACGGTTATCTGATCTCCAAGGTATACAGAGAGATGGGAAAAAAACTTTGTTTGAAAAGATATTAATAATTACATTATTTCTGTATGCATCATAAAAATATTTTTTCACTCCAAACTACAACCTGTGTTTTCAAGTTGATTCTAAATGAAGAATCATTTGAGCAGCCATGCTTTGTTTTGGCTGAAAATTTTATCTTATGATTTGCAATATACTACCCAAAATTATTCCTGAAGTCTCAAATTTTGGCTCTTTGCAGAAGATGCATCCACGGCAGACCTACTGTCAAATGCATAACCAAAGTTCCTCTAACAATCCACGGCTCAGGGATAAGTAATATTCATAATATCTGAAGTTCTATTACATGATTGAAATTATAAATAAAGGCCAAAAAAAATTAAATGTTAGTAAAAATATATCAGTGTTCTTGCTTCGGATCCCAATGCACCACTTATTTTTTATTAGAACATGGCAAAATCATTCTCTAAATTTCTCACAAGTTTCAGTTCTTCTGGTGTGAAGGAATAATGAACAAAATAAGGATATTAAACTTTAAGGAGATCTGACAACAGTATAACTGAAAACAAAACAGAAGCCAAAAATAATGTTGATATAATTATAAATGGTCTGGAAATACACATGATATAAATATTAAAGTTAAAAATGAACTGGAAGGAAAGGTAATAATGATCCAGATTTGATAGGGACAAATGAAACATGGTTACATGGGACTGGTAACTGAATATTGCCAAGTATTACAGATTTAAATAGGATACAGAAGGAAGAAAGAAATGGGGTTTTTACAGAAATGGGGTGGAGGGAATTTAATGGCCAGTGGGAATGACAAGGATACAACAAATATTAAAATAGAAACAGAAGCTTCCAGTAGAATGAAAGAAAGGATAAGGAATTGGACATAATTAGCGAGGGAATCTACTGTGACAGGAAACTAATGCAGCTAGTACAGGGAAATATTCAAGATTTGAAAAGTAAATGAAATCTAGCTATTCCTTACAAGATTCAAAAATAATAACGACAATGGGCCTCAGCAAAATATAGGCCAAGTAGTTGAATGATAAAAATAAATACAAAATGCCAATGGAACTTGCAAACATAAATTGGAGAAAACTAAAGTGCAACTGCAATAACAGAGAGATTTATTCCACCAAAACAAAATCAAGAAAGCGAAAAACCATTTCCAAATAAAGTCAATTTTGTCCCATAAATAAATAGGAAGGAGGAGGAGCTGCAAAATTAAAAATCCCTTTCAATTTTAAAAAGTTTATAAAAGGTCCAATTTCCACAAATACATGGAATAAAAGTTATATTAATTACAGAGCACCATAAACAATATTTCCTATTTACAGTAAAACCTCATTATCAGTATGGAAGACTGCAATAACATTCTTATAGTCGTAGAAACTGCTTTTAGCAGAATGCAGCCAATTTCTGAGATACCCTACCCCAAAGAATTACAGAGTCAAGCACATTCCAAGTAGTTGAAGTACAGGTAGTTACATTTTGGAAGGATTGGACAATTGAGGTCTAGAAGAAAATTAAATGTTGAATTAAATTTTCTTGCCAAGCTTGACTAGCTAGTTGTTGCTCAGAACATGGATCATGAGGGTGACAGGATAAGAGGCAGACACTGCCTTACCTGTGCAAGCTAACAATAGCTAGAAGTAGATCATACCAGTGATGAGCTATTGTTAACCTTTGTCCGAGATTGTCTAGCCAATAGAGGAACTGACCGTAGACTCCCAATTCTAATTTTGTGTGTTGTGCTGATACTCAACAAGTGCTTCTTGAAATCACTGACCAAGTATATTTAGCTATTGCCCAAAATCTCCTGTATAAATTTAAGATGTAACCTGACATCAATGGAGTCATAAGACAACAGTTCCCGGTGATCATGTATTAAAGGGTTAACCTTATACCGTGGTCTGTGTCTTTATTTCTGTTCCTAGCACAGTAAAGTCTCTCACAATAAGTTGGCAACAAAATTCTTTTACACTAAAATATGATAAAACGGTATATTCTTTGACAGAAGGCTTGAGGGAATCTGGCACAGAAGAGTTGAAGTCTGAGATTGATTAGTCAATGATAATATTAAAATGGCAGGGCAGGCTTGAAAGGCCAAGTGACTTACTCTTGCTCCATTTTCTCATGTCTGTGTGTGTGTTCTCAGGAATCCACCTACCAGCAAACAGAGGATAGGATTTTATACCCTATCATTATATTGACCCAACTATTAAGTAAATAGGCCCCCTTCCCCTTGACCTTGACTCAGTCTCTCATGATTTCATATATCACAATGAAACATCCACAATGTTTCCTTCATTCCAAGGGCAATTCTACATCCACCAGCCAGCCTTTTACTCAACAAACATTCTGCAGCCCTGGTAACATTCTTATCAATTTCCTCTGGATATTCTATTGCTGTTGCACATTCCATTACTGTTGTAACCAAAGCTCTCTGCAGCTCTGGCCTAACTGGCACTTTTATATAGCTTGACTAAAACTTCCCGTTTTCTACATTTTAGACATTAAAGGCCTTATTAACCACTTGAAATATCTGCTCTGTTACCTGCAGGAAACTCTGGACAGTCCAAGATCCCTCTTCTTTCCTCCATTCTTCTCAGAATCTTCCTATGTATTCTCTATTTTCTTGTCTTGTTTCTCCTCTCCAAATGCATTACCTCCTACTTCATTTATCACTTATGTCTCCATTAACTGATCCTTCAGTCTGTAATTACTTCATCACTAGCAATCATTATGCCTATTTTGGTTCCCTGAATACTTCTAAAATGTGTCTCCAGAATTTAAACCCAAATCACTGATGTATATCACAAACAAAATAACACCATATGCTTGGGAACCTCCCCGATGTCATTGAAGCTCCCACTAACCATTATACTTCATTTGGTCCATTAAGCCAATTTTTATTCCAGTTTACTACTTTCCCTCTGAACCCCAAAATTCATTTATTTCTATTAACAGCTTTGGAAATATTTTATTCAGGCCTGATGATTAATCACTTAATAAAAATGTACTAGCATGAAAAATTGCAGAAATAATATCAGAACCAAAAAATGACAAAAACTGAATGGACTCAGAGTCTCTAGAAAGAGAGCCGGAGTAATATTATAACACAATGGATATGGCAAAAGGATAGAATTTGCCAAGCACACACAAATTATTTCTACAACTGAAGTATCCTAGATGAGGGAGAGGATATTCTGATCCTCCGGGATAAATCAGACTGAAAATTAAGGAGAAATATCTTTACCCCTACAGGATGTTTGGAATATGGAGTCAACAATTGCAGGAATGACCGAGTCAAACAGAATACATACCTTTAAGTGGAAGCCAGGTAAGTACAAACAGAATTAAATGAATTTAAGTGGGAAGGAGACTCAGGTGAAGCATAAGCACTAACACGAACAAATGAACACATTTGCTTATTTATGTATTGTAAATTTGATCTCATTTAAAGACAAAAATTTCACACCAATATCCGATAGATGTTTTGAACACTGGAAGGAGGATAAAGGAGTCTATTTTTCAAATTTATGAAGACAACTCAAATGCAATTTAGCCATTTGAGTAAAGAAAAAGTGGTATCTCATATTCCTATCCTTCCTAAAAGATTGTATTCACCCTCAGATGAAAATATTCTTCCTGATATGCAAGTACAGAAAATTAGAAGTTTCACACGGCTAAAAGCAGACCTCATACATATTCCCGTGAAGCAATCAGTTTTCCAAGTGTTCAGGACACCTCTTTAATCACAGTAGCTTAGATCAGCTGTTTTTATGAGATTTGGCTTTCCTGGTGTAGCTGAAAATGGACTATAGAAAGATGGGAGGAGGATGATGGAGATAAACAATGACAGGATCTTGGTGAGCAACACTATGGTATGGATCCTACCATGTTGCTCTGAGTTTGTGTGGCCCCATATGTGGTGATTCCATTTGGTGGCATTGCTGGCTGTGGTGTATCTGACTGGATCGTTCCTCTTCTATCAATTAAGCTATTTTAAAAAAGCATAAAGTATAGTTAGTCATTAACCATAGTAATCAGTGTCTAAAATTAATGCAAATTTCTTCATGATTATGATAGGGAATTAAAAATAATGTGACTAGCTTTCAAAACATTTGAATGCAATAAATAATTACATTTAAAATAACTTCCTTTTGTTACCTTAAGTCTACCTGCCAATTTTGCAAGAGGTAAACTGAGCACTAATGTCACTACCAGAGTATTTATTTGAACTACCGGTACTAAGCATGACAGCTTCAGATAAATTAAGTTGAAGCAATCTTGTAGCTGCCTAACATGGCAAAACAAAGTAACATCCAAGCAGCAATGCTGGCATCTACTTGAATTAAGTATGTCCAAGAGTCTGTGGAAGGGCTGGTTCGAGCGGCACGGCAGCATATTGGTTAGCACAACACAATTACAGCACCAGTGACACAGGTTCAATTCCCACCACTGTCTGTAAGGAGTTTTTATGTTCTCCCCGTGACTGGGGAGGTTTCCTCTGGGTGCTCTGGTTTCTCCCACATTCCAAAGATATACAGATGGGTTAGTAGGTTAATTGGTCACGTGGGTGTAAATGGGCAGCACAAGCTTGTTGGGGTAGAAGAGCCTGGTATAAAAATAAAAGGTACAACAGCTAATGATCTTTTGTGATTGATATCTGTAAAGCATACCTCTTAAAATTAAATGAATCCTATGGCTGCTGTTATAGTGGGATTTTTAATCCATTCTTCCAATTTGCCATAATACCTAGTTATTGCTATCCTTCAGAACGGAAATAGGCAACATATCATTAGGAATGGTAAAGAAGTAAGACATTGCAAAGCCATCTTGTATACTTCTGACTGGTAGATTTTCAAATGCTAATGACACATATTAATTGTCACAATCCCATGGATTGTTAAAAAAGGGTGATAAAAGTTCTTGAACAGTAACTAAACTAATAGCTCATGTAATAATTCATTTCCATGGAGACTTAAAAATGTAATTGTTACATAATGGCTTTTGAATTCATCTGGAGATATTTTTGTTGAAACAATTATTAACTGAAATCACATATAGGATTAATAAACCAGATAAAGTAGAAGAAAAAACCAGAACAATTACAATAATTTCCCACCTTGGTGGCAATGGCCCACAAAGAGCTGCACAGCAATTTGTGAAGATGTTCCCATAGCTATATGGATTGTAATTGTCTTTGCTTCTTTTATTTGACCACGATCCTTTAATCTACAAGAACAATTTTTTTTAAATCACATGGATTTTTCAATAAATTGGACTTTCAACATTAAAGGAAGCAGCAAGTATTTTAAATTCATATTCCCTCTAGTTTTGTTACTAATCATTTGAGAATGACAGTGATAAATTAATTTACAACTTGCAGCCATAGCTGCTAATTAGGAACATCCACAATATCACAGTTGAACCAGTCTTTGTAACGTGTTATAGCTCGTATCTAAAGAACAAAAATTAACATTAGTGACTGAAATATACAAAACTGCACCTGTTTAAGTAAATGCAGAAACAACTCAACTACCCACCTAAAATAAAATTTCAAGTTCTACACTCTTGTACTTTTGAAAATGAATTAATACTTTCAGATTCTAATTTATATGGATTCTAAATAACATGGTGTTTATTAATTCATTATCCTGCATTAACTTCATAATGCAGCCAGCAGATTTTTGGTTCTTGGATCAACTACTTGCTGAAAGGAAACATGACCTGTCATGTTCAAGCTGACCCATTAAGTCCAAAGTATATATTTTTTATATACTCCCTTCAACTACATTGTTGTTTGCAAATGATGCAACCATACAATCATAATGTCATAATGATTCTAGAGATTCTGTTTTATTTCAATTTTGGTAGGCTTGGTGAATAGAGATATTCTTAATGATAAAATAATTTCTATCCATGCCAGGAATGCATTAAATAACTCTGCAATTGCTATTAAAGGGAACCCTAGTTAATTTTGCTCTTCCTCCTCCCAGCATTTTGAGACATCCACTGAGAGTACCAACTAATGAATGGGGAAGCTCACCTATACAATTTGTTATCCCATCCCAACTGAGCAACGGGAAGTGTTAATCCTAGTCTCCTTAACCGCACTGAATATCAGAGTTGTACCGCACAGAATCAGGCCCTTCTGCCCAACCTGTCCATGTCAACCAGTCCTGAACTAGTTTCTGTTGCTAATGCTTGGCTCATTACCACCACCCCCCCCCACCCCCACAGCCTTTCCTATCAGTGAACCTGTCACTATATCTTTAAAAACGTTGTAATTGTACTGGCCCCTTACCATTTCCTCGGCAGCTAATATCATATGCGTACCACACTATGTGTGGAAAAACATGTCCCTCAGATTCCTATCAATTCTTTCTCCTCACACCTTAAACCTATGTCCTTGAGTTTTAAACTCCCCAACCTATGTGACCATCCACCTTATCTGTGTTCATGATCTTATAAACATCTTTAAGATCAGCCCTCAGCTTCCTTCATTCCAGGGTAAGCAGTCCCAGTCTATTCTGTTTGTCCTGGAAGCACAGGCCCTCCAGTCCCAGCAATGTACTCATAACGTTCTCCACACCCTCTCTAACTTGAACACATCTAATTTACAGAATGGGAGTAGAACTGCACATGATATTCCACATGTGGTTTCACAAAAACCCTGTACAGTTGTAACATGACATTCTAAATCTTGCACTCAATTCCCCATTTGTTGAAGGCAAGTATGCCATACGCCTTCCTCACCACCTTGTTTACACTTGTCACCACTTTCAGAGAAATGTGCACTTATACCCCAAGGTCTCTTTGATCCATTACACACTCAAGGCCCTATCATCTACTGTCTAAACCCTGCCCTGATTTAACTTCCTAAAATGGATCACTTTGTACACTTCTGAGTCAATTTCCATTTTCATTCCTTTAGTCCTTTCCCAGTTAATCTAGAACTGGTTGTAACCTAAGACAACCTTTTTCCAGTGTCCATGCACTACTAATTATAAATCTTACTACTCAGATATTTACCTATATTTTCATCAGAACTGTTACCTAGCACTGATACATGTTGTACACCTGCTCACAGGTATCCAAACTGAAAAACAACACTCCCCTACCACCTTCTTGACTCCTATCACCAAGCCAATTTTGTATCCAATTAGCTAGCTCACCCTGGATCCACGTGGTCTCACCTTTTAGATCTGTTTACCATGTAGAATCTTGACCAAAAAAAATTCCTCAAAGTCCATGCAGACAACTTTTACTATTCTACCACATCAGTCCTTTTGGTCACCTTTGCAAAAAGCTCAATAACATCCAAGAGACATTATTTCCCCATGTCCAAAGCATTGCTGACTAGGTTTGTTTGCTTGGAACCTAAATCTTCATTCTTAACTACAATGCAGGTCTTTGTTTTGCCAAATTTTAAGATAAATGGGGTTGCTAACTAAACACAATTCCTAATTTTCAAGGAACAAATTTAAGTAAACTACTGCTAAGATAGTGAACCTAGCTACACTTGATATCAGAATTTCCAACTACTTAGCACATTAGAATGCAATTGAAACTGTTGATTATTAGCAAGCACTAGAAACAAAAGTCAGACCATAAGCAAACTACTATGGAATAATTCAAAATACTTACATCTTCATTTGTTGTCTGATTTGAGCTGATCAGATAAGTATGAAATCCTGAAAGGCCAAGGATTGACCACACAGAGAAGAAACAAACAACTGCCTCCAGTACAGTAATAATGGAATCAAGGACTAACAGAGAATTAAAACTGATACAAGAGTGAAAAACAATGATGCACTTTCTACAATTTAAACCTATTTCTGTTGATTCTAAAAACCAATGGCAGAAAATATTGAACAGAAACTTTAAACATACAAATGCAAATGTTCTATAAATATGCCTTTAAAAGGAGGTTTGAAATAAATGTTACATACTTGACCACAATGTTATCTTGTGAACTGCAAACTAAATTAGAATATCAGTCATTTTCCCCAAGAGGTCTGTTACATAAAAATCAGATTCAAAGTCAACTTCACCAAAAATTAGTCAGTAAATCCCAGCTTTGCAACTTGTACAGTTACATTACTGAACATTCACTACCAATGCAATTGATGAGGGCAAAAGTCAATTGCTCCCGTTTTGATTTAATTTCTGCAATTAAATATTTTCCTTCCTATCTGAATACTCCATTTGAAATCAGATATTCACCATAAAGAACCAAAACAATGAACAGGTGACAGTATTAGTAGTGTGACTGATAGCGAGGAAGAAGCCTTAAAAGCCATCTGTCTACATTGAATATTTAAATTAGATTTAGATTAAGGGATTGGAGTGTTAGAAGGATCTAAGAAAGAACTTTTTCACTCAGAATCTGAACCCTCTGCTTGAGAGGTACTAGAGACCAGTACTCTCATGACATCTGTATTGACACGGCATAGATAGTTACAGGTCAAGTGCTTGTACAGGAGGTAAGTATGGATAGATATTTGATGGTTGGCATGGATTCAATGGGTTAAAGTGTATGTTTTGTGCTGTATGACTATGATTATCAATAGACTGATCAGGTGGTAAATAGAGAGTCAAACACAATTCATTTTGGACAATATTAAGGTAACTTATTTCAGGAGAAAAACAAGACAAGGGGTAATGCATTAAAACACTGGATCCAGAAGTGTATAAAGCATGTCGCAGTATCCTTAACTTTGGTAGAACTGGTTGTTCTACATGAGAAACTGGATTAAAAGGAGGAAGGTCATGCTGGAACTGTATAAAAGGTTGAGTTAGTTACAGCTAGTGTACTGTTTTCAATTATAGTCACTTTGATACAGGATATGATTGCACCACAGAGGATACAGAAGAAATTTACATTACCAAGGCCAGAGAATTATCACCTAATGAGACTGGCTAGATTGTGATTGTTTTCTTTGGAATGAAGGAAACTGAGTGTTGCTTTAATAGAGATCCACTTTCTCTGTAACATTTTATTCTGCATTACTGTTATCCATTGCACTACCTCAAATGATCTGCATGGATCAATTATTTCTGCATGAAACAATTTTCTCATAGTACTTTAGTACATGTTACACTAATAAATCAACTCCACTTCAAATGATGAACTCCACCAGAGGTGGTCCCAAGCCTGGCTGCGAAAGGAGGGTTGGGCATGAAGCTAGCAACTCCATCCCGTAAAAACCCAGTAATGCCAACAGAACCTCCAACCACCTCATCCCTGGGAGAAGGAGGATTGTGCTAATGGGATTGATCTGCTAGGCAAATAAGAAATTAAAGAAATGTATTTGTTATTTATTTATACTCAATTAAAGAACACATTTTACCTAATATTTTGCTTCCTTACAATCTTCTTCTCCATTCAATGCTCTTACTGCACAAGTACAGTGGTCAGATTTCCCAGAAGCTGCCATAAGTTTGCATTCTACTACTGGATTTTTTGTAGAGAACAACATTGCTGCACCTTTGAGAAATACCAGCAAGTTCAGGGCTTCGCAATCATGTAAGAAGAACATGAGTTCTTGCCTTCTTTAGCCAACTCTGCCATTTAATAAAATGATGGCTGGTCTTTTACTCGAGCATCACTTTCCTGTGCTATTGCCAGATTTTTTGTTACTTCATGTATTCAATATAATTTTTGAAAGCAGATCAATAACTAAACCTCAGCAGAGGAAAAATTCAAGCATTCAGCCTCCTCTGAAGAAATCTCTCGTTTCAATCCTAAATGGTCTGTCCCTCAATTTGAGACTGTGACCTTGAGCTCAAGAGCCCTCAGCCAGAGGAGACATCCTCCCTTTTCTACCTCATCTAGTTCACCAAAAATATTAAGTTTCAATTACATTATCTTTCATTCATCAAAAACTCTACAGAAAAGATTAGCCTCATTGAAGCAAGCCAAATGACAGACTCACCTTCCCAAGTACCAACCTAGCCAATCTTTGCTATATTTGCTCTTTAACAAGTACATTCTTTTTTTAAGCGAGAGCAAAATTACTTTAGAAGATACTAACATGGATAGAAGATCGGCTGACTGGCATGAGGCAAAGAGTTGAAATAAAGAAAGCCTTTTCTGGTTGGCAGAGGTTGGCTTTGGGACTACTTCTTTTCATATTGTGTGTTCATAATTTAGATGATGAATTTTGTGGCCAAGTTAGCAGACAATACAAAGATAAGTGGAGAGGCCAGTAGTGTTGAGGAAACAGAATCTGCAGGGTTTACACAGATTGGGAGAATGGGCAAAGGTTAACTTTACAGGTTGATGAGGTGGTAAGAAAGGCAAATGCAATGTTAGCATTCATTTCAAGCATTGTTGTGTAGGGATTTTTATTTTTAAAATGTGTTCTATTGTGTTTCCATCTTCTGTTACTGCCTGCCAGAAGACAAAACTCTAAGTTGTCTAGAGTATACAAACTTTGATAATAAATGTACTTTGAACAAAACTAAAAGCTAATTCTAATGTGTTATGGGGACATTTGCTCTAATTTAATTCTCAGGTTCTTATTACATCTCTTCCAAAAACTGGAAACTAATTAATTGTGCAACTTAATATGATTTTGTTACAAACAAAAAAAGTTACATTATGAAATTATTTAAAAACCAGAAATACTAAAATATTTATTGAAGAGTTATGTAGTAGGTTACTACAAAAATGCAAACTGACACCAACCGCCAGTACACTCTCTGAAGGAGGAGTAAACATTCTGGATTTTTTTTACCCCCCCCCCCTCCACCAAATGTAACAATAAAGGATATCTTGCAGGACTGTCTTTAAGCGCATTTAGAAATCCGGTCTTCTGAGATCCTATGTAAAATTGATCAAATGTTAGGTTAAAAGAAAATTTTAAAAAATCAATCATAAGAGTTTATGATTACTTTCTTCAAAATATAATGATCACATTCAAACATTATTAATCATGAAGCTTTAACATTGTATCCTATATTCATCTATAACACAGTTTCCTTTTAAGCTACAACTATTGCAGAAACTTCCCACTTTTTATCTGCATGAAAATGACATATAAACACAATGAAATGTTTAAATTTCAAATTTTACTTTGAACACCTCATTAATTTGCATGTATCTCAACGCGCTAGTATGAATCTACCTTACTTATGGCAAAGATTTATTCACCAAGCAGGACAACCAAAAGATAAGAAAGGCAGCATATGAACAAATTGCCTGAGCATCACACTGCCAGTTTGGAGTTCTTGGTCTCGGCATACTTCACAATAGAAAAATATAAAATCTTTAATGATACAGAATTGAAATTTCTGGTACCAATAATTCAGGTAGCAATTAAATCAAATACTATTTATACATTTCATACTTAATTGATTAGTATGATTAAAAAAACATTAGAAAAGTTTTTTTGTGTTTTCAACCAGATTTGAAACTCTTGATGCCAGAAATGAATTGTAAATATTATTACATTAAAAGAAAATATATCAACTTATTATATTGAAGAAAACTGTAGTTCACTTAGAGTACAAATAAAATATACTCATTCGAAGATCTGAATTAAAACTGTGTTGAAGTCCAACTATAACTGATGGACAACAATCTCCTCTGTAAACTAGCTGTATCCTTTATAAATTGAAACTGTCTTAATCCAGTTTCTACAATGTCTACAGGCTATATTTTCTGGGAATTAGCTCAAGTCACTCAAGAGGCCACAGGAGAGGATGATATGGGAACTAAAATAAGAACTTGATATGGGATTCTTTTTCACCTGACAAGTACAAGCACATAACAAACAAAATCCTTTAAAAGTCTAATTTTTCCATTTACAGTTCAAAGATTCTGTGTAAAAGAGCTAAATGTATTTCTATTCAAATAAGAAATACACAACTTTCTTCACTAATATCAACTTTTATTGTTTTGCCATTAAACAATAAAATCCACATCTGTCCAATTTTTTTTTAGAATAAATATCTCAATGCACAGTTCAAAAGCATTGCATCAAAAATATGTTAGTGTCTATCAATTTGTGGTCCAACAAATACATTTTCATTTATGATGCAGTCATGCATGATTGACTGTCTTGTAATATAAAGTATTCTTAGAATGTGGGTTTTCAACTATTTCTACATTGAACCCAAATGCAGTCATATCCAAGGTGTTATCACTCAATCAGAAACTACTATTTGCTTCATGTCAGAAGGTGGGAGGAGAACTAGAAAAGCCACCCTACAAGTAGTCCAAATTAAAACAATACTTACGGAGAATGACATGAGTGATGACGAAGGCGAAGATGAATACTGTCAAAAATGACAGTGACAAAATAAACATGTAAAAAAATCTGTAGTTCCTTTTTCCCACGCAGTTGCCTACCCAGGGGCAATGGTGATCAAATCGTTCTAAAGGGGGAAGAGCAATATTGGAAAACAAATTATAGCATCAGGTTACAAAATGGAGTTTGCATGACTGGTTATTTTTAACCTAGATTGACTTCTTGCAATATCTGGAAAATATTTTGAATGCCACATCTGCTTTTCATCCAGATAAAATTTATTATATTCCAAATGCTGTTCCAACTATGGAAAGAAACATAATTGATCTGATAATATTTCATCTTCCCTCTTCATGCACTTAACATTAAAAAAGAATGAGGAAATTAAATTTGGACATGTATTCTCAAATTTTCTCCAATAAAACCACAAATATTCTCAAATAAAGTTGCTTTTAAATCAAAAATATGTGTAACAAAAATGCTGAAACCCACTAATTGTAAGATTAAGTTTCAACTACTCTATTCAAGCCAACAAGAAAGAATTTAATGATAAATTTAAAATGTATGAGACAAAGGAAGCTGCTCTATTTCCTCAAACGGAATACTGTACTGTACTTGAATTTTCTTCTTAATAATTAAAAATAGTTTATTTATTCCTAGATATAGAAATCTCTTCTTAATGATTAAAATATGATTCATATTCAGTGGGAAAGGTTAGTACTTCAATTTTGGCAAAAAGAAGTGCCAAATATTTCTGAAACATTGCTCACTTCAACAAAAGAATTACGGTTCGGTACAATCCTTATGAATCCTTATGGACATCCACTTTCACTTTGTAACCACAATACATTTTAAAAAGGAATCTTGGCTATTTTCATTAACATTTTCATGACAGTTGAGCTCACAGTCTCATGCAAAGTACAACTTCCAGAAGCTTACAGTTAAAAAAAAAACACCAATTATACTCTGAATACATGGAAAAGCTTTATTTGTTGTTTCAAAGTGTGGTAAAATAGAATATCCTAAATTCACAAGCCTTTTACTCCAATTCAAAGATAGGTCAACAACTCTCTATTCTAAAAGCAAAACCCTGCATAGATGGGCAGGTTATCCTTTTTGTAGTGATATTAAACTTAGGCCCAACTGCCAACTTTGATGGAAATAAAAAAAGTTCATTGTTATAGTTTGAAGAAAGGAAAGGGGCTTCACCTTAATATTCTGGTCACTGCAAATTTTTATCCTACAAAATATTCCTCAGTGCCAATTGTCCAAATATTACTGGATTCATGTTAGCAGCCACTTATTCTACTTTTAAAAGCTGCTGTATAGTCTCTCAAGGCTGGAAATAAAAACCTTTTATAAATGTAGACCCTGCTATTTAACTATACATAACTGTTTGTATGTTACATTTTTCAACAAAGGATTGACATGATCATGCCGAAATCAGGCCATAAATGAGGCAGGTTTGGCAACCAGCAAAACAAAATACATTACTATAAGCTTCCAGTTGGGAATTATTCCCACTTTTGTTGCAGTGTAATACTGTACACTGAAAACAAGGCTCTTCTAATTCTAAAGTGCAATGTATACAGCTTGTGAGGGACACACATTAGAAGAGCACCAATATGATAATGATCAAATGGAGGGAAAACAAAAGAACAGGTCTCAAAAAAGCCAAAAGCCTGAGACAATTCAAGTCATTATTTTGGATCCGCTTCTGCAGGATCTGTATAGTGAGGCCAATGTGTGGGAACCTGCGGAGTCTTTCACTAGTGGAGTAGGTGATGCTTGAAGAGGTGCAAAGATGAGTAACTTATCAACTGAAGGATTCTTTCCTGACACAGGCTCCTGTGTGCTCTTGACAGTGTAACTCAAGGTTCTCAGTCGATGAGACTATGTTACACTTTTTCCCAGGAAACTTAGAGAACATCCTTTAATCATTCTCTACAGTCAAATGGTAATTTCTTGCCATAGCTGAACTTATTTTGCCAGCCAATTTTTAATTATATGAATAATGCGTCCTATCCATCTGAGCCAAATAGCTGGTTATTAGGACCTCACTGAGGATGCTGGCCTGGAAGATGAAACTCCTGCTGGTCACTTATTGTGCCAGTGGAGTCTGGAGGATTTTTGTCAGCATTGTTAGTATCTCTCCAGTGCCTTGAGATACTTCCTTCAGGTAGTCCATTTCTTGGAAGCATGCAGGGATCAGGATTGCTGCAACTTGCTAAACTATAATCATTGGGTTGTGTTTGAGATATTTTTCTCCAAATATTCTTTTACAAATGAACACTTAAGGTTATAGTGAAATTTATCAGACTTGATCACCCTTCCCTGAGGGTTGGTTCCCAAGGTATGAGAAAGACATAATAAAGGAGTTCATGATAGAGTCAGTAAAGCAGTAATAAAGCATGGAATCAGGTCCTTTAGCCCAGCTGTTCCATCACAACCTCCCTGCTCATCCCAGTTGCCCACATTCCGTCCTTAACTCTAAAAATCATCTATTCTATACAATTCCCCTCCATTCTCTTCATGACTCCCTGGTCTGGTCTTCCATCCCAACTTCCCTCTCCTCATCTTACAGTATACTTGTTCCATGCAACTGCAGGAGATGCAACATCTGTTCTTTCACCTCTTTCCTTCCCACCAGTCAGTTTATCTTTCCACATAAAGCACATGATGCACCATCAATAACTCTCTGAGACGTGAGGCGAGATATCAGCTTTTATTGACTGGAAGAAAGAACAAGCAGCAATTGACCACCATGCTACATCCTGGAGACTGAGGGCAGGGCTCAGGCCTCAATCGCCTTTATACCAGGGTCTGTGGGAGGAGCCATGGTCAGTGGGAAGAGCCACAGGAGCAGTCAACGGGGGGGGGGGTGTCCAGACAGGTATATGTAGTTCACCACAGCACACCTTGCCTGTTATTTTTCTAATTTACTGTATTGCCCTTGGTGTACAGAACGTCAAAATAGGCCGATTACTTTATGGAGAACCTGTGTTCAGTATTCAAGAGCAACACTACTAAGTTTAATGTTGCCTACCACTTAAATTGTCCATACTACTCCCACTCTGACCTATCTGTGGTATCCTGAATTGTTACAAGGATGTCCAACTTAAGCTTGAGGAACATTACCTCACCTTCTGCTCAGCTCACTACAGCTTTTCAGAATCAATATCAAATTCATTTAAGGTAGCCCACTTGCTCTTTGCATCAGAAGTGGCTATTTCTGCTCTAAGTCATCCATTGGTGACATTGGCGCAGCTTTTCTGTCCATTGGTATAACATGGCGAGCTGGGCACGTCCAGCATCCCTACTATTAGCAACACATTGTTTCTTTCTGCTATCACTTCAATTTCCCTCCAAAATTCTATTGATGGGCTGGCTGGTGGTGTAGTGGCATCAGCACTGGACTTCAAGGCAGATGGCCTGGAGCTCAAACCCAGCTAGGCCCCAACCTAGGCAGTGGCAGTATCTGCACGGAAGAAAGGCCTGGCTATATCTTGCCATGCAAACCCTATGGACCCTATGGTCCATGAGGTCACAAAGAGTCAGACTTGACTAAAAAAAAGGCATATTCTATTGATAGGTCAATCCCGGCATCTTATCACCATGACAACTCTGACATCACCTTAATATAAAGATACCTTGCCTTTACTCTATCCACTATTCCTGCAATTTAAAACTCGCATTTATTCTCTCCTTCCCAGTTCCAAGAGTATTTTTGATCTGAAGCTTCCCTTTCCACAGATACTGCCTGACTTACAAGTTCAAGTTAATTTTCATTCAACTGTGCACATGTATACCATCAAACAAAACAACATTCCTCTAAACCAAAGTGTGCAACACAGTACATATAGCTCACATACATAACTGAGTATTATCACAAATAAATTAACAAATAATTAGGTGCATTAATGACACAAATGAAAAAGTAAAGAGTAAAACATGTCTGGCATTTAATACATGATGAGACCTGGCTGGTGGCAGGGAGTTCAGTCATCTCATGGCCTGGGGGAAGAAGCTGTTTTCCATCCTAATAGTTCTTGCCCTAATGCTGTGGTACCTCCTGCCTGACAGTAGGGTGTCAAAGCGATCATTGGATGGATGGGAGGGATCACTGACAATGTTAAGGGCCTTTGTATGCAGCACTCCTGATAAACATCTCTGATGAGTGGAAGAAAGACTCCTTGCATTCCTTTGAAGGGCTTTGAGGTCAGATGCCTTGCAATTCCTGTACCACAATGATGCAGCTGGTCAGTACATGCTCAATAGTGCTCCTGTAAAGTTGGTTAAAATGGGGGTGGGGGGGGGGAAGCATCACTCATCTCAATCAAAAGTGGAGTGAATAAAATTCTTAAACGGGTTAATAAATCATCTTTCTGTGCCCGTCATTCTCTTCTACAATTTAAAGTGGTTCACAGAGCTTACATTTCTAAACAGAAGCTGGCCAGTTTTTATCCGAACATTTCTCCACTTTGTAATAAATGCAACTCTGCTGATGCCTCTTTAATTCATATGTTTTGGTTTTGCCCTAAAATTGAAAAGTTTTGGCAGGAAGTATTCCATACCTTCTCACAACTTTTTAGGGTCCAATTTAACCCAAATCCCCTTACTGCCTTGTTTGGTATTATTGCAAACGAAGATATAACTTTAAATACTCCTAATCTACAGGTTTTAGTTTTTAACCTCTCTTTTAGCAAGGAGAGCAATCTTACTTAAATGGAAGGAGTCTACCCCTCCTACACATCTTCAATGGCTACGTGATATTATGTCTTATTTAAATTTAGAGAAGATCCGCTGCTCAGTTTTAAATTCGAAACAATCTTTTTATGATATCTGGGGACCTTTCCTAAATTACTTTTCCAATTTATAAAGTTTACCAGTGCACAAACTTTTATGTATATTTCTATCTTCTCTTCTTAAGTGCATGTTTTTTTTCCTAATTATTCATTATCATCCATCAGCTTTTTTCTTTGATAGTTGGTAGGGGGTTGACTTTTTTTTTATATAAAAAATTTATTTTATGATGTATGACCCATCTTTAAATTTTTGATTACAGAGTGGTATACCTTTATGTGATATGCTATAACATTTTGATCAATTTTATTACAATATATGAATGTACACAATTTACGTTGAGATGTATCTATGTGTTGCACTCTGTAAATCTTGTTTTTTCTTCTGAATAAAAATATTGTAAAAAGAAAAAAGTGGAGATACTGCTGTGCTTTCTTGAACAAAGAGATGTTGTTGAGGGACCAGTTGAGATCATCCATTTTGTGCACTCACAGAAACTTGTGCTCCTAATTCTCTCCATGGAGGAGCCATGTATGTGTAGAAAGGAGTGGTCAGCCTGCACCTCCCTAAAGTCCACAATCGTCTTTTTGGTTTTGTCCATGTTGAGACTCAAGTTGTTGCGCTTGCACCATTCTATCAGTGCCTCTACCTCCTCTCCGCACACCGTCTCACATCATTGCTAATGGACCGACCACTTATGTCCTCAGCAGACTTGATTCGGTATGATCTGGATCCAGCAATGCAGTCAATGGGGAACGCCAGTGCTCAGTGTGATAGAGCTAGAGATGAATCTGCAAACATGGACTGATTGCGGGCTTTCTGTCAAGAAGTTCAGGAACCAGTTACAGAGGAGGTGTTGAGGCCCAACGACAGCAGTTTACCCGCCAGCTTCTGAACACCGAGCCAAAGTCAATAAACAACATCCTGGAATACGAGGCACCACTTTCCAGGTGGGTGAGATCGGAGTAGAGTACAGAGGCAATGGCATCATCAGTGGACTGACATAAGTGATAAGTGAACTGGAAAGGGTCCAATATAGTGGTGAGATGCAATTTAATGTGATTCATAACCAGCTACTCAAAGCACTTCATTATCGTTGATGTCAGTGCCACTATCGTTCAGGCTGGTTACTGTTGCCCTCTTGGGCAATGGATGATGGTGGTTGCCTTGAAACTCAAGAAGACAGTGGGCTGCTCTGGAGAGATATTGAAGATGCATTTTTGAACCTTAGTTAATGGAGCTACACAGTCCCTCAGCACCTGACCAGGTATGTTACCAGGCCCCGCAGCTTTACGTGGGTTGACCCTAGCTAAGGTCTTCCTCACATCAGCTGCAGCTAGAGCGCCTCAGGGGAAGGGGACCTTCCTCGCCAGCGCATCACTTCGTGCATCAAACGAGCATAAAAGACATTTGGGAAGAGAAGCATGTCGTTGATGTGCAGGGTGAAATTGTAATCTGTTATGATCTGAATGCCCTGCCACATATGCCCTGTGTCACAGAAATGGCTGTACACAGTATTCTCTGTAACTAATCCCTTTTTGTGTTCCTGATGGTGTGGGAAAGCACAGCTCTTGCTGACCTGAGAGCTGTGCTCAGACCTCTGCCGGCAACTGTGACTTCTGATTTTCCCTCACACAGATGTGTTTATAATGGTGATGTACTCAGTGAACTTCACTATGTAGCCAGTCACAGCCATACTGAGTGTAGCAGCATTTCCTGCCTTTATTCCATGAGGTTGGCAGGTTTTTTATTTAAATTTTAAAGGTTAGCTCAAAAATTGAATATCAGACAAGAATAAGGCTTAAAACTTTTTTTAAAAAATAATTCATATCATTCATATTAAAAATAATCATTTGAAAATCTGCATATAATTATAAATAACGTTTTTCACTAATTTCTAAACTCTGGAATAAATGGCTTCTCCTTTAAAGGCAGCATTTCAATATCATATGGGCAGAAATAAGTTCTTGAAAAATTATTTTTTTTGTTTTGCAAAGTTTTGAAATGCTTTTCTAAGATGTTACCTACTTATATACTGTAATTGCTACAAAGGCCGCAACATTCAATTACTGGAAGATTTCATAGTTACCAAGTTTTATTTTAACTTCTGTCCATTAATTATCAGCTGCTTTGTTCGGAGGGATAGGTCTACTCAGTACATACACTCTCACAGATTATATACCATGCAGTTATACCCCTTAGGGCTCTTCCTCACAACCTTTCATCAATGCCCCAAGGCTTCAGATTGTTTCTTTGTAGCTCTTTCAGATATCCCTTAGTGAATCACCCTTGCTGCAGCTGCCATTGTAGAAACACTGGAATGTATAACTTTAACATTCAGTCTGGCTATCCCAGCAGAACTCTGCTAAAGTATCAGGTATCACTATCTGTGATACTGCACACAAAAAGAGCAGCATTTGTAATCCAATCCTGCCAAAATTATGTGCTATTTTTAACAGGAGCAGAGATTTCTAATAAGGCAACAAAGGATTACCCAAGTGTCACAGCCTTGAAATAGCATATTCAGTTATCTAAGTTCTACAACTTTGAAACTTTGCAATCAGTCATACTCCTTTTAATTGCAACTTCACAATTCAATTAAACATTTCTTAGTTATGAAAAAATTTGAACAGCTTTCCAAGGAAATTCCTTACCTACACAGTTATCACAAAGGCTACAGTGAGAGGCACGTGGTGGACGGAAGATCTTACAGGTGAAGCAGTATTTTAACTTGACTGTCTGCCCATTAATTATCACCTCTTTTGTTCTGGGGGGAGGACGATACCCACCTCCTGAACTTGAACCATTGGCAATATCTACAAGGGAAAAGGAAAACAAAGTTATAAAGTGCACAATTGCAGGATTATTTTATTTGATATGCTTCTTTTAAAATACCACATAATACATTCATTTGAAGGCAATTACTGATAAACTATGGTTAACAAATAGCAAGTTGGTTCAGCCTTATTTTGTTTTAAGCAATAAGAACAGAATGCTGACTACTTTCAATCAAAAATATCAGAAATGCTGTATCAGGTTGTTACCTTGGCATAAAGTTTTTACCTTTCATGAGCTTACATGTGGCAATGACCTTCGATAATACAAAGAAGTTAATGCAATTGGAATTGCTATCGATTAATGTGCTATATGAGTTTCCAGTTACTTCAAATGATATAACCCAGGGCCCAAAACTGCTCACATTACTCCAAATGTGGTCTGACCAATGCCTCAGGAGGATTGGGAGAATTTGGCAAAATCTAACCGAGGTCCATTGGATTTACCTGTTTGAAGGGAAAGGAATGAAGAGCAAGTGGGAGGCTTTAAGGAGTATGACATCAGGAATCCAGGAGCAGATGTCTCTGACTGGATGAAGTGCAAATCTGAGAAATTTAGGGAAACTTGACTGATGAGGGATATTGAGGTTCTGATCACACTTGGAGTACTGCACATAGTAAAGGTTACCCTTTTGTAGGACAGTCATGCTTAAATGAGAAAGAATGCAGGAATTATTTATGAGGATGTTGTGAGGACTAGAGGGCCTCAATTATAGGGAGAGATCGGCCAGGCTAGGTCTTTATTCCCTATAACACAGGAGAATGATGGGCAACCTTACGGAAACGCTATGAAAGGCATATATAAATTTTTCCAGTAAGATGGCGGTGTGCACAGATGCAGCAGCCACTCTGGGTCCAAAGGCATATTTGTTCATCTTGTGTGCCTTTAAGAGACTAAGAACATCAAGCACTGCAGGACTACCCCATCAGTGTGTTGCTCGTTAGTGATGGAGTTAGACTTATTGTGTACCGTTTTTATGTTGCTGCCTGGACTTGTCGTGTTCCTATGGATGGTGTGCAAGTGATTGTTTTGGACATTTTTACTGTGACCTCAAGACCCCATTGGACATTGGTAATGTAGAATCCTACAAGCCCAGTTCACTGGTTCATTGATGAGGCAGATGGTGGGGAAGCTATATGGCCTCAGATGTGCTGAGGAATAGCTCGAAGCCGCGGGGATGCCTGTGGCAACAGACCAGGAGAGGAGACAGTGTGGAAAAGCCTCTGTGAGGCACACTGGAATCCGTACTTGGGATGGGAGCTGTCCCCTTCCATCAGTGCTGCTGTCCCCTGTTCGCTCAGTGAAAGAACAAGCTGGACCAGAACAACTTACCTCAGTTCTACAGTCATGCCACACAGGAATTAGGGCTATATTATTTTTTTCCTTCGAGTGTTTGTTTCTGAAATCGTAACAATATGTATGATTTGTGCTATGTGCTAATTTGCACTTTGGTCCTGGAGGAACGCTGTTTTGTTTGGCTATATTCATGGATGGCTGAATGATAATTAAACTTGAAGGTAGCTGGTAACTGACTTTTCCCCCAGGGTAAGGAACATAGATTTAGGATGAGAGGATAAAATTTTTAAAGACTTGAGGAGAAAATTTTTCCACATGTGGGGGAGGGGGGCTGCATGAATAGATACAGTGATTGAGGGAACTCTAAAAACATAATTTAAGAGGCATTTGAATATGTATATAGTATGGTAAGGCTTAGAGGGATGTAGGCTGAACTCAGCAAATTGGGACAAGCTAGGCTGGGCCTGTACCTGTATTGTATTGTTCTACGACTACACAATAATCTGTCACTATGACCAAAAATGATGAAATATAAAGAACAATCGAAGTAGAGATAGAAAACCAACTAAAAGACAGGAAGCTGTCATGGATTTTCCAGACAGGAGGTATGTTAAAATTAGTTGCCCACTGGTCAGTATTTGAGCTACTGTATTTCCTAATAAAGTGGATTCCAGTTAATTAGGACACATTGGGACCAGTACATTTTGGCCCAATTAAGCAGCTACCCCAATTAGCCACAGCTTCCAGGAGGTAGTTAAAAGCTATTAAAAAAAAAGACACTGCTATTTAACTGAGTACAATTTATGTATTAAAATGAAATACAGAACAAATTAGAACACTGCCAATACCTCTACGGTAGTATAAAACCATTTGATACTAATAGTTATTTACAGAATTCATCTGTTATCTTCTTTTGATTGACTGTAAATTAATAAAATCAGCACAGACACTAAGTGCAGTTAAAGGACTCCCTTCATACCATGCTTCAACCAATGGCATCCTCCAAATCTTCCTTTTCATTGTAACATTCAAGATGATTGTCGATACCTTCAAATTCTTCATAGGTCCTTATTTTTTGAAGTAGCAAAATCATTTCACTTTTATTCCCAGCCATTTCTGGCATCTCCAAGCCTGAATCCTTGAAACCATGGTGAGCAAAGCAGTTCCTAATTGTCTTACAACTTATTTCTCAACTACCAGTGACAAAAATTCTTTTTTTGAAAACAAACACACGCAAATGACCAATGGCAACGCAAATGACACTGTTTTAAAAATGATCGTTCTAAGCATGTAGTGTATAACAGCCACACAAGTGAGGAAGAAACTGTTCAGCAACAGTCTCCTGCCCCAATTAAATGGCATATTATCCCAAAGAAATGAAGGGAATCAAGCTATTTTTTCATTTTGTTCTTTAAAAGTCATCCCGAATAAACAGCTGCTCTCATTTACCGATGGCCCAATTAACCAGAATCCACTGTATATAAATAACTTGGACTTGAGCGTGCAGCATAGCCTTCACTTTTGATGTGCTGGTGTTCAGAACTGGAGTGAATTAAGAGATTCATAAAGGTCTTCATGAGGATATAGACAAGCAATGGATCTGACAGACATGTACCAAGCAAAAACTTTTGTTTTAAAAATTTTTTTATTCAATTTTTAAGATAATTACATAGAATGAATAGAATGATAGAGTAATATGATATCAGCCCTCCCCCTCCCCCCCCCTTAACATCCCTATCTTAAAAAAAAAGAAAGAAAGAAAGAAAAAAAGAAGAAAGACTGCCTGGATATCGGAAGATCCCCACATGCAATTCAAAATAGCTTTAATATATGTATTTATTTATTTCCCCAGATGACCAATAACTTTATCTTCGGAGCACCTATATATTTGATCCTATCTTTTGTAAGTAAGGGCACCAAATTCTCGGAAATATGTCATATTTGTTTCTTAAATTATAAATAATTTTTTCAAGTGGAATGCAGCTAAAAATTTCATTATTCCAACGATCCATACTTAAGTATGAATCCGATTTCCAAGTAACTGCAATAGCCTTTTTGGCTACTGCCAATGAAATTTTTATAAATTCTTTCTGATATTTGTTCAATTTATGTTTCGGTTTTATCCCTTCAATATCACCTAGTAAAAATAATATTTATTTTTTGTGGTATAATATACAGTTGATGTAAAAAATTGTATTGTACTAATCTAAGTCGGACATTTGTTGTATTTGTCATACTGTCAAGACAGTCTTGACCAACTTGTTTCATCAATTTTAATATTCAAATCAGTTTCCCATTTTTGTCTTGACTTATGAATTCCTTGTTTAATTGTCTGTTTTGGAATCAAATTATACATACAAGAAGTAATTTCTTAAAATTTTCCTTTTTGAATTAAAATTTCTATTTCATTAGGTTTCGGCATTAACATTGTTTGACCCAGTTTCTCTCTTAAATAAGCAGAAGCGGAAATAACAGAAGAGAGTGTTATTTGATATTTTATATTTATTCTTTAATTGATTAAATGACATCAATATACCGCCTTCAAAACAATCTCCAATATATCTAATCCTTTTTGAACCCTGTTATATGAAAGTTGGTTATCCATTGTAAAAGGAATGAGTCTATTTTGAATTAGAGGTCTCTTTGCTAATAAAGATTTCTTTATCTCATCATCAACATTTGTCTTGTTCCACAAATCAATCAAATGTTTTAATATAAGGGATTCTTTCTTTTCCCGTAATAGATTATCTAAATATTTACCAAAATTAATACATATGGATCAAACAGGACTTATTAAAAATAGACAATCAGCAGATAATATAACTCTGTTACTTAGCATAATTCATTTGGCACAAGAGGGAGGAAATGAGCGTGGCAGTTGCTTTGGATACAGAAAAAGCATTTGATAGATTGGAATGGGATTTTTTATTTAAGGTTTTGTAAAAATATGGGTTAGGAGTATCTTTTATAAATTGGATTAAAACCTTAAATACTAGTCCCAAAGCTAAAGTAGTGACAAACAGCCAAATTTCAACATCATTTCAGTTAACAAGGTCAACTAGACAAGGTTGTCCACTATCACCTGCTCTATTTGTATTGGTGATAGAACCATTAGCTGAATTAATTAGAATCAACTCAGATATTATGGGTTTCAGAGTTAACCGGGGGAATACAAGATTAATCTATTTGCTGATGATGTTCTGATTTATCTAACAAACCCATTGCATTTGTTGCGTAAATTGTCTTCTGGATTGGAAGAATAGGCGAAAATATCAGGGTATAAAATAAACTGGGATAAAAGTGAAATTCTATCCCTTACTAAAGGAGATTATAGTCAATGTCGATTAGTAACTCAATTTAGATGGCCGATAAATGGTATAAATTATTTAGGTATAAGAGTTGATAACGATATAATTCAAATAAATTGAATTATTTGCCATTATTGAAAAAAATTCAAGAAGATCTTGATAAATGGATGATGTTACCAATAACATTAGTAGGTAGAGTCAATGCTGTAAAAATGAATATATTTCCTAGATTACAGTATTTATTCCAAACATTACCAATACAACTGCCGCAGAAGTTTTTCAAGAGTCGAATAAATGTGTGAGGAAGTTTCTTTGGAAAGGTAAGATGTCAAGAATATCATTGGAAAAATTGACATGGAAATTTGACCTAGGAGGGTTACAACTCCTAAACTTTAAGAATTATTATAAAGCAAATCAACTTAGATTTATTGCATCTTTTTTTGATGAAGATAAACTGGCATGGATTAGAATAGAGTTAGACAAGATAGGAGAAAATATACCAGAAGATTTTTTTTAATATATATATATATATGGGAAACCAAGCAAAAACTTGAAGAAAAATGTTAACAGTTCTGTTAGAAGAACAAGGAAAAATAATATTGTATATAAGACAGAATTGCTTACTGGAAATACTCAATGAATTTTTGTAACAACCATTTCTACATCAAATTTTTTACATCAATTATATATAACACCACAGAAAATAAATAGATTAAATTCAAATATGTCTGACCAATGTTTTCGATGTAATCAAGAAATTGGTACTTTTTTACATTCTACTTGGTCTTGTTTTAAAATTCAACCATTTTGGATAAATCTAAGACTTTTATTGGAACAAATTACTGGCGTACAACTCCCACATAGTTCAATATTATTTTTATTAGGAGATATTGAAGGGACAATACCGAAACTTAGATTTGAATAAGTATCAGAAAAAATTTATAAAAATTGCATTGGCAGTAGCTAAAAAAGTTAAATTACTTGGAAATCTGATTTATATTTAACTATGGATCGTTGGAATAATGAAATATATAGTTGTTTTCCACTTGAAAAAATTACATATAATCTAAGGAATATGATATATTTTTGAAAATTTGGCTCCCATACCTACAAAAGATGGGATTAAATATATAGGTCCTTTGAAGATAAAATTATAAAGTAACTGGGGAAAGTAAAAATAAATATTAAAATTATTTTGAACTCCATGGAGCATGTGGGGATCCTCCGATATCCAGGCAATCTTTTTCTTCTTTCTTTTTTTTTCTTTCTTTAGATAAGGGTTAGGGGGGGGGGAGGGTTAAGGGGAGGGGGGAGGATTAATATTATTTTTATTTTTCTTACTAATTTTTCATTACATTTATTCTTTGTAATTTTCTAAAAATTTAATAAATAAATAAATAAATATTTTTAAAAAACCCTTTTCTCGGTACTCACTATACTCTGGGTAAAGGTGTTACTTTCCAGGACTCCTTTAAAATGTCTCCCCATTATCTTTTATCTGTGCTCTCTAGCTTTGGCAAAGACCATTACTGTCCTCAACCTTTATCCATACCCTTTCTGATTTTATAAACTTTTTTGAGGTCACCATTATTCTCCTGCACTCCAAGGAATAAAGATCCAGTGTGGCTAACCTCTCCCTACAAAAATGCTGCAAAAAGTAGTGGATACAGCCCAGTCCATCACGGATACAGCCCTCCACACGAAATACTGTCACAGGAAAGCACTGACCCCCACCACCCAGGACATGCTCTCTTCTTGTGAATGCCATTGCGAAGAAGGTACTGGAGCTTCAGGACTTGCACCACAAGACTCAGGAACAGTTATTACATCTCAACCATCAGGCTTTTGAACCAAAGTGGTAACTTCACATTCTCCATCATTGAAAAGTTCCCACAAACAATGGGAACTCTTCATCTCACATTCTCAATATTTATTGTTTGTTTATTTATTTATTTATTATTATTATTATTTTCTTCTTTTTATATTTCCACAATTTGACTTTCATATGGTAGAATGCCCATGTTGGTGTGGTCTTTCAATGGATCTGTTATGGTTATTATTCTCTGGATTTATTGAGTATGCCCGCAAGAAAATGAATCTCAAGGTTTACACAGTGATGTATGGTTTTAATAATAAATTTATTTTGAACTCTGAACTCAGGCCCTCCAGTCCAGATGGCACTCTCATAAATCTGTTCTGCACCCCTACCAGCGTGACAAAGTCTTTCCTATGATCAAACTATATGCAATACTCTAAGTGCAGTCTCACCAATGGCTTACATAACTGCAAAATGATGTCCCTAATCCAAAACTCTTTGCCCTCATTGTTGATGGCCAGCATGCTACATGTGTTTTTTTCACCATGTTGTCTACTTGTGAGGTCACTTTCAGCAAACTGTACATTTGTGGTTCCAGTCTCTGTTCCACAACTCTTGTCAGTGCCCTGCCATTCATTGTATGCCCTATCCTGGTTTGACTGTCCAAAATGCATCACCTCACACTTACCTAAATTCAAATCCATTTGGCTCAGCCCATCTCTGATTATTGATCAAGATCTCTTTGTAATTCATTGTAACCTGCTTCACTATCAATAAGATCCCTTAATTTAGTCACATCAGCAAACTGCTAACCATGACATGCACATTCATATATAAATAACTTACATAAATAATGAGTAAAGATCTTGCCCTTTGGATATTTCCCTACAACTGAAGTCATGCTGAAGTGTCCCCTGGACTGCTATCTTTCTTGAACAATGGAAAAACATTATACAGCCTCCTGGAACTTCACCAGGGACAATGACAAAGCAAATGTCTCTCCACGGCCTTTGTGATGTTTTTTCTCTAGCGTCCTATAAAGTCCAGGGAGTGCAGCCGTGCGGGACAGGGTGAACTTGGTCAGGCCCAGGGAACTTGCCCACCTTGATGGACTTTAAGGCTGCAAATACCCTTTCATTACTTATTACCCTCATCTCTTTGGCACCCACGTTAATTTCCATAGCACACACCGAGAGAGATAATAAGAATCTCAGTCACAAAAACATCCTCTTAAAAATGAGTTCTGACGAAGGGTCTCGGCCCGAAACGTCGACAGTGCTTCTCCTTATAGACGCTGCCTGGCCTGCTGTGTTCCACCAGCATTTTGTGTGTGTTGTTTCTCTTAAAAACCAGATGGTCTTTCAGAGGACCTCCACTTTCTCCAGTTATCTTTTTGTGCGTGAGAAGATATTCATGTAACTGAAGTACCTTTTGGGAATACCTTTAACCATGCCTGCCAAAACCAACCCATAGCTTCTTTTTTGACCTCTTGATTTGCCTTTTAGAAGGTCTTAAACTTGTTTATATTAATTCAGGATTCTTTGCACTCAGCTGTCTCAAGACAATGTATGCTTCCTTCTTTTTCCTTACCAGAGCCTGAATATTTCTCGTTAGGCAAGGTTCCCTGAACTTGGTATCTCTACCCTTCACCCGAAAAAAATGTGCTGCCCCTGAACTCTTGATATGACCCTTTTAAAAGCTTCCCACTTTGAACAATCAACACCAGTTAGATCTTGCCTTATGCCCTCAAATTTGGCCCTGCTCCAGCCAGGTCTTCAACCTGTGGAACTGTTCTGATTTTTTGCCCCACAACTATTTTAAAGCTATGGGTCAGTAGACCCAAAGTGCGCCCCAACTGCTGCTTCAGTCTTGGCCCACCTTGCTCCCCAAGAGGAGGTCGCCTCTGCACCAGAACAAATCCCAATAATCCAAGAACCTAAATCTCTGTCCCCTTCATAAGCCCATCAGTCACACATTCATCTGACCTATCTTTCTACTACAGGACTCAATGAAATGTTGCCCTGGGAATCCAGACATTCAATGTCCTGCATTTTAATTTCTTACCTCGTTTCTAGAAATTTGAAAGGAAAGAAATCTGTGGGGTACAAGGAGAAGGCAGGAAATTATGCCTGGCTGCATTGGCTTGATGAAGCCAGCTTCACCTTGAACATACTGGCTGTCTTCTATGCTCTAACCAACAATTATGAATAATATCTCCAGTGCCTTTTCAAGGCAAGTCACTGCAAGTGCTTAATTACCATTTCTTATGCCTCCTTGCAGATGAAACCAATGCCAGTAGACATTTAGTGATTCTACATACTGAGAGATCAAGTTATTTCAAATTTGTTCATAGAAAATACCAAGTAGTCTATAGGTCAGTAACATAGAATGATGTAGGTTTGTTCTCAAGGATCTATATTGGTGGTTGATAACACTCCTTTTCCCTCTTTCCACCTTCCTTCATCTCAAATATTATTATATCCTTCTATTTGCTTCCTTCACGCACTCATTCAGCTTGCTCTTAAATGTATCTTGGTTCTTCAACTTAACTGTTCTTTCTGCAAATATTTTTATACTGATTTTATATTAAATTTATCAGTGACAACCTTATTTATTTGTAACATAGGATTGATATTTAAGATGTGATTCTGTCTGGAACTCATGAAATTATTTCAATTCCTATGTCCAAAAACAGGTCAGAAGCTTTTATCCTGTGACATGCATCTCACTCCAATGAAACCCCTAAGTCTCCATCCTTGCCTCACACTCTCCTATCCAGATAACATATTAGAACAGAAAGCAATACTCTCCACTTGCACAAATGAGTGAAACTCCAAAGCTACCCGAGAATTTTTGATTCGCCTCCCCCAGATTAAAAGTCTACTTGATGCCATATTTATCCCCTTCATACATTCATTCTCTTTGCTGTCAAAGCTCCTAAGATGAGCTATCTCCAAAATGCACTGTAGTTGCTCACCACATAATGTTGACAGAACAATCCAAACCTATCGTCTCTACCAAGAAAGTCAATGCAGGTACTCTTCCAAGATACACACAATCTTGAACTTCCCTACCAGACAACACAATGGGAATACATTCATGGTTGTCAAGATCAGCATATGGTACCAATTCTAATTGCACTTGAGGACATAAGTAAGCTGTTCTCAAGTACTCAGTGGTGATTTTGAATTGGAAAAAAAGCTGACTTTGTCAACTTTATCTAATCTGTAAATGAACAGAAAACAATATGCAAATAAAGTCAGAACTGAATATTGTACTCTGATTAAAACTTTCTCAAAAATATTAAATCATTTTGTGATGCCTTGGCATTTTCTGCAGTTTCCTTTTGTACATTTTAATTTACTAATTTCATATTTTTCCAGAGAGCAGAGTCTAAGGAAAGTGGATAATTTAAAACTTAAAACTGAAAATGTTGTAGATTGGGAACTCTCAGCAAGTAAAGCAGAATTAATAAATATCTGGAAGGATAAAGACTAACTGGATATCTCAAACTTGCTTCAAAAGCAAGGCAGAAGTTCACCTAAGAGCATCATCAACTTTGGAGTTGCACTCATTTGTGTAACTGGAGCGATTTCTTTCTGTTCAGATGTGTTTTCTGGATAGGAGGGAATGAGGCAAGGACACAAGGACAGCTGCACTACACCAGAATGATTGTACTGGAATGCACTTCTTAAATGCAAGGCAATTGGTGAGTAAATAACCCAATGCAAAAAAACCTCCAAACTACACTGTATTAATTTTCTTTCACATCAGTCTTCTCCTGCATTACTAATAGCAGGGGTCACCAACCTTTTTTGCACCGCGGACCGGTTTAATATTGAAAATATTCTCGCGGACCTGCCGACCGGCGGTGGGGGGGGGGGGGGAGCGCGTTAATCACGACGGGAATATAGGCGATAAGTCACTTATAAATGGCTAATACACTTCATTTCATTTCTAAAAGGGTTTCTCTAACGAATTTAATATTGAGCACACAGCACATATTTTCCTTGTATGAACATATAAAATAATTGCAACACACCAGTGAGAGGACAAGGTAAGGGCCAGAGGTCCCTGTACCAGGGCCGTGGTGGTCACAGTCCAGAGAGAGCGACCGACCGAGCGAGGAGTGCGACAGGGCATGTGCCCGTCCTCCTTATAGGTGGATAGGATCTATCGGCCAATAAAAGCTTGGCTGGAGGGATTACTTGCAGTAGATCGCAGCGAGGTAGCTGCTCTGCTACTTACGAAACCCTGAGCCTGAATTAGGTCGTCCGTGAATATTTTAGCACCAGGTTCCCCACGAACATTCGGTGTGCTAAACAGGTTTAGAGGTGGAACCCATCTGTCAGCGCTCCAGGCCAACCAGTGATCCCTGGCGCGAGGGTATCACTGCGTTTAGGCAACTGACGACCTCATGTGGGTAATGACCTCGCGTGCGTTTAAGTTCAACAGTGGGCGTGACAGGGAATGAGGAAAGATGCAGCTGACTCATATCGTTTCATATCGCCAAATCATATCATTTCCTCGCGGCCCGGTAGCACATGCTTTGCAGCCCAGTACCAGTCCGTATCCTGGTGGTTGGGGACCACTGACGAACAGAAAAGAAACTAACGTAGCTTTACAACATTGAGCATCTATCACAACAAAGCATATTTTTGTGTGTGTGTGCGTGTGTGTGTTATAAAGCATATCACATGAGCTCTTCCTCATTCTGAATGAAACAAGGTTTCAGTGGTATTGTGATACACATTATAGTACCAAAATAGCATGCAACAGTAGAAACGCCTGGGAAAGCCTGCTTTCACCCAAACCAATATTCCCTTTATCCTGTCCATCCGCCCCACCCTCAATGCAAGTTAAAACAAACTCGCTTTCTCAGTTTTGATGAAGGGTCTACGGTCTAAAACATTAACACTGTTTCTCTTTCAACATGTTGCCTGAACTGCTGAATGTTTTCAGCAAGTTTTGTCATTACTTCAGATTTCTAGAATCTGCAACTGTGTTTTATTTTGATTTTCATCAAGTCACAGCCAGAGTTGGCTTGTTGGAAAAATCAAAAGTATTACAGAGTCCTGAAGCACAGGAGGAAGCCATTCGACCTGTAAACTCCAAGAGTTTTCATTTAGTCTCAAATTCTTGCTCTTTAGCAAAGTAAATTTCTTCTCGAGTACATGTACACCATTAAAGTTACCACTAAATCTGCTTTCACCATTCCTTCACATAATGCATCCCAGATGATGGCAACTTGATAATCATGTAGAAAACAAACTTTTCTTCTGCAACACATTTTTGGCTACTTATTCCAAAACTTCCTTCTGATTACTGGCTATAATGCCAGTGAAAAAAAATCCTCTCTCTCATCAGCTTCCACCAATATTCAGCTCCAATTTACAGCACTTGTCTCAACCCCTCCGTTCCATACTACTTGCCATGCTGTCTCTTACTCTGCATTAGCTTCCTCCAACTAAATATTAGGAAGAACATGTGATTGCTTTCAGGAGTTAACTAAAATTTCATCCACAACCTACTATATTCATTTTCTGGGCAACTGCCTGAGATAAAACAAACTATTAACCTTTATAGCTGTGCCCACTGATGTTTGGTGTTCAACATCAAATGAATCAAATTCCACCTCACTCACTACTTCAATCTCTGTTCATCTGGCTGAAATCTTCAGACATGCCTTTGTTACCTCAAATATGGAACATATGAGAACATTGGCTACTTTTCAACTTGCATCCTGAGCCTATCCAAAACTGTGCCAAGCCCCATTCACCCACCAACCTGTGGTCAGCCATTGGCTCATGGTCTGACTTTGTATCAATATTAAAATATTAATCCTTGCTCTCGAATCAATCTAGGCCCTGTCCTCGTCATGTCACTAACATACTTGTAACACTAATGGGCGCCACCTCCAAATGTACACTTCCTTTCTTCTCTTGACTTTATAACCCACCTTTAGCTGCAAACATTACCATGTGGCATTCAACCTCTTTTGTCCTCTAGCATATAAGACTTCCTTTTTATCCTTTCTGCGACTCCTCCATCCTTTGCATCATAAAACCCTTTGTCACATCTCATAATCCCCCATTTTGAAAGATTTATCCTGTTCCTCTCTCCAAAGAAACTACCAAATATTTCAGCAGTTTTATTTCATTTTATGGCTCATATGTGTATCCAGTTCTGGTTTCAGATGTGCCCATCTCTCTACTATAGGCAGAGATATTATCAACCATTCAAAATATAAATTTTTCTCCATAAATATACAGGCTTATTCCTCTTCCACACCAAGATGCTTCTGTAACCTACTAATCCAAACAAGTTTAAGTTGTTTGATAACTCCTGTCATTCAATGTCGAATTTTATTATTTATTAATCCAGTGAAGCATTGCTGTTCACTTCTCTCTCTGTAACATGCTTAAGATCAAGATTACATTATGAAACAGAAGCATGCATCATATACCTATGGACGTATGCTATGTTACACCAATTCCTGATGAAATAATTTGCTGTTATATAGATTCAGCTCAAGTAATTAAACTTGGTTCTGTGAATTTCTATTGATTGGATAAGGATTTGAGAGGATTTAACACATCTTAATAATTTACAAAATTATTTCATCCCACTGTTTTCACATGAAATGGTATTAACTCAGGCTAATTGGAATGTGAGATACCAATTACTTCTCGCCCATGTTTTGGTCTCCCAAATGACAAATTCAAATTTAGTGAAGGTAGCCCTACTTACAATCACCTTCTGCTCTTTAGAAGTGTTCTGGATTCAGTTTATCAATTTCTAAAATTAAACTGTAAACAGTAGTTGAGAATAGGAAAAGAGGAATTCCCATTAATGCATAGAAGAGGTTTACCTTACAGTTTAAAAGTTCTGGAATGTTTAACCTCTTGAACAAACCTGCGACTGTTCAGTATCTGCTTCCTATATAAAGGTAGTAGCCACATATGCAAATATGCAACAGCTCATGCAATGATCAACTGTATTCTGGCTCATCATTTATCCAAATGAATCATAAAAATTAAGGGACACTTTTAAAAATTATTTTTAAATGTTCAGGAAAATGACAAAAATATCAAAAGATGTCTGAAATACATAGTTAATAAAAAGAGGCAAAGCATTTGCTTCTGCTGAGAAGCAAATAACCACAACTGCAACTTATTGCTAAATGACACATGATCATCTCAGTTGGCTCAAGTACTTTGCATATATTGCCAACTCATAAGCTTATGCAGCTGCATGCACTAAGCAGTCCAAGTCTGCACATCACTTTTCAGTGGGAGGTCGGGTTTAAATATACTGCTTTGTGTGGGAGTCCTCTTATAAGTAAAACATTACATTAGTTCACAAACACGAGCTCTAACAGCACACAATAATAATTCTGACCTGCACTTCAGTGACATTTAAACATTAACTACTTAAAACCAAACTGTAACATTCTGTGCGTCAAGGAATTACTGGCTTTCACCCAACTATTGTTCCTGACAAAAATCGTCAAGATTTTAAAGATTAACTTTTTTTTATATAGAAAATCAAAAAGACAAGTGGAGGAGAGAGGAGAGACAGAAAGACAGTCCTTCACTGTTACCTATCTGTCTTTCCAGGTCTGCTGCTTCATCTTGCGTGGCACGAGGTAGAACTCCTGGATCACTGAAGCTTGTACGAAGCAACGTTCCCATCACAAAAAAGAACAAAACTCCTGCTATCGCTGGTATCACGGGTGTGATGTTTACTGCTAGGTATGGACAGCTGTTAAAAATATAAATAAAAAAAATTAAAACTGGTTTCTAAAATGGCACACATCATTGTGTACATTTAGGGGCAGTGACAGAACTTCCTATCTTGAAGAACTATGTAGTCCCAGGATTCAAAGATAGGATTGAGAATGAAGAGCCAAACTTTGCGACAGAAATTACAACTGCCACCAAAAGGTAATGATGGAATCAAGTTCCTTCTCCAAATTTTCCAGGTCATACACAACTAATCACTTGATGAATAGACCTATATATCCTAAAAAACCAACTCAAATGGCACAGTTAAAATAGTAACAGCTATAAAAGTTAAAATGAATTCTTACTATAACAGATTACATAAAACATTTCCTGCTATCCAAAGAATTTAAATCATACTCTAGAAGTTAACAAAACAAATATAAAGTCATTAAATTTGGCACATACTGTTTACAGCATCTCAGTACCACTTCGGTCACTTTGTCGAGTAATATCAATGTGTCAAAAGTGTCACCACTGTATTACAAATATAAGTGATGGGCTGTGGGTAGTCAGTAAGTGCTACTGTATAAAGGACCTTGAAAGAAGATGCTCAAAAGGCTAAATTGTCTCCTATAATATGGGGCACTGCCTAAATGATGTGAAAGATAAGACATGACATAATCCAGGATTTATCAAATATCTGCTTCTTAAAATTCATCATTTAAGTTAATGCAGTCCTCAAATTGTGCAATTACATTCAGAGAAACTTCAAAAACAAAACCTGAAAATCTGAAGACATTCTAAAATAATTGTTCTTGTGTTCAAAAAAGCTGGCTGTTCACACCTTCCTATAAAGGGGGTAATCATTTTCTACTCTATATTAGGAGGCTGTACATATTACTTTCATGTCCTCTTCAAAGTTCCCTAAAGCTCAAATGCACTGATGTAAATTCAAAGCATGTTATAATAGCCCATTTTCCCATAATAGCTCTTGACAAGAAAGCCTTGAAAATACATTTAAAAGGCAAAGTCCCATTAATACAGTACCCCAGTATTACAAGTTCGACAAGTGCCCAACAATATGGTTCCCAACTAGTGCCTCAGTTTTATACCGCTACAGACCTAAGTCCACAGCACTGCAGTCCTGTATACATGTTATACAGCAACAGATCTGCACTCAACAATATTAAAACTAGAAATAGATATGGACCTGAGTTTATTGTCATATGCATAAGTACAGTACGTGTATGCAGAGATGCAATGAAAAAACTTGTTGCTTGCAGCACCAAAGGTACATAGCAGCATTCGCAATAAAAATATAAATTTAACATAAATTAAACTGGACCCAAAAATGACACAGTGCCAGGGAGGGGAGCAGTATATTGGATCCCCTGAACCTATGCCCAAAACTAGTCAGATGATTACTGTCATGCTTTCTGCAACCAAGTTTAGTGCCTGCTCCCCATGGCTGGGGTTGATATCATGAAGACTGGACACCATTTAGATGGGATGGTTGGTTGAATCCCATCTTGGATTTCCTGTGCACCACATGGCACAGAGCTTACAGGTGCAGAAGAAACAGTCCCGCCATGTCACTAGCTGCTCTTTTTAAAGAGCAGTAGTGACCTGATGATTTCTGGCCACCTTCTCATAACCCTTGCTGATAAGCATCAGCTATCTTTATGTGAAAGCCAATGTTTGCTTCAGCTGCAAGTTGTTCTGTATCACACAATACTGCACAAAGTAAATGACCACATTACAAAACTAAGTACCCTCAGCTACTCAGATCAAGTGACAGGGCTCAATGTGGCAAAATTCTGCAGATGTCCAGCACCAGCTGCTGGCCAACCTCTGGAAGAATTCTGCCTTTTTTCTCTCTCCAAGAGAAAACTTACAAAGCCTCTCTAACATGGTGTCAAAGTTCAAATAAAGTGCTTTTTCACAGAAATCAAAATCATTCTTCAATGATTTTATTAAGGTAATTAACAGTACACTGTGAAAGTTAAGGTACATTCTGCAAATACTGATCTAAGGAACGAATGGTAGTTCCTTTCCCCATTTCCCAAAAAAAGGCAAATAAATTAAAGCCACAAGTAAACTGTCAAATTCACACCTTCAAGTGCCTTTTGCAAAAATGCCTGTTTCCACTCAAAATAAATGAAACTGCTTCCATGGCCAAGTTAAATGCAATAAGGTCATCAGGATTTCTGCCCCTATCTTCAGGCAGTAAAATATGAAATGACAACATGTTTAGTTATGAAAGCATGAAGAATGGTCATTGAAAAATTACAATTGAATGAGATTAATTTCAGGGAGCTGAGAACTGATCTAACTGGTCAAAGATTGGCAGGCTAGTGGGCATTTGGTTGGGGCAGTTGTAGACTAGAATGTACACTGAGGAGGAAGGACATCTAAAAGTGTGAGCTCGTTGAGTGACTCAAGATACCTAGGTTCAAATGAAAAGACAAAGGCGGCTTCTGTTGAGTGTCAAAACCATATGGCCTCTTTGCATCCAAGGGACAGCAGCAGGAATACAATGGTTCCTAATACACAGAGACTACAGGTACAGTGTTGGTCTTCCAGAATGGAGGAACTACACAATGAAATCTGCAGAGATTAATGCTATGAACCCTGCTTTTCTTTATTTTGGTATTAATTTGTGTAATGAAGACATCACTGTCAAAGCCAGCAATACCACAATTACTGATCTCACTGAGAAGAGATACAGTGAACTGCTGATGTCCAACTATAGGGGCATTATGTATATATTTAATGTTTGGACATCAGCAGTTCACTGTTTTCCAGTGATGCCATTTGCTGAACATAGACCCTCTACTAGTTAGAAGGCCAGGGTAGTAGGTACCCATTTTCTTTAAAATTTGTACACTAAGCTGACTGTTTAGTATATTCCCATCCATTTGTGTGAAGAACTTGGCCTTATGATCTCTCAAAAGATCTTTAAAATGTCTTCCATTCTCACCTTAAACATATGGTTTAACCTCTGTATTTTCCTCATGCTATGAAAAAGACCCCAACTATCTGCCTTTCTATGCCCTTATAATGTTATGGCCCTCAAAGCCACCTCTTAAGCCCTTCATTTCTAGCAATATGCTGGTAAATATCTTCTGCATTCTTTCTAATGTGATCACATATTTTGCATTGTGTGGCAACCAGAGCTATACAGAATACTCCAATTACAGGCTGACCAATGTTTTGTACAGTTCTATTATAACATGCCAACTCTTATATTCAATGCCTTAACCTATGAAGGCAAACATACTGAATGTCTTGACTATGCTCTCCACTCTCCATCTGTGTGCTTCTATCCCATGGTCTCTCTATATAGCAACATTCTTGAGGTCCCTGCCATTTACGTACATGTCCTGTTGGTATTTGATGGCCCACAATTCATGTCTCTTTGCTGTGAGACTCCATATTGTTCATCATTTGATGAGAAAAAGGATGCAATCGATAAATTTGAGTTAGACTATTCAGAAGTGAACTCAGAAGCTGTCATTTGCACAAACAGAAAGGGACATTCAAAATTCTCAATCCCAAAAAGCAAAAATCACACTGAAAAACTTTGATTCTGAGCTTTCACCACCAATCATTTTAGGGATATCCTGAATTTCTGTACCAAATGAGACCCCAGTTATTTTAGTCCCATCAACACAATGAAGGCACACAGCAGCTCTACTTTATCAGGAGTCTGAGATTTGGTATATTACCAAACACTCTTGCAAATTTCTACAAATGCACAGCACAGAGCATTTGGACTGCTTGCATTACAGCCTAATATGAAACCTCCCATGCACAAGGTTACAAGAGACTACAGAAGGATGTAGATTTAGCCAGTTCCATCACGGGAACAACCCTCCCTGCCATCAAGGACATCTTCAAGAGGTAGTGATTCAGGAAGGCAGCATCCATCATTAAAGATCCTAATCAATTGGGACATGCCTTCGTTGTGTTACTTCCATTGGGGAGGAGGTACAGAACTCACACTTTATGTTTAAGAACAGCTCCTTCCGCTCCACCACCAGATCCATGAACACTACCTCATAATTCACCTTTTATGCTGTTTATTTTGTAACAATTGGATCTAATGGATTTTGCTATCCAATGGTTCTTCAGGTCAATAATGATGCAAAAAATCTATTGCTAAGCAATTTTATCAAGTGTTACAAGAACGAAGAATGAACAAAGAAAAGAGAAAAAGGGAAAAAAACTATGTTCATCTCCTTCTCAGACTAGAATAACAAAAATTCCAATGATAACAATTAACGGTAACTATGAAGTAACCAGATCAAATAAGTAGTGTGACACCTGCTACAGAAAACTAAGAAGCTTCTAAAAAAAATACAGGAGTAACTGTACCACAATTGCTGAAAAATTCACTGAACAATTATATGTATACAGATGATTTTATAAAAATGCAAGCAAGCTTAGCAAACGAACTACAAAGAAAATACCAGTTCTACACACTAATTCAATATTTTTATTTATTATTTATTAAGATACAGCATGGAATAAGTCTTTCCAGTCCTTGAAGCAGTGCCACCCAGCAATCCAAGTCTTTTCGAGGGACAATTTACAATGACCAATTAACCTACAAACCGGTATGACTTCGAACTGTAGGAAACTGGAGCATCCAGAGCAAACGCACGCAGTCACAAGGAGAATGTACAAACTCTTTACAGGCAATGGCATTATTGTAATTTTTAAAATATATATCTTGTGCTATTCTGTTACCGCAAAGCATTTTTAATGACATACAGTATATCAGTGATACTAAATCTGATTCTGATTCTGCTTCCCTGTCCTATCTTAAATCTTCCTTATAAACACGTCCAATATGTTGGCATTGCCTGACTTTGCTATCTCGGATGTCTCCACTCTTTTTAATTCAATATGGACAAAGACATCTCTTACAACTTAACTGTACCACTCAGGATCAGATTTATTATCACCATCTAATACGATATGAAATTTGTACTTTTGTGGGACTTTGCAAAAACATAAAATTACTATAATTTGCAAAGTAAATAGAGCAACAAAGTAATAATGAGGTGGTGTTTATGGACCATTCATAAATCTGATGGCAAAGGGGAAGAGGCTGTTTCTGAACTATTGATTGTGGGTCTTCAGGCTCATGTACCTCTTCCCTAATGGTAGTAAAGAGAAGAGTGCATGTCCTAGATGTTGAGATACCTTAATGATGGAATTCACCTTCCAAGTGGCAGTGCTTCAGAAGATGCCTTTGATAGAGGGAAGGGTTGTGCCCATGATGGAGCTGGTTAAGTCTATAACCCCAGGCAACTGCTTGTGATCCTGTGCATCGGAGCCTCCATACTAGGCTGCGATGCAACCAGTCAGAATGCCCTCCAGTCTACAGAAATTTGCAAGAATCTTTGGTAACATACCAAATCTCCTCAAACTTTGAATAAAGTAGAGCCCCTTTCATGCATACTCCTTTCACCTTCTCATCTCACTTCCAAATTGTTGAGTTGTTGGGTAGACTGTTGAGTCTGAAGGCTGATAAGTCCCCGGGACCTTATGGTCTGCATCCCAGGGTACTTAAAGAGGTGGCTCCAGAAATCGTGGATGCATTGGTAATCATTTTCCAATGTTCTATAGATTCAGGAACAGTTCCTGCTGATTGCAGGGTGGCTAATGTTGTCCCACTTTTCAAGAAAGGAGGGAGAGAGAAAACAGGGAATTATAGACCGGTTAGCCTGACGTCAGTGGTGGGAAAGATGCTGGAGTCAATTATAAAAGAGGAAATTACGACACATTTGGATAGCAGTAGAAGGATTAGTCCGAGTCAGCATGGATTTATGAAGGGAAAATCATGCTTGACTAATCTTCTGGCGTTTTTTGAGGATGTAACTATGAAAATGGACAAGGGAGAGCCAGTGGATGTAGTGTACCTGGACTTCCAGAAAGTTTTTGATAAAGTCCCACATAGGAGATTAGTGGGCAAAATTAGGGCACATGGTATTGGGGGCAGAGTACTGACATAGATTGAAAATTGGCTGGCTGACAGGAAACAAAGAGTAGTGATTAATGGGTCCCTTTCGGAATGGCAGGCTGTGACCAGTGGGGTACCACAAGGTTCGGTGCTGGGACCGCAGCTGTTTACAATATACATTAATGATTTAGATGAAGGGATTAAAAGTAACATTAGCAAATTTGCTGATGACACAAAGCTGGGTGGCAGTGTGAAATGTCAGGAGGATGTTATGAGAATGCAGGGTGACTTGGACAGGTTGGGCGAGTGGCCAAATGTATGGCAGATGCAGTTTAATGTGGAAAAATGTGAGGTTGTCCACTTTGGTGGCAAGAACAGGAAGGCAGATTACTACCTGAATGGAGTCAAGTTAGGAAAAGGGAAAGTACAACGAGACCTAGGTGTTCTTGTACATCAGTCAATGAAAGCAAGCATGCAGGTACAGCAGGCAGTGAAGAAAGCTAATGGCATGCTGGCTTTTATAACAAGAGGAATTGAGTATAGGAGTAAAGAGGTCCTTCTGCAGCTGTACAGGTCCCTGGTGAGACCCCACCTGGAGTATTGTGTGCAGTTTTGGTCTCCAAATTTGAGGAAGGACATTCTTGCTATTGAGGGAGTTCAGCATAGGTTCACAAGATTAATTCCCGGAATGGCGGGACTGTCATATGTTGAAAGATTGGAGCGACTGGGCTTGTACACACTGGAATTTAGAAGGATGAGAGGGGATCTGATTGAAACATATAAGATTATTAAGGGATTGGACGCACTGGAGGCAGGAAGCATGTTCCTGCTGATGGGTGAGTCCAGAACTAGAGGCCACAGTTTAAGAATAAGGTGTCAGCCATTTAGAACAGAGATGCGGAAAAACTTTTTCACCCAGAGAGTAGTGGATATGTCGAATGCTCTGCCCCAGAAGGCAGTGGAGGCCAAGTCTCTGGATGCATTCAAGAGAGAGTTAGATAGAGCTCTTATAGATAGCAGGGTCAAGGGATATGGGGCGAGGGCAGTAATGGGGTATGATTGTGTATGATCAGCCATGATCACAGTGAATGGTGGTGCTGGCTAGAAGGGCCGAACGGCCCACTCCTGCACCTACTGTCTATGGTCTATTGAATCATATAAAGAATCATTTGTCAAAAGTCACATATAAATGTACTTTCAAACCAGAAATACCTTTTAGCTTTTGAATTCCATTCACTGTGATATTCTGATTGTTGATAACACATTAAGTTATTTGCTCTGTATATTCTTTCTTACTCCCCTTCTATGTGTAGCTCCTATTCTCCTTTATTCCCTCAGATCCAAGGAACAAGATCTTCCAACACACTTCTGATGCTCACTCTTATCTGACACCATCTGCTCAGGTCCCATTATCATCTTATTTTCCAAGCTCAAACTTCACCCAAGTGATTCCTCCCCATCCCCTTATTATTTGTGTCCCAGGAAATTTATCTTTCTCCAGCTTCATTTCCCCATCTTATGCTGTCTTAGGTCTATGCATTACTTTATTACCACTAAGCTGTTAGTTAACCCACTGACATTTAAAACTGCTCTTGGGGTATTGTAATGCTCACTTCAAAGCAGACATCAAAATTCCTCCCCTGATTTTCCATGATCTATAAACCTATTTCTAACATTGGTTTCAGCCCCAGATATTATTAACCTTTCAAATTCATCATCCTTTTCTCTGTAACTTCCTGTTAATCTCTTTGGTCATAGACTCAAAGAAAAGTACAGCACATGAACAGGCCCTTTGGCCCATCTAGTCCATGCCAAACCATTTAAACTGCCTACTCCCATTGACCTGCACTGGGATCATAGGCCTCTATACCTCTACCATCCATGTACCTATGGAATCTTATCTTAATCATTGAAATTAAGCTTGCACACACTTATGCTGACAGCTCATTGCAAAAACTCTCATGACCTTCTGAGTGAAGTTGTTTCACCTCATGTTTCCCTTAAACTCTTCACCTTTCACCCTCAACCCATGACCTTTGGTTGTAGTCCCAAACAACCACTGTGGAAAAAGCCCGTTTGCATTTCCCCTACCTATACTCCACATCATTTTGTATACCTCTATCAAATCTCTTCCTCTTCTGCCTTTCAAGGAATAAAGTCCTCACCTATTCAATCTTTCCCAGCAACTCGGGTCCTCCAGTCCAATTAACATCCTCGTAATTTTTCTCTGTACTCTTTCAATCTTATTTACATCTTTCCTGTAGGTAGGTGACAAAGACTGCACACAACACTCCAAATTAGGCCTCATCTATATCTTGCACAATTTCAGCATAACATCCCATCTCCTGTGCTTAATACATTGTTTTATAAAGACCAATGTTCTGAAAGCTTTATCTACCCTATCTACCTGTGTCGCCACTTTCAATGAATTATGGACCTGGATTCCCAGATCCCTTTGTTCTACCTGCTCTCGGTGCCCTACCATTCACTATGTAAGACTTGATTGGTCCGACTGAAGTGACACTTGTCCGTACTGAATTCCATCTGCCATATTTCAGCCCATTTTTCCCTCTGATCCAGATCCCACTGCAAGCCATTATAGCCTTTCTCACTATTCACTATACCCCAATCTTGGTAAAACAGGAATATTCTTTTTCATCTGCACCCAATTATTCAGAGCTGTGGAATTTCTACTTCTTCTACTCCATGAATTGATCCTTGATCTCCTCCTCAAAAACAATATTCTATTTAATAATATCTTTCAACCAATCACCAGTTTGCAAATTAAAATCTACAATTCCCAGCTCTACCTCGACATCATTCTCAAGGTTGCAGCCTGCTGCAACGACACCAAACAGAATCATCTATTTTTTCTCAGTTGTGGAAGACCAAGGTAATTGGATGATGGATAAAGGAATTGACAAACAGCAGATTTGTATTCTACTAAGCTACAACTAGTCCTGAGGAAAAGCACAGGCTATCTCGGTAATGTTCTGGACAGCTGTTTGCTGAATCATTATATTTTCAAATTCTTCACAAGTGGGAAAATAGAGCCATGGTTGCAATAAGCTATGTTTGGATGCAAAGAACATGAGATTCTACCCCAATGTTCTTATACTGGATGTTATATACCTGTACTGCAAAGGAGATCTCAACCTCTGCCATCAGAAACTGCATGATGATTGGTGAAAGTTGACCAGCACTTCCTTGTGGAAAGAATGGGCATGTGGTTCCATACATAGGCATATTGGGCTCCCCCACAATCACACAAGTCTCCAGCCATATACAGTGAAGCTTCTTTCCAGGGTCTTCAAAATAAGAAAGATATAAAGGTTTTACCATGATGTGGGGAGGGTTCATGTAAGAAATGCATGTTTAGACTATCTGACTTTCATAAGGCAAGAGTTCTCATGTGATGCAAGGTAGTAAGATCTAAGGAGAAGGATCCTAAATTAGGACACCTTCATCTTGTGATTTAAGTACTAGTCACTGGCTTGAAGATGGTCAAGCACATGATCACTAGTAATCTTTTGTACAGATGGCATGGTTGGCAAAGAAGGTTAAAAATTGGCAAAAAAGGTTAAAAATTGATACAGCAGTAGCAGCACCTACTTCCTTGAAGGCATTCTGTGCACTACAGAGGGAACTTTATTCTGAATGTGATCTGGATGTCCTTGATATCAAAGTTGCGACTGGCAAGGGCATCTCTACTATTGGCATCACTTGGCTTTAGAAACATGAGTTCAACCAAAAATGTACCCTCTACAAAGTACTTCAAAACAGAATTTATCCACTGGGCTTAAAAAGCAACATCACTTGACATGCTATTTTGTAAATTGATCTTTCTCTTAATATGCAAAAATGCTACAGCCTCGGGCACTTTAAAGTTTCCAAACTAATAAACATTGGTGAGTCTGTCTGACACAGAATATTAGCAAGTTGCTATTTTTAAAAAAAGAGAGCATCACAAACTGCTTTTGTTTGTCTCAAACCTACAAATTGGTAAACATGCTTAAAGGGGGACATGCATGACTTAACTAAATTTAAGTCTGATCATTTCTAAACAGTATCAAGCATTATTTGAACCATACAATGAAATCTATGCAACATGTTTCGATGTTACAACCAGCATTCAGTGCTACCTAAATGATTTTAGTTTTTCACTTAATTGGTAAACAATTCCAGCTCTTCAAAAAGTTTGCATAGTGAAATCCTAAAGATAATTCAAAACCCATCAGTAACGTTAAAACACGAGAAAGCCTGCAAATGCTAGACATCTAAAGCAACACACAGCAGGTCAGGCAGCATTTATGAAAAGGAAATGAAGTCGTCGTTTTGGGCCGAGACCCTTCTTCAAATGCTATTTTTCCAATTCTGTTACACAAGGGAACTTAGAAATAAAAAAAGATAAGCTTTCCTGGTGTGCTTGAATGCAGTGAAACAAATGTGTAATTTTAAGCAACAGGAGTGTCAAGCTTCTTGCCTTATTAAGAAAAATATTTTCTGGTTGCAAAAATGTAGTGTGCCCCAAAACATAAGACCATAAGAGAGAGGAGCAGAATTAGGCTATTTGGCCAGTTGAACCCGCTCTGCCATTTGATCATGGCCAATCCATTTCCGTCTCAACCCCACTCTCCTGCTTTCTTCTCGTAATCTTTCATGCCCTGACATCAAGAATCTATCAAACTCTGCCTTAAATACACCCAATGACCTGGCCTCCACAGCTGCCTGGTGTAAAGGATTCTACACATTCAGTACCCTCTGGCTAAAGAAATTCCTCCTCTCCATTCAAAAAACAGACGTCCCACTATTCTGAGGTGGTCCCCAGACTCCTCCGCTAAAGAAAACATTCTCCCCACATCCACTCTATAAAGGCCTTTCAAGATTCAATAAGTTTCAATGAGATCCCCCCATCATTCTAAGTTCCAGCGAGTACCGTCCAAGAGCCATCAAACACTCCTCATATTATAAACCTTTTTGTGAACCTTTTTTGAACCCTCTCCAATATCAGTGTATCCTTTCTTAGATAAAGTTGGCCCAAAATTTTAACCAAAATCCTAGTGAGGCCTCATCAGTGCCTTGTAAAACCTCAGCATTACATCCTAGTTTTTATATCGTCGTCCTCTTGAAATGAATGCCAACATATCATTTGCCTTCCACTCCACTGACTCAACCAGCAAGTTAACTTTTAGGGAATCCTGCCTCAGGACTCCCAAGTCCCTTTGTACCTCTGATTTTTGAATTTTCTTCCCATTTAGAAAATAGTCTACACTTTTGTTCCTTCTACCAAAGTACATAACCATACACTTTCTGACACTGTTTTCCATCTGCCACTTCTTTGCCCATTCTCCTAATCTGTCCATGTCCTTCTGCACCCTCCCTGCTTCCTCAACACTACCTGCACCTCCACCTATCATCGTATCATTCGCAAACTTGGCCATAAAGCCATCAATTTCAACATTCAAATTATTGACATACAATGTAAAAAGCAGTCCCAACACTGACCACTGTGGAATAGCACTGGTCACCGGAAGCCAATCAGAAAAAAGCTCCCTTTATTCCCACTCTTTACCTCCTGCCCATCAGCTAATATTCTGTACGTGCTAGTACCTTTCCTGTAATATCATGGGTTCTTATCTTGCTAAGCAGCCTAATGTGCAGCACCTTGTCAAAGGCCTTCTGAAAATCCAAGTACACAACATCAAACAATTCTCCTTTGTCATCCTGCTTGTTACTTCCTCAAAGAATTCCAACAGATTTGTCAGGCAAGATTTTCCCTTAAGCCATGGGCTTCCAACCCTTATTTTATGTCATGGACTCCCACTATTAACTGAGTGGTCTGTGAACCCCAGGTTGGGAATCCCTGCCTTATAAGGAAACAATGCTGAATTTGGTCTATTTTACCATGTGCCTCCATGAAACCTCATCCTTAACAATTCACTCCAACATTTTCCCAACCTCTGAGGTCAGGCTAACTGGCTGGTAATTTCCTTCCTTCTGCCTGCCTTCTTGGAGAGTGGAGTAACATTTGCAATTTTCCAGTCCTCCAGAACATGCCAGAATCTAGTGATTCTTGAAAGATCATTACTAATGCCTCCACAATCTCTTCAGCTACCTCTTTCAGAACCCTGGGTGCAGTCCATCTACGTTCTACCTTCAACCTTTCAGCTTTACAAACACTATCTCCCTACTGATAGCAACTGCACTTCCTTCTGCCTCTTAACACTCTCAAACTTCTGGCACATTGCTCGTTTCATCCACAGTGAAGAACGATACAAAATACTTATTCAATTCATCTGCCATTTCCTTGACCCCATCACTACTACCTCTCCAGCATCATTTTCCAGTGGTTCGATATCTACTCTCGCCTCTCTTTTGCCCTTTATATCTGGAAAAAAACTTCTGGTGTTCTCTGTGTTGTTATAGGCTAGCTTACCTTCATATTTTATCTTTTCCCTCATGGCTTTCTCAGTTGCCTTCTGTTGGTTTTTAAAAGCTTCACAATCATCTAATCTCCCACCATTCTTTCCTCTATTATATGCCCTCTCTTTTGCTTTTATTTTGGCTTGGACTTCCCATGTCAGCCATGGTTATGTCATCCTGCCTTTAGAATACTTCTTTGGAATGCATCTATCCTGCACCTTCCAAGTTGTTCCCAGAAACTCCAGCCTTTGCTGCTCTGCCATCACCCCTGCTAGTGTCTCTTCCCAATCAACTCTGGCTTGCTCCTCTCTCATGCCTCTGTAACTCCCTTTACTACAACTGTATTACTGATACATTTCACTTTTGCTTCTCCCTCTCAAATTGCAGGATGAATTCTCTCTTATTATAATCACTGCCTCCTAAGAGATCCTTTACCCTGAGCTCCCTCATCAAATCTGGCTCATTACACAACACGCGATCCAAAATAGCTAATCCCCTAGTGGGCTCAATCGCAAGCTGCTCTAAAAAGCCATCTCATAGGCATTCTACAAATTCTCCCTCTTGGGATCCAAAGTCTGCACCAACCAATCTTTACAATTTCCTAATCTACAAACATATTGAAATCCCCCATGACTATCGTAACATTCCCTTTTTGACATGCATTTTCTATGTCCCGCGATAACTTGCAGTCTACGTTCTGGTTAGTTTGGAGGCCTGTATACAACTCCCATCAGGGTCTTATTACCCTTGCAGTTTCTTAAATCTACTCAAGGATTCTACATCTTCTGATCCTATGTCACCTCTTTCGAGGATTTGATTTCAATTTTTACCAACAGAGCCATGTCACCCATTCCCTCTGCCTACCTGCCTGTCCTTTTGATACAATTTGCATCTTTGGATGTTAAATTCCCAACTATAACCTTCTTTCAGCCATGACTTAGTGATTCCCACAACCTCATACCTGCCAATCTCTAACTGCACTACAAGATCATCTACCTTATTCCATACACTGCGTACATTCAAATATAACGCCATCAGTCCAGTATATGTCACCCTTTGATTTTGTCCCAATTAAACTGCAACTCATCCCATTGACTGCAACTTTGCCCTATCACCTGTCTGTCCTTCCTGACAGTCTCACTGCATACTGCCTCTGCTTGCATATCAGCTGTCCACATCCTCAGCCATATCACTGAGTTTCCCATGCCCCTGCCAAATTAGTTTAAACTCTCCCCAACAGTTCTAGCAGGACCCCCCCCCCCCCACAAGGATATTGGTTCACCTCGCATTCAGGTGAAACCCGTCCCTTTTGTACAGACCATACCTTCCCCAGAATAGATCCCAATGATCCCGAATCTGAAATGCTGCCCCCTGCACCAGTTCCTCAGCTATGCATTCATCTGCTAAACCATCCTATTTTTATCCTCAATGCATGACTTTCACAGAGTCTAGAGGTCTCCCAGAATTCCCACATCTCACACAAAGAACACAATACAGCCCCTGAAGCCATCCTCTCTGGTCCAACTATGCACTAACAGATGAAAAATGTAGAAGAAACTTACCAAATACTTAACTGCCCCCAGGCCTGATGAGCCAAAACATGCTATAGTTACTGAGTGCATCCCACCACTTCCGTGAGAGTGGTGAAGTAATGGTTGCTGGACAAAGTCCATCCAATCAGCTACAGTAAGGGAACACAAACAGAAAATGCTAGAAATACTGCGCATGGGAAGAGCAGACACCGAACGTAGAACAGTACAACACAGGAACAAGACTTTTAGACCATGATGTTGTGCTGAACCTATTAAATTAGTAATCAAATGGCCAGCCAAACTAATCCCTTCTGCCCGCACAATGTCCATATCCTTTCATTTTTCTCACATTCATGGGCCTATCTAAACGTCTCTTAAAAACTCACTAATATACACTACCTGTCTCTACCACCACCCTGGGCAGCGGAATCCAGGCACCCACCAGTCTGTTTGAAAAGCTTGCCCTGATATCTCCTTTGAAATTACCTCCCCTCACTTTAAATGCATGTTTTCTGGTATTAGACATTTCAATCTCAGGGAAAAGATACTAGTTGTCTACTCTACGTCTCCATAACCTTATAAACTTCTATCAGATCTTCTGTCAGCCTCTACCACTCCAGAGAAAACAGCCCAAGTCTGCACCCTCTCAATATCCTTCCTATAAATGGGAGATCACAACCTTATTCAATACTCCAGATGCAGCCAATCTCGAGGCTTATAAAGCTGCAACATAACTTCCTACTTTTGAACTCAGTACCCCGACTAATGAAAACAAGTATGCTATTTGCCTTCTTAACTGTGTAGCCACTTTTGGGAAGCTATGAACTTAGACTCAAGATCCCTCTGCTCATCACTGTTAAAGGTCTTGTCCTTAAGTGTACTGTCTCTTCATATTTGACCTCCCAAGGTGCAACATTTCACATCTGGCAGAGTTAAACTCCAACTGCTATTTTTCTGCCCATATCTGCAACTGATCTGTATACCGCTATATTCCTTTTGCCAATCTTCTTTGCTATTCCTGATACCACCAATCTTCATATCATATGCAAACTTTCTAACCACCATCTACAATTTCATCCAGGCTATTTATATGCATCATAAACAGCAGAGGTCCCAGTAAAGATCCCTACAAAACACCACTAATAACAGACCTCCAGCTAGAGTAAGTCCTTTGACCTCTACCCTGTCTTCAAGTTGCAAGCCAGTTCTGAATCCAAATGGCCAATTCACCATTGATCCCAAGCATCTTAATATACCATTAAAGAACATACACAGCTCTACCTTCATCAATCACCCATGTCACCTCATCAAAAATCTCAGTCAAGTTATTAAGACGTGACTTACCCTGCACAGAGCCAAGTTGGCTCTCCCTAATTAGGCTATAGTTTTCCAAGTGCTCATCAATCCTATCCCTGAGATTTCTCTCCAGTAACTTCCCTACCACTGATACGAGACTCGCCAGTCTATAGTTTCCAGGACTATCCCTGGTTCCCTTCTTGAACTATGGAACAACATTAACTACTTGCCAGTCCTTGAGGATCTTGCTTGTGGTTAGAGAGGACACAAAAGTATTAGTCAAGGCCCCAGCAATCTCTTCTTTTGGCTCTCACAATAACACTGGGCCTATCCCATCAATCCTGAAGATTTATCCATCTTAATGCTCAACACCAACATGCTTAAGTGACTCAACACCAAATACTCACTTCGAAATGCCTAAGCATATTAATACTATACACCTGGTCAGGTTCATTACCCAATACTAGATCCAGTACAACCCCTCCTCTTGCTGGTCTATCTACAGTACCCATAAGTAGTATTCACCCTCCTTGGAAGTTTTCATGTTTTATTGTTTTACAACATTGAATCACAATGGATTTAATTTGGCTTTTTTGACACTGATAAACAAAAAAAAAAGAACATTTTGTGTCAAAGTGAAAACAGATCTCTATAAAGTGATCTAAATTCATTTCAAATATAAAACACAAAATGATTGTTTATATAACTCTTCACCCCCTTCAAGTCAGTATTTAGTAGATGCACCTTAGGCAGCAATTAGGTCTCTGTCAGCTTTGCACATCTGAACACTGCAATTTTTCCCCATTCTTCTTTACAAAACTGCTTAAGCTCTGTCAGATTGCATGGGGGGGGGGGGGGGCAGGGGGTCATGAGTGAACAGTCCTTTTCAAGTCCAGCCACAAATTCTCAATTGGATTGAGCTCTGGACATTGACGGCCACTCCAGGACATTAACTTTGCTGTTTTTAAAGCCATTCCTGTGTAACTTTGGCTTTTTGCTTGGAGTCACAGCCTTGCTGGAAAACAGATCTTCTCCCAAGTTGCATTTCTCTTACAGACTGCATCAGGTTTTCCTTCAACATTTCCTTGTATTTTATTACATGCATTTTACCCTCTACCTTCACAAGCCTTCCAGGGCTTCCAGTGAAGCAACCCCACAGCATAATAGAGCCATCACCATGCTTCATGGTAGGGATGGTATGTTTTTGATGATGTGCAATGTTTGGCTTATGCCAAACATAGTGTTTAGTCTGATGGCCAAAAAGATCATTTTGGTTTCATCAGACCATAGAACCTTCTTCCAGCTGACTTCAGAGTCTCCCACATGACTTATGGCAAACTCAAGCCAAGATTCCATGTGAGTTTTTTTCAACAGCGGTTTTCTTTTTTTTTTAATTAACAAAATATACTTTATTCAAAAGTAAAATTATGTACAATAAACCATTCAATGACTCTCAATCCTTTACAGACGTTTCCACTATATTCTATACATTTCCACACTTTTGCCACTCACGTGGCACTCTGTTGTTTCAGTTTTACACACCATTGTTGAAGGGTATACTCCCCACCACCCGGCCCCTCCCACTCCCGCGGGAGAAGACCCTAAACTGTGGTCCGTTCCCACTGGGCTGTTGCGGTGGCTGCACCAAGTTTAAGTGCGTCCCTCAGCACGTACTCCTGCAGCCAAGAATGTGCCAGTTAGCAGCATTCTCCCATGGGCATCTCCATGTGCTGGTGGACCCATCAAGTTTCGGGCTGACCAAAGAGCGTCTTTCACCGACCGAGTTGATGATCTGCCAGCAGCACTGTGTGTATCCCCGGGAACAGCCCGTAGATCAGAGAGTCCTCTGTTACGCAGCTGCTGGAGATGAAGTGTGACACTAGCCCTTCCATCCTCCTCCACACCTTCTCTGCAAACTTGCAGTGTGCAAAGAGGTGGGTCACTGACTCCTCCTCACTTCAGTCCTCCTGTGGGCAGTGGGTGTAGAGATGACGTCTTACAGGAGGGATCTGACTGGGAGGGCCCCTCTCACCGCCAGCCAGGTGAGGTCTTGGTGCCTGTTGGTGATGTCTGGCGATGAGGCATTTTGTCAGATGAACTGGACGGTCTGCTCAGGGAATCACCCCACTGTGTCCATCACGTTCTTCTCCTGCAGTGTCTGCAGGACATTATGTGCCGACCACTGCCTGATGGCCCTGTCTACGAAGGACAGGTATGATGGCAACGACCAGCTGACTGGGGTGTTGCAAGGGAAAGGGGCCAGACCCATCCTTATTAGCCAGGGCTCAAACTGTTCGCAGATGCTGATCAGCCTGAAAACCGACCATGGATCAGAGCAGAAGATGGTGACATCTTCCATGTACAGGGGGGTTTTGACTTGGGTCCCTCCATTGCCTGGCAGCGTCAGCCCTCTTATGCCCCCATTACTCCTGATGGCTTCGGCAAAGGGTTCTATGCAGCACACAAACAAGACGGGACAGAGGGCAGCCCTGCCTGAATCCAGACCTGATGGGGAAGCTGTCTGTTCACCACCCGTTTATTTGGACTACACTACAGATGTCTGTGTAGAGCAGTCTGATCAAATTCCAGATTCCATCCCCAAATCCCATTTTGGAGAGTACATCCATACATGTGCGATATCCTGTTGAAGGCTTTCTCCTGGTCCAAGCTGACATCAGGCGTCCAAACCCGTCCTGCACGTAGGCGATGGTGTCCCTCAGCAGCGCGAGGCTATCCGAGATCTTCTTGCCCGGTACAGCACAGGTTTGGTCGGGATGGATCACCTGTTCCAGAGCAGACTTGACGCTGTTGGCGATAGCCTTGGACTGGATCTTGTAGTCCACGGTCAGGAGTGAAATGGGCCTCCAATTTTTAATGTCCTCCCTCCCTCCCTTCTGCTTATAGATGAGAGTGATGATGCCCTTCCTCATGGATTCCGACATGCTGCTGGCCAGAAGCATAGCGTTGTACACTTCCAGCAGGTCAGGGCCCATCTAGTTCCACAGAGCTGAATACAACTCAACCGGTAAGCCGTTTCTTCTGGGAATCTTACTCGACCCAATGGAACGGATGGAGCCTGTCAGCTCGACCAGGGTTAGTGGCTGCTCCAGATTCTCCCACTTGCCGTCGTCCAAGACCTGCGTGATAGATGACAGGAAGTTGCAGGAGACTGTGGCATTTTCACTGTACAGAGCGGCATAGAAGGACCTGCAGATCCTCAGTATCTCTGTCTGCGAGGACGCGACTGAGCCGCCCTCTTCCTTAAGGTTGTGGATCACAAAGATCCCCCCTGTGCACCTTTTGGAAGAAGCATGAGCACGTCTTGTCCTGCTCCACGGTTTGGACCCTTAATTGGAAGATGATCTTGGAGGATTCAGCAGCCAAGTGCTGGGTTTCACTTCTTGTAATTCCTCCCAGACATCCACCCCCTTCGACTGCAGGAGGAGGAGTTGCCGCAACTCTGGAGTTTACACAGTTCCCTCTGCCCCTGCCTTGCTTTCTAGGTACCCTTGCGGATGAAGAACCTCTTGATGTTCTCCTTGGTGGCTTCCCACCCAGTGAACCAGGGAATCAAAGAAAGCTTTCAAGGTTCTCCAACGTTTACTCCTTCTCTTGTTCCTCGATGTTCACAGTGGTTTTCTTTTTGCCACTATCCCATAAAACTGTAACTGGTGAATCACCCAGGCAACATTCTCTCTCACCTCAGCCAAGGAAGCTTGTAACTCCTCCAGAGTTGTCATAGGTCTTATGGTGGCCTCCCTCACTAGTCCCCTTCTTGCATGGTCTGCTCTCAGCAGAATCACAGCTGTGCCATATTCTTTCCATTTCTTGATGATTGACTTAACTGTAAGGGCTATTCAGTGACTTGGAAATGTTCTTGTATCCATCTCCTGACTTGTGGTTTTCAATAACCTTTTCGCAGAGTTGCTTGGAGAGTTCTTTTGTCTTCATGGTGTAGCTTTTGCCAGGATACTGACTCACCAGCAGTTGGACCTTTCAGATACAGGTGTATTTTTACTACAATCAATTGAAACATTTTGACCGCACAAAGTTGATCTCCATTTAACTAAATATGTGACTGCTGAAGCCAATTGGCTGTACCAGTGATGATTTGGTGTGTTATATGAAAGGGGGTGAATACTTACACAAACAATTATTTTGTGTTTTATATTTGTAGAGATCTATTTTCACTTCAACACAAAAGTCTTTTTCTGTTAATCAGTGTCAAAACACAATTAAATGCACTGTGATTCAATGTTGTAAAACAATAACACATGAAAACTTCCAAGGAGGGTGAATACTTTTCATAGGCACTGTACATATTGATTTAAGAAATCCTCCTGGATGCACTTTTACAAATTCAACCCCATTTAAGCCTCTTGCACTAAGAAGGTCCCAGTTTATAGTAGTGAAGTTCAAGACCCCCTGTGACAACAACCCATTCTCTCTCTCTATATATATATATATCTATATATATCTATCTCCCTCTTCCTCCCCCCCCCCACCCCCCACCGTACAGGGTGAGAGAGAGAATCTCTTTGGTAGGACAAAACCAAGGTTTAACTGTGGGGATAGGCTGTAAACAATGTTATCTGATCAATGCAGTACATAAATCAAAGGATGTAGATTATAGAATGTCATTGTTGTAAAATGCAGAGCAGGAGAACAAGCCCAACAGGTCAGGCTCAATACGCATTCCACTCCCACACTTGGGCCATTTAGGGACTCCAATAGTCTTTCTCTGTGAACCTGTGATTCAGTTGCATTTCTTCCTATCTGGTGTTGAATGTTCACAATATGGTCTCCTCTGCATTCAGAATTAGCATCAGAATCAGGTTTACAATCATTCACAAATATCATGATTTTTTTTTGCAGCAGTACAGTGCAAGACAAAAAAATACTATGTTACAAAATTAGTGCAAAAGAAGAATAACAAGTAGTGTTTATGAGGTTCACGGACATTTGTGTATGTTGCCCTGAATTTGTACACATTCAGATTACTTGATTTCTCTCTGTATTGCTTATCCACCTATTAATTAGCTCTACTTCTATTCTCTTTCTTTTTCTCTCTCCCTCTCAGAGTGGAGCACAAGACCTGCCTGACCTGCTGGGCTTGTCATCCTCCTCTGCAGTTTGCAACTCACACATTTTTGTCAACAGTGCTTTCATCTTTGTTCTCACTCTCCGATTTCACTCATCAACCAGATAACGTGGTTCCCTCGCTTTTACTTAATCAGAGACACACACCCCTGATCCACAGCTTTACAAACTTCTGACTCCTTTATTGTTCTGGCAGAGGAAGTCCAATTTGAAACGCTGACTGTATCTTGCCCTACAGATTCTGCCTAGCCAGATGAATATTTTAATAACTTTCTGCTTTTGTTTCACATTTCCCATGCTTTTTTTTGGGAGTTTCACAAAGGGAGATGGGGGTGATGATAGATACAATGATTAGGGAAGAAAGGTTGGTGTGTGACCATAAACATTCTTGTTCTACATAGTTCAATTTTCTAAACACAATTTCAAAACTAGAGCTGTGTATTATTTTGTCTAACTGCATACAACCACTCTTCTCTGTATACATAATACACTGAGGATACTATGTAAAACATTAGCACAACCATTTTTAAACTTTCAAATTTCATCTCATCACAACATACTTTGCAATCGATATTTTGCAATGGTCATGAGAAATACAGAGGAACAGTATTTGTAATCCCTTTACTCTCAAAGGAATGAAGGTGTCAGAAGAGAAACTCAGTATACTTTGCTCAAAAATCATTCAGTTGGAAATGAGGCAATGATGTTGAAGGGTCTCTAAAGTCTTAGTTCTTGGGGACTGTTTTGTTCACCCTGTTATAGAAAAGACATTATGAAACTGAAAGGGTACAGAAATTTACCAGGATACTGCCAGTAATCAAGGGTTTGAGTTACAGGGAGTAGATAGGCAAGTTCAGACTTGGCACTTAGGAGATGCTGGTCAAAATGGCGCCAGCATACAACACTTCCTTGGGCGACATCTTTTAGACAGTCCACGAAACTGTTTACTTAACTTTTTCTACATCATCTTTTTCTCTTAAATGAGTTTCTGCAATATACAGTTTGGAGAGGGATTGAATGATCTAGCACTTTGCTGTCTCTGAGAAAATTCCAAGGGGTGAAGATGCTTAGAGATGGGGCACAAGCCCATGATTAACTCCAATTCGCCTATTAAAGCATCCATTTATCATCAATTAAAGCATCAAGGAAGATTGAAACGTCAAGGCGAATGCAGAAGGCGAACTAGGGTTCAGAGTAAAGACAGTAAGCACCATTATAGAGATAAAAAGTGATTCTGAAGGTTCTGTCCACAAGGTTGATCATCCAATGAGATAAGGTTTATTAATATCATGTGACAGATATCAGCTATTTTTCCTCCTCATTCCACAAATGCTGCTTACTTTGAGCATTCTTTTTTTTTAGATGTCCAGCAACTGCAATGTTCTGTCTTCATTTTCAGTATTGGCAATCCTTCTCCCCCAGCGTCATTCATTTTCTTTCACTTCTGACACCTCATGAAGATCAGCAATGATTAACAAGCTACCAACATCCTCTTAGCCAAGACCACAAATTTTTGCATCATCTTGTTTCGCTTGGCCTCCACCCATTACAGACATTCACTTTGGTTTCTTCATCCATCTCTTATCTGGCTAATCTGTCTTTATGATCCATCTTCTGACTAAAACTTCAGTTGGTCTTTGTGCTATACATTACCCTCCCCATCCCCCTCCAAGACTAAAATTAGATAACCAGCAGGAATATTGCTGAACAGCAGTACTTGCAATATATCAAGACATTAATCCACAATGGACTCCACAAAATAAACACATTGCAGCTACTGCCTGGCTAAAGAACATTCAACAGAACTGTTATTCATTTTGGTGTGAAACTAACAGCATATCACTGAATGGAACTCTTCTATAAACGTGAATACACTGAGTTGTTGTTGAAGTTGGGTACTGTACTGATTTGCAAAAGGCTCCTTTTCATGTATCATTTTCCTTCAATTTGGAAAATAATGAATCTCTTTTTCCTCAGTTTCGTTCATGCTCTGACAAGCTGAATTTTTGGTTTTTGGTAGTGGCTAAAGTTTTCGTATTATTGCTAAATCCAGTATGGTCTCCAAAACCATTCTCTCCCTGAAACTGCTATCCATATAACTCCATTTTCTAACTGACATCCACTCCCCCCTACATTTGCAAACACTGATCACTGTCCATCATCCTCATAAAACTGATGGGATTAAATTATCTCCTCCTTATCATCCCTCCTCAACCCTTTCTTTTTAACTTGTCACTGGTCTTTCTAAAATAATTTTGCTTCATCTCAGAGTTAGGTTATGAACACTCAAATTGCCTACATAACAAACATACAAATCAGCATTTGGGAGACCTGTGGAATGGATTTGCCAGCTGCTGCAGTAACATTGTTGTTTCTGTCAGAGAAGTCTTAATGGTTGAATTAAATGCCATGGGTTAACTGCACATTATCAAAACATTCAGTCCATGTTTTTATTTAAATATATTACTGACCCATTGCATTTCAGACTTGCGAATTGTTGGGTTATGAATAGTCCTCAGGAACAGAACATATCATAACCTTGATGGTACCTTTATTTACTTCTCAAATCAGTATAATGAAGTCACTTGGAAGTATATCTAAATATTTACTGAATTGTGGTATATAACCACAAAACACGGTTGCCATAATGGAAAAAATTTGCCTGGAAGTTTGGATTCAAAACACAATGTAAATCAATGACATCTTTTGATATGTGTATGGATAGCAAATGTCTGAAGACTCAAGCTGCTATAACAGAGCCAAAAGTTTAACACACTTCCAAACTGGTTACATATATTTTATGCTGCTACCTACTCAAAATCTGTTGTTGCATTAACCTGGTACTTCAACAACGTTAAATATCATCATCACTACTACTGAACTAATTCTTTTTAGTATGTTGTTCATATCAAAATTACTTGATTGTCAACCTGCTTCTTCAAATAACATGGAGTATCATAGTTCAAGAATCTTTAAGCCCCATTTCAATATGAATGACATAATTATTGAGACAAACTCTGCCCGAGGAATAATGCAATCTATGCAGCGTTAATTCTGACATCCATCAATTGGGCTATTTTCTGCTCCTTAAGTACACGCAAACATCTATTCAAAAAAATGGGATATCCATAATTAATGAAAAATTCCATTTCAACAAAACAAAGTGAACCTATGAACTAAGGAACAAACTGCCATCAGACATGGTAGATGTCTGCTAATAGAAGTTTTAATAGAAACATAGATGAGAGGGGTGTGAAGGACTGTTTTCCAGGTGCAGGTAAATGACTTAGCAGAAAATTAGGTTGACACAGACTAGACAGGCCAAAGGGCCTGTTTCTATGCTGCAGTGCTCTGATACTTCCAACTTGGCTAAATTAGCTAAGTGGAGAAGCAGTAGGTGAAAATGTCTTTTTTCCACTAGAAAAACTATTTCCTAATGCTATTAAGTAAATCTGATCATTTAAAATATCAATTATACCTCAGAATATATCTGAATTCAGCAAAGGTTTTAAAGAAAGCATGCTCATATCTCTATTAATTTGATTTTTTTCATGTCAGATATATTTAAACTAAAGTCATGGAAGTTATAATAGAGATTTACAAATCACTGGTTTAAGTGCAGTCAGGCTACTGTATCACTTGAGTTTGTGTACATAAATTACAGCTACAGAGAGGATGCAAAGCGTATTCACGAGAACATTTCTAAGCCTGAGGAAAATCAGTTATGTAGAGTGATGAGAGAAGACTGCCTTGTTTTTCTCTGGGGCAGAGAAGGTTACAGAGTGATTAAGCAGAATGATTCAAAATCATTAAATGTTTCAAAAGAGTAATGGATGAGAAATTTCCCCTGACATTAGAGTCAGTTACAGCAGGATAACCTTCCTTAAAATAAAATGCAATGATTTGGAATTCATAGCTCAAAAGACTGGTATAACATTAAATTTTATATTTCAACAAGAGAGCATAAGAAATTGGTTGAGTTGTTGAGACTATTCTGCCCAATAAACCTGTTCCATCATTCAACAACGTCACAATGGGTCCTCAGCCTTTATATTGCCATGGACTAATACCATTAAGTAAGGGCTCTGTGAACTTCAGGGTGGGAACCCCTGCTTCTCAAAATCACTTTTCTACACTTACCCAAAGGTGCAGGGCAATCTAATATAAAGAATCCAGTGACTGACCATTGTGTCAGTTAAGAAATTCCCCTTTTCAATCTTCAATATTAAAATCTTTGTGACTTGGATAAAACCTTAAAAGAAAAAAAATATACAATGCAGAGCAGAAAATATATTTTAAAAAATTGCAGTTAAAGAATCAGAGAACACTATAGCACAGAAACAAGCCCTTTGGCCCATCTAGTCCATGCCAAATTATTATATTGCCTAGTCCCATCAACCTGCACCAGATACTCCCCCCATTCATGTACCTATTCAAATTTCTCTTACAAACCCCATTTCCAGAAAAGTTGGGATGTTTTCCAAAATGCAATAAAAACAAAAATCTGTGATACGTTAATTCACGTGAACCTTTATTTAACTGACAAAAGAACAAAGAAAAGATTTTCAATAGTTTTACTGACCAACTTAATCGTATTTTGTAAATATACACAAATTTAGAATTTGATGGCTGCAACACACTCAACAAAAGTTGGGACAGAGTTAAAATAAGATTGAAAAGTGCACAGAATATTCAAGTAACACCGGTTTGGAAGACTCCACATTAAGCAGGCTAATTGGTAGCAGGTGAGGTATCATGACTGGGTCCATCAAAGGCTCAGTCTTTGCAAGCAAGGATGGGTCGTGGCTCACCCCTTTGTACCAAAATTCATGAGAGAATTGTTAGTCAGTTCAAAAGGAACATCTCCCAATGCAAGATTGCAGAGAATTTAGGTCTTTCAACATCTACAGTACATAATATTGTGAAAAGATTCAGAGAATTCAGAGGCATCTCAGTGCGTAATGGGCAAGGTCGGAAACCACTGTTGAATGCGCGTGATCTTTGAGCCCTCAGGCGGCACTGCCTAAGAAACCGTCATGCTATTGTGACAATTATAGTCACCTGGGCTCGGGAGTACTTCGGAAAACCATTGTCACTTAACACAGTCCGTCCCTGCAACCAGAAATGCAACTTGAAACTATATTACGCAAGGAGGAAGCCATACATCAACTTTATGCAGAAACGCCAGCAAGTTCTCTGGGCCCAAGCTCATCTCAAATGGACCGACTGTGGAACCATGTGCTGTGGTCAGATGAGTCCACATTTCAGCTAGTTTTCGGAAAAAACCGGCGTCAAGTTCTCCGTGCCAAAGATGAAAACGACCATCCTGATTGTTATCAGTGAAAGGTGCAAAAGCCAGCATCTGTGATGGTATGGGGGTGCATCAGTGCCCACGGCATGTATGTGAAGGTACCATTGACTCTGAGGTGTATATTAGGATTTTAGAGAGACATATGTTGCCATCAAGGCGACGTCTCTTTCCGGGACGTCCATGCTTATTTCAGCAGGACAATGCCAGACCACATTCTGCACGGGTTACAACAGCGTGGCTTTGTGGACACAGACTGCGTATGCTTGACTGGCCTGCTGCCAGTCCAGATCTATCTCCTATTGAAAATGTATGGTGCATCATGAAGAGGAGAATCAGACAATGGAGACCACGGACTGTTGAGCAGCTGAAGTCTTATATCAAGCAAGAATGGACAAAATTTCCAATTGCAAATCTACTACAATTAGTATCCTTAGTTCCAAAACGATTAAAAGGTGTTATTAAAAGGAAAGGTGATGTAACACAATGGTAAACATGCCTCTGTCCCAACTTTTGTTGAGTGTATTGCAGCCATCAAATTCTAAATTTGTGTATATTTACAAAATACAATTAAGTTGGTCAGTAAAACTATTGAAAATCTTTTCTTTGTACTTCTGTCAATTAAGTAAAGGTTCACGTGAATTAACATATCACAAATTTTTGTTTTTATTGCATTTTGGAAAATATCCCAACTTCTTTGGAAATGGGGTTTGTAAATCTTGAAATTAAACCCAAATACACCACTTCCGCTGGCAGCCTGTTCCAAACTCTCACCACCCTCTGAGTGAAAGAGTCCCTTAATGTTCCCCTTAAAGATTTTACATTTCACCTTTCACCCAACCTCAGCAAAATAAGCCTGTTTACACTTACCCAATTTGGTATACCTATCAAATCTCCCTTCATTCCTCTATGCTCTAGGGAATGAAGTCTTAACCTGTTAAACCGTCTCCCTTCATTCCTCTATGCTCTAGGGAATGAAGTCTTAACCTGTTAAACCGTTTTCTATAACTCAGGTCCTCAAGTCCTGGCAACAACCTTATAATTCTTTTCGGCTTTCCTTCAATCTTATTGATATCTATCCTGTAGGCATGTGATCAGAACTGCACACAATACTCCAAATAAGACCTCACAAATGTCTTATGCAACTTCAACATAAATTCCAATTCCTTGGATTTATGAAGGCCAATGTGCCAAAAGCTCTTGTTATGACCCTATCTACTTGTGGTTCCGCTTTGACAGAGTTATGAATTTGAATTCCCAGATCCCTCTGTTTTACTTCTCCATGTCTTACTACTCACCATGTTAGTCCTACCCTGGTTTATCCTCCCATTGTGTAACAATCTGTCATTTTTCAGCCCATTTTCCCAGCTAATTTAGATCCCACTACAATCTTTGATAGCCTTCCGAGCTATTCAGTATGCGCCCAATCTTGGTGTCATCTGCAAATTTGCTGATCCAGTTTACCACGTTATCATCCAGATCGTCGAAATAGATGACAAAACAACAAGACCCAGCACCAATCCCAGCAGTATACTACTAGTCACAAGCCTCCAGTCAGAGAGACAACCATCTACTACCACTCTCTGGCTTCTCCTGTGAAGCAAATATCAAATCCAATTTACCGAATGCTCAGCGACGGAAACTTCTTGACAAAACCTCCCTCGTGGGACCTTGTTAAACGCCTTGCAAGTCTATGTAACAATATTCATTGCCTTGCTTTCATCAACTTTCCAGGTAACTTCTTTAAAAATCTCTAAGATAGGTTAGGTACGACCTACTATGCACAAAGCCATGTTGACTATCCCTAATCAGTCCCTGTCCATCCAAATAATTATATATCTGGTCTCTTAGAAAATCTTCCAATAACTTAACCACTAATGATCTCCCAGCTTATTTTTAGAGCCATTCTTAAACAACAGAACAACATTTGTTATCCTCCGATTCTCTAGCACCTCACCCAATGCTATGGATATTTTCAAATCTCTCTGCTAGAGCCCCTGAAGTTTCTGTACTTGCCTCCCACAGGGTCCGAGGGAACACCTTGTCAGTCCTGGGGATTTATCCACCCTAATTTGTCTCAAGACAGCAAACACTGCTTCCTCTATAATCTGTATATGGTCTAATAATACAGATACAAAAAAATTCCATTTGAGATCTCCCCCACTCTGATCTTCCAGAGGATCAATTTTGTCCCTTGCTATCCTTTTGTTCATAAAATATCTGTGGAAGCCCTTGGGATTTCCCTTCACCTTATCTGCAACAACCTCAAGCCTTCTTTCAGCCTTCCAGATTTCCTTCTTAAGTGTTCACTTGCATTTCTTATACTCTCTAGTACCTCATTTGCTCCTTTCTGTCTACACCTACTATGGACCTCTTTCTTAACCATGGGATTAGTATCTCTCAAAAACTAAGGTTCCCTAAACCTGTTATCCTTGCCTTTCAGTATGACAGAAACATAGAAACTGTGTACTCTCAAAATTTCACTTTTGAAGGCCTCCTACTTACCAAGCACATCTTTGCCAGAAAACAACCTGTCCTAATCAGATCCTTTCTGATGCCACCAAAATTGGCCTTTCTCCAATTCAGAATCTCAACCCAAGAAACATTCCTATACTCTATATTGAAAATAATGGCATCATGATCACTTGATGCAAAGTGGTCCTCTACACAAACTTCTGTCATCTGCCCTCATTCCCCAAGAGATCTGGTACTGCACTCCCTCCAGTTGGGACCTCCATGTAATAATTAAGCAAATTTTCCTAAACAAATTGCACAAACTTGAAGTTTATGCCATCTAGCCCTTTACAGTCTGTGAATCCCAATCAATATGTGGAAAGTTAAAATCACCTCCTATCACAAACTATGTTTCTTGCAACAGTCTATACTCTTGCTACAAATTTGCTCTTCCAATCCCTGCTGACTGTTGGGTGGTCTATAATATCCCATTAACATGTTCATCCTTTTCTTAATCCTCAGTTCCACCCATACAGCTTCAGTAGACAAGCTCTCCAGTCCGTCTTGTCTGACCGCTGTCAGGGAAAATGATAAGACTAGTAGTTCCACTCCTCCTCGTTTAATCCCTCCTGATCTATCATGTCTAAAATAATAGAACCGCAGAACACTGAGCTACCCGTCCTGATTCACCCTCAACTATGTCTCACTATGGCTACAGTGTCATAATCCCACTTGCTGATCCATGCCTTAAGCTCATCCTCCTTTCCTACAATATTCTTTGCATTGAAATGTAAATATCTCAGAACATTGCTCAACCTTTCAATTCTTGGCCTAATATGTAGACTTAACAGCATCTTTCCCCACAACCACTCCACCATCTGCTCTGGTTCCTAACCCACTGCAACTTTAGTTTAAACTAACCCCACTCCCCTATCCAAGTGTAGCACTTGCAAACATTCCTGCAAGGATATTAGTCCAACTCCAGTTCTGATGCAAACCATTCAGCCTGGAAAGGTCTCACATTCTTTGGAAGAGAACCCAACGATCCAAAAATCTGATGCCATCCTTCCTACTCTAATTCCTTAGCCACACATTAAACTGCATTATCTTCCTATTTCTGGCCTTACCAGCACGTGGCACAGGTAGCGATCCTGAGATCACAATCCAGGAGGTGCTGTCCTTTAACTTAGCATCTAACTCCTTGAACTCACTTTGCAGGACCTTGTCACACTCCTTACCCATGTCATTTGTACCAATTTGGACCATGACCTCTGGCTACTTGCCCTCCCACTTAATGCTGTGAACCGAGATGTCCCTGAGCATGGCATCCAAGAGGCACATACCATCTGGGAATCTCATTCTCATCCACAGAACATCCCACAAGAGGAGCTTCCCACAATCCTGCCTGCCATCTCCACTGTTCTCACTGTGCAAAAAGTAAGAATGACAAATTAAACAAAAAACAAAACTACCTACAGCCTCTGCCTCTTCTTGCCAAAGCCTCTACAGGCCACTCTCACAATGGGGTCCCTGATTAAATGTAACTTCTTTTTAATAGACTTTGCCAGGTGCCTAATTATGTACACTCCACCGTCTTCTCATGAAGACTGGCATGCACCCGCTCACTTCTTTTGAAATTGCACTCTCGCTACACACAAATGTCTCCTCGTGACACGTGACATGCAGAATGTCCTGACAGTCCCTACTTGTTTCTTATGAAATCTCTCACTTGTTGTGCACACACTAAAATCTCTTAGAGAATTTTTCCGTACAGCTGGTGCAGGCCTAACGGGCTGAATAGCTTATGATCATATTTTTGGAATATTGTATGTTAGAGCAAATGCTTGCTTAAAAAGCAGTGTGCAAGTTTTGAGCCTCCAGCTAGAACAGTCAAGTGTTCTTTGCTTCAGACCCATGTGACACTGATAATGCTATAACTGTCACAGCCACCAGTATACATTGCATACCAGGATGATATTTTTGGTAAATACATCACACAATTTTCACCATTTCTTTAAAATTGGGTACGGACATGCAGAAATTCATCTGGGAATGGCATGCCAGCAGATCCCAAACATTAAATATTCGACTGTTGTGACATTGTAAGAGAAATTGATCATGTGGATAGTCAGAGGCTTTTTCCTCAGGGGCTGAAATGGTTGCCACAAGAGGAGACAGGTTTAAGGTGCTGGGGAGTAGGTACAGAGCAGATGTCAGGGGTAAGTTTTTTTTTACTCAGAGTGGTGAGTGCGTGGAATGAGCTGCCGGCAACAATGGTGGAGGCGGATACGATAGGGTCTTTTAAGAAACTTTTGGATAGGTACATGGAGCTTAGAAAAATAGAGGGCTATGGGTAAGCCTAGTAATTTCTAAGGTAGGGACATGTTCGGCACAACTTTGTGGGCCGAAGGGCCTGTATTGTGCTGTAGGTTTTCTATGTTTCTATGATCTAAAGCTGCTTCTCCTGATAAAGCAGGTCTTGGATTACCATGCATGGTACTGATCTGAGAGTTCATCAATACTGGCACTGTACTGTATAATATGATAATTATAATAAAAAGGTTTTGACTAACTTGGGCTGGAAAAGAAAAATAAGAAATATACTGGCTAAGCACTCAGCTCTAGATAACCTTGCTGGACAATGTATACAGTATGCATGTGCATTTAGATTTGGAAAATAAAAAATCCTAACAGTGAACCTACACAATATCTAGGCTCCAGAAGTGGAAAAAAACATTTGCATTATGTTTTTCCACTTTGGCTTTCTTCCAATATTAATATTTCAATATTCACTTCAGTGATTAACACATACCCAAAGACACACATCTCTGCTTTTGAATTTACTTGCGAAATCTTACATTTTTATAATTTTACAATATGGTAGGCTTCTCTAATAGAGAAAAAACGTTGGCAGTATGTAAAAGCCTCATGACAAGGCCATTGTGGGTTTACAAATTTGTCATTTTCTACTCTCATTTGTATACTGCATTAAAATACCAATCCAGCTTGCTGGAGTTATGGATTGCTCCCACGAGTTGGCATTCAATTATATTTCAGAATACAGTGCACTGAGGAGTATGAAGCAACTTCGCCCACCCCCTCACGGAGGCAGGCTAAAACATTTAATATTTTACTAGGTGAATATTCACATTGGCATAGCTGACAAGAGAAGCGTTAAAACAGAGCTGAGAATAGTTTGTTCAATCTCCCATGGCCAAAGAAGATGACTATGCATTAAAACCTCCAATGTTTAAAAAAAAATTAACACAAAGAGATTCTACAGATGCTGGAAATTCAGAGCAACACACAAAATGTTGGAGGAACTCAGCAGGTCAGGTAACATCTATAAATGAATAAACAGTCAACTTTCCGGGGCGAGACCCTTCATCAGGAGTCTGAAAACAAAAAAAAAATAAACAAATCACACTTGGGAGTATTGTGCTCAGTTCTGGTCACCTCATTATAGGAAGGGTGTGGAAGCTTTAGAGAGGGTACAGAGAAGGTTTACAAGGATGCTGTCTGGATTAGAGATAATGTCTTATGATGAAAGGCTAACTGAGCTTTGGATTTTCTCTTGGGAGTGAAGGAAGATGAGAGGTGACTTGAGGGAAGTGTTTAACATAAGAGGCAGAGATAGAATGGATAACTAGCATCTTTTTTTCCCCCAGGGCAGAAATGTCAAATACAAGAGGGCACAATTTTAGGGTGAATGGAGGAAAATTGCTGGGGATGTCAGAGGTAGCTTTTTTAAAAAAGAGTGGTGGAGATAGAGGAAATAAATCAAGGACATTTAAGAGACTCTTAGATAGGCACATAGATGAACAAATGGAGGGTTCTATGGGAAGGTGGAGTTAGACTGATCTTGGAGTAGGGCTGAAGGGTTTGTACGGTGCTGTATTGTTTTATTGTCTATGTCAATCATCCTGGCACCTTTAATGTCATTCACTTATCATAATGCAAGCCAGAAATTTTTCCAAACTAGCTAATCAAACTAGCTGACAATGTTTTCAGAATTAGAACATTTCACACTAGAAACAATTTAAGAGATTGTGCAAGTACAACCAAGTGATAATTCTTCATTTTCAAGTCCATCAATGAAAGTATAAAACAAGCCGTTCAATATCAGAGGCATCATGAGCTCACTTGTCATCTCTTTTACAAGTGCACATTCTAGTTAAGATCACCAATGGCAAACACTAACACCCTTAGTTTAGTCTGTTTCCTTGCCTGTCTTATGTTGTCCCTACATTCCTTCGGGGTGTAATGCACTATACAATAACATTAGTGCATGTCCAGGTAGAATTTCAAACAGTGACATCGGAATCAAAACAATTTGGAGAGCCCTTTGCTATAGAATGCATAACTGAGAGAATTGGTAAATTTTGATACATTGTCTTGTAGAGTGGCAAAGCAGAACAGCTCTGTCCTAGTAAATATACATCTTAAGATAGGGCAACAGAGTAAGCAGTGCCAGCATCCTACTGCTATAATTACATCGAGTTGCCTGTATAGAGCTTGGACACTCTCCCTATGCATTTTGTGGATGTTCTAGTTTCCTCCCATCTCCCAAAGATGCAACAGAATCAGAGGCATACAGCACAAGAACAGGCTCTTCAGCCCAAGAAGTCTGTTCTGACTGACAACCATTTTTTTTAATTACACACTCTCCTATGCTAATCTGTTTTATTCTCCTTGTATTCCCATCAACTCACCCCCTGATTCTACCAATCACCGACACATTTGAAGCAATTTATAGTGGCATATTAAACTACCATCCTGCAGCACTCTGAACACAAGAGATCCTACAGATGCTGGAAATCTTAAGCATCACATCTACAGAGGGAAATAGATAGATAGATAGATAGATACTTTATTCATCCCCATGGGGAAATTCAACATTTTTTCCAATGTCCCATACACTTGTTATAGCAAAACTAATTACATACAATACTTAACTCAGTAAAAATATGATATGCATCTAAATCACTCTCTCAAAAAGCATTAATAATAGCTTTTAAAAAGTTCTTAAGTAGTTTACTTAATACATTGAGTCCTAACCCCGGCACTTTAACATATCTTACTCCTGGCAGTTGAATTGTAAAGCCGAATGGCATTGGGGAGTATTGATCTCTTCATCCTGTCTGAGGAGCATTGCATCGATAGCAACCTGTCGCTGAAACTGCTTCTCTGTCTCTGGATGGTGCTATGTAGAGGATGTTCAGGGTTTTCCATAATTGACCGTAGCCTACTCAGCGCCCTTCGCTCTGTTACCGATGTTATACTCTCCAGTACTTTGCCCACGACAGAGCCCGCCTTCCTTACCAGCTTATTAAGACGTGAGGCGTCCCTCTTCTTAATGCTGCCTCCCCAACACGCCACCACAAAGAAGAGGGCGCTCTCCACAACTGACCTATAGAACATCTTCAGCATCTCACTACAGACATTGAATGACGCCAACCTTCTAAGGAAGTAGTCGACTCTGTGCCTTCCTGCACAAGGCATCTATGTTGGCAGTCCAGTCTAGCTTCTCGTCTAACTGTACTCCCAGATACTCGTAGGTCTTAACCTGCTCCACACATTCTCCATTAATGATCACTGGCTCCATATGAGGCCTAGATCTCCTAAAGTCCACCACCATCTCCTTGGTCTTGGTGATATTGAGACGCAGGTAGTTTGAGTTGCACCATATCACAAAGTCCTGTATCAGTTTCCTATACTCTTCCTCCTGTCCATTCCTGACACAGCCCACTATGGCCGTGTCATCAGCGAACTTCTGCACATGGCAGGACTCCGAGTTGTATTGGAAGTCTGATGTGTACAGGGTGAACAGGACCGGAGAGAGCACAGTCCCCTGCGGCGCTCCTGTGCTGCTGACCACCGTGTCAGACCTACAGTCTCCCAACCGCACATACTGAGGTCTATCTGTCAAGTAGTCCACTATCCAATCCACCATGTGAGAGTCTACTCCCATCTCCGTTAGTTTGTGCCTTAAGATCTTGGGCTGGATGGTGTTAAAGGCACTAGAGAAGTCCAGGAATGTAATCCTCACAGCACAACTGACCCCATCTAGGTGAGAGAGGGATTTGTGCAGCAAATACGTGATAGCATCCTCCACTCCCACCTTCTCCTTATACACAAACTGAAGAGGATCCTGGGCGTGCCTGGTTTGTGGCCTCAGATTCTGTATTATCAGCCGCTCCATGGTCTTCATCACGTGCGACGTCAAGGCAACAGGTCTGAAGTCATTCAACTCCTTTGGTTGTGGTTTCTTCGGTACCGGGACAATACAGGATGTTTTCCACTGTCTGGGTACTCTTCTCTGCTCCAGGCTCATGTTGAAGATGCGCTGTAGTGGTTCTCCCAGCTCAGTCGCACAGGCCCTCAGTAGTCGTGGGGAAACTCCATCCGGTCCAGCCGCCTTGCTGGTACAGATCTTCCTCAGTTGACCTTCCACCTGTGCAGCCGTAATCCTGGGCGTGGGCAAGGTCTCCTGTGAGTGGCTATTTTCCTGTGAGGGAAGTTGACATAAACAGTTGACATTCATTGACGCTGCCAGGCTTGTTGAGTTCCTCCAGCATTGTGTGTGTTGGAGGACTCTAGGATATGGGAAGAAACCTGAGCACTCTGAGTGGATATACGGAGAACATACAAACAGCACCCAAGGTCAGACTGGTAGCTGGCTAGAAGGGGAATCCATGTGAGGCTGATGGGAAGACAAGAAAAGGTTTCAGAAATATACAAAAGACAATGGAATTGATGAGACTACCCCAGGAAGAGCCTCCTACTCTGTTTGAAAATATTAGGAAAAGTGTGCCCAAGTATTTCCACCAATGAGACAAGAGCCCTCACTTTGGATTACAAAGGTGCCACAGCAGCCAGTGGACTGAGTACTAATAGCTACCTGGTTAGCTTCAAAAGGTACTCATGACACAGTTAACAGCAATGGAACTATACCACTGCAAACTGGTAGGGCTGTATGAGGAAAGGCCATAGCTCAGGCCCTACCCACCACTGCACACAAATCAGCTAACACTGAAGCATTTACTTTGTAACTGGATGATTACTGATGTGTTAATGTTGCAATGGAATAGTATTACTTATTAAGAAAATGTTGACTTGAATATTGTTTATGTATACATTTTAGATTTTTATGAATACAGTACATTTTAAAATAAATATATTTTGATAATGCTGATAGATGGATTTAATCTAGCATGGCTGGGAAGTGGGATTCCAAATATAAATTCAGAAAGGAGAAATGATAGGCAGAAAATAGTCAAGCAAGTTTGGAAGGCATAAAAACAGACAAAGGAAACAAATAAGGACAAGAGACTGGAGATGCTGGAATGTGGAGCACAGAAGGAAGTAATGGAGCATATCTATATAAGAGACAAGAGCAGAATTAGGCCATTAGGCCCATGTGGAGGCAGTATCTTTTAATGCTTCAGATTAAAATCCTGCAGAGGGGAAAATACTAGTTAAAAGAGGGAGGAAGAAGCAGACATTGTCAGGTAATAGGCAAAATCAGGTGAGGAGGGAGACGATGAGGTGAAACCAGGTGTGGAAGGGGAGAGTGGAGATACAGACAGATTGGAATGTGGTAAGTGGAAACTAAAGGCTGCAGATGCTGGAAACTGCTAAGGAAAATGACAAGTGGAACCAGATAAGGGAAAACGAGGAGCAGATGCAACTAGTTTGGGGAGGGGATAAGAGAATCAGAAGGGTGCAGTGTGTGGGTCACATCCAGATGGAACTAGATGGTGGAAAGGAATGGGTCAGAGATGGTGGGAGGAGGAGGGAAGGGAGAGCAAAAGGACAAAGAAAGCAGCACAGAAAATCTGGGCTACCCAAAGTTGGAAAATTCAATGTCCATGGTACTGAGTTGTAGAGTACCGAGGTGGAATATGAGGAGGTGGTGTTCTTCTAGTGTGTATTTGGCCTTACCCTGGCAGTGGAGAAGGTCAAGGACTAACAGGTTAGTGTGGGAACAGGAAGGAGAGTTGAAATATATTGCAACTGGGAAGTCAAAATGGCCACTGCAGCAAGAGCATAGGTGTTCCACAAAACAAATCGCCTGATCAGTGCATGGTCTCAGAATGTACAGGAGACCACATTGAAAGCACCCACTGGGGTAGACAAGGTTGGAAGAGATGAATGGAAATTTTTGATCTAGAAAGGCTGTTAAGGTTTCTGGCTGGTAGTTCGGTTTGGAGGTGTAGGAATAAATGTTGCACTTCCTGCAGTTAAAGGGAAAGTGACAGGGCAGAGGAAGAGAGAGGAGAAGAATATGTGCCTAAATGGCCCTTCATCATTTCTGCCTGCTACAAAGGCTGGTAGGGTGGCAGGTGAAAACCCAAGGGGAATCTTCCTCTGTGCTATTCATGCAGAAATGGGCTGAACAATAAGTGCAGGTTATGGCTCCATCAAGAACAGTAAAGTGGGTGCCATTTTTCCTGAAGGAGATTTCAGATGTCCTTAAGCAGAAAAGCCTTATCCTGAAAACAGATACAGCAGATATGTGGAAACTGGGAAGCTAGACTGCATAGATTTTAATGACGTCAGACCTTCAGATAGAATTAGGCTATTCAGCCCATCAATTCTGTTCCACCATCCAATAGCAGATGCTTTTTATAACCCCATTCTCCTGCATTTTCCCCATACCCTTAACCCTCTGCTAATCAATCTCTGCCTTAAATACACCTAATCACTTGGCCTCATCCACCCCTCGTGGTGAATTTCATAGGTTTCTGCATTTCTCAGTTCTGATGGGATATGCCTTTTCATTGAGGCTATGGCCTCAGATCCAAAACTCTCCTAGTAATGGAAACACCCTCTCTTTGTCTACTCTATCTGTCTGGTTTCAATAAAATCTTCCCTCATCCTTCTGCACTCCATTCACTACAAACCCAGAAATATTAAACACTCTTCATATGTCAAGCCTTTCAGCTCTTGGATCATTCTTGTGAACCTCTTCTGGATTCTCTCCAGGACCAGCACTTTTTAAAAAATATTTTTATTTACATATACGTATGTAAATAGATAAACAAATGGGGCCCAAAGTTACTCACAATATACCAAATGCAATCTGATAAACACCTTATAAAGCCTTAGGAGTACACACTTGCTTTTTTATTCTAGTTTTTTCAAAATCAAGACTAACAAAGCATTTGTTTTTTTTAAAAATACTGACTCAACCTTCAAATTAATCTTAAAGAAAACCTCAACTCGGACTCCTAAGCTGAAATGCAAGGAAACAGTAAGTAAGGAAAATAAAGCGGGAGTGCAGATAACATTTAATCTTTCAGAGTTTTCAGACTAGACGCAAGAGATGTTAAAACGGATGAGAACACCAATATTGGTTTAAATAGACATTGAAATTACCACAGAGTTCAAAATAACAACACAAGACCATATAGGTTGAGGAGGAGGAGGAGGAGGAGGAGAAAAGACTTGATAGAGGTGTATGGGGCGGGGGGTGTCAGAGGTTCAAACTTGCCCCGAGTTCAAGTTTAATTATCATTCTATCAATCATGAATACAGCCACACAAAACTGCGTTCCTCTGGGGCCAATGGTATTTTCAATGAAATCACCTCTCATTCTGCAAGATACAAGAGTAAAGAGCAAGTCTGCGTAACCTCTCATCACATGACAAACCTGTCATCCCAAGAAACACTCTGATGAGTCTGTGTTGCACTCCTATATTGCAAGTATATCCTTTCTTATATAGAGAAACAAAACATTTACACAAAATCTCAGGGTGGTCTCACCAGAGTTCCATATGTCCACTTCAGGAGGTTCCTGGTTAAACTATTTCTTAAGTAGCTCAATAAATATTAAACAAGGCTATAAATGGCTGTCCGTCATCTTGAGAACATGACATTTATAACTGTTTATATTACCCAGTATGGTAATTGATGCTACACAAATGCGATTCTTAACTAAAATTCTCATTTCAGATTTTACTGGATCAAATCAAATCAAAGTAACATCAGTTCAGAATTCATAACACTAATGGGGAAAATGTGAAATCATTATTCTGGATAATTACACCAATGTCAGTATGCAGAATAAGTCTGATCTACATGCTATATCATGGATTAAAATATTTCCTCATTTTGAGAGGATACAAATCCAGTTCTATTTTCGATTAATCCTTCCACACCCCAAAATGACAAGTGCCATTAAAAAAAAGGCAGGTTTCCAAAAAAACCACTTCAAAGCTGACACCAGGAAGTTCACAAGACCGGAAAGGACTTCCTTCCCAGTGCAGAATGGCACAAAGTAACTGAGACCAATTCATCTATTGTCATTTGTTGCTACTTCTCCCCTAACTGTTCAAAAACACCAAAACGTCCTTCCCAACCCTGCATACTTTTCAACCAATTCAGTTCTTTAAAAAAATTAACACATTAAAATAATACTTCAACAGAAGAATCGTCCACTCAATTCTTTGTATTATTAGTGCTCCAACATGTAATAGTCCATGTATAAATAATACTTTGTATTTAAATTTAAATGAATGCTTTATTTTAACCGCAAAAAACAAAAGCAGATTTAAAATTTTAAATTCAAGGCCCATTTCCTTTTACAAAGGTCGCAGGCAATTTGTATTGAGAACAAACACAAGGAAGTGTTTAATAATTTAAACAATTCTTTAATAAACAAACATGTATTTTGTGACTGAATCATCACATACAATGTAGGCAAGTGAAACAAAGGAAAATCTTGCGACACAACTCATTTAAATTGTCAAAGCATATATGCTTGCTCTGTACTAGCTGCAAAAACAAAGTGCACTATTAATTAAGATTCTCAGCATTAAAGATTAATTTGATCATGGTTTGTGCTCATCAATTTCAGGAACAAAATCTTCTCACTTTTGTCATCCATGCAATCACAGATAACATGACCTTAAAATTACTGCAATGTCTTCTTTGCCCTAACAATTTGTCTTGGCCTAATTTCAACAGAGGTGGCAATTTTGGACTAAACTTGAATTGTGAAGGGATGCTCGACAACTGTGAGCGGGTTTGAATGCCATCAACTGCTACAAACCAAAACCAAGCAATGGAAATGAGAACAAGCTTTCACCTAAATGAGCTTGATGCTTCTCATGCTCACTTTGACCAGCAGATTATAGAGCACCTTCATGAACCTGACAGACAGCAATGACCCTGTCATCTCAGTATCTAAGGCCAAACTAGTGAGCATTCTTTAGGAGGGCGAATTCATGGAAAGCATTGGAGCCAGATGGCCCACCTGGCCAGTACTGAAGACCAGTGGTGATCAATTGGCTGGAGTGCTTATGGACATCTCCGGCCTCCAACTTTAGCAGTCTGAGGTACCCACCTGTTTCAAGCAGGTTTCCGTCATAGCAGTGCCTAAGACGAACATGGTAACTTGCCTCAAAGGCCATCATCCAGTTTCATGCATTGTAAGGGTTAAAAATTACCCTTGATGTACATTTCTCCAACAGTTATTGTTTAGAAAAACAAACTTTTGGATCAACCATAATTTAATTTAAAATATTATTAAAAAGGAGAGAGGAAAAGAATATGTTAAAACTAGTATATTAATTTGTAAATGTAATTTCTTTTTTCTAAAGCTAAAATAGGTGCTAAAATCTTAGTTTCAGCAAAGAAAAAGTCAAATTCAAATTTATTGTCCTATGCACAAGTACAAACAAGCAGTATACACAAGTTACGGGACTTCCACTTCTTTATAGTTTGTACAAGTAACTTGGATGAAGATAACTTAAGACATGATTGCTAAATTTGTTGATGGTAGGTAAAAAGACAGGTAAGAATACAAGTTGCAAGGACACAAAGAGGACATAAAGGAATATTTACCCCTGCAGTGAATGAGCAAAGATCTGGGAAATGTAATCTAGTGCATGAAAATGTGAAATAGTTAATTTCAGCAAGAAAAATAAAATGAAGCATCTTTCTTAAACAATGAAATATTGCAGTTCTGAAATGCAAAAATCATAATTATTTACAGAGTTTTTTTCACGTTGGTTATTTGTCAGTTTTTGTTAATGTATAGTTATCCACGTTATCAATTTCATGTTATTTATTTTCCTATAAATGTCTGTAAGAAAATGAATCTCAAGGTAGTATATGATGATGTATACTGTATGTACTTTGATAATAAATTTACTCTGAACTTGGAAAAGCAGAAGGATCAGGGCATCTAGTGTATGATTCATAGAAGGACAATGAGTCATGAAAATTAACAGTTTTATCAATTATTGATAGGGAATTGAATACAAAAGTAACAAAGTTCCACTACAGTTGCACTGGGTAGCCAGACTGCATCTGTATATCATGTACAGTACAGCTGTTCAGGTTACAGAAATTCCCCCTTACAAAATACTCAAATCACTACCCATAAATTTGGGATACAGACCACCCACCCCACACATTCTTTCTTCTGCCCTCTTCCATCCAGAAGATGCAAAAGCATGAAAACACATAGCACCACATTCAAGGACAGCTTCTAATCCTCTGTTAAAAGTCTACTGAACATTCCTCTTGTATGATAAGATGGAGTCTTCACTTCACAATTTACTTCGCCTTGCACCTTATTGTCTGCCTGCACTGCACTTTCTAACACTTTATTGTGCATTCTGTTATTGCTTTCCCTTGTACTACTATCTAAATAGTCTGATGTGATTAAATAACCTGTAAGGATGGCATACAAAACAAAGTTTTGTCAAGTGCGGACTTCTGTATGAAGGAAGGGTTTCACAACATTGAAAGCATTTTGGAAATTTACTTTACTAATATCTGGAATGGTTTGTCTTTCAAGGAAAGATTGAATAGGTTAGGCTTGTAGCCATTAGAGATTAGAAGAATAAGAGGATTTAATTGAAATATACAAGACCATCAGGAGTCTTCACAGGGCAGGTTAAGAAAGAATGTCTTTTTTCTTGTGAGAAAATCTCAAACTTGGGATCATTGCTAAAAAAATAAGGGATCCATTTAAGGCAGAGAAATATTTCTCTCATAACTGAGTGTCTTTGGTGTTTTATTATGCCAATGAGGGACCAGTCACAGTTCCATATTCTATTGTCTAAGCATAGAAATTGAGAAGGACCAAGAGGGGTGTGTGATTCATGAAGATAAACACAGTAAATAAAGAAACAAGTCATTTTTTTCAAATCCACTGTAATGCTAGGTTCATTATTGCTCATTCAGTACCATATTCTAAAATGAACTACAGCCAACATCAATACAAGTCAGCCTCAAACAACCAATCATTTATTGCATGACTTACTGCCATTATCACGTCCCAGAAAAAAAGTGAACTCAGGATGGCAGCATTGATCATTATAAGATCATAAGACATAAGAACAGAATTGGGCCATTCAGACCATTGAGTCTGCTCCACCATTCCATCATGGCTGATTTATTAACCCTCTCAACCCCATTCTCCTGCCTTCTCCCCATAACCTTTGACACCCTGGCTAATCAAAAATCTCTGCTTTAAATATACTCAATGACTTGGCCTCCACAGCTGCCTGCAACAATAGATTCAACCAAGTCACTACCCTCAGGGAAAGAAATTACTCCTCAACTCTGTTCTGAATGGATCTCACTCTATTCTGGGGCTGTGCCCTCTAGTTCTAGATTCACACTATAGGAAACATCCTCTCCACATCCACTTTATCTGGGTCTTCCAATATTCAATAGGTTTCAATGAGTTCTCTCATTCTCCTAAACTCCAGCGAGTGCCGGCTCACAGCCGTCAAATACACCTTATGCATTAACACTTTCATTCCTGGAATCATTCTTGTGAACCTCCACTGGACCCTCTCCAATGCTAGCATATTTTTCTAAGATAAGGGGCCCAAAGCTGCTCACAATACCCCAAGTGCAGTCTGACCAATGCCCTATAAAGAAATGCTAACAGTGAATTTGCTTTCCTTATCACTGGCTTAACTTCAAGTCAACCTTTAGGGAATTCTGCACAAACACTCCCAAGTCCCTTTGCACCTCAGATTTTTGAATTTTCTCCCTGCTTAGAAAATTATCTATATCTTTATTCCATCCAACCAAATTACACAGCTGTACACTTCCCTGCACTATAATCCATCTGCCACTTCTTTGCCCATTTTCCAAATGTTTGTCCATTCCAAAAGTTTGTTCCATTCTTTGTGATGACACAAAGGTTGGGGGTGTTGTGGATAGTGTGGAGGGCTGTCAGAGGTTACAGCTGGATATCCATAGGAAGCAAAACTGGGGTGAGAAGTGGCAGATGGAGTTCAACCCAGATAAGTGTGAGGTGGTTCATTTTGGTAGGTCAAATATGATGGCAAAATATAGTATTAATGATAAGACTCTTGGCAGGTTGGAGGATCAGAGGGATCTTGGGGTCCGAGTCCAGAGGACACTCAAAGCTGATGCACAGGTTGACTATGTGGTTAAGAAGGCATATGGTGCATTGGCCTTCATCAACCACGGGATTAAGTTTAAAAGCAGAGAGCTAATGTTACAGCTATATACGACCCTGGTCAGACCCCACTTGGAGTACTGTGCTCAGTTCTGGTCACCTCGCTACAGGAAGGATGTGGAAACTATAGAAAGGGTGCACAGGAGATTTACAAGGATGTTGCCTGGATTGGGGAGCATGCCTTATGAGAATAGCTTACGTGAACTCGGTCTTTTCTTCTCAGAGCAGCAGAGGATGAGAGGTGACCTGATAGAGGTGTATAAGATGAGAGGCATTGATCGTGTGGATAGTCAGAGGTTTTTCTGCCAGGGCTGAAATGACTAACATGCAAGGGCACAGCTTTAAAGTACTTGGAAGTAGGTACAGAGGAGATGTCAGGGGTAAATTGTTTTTTTTTATGCAGAGAGTGGTGGGAACGTGGAATGGGCTGCCAGCGACGGTGGTGGAGGCGGATACGATAAGGTCTTTTAAGAGACTCCTTGATAGGTACATGGAGCTTAGAAAAATAGAGGGCTATGGGTAACCCTAGGTAATTTCTTAAGTATGTACATGTTCTGCACAGTGTTGTGGGCCGAAAGGCCTGTATTGTGATGTAGGTTTTCTATGTTTCTCGCAATCTGTCCAAGTCCTTCTCCAGACTCAACACTGTCTACTCCTTCACCTGTCTTTGTATCATCTGCAAACTTGGCTACAAAGCCATCAATTCCATCATCCACAATCCACATCATTGACATGAAAAGAAATGGTGCCAACACTAACCCTCGCAGAACATCACGAGTCACCAGCAGCTAACCCGAAAATTTCCCTTTTATTCCTACTCTTTGCCTCCTGCCAGTCAGCCAATCTTCTATCCCTGCTAGTATCTTTCCTCTAATACCATGGGCTCATATGTTGTGAAGCAGCCTTGTGTGTGGCACCTTGTTTACCTGGATTTTCAGAAGGCCTTTGAGAACATCTACTGACTCTCCTTTGTTTATCCTGCCTGTTATTTCCTCAAAGAATTTCAACAGATTTGTAAGGCAAGATTTCCCCTTGAGAAACCACATTAACTTTGGTCTATTTTATCATGTGCCTCTAAGTACCCTGAATCCTCATTCTTGGAGTTCATAATTAAGTCCATCTTCCCAACCACTTAAGTCAGACTAACTGCCCTGATTTCCTTTCTACTGCCTCCCTCCCTTCTTAAAGAGTGAAGTGACATGTGCAATTTTCCAGTCCTCCAGGACCATTCCAGAATCTAGGGATTCTTGAAAGATCATTACTAATGTCTCCACAATCTCTTCAGCTACCCTTTTCAGAACCCTGGGGTGTCATCCATCTACCTTTCAGCTTTCCAAGCACCTTCTCCTTACTGATTACACTCACTCCTGTCCCAACACGCTCGAATTTCTGACATACTGCTAGGGTCTTCCATAGTGAAGACTGATGAAAAATATCCAAGCTTGTCTGCCATTTCTCTGTCCCCCATTACTACCTCTCCAGCAGACTGATATCCACTCTCACCTCTCTTATATTCTTACTGTATCAGAGAAAAATTAATATCCTCTTTTATATGATTGGCTAGTTTACTTCCATATTCAATTTTTTCTCTCCTTATAGCTTTTTGTCATATTGATTATCTACATCTTACAAATAAATCTCAAAATTTCAATCAAGCAAATATATGAAAATATGTCAATCATGCAAAGAATAACATTGTTAAACTTCAGTTAAAGGGCACCATGAGTTAACAATTAGTTAATTAACAATGATTAAGCAGTGATCATTGGAGTGAAAATGAGCAGCTCAATTCAAACCTTAATCAATATGCTGAATAACACAATTGAAACTGCTAGAAATTGTAATCACTGCAAACTACATAAGGCAACCACATGCAGTCAGATAAAGTGGAACATTTTGCTGGAGCTCAGCAAAAATTAAACCCAAATGCAATGTGGCAGAAGACTTCAGAATGTTGGCTGAATACAAGTTTATGATTCTCAATTTAACCATCACTAACTCTAATCACCTAAACCACTTCAAGATGTGTGCCAACCTATGCGAAAATTAAATCGGCAACAACTTTGAAAGCGATGGCACAGCCTCTGATCCTCCAGCTCTGGCTGCCTGCCTCAAGGTAGTGTATGACATCCAATACCGGATGCAAATCTCATCAGGATTCAAACATTGTGGGCTAATCTGGCAAAGAAATTTAAAGAGCACATCATTCATGATTCAATTTAAGATTAAAAATGCAATTCAAAAGGTCATATTCACCTTTAAAATTGAGCTTTTTTAAAAAAAAGGCCATATCATTTCAAAGTATTCAAATGGCATCTACCCAACAATGTGGCGAATTGCCCAGGTGTGTCCCATCCACAAACAGCAGGATAAATTCAATCAGCTAATTACCATCCCATTAGTCTATGCCCAATCATCAAAGTGACGGAATGAATGATAGATAACATTATCAAGTGACACATGCTTAGCAACAACTATCTCACAGAAGCTCAGCTTGGGATCTGCCAAAAATCACTCAGTTCCTGACTGCATTACAGCCCTGATCCACACATGGACAAAAGGAGGTGAACTTGAGGTGAAATGAGAGTGAATGCCCTCAACATCAAGGCAGCATTTGATTGAGTACAGTATGCAGGAGCCCTGGCTAAACCAGTGTCAATTGGAATCAGGTGAAACCCCTCCACTGCTTGGAATCATACTATAATTATAATCTAATCATCTCACCATAAGTGCACACAATTTGATGGAGCATTATCAGTTGGAAGATCCAATGTCTAAAGCAATGTGATTGTAATCAAATGAAAATTGTCGTCACTTTCATGAAAATTGACATGTTTCAATTATCTTGTGTTTTTTTGATAAATGAAAAACATACACTCACGATCCACTTTATTAGGTACAGGAGTGGATCCCTGTGTGCTCTTTTGCTGTAATACATCCATTTCAAAGTTGAACTTGTTGCATGTCCAGAGGCTCTTCTGCATACCATTGTTGTAATGCATGCTATTTGAGTTACTGTCGCTTTGTTGTCAACTTGAACTCGTCTGGCCATTTTCCTCTCACCTCTCATTAACATTTCCATCTGTTTTGCCTTCAAGAACAAAAATGAACTATTCTCATCGTTGAGCTTCATTGCTAAATGCCTTCTTCACATGTTAGGAGACATTAAAAGCTTAAAAATTACTTACAGGTTTCACAGCTGGCAATGTTCCAGCTCCAACTGTCAAAGCCTGTTATGGCATTTCAGGAGCAAGGATTCCACACAATACCACCCATGTCTCAGACATTGTTCAGAGTCTGAAGCTGGACAGTGCAGAGGGCTAACAAGATTAACTCAGCCTGAGGCAAGTGCAGGCTGGAATGTTCATGAACATGTCCCAACCAGTTACTTATTTTATCTAACAACTGGATGTGATTTTATAAAGCCACACAAATTCAGCTATTATTAACCTTTTTGTAATTTGAAAAATGAGGAAACATTTTACACTTTAATTTTGCCTTTCACAATAGTAAATATTGACATTGTGTTTTTTTTTTAAACTATATATTTACAAGAAACAAAATCCCAAAAACAAAACAGGAATGACATATAAATGGCTAATCATTTTGAGGGTTTTAATTGAAAAATGTTACCAGAACACCAGAAGATCACTATCATTCCATCAAATACTGCCACAAGATGTTCTATACCCTTTAAAGCTTGGAGATGGTCTCAGTGTATTTCACAAATTAAACAGCCAATGACCATCTCACCCATGTATCTGAATGCTCAAAGAATATTCAAATCTTGAAAAAGGACTTGAATGCATTGACATCTGACTCTGAAATAGGAAGAATATAATAAATCAAAGTACATACCAGAATAATATCCTGGTGTAATTATATAAAACATTAATCTTTAAAAATTGATACAATGATAAAATTGCTTAAGTACTTGACAAATGATTCCTTACAATATTCATTACAGCACTCAAACACCAAGCTAATTATACAAAACAATTATTTTTAAAATCTATTCTGATTTCACTTTCCATCCAAAAAAGACAGTCGAAGAACGGTGCAAATGGATTGCAATTTATTGGTCCATCAGTTAATCAACACAGCTGCTTATTTGGGACAACTCTTAAAGGACAAAAATTGAGAAAATAGTTTATTGTTTATTCGATTAATAATACTATGTTGTTCCAGTCCTTTTCTATCTACCTGGCTTTACTTTCTATCTTCTAGCTATCCTCCTTCCCCTCTTCCCCACAATTTTATTCTGGTGTATTTCCCTTTCCTTTCCCAGTACTCAGGAACAGTCTCAGCCCAAAACATTGACTGTTTATTCATTTCCATTGATGCTGCCTAATCTGCTGAGCTCTACCAGCATTTTGTGTGTTGCTTTGGATTTTCAGCATCTGTAGAATTTCTCATGTTTACACTATGCCGATTGTTGTAAAAACCCATCTGGTTCACCAATGTCCTTTAGGGGTGGAATCCTGCCATCCTCACCTATTTTGGCCAATATTTGACTTCAGACCCACAGCAATGTGGTTGACTCTTGCATGTCCTCTGAAATGGCCTAGCGAGCTATTCAATTGTATCCAACCGCTAAAAAGAAAATAATAAGGAATGAACCCAGATGGACAAGCTCACATCGACCTAGGCACTAGAAACGACAGTGTCAAAACCAGCCCTGTCAACCCTGCAAAGTCCTCCTTACTAACGTCTGGAGACTTGTGCCACAGTTGGGAGAGCTGTCTCACAGACTAGTCAAGCAACACCCTGATATAGTTGTACTGACGGTATCAGACCTTACAGTTAACATTCCAGACTCCACCATCACCATTCCTGGGCATGTACTGTCTCACTGCCAGGGCAGACCTAGCAGAGGTGGTGGCACAGGGGTACAGTAAAGAGGGAGTTGCCCTGGCAACTCTCAACATTGACTCTGGACCCCATGAAGTCTTACGGCACCAGGCAAGGAAACCTCCTGCTGATTACCACGTACCATCCTCCCTCAGCTGATGAATCAGTACTTCTCCATGTTGAGCAGCACTTGGAGGAGGCATTGAGAATGTCCTCTAGCTGGGGGACTTCAATGTCCATCACCAGGAGTGGCTCAGTAGTACCAGCACAGACTGAGCTGGTCAGGTCCTACTGACATAACTATTAGACTGGGACTACAGCAGGTAGTGAGGACACCAACAACAGGGAAAAACACATGACCACATTCCCACCAAGCTGCCTGCTGTAGAAGCATCTATCCATGTCAGCATTGGCAGAAGTGACCACCACACAGTATTTGTGGAGACTCCCACCTACGAGGAGTCTACCTGGAGTAACAGGTGAGAGCTGAGTATCCAGTGAGAACCAAGGGTGAATGAGCTGCCCCAGAATATACACGACATGCCCCATACATTGCGGTGTACACTGGATGAATTCTACTGTCAAGAAGTATGAGGAACCAATACTCAGTTTTATAATCTTTTATAGAGGATTTGGTAGTGTTCTAATTTGTTCTGCATTTCATTTAAATACATAATTTGTTACTTAGTTAAACGAGTTTGCCTTTTTAAAAAAATACCTTTTTAAACTATTTTCTTGAAACTTTAGCTAATTGGGGCAGCTGCTTAATTGGGCCAAAATATGCTGGTCCCGATGTGTCCCAATTAACAGGAATCCACTGTAATTGGAAAGCACATTGAAATGAAAATTAAAAGTCAAGAAAATTACACTGAATTATATATCTAGGAGTGCAGAAATGAATGGTTGCTGACCAACGAACTTTCGTTTTCCTTGAAAATCTTTTAAATATTGATGTAGTTTCTTTAAAAAACTGAACAGAGCATACAGTTGCATCTGCTGAACTTAAATGTGTTATTAACAACATGTCTATAACAAGTTTCGACAAACTATACCGGCAGTCGGTCAACAAAGCATAAACTGAGAAAGATACAAGAGGCAGGAGATGAACCAAAACCAGGAATCAGTGTTTTCAAAGAGTGAATCTTTTTTTCCCCCCACAGTCATGTTGGCTAGCAAGCTTTATACAATCTCCTTTTCTTCAATGATTGTATGAGCTTAGGGAACTACTGGAACCATAAAATAAGGAGGGGGTCAGGAAACAACAGTCTTCCTAGATTACATACTATTTTCTTAAGTTATTACCATGTTTCACAGCTACCAAACTTTACTTGGTACCAAAGTACCTCAGGCAAATTAAGCAATATTTAATTTTTAGAAGAACATGTAATTTAGAGCTTCTGAAATATGCAACAGAACCATTTGTTCTGGATCAATCTGTCTGTAATGATTATAAAAACATAGTTTTCCCATTAATCTTCAAGTTTTTGGTACCTGATAAACTTAGCTAAGAACAATTACTGCAGTCTACAAAATTGGAAAATTACAATCCATTAAAAACTACTCAAAATACAAAAAGGTCATTATTTGTTAGCTAAAACTAGAATTAGACCCAATATAAGTTAACTGGATGAACAAAAATGAATTGCTAGCAATATAAACTAGATTTTGAAAATAAAATTTTTCACTTCAATATTCATCCATAATCTTACAATATAATTTAGACACATTTTCAAGCAAGGGCATATTTATCAAAATACCCCAATTTGTACCTTCAGCAATTTTAGTTCTGCAAGATCATTTGAGTCCACCCTGCCCCCCCACTTCATTAAGGCAAGTTTCTTTTGAAAATTGAACAACCTGTCTGAGGTATTATTGCCTTTAATCATTCACAAAAATCTTGAGTTGACATGCTACTTGCTCAAGATCTGTAAGAAAACACACTGAAAAATGGTTGCAGTAAAGATTCCACATCTGCAAATGACTCAGTAATTACATAAAATTCAAGTACTTAAGTTTTTCTCTGACAAAGCATTTGCTTCAAACTTTGAACCTGTATGTAAAATGGACAGTCTCGTTCCAGTGTATTACAAGTTTCACCATGCAATAACAGAAAGAAATTACAAATGAGGGACTTGGTCATTTTGAACTCAAGCAGAATGAAAATCTTTAGTACCCATCTCTCCAATGACACATCTACTTATTTACTCAACAAGTTCCTGAATGTTTACCTTCTACACATCCACCAATTCCATTGGTTCTTCATCGCTTTAACAAAAAATGACAAATGTCAATGACTCTTTTTAAAACTCAAACCTTCTATGCAATTTTCTTTCACTGACACTGTCATATTCCTTGTAGTATTTTTGCCATCCCTTCAAACCTTCGCTTGAAAAAATTGGAAGCCTTCATATAATCCCCTTTTATTCCCATCCAAATGTATTCACAGCCTATCAAGTTATTAAACTGCTCTTCTACAGCCTTCAACTTTGTTCCCATTTGTTTAGCCAACAACCTTCATCTCTGACAACTGAGGTTTCTCCTCTTCTGAATTCCCAACCCACTCTGCCTGGCTTCTTGGCTCCCTGACATCAATGGTGGCACTTAACGCTACATCTCTGGCAGCACAGTAGTGTATTAGGTAGCACAGCACTTTACAGCACCAGTGACCTGGGTTCATTTTCCGCTGCTGTCTGTAAGGAATTTGTATGTTCTCCCTGTGACCGCGTGGGTTTCCTCCAGGTGCTCCAGTTCGTACTGGTTGATTGGTTAATTGGTCATTGTAATGTGTCCTGCAATTCGGCTACGGTTAAATTTGGGGTTGCTGGGCGGCATGGTTCCAAGGGCCAGAAGAGTCTATTAAACACCATATCTCAATAAATAAAGTATTTACATCAAAACTGTTGGAATAACATTGACTATCTCAATTTTCCCTTCCATTTACCCTGAACTTGCAGCACTGCTCAAACACCAACCTAACAATATAATTAAGTCTGTCAACAAGGATAGTAATTGTTCTTGTTTGACATGACAAAGACTTGCTTAGGGAAACCAACTCCAACTCTCTAACAACTTTTCATACCTCTTTTGACTATGATCTCACCAAAGAACATCAATCTATTGTTGGTTTCTCAAACAGTAACAGATTTTATTTCCTCGGGAGTCCATACCACTTCAACCTCCAAGTCATGGTCTTTAGAGAAAGTGATTTAAGGTGAGAAGAAAAGTCTTAAAGGAGATCTGAAAAGCAAGATCTTTTTATTCATAAAATGATTATTATCTCAAGCTTTGTGTTAGAAAGGGTGCAGGAAACCGGTACAATCAATACACTTAAGAGACATTTGAACAGTTACTCAAATCAGTTAAGCATAAGTAGTTACAGACCTAATGCATGCAATGGGGTCGGTGTAGATGGGCAAGGTCAGTAAAGACATGGTGGTCCTAAATGGTGTATTTTGGTGCTATTAAGCTCCATGATTGATAACCTTGGGAAAGAAGAGATTGAGAACAGAAAAGGGAACATATGCACTTCAGAGCCTGTCAGTTGTGGCGAATCTAGTGGATCTTCTAGATTTAAATTATACTGTCTCTGTGGGATGCACAGAGTACTCCGTATTTCAGTCCAACAGAGATAACCTCATTCATCTCATTTAAAATACGGATTATTTTATGACTACCATTTATTTTACACTAAGAGCAGTGTTCCTATTCTAACACTAAACTATTACTTTTGGTTTTGGTTTTGATCCTGCTTAACAGAGGCCATCACCAACTCCTCTCATCCACGAGTATTGTCTCAATCTCAGGCAACAGGTTAGTGATCACAAACCATGCTGCATTCCAATATGACCATGACTACATTTGCACCATCATTTCTTGACAACCCATCCCACCTCCTACATTAACTCTGTTCCAATATCCCAACTTCCCCATTACTGTGGAATGTTTTACACCAATGCCACAAAGGTGGCAGGACTCTCAAACCTTATATTTTCTATAGATCTGCTCTTAATCTCCTCTATTCACACTAATAATAAGAAAGTTTGTCTGCTTATCTACCTGCTTACGATTTACCCCATCAGCCTTCACTTCCAATGGGTTTTGCTGAAATTTCCAGCTCAATCTGACATCACCAGAAAACACATACTCCTCTCTGCTCTCCTAAAAGACCATTTCCTTCAAGAGTGTAGCTGCTGATTGGAACTTCCATTTACTTTTCCAAAAAAAAAAAAAAAAATTAGTTTACTGGCAAGGCTAGCAGTTATTGCCCAACTTTACTTTCCCTTGAGGTGGTCTTGGTTTAACTACCATGTCACTATCATATCTGATTAGCTTCACCAGCAACCAGTGACCTTCTGAGACCACCTTCCCTCTAAACCACACATTGCTCTTTCATATTCCACTGTTCAGAGAGTGAAACACACTTTCCAGAAGGAGCAGTTTAATCCTTCCAATTTTGTGTGCTGCTTACAATATGATCTTGTCTACCTTGGAGAAACCAAGCAAAGTTTTGGATTAAAGTTACAATGAATCAGCCATGACTGCATACTTGAGGAACAATGGCCTTCTACAGTACAGCATAAAATGTGACAGCCGCTGAAGGTATAAGTTTAAGGATGCTGAAAAGACACCAATTGTCAAAGTATAAAGCTTAAGAAAATGGAGATAGAGATTACAGTAACAGGAAAAGGGATACATTAATATTTCTAGATAACTAAGTAAACCATGAAAATATCAACCACAAACATACAGAAAGATTTGAAACTAGCAGATTAAAATGTGCTTAATAGTAGTCAAACTCACAGCCAAGAGTGAGGAAAGAAAATTAAGTTAATACTTGAGAAAGATATTTGATCTGATACAGCTATACATGAAAACATTTGAGTCACAAAATCTAATTAGCTACTTAAAATGTTACTGCTTGTATATTTAAGTAGTTAATTAGATTGCATGACACGAGATGAAGACTTCATTACATCAGGGTAAAGTATATTTTAAACAAAGTTTGTTCAAGTCTGATACCTTTTTATAACAAAATTCAAACCTCAGAAGGGAAAATATCCAATCTAAAAATTACTTGTCATTTTTTACAAAGCATAAAACTCTTCTGATATATGATGAATCTGCTCAATTTGATGTACAGTAATACTAGATAGCGCTAAATCTAAAAATACTCATGCACTTTTGAGTTTCATAATGACTTTAAAAATCATTGTAGGTAATCATTGTAGAAAAAATTCAAAACCACAAGCATTTTTAGATTTAGTGGGCAGGATGGAAACACAAACTCATCTGTGTGTGCAGCCAGGGATAGTAAAATTTGATGAATTCAATACTGGCAATCAATGCAGAAGAGAGACATTACATTATCGATCACACAGTAAACAGGAAATCTATAAAGTTGTGTGTGTATATATATCTATCTATCTCTTGGCTAAATAAGCTTTTATTTGGCAGAATTTCTGACATACTTCACTTCTGAGACTCACACACAGCTCCTCTATAATCGCACAGAAGTTCCTGTGCTCCAAATAAAATGACTAGTTAATTGACTATGCAAGTAACACTTACAATTTTGTATTGTGCAAAAATAAATTTTAAGTTCAATACCTGTCCTCTTACACCATTTCACTTGAAAATATTGGGTTTTGATTATCCTTTTGTAAATTCCATTAGAAATATCAAGTAGTAATACACTAAACTCCAGTAATCCCATTTCAGAATTGGAAGATCTTAATAGCACAAGAAGAAATCTGTCAGCCCTCAGCGCATATTCCTGCAACTTATTCATCTTTGAGTATATGTCCAATTATATTTTGAAACTTCCAACAGAATCTGCTTCCATCAGCTTTTCAATCTCTCCAACCCTCTGTGAAATGAAGTCTCAGTTCCTCTCTAGTATTTTTTGCCAATCATTTTAAGATCTGTGACCCCAGGTTACTGACCAACATGCAAATAAATCCATTTACCATACCTACAAGTAGCATCCTGACTATGTACCAGTGCCCTACTTCAAAAAGACAGCTATTAAATTCCACAGAACCAGACATGTGGAACCTATCCAGTCATGTTACCACTTTCCCTTAAACATTATGCACAACCCCCAGTAGCTGTCAAGCCAGGTCCTAAATCCAAAGGTACACAATAAAAGCAAAATCTTACAGTTGCTAAATATCTGAAGAAAAGAGGAAGCACTGCAAAAGAATGTTAGCATTTCAGGTTCTTGACCTTTCATGATAGTCAAATGTTGCCTAACTTAATTGGCATTTCCTGTATATTCAGGTTTTATCAAGCACAAAATCCAGATTGACATAAAATAGATCTTAAATGGAGGAAAAGTACAGTATTTTGCTTTTTTGGCTGTCAATGAACACTAGATAATTACAGTATCAGTTAAGAATGCACATACACAAAATTGGCACAAGGAAGGTGGAAAGAAAAAAATATTTTGTCAATATCATTGCTTCTATACACGAAGTTAATGTGTGAACAATTATATTAGCCCAATTGATTCTGGACCTCCAGCACTTATTCAAATCTCCATTGGCATTACTCCAACCCTACTCCACTTGGTATTTATTATACATAATGAAATAAAATAGCTCTACCACAGCAGGACATAACTTGGTTTTAAACTCAGGATCAAGCAAAGGCCCTTCAAAGGAGTAAGTATGCCAAATTTTAAGTCTATTATTAAGTATGAGGTCTCAGGGTACTTGGAGGCAGATGATAAAATAGGCCGTAGTCAACATGGCTTCCTCAAGGGAAAATCTTGCCTGACAAATCTGTTGGAATTCTTTGAAGTAACAAGCAAGATAGACAAAAGAGAATTGGTTGATGTTATTTACTTGGATTTTCAAAAATCCCTTGACAAGGTGCCATACATGAGGCTGCTTAGATAGATAGATAGAAAGATAGATACTTTATTCATCCCCATGGGGAAATTCAACTTTTTTCCAATGTCCCATACACTTGTTGTAGCAAAACTAATTACATACAATACTTAACTCAGTAAAAATATGATATGCATCTAAATCACTATCTCAAAAAGCATTAATAATAGCTTTTAAAAAGTTCTTAAGTCCTGGCGGTAGAATTGTAAAGCCTAATGGCATTGGAGAGTATTGACCTCTTCATCCTGTCTGAGGAGCATTGCATCGATAGTAACCTGTCGCTGAAACTGCTTCTCTGTCTCTGGATGGTGCTATGTAGAGGATGTTCAGAGTTATCCATAATTGACCGTAGCCTACTCAGCGCCCTTCGCTCAGCTACCGATGCTAAACTCTCCAGTACTTTGCCCACGACAGAGCCCGCCTTCCTTACCAGCTTATTAAGATGTGAGGCGTCCCTCTTCTTAATGCTTCCTCCCCAACACGCCACCACAAAGAAGAGGGCGCTCTCCACAACTGACCTATAGAACATCTTCAGCATCTCACTACAGACATTGAATGACGCCAACCTTCTTAGGAAGTACAGTCGACTCTGTGCCTTCCTGCACAAGGCATCTGTGTTGGCAGTCCAGTCTAGCTTCTCGTCTAACTGTACTCCCAGATACTTGTAGGTCTTAACCTGCTCCACACATTCTCCATTAATGATCACTGGCTCCATATGAGGCCTAGATCTCCTAAAGTCCACCACCATCTCCTTGGTCTTGGTGATATTGAGACGCAGGTAGTTTGAGTTGCACCATATCACAAAGTCCTGTATCAGTTTCCTATACTCCTCCTCCTGTCCATTCCTGACACACCCCACTATGGCCGTGTCATCAGCAAACTTCTGCACATGGCAGGACTCCGAGTTATATTGGAAGTCTGATGTGTACAGATGCTTAACAAGCTACAAGCCCATGGAATTAGAGGAAAGATTCTACATAGACAAAGCCGTGGCTGATTGGCAGAAGGCAACGAGTGGGAATAAAGGGAGCCTTTTCTAGTTAGCTGCCAGTGACTAGCGGTGTTCCACAAGGGTCTATGTTAGGATGATATATGTCAATGATTTGGATGATGGAATTGATAGCTTTGTTGCAAAGTTTGCAGACGATCTGAAGATTGGTGGAGGGGGTGGTAGTTTTGAGGAAGTAAAGAGGCTACAGAAAGACTTGGGTTAGGAGAATGGGGAAAGGAATGGTAGATGAATATAGTGTTGGGAAGTGTATGGTCATGCATTTTGGTAGAAGAAATGAATGGGTTGACCATTTTGTAAATGGAGAGAAATGCAAAATACGGAGGTGCAAAGAGACTTGGGAATCCTTCTGCAGGATTCCTTAAAGGTTAATTTGTAGGGTGAATCTGTGGTGAAGGCGGCAAACATGCTGTTAGCATTCATTTCAAGAGGACTAGAATATAAAAGCAAAGATGTAAAGTTGAGATTTTATAAAGTGCTGGTGAGGCCTTAATTGGAGTATTGTGAGCAGTTTTGGGCCCCTTAACTTAGAAAGGGTATGTTGACACTGGAGAGGGTTCAAAGGAGGTTCACAAAAATGATTCCGGGAATGAATGGCTTGTCATATGAACAGCGTTGATGGCTGTGGGCCTGTATTCACTGGAATTCAGATGAATGAGCAGTGACCTTATTGAAACCTATCAAATGGTGAAAGGCCTTGATAGAGTGGATGTGGAGAGGATGTTTCCTATGGTGGGAGAGTCCAAGACCAGAGGACACAACCTCAGAATAGAGAGCGTCTTTTTAGAACGGAGATGGGGAAGAATTTCTTTCGCCAGAGAGTGTTGAATCTGTAGAATTCTTTATGTATATTTAAGGCAGAGGTTACAGATTTTTGATTGGTCAGGGCATGAAGGGATACAGGAAGAAGGCAGGAAATTGGGCCTGAGAGGAAAATTGGGTCAGCCATGATGAAATGGCCTAAGTCTGCTCCTATATCTTATGGTCTAAACTTTCTAGTTCAACTGTACATGACTCCAGCCTCAAAGCAATGACTTTCAACTCTCCTTTGAAATGGCTGAGCATATCATTTGGTTATGTCATAATTGCTCCACTGAATTAATTTAACAAATAAACCTGACACCAACTGGTTAGTAAAAATTAGGAACCAAGTTCAGTCATGGCACAGTTGGACCCATACTTCTTGACCTTATGGCCCCAGTGTGTGGAATTCAGGAGAGATAACTTGAGTAGAGTAGAGAAAGTGGAAAGAGTCAAAAGAAAAGTTTTGTGGGCAAGAACAAAATCTGTACATTGAAGAGGAATTAGTTGGGTCTCTTTGCCAAAATACAGTGCTTTGAAGCCTTTCTGATGGGTAATCAAAATGTACAAGACTAAACATCCAACATGAAAATGAAGTAGCAAAGACCAGGAAATTGAAGTAGTGGAGAGCATGTGAGATGTCATGGATGTAGGTACGAAGGGACTAGACCAAGGGAACAAAATAGAGTCAAGATAAGAGAAGAGAACTTCAGTAGTAAGGGAACAAGCAGAAACAATGGACCTACCAGGGCAATTTGGTTTGTGAATTATTAGAAACAAGCAGTGCAGGGTTGGACAGTAATGAGGTTGGAGGCTGTGAAGGGGAGATCTCTGGAAGTGATGAGGCTGTTGATAATACAGGAAACAGTTGTCTGATGATCCAATGATTAGGTCCTGGTCCAGCGATAGGCAAGAGGAAATCTTCAAGAGCTGCCAAACTGGCCTCTGCAAAATAGAGTTTAGTCCACCAGACTACAACAGCACTGCCTTTTGTCTGTGGGTTTGATGGGGAAGTTGGGTATTGGTGCAGAGAAGGTAGAGAGCAGTGCACTGACAACAACGAGGTGATGACAAAAGTTAAAGGTTCAAGCAGGCCAATTTTCACAAGGACATAACAATTTCTAAAATTCCATTCCAACTACCTCCTCACTTGGTTGAGGAGTAGGGTAGTGGTACATATTCCCAGAATCAGGTAAAAAGCTCTGTGACATCAGAAACACAATGGATAGTTGCTAAGAAGGGGGAAAAAATTCTTCTAATAAAAAGCATCAAACTGTAATTTCTGCTTGTTATGGCAGGCATTGTAAATTTAGTTTTGAACTTTTTACATAATATTTGCTGAAAGAAATTAGGCATCTGGGATCTTAGTGAATTGGGAATCATTTTACACTTCCTGAAGTTATGTTATTAGTTACATTCAGAGGTTCAACTTTGAAAGAGTGACAATAACTAACAACCGATAAGTTAAAATAACTAAGAGTGATACGAAAGCAATTGAAAGGCATAGTGAAAGAAAATTACTTTTGGACCAAAAAATGAAAGAGTTAATATTATACTTTTACATATTGTATGAATTAGGCTGAAGAAATGAAAATCCACACTTGCAACTGTTGACATTCAATTGTCCAAAATTGTCTTTCAGTAATTAAAGCTTTCAAAACATGAATTCAGCACTTAGACAGGAATCAACATGACAAGACCAACTGAGTTTCATTCCATTACACATGTACAGTAACATTGATTCATGATCAAAATGCATTAGAATTTGCAGTTAGAGGAGACCAGCGGTTTTACAAATTCAACTACATATCACCCACCCCATACACTTGATACTGCACTTCCCATAAATTATCTTGAAAAATATTATTTCTGTTGCTTTCACACCAAATTATGGCACTGTGTTAGAAGGTTGGGGGGGGGGGAGAAAGAGTCTCATTTCAGATTAATAGAAATTTAGGAAGTTGATAAGGCAGGGCAGAAAACAGGTGAGAACATTCTAGTGTTAGAAAGACACAGAGAAAAAAATTAATTGGAAGTACGCTCTTAGAAGGAAAATGCAAAAGACAAGATTCCTGATGTTTTAGTGGATGCACAAAATGCTCATAACATCTGATGGTGTTAGATGCAATCTATTAGATATTGGAGAGACCAAGATTGGAATTTAAAAATTGCAGAATTGTTAACTTTCAGAGGAGATAGGTAAAGTGGAAAAAGAAAATGAATAACACTGACAATGAAGAGTGCATTAATGGCAATGGGAAGGAAGGATCTTAGTTCTGAAAAATCAGCAAGTAGAATCTAGATGGAAGAGAAACAACACGGGGCAAAATCAGAATCAAAATCAGGTTTATTATCACTGACATATTTCATGAAATATGTTGTTTTAGAGCAGCAATACATTAAAATTATGATAAGTTACAAAAATATTAAAAAATAAATTAATGCAAAAAGAGCAAAATGTGATGTAGTGTTCATGATTTGCTCAGAAATCTGATGGCAGAGAGGAAGAAGCTGTTCCTAAAACATTGAGTGTGCCAGAAAGACAAAAATCATAAAAGCTTTTAATACAGACAGAAATGAAACAACCAGCAAATGTTACTGTTGACTGTCAGAATGACACAGGAAAACCTATACAAGGAAATAAAGCAATGGGAGAAAATTTCAACAGATATTGTTGGAACAAATATTATCCCAAAAATGGGAAAAAAAACAACAGGTCTTGAGAGAATCAATGAACTATATTGGAGAAGATACCGGGTCACAGAGAAAAAAAAAATCAAAATCCTCTGATCTGCATCCCAATGTTTCGAAAGGTGGCAGCTTTTGAGTTTGTTGAGGAACTAGCCGATGCATTTTAAAATGTCAAGTTCTGGAACAGTTCCCATAATTGGCAGGTAACCCACTATCAAGAAGGAAAGATTAAATGAAGTCAGCCTAGCATGAGAAGTCAGGAATATGCTTTGATCTGTTTTAAAGGACAGTTCAGCAAGGCACATAGAAATAATAAATAGGATTGCATCAAGGCAGCATGGATCAAAGTCGAACAGCACAAAAAATGGGTTCCATGGCAGACACAATCTTTAATAACTATCAAGCACCCAACCCCATTAATCCCATTTTATTCTGCCTACATGTCTCTAAACTTCTTCATCTTGCTACCATTTTCCTAAACACTAGGAACAACTTACAGTGGTCAATAAACTTACAAACCTGCATGCCTTTGGGATGCAGAAAGAAATTTGCGTAATAACAAGGAGAATAGACCAATTCCATATAGACAACTCCTGAGGGCAGGATTGAACCCACGTCACCTCAGCAGCTGTGACACTATCACTAGTAAAAAGAGAAATTGCATTTGATAAATGTGTTGGAGATTTCTAAGACTGCAAAGAGATAAAAGGAACCAGTACACGTTATGCTTTTGGACTTTGATAGAAAAACAGCACTTTTTTTTGAATGCCAAAAGAATACAAAGTTTTGGTGACCTAAGGGAAATTGGTGTCATTTCACAAGAATGACTTGAAATTAACCAGATCAGGAAAGCAAATAATAGATTGGCCCTGAATGCAAAGGGATTTGATTGTAATTGCCTAAATGTCTTTGCTTTTGCAAAGACCCATGGAATCATGTGTATGGTCCTGGTCTACCTACTTACAAAAAAGGAAATTCTTACAATTTAGGGACTTCAATGTAAATTCATCAGATTAATGCCTGGAATGGGGAAATTGCTCAGGAAAGCTGGGAGACTGAGAGGTGCTCTTACAACAGAAACAGTATCTTCAGCCACCGAGTCCTTGCCAACCATCACTAATCATTTACATGAATTTACCACTAATAGAACCATAGAACACAACAGCACAGTACAGGCCCTTCAGCCCTCCATGTTGTGCCGACCCATATAATCCTTAGAAGTACTAAACCCACACTACCCCATAACCTTCCATTTTTCTTTCATCCATGTGCCTGTCCAAGAGGCTCTTAAATACCCCTAATGTTTTAGTCTCCACCACCATCCCTGGCAAGTCATTCCAGGCACTCACAACGCTCTGTGTAAAAAACTTACCCCTGATGTCTCCCCTAAACTTCTCTCCCTTAATTTTGTACATATGCCCTTCTGGTGTTATTTTATTTTATTCTTCCCATTTTGGAATCAATAACGCCCTCACCCCCAAACACCAATCACCTGCACACTTCTCCATGACATTTTTATTTCACCCAATAAGAGCACCTGCAGAAACTGGTGCTCCGATTACACACAAACAAGCTCTTCAGCCCAACCATCCATAGACAGAGATTCCATTAAATTCTGGGCCCAAATGGCTAGAATCCAAGGAGAGCTATTCCATACTTCCCATTGGGGCAGCCATATCAAACTGTACTGAATTTCACATAGACCACACCTAAAATGTTGCCCCCATTGACCTTCTTTCTTACTTCTTCAAAAAAGTTCAATCAGATTCATGACACAATCCCCAACCATAAAGATGTTCTGCCTATGCCTAATCAACCCGGTTTTCCAAATGGTTGTATATCCTATCCTTCAGAACCCCTCTAGTAACACCTACCACAGATGCTGGGCTTACAAGGTTCCCAGTGTTTTCCTTGTATCCACTCCGAAATAAAGGCTAATTAGCAACACGCTACTCTTCAACTAACGATAAGGAAAAAATTCTACATTCAGAGCACAGCTCATTTTTAACTTTTTTCTCCAAGGCTATGGAGACTCAGCTGCTAAGATGTTTTATACATTTTTGTGGGATATCAAGGAAACTGATGAATATTGTTAGTGCTTTGTTAGAAAGTAGTACTGAGATATATCAGCCAGGAACTAATGGACGGAAGAGTTGGCAACTCCTGTTTCGTTTTCTAAGTTCCATCTGGAGATTGAGTTGCAATATCATTTTGAAAATGAAACTCATTAATCAGATGCCTCTAAGGAAATTTGAAATTCATCCTAAAAATTGCGAGTGCTGCGGATTTAAAATACACAAAACTGGGGAAGTTTTAGTTTTGAACATGAAGATGCAGGAGAAAAAAATGTTGGGGGTGAAATACCTCTAATCTACTAGTTAGCAGAAAACACACTCTTCTCACGTTGAAGCATGTAATGCGCAAATGCAGGTTTCAATGTATTCGCCCCAACCTGCTTTCGCAATACTGTACTTGTCTAACCGATACATTTACAATAGAAATCAGTTAAAATACTGGCATCAGCTCCGCATCTTACACAGAATTCAAACACGCAAAACTTTACGAATCAACATTACTTACTCGAACGCAAAAAAGAACCCACTGGTGACCACGATCAATACAAGTGTGAGATAGAAAACCCCCGTTTGACTGGCCATCATGATTCTGCCATCGCAGTAAAATTTATTTCTCCCTGGGAAGACTTCCCATTTCCTCCGCGGAATTTTCTTCTTCTTAGGAGACTCCATAGGAGACGAGCTCTGAGTGGCAATCTGACTATATTCGCACTGTTTCATTGGGGACGGCATCAACGCGCGGTGTTATATTCTCACTTCAGGACAATCGCTAAAATCATGCGGATGTCGGGATAGCTGTAGAAAAAACACAAAAGCATCCCAGCCTTGTACGTATGGGGTTTGCTTCACATTGTGTAACGATATGGACAGTCATGTTTTTTTTAAATATCCAGTAATTTTCTATGACCGTATTTGCTCATCTTCTGTCACACCTTCTGCTCCTCATTGCAAGTACGATTCGGATGATTTTTGTTCAAAACAGCCACGTTTCCTTTTCCTGACACTCCAAACGACAGTTACAAGAAACTAAATCTTGCAATGGGTGACGCGCCCGAGCCAAGTACCATTTGAAATCACCAATTTTCTTCCTGAAACAATAATTTCTATGAACATTTACAAAATTCTCGCTTGAAATCGCCCTAATCTTCCGAAAGTGATCTATTGGGAAAATACTCAGAATCACACCTGTCCGCTAAAAAAAAAGCAAGTTCCTCATGGAATAAACAATTGAGGAAATCCTCGCAATCACGAGTCCCTGGGGATTGAACCACCTTCCTCGATGTTAACAGATAATCTGGCTGTTTGAAGAGACCCTTCACAATTCGATATCCATGCGTGTGAAGCCTAGAGGATCCGGACTCGCTTCTTCTCGCCAACAGGCACTCCCTCGCCTTTGAACTTAAGGTGCCCGCAGCGAACGAAGACAAGTATTACTACGAGCAACAACAAAAATGAATCAACGAGATAGGGTTCAGCCGGGTTTGTTCCCAGTTAGTCTCCACATTTCCAGGCGGAAAATCTGAGCACCGAAAGATGGCTTCTGGAGACGAGTGCTGCGGACTGGAGACACTCAGATAACAGCGGGCAGCGCCTTGCTCTAGCCACCGCCGCCGCTCTCCGTTGCTACCCTGCCCGGGGATGCCTCCCGTCCACGGCTGACACAACCCTGACCCCAGGAATGGGAATCTCCAAATAACGCCTCAATTGAAAACGTTCAGCAGGTAACCAATCGAAACAAAGGGATACGGCGGAAACTCCGTCTGCCCTCGACACTTCCTGTGAGAAAATAACGATTTAAATAACAAACCGGGGGGGGGACGCCCACTGCCACCACTCCGCTCCGACTGTGCAACCCGGGGGTGTTTGGGGGGGGGGGGGCAAAGGCTGCGTTGCTTCCTCAAAAACAACACGGACGAGGGTCGGAGAATGGGGCATACACTGCATTCTGGGAGTTGTAGTCTCTGGGCATGCGAGTCGTCTGACGCTGAAGGCCTGTGAAAACTACCTGTACCATGATGCAGTGCGCGGATTCACAAAGGTTGGGAACGTCGGGCTGATTTCCGCCTGCGTTCTCGCTCTTCTGGGTCGGGGTGGGCGGGTTCCCAGCAGCTGTCAATCACGGCGTCTTCCGCTCCGTTTGCCCGGGATCGCAATGGACGGGGACAGCGGCGGTGAGTCCTGAAGAACGAAGCCGGACTCGGCTGTGGTTGTCTAGAGGGAAACGAACTGAACCTTGCTGGACCAGATGCATGGATTTTATTGCAAACTGAATGCATAAATAGTTTTTATTCGATTCCGATTTATAGATGGAAACTCAGAAAAAGACGTTCTGCCCTGGAGAGGTGCAAGGCGAATGTGTTACCAGAAAACCTGAAGTGCAGGCCCTAAACGAGTCATTCGGCTGCAGTGCCGAAAGTAAAGTGCAAATGATTAAAGGTAACTCTCATCTTCTAAACAGTGATACCGAGAAAGCCCATTACTCGTGCCTCCGAAGAAAATCTTACTTCTCTTTACATAAACACAAAAGATTCTGCAGATGCTGGAAATCCGGAGCAACACACAAAAATGCTAGATGGAGGAACTCAGCGAGTTGGGCAGCATCAATGGTCGACGTGTCCAGCCAAGACCTTTCATTAGAACTGGTCTCGGTCCGAATCGTCGACTGTTCATCCTCTTCCATTAATGTTCCCTTACCTACTGAGTTTGTCCTGCATTTTGTTTGTGCTGCTCTTAAATCTGTTGAGTTCACGAGATCCTTTAGCTTAAGTTCTATTGACTTGTTATTTTGTTATCATACACTCGTTCTACATTTCTCATCAGTATTGTAAACATGATTTTTATGAAAAGATTTAATTCTAGTCACTTGACATTTTCAGGACCTATAATTTTCCTTCTCTCCTGAAACATGGATTAGGATCTCAACCCTGTTTGAACTCAAATCATTGATTTCTCTGTGGACAGACACTTTTGGCTCTTTTGATTCCTTTTCCTCCCTGTTCCAAAATGTTCTGCACTAATTATATGATACCTTTTAGACTTGAGTGAGTAGTTGTAGAAACTGGTTTTAAATTGCACGATCTTTTATCACTGGAATTCAAATTTTTTTGCTGTCTTCATCCAGATATTACTTGGCCCAGTGATGCTATGGACATACTTGTTTTGCATTCTCAGATACTGTCACTCAGCACCTAAACCTAGCCTGAGAGTATCATACTGCTGCAAAGATTCCTGTACTACTGGCCTCATTTTTATTCCCCTGTACGGGCAGTCTGTCAGATTCAAACTACAGGTTACTTACTATCTCCTGGGATCCACATTCAGAATCAGAATTGTTATCACTGACCTATGACATGAAGTTTTACATTTGACAAGAGATTTCCTGCTTCCCGCATATCTTGACGCCCCAAAATTGAGTTTGAACAATTGGAAACTCATCCTGCAGCCACATGGTTATCCAGAACACACAAAGTTTGCTGGAATTTGAGAGTGACACAAGTTACAAGCAATCAATGTCTGCTCTCCCAGTTATACAAATGATTGTTAACTCTAATATCACTCGTGTTTCATATGTTATTGTTAGTCAATGATGTTTGTACACTGTAGATACTTAAAACTTTTCCATCTATTGACTACTTTACAATGTATTTGAAAATGGACTTTAGTATTTTCTGACATTTTGTCAGGTGGTTTGTTCCTTGGTTCTGTGGCTACAGCAGGAATGCTAGCTGGTTTTGGCACAACACTTGCGATGGCAAAAAAGAAAAGTCCTGGATGGTTTAATAAGGTAGGTGCAATGGCAAGTCACTGTATTTAATACTTAACATTCTACCATTAGTAAATCAATATTATTGATCTAACAGTAATTCAGTTCATTGAGTTTTCACTAAGCTAGTACAGCTTTACAATAATAAGCAGGTTTAGATTTGTTTCTCTAGCTCCAGAAGTAGACAGCTGGTTTCTACTGCTTAGTGATTTTTTTTGAATTTTCATAATCTGCAAAATTTTGTTTTGCTTTTATATTCAAAGAAAATATGCCGTTTTATTGGAAGATAAAACCAAATCCAAAATTGGCAGTTTATGTCACCATCACAAATAATATATTTTTTTAAATATTTACTTTACCAAATTTAAAATTCCCCAGTTACTGAACATTGCTTATCTGGTAACATAATCACTATCCTGTTGAAGTGTATGCTTGCATGAGATCTTCCAGTTACTGTTGGGCGATCTCTTTGAAGCACAACAAATTTAAATTTGTACAATTCACATTCCATTTTTAACAAAGAACACAGGACAGAAAATGGGCACTTTAATTTGCAGCAAAAGCTCAATATGTGGCATTCATTAACAATATGCAATGTCATGATTCATTATGTTTTGTAACTTTTTATACGGTCTAAATTTATAATTCATATTCCATGCAAGTATTATGAAATTTCATTTTGCATTTTTGTTTCTGTCTCAACAAACATTTTGTATTGTTCTGTACTCTCCATTTTACATTTGAGTTTATTTTATGGAGTGCAATAAAAATTTGCAACTTCACCCTTTTACTGAAGAAAACAAATTGACTTTGAAATATTATAAGAAATTGCCTTTAACAGGCTTTTCAATGTGGCAGGAAAGAAGAACCGTTTTAAAGAAAAAAATATATTTTGTACTAATTATGTTATAACAAAACTAAGTATGCCCAATAAGAATTGCTTTGAGCAAACTTGAAAACTCTGAAACATTTTCTTGCTTAAATTCAACATTGCCATAATTGAAACTACTTACTTACATTAAGCACAGTGGTGCAGCTGGTATGTAGTAAAATTCAGATATTACCAGATGAATGCAATCATACAATTTTCACTTTTTTTCTCCTAAAAAGTTGCAGGATGTAACACTTGTGTAAGGTAAACCTATTTTTATAGTATGATCAGAACATCAGCTTTTTACTGTTTATTCTGTTGATGTATAATTTTAATTTTCAAAGCTGCTGTTTAGAATGATCACATGCCATGTCATATGAAGGAGTTCTGTGTAATACATGAAACTTCTAAGTAGGTGGAAGTAGAGTATTGTGAAGTTTGTATGATTTTAAAGTTCAAAAATTACCAGTCAAATATCTGTTTTATCCAGCTGGTTAGCAAGTGCATCTTAAACAGTGTGCACATCACAAATGTTTTCAGTGTGCCTCATAATATCTTGTCCAAATACTGGACTCCACTACAAGATAATGTTTTAAAATTAATTCCTGTATTTTCATGAGGTTTTTATGGTTATCTCTTTTTAGGAACTCATTTTAAGGGCCTTGAATTTGACATTTATTGCAAATCTGTTTTTGTCCTATTCTTGTTATTTTACAGATTTATGTGACATAACTTTAATATCTTATACAATTCAATGGAAGGTCAGTCAGCGCCATTGAAATTTTTCAAAGGCATGACTTCTCCAATCTTACCCCATGACTCTGATATTGGACACCAGCCTCATTGTTTATCTATGTAGAGCCTTCAGTGTTTGAGCTCATCATTACTTACTCAGTGATTAAAACTGCGCACTATTTTCTGTTAAATGTTTCAAATCAATGGACTTTCATCAGAACTAGAAAATGTTGGAAACTCAAGAGGATTTGAGCATGTGCAAAGAGTTCCTATAATGACTACTTTGGAAGACCAAAATTTCAGTCTATTCTTACCACAGAGAAATACCATCTCCTCCTTTTCAAGACTTGCACCCTCGCCTCCAGAAGTCTTGAATTAACTTGGCACTTTAAAAAAAAAAAATCTTTTTCTAAGAGATTTTCCTACTTTAATTACCTGTTCTCAAATGGTATAAGTTGAAGTTTAATGATATGACCATTAAGTTGACATAATTGGGGGAAAAAAAGTCAGTTAATTGGAGGAAACCTTGCAAGTTTGATTCTAGTTGACTGATTTGATCTTTTATTCTGTTCCCATATGCAGTAAGTTATCAAAGTAGTTCACTAGATGCAAAATATTTTGAGGTAGAAAGCAAGTGGAAGCCTTTGATGTTTTTCCCCTTACATTCTAGGGTATGACTGCCACCATTGCAGTTCCTGAGAGCGGTGCTTCACTTGCTTTGAGAGCCTTGGGTTGGGGCTCTCTGTACGCATGGTGCGGGGTTGGTTTGCTTAGCCTAACCATTTGGAAGGCTGTAGGAGCACACAGTGTAAGTAACTAATTTCTTTCAACTTACCAGAAGCATCCAAATTGTCATCTGTCCATTTCCCTTCCACACATGCTGCCTGACTTGCTGAGTTCCTTCAACAGTTTTTTTTTGCTTCGGATTCCACCATCTGCAGTTTCTGAGTATTCTATGCTATTATGGTTCTATTGTTCAAGGGTAGATCAAAATCCAGTTTGGCTCTGTTTTCCATGCCTGGGCACAGAAATTAAGAAAATTTTAATGCTAATCAAATAAAGGACCAATAGTCTGGATTTTGCCAAATCTCTGATTATTTGACAATGATTAGAACTTGCCCTGAGTGATTCTTTCAAGAATAGCTGGGATCTTGAGTTTCAAACTCTGCCCAGAGCAACAAATCTTTCCCCTGTTAAGTTGCAGGAGCAAGAATCAAACTTTTAGGAGCATGGCATAGTCAGGGATGACTGCTGCTGAAAGGAAAAAGGAATGTGCAATATGATTGCCAACAGTCCCATATGGGGAAACATGCATTGTAATTATACGGCTAATAGGCTGCCCCATTAAATCTCATTACAGCACTCATTGCAATCTTCCTTACTTAAGCATTCAGTGTTTGACTGTAGGACAGGAACAGGACCTGGGATTTTACAGTGAGCAGATCTCGTCAAATTAAATGAAACTCAACTGAACTTCCAGAGATTGCCAGAATCATTCTTACAACCTGTCACAAGATGAAAGTAAAATGTTCGGAATCTTAATAGTAGGATACAGGGTCAAGCCAGTAAAATACAGATTTAGGAATTCTTCTCATATGGAAGAATGATTTATTATAAGTGAAGAATTCTTTAAAATCAACCTTGAAATCATTTAACACATTAGTTGGACCACTTGGATGGGCCCATTTATCATGTGAAATAACAAGAAAAAATCTGCAGATGTTGGAAATCCAAGCCACACACACAAAGTGCTGGAGGAACTCAGCAGGCCAGGCAGCATCCTTGGAAAAGAATGAACAGTTGACAGTTTGGGTCGAGACCCTTCATCAGCTGATGAAGTATCTCAGCCCAAAAGGTTGACTGTTTACTCTTTTCCACGGATGCAGCCTGACCTGCTGAGTTCCTCCATCATTTTGTGTGTGTTCACTGCAGTACCATTGATATTTATAGGACTTGACATGTAAGGTTTTTAAAATTGCCATAATTTTCTTGGTTTCAAATGACCTTTACTGAATTTGACAACCTTGACATTCAATCCCTGAAGCAACAGTCTTACAGAGAATAAACACTACTTGTTTTCATTCTGGGTAGAGGAACGGTAATTGGTTAATTCTTGTCTTTAAGATTTGTGTAGAAAACTTTTAAGACCTATGAGTTTCAAGTCAATGAAGGCATTCCTTCTATTCTTGACGATTCATTGTGGCGAGTTAGCAATTGTTTTGCAGTTGTTTTCATTACAGAAATTAACAGATTAGTAACCTTCTTATCTAGAAATCCATTAACTATCTTATTAATCATTCCATGCTAAGCAATGACCTCCCTCACTGATAAAACCAATTCCCTGACGAATAATGTCAAGCTCTGAAGCGTATTGGGAAATAGCAGAGTAACTACTTTACTCTCTTTGGTCTTGGTGATGCAAGATTGTTATTTTTAGAGAGAAAATTGTTTTAAAAATTCAATTGTGAGATTATGCATAAATCTTTAGTTCAGAGGAAAAAGAATTCAGTGCTCTGATTCTTGGATTCACCTCTTGTCCATCTGAGATAAAACCTGGTCTTTCCTAAAATGGCTAACTATCCTCACTATTGGTATTGTGATACTCCTTGAAGGGGATGGGGGGGGGGGGGGGGGAAGGTAAATCAAATAGATTCTTTGACAAATTATTTCAAAGTATATAATTGTAAACCTGAAAATGAGGTGAAGGGGTATGCTGCTTATCTGCAATGGGAAAAAGAATTGCAAATCGTATGAAGTTTTTTGGAAAATGCAGTATGTTTATAATCACATACTGTATAATACTTGATTACATACGATATCTAGCTGATGTAACAGCATGTTACATGTTATGACAACGTTTGCAACAACAGGCAAAACTGAGCCATCAGTCATCCAAGAGTTAGTTTTGTAGTCACAGATCTGGTTCAGGTTACACATCAAATAAATTAGTTAAAAGCCCTTAAGTGTCAAATAAAATATCCGTCAGACATTGCATTCAAAATTTTTGCTCGCTCTTCCCTCAGGTTCACCACCTTTCTAGAAGTACCTTGCTGGGAATTCTATAATATCCAATATTGCACTGCCAGATCAGATTGGCAGTTTTGAAATCAAGTAAAAATTTATTCCAATCAAGATTGGATCAAAAAAATCATTTGGTTGTCAATAAAATAGATCTCAGGGTAATTTCTTGTTAAATATAGGCATGCCCTTTTCTCACTGTTACCATCAGGGAGGAGGTACAGAAGCCTGAAGGCACACACTCAGTGATTCAGGAACAGCTTCTTCCCCTCTGCCTTCAATTCCTAAATGGACATTGAATCCTTGGACACGACCTCTTTTTTTAAATATACAGTATTTCTGTTTTTTGCATTTTTTAAATCTATTCAGTATACATATAGTAATTGATTTACTTATTATTATTCTTTGTCATTTTTTTCTGTATTTATTGCATTGAACTACTGCTGCTAAGTTAACAAATTTCATGTCACATGCCGGTGATAATAAACCTGATTCCGATCTTGAATTTTATTCAATTTTATCAATCCAAGTGCATGTGAAAAAGTACCTTGTAGCATGATCTAGAAAACATGTTAATTTGTTGGGGAATATTTTTAAGCAAAGTCTGGCCTTTTTCTCAGGAAGAAGTCAATCATGAAATTACTGTTTTTCTATTTAATTGGCTTGAATTAGGGTTGTCAATTATCATTAAGAATTTCATTGGTTGAATTGGAGTGAGCTAGTCATGCACCAATATTGTGAGAATTTATTTATAGTATCTGAATAAGTTAGGGTCCAATATTGTTGTTCATAATTTATAATCATATAAGATATTCAGAATCAATTTTGTCCAAGACTCTTGATGAAATATTAAATAATGCCAAGAAGTGGATAAGAAGAAACAAATTCTGAGCCATTTTGAAATATAACCACAAAGGGAATGATTCAAAACTTTTCTCAACCAAATACTGTATATTTCAAGTATTTGCAAAAATTAAGACTACTTAATTCAGAAATCCAAGCTGAATAAATTTAACAAAGCAAAATGACATTCAATAAAAAGTTCCTTAAAATTGTACCATGGTTAATAATCTGTTATATGTTAACAAATTTCACATCACATGCCGGTGATAATAAACCTGATTCTGATTCTCTTTTTTCCCCCAACACCTGCAGCTAACAGAATTCAGAGAAAAGATCCAAGCGATACTCCCTGAAATTCCAAAAAGCACAGACATGGAGGTAGCAGAGCCATTTAGCTGGGAAAACCTGTTCAAGTCAAAATGAGAAGATGCTGATTAAACAGAACAATAAATGTGATCTTAGTGTCTGGCCAATTAAACAAAAATTAGCAATTGCACCTTTTGTAAATTAAGGAACTTTATTGTGCTATTTAAAATGTATTGTTATTTGAATGGTTTGAATGCTGTACAGATATTTTGAAGAATAAAATCCTATAAATAACATTTCCTTGTTGAAAATTTCACACCTATTTTGAAGCCAGCAACTTATTCCTGTGAAAGGGACATCTCCACAACTGTTCATTGATTGGTGATTTCCATGTGCACACTTTACAGCAGGAGTTACTGATAAGCATATTGCTCAGTGTTATCTTTTCCCCCTTTCCTATTCTCAGCATGCTGTGGAAAGTGGCCAGTCTTAGGACAACACCTCCCACTTTAAGTAGAAAGTATACAAGTGAATGAGAACTACTCTGAGATCTTCCTCATCTGAATTTAAATATTACAGCATATGGTAGCTTTACCCATTAGGAGCTTTACACAGTGGGACAATTGTGACAACTTGTTTATGTGTTACCTTAATGCCTCAGTACAAATCTGAATAGTTCTAATGTGTTTATAGTGAGCAATATCTAGCAAACAGGACCTAACATTCTAGAATTACCAATTTCTTTTAAATAACTGTGAAACAGATTTACCTTTGCAGGAAGTTTGCTCTTCTTTGCATTCAGTCACGATAGACTGCTCTGTGTGGAAACTTTGCACACACAAGTTTGGAGATGAAGTGACTTGAGGCTGTGCAAGTGCAGTTATGTTAGGCAGCATTTGTGCTAACTTCATATTCTGTTCATTGACATCCTCATCCCTCCCGCATTAAATACTTTCAGATGTCATTAACTCTAAGATAAGTAACTATACAGTTCTATAACAAGGACTCTCCATGAGTGTTTATAGTTTTTAATACCAACCAAATGCACAAGTTCAGCCTGTGGCAAATCCACTTCCCTCTTTGCTTTCGGGGTATTTGGAGTTTTCACTGGCATAGCAGCACATCAGCCATCGTTGCTGTTGAGGCAAAGAGCAGAGGGTATTTCTGGAAAATCTGCAGAGAGCCAACACACCATCATGTTTTCCGGACTTTTATTTGGCTTTCCGGAAATTAGTGAAAAAATGTGACCCACATATACTTAATCAGTTTATTACATTTTACATATACTCATTGTTGGTACAACCAACAAGGAAACTACAATGTTTTTCATCCTTACCCATTGCATGCGTTCAGCTCTCTCCCCCCCCCCCTCCCCCCCCTCGCTTCACATGGAAGGAAACCATCACAAAAGCTTTAACATCACTGCTGATGCGTGAGAGAGTTCTGCACCGTACATGTGAAAATACACATTGCCCATTGGCTGCTACCACTCCAGGTACATCCCATCAATGACCCCTGAGGAAAGGCAATGTTTATCTAACTGCAGGGGGTTTAGTGCATTCTATGCCCTCCAGTGCATGTAGTTCACAATGGGAGCCATCTCACGCACCTCTCACCAGAAAAATAAGCAGTGGTCCTCAAAGCCTCTAATGTTAGTCAATGAGGCAAACCAGAAATCATGCACAAGTATAGGGGCTGAGTAGGAGAAACACTGAATTCGTGTTGATTGAATAGGATGTTGTTATTTTTTCCCCTCATTGGGTATTCTTTTTGAAATAAGAGATGCACATCTGGGGAATTTATGAAAACATTCATAAGATTTTGACTATGACTGCATTACAGAGATTAATTCTAATGTGACAAAGGTATTTGATGCATGGTGGCACAATGCTGGTGTTTATCAAATTACATTCCTATCTTCAATATTGTTTCAGATAATTCACACAATCCCCTTTCTCTAAAGACAGAACTTTGTCCTCATCTTCAATTTTTTTGCTTGACTGCCATCAACCTCCCATCCAGTTTCTTCCACCTTATTTTCCTTTTGGTCCTCAAAATAAGACTTACTTGAATCTTTCATTCCAAAAAATATTTACTTATTCCCTCTCAGCTATCTCTCTTAACACAACTGGCTATAGAGCCTCAGCTGCCTTTCAGAGATCCCTTTCAAAATCTTCCACCTTCCTATTTACTATCACTTTCAAAGCCTGTAAGCCCATGTTTTCAGAGAAGGATACAGTTCACAATGAAACATTATATAAAGTTTAAAAAAGAGAATTATCAAATTAAAAGTTAAATACTCAATAAGTAAAAGTGTTTAAATTAAATTATATTAAATCAAATCAAATGATGTCTCACATTCATTTCAGTGACCCAGCATCAGTTTAACCTGGAGACACAAGCAATGTCAAAAACTGTAAACTAGAACAACAAACAATCTACTGATGGAACTGAGTAGCATCTGTAGAGGTGGGGGGGGGGGGGGGTAGGAATTGTTATGCTTAATAGACATGCTTAATGGTGATTAGCAGCTACTCTGCCCAAGGGTTAGTCTGGTCCATATTTTCACCTCTTATTAATCAAATATCCTTTAGAGCTTATCTAGAGATGACACTGCACAAAACAAATACTTTTTCAAAATATCTATTGTACAATTTTGTCTCTCAGTAGTTATGCTCAATCTGCAATGGCCAATTGGGCTTCATTCCTTCGAAGTTCACCAGCTTTCCAGAGCTTGTACCTGTTTCACTTCCTTCCCCTTGAACCTCAATTGCTTGTCAGAACAAGGGCCAATCTGAAGAAATTGTGGCTGCCAAATCCATTGTCATTTCTGAGGTGCTGAATTTAGTTACAGATTTTATAAATTGTTAATCGTAGATTAATTCAAGTTTAATTGTCATTCAACCATACACATAAATACAGCCAAATGAAACAGCGTTCCTCCGGGGCCAAGGTGTAACACAGTACCAGCATTCACACACAGCACAAGGCACATATAATTAGATAGCCATATAGCCCAAGTCCCTGAGTATCATAGCTTGTAGTTTGCTGATGCATGCGATGTTGTCCTGGAGCCGTGTCTGCAAGAATAAGCATACAGCAGCCCTCTTCATCTTCATTCTAGTGCAGGCACAGACGAAGACAATCCAGCTTGTTTTCCTCCGAGCAAACACAGCTGGGGCAGCTACTGTACTACACCGGCTCCGGCGTCTCCTGCCCTGGGCAGCTGCAACATGTGACCCTGCGGTATGAGGGCTGGCCCACGCAACAGCTGAGGCCACACAGCTCCCCTGTTGCTGGTCTCGCCAATGAACCAGTACACTGGAATTGCAGTATTCTACATTACCGATGTCCAACAGGGTCTTGCGATCACAAGAGAAACGTCCAAAAGAATCATTGGAGGGAATATTGCTAAATTACCTACAATAAGTAATTCTGGAAGACAAACAAGTTTATAATTCACTCAGGCATACTGCATGACTGTTAACGTCATCTTATGCAACGAATGAAGTTCAGATCCAAATTAATCCCCTGCAAAACATTTAATCAATTGGCAAGCCTTTAAAAAGTGCAGTTCCAGGCACATGGCTATTGTTAAGACTTGCCCTTCCCCGTGTAATCCACACATGGTGAATTGTTCTCCCCGTTTAATCCACACATGGTGAATTGTTCTTCCCCTGTGCAATCCACACTTGGTGAATTGTTCTCCCCTGTGCAATCCACACTTGGTGAATTGTTCTCCCCTGTGCAATCCACACTTGGTGAATTGTTCTTCCCCGTGTAATCCACACTTGGTGAACTGTTCTTCCCCGTGTAATCCACACATGGTGAACTGTTCTTCCCCGTGTAATCCACACTTGGTGAACTGTTCTTCCCCGTGCAATCCACACTTGGTGAATTGTTCTCCCCTGTGCAATCCACACTTGGTGAATTGTTCTCCCCTGTGCAATCCACACTTGGTGAATTGTTCTCCCCTGTGCAATCCACACTTGGTGAATTGTTCTCCCCTGTGCAATCCACACTTGGTGAATTGTTCTTCCCTGTGCAATCCACACTTGGTGAATTGTTGTACCTTTAACAAAGTTCAAAAATATGTGCTCTAGAATGTGAAACTACAATCTGATTAAAGGAAGGAGAAACAGCAGGACATTAACCTGACGGGTATGTTGGTCGGTAGCTGAAGAACGCAAACCAAACTTGAACTCATTTTGAACCTGAGCTTCATTCACTAAAGGGTGCAAGAGGGTAGGAGTTATGTTCAACATCTGCAAGTCCACACTCTACTGGCTACCACCACCTGACAATAAAGATTCAGTAGGACTTTGAAAAACATCAATCGCCCCTTTACCTCAGGAGCAACCTCTTGGCAAGGCAAACTTTGATGATGGAATTCATCTGTGCCTTCAATGCACCAGTGCAGCTTTTAGTCAAAGGAGGGCAAGTGTGCCTGAAGATCATGCCCTCAGATGTGGTACAATGCACGTGATCTACTAGGCAACAGTGATCCTGTTCTGCTGATGGCAATTGGACTCCCTACAGAAGACACCTCAAGGCAATGGAAAATTCAACCAGTATGGTCACCACAAACTTCACTGAGAAGATAAGCAAACCATGTCAATGTGCTCTTCCACAAGGAAACACTCATATCTATTTATTTAGAGATCCAGTGCAGAATATGCCCTTTTCGCCCTTTGAGCTGCACTGCCCTGAAACCCCAGTTTAATCCACACTAATCAGAGAACAATTTACAATGGTCAGTCACTGGACTGTGGGAGGAGGCCAGAGGACCTGGAGAAAACCCACAAATGGATATGGGATATACAGAGACTCCTTATCGAGGCCACTGGGATTGAACTTCGAGCTATAATAACTTCAAGCTAACTGCAAAGCTACCGAGACACCCTCGCACACAGTCAGCTCTGCGTTCCATGTCCTTTGCACTCCAACAACAGGCACCCAAGTCTGAGCTCTATCCTGGGAAGCGATGATCTGGTGGACAGAGAAAAGATTCAAGGACGTTCTTTTGAAAACATTGAAATTAGATCCCTGGGAATCATTGGCCCATGACCACACGAAGTGGAGAAGCAGCATCAAATCCATACAGAGCATGCAGAAGAGCAGTAAATGCTGGAAAAAGTGCCCTGCTTCTTTGCTTATGCCACTGTTGCTCTCCCCTCACTCTCTCATCCCTGTCAGACACCACCAACCTCATCTGCAAAGTATCTCCACACTTCAGAATCACCAGAACTAGAGTCATCCTCTATTCCAAGAGACAGTTTAAGAAAATTAGGTATTTATATCTGAAATATCCCAAAAACTTCCAGTAAATGATTAACATTTATGTTTCATTCATTATTGTTGACAATCCAGGGTGCATGACTTTCTCAAAGGTCAAAATTCCAGTGTGCTAATCTGCCTAGTGACGTATTTACAGTTAATTTTGTTTGCCCGTGACTTGTGTCAGTTATTTCTCCCCCAGCATGAAACCTACAGTGAGGAGGAGGAAATATGCATTTTACTGGTCTTATCAATTACCCAACCAGTACTGGGTTTCAAGATCAGTATTTGATATTATTATTATTTATATTATTTGTATTCCTCTATTTAACAAACTATGAAAGAAAACTGCTTTAGTTTTATTTTCATGTCCTATCTAAACAATGCCACATATAAACCTTTCAACTTAACTTCCCAAATTCTAAAGGAATTCCTAATTAGATTTGCAATGAGAACTCAGCAAAGGAGAACTTTCATTGAATCGTTACTGCTAACCCATTGTCTGCATCTACCCAGTTTTCATCATTTTATACCTTGGGACTGATGAAAGAAGGTAAAGCATTCTTAGTGGAGATATTTATTCAAGAACATGAGCAATCCCTCATAGGAAAGTCCCTTTAGTCCTACCTAAATGTAAGTTCTTTCCACCAGAAGGTTTGGAGAAAGTGTAAACCCATATTATATTTTTCTTCAAAATATTTTGGTTCTTTCAGATGGAAAAAAACCATATTGCATAAAATAATCTCAAAGTCTAGAAAAATGCCATCATAGTGTAAATTTACCTTAAAATTCCAACCTGCTTCAGAATAATATGCATAACGGCGCCATCTTCTGGATAATAGTGTACACTGCAAGCAATTTTCATTTACGTTTGAAGTACCTTGGTGGGTTACTGCGTCAAATGTTGCTTGGAACAACGTGACTAATTTGGATTCCATTTTTGATTAATTGTGTATATGATTAGTGAGAAAAGAATGAGGATAAAGGTATAATCGTTTGCACAAGCACAAAAAATAAAGACTTCGGTTCCATGCCAAAATATTTTCCAACAAATGAGCACTTTTCAAAACACAGAATGCAGAAGGCCTGTCAGCCATTTTAATAATTGATCTAACTTGCTTACAATTATTTGCTCCTTGGTTTACACTTGCCTGAGGTTTAGGCAAAGGACTTGCATGAACACCAACTATTTAGTGATACAAATTTTCTTTCAGGCTATGAATCTTGTTATAACAGAGTGAATTTCCGCAAATGAACTTGGGTTTACCTTGGTATTTTAAATTAATTTCCTCTTCCTGGCACCATTTGCTTGTCTTTGAACAGAGCGGTAAATGGTATTCATCTCATGCTACCAAATCATTAGCATGAGATAATACATGGAAATAGTTGTTAGTTGTATATTTGATCCTTTAAAACCTCTGTGATGGTTTCTTACTGATGAACTGAAAAATTTGAATAACATGAAGAAGTGTTCTACATCTTTAGAATTCTCCTCTGATGCTCCCTAATCCTAATAGAGACTGGGTGACAAGAGCTAATAATTGGGCAGGTATGCAAGTCGTATTTGGAGTTCAGCGATGGTGTCCGTGTGAATAATAGTGGAAAAGGTCACATGAACAAACATGCAAAGAATTTCACTTCACACAAGGAAACTAGAGATGCATATAACACCATCTGAACATGGAGACAAGAATTTCAATATAGTTACTTTCTTATCATAATTGATTGTAAGAATCACATTTTCACATGCAAAACTAAATCTGATCCAGGGGCGAGGAAAAAAGCATGTTAATTTTCCTAGTGCAGACATCAACATCCAGAACAGATGCCTGCAGCAGGTGAAATTATCTCAATGAACAAGCAGCCATTGTCTGTTACAGCCGTGATTGCTGGCACTTCCAGGTGTTTTGTGTCAGAAGATCAGATGTTCAGTGAAGGTACCTCCTGCTGTTTGTGACGGCCCTCCCACTTCTGGAAATCTAGGCAGCACTGGCATCGACAGACAAGCTAGGGTGTGACCAGACTGCTTTTAAAAGATGTCAATGTGTGATCGATTTTCCAAATGCACCCTAACAAATCACTTTTTCTTTAATCAGCTGATTGAGCATCACTATTTGTTTTCTGATCTGCACAAAGAGCGGGCAAGGATGCTTTGGCGCCAAAGGCTAACAAAAATCAGGGCAAGGTCAAGTTTATTGTCATTCAACCATATACATGCAAAACGCCAAAGGAAACAACATTCCTCTGGACTAGTGTGCACGACACAGTACATATAACTCACACACAACACATATTACCACAAATAAATTAGCAAATAATAAAATCCAAGACAAGTAGTTGCAGCCCAACCAGTCATGTTCAGTGTTATTGACAGCAATATTGATTAGCACTTACTCACCAACAATTTTCTCACTGACACAGAGTCAGTTTCACCAGTACCAGTTTGCCCCAGACCTCATCACAGCTTTGGCCCAGACCCAGACCCAGACTAAAGAGCTGAATTCCAAAAGTGAGGTGAAAATGACTGCCCTTGAGGGTGACATCAAGAAGCATGGGCTAAATGGAAGACAATGAGCATGAAGTGGCTGGAGTCATGTCTTGCTGCCAGGAAGATGCTTGGGGCAGTGTCCCCAGCCCAGCCATCTTCAGCTTTCCCTTCAATGGCTCAAAGTGGCAATGACTGCACACATTCAATCTTTTTAGGAGGCTAAAGAAATTCAGCATATCCCCATTGACTCTCACCAATGCCGCTTACAGGGGACTGGCTTGTGGAGACAGAAGAGTGGACCGTGGAGTTGTGGAAGGAATGGTACCTTTGGAATGCTTAAAAGTCAGGGGAGAGGAATGGAGGGGCGATGAATCCAGTGGCGGGGTCCTCATGAATGTGATGGAAATCACTACGGATTGTCTACTACACAACTCAGTAGAGCATGGACATTTCAAGCCATTCTCCAGGTTGGAACATCTTTTACTCGTTCCAATTCCTTTTGATTTAAGATTTAAGAGGCAGCCATTCAGCCCATCAAACTTGTATCTATGCAACACTCTCAACAACTCACACCTCCTCAGCCGAGAAAGAAGGGTATGCATCAGATCATGGTGACTACAACACTGGAAGTCATTCATTTCACAGTCCTAACACTCTCCTCTGTGACCCATTCCCCACCACCCGTCTGCCCCATTCTCAAATGCATGTCTGATACCTGGATGAATATTCAGATTGTGCCTCAAGTCACACGTGAAGCATCCTCCAAGTCCAACCGTTCTCCACCTTAGCCCACCCCCACCTTCCTCACAACTTTGTTCCTGCAGTGAGAATGCCTAGATATCAATCATGTACCCCATCACCCATCACAACTTTTTACCACTTACCCACAGAAAGGGGGATTATCTACATGACCCAATTGATGGCTTTGTGGCCATATTTGTGGACGATACAAAGGTAGGTGGAGTGACAATTAGTATTGAGGAAACGGGGTGTCTGCTGAAGGACTTGGACAGATTAGGAGAATGGGTAAAGAAGTGGTAGTTGGAATACAGCATAGGGAAGTGTATGTTCATGCACTTTGGTAGAAGGAATAAAGGCACAGTGTACTTTGTAAATGGGGAGCAAATTCAGAAATTGAAGGTGCAAAGGGACTAGGGAGTTCATGTGTAGAATTCCCTAAAGATAAACTTGCAGGCTGAGTCGCTGGTAAGGAAGGTAAATGCACTGTTAGCATTCATTTTGAAAGGTCCTGTGTATAAAAGCCAGGATGTAATGCTAAAACTTTATAAGGCATTGGCCAGACCACTTTTGGAGTATTGTAAGATTTGGGCCCCATATCTAGGAAAACATGTGGTGGCGTGGGAAAGGGTTCAGAAGTGGTTTAGAAGATTGATCCCTGGAATGAAAGGGTTAATGTATGAGGCACATTTGATGGTTCTGGGCCTGTACTCATTACAGTTTAGAAGAATGGGGAAGGGTCTCACTGAAACCTACCAAATATTGGAAGCTTGGATAGAGTGGACAGCGAGAGGATGTTTCCAATGGTGGGAGAGTCTGGGACCGGACAACACAGCCTCAGAATAGGGCAATGTCCATTTATAACAGAAATAGGAGGAATTTCTTTAGCTGGAGGGTGGTGAATCTGTGGAATTCATTGCCACAGACAGCTGTGGAGGCTATCACTGGATATATTTAAAGCAGAGGTTGACAGGTTCTTGATTGGTAAGGGCCTCAAAGTTCGAAGTACCAAAGTTCAAAGTAAATTTATTATCAAAGTGCATATATGTCACCATTTACAACCCTGAGATTCCTTTCCTTGCCTTGTCTCTGTCTTTACCCACTTGCGTTTCTGTAGGTTGAGCACAAGACTGCTGAGGCTAGCTGGCCCAGGACCTAGTCGACATGCTGGAGATGGTCTTCCCAACTTGTGCTGAAAATCACATCATCAAAGTAGACCATGTAGAACTGTTCATGCCCCCTCAACACACATTCCATGAGGTGCTGAAATGTTGCTAGAGCTCCACACAAACCAAACAACATGACCGTGTAAAGGAAAAATGGGGTCCAGAAAGCAATGTATTCTTTAGACTTTTCATTCAGTGGAACTCGGCAGTAACCTTTACATAAATCCAGTGTGGTGATATACTGAGCACGCCCCAACCTCTCCAGTAGCTCATCTATCCATGGCATGCAAAAGCATCAAACTTGGAGATGGCACTGATCTTTCTAAAGTCCCTCAGGGAACCATCAGGTTTAAACACATTAACTTCTGGACTGCACCATTCACTGTTTGATGGCTCGATGACACCTAGTTCCAACACGGTCCTATCTCTGTCTTCAAGGCACTGACAAGATGCTCAGTCATTCTGTGTGGTCTCTGACCAATGGGTTGATCATCTTTTACCTGGCTGGTGTGCTTGACCAGGTTGGTTTGCTCAGGTTGTAGCTTAAACAAGGTGGGATGCTGGGAGAAGAGACCTTTAGGGCTGTTGTTTGGTGCAGTTCAAGATGGTCAAGATGAGCTTGAGTTGAAACGGGTATCTGTGAGCACAAGCCAGTCCTTTTCTTCAACAGCTTTACTTTCTTGTGGCTTGTGTTCTCACTGCTGTCACACCGTTGGGTTTTGGTGAGGACTGCAAGTCCTTATGAAGGTGAAGGGTTTGAAAATCAGGCAGCAGGCTACAAAAGCACAGTCAGTGCAGCGGTGTTTATTGTGCGTCAGAAGGTGCAAAATTTTCAGAAGAGTGCAAAAATATTTACAGAGCAAAAAAAAGGCAAATAACAAAAATGACAAAAGAGAAAATGCAGTAATTTAGGACTACAGCTCCAAAAACATCAGTCTGAACTAATACATCACACCTTACCACACCCTCTGTCCCTCCCCACCTGCAACAAAATGAGCTTTTCAGTCAGGAAACACGAGGAAATCTGCAGATGCTGGAAATTCAAGCAACACACACAAAATGCTGGTGGAACGCAGCAGGCCAGGCAGCATCTATAGGGAGAAGCACTGTCGACGTTTCGGGCCAAGACCCTTCAGGATCTCCTTTCTTGCGGAGAAAAGGGATATTCCATTCTTTGGAATGCAGGGGGAGCTATTACCATGAGCCTGAACAATTGCACAAAAACCAAAGCAGAATTTCACATCCTTCTTCACAATCGCAAATGTCCACAAATACATTAATCACAGTAAGATCATAATGACATTGCGCAACAAAATCAGTCAACAACTAACCATTTTTCCCCGATCCAGCACTCTCCCCCCATCCCCCAAAATGAACACTTCCGATGAGCATGTGTCACCTCAAACAGGCGCCCTTTTTGAGAGCTGGACCCCACCCATCAGTCAGGTGCTCTCCCTGAAAATGGAAGCAACTACAACCAGGATGTGTCAAAGAATGCCTCTGTCTTGGAGTGTGCACTTGACAAGCGTAACATCAGCATCGTCAGACAGACCTTCTCTGTTACAAATGATAATAATTCAACAAGCAATAAATATAGAGAATGTGAGATCAAAAGTCCTTGAAAGTGAGTCCATAGGTTGCGTTCAGTATTGGGGCGAGTGAAGTTATTGCTTCTGGTTCAAGAGCCTAATGGCTGAGGGGTAATAACTATTTCTGAACCTGGTGGTGTGAGCCACGAGGCTCCTGTACCTCCTTCCTGATGGCAGCAGAGAGAAGAGCACATATCACACAAAATGCTGGAGAAAATCAGCAAGCTGGGCAGCATCTACGAGATAAAGAGTAAACAGTTGATGTTTTGGGCCAAGACCCTTTATCAGGTCCTGATGTAAGCAACTTCACTGGCTTTGGGGAGATGGCAGGAGAATAGGGTTGAGATGAAACATAAATCAGCTACGATCAAATGACAGAGGAGACTCAACGGGCCAAATGGCCTTATTTTGCTCCTCTGTTTTATGGTCCTTTGAGACTGCAAAGATAGAATTTGTTTCCCTCTTTGGATGATCTAACACATAATATTCAAAAGGCTGGAGAAACTCGGATAACACAAAGATGGGTGGTGTTATGGATAATGTAGAAGATTGCCAGAAGTTACAATGGGAATCAGATCAGTTACAGATATTGGTGGAAAAATGGCAGATGAAATTTGATCTGAGCGGTAAAGAGCCAGAGAAAGTGGTTGGGGAGGGTACCATAACAACACTTACAGATGCATTGAAGTTCCAAGTTTTTATTATCCAAGTACATATACGTCACCATATACAACCGTGAGATTCATTTTCTTGTTGACATACTCAATAAATCCATAGAATAATAACTATAACAGAATCAACGAAAGACGGCCCAACAAAGGGGTTCAACTAGGGTACAGAAGACAGCAAACTGTGCAAATACAAAAAGAAATAATAATAATAAACAAATAAGCAATAAATATCGAGAACATGAAATTAAGAATCCTTGAAAGCGAGTCCATTGGTTATGATGGAGCAAGTGATGTCGAGTGAAATTATCCACTTTGGTTCAAGAACCTGATAGTTGAGGGGTAGTAACTGTTCCTGAACCTGGTGGTGTGAGTCCTGAGGCTCCTCTACTTACTTCCCGAAGGCAGCAGTGAGAAGAGAGCATGTCCTGGGTGGTGGGAGTCCCTGACAGTTTATGGTATTGGTGTTTCCATACCACGCTGTGATGTAGCCAGTCAATATACTCTCCACTATGCAGCTAAAGAAGTTTGTCAAAGGTTTAGATGACATGCCAAATCTTTGCAAACTCCTAAGGAAGTAGAGGTGCTATCATGTTCCTTCGTAATTGCACATGTGCTGGGCCCAGGACAGGTCTTCTGAAATAATAACATTTAGGAATTTAAAGTTGCTAACCTTCTCCACCTCTGAAAAGGACTGTCTCATGGACCTCTGGTTTCCTTCTCCTATAGTCTATAATCAGCTCCTTGGTCTTGCTGGCATGAGAGGTTACAACACCACTCAGCCGGATTTTCAATCTCACTCCTATATGCTGATTTGTAAAACACCTTTGATTCTGCCTACGACAGTGGTGTCATCAGCAAACTTCAGTATGGCTCTGGAGCTGTGCTTAGCCACACAGTTATAAGTGTACAGCGGGGGCCTAAGCACACAGCCTTGTGGTACACCTGTGCTGATGGACATTGTAGAGGAGATGTTATTGTCGATCTGAACTGACTGGGTTCTGCAAGTGAGGAAATATGGGTCTAATTGCACAAGGCAGTATTGAGGCCAAGGTCTTGGAGCTTATTGATTAATTTTGAGGGGATGATGGTATTGAACGCTGAGCTATCACAATAAAGAGCATCCTGATGTATGCATCTTTGCTGTCCAGATGTTCCAGAGTTGAGTGAAAAGCTAATGAGATGGCATCTGCTGTGGACCTGTTGCTCTGGTAGGCAAATTAGAGCAGATCTAAGCTGCTTCTCAGGCAGGAGTTGAGACATTTCATCACCAACCTCTCAAAACAATTCATCACTGTAGATGTAAGTGTTGCTGTGTGAAAGCCACTGAGGCAGGTCACCACGCTCTTCTTGGGCACTGTACAATAGAAACCTGCTTGAAGCAGGTGGGTACCTCATACTGCTGAAGTGAGAGGTTAAAGATCTCAGTGAACACTCCAGCCAGTTGATCAGCGCAGGTCTTTAGTACTTGACCAGGTACCCCACCTGGACTGGATGTTTTTCATGGGTTGACCCTCCTGAAGTCTGCTTGCACATCGGCTTCAGAGACTAAAATCATAGGATCATCGGTTGATGTGGGTGTTGGTGATGGTTCCTTCATGTTTTGAGCTCATCTGGAAGCGAAGCCCAGTTGTTACCCATGTCACTTGATTTAACTTTACAAGAGGTGATAGTATTCAGCCCTGTCACAGCTGTCAAGCATCCCTCATTGATTCAAGATTGGTCCAGAATTATCACTTCACCCATGAGGTGGCTTTCTGGAGATCGTACCTAGCCCTCTTTTAACTTTCTTGATCACCAGACTTCAATGCCTCTGACCTGGCTCTCAGCAGATTTTTGATCTCAAAGTTCATCATGGTTTCTGATTAAGAAAACTCTGAATGATTTTCAGAGGGCACACACACCTACAGCTGTTCTAAGTCCATTACAACCATGGTGTATTCATTCAGGTCCCAAGGTGAGTTGTGAACACAGCCAGTACACTGACTTGAACCCATCCCATAGCTGCTCCTTTGTCTCCCGTGACCACCTTTTTGTTGTCCTAACCTCTGGAGCCTTGTATTTTACCTCTGCCTGTTTGCATGTAGGAGAAGGACAGCCAAGTGATCTAATTTACTAAAATGTGGTCAGGGCACGGACGGTAGGCATTCCTTATCTCAGTATAACAGCGGTCCAGTGTGTTGGGACCTCTGGTGCTACAGGTTATATGCTGATGGCAATTGGGCAGGGATTTCTTCAAACAAGCCTGGTTGAAGTCTCTGACTATGATTTAAAAAGCATCAGGATGGACAACTTCTTGTTTGGAAACGGCATCGTGCAGTATCGTAAGCATTTGATTACCGTTGGCCTCTGGGGGTATGTAAACTGCAGTCAGGATTATAGATGAGAACTCCCGTGGTATGTGGCACGGACGGCATTCAACCATTAGGTGTTCCAATTCGGGGGAACACAAGTTCGACAAAACTGCCACATTGGAGCACCCTGAGTTCATCATGGTGCACACAACTTTTCCAAATCAGCAGCTCAGTCCATTTCGTAAATCAGGAAATCCTCAGATCTGATTGCTGTATCTGGCGTGCTGGAAGAAAGCCAAGTCTCAGTAAGAGGTAGAATATAACAGGATCTCATTTCTCTCCGATGGAGCAATCTTGTCCTCAGGACCGCAATTTTGTTCTTCAGCAACTGCATATTTGCCAACAAGACACTGGGTAGAGGAGGCCTCATCTCTGCATTTCAGCCTGGCTTGTAGTCCACCCCCCCCCCCCCCCCCATGCCACCTGCCTCGCCTCATCCACTTGAAAGTGTCGTTCCTGCCTGATCCACCAAATCCTTCAGATGATCGTGAGATCTGTAGGTTATTAAGCTGATTTAAAAGTACATTGCTTAGAGGGAAGTTACATGCTACAGAATGTAGTCAGAGTAATTTGAAAGCGGTATTTTTAACAGTACATTTATAACTATTTCTGCAGCCCACGGAATGTCACCAATGATCACTGACGCCATCTTACAATCATGGCTTACTGCTTAGTATGGCAGTTTGTTTTTCCCAAGACTGCAAGAATCTGCAGAGAATTATTGACATGGTTCAACACATCAATCAGTCAGTAGATAAAAAAGGTTGAAAGCACATACCACCTTCTATCCTGCTTTGACAGGACTAGATTGGATCTCTTACCGAAGATGAAAACTTGAGACAAATCGACATTATCGCCTTGCATCTTACTGTCTTGCAAGCTCTGCACTTTGTCTGTAACTAGCTCACCATATTCTGCATTATTTTATTGCTTTCCCCTTGCCCTATCTCGATGTAGTGATGTGATAAAGTGATCTGTGTCGAAGCCATGCAAAACAAAACCTTTCACTGTACACCAGTACACATGTCGATAAAAAAATCCATTTACTCTTTCAACTTCTCAACCAATGAGCCAGTCCATACCAATATGCAGAAACATTCAGGTGTGTACCGACAAGTAGCAAGTAACATTCACACCACAAACTTGTCTGTATCAGCAAGAGAATCTAGTTCACTCAACAGCATTATCATGAGATCCCACCATTGGTGCAAGTCTACAGTCCCTGAAAGTGGTCGCACAAATTCTTGGAGCGGTGATGAAGCCCAATGATATAAGTTGAGGCACTGAGTTCAAGAGTCAGGAAGTTATGTTGCAGCCTTATAAAACTCTAGTTAGGCAGCATCTGGAGTACTGCATCCAGTTCTGGCTGCTCCATTATGGAGGCTTTGGAGAGGGTGTAGAAGTGGTTTACCTGCCTGGACTAGAGACAATGTGCCAAACAGAGAGGTTGGACAAACTTGGGCTATTCCTCTGGAGCAGCAGAAGCTAAGAGGAGGTTTGACAGAAGTTTATAAAATTATGAGAGGCAGTGTCAGACAGAATATATATCTTTTTCCCCAGAGTACAAATGTCTAATTTTAGAGGGTGTGCACTAAGGTGAGAGGACATAGATTCAAAGGAGATATTTGGGGATTTTTTTTTCCCCCCACACAGAGTGGTAGGTACTTCAAATTTGCTGCCAGGGCTGTTGGTGTAGGCAAATATGAAGGAGTTGCTGAAGAGGGTCTTAGGCACATTAATGTGCAGGAAATGGAAAGATATGGGCCATGTGCAGAAAGAAGGGATTAAGTATCATTAGCTTTATTAGTTCAGACCAACATGATGGGCTGAGGGGACTGTTCTATGTTCTAAACTGGGTGGGTCAGAGGGAAAGGGAAATTCAATATTTTGTGGACTGAAAGGTGGAGGGGAGACCACCAATATAAAAACATTGAGAGAAAGTGTGGAGCAAGAGCTGGCTGGAGGATGAATCCAAGTGTGGGGGTGTTAACACAGGGGAGGGGGGAGACGGAACAATGAAAATTGCACCGGAAGCTGGGAACTGATAGGTGGAAGTGAGAAAGAGCTGAAGATGATGGAATCTGATTGGAGAGGAAGGTGGAGCATGGAACAAAGGGTGTGGGGTGGGGTGGGGTGGGTAGATGGGACCCAGGTGGAGGAGTGTGTGGGAAATGTCAGATGGAGTGCATGGAGGAAGGGAAAGTAACAGTGTTATTGTGCCTGGGACAACTGCAGGGAGAACTGGAAGATCAGGAGGAGATAGGAAAGGGACAGAGGAGGGGGAGCAATTTACAGGAAGTTGGAGAATTCAATGTCTTTCCATGGGGTTGTAGGCTACCTAGGTAGTACATGTGTTTGCACTAGAGAAAGTCAAGGTGGGTGTGAGAATGGGGAAGGAAATTAAAATTGGAGATCCAGAGGGCTACGGTGGACAAAGTGGAGTTGGTCAGTGAAATGGTTGGCCAGTTTGCGTCTGGTATCATTGGCAAAGAGGAGGCCACACTGGGAGCAGGAATACTGTCCACTCTCAGCTCTGGTGGGGTGAGGCTGAATGGTAGTAAAAGCAAAATGCTGCTTAAAGGCCGAGATGTTAACAGAAGGACATATTGCCCAAAAAAGATGCTGCTAGAACTACCAGATGTTCGTCACTTTTCATCCATTGTTCTGAAGGAGCTCAGTGAAAATGGATTGATGTGTCCTCACTTCATCCCACTCAGTCAAGGAGTTTCAGGTCTGTATTCAGTGCTCTCTTATAAATCGTCAATCAACGTGGGAGAGTGGAGTTTCTGAACTGTATCCTTCAACTCTGAAACACTTGAAAGCACAACGTGTTGTACAAATATTCTGCCCTATAACAATCTTTTGTTCAACAGCCACATTTGGAAAGCGGTGATTAAGCACTGTTGGAGTGGTCAGTGAGATCAGGTATTCTTACATGGAATCAGAACGATCTGGAGCAACTAAAGCAGCAAACAAGAGTCAATTCTTCCTGCAAGAAAGCTCAATTGCACTTAGTATTAAAGAGAAGTCAGGAGAATGGAAGAAGTGGTGAATGTGAAATTCTCAAAATGTTTAGGTGACTGTTTTGGTTGAGTTGTTTGAAAGTTGCTGCTGAACTTCCTGGTGAGTGTGTTGGCTCTGGGAATGGCTCAACCAACTCTACAGGTCCTCCAAGTACATGATGGAAATTTTACAGACAGATGGGAATATTCAAGTTAACTTGGCAGATGGTGCCACAGCAATGGAGCTGGATCAGGATACAGACAAGTCCTGGACACCACCTACCACGAAGGGACAGACAGGTGGGCTTTGTTCCACTAAAGCAGGGGCTGAAGGTGGAGATGAAGACAAGATAAAAATTTGTCTCACTGTCCCTCAGAAAGGCTTTCCCTTCAGAACATGTAAATTTAACACTAAAAAAGAATCTTATGACCAAGGCAGAGAAAAGCTGCAATACTTGTGATGAGTGTACTGAAGAATTACTCAGAGACTGAACTGAAGATACAAACATGGAAGGAAAAAAATACTGTACTTCAAAAACTGGCTGGACCTTGGAGAAAACTATGAGATCTGTTGTGCAGCAGAAAGAGTGAAGATGAAAGTAGTTCATCTCAACAGGACAGAATGTGAGTGCAATATGTAAACGCGAAGGAGTCTCCAGCAGCAACAGGAACAAAGACAGCATGATGGCATAGCAGTTAGTCCAATACTTTACAGTGCCAGTGATCACAGATTGAGGTGCCATTCCTGCCACTTTCTGTACATTCTTCCCATGACTCCATTGGTTCCCTCTGGGTGCTCCAGTTTCCTCCCCAAATCCAAAGACGAATGGGTTAGGAACAGCGAGCTTTCGGCAAGTCCTGTGGGCACCGGAAGCATGGCGACACTTGCTGACTGCCCACACCACACCCTCAGACTGTGTTAGTCACTGACTCAAACGGCACAATGGATATGTGACAAATGGAACTCATCCAGTCTTTAAATAAAAGCCCAAACTCAGGCTAAATAAACTCCAGTAAGTGTGTTTTAACTGTGGGAGGAACCATGACCACTTTTGGAGATTGCCTTCACCTTTCATAAAACTTGCAACATGAAAAAAGTGCAATCATTTGTTAAGAATTTCAGAGCTAAGGAGTTATCTCCAGATAAATTAACAGCTGGAATAATTAGTAAGGACCCAATGACAACAGTTCTTGTTGTTTGAGGTTAGAGCTTGTGGGGGGGGGGGGGGGGGATCATGAGAAATGTGTTGTAAGTAGATTGTGAAGTCCAAAGTAATTCTGCTTCACTTGTTCAAGAAAATAACCAAAGATTGTAAATTTACAAAGGTAGAATCACTTGCACGTGTGATTGTTCTGTAGCTCATGTTGGAGCCTGTCTCCCTGTGGAAGGACAGGAACAATTGTGGATAGCACAACCATTTCACCCCTGCTGGGCAGAGGCATGTTTTGAGCATGGATATTATCATATGGAGATAATATTATCTGTATAATGATAAAGATGCTTCAGTAGCACACATCAACTGGATTCATGATACCTATGTAAAATGACCATCAGCCAATCACCTAGCTGTTAATGCAGAACTCTTTCAGGTACTTATTGATTGAATTAGACAACTTAGACAGAGATTTTATGAAATAGTTAACCTGGTGGAACATGAACGTCGTCAGTACCTGCAGCTTTGGAGATAAACACGAAGTAATGACTGGATGGTCCAGTCAGATATTGTTCCTGCAACACCGATGATTTGGATCATTTTAGTGATATTGTCATCTGACATGGTTGGATAGTTCTCGTGATAAAGAATTGAATAAAGCTACTAAACAGAACATTGCCTATTGCTAGTGCTGGAAGATGCAGGTATGCACCTTCATAATGCTCAGATTTTTACAATTCCTGATGTTTGAAATAGATTTGATATGAAGTTTAGATCAACAAGTTTCATATTTAACCACTTGCCTTTCATCCTTTTGGAAGGAACCACCATGAGTGTTGGCCATTTGGGATCGGTTCTTCATCAGTAGATTTCTAAAAGAATATGTATGATCTGGTGGGAGGACTTCACTGCTGATAGTTTCAAACAAAGTTGGGAGTAGTTGTTCAAGTCCACAATATATACTCAGATGCATTTTTTCAAAAGTACAGTGAGCAAGTGGAAGTGCTAAAAAAAGATAAAGTAACTTTTCAAGGTGAGAGTTTGTAGTTATTGATGCAGATTCAGTCAGGTAAAGTATTGTTGGAGATCCCTTCAACGACCAAGGATCCAATGTTTGTTCAGACTTGCTCAAGACATCTATTAGATATGGCAAATCTTTTCAAGCATTTAAAAACAGAAACAATACAGAGTAGTTCAGGGGAGAATCCAAAGACGTGTTGCTGAAAAATGTTTAAGGTAGATTCTGTATATTGGTTTATAGATGTTTTGATCTTAAGACATTACTTTAAAACAAAATTTATTTCAGTCTGATCATGAAGCAACATTGATACAGGCTGGATCACCAGTTCCTCCAAGAGGACCACAACCTTGTCATGATTTGGGGGCTTGCATGCCTCAATGACTCTATGTTGGCTGAAGTCAAGGCTTTATGCTTTGGCTCTTGGTAGGGTCACCCATACCAAACAGGTCAAAGGGGCAGAGGCTAGATAAAGAGAGGTGTACCGGTTCTCTAGGTTGGGATGGGGTTGGGTTCAACTCAGGGCCAACACTGAATGGTCAAACAAAACTGTTATAGAAACAGCAATGAAGAATCCTACATTTGAGTGTGACAGTATTCCTGAGTCTCCACCCAGGACTTGCACGGCTACAGTAGTGAAAACCAAGAGGAAGCTACTGGCACGATGAAGGAAGCTCTGGACACCAGACAGAGATGGAGGATCTTCATTGCTGCCATGAACACCAGCAGCATGACTGGCAGTAAGTAAGTAGGATAACCAGTTACCTGTACAGCAGGGGCATCAACAGAAGGCAACAATGGAACGTGCACCGATCCTGAAGGATCTCCAGGCAGTTGGGTTTGCCTGTGTTTGGAACCAACATTGATGGCTGGATGGACAGGGATGATGAAACAGATCATCATCTATTGAAAGAATTGTCCTCTCAAACACCTCACAGAATTCAACAATACTGCTGACATTGCAATGACTTCCTTTGAACATACTTTTCACAAAAAAGGAGGAGGGGATGGTGGTAATTTAAGCACAGATGTTAGATCACAATGTTAAATAGGCATCAGATTTCTGCATGGACAATGAAACCACGTACACCACCTCACTATTTTTTGGCCTCTTATTTAATTTATTTTTATATATTTTTTCTTATGGTAATTTGTAGTTTTAAAAATTATGGATTGCACTGTACTGCTGCCATGAAACTACATATTTCATGACATATGCCAGTGACATTAAACCTGATTCTGATTGTACCTGTGATTTTTATACGTGAAGAAAATGAGCACTTCAAACACCTTCATTTTGAGATGCATTTAGGGAAGTGCTTAAAGGACTGAATGCAGATGATCCCTTAAAGGCAAATGAGAGGGTCAAGTTGAGATGATGGAACGTCTTTGCTTTTGCTTTGAGTGTTGGATTTCCTTGTACAGTTAGTTCAAAGGATAACTTATGAAGCCAGCAATGTCAAGAGCAGCTGTCAGTTGCTGATTCACATATCTTGGCAAAGAAGGTTGCATTTGAGGAGTTTGGATCATCTCTATTGGCTGGGAGACATCAGTGTGAAAGCAATGTATTTCAAAGTGCCAAATTTGTTTGGCACATTGAAATTAGCCAAGTACAGAACTTATACTCAAATGTGACACTATGAACAAAATTTTAGTGATGATTAGCACCGATCTAAACTTCTTGGCTGAACACAACCTTTATTCAAGTGTACGGTTTAGTTCAGCTGGCAGACATTGAATCAAGCTCAGAAAAAACCTTCCCTAGGTCTGGAATACCAGACACCCTGGTTACTGATACCAGACCATAATTTAGCTCCTCAGAGATTACGCCGCTTACTGAGGTAGGAAACTTCAGGCATATGACACCATCATCTCTCTGCACACAATCAAATAGTAAAGCTGAGAATGTATGGAGCCTGACGTACTCTGTCCAGGAAGAGCTACTATCCTTCGTTAGATGTATTGTTACACTGACAACAAGTGAAGGAATAATAACTATTCCTGCACTGAGCTGAAAGGTTTGTAGATACAAAACACTGCATCCTACTCCAGAGCCCCCCCTACAACCTTAATGGAGTTACGTCATTTTACATCAAATTAAAATTGATTTTGTTTTGTAATTAAACTTGACTATGTTTGTAATTGGAGAGGAACTGATACAATATTTATCCAATAAAGGCATCTTTAACACTCAGGTTTATATCAGGGAAAATCCACCAGGAACTAAGCAAGATTAAGCTGTATTGGTAACAGGTATATGAAGCAGAGTTCTTACCGAGTCTGTTGCAGCTATTATAAAAACTGTAATGCTTCGAATTACAATGTTGGCGTGTGCAGCCTATCACTCACATTGTGTCTCTCAGGAGTCCACTGTGCTCCCTATCATAGTGATGGATGAAAAACATGCTAAATCTTAACACAGAAAAATTAACTGAGCCATTATTTTAAGTGCAGAAACAGCTTCATTTACTATGCCAAGCTGACATAATGTATACCGAACGGTGACATTATAAGTAACCCACACAATTACTCATAAAGCATTGTAACTGCAGATAAAAATTGCTGCTCATTTATGTTGAAGTGATAAATGAAAATTTACTCCTTTGGCATTACCTTGTTAATTCAGTTTTTCCCTCAGCTTTAGAAACATCTCCACAGACAGCATTAGGCATGGCTCCTACTGCACTAAATAGAAATTAAAACATGAGGCATTGGAATGCAGAAACTAACAATTTTTCTAAATAAAGGTAATCATTCACTGATTTATTCAAATCAATGGCACTGGGTTTGAACTGCAGATAGTCACTGGGTTGCTATTTTAATCAGGTGAGCAACCATTTGAGCTGACTGCAGCATGGAGGAAAGGCTTGATCACAACTAAACTGAGCAAGGGATTTGTTTCCCAACAAGGATAACACTAATGGCTGTAGTCAAAGCTTTCATACAGATAATTTTATAACATTAAATCACAAAAGATCTAGTAGTATGATAAACAGTATGTCACGTAAACTAACAACCACCACTCCTCAAAGAGTCGAAGCACCTTTCTGTTGACAAGAAAAGCATAGTTTGTTTACTTTTTGAGATGTAGGCAAGACTAGCAAGGCCATTGTGTTGGCAGAGGAAAACCACAGTTTTAACGTGGCCAGTCCAATTGAATTTCCGCTCCATGTGGTTAACCACAGTGGGGTCATGGTCATTGAATGTCTAAGGCAAGTGATCAGATTCCCTGTCTTATTGAGATGGTTGTTGCCTGGTATTTATCTGGCACAGATATTACTTGCCACTTGCCTGAACATTAACTGAGACTTGCTGCATTTCGACAGGCTGCTGAGCTGAAGCTAATGGAGTTAAGCATTGTGTAATCTGCAGACTTCCTCACTTCTGACCCAGATGGAAAGAGGATCACCTACATCCTGATAACCACATTAATACAGTGGCTGTGTGAGCAAGTCGGAGCCCATATCACCTAATAACCAAAATTTCAATATTTTATTTTCATCCCTTTATGCACCCGTTGTGCTTGTTCTCACCCTAAGTCATTATTCAGAGTTCTGAGAAAGTGGAACTCCAACCTGCAAAGATAAAAATGAAGTAGGTAGCATTGATACATTCAGACAACGAGGAACAAGATTAAAGGTTTGGTTCAATTAAATATGATGGGATTCTGATGGAACATTGGTGTGGACTTCTTAAAATGGTCCACTTGCTGTCAATTGTGTTGCATTGAATGATTGTAACACTCAGCATCAGGAAGACCAAAGAATGTATTGTGGATTTCAGAAAGGGTAAGATGAGGGAATACACACCAGTCCTCATGAAGGGATCAGAAGTGGAAAGAGTGAGCAATTTCAAGTTCCTGGGTGTCAATATCACTGAGGATCTAACCTGGACTCAACATATTGATGCAGCTACAAAGAAGGTATGACAGTGGCTATTTTTCATTAGGAGTTTGAGAAGATTTGTTATGTCACCAAACACTCGCAAATGTCTACAGATGTTCTGTGGAGAGCATTTTAACCGGCTCATCAGTGTCTGGTATGGTGCTACTGCACAGGATTGAAATAAGCTACAGAGTTGAAAACTCAGTCGGCTCCATCGTGCAGACTAGCCTCTGTAGTATCCCGGACATCTCAAGGACTGATGCCTCAAAAAAGGTGGCATCCATCAATAATGGCTCCCATCACCCAGGTCATGCCTTGTTCTCATTGCTACCATCAGGAAGGAGGCACAGAAGCCTTAAGACACACTCAGCAATTCAGGAACAGCTTATTCCCCTCTGCCATCCAATTTTTGAATGGACATTGAACCCGTGAACATTACCTCTCTACTTTTTAATTTTTATACTACTTATTTAACTATTTAATATATACTTACTGTCATTCATGTTTTTTATGTATTGTTATGTATTGCATTATACTACTGCCGCAAAGACAACAAATTTCATGACATTTGCTGGTGATATTAAACCTGATTCTGCGAGTGACAGCTGGAATATAATGCAATAGAGAGTTTCAGCGTGGTGATAGGAAAATCTACACACAGTGTACATCCAGTGAGCCGGTGTTCAAAGTAAATTTGTAATTAAAGTACATATATGTCACCAGATACAACCCTGAGATTCATTTTCATCCCATTATGCACTTATTGTGCATGAAGTGGCCTGGCCCCGTGAGAAAATGCAGGAGATTGGGACCTAGTGTAATTCTGTAAGCACGCAGATTCTCAGCAAACTAGCCTGCTGCCAGTTTAAATGCAGGTAGAAGAGTTCTGAGAAGGTTTTGTTTATGAAGATGGGAAGCAGACAACAGATTAACTCAAAATGAATTGATAAAGCTGAACCCAAACATTACGGAGCTCAACAAAACTGAAAATTCATAGCTAACCCAGGGCACACTGTGACTTTGATGAGGGCTGCTTCACTTCTGTGACAGAGGTGGAAACCTGCATCTCGGTGTTCCAACAGGGGACCATGAGAAAGACAGGCATGAAATGGATAGCAGCAGGAAGTTCAAGGACTTCCAACAAGTCTGACAATAGGGTAAAAACACAAAATGCTCCCAGAACTCAGCAGGCCAGACAGCACCTATGGGAGGAGGTGACGATCTTTTGGGCTGAAACCTTCCTTATGAAGGGTTTCGGCCCGAAACGTCGTCACTACCTTCTCCCATAGATGCTGTCTGGCCTGCTGAGTTCTGCCAGCATTTTGTGTTTTTATTTATTTCCAGCATCTGCAGATTCACTCGTGCTGACAATAGGGTGCTTGGTGGTCAGCAAGTTCAGGAGAGGTTAAGTGTGCACCATTTTGTGGTGGAGCTTACTATCTGTTTGTGTACCCAAAATACTGCACAGCTTACAAATTACTTCAGTTATTGATTTTATGTAGAAACTGAAACAAATTTGTGAGTTCCAACAACTAGCAACAAATCACCAGATAACTTGTTTCTTTTTGGCGTGATGACTATTTGTCAGAAAACAGAAAGAATGTTCAGAGTTCTTTTTCTAAGTAGTATCTTAAAAGTCTGTTGCATCAAGCTTAAGCTACAGAGGAGCTTCAGGGAAACTTCAATAAATTACACCCTCTCCGACTTTCTTCCTGCATTCACGACCAGTTACCAGGACTAACCATTAGGTGGCACTGCAGCCCGTCTTTGAAAAACATAAAGCGATTACAACACAGGACAGCCATTCCCTCAGTAGCTCCACGTCAGCTCCCAGCAGATCAATCCCATCAATTCCACTTCCCTCCTCCTCATTTCCTCTGTAACCCTGCAAGCTACCTCTCAAATACCCATCAATTCTTCTTTTGATTATTTTGCTACTTAGCCAAGCCGGGGGGGGGGGGGGGGGGGTCACAGTTTTCAATGGGCGAACTGACTTACTGTCCGCCCCTATTTGGGGGGTTGTGGGGAAAGTTGAGCACCTGTGGGAAACCCAGGTGAAAATGTGCAAATTCCACACAGGTGACAGCCAAGTTAAGGAATGAACCCAAGTAAAGGGCTATCCTCCTGTGACATGCCCAAGATCTCCACATTGGTACAGAAGGAATGCAGACAAACCAAATTATGATGCAAGGGTAGCTCACACCAGCAGGTGTCTGATCAAATCTCCTGAGTGGTATAAAATAACTCAGAAATGGTGTTACTGCACTCCTTTGTGAGGGAATACTGATTTAATATAATGCCGACTAAAACATTAACCACAGAACCTTTCTCCATTTGTCACTCATTATCTTTCATATCTCAAATAAAGTCCCAACTGGAGCTTTTCTCATTCTGTATAGAAGCAGAAAAGTTCCATCTACATTATGAGATTCAGTAATGTTGTGCTGTGAAGATTACTGTGAATCACAGGATGAACCAAGCCCAGTCTCGTCACTGGCTCAGTTTTAACATACAGTACGATGCTGAATTTCAGCCACAGGTCATAGGGATTTTAAGTGGTCAATGGGATTTGTTTCTTTTGGAGTGATATCCACGATCTGTCCCAGACTTCCTTCTTTGATGAAAAAATAGTGATCCACAATTATTCACTCAAAGAATAATTCTCTGCATAGCTTAAATATGCAATAAGTTGTTATTTAATTTGGAACAGGAGATGAGTCCAAAATCGAGTCCCAGAGCAGCCATCTGTTGTGCCATGGCTTATATGTTATAAAAGGCTACAAAATGAAGTTGGGCAGCATTGTTGACAACAATTCCTTCCTTCCTAATGACCTTAATGCATTCTCTACACATTTTGAACCAAACAGGATTGGAATGTCACCATCTGCCCCAACAACCTCCGGTGCACCTGAATGCATAGTCACCATTGCAGACATAAGATCAGCATTTTGAAGACTGAGCCCATGGGAAGCATCTGGCCCAGATGAGGTTCTGGGCTACGTTCCTTAGGTCCTGCACAGATCAGCTGGTGGGGATATTTGCAGAAATCGTGGTATCTAAGGAAAAACAAGATAATATACCTTAATGACCACCATCTGTGGCTTTGACATCTACCATCATGAAGTTCTTCAAGATGCTGGTCATGGCACACATTAACTCCAACCTCCCAGACAATCTCGATCCATTGCAATTCACATACCACTATCTCCTTGGACCTACACTCAACTTGAACATCTGGGCAGTAAAGACACCTACGTTAGACTGTTGGTTATTGACTACAGGTCCATCTTCAATAACATAATTCCAAGCAAACTCATAGATCAGGTACTCAATACCTTCCTTTGGATGTTTGACTTCCTGACCAACAGGCCACAATCAGTAAGGACAGGAAGAAACACCTCTGCCTCTATTATTCTCAACATTGGTGCTCCACACGTTTGCATCCTCAGTCCCCTACTCAATGCACTCATGACTGTGGCCACATTCTGCTCCAAGCCCATCCACAAGTTGGCAGATGATACCACCGTAGTGGGCCGTATGTCAAATAGTGATGAGTTGGAGTAGAGAAGGAAATAGGTTAAGTGACATAGTGTCATTGCAACAGCCTTTCCCTCAGGAAAACTGAAGGGCTGGTCACAGCCAGAAGGAGTGCTGTACACATGCTCCAATGTACGACAACGGTGCTATGGTCGAGAGGGTTGAACATAGGAGTGAACATCTTCAATAGTCTAGATACAACCATGTTGACACTACAGCAAGAAAACACACCAGTGCCACCACTACTTCCTCAGGAGGCTAAATAAACTTAGCACGCCCCTATCAGCCTTCGCTAATCTTGGATCAACACCCACAGAGAGCATCCTGGCTTGGTCTGCATCACTGCTCTGCCCTGACAACAAGAAACTGCAGAGTTGCAGACACTGTTCAGCACATTGTGGAAGCCAGCTTCCCCTACGTGAATTCTGTCAAAACTTTGGCTGCCTCGGTAAAACAGCCAGAAAAATCAAAGACTCCACCCGTGCCAGACGTTCACCTCTCTCCCTCCTCACATCGGGCAGTAGATACAAAAGCCTGGAGGCACGTTACCACCAGCTTCTAAACTGTCATTGTAAGACTAATGAATGGTTCCCTAACACAACAAAGGTGAACTCTGAACCTCCCAATCTACCGTGTTATGATCTTGCACCTTATTGCCTAAGTGCACTTCACTTTTCCAGTAACTGTAACATTGTTATTGTTTTACCTTGTTCTACCTCAATGCACTATTGCAATGAATTGATCTGTATTAACATTGAATTGATGTTGTATGGACTCTATATAACGCACACTTCTCACTGTACCACAGTACATGTGATAATAATAAACTAATTTACCAATATAAAAATTTGATTAGTGGGAGAAATAGAGTGAAATCAGTCCTTGTATTTTTTGAGTTTGCTAGCACTTAAGGCACTGCTAGGTAGATTACTGGGATTACGTTCTAGAGTTAAACACCAGAAACTCCACTTGAATTTTCAAGCTCTCCTAGTTACAGGTTTTCTGGAAGCCCAATAAATCCATTAGCTTTCCTGGCGATGAAGTTAGATTTGTGATCTATTGCAGCAGAGTCAGGTGGGACTGACAGCTTTACACGATATACCTGTCACCCAGCACAAGCAGATTTAATGCATCTCTGAGGGACTTCTTAGTAAACCTTTGGGTAGATTGTGCTGATCCCAGCCTAAACTTCACTAACACCACAGCTGAACTATTATTACTCATTTGAGGCATAGCAGGCATGAGGGGCAACAAGGCAGCGGGAATGAAAATTCCAATCTCAGGCCAGCATGGTGCCTTCAGACAACTTAAGTGTCCTGATGCCTTTCTACTGTTTCTATATGTCAATGACAGGGAGCTTTGGAAACACTTGAAACAAGTGATTGCAAAATTATTAGCAAGTCTAATTTTATTTAAATCACACAAAACTGCTGTTAGTTAAATATATAAGAGAAATATACTCGAAGTTTACCTTTTAAATGAAGTCTGGTGACCCCATTCAAAAGAATGGGGCTGGGTCACTGGTACCAGCTATGGGTGATATAAACTGAGGGGCCAAATACCAAGTGCACTTGCTCCTTAACTGACAACATAGAGCACACCTTCGACTTGATGACAAATCCTGAGATGGAGCGAGGCATCAGGTATGCATGCAGTTTCCCTCTAATGGGTTCTCTTGTACACTGTCCCTCACTGACAGATTGGTGGTTAGTAGTCACAGCATCCCCATCTTGCTTTTTCAAAAGCCAAGTCATACATCTACTTTGAAAAGCATACAAATGCTAACATCTCTGCCCTTTATTGAAATCTCTGGTAGATTTCATGGTGTTAATTTTGTTTGGCAGATAATACCAGTGTCACTAGCAGTATTTGCATTTGAAAGCAGGTAATGACACAAAATTGTGAGCAGTCCAAATGAAGCAGGAGATGCCCAACAGCATTTCTGCACAAAAGCTGTTGAGGCAGAAATTATATCTGAGCTATCACAAAACAGCTTCTATTTATAAGTGAATCTGACAATGAGGAAATCGACAGGATAGTAAGAAGTAACATTATACTATTTACTGATAACATCGCACCATGTGATCAGCTGGTTGTCAAAGGGAATCCTGACGGCATTCAGCACTGTTTGAAGCTGATTATGTGACAGGACAATGGATGTTACAAGCAAAATCATGTGCAGTAGTGGTATAAGTAGCAGAATGTAATAGACCTATTTTTTTGCCAGAGCAATAAATTATTGAACTGCAATACATCCGTGTGCTTCTTCTGAGCCAGCATCCTGGATTGAATGACTTAACATCTTCAACTCTGGAGGTCAAAGCTGTATCAAACCATTCATATTACACCACTTAACCATCCAGGGAAAGGTGGCAAATGAGAACAAAATGCTTCGGACATTGTTAAAGAAAGCTCTGGTTAATCCAAAGTTATTATCAGATAGATAAATCAAATACTGAGCTGCACTGTAATCAATTATTACTATACATAAAGACACAAATCTAACTGCATCAGATTCCTAATGTTTCTTCTTAGCCAGTAACAGCTGAGTTTTTACAGAGTGGTGGGTGCCTGTAAAGTACTGGAGGCAAATACAACAGAGGCGTTTAAAAGGCTCTTAGATCGGCACATGAATGGAGGAATATCCACTTATTGAGATACTGAACTGAATAGGCCCTTCTGGCCCTTTGAGCTGCACAGCCCAGCAAACCCCGGGTTTAACCTCACCTATCACCAGACAATTTACAATGACCAATTAATCTACCAACCAGTCTGTCTTTGGACTGTCTTCGGAGCACCCAGGAAGAACATACAGACTCCTGACAGTGGATCCTTTGTAGGCAGAAGAGATTAGTTAAGTTAGGAATCTAATTACTAGTTTAATTCTGTACAATATTCTGGGCGAAAGGGCCTGTTTCTGTGCTGTAATATTCTAAGTTATATGATTTGACACTCCATTATATCATTATTTTGTGTGAAATGAAAGGCACGTTTTTTATATTGTGAAATTATAGATTTCAAAGTAGAACAGAGGATGCAATTACACTGGCTCTCCAGCTAGCCTTGGACCACCGAGACAATAGCAAAACTTACATCAGGCTACTGATGATTTATTTCACCATCATCCCTACAGTACTAATCAACAAGACTCAAAAGCTGGGTGTCTAAACATCTCTCTATAAATGGATCTTTGACAGTCTGTGCAGATTGGCATTAATATCTCCACCTTGATGACAATCAGCATAAGTGCGTACCTCAAGGATGCATGCTTAGCCCACTGTTCTACTGACTCTGCATTCATGACTATATGGCCAGGCACCGCTCAGATCTATCTATAAATTTGCCAGTGACACAAATGTTGTTGGCAGAAGACAGAGGAATGAGATAGATCAGCTGGTAGAGTGGTCTGGCAACAAGAATCTTTCACTTAACCTCAGTAAGACCAAGGAAATGATTGTGGACTTCATGAAGGAGAAATTAGAAGAATACACAGCAGTCCTCATCAAGGGGTCAGCAGTAGAAAGGGTGAGCACTTTCAGGTTCCAGGATGTCAGCATCCCTGAAGATCTATCCTGGGTCTAACATTTTGATGCAGTTATGAAAAGAGCACACCAGCAACGAGACTTAATTAGGTGTTTGAAAAGATTTGATTCCACTGTCTGGTATGGAGAAGCCTCTGCACAGTATCAGAAAAACAGCTCAGTCAGCTCCATCACGGGCACTAGTCTCATCTTCAAAAGGTGGCATCCATCATGGAGGATTTTCACCATCTCGGACATGCCCTCTCGTCATTGCTACCATCAATGAGGTACAGGAGCCTGAAGATGCACACTCAATGTTTTAGGAATTGCTTCAAATTTCTGCATAAACCCATGAATACTACCTCACTATTCTGCTCTCTTTCTGCACTATTTATCTATGATTTTATATATTTTATTGTAATTTATAGTAATTTTAATGTATCAAACTAATGCTGCCACAACAAATTTCATGACAAATGTCAGTCATATATCAGATAAATATATCAGATAATTAACCTGATTTTGATTCACACACTTGTTCACTCCGACAACAAACCAGTCAGTCTTAGGGGAAAGATTATTTCAGAGGTAAGAGGCTGAACACTTACAAAACTGAATATAAAAGTTTAACCTTTTGACTCTTGAAAAGCATTCTCCTGCATGAGGATTAATAATTAATTTTACAAATAATAATTAACTCTGGGTATATTGCATAAGCTTTTAAGTTCTCCCCAAACGCAACAAATTAGCATGTCCTACAAATGTCATTGATTTGATATCCTGACACTCCAAGAATAACAGGAAATAGTTCAGAATGGTGCTGGAGCCTTGCTCAGTTCGTCCTATGACTTCTCATCTTAGTCAAGCTTCACCTGAGTAAAAGAGATGGAAATTCTGCTGTTCAGAGTCAACATTTATTTGCAGCCAGAAGACATTAAATAAATTCACACTATTTAAAAAAAAATATTAGTAAAACACATAAGCACACACAAATGCTGTGTGTAGATTATATATGATCCCTTGCCTACAATCACAGGTCTTAAAATTCACAGAATTTACTTAATTCCGTTTGAAGACTGAGAGGCGTGATATATACCTGTCTAGTTGACCACAGTTAGAGGGGATGCCACATGGCCCCCCCAATGCATTTGATGATGACCTGGTGAGATGGGGTAATGGGTTGAGGGGGAAAAGGGTGCAGATTTCTGCTGGGAGTCATTTCAGACAACTTGCAAATTTCATGGAATACATGACAACTTCCAGTGCTGTGGCTAATGCACACATTTTTTAAAAAAAATTGAGTTAGAAAAGACCAATTATATTCATGAAACTTTTATAATGCAAATGTACTAATTGTACATCAACACTAATTTAGCCTATCATGTGAAAGGCAAATGTTCCTTCAACCGCAAATGAAATGAGATGTCCTTACTTATTGAGTCTTGGATGCTTAAATGCTTTTTAATTTTGTATGTTGTTATTATGAAACAGTTCTTTATACAACATATGAATAGAGGGAAGAGTTCCCTCTATTTGACTGAATTTCAACTTCAAATGGCATTGCAATGGTCACTTTCATTTCCCCAATGATTTTTTTTAATAAACTTTTTTTATTGTTTTCAAATAGTTACAGAATAAAAGTGTGTGAAAAAGAAAATATGTGTTACCCATCCCCCCTCCTCTTAACCCCTCCCCCCTAACATCCCTATTGAAAGAAAGAAGAAAGAAAGAAAGAAAGAAAGAAAGAAAGAAAAAAAAGGAATGCCTGGATATTGGAGGATCCCCACATGCTCCATGGAGTTTGTAATAACTTTAGTATATATATTTATTTCTTTCCCCAAGTAACCAATTGTTTCATCTTCGGAGCACCTATATATTTAATCCTGTCTTTTGTAAATAAGGGCGCCAAATTTTCAAAAATGTTTCATATTTATCTCTTAAATTGTAAGTAATTTTTTCAAGTGGAATTCAGCCATAAATTTCTTTCTTCCAACAATCTATACTTAAATATGTATCCGATTTCCAAGTAACTGCAATAGCTTTTTTGGCTACTGCCAATGCAATTTTTATAAATTCTTTCTGATATTTATTTAATTTGGATATCAGTTTCTCAAATCCGATTGCTGCATTATTGTCACACTGTGGGCAGCATTTTACAGTGGACACATGGGACTAAAGGTTCCTTGAGACTGTCCTAAACTGTTTTGTATAATACTAAGCTCTACTTGAAACTTTTGGGCAAATAAAGCTGAACACACTTGCCTGCAGTATAATCCAGGTAACATTAATAATCAGTTTCAATGAGGAACAGTCTCATCAATTACTCCAAGCATTTAACATCAGTACTGTCAGCGATTCTCCACGATTAACATCCTAGATGTGGGGAGTAGGAGTAGGGGTAATGACCATTGAACAGAAAGTGGGGTTGGCCATGTAAATATTGAGCAGCAATGGTTGAAAATCCAGCTGTGAGTGACACCTCAAAGCCTTTCCAACATCTCCAAAGCACAAGTCTTGAAGGGACAAGAGTGTCAGAATACTCGTCAGTTGCTTGGATGAGCAGATCCAACAACTCTTACAAAGATATGATCCAGGACAAAGCAGCGTCAACCAAAACGATTACCAACTCCACAATTGGCATGTAGTGATCAACAGCTTCTAGAATTTGCCAAACACATGCACTTTACCACGTTAATGTAAGCCGCCAACCCAGAGGTCCCCTCCAAATCAAACATCATTCATGGAAATATATCACCTGCAGTTCATTATCATTGTGTCTACACACTGGGAAAGGCTATCTACCGTGTCTTCACAGAAAGGGTAATCAAAAGTTCACCGTGGCTCAGATAGTTTGGAATGAGGCATTCCAGGGATATCCATTCCCTGCAAAATGAACAATTAACACAAGAGAAGGATTTTATTTCACATTAATAGTGGCTGAATTCAATCCAATGATTCCTGAGGTAAAGGAAAGGTAAAGAAACTCATTGTTAAGAAAGAAATGTTATTTCTTTTGTATCAAGATACAAGTATAAAGCTCCAAAAAAAACCAATTTTCTTAAAGGTTAATCAAATGACAAAATTGTATACAAAACGCAGGTTATTTAAAATTATTCTCCGGATGAATTGGTTAGTAACAAAATTATTATCCATAGTCTATGAATTCACATGAAAAAATAACAGCAGTTACTTAAAATACAAATACATTCAACATAAAGAACTTAATTAGTTTTAGTTTTTCTTGTTGAACATTCCAGGGAATGTACAATTCAGCTGGAAAGATTCACTGGAAGTATTTGAGATTTTCCTTTGAAAATTCACCAAGAGATTCCTGAAGGTCCTGGTCAGGATCAGTTGGTGGTGTACTTCTAGATAGCATCAAATTTTTACTTGGAGACACAAGAGACAGCAACAATGCACAGTCTACTGGAAGAACTCAACTGGTCGAGTGGCACCTAGGGGTGGAAGGAAGTTGTCAGCATTATGAATCAAAACCCTGCATCAGGACTGTGAGTGGAGAGATGAGATATCTGCTGTAGAGAGGAGTAGCAAGAAAGGATTCCCAGGCGACTGGTGGACTGAGGAAGGGTGTAAGATGACAGTTGGATAGTGACTGGTAGGGGAGGTGAGCATGGGATGTTGTAAGACTTGGCAGGTGAATGTAGTTGGAGGCAGTTGGATACAATAGGGTCTTTTAAAAGGTACATGGAGATTAGAAAATAAAGGGCTATATGATAAGAGAAATTCTAGGCAGCTTCTAGAGTAGGTTACATGGTCAGCACAACATTCTGGGCCAAAAGGCCTGGAATATGCTGTAGATTTCAATGTTTCTAACCAAGAGAGAAATGGAAAAAAAAAGTAAAACATGTGGAATAGGATGGGGAAAGGTAATGCAGAGATGGGAGACAGCTGCCTCAGTAGTTATGTGGATCAGGCCTTCCTGCCGCGGCATCACCTGGTACCCGGGGAAGAGACGCTGGAGGCGGTGTGGGAGAGAAGAGGCACGGCTGGCACACTGGAATCCATGCGGGATTAGGGTCTCCTCCTGTCAGTGCTGTTCTCCGGTGTTTGTTCCCAAAAAGATGAGCTGGAGTTACCTTCACTTCGGTTGTGGGAGATGGGGAACTGCTGCCTGCTTGTTCTTGCAGAATCATGGCTCCAGAACAATATTCCTCACCATCACTCTTCAGCTCATGCCAGTCAGGGACTTGTACTAATATTGTTTTATGTATGTGCTATTTTAACTATATGAGCTGTGCGCAATGTGTGATTGTATGTATTGTACTGTGTTTTGCATCTTGGCTCTAGAAGAAAGTTGTTTTATTCAGGGGGGGTGTGTGTGTGTGGTTGAGAAGGTCATGGATGGATAGGTCAGTATGGGAATGAAAAGGGGTGTTGGAATGGTCGGCAACAGGAAGCTTGGCACCGTTTTTGTGGACTGAGCGTAGGTGTTCTGTTAAACAGTCACTAAATCTGCACTTGTAGAGGAGGCCACTTTGGGAGCACTGAATGCTATTTAGGTCCCTGGATGGTGAAGGAGAACGTGCAAGGATAATCGTTGCATCTACTGTGAGGCAGGGTAAAATGCCAGGGGTAAGGGAAGGATGAGTGAGAGGGATGAGCTGAGCAGGGAGCCACGATTAGTGCTTCGTTTGAGCATTCAGCAAGATTAAACTGTTGACATTCACCTGAAGGAACTGCAATAAAAGTGGGACAGGTTGCAGAATCAGTTTGCTTCCATTGTTATCAGACCTCATGGTGGTTTGATCCTGATCTTTGTAAAAGCTGAACAGTTGAACTGGTGAACTGGTGAACTGGGGCTTATCAGGTCAGCAGGCTGAAATGTAAAATCAAAGATTAAAAAATAGGAATTTGTTTGACAAAACAACAAAGTAATTGGCTTTCATTGAAATGGAACCATTCATAAAGCTAAAGAAAATGCAAAATACAGGATTCACTTTAAGAATCACAACAGCATCCCAGGAGCTATTTGGACCATTGTGCTTATGCTGGCTTTTTGAAAGATCTATTTAATTACACACACTTCCCTGCCCTTTCCTATTCACGTATTTATTCAGTTCCCTTTTGAAACTTTCTAAGCTGTACTGCTGCCTTGAGAGTCAGAGCATTCTTAGGATCAGTTGGAAACCCACAGCATTGCCGACACCAAAGAAAGCAAAACATGATCACTCCAGGTCTGGGAAACAGGACTTCTTATTTGCATGTCACTTTGACATTTAATAATACTGTAAAACTGTCAAATAAAGCCTAACACTGTTATTATGCAACGTAAATAAAGCTTGTTTAAAAACTATCATTAAGAATTTGAGTATATTTACTGTCACGGGACTTGCAATCCTTTGTTACAAGTGTTACCACAAGGAAATTTATTTCTAGTTTCCATCCCTATAATCTATCAAACTCACATTTTGCCTCCAGCTTCCATCCAACAGGACTGTCTTGGGAGGACAAAAGATTTTCACTGATTTCCCATAGGACTTATTTTCTCTAAATTTAATCTCTTCTCTCCCTTTGACTTAACCAATTGCAGCTATGACTCCTCTGGATGCTCTAATCATAATCTTTAGTCCATGTGTACACACCACTTCCTGATTGCCATCCTCTTAAAAGTGATCGTTGGAAATTTACTTTGTTTTCCTGAACACTAGCCAACAAGTGGCCATTCACTATAACATTCCACAAACTGGATAAACATGTTCCAATAACAGCTTTCCATTAAGCACCTTTCCTTTCTTTGAAGTAAAAAGTGATCCTATGTGACCAGCTTGTTCTTGCAATGTTTTGTGGCCAAGTGTGTAAGTAATTTTGCCCAGCCTCTCCTTTTGACCTCTTTCTATCCATTGCACTCACAACCTTGTTGTTGCTTTCTATTTTTGTGCTAATGGAGAAGTTCATTATTTTCAAATTTGCCCCCAATGCTAGATGGGAATGCAATCTTACTGACATTCATAATTGGCAGAATATTTCTTCTCTTTCCCTTTCCAGGAAAGAACCCATTACTTACCATAAATTGCCTCTGTCATACCTCCTCTGTCTACACTCAGCAGACCTTCCAACAATATCTTTCTCTCACAACACTCAGCCAAATCTATGCTGCTTCCTGTGGCATATCAACATAGCATACAGCTTTTGCCAGCATAACTGCATTACCATTTTCCTTAAGAATATAAGTCACAATCATAAGCCATTCAGCCCCTTGTGACTGTTCTGCTATTTAATAATACAATGGCTGACCTTATACCTCAGTGTCATTTTCCCACTCTAAGCCCTCATTCCCAACAGTCCCAATATGGAAGAAATATATCCAGCTTTCTTCAATACACGCAGTAACAACCTTCACATCATAGAGAGCCTGACTGAATAGTCAGATGTGACTATTAGCAGCCTGATGTGGAAAAGATGTTTCTACTATCCTGGGCACCAAGAACCAGGGACCAAAATCTCAAAAGGGTCTGTCATGTTAGGGTTCAGAAGGAACTCCATCATCCAGAGCAGAGGGGAACTTTGGAATTCTCTGAAGGGGACAGCAAATGCTCACTGACTGTATTCAAAAGAGATGCATTACTGGCTATAAGAGGAATAATGGAAAATAGGCGGTGCTAAAAAGTTGAGCCGTTGTTAAAAAGAAGTAGCTATGATCTTGTTAAATGGTCTGCTTCTAATCCCTATGTTATATTTTTGTATGCTTCAGTGAGGAAGATGTTGGAGTCCATTATTAAGGATGAGGTTTCGGGGTACTTGAAGGCAGATGATAAAATAGGCCGTAGTCAGCATGGCTTCCTTAAAGGAAAATCTTGCCTGACAAATCTGTTGGAAATCTTTGAGGAAATAATAGGCAGGATAGACAAAGAAGTCATTGGATGTTGTGCACTTGGATTTCCAGAAGATCTTTGACAAGGTGACACACAGATAAGAGCTCATTATATTATAGGAAAGATATTCACATGGATAGATGATTGGCTGACTGGCAAGAGGCAAAGAGTGGGAATCAAGGGGGGCCTATTCTGGCTGGCTGCTGGTGACGTGGTGTTCTACAAGGGCTGGTGTTGGGAGCACTTCTTTTCATGCTATGTTAATGATTTGGATGACTAAATTGATGGCTTTGTGACCAAGTTTGTGGATGATAAGAGGACCAGGTAGAGTTGAGAAAACAGATAATCTGAAGAATTGGGGGATTGGGGGACAGATTGGGGGAATAGGCAAAGAATTGTAAGATGGAGCTTGGAGCTTTGAAAAATTGAGGGCTATGCAGTAGGGAAATTCTAGGCAGTTTCCAGAGTAGGTTACATGGTCGGCACAACATTGTGGGCTGAAGGGCCTATAATGTGCTGTAAACTTCTATGTTCTATGGAATATTGCATAGGGAAATATATGGTCATGCACTTTGGTAGATGGAACAAAGCTGGAGATTATTTTCTAAACTAGTAGAAAATTCAAAAATCAAAGGTGCAAAGGGACTAGAAACCTTGTTTAGTATCCCCTAAAGGTTAACTTGCAGGAGTTGGGGATGAAGAAGGCAAATGTGTTGTTAACATTCATTTTGAAAGGACTAGACTTTAAGAGCAAGGATGTAATCCTGAGGCTTTATAAGACATTGGTCAGACTGCACTTGGAGTATTGTGAGCTGTTTTGGACTCCTTATGTAAGAAAAGATGTCATGGCATTTGAGACGAGTTTCATGAGAATGAGGAGCATTTGATGGCTCGGGGCCTGTACTCAATGGAGTTTAGAAAAATGATTGGGGGGGGGGTGGATCTCATTGAAACCTATCAAATATTGTAAGGCCTAGATAGAATGGATGTGGAGAGGGTATTTCCTATGGTGGGTGAGTCCAGGAGCAGAGGGCATACCCTCAGAACATAAGGTCATCCATGTCGAACAGAGACAAGAAGAAATTTCTTTGGCTAGAGAGTAGTGAATCTGTGGCATTGATTGCAACAGATGGCTGTGAAGGTCAAGTCACTGAACATATTTAAAGTGGAGGTTGATAGGTTCTTGATTGGTCAGGGAATCAAAGATTATGGGGAGAAGGCAGAAGAATGGGCTTGAGAAGCATAATAAATCAGGTATGATGGAATTGCTGTGCAGATTCAATGTGAATGGTTGAATTCTGCTCCAATATCTATGGTCTTTAGATGTTTTGACATTTGTGAATGTTTTCAAATAGAATCTTGCTATTTCATGTTAGTATTTTATTTTAATAGACTATTTACTCAGGTTTCTGACATCTAAATGTGCTAAGTTTAAGAAAAATTGTTTTATATTATTAATTTCACAGATGAGGACTGTCAGAAGCCTGAAGGCATATACTCAATTCAGGAGCAGCTTCTTCCCCTCTGCCATCCAATTTCTGAATGGACATTGAACCTATGAACACTACTTTTTTATTTCTTTATTTTGCACTACTTATTAAATTATATATATATATATATATTATATATATATATAATTATTGTAATTCTGTTTTTTCCCTTTCTTACATTATGAAAGTCAACAAATTTCACGACATATGCCAGTGATATTAAACCTGACTCTGATATGATTTCATCTCTGGCATCTATAAGGATAATGTTAAGAAGGAACTTGGGCATTTGTGAAAAATCTGAAGTGAAAAGTGAAAGTAAGATGCATCATGGCTGCAATCCACTTCACTGATCCTCCAGGTTGGGCTGCTATGGAAAGTACAGACTATTCCCTAACAATTGGTGTGGACCACAAAGGCCTGGAAGTTGCCAAAGAGATGATTGACCAGAGTCTACTTTCTGAAATTAATGCAGGCATTGAATTTAAACCAAACAGGCAAGTATAGATCCACGTTCACCTTCATTCCATTGGGTACAACCTTGTCACTTTTCCCTTGAGATCAGACACCTGCAAAAGAGGTGGTGAATATCACTGGTGCTCTGCTGTTCTTGGATGGCAACAGAGATGCGGCTCTCCCAATGGGTAATGCTTAAAACATCAGAGAGCCACATGGCATCCAAAACCAAACAAGGGCTGTAAAATAAACGAGTAAAATAAGATATTCATAATGCTTCAACTTTCTTACCTTGTTATTTCAATTAAATCTCTCACTGCTGACCAGGCCTTCACAGATGCAGAAGCTGGTGGAGGTCACAAGTCATTCTCTAGGCAGGAGTTCCCAACCTTTTTTTTAATGCCATGGACTCTTACCATTAAAGAAGGGGCCTGAGCACCCTGAGTTAGGAACACCTGCTCTACAGGGTCTCCATTATTTTGCTGCACTGTCATGGTACTGACACCGGCCAAGCTCCAGCTTGGGTACTCCCAGTTTGTAGTAAGACAAGATTACTTGATCTCATCTAATCTTAACGTTGAACTAATACATCTCTGCTTAGACATCTCAGTTTTAAGCAGCACCCCAGATAATTTATATTTCTATGCTTTTATCATTTCAATAAATCCATTCTGCAAATTGTCCCCAAGTCTGATGTGCATCATAAAGAGCAGGTGCTCCAATCAGAACTGGACACAATATTCCACAGGGTCTAACCAATCATTTATACTTTATTGCCCATAATTTTGTTCTGAGAACTTTCTTAGCAAATTTCCTCCTTCAAAAGGTTTACATACATCCCCAGCGTTCTGTTTCTGCAGCTCACAGCTGTACTGTGGCTTTTCCTGCAGGAATGTTAATCTTCATCATGCTGTGAAACTTTTAATTTTCATGTTGGAGAATAGTGCTCTCATGCTTTAAAATCCTGGAAGAATATAAATGGCACAGACCCAGCCTCATAGCAAATACACAAGCTTTTTTTGTTTTCAGACTCTGCTGTCACAAATGGTCTGAAAGAAAGAAAATGTGTAGGCCTTTGACTTAGATTCTGTTTTTTAAAAGCTATATTAAGAAGCTAAAATAAAGCCATGTGTTCCACTGACGCATTTTAAGTTTGCAATTGTCAGCAAAACATTCAATGAATTATCTCAAAAACAGTACAAGGCAGTTCCTCAAATAGTACATGGTAGACAGCTTGATCACAGAATATAGCAAATATCAGGCCTATTTGTTTAGGTATGGCTGTTTGAATCTTGCAGTTATTGATCTTCATGAACCGTTGCCACAATTTGAGGTTTTCTAAAATATGGCCAAACCATCAATGTAAAATGATATTTGGAATACAACTGCTCACAAAATGTTGTTTTAAACTTGCAGGATCTCCTAAACTGATCCACAAGGATAAAGCACTTACAATTCCAGCTACACACAAGATGACAAATTTCTGACAGTCTGAACTGCAACATTTATCAGGGAAAGGCAATCATCACTGTAGGTTGAAGTTTTTTTGTTATTAGCTCTTGCCTTTTAATAGACTTGCTGTCAAAAAAAACTGCTGAGTTAAAATATCATTTGATCTTCAGAGATAAAAGATTATGCCTGTGTGGAACAAGATCAAACAGCTGGAAACTGTTGACCATTTGAATACTGGAGAACAAACATTTTAGAGGTGACTGAGAATTTATCAAATTCACTTTTGTATCTTTCAGAATTTTTTTTGAAGAATCTGTGGAAAAAATGTACAAATGCTTCTAAGCTTCTGGATGTTTAGGTTCATTTGTCTCATTTGCAGTGGAGCTTTGGGAATTATATGTTAATCAAGGACCTACAAACTAGCTTAGAGTGCCTTACTTTTGAAGGGGTGTTGTACAACTTTCATCTGGGCTCCACACTGAACGGTATTCACTCATGCAAATGAGCCAAGTCAACTAAGTTGTCATACAAGGTTGGATTTTTCCATCACCATCAAATAAATGGAGTAGGTTGTTCAAGATCTTACTGAAATTTTCAAGTTCGCATTAGAAGCCACTGCAAGTACTGGGTTGCCTTGTGCAGCAGCCTTCACACAGCATCTTAAACCATCTATCTCTCTAACAAACTGCACCGTGCAAATTCAACACTGTTGGTAAAATTTAGTCCAAAATCAACTACAAGAATCTTAATAAATCAAAGGAAAGAAAGCAAGAATGCTATTGCTATCATCAATTATAAGGTCACATACAGACTTAATTCAGACATTGCATAAAAACACATAAAACAGAGAGGTGTCTCATCTGTGAAACTCAACCATTGTTAGTTTTGAAAATCTGCAAAGCAGTTATCATTTCAAGGTCTACCATAACCTATAAAATTTGGTCCTTTAAGCTAAACATTGAGGTCTTCTGTGACCAATCCCTCACAGTAAGCCCTTCTGTTTTCTCCAGTCTTAGACATTATGGAGCTGTCATCAGCCATTTTTTTGATTGAGAGAACTATCTAGAATTAATGATGAAAAAAGACGAGAAGTTTCAACACATCCATCAAGATGTAACACAATAACTATATACACCTGTTCCCTATGTTAACAGTTCAAGTTTTCTACACATTATATCCTCAATGCCATGATTACCTCCACTTACAAAATATATCAAGTTCAGTGTTCAGTCAGCTCTGCTCTGTTTACAGCAGTAACAATGTAGTACTTTGAGTGCCTTTACAGTAGTTCAGAATGCCACCTGCTTCAGGACTGCTGTCAACTAACGCTTGATATCAAGCCACACAAGGCAAAAACGTTAATTGCAACAAAATTTTGGGTCAAAGGGTGTCAAGGGGTATAAAAATTAGTCTTGCCCATGAAAAACACAGATATAATGGCAATTAACATAGCAAGTCTGGAATTATAGGCGCACAGAAATCTCTGAAGGATTTAGGACTGCATGATGTACAGAGATGTAAAGATTGAGGCCACGGAGAGGTTTACTAACACGAATTGGTATTTAAAATAGAGGTTTCACTTGTGCAAGTTAGGATATGGGTACTGCAACTTTGTGTAAGTTCAAATTGAAGCTGCTTAGAATAAACGAGGTCAGCCAGGCTTGTGTTAGAACAATTAACAGGGAACAAAAGGAAGATTAGCTCTTCTTGTCTCATGTACATCGAAATATACAGTTAAATGTACCATTTATGTCAACAAGCAACACAGTCTGAGGAAATGCTGGGGGCAGCTCACAAGTGCCACCATGCTTCTGGCAGGAACACAGCACATCCGCAACTCAATAATCCTAACTTTAACAACTTGGAAAGGATGAAAGCTTCAACAGCAGATGAATTAAGCTGGGGACAGCACAAAGAGATGAGTTGCCAGTGTTGGCCTAAGAACTGAGGGACCCGGGAATGTGGCTCATTCTCTCTCAATCCATGTGACTGGCAGTAATTAGTCCTTGAAAAGTCAAGGTGTGCGCTAAACAGTGGATTTACTCAGGTTCAGTGTATCATTTGCCCACTAGTGAAAACAATCATTCACTAAAAAAGCCCAGTTCAGATCACTCACCCTTATCTGCAGATGCTCTGATTACTCACATTATAAACAAGAGTTTATCTCTCAGTCACCTTTTCCTTCCTTCCCTCTCCCACCTCTTAACTTTAGCCCAACTTGACCCAAATCTCTCCCATCATCTTCTCTCCACCATAACGAACACCTATTCTCTGTTTTGGTCCACAAACACCCTTCCACCCAACTCAACCTCCAGATTTCATTATCTCCAGCTTTCTTGATGTGATCCTCCAAACCACCCCTTGAATCACAATCCTTACCTTCCCCACTCTTGATCACCCTTTTAACTATTTTCTTCCTTTCTGCTCTACCAGCTGATCCTGCTTCCAATTGTATCCCAGTTAAACTTCATGGAGAGTGAGCAGAGGAGAACCATGACCCTGTGTATGAGCTGTACTCCAAACACAGCATGCAAAAACAGGAGATAATGGAGGTTCCCACAGTGAATACACCCGAATATGAGATTCACAAGAGGAATGGCTAATCTTGATAGAACCTGAGCAACGTGTTTTATTGAGGATAGTGGGAACTCGCTATGAAACAATTTAACAATGCACTATCCAAGCTACTTAAACACTTTCATTGGTACTGGGCCACAAGTGATGCAGATCAAGTAAGATTCATGTTTTCCACTATATTGATAACATTTTACATTAGGCCTGGGATCATTAAAAAGGCAGTCCTAAATGCTGATGAACTGAAAGGCAATGTTAAATATTAATAATGTATAAACATAAGACTTTCCTATTCCAACATCACGCAAGCAGCAAACCAGGTTATTAATACAAAGCATTATACTGCTACAACGACTCGAGCATTTTTCTAGAGAAGGCTTTTGTGCTGGTTTTTAGCTGTCACTAACATTCTCCAGCACAGCATCAAACAACCAATATTTACTGGGGGGGGGGGGGGAAGTCTGCAAAAATTGCATTATTTCACTCTTACAAATGGTACATTACCAGATGCTTCAAAGCACTCACTGCTTCAATCAAGTGGATGATACCAGCAGATGTGACCCTCATCTATCAAGACATCTCTGACTACCACTTCTGATTTGTGTTTTTCCTCCACATCCCCACCCCTCAAAGACAAAAAGAAAAATGGTTCTTAGAGTTAATGTGCCTACAGAATAACTAGAAGTTTAAACTTTTATTTGTTTGTGGTTTATTTTTATATGTTTTCTGTTGCTTTAAAGCCTCTTCTAGTGCTTCAACATTCATGAAAAAGATTGTCAAGTACAGCAGCCACGACATGACTGACTAATGAAAACTCTTCTCAGTGGGAGAGCGAAGAAACCCTGGCTGCCCAATCAAAAATAATGTTCAAACTGCAGCATGAATTCATGTGTAACACTGAGCTCAGTGTTTAAGATTTGATTAGACAAGTTTGGCAAACATAACAATAGCAACTTGTAATTATTTTTACACCTTTAATGTAACAAAATATCCCAAGGCGTTTCACAGGAGTGCCAACAAATAGATTTTGATGAGTCACACAAGGTAATATATGAGCAGGTGACTATCAAAGAGGTAGGTTTTAAGGATCAGCTTAAAGGAAGAAAGAAAGGTAAAGCAGAAAATTCTGGAATCTGTTTCTGGGAGCTGGAACTAAAATGATTAATTTCAGAGAAGATCAATGTGACAAACATGGGTGAATGCAGGATTCTTGGACGATTGCTGGTTTGGAGATGATAAGAAGGAGCAAGCCCATGGTAGAATGAAATCACAGATGGAATTTTTGAAGAGGTTTGCTTAAGAAAGAAAAAAAAAGAATGGATGTCAAAAGCTGTGAGATGATCAGTTTATGCATTTTTAGTCAAGAGCAGCACAGTACCTGAAGTTTCAAATATGGAGCAAGGAAGGCCAGATGTGAATGCAGTGGAATTATACAATCTAAAGATGACAAAAGCATGGATGAGATTTCAGCAACAGATAAGCCGGTAATGTTATGAAGGTAAAAACAGGTTGTAACAACATGAGAGAGCAGTATGACACTTTAGACAGATGTCATGGAAATGTCGTGACAGACACTAAAGACACTCGCTTTGTTCTCCCCAAGTGGAAGGAAGCTTCTTGTTATCTAGTATGGGATGTCAGATAAGCTCTGGGGCTGTTTAAAGGGACGGTGGTATTAATGGAGGTGATACTGAAACAGAGCTGTTTTCTCTCAATATTGGTTTGGAAACTGACAATGAACTTTAGGATGCTTTTGTTCAGAAGGCTGCATGTAGATGAAAGGAGGAGAGGGCCAAGGACAGACCTCAGGAGACAGCATGGGTAACGGTGCAAGTGCAGGAGAAGAAGTCATTGTAATAATTGGAAATTACCCTTCCAATGTAAATGTAGTTACTTACACCTGGAAAACAGTATTACAGGATTGTGGCTACTGATGTCAAGGAATGCAGACATTTGAGAAACATAAAGGGGAATAAATTACACTTTTGTGACTTTAAAAGCTGTATTGGTAAGACTGCAGATATTCAACCAGAGATTCCAGCACAGGGATGACAGTGGATTTGAAGGGATGATGGATGGTAGCTGACAAAACTGCTTACAACAGGACTAAGTCAGTATTTTAGTTAACAGTTTTGGAAAACCAGTTTGTAAGTCAGTGTCACAGATAAGCAAAGTTGGAGATGCCATTTAGGTGACAGAAAGAAACTAGAAGCAAAAATATAATCTAAATATTAAAATTCTCCAACAATTTTAACTCTGATATGCTGAGTGACAGATGACCCACTGCTGGCAATGCTTTTCAACCAGCTGAATGGTCAACGACATTTTGTCATGAACATTCTGTCAGATTCAACAAAGGTGAGGCTTCTCGAAATGTTAAACTTGATATAAGTAAATGCAAATTGAAAACTCCCATAAGTAACATAACAGTACAACTGGTAAAATAAAATCAAATGATTGTGTCAAACGTTGTATTATTGTTTCTGAGTTCAGGGAGAATGACCCTTCTTTCAGGCCATCCATGACCGTTATATCGGTATCATTGATTTAGAATATCCTGCTGCTTCTGAGACCTCTGTTGCACCAAGGGTTGTCCAGGTTTAGAACAATAACAGAAGAGAAATTAATGGACAATGCAACTAATTTTTCCTGCAGTACAATACATTTTTCCACCATAAAAATAAGTTCTAAGCAGTACAGGTAGAACCTTCCAAAGTATTTGCATCCATTAAAAAATTATTCAAGAACAATCATCACAGCACTTAACAAGATTTAATGTACATTTATTCTTAACATGTGGAACATATAGTATAAAGATTTTATACTGAATAAATGATATTCATTAAGCCAGAGGAAAAGGAGGAATTTACATCAATGTTTTTAACTACATTATCTGAAATACAAATATGCTGATTCGCATCACTGAAAAATTTCTGAAATTGTGTTTCTTCATTTTTTTTTAAATTTCTGATCATTACCTGTACTTAACCTTTTCCACACCTTGATTACGAAGCAAAATGTGATCAGCTGCTCTCCTTGAAATAGAGCACAACTTTATACATACAGAAACTTGTACATCACCCTCATTGGAGATATGGCCAAAAATATATAATAAAAAAAATAATTAAAATCTACCACTTTGTTTAAACCTTACCACATCATGGAGAAAGGAAAACTGTAAACCTCATTCTAAAAGAAACAAAAAAAAACAAACACAACAGAAATAGTTTGAGGGTATGTGCAATGTACAACTTCTATATACATTTACAGCCCTTTGGCTGTTGGAAAAAAATATCAAAACATAAACTAAGTGAACTAAGAGACTGCTGAGGACTGTCATACTGTGGAAGGTCAAGAAAGGTATGAATATGACAGTATCATGAGGAAGCAACTTGTGTTTATCATCACTTTCTCTCCCAGCCCCCCAACCCAGGTCAACAATTGTTTGCTGCTAGACTAATGCATTTTAATATTTTGTGTTTTGACTATGCACACCTTTTTTGATCCCCTATACCTAGGTCACTAAGTTCTATTGCACAGCGCTTTCTGTGGTGTGTACATTTCAAAATTAATCTGTTTTTCCCCATTTTTTTTCCTTTTTTAACTGGTAAAGAATATTTAATTGTACAATGTTTGCCACATTTCAAAATTCACCTGTTTTGCTTCCAAAAATATCATACAAACATGAAAGAAACACCCAAAGGGAATCTAGGGATAGAGATGACCCCAACTGTACTAGACAGCAACTTTGGTTAAAAAAATGTTTTAAAAAGTACTTATACACATACAGCAAATATTTATTTCCATCTTATATTTGACCAATTTGACTACTTTTTAAAGCCCAATTTCTTTAGTAAACGGGGCATAGGAGCAAAGGTTACTTTTTTTGTTGGATAAATAATAGAAACAGCCAATCAAATGCAACTTCTTTGTCTCCACTCACACATGCTTGGCTTCCCACTTCTGTCATAACTGACCAATCATGAACAGTGTATCACAAATGACAGATGCAACCATAGAGTTCAGAACAGATGATATAGAAATATCTAGCAAGCGACCTTCGTGTAAAACAAATTCAGAGCGGTTCTCTTCTACTCTAGCCATGGCAAGTAAAGCCTTGGCTGCCCGGCACATCATGTGCACACTGGTGGGCTCAATCGGCGGAGGCTGCATGTGCATCAGGTTAGGCTGACTGTGCTGAAGTTGGGCCACAGTGAGGCCATCCTCAAGAAAGCTGATCAAGTTGCTGATGCTTCCTTTTTGCACAGCAATAGCTCTTGCAACCAACGTGTCTCCCTGGGCAAAGTTTGACAACAGAGCAACAGACATTTCTCGGCAGACTGAAATTCTCCGGTCCCCCACGTACCTAACCAAAGTAGCATATAGTTTCTCCTGACGGCTGAATGGGGGAGTTGCCAGGATGAGATCCACATTATTGTCCTGAATGCTGAGTTTACATAATGTTTCCAACACAAGTCGCTGTGGTGACAGGACTGAATTCAGTCCCACTGTTGGGAAAGGATCTTGGGCTTCTGCTGAAGGACATACCATCCAGTGTAGCAAGCCATCCAAAATTGGCAAACAAATGCTTTCTGGGTATATAGACAGGTCCAGCTGCCCAGAAATGTTGGCTAATGTAACTAAGGTGTTCTCCCGTAAAACCTCAAGGCAATCCCACCACCATTCGTCTTTGCTGCAGGCCACCCCTTCATCCTCTTCTTCCTCTTTCTCATATGTCCGTGGTGTTCGCTTTCTTTCTGGATGCTCATGATGAAGCAAAATCAGCTTTCCCAAAATGAGTATTAGGCCCGAGTGTTTTGACATTTCAATATCGTTCCCAGGCACAAAAGACAAGCTACGAACTATATTTGACACACAAATACAACGCTTTGCCAAAGAGTCCCGCCAGTCAGAGATTGTACACAATGGAGTCTCATCACGGCTGCAAGGCTCATCCTCCAGTAACTTTATATTTCTGTGATTTTTTGCCTGGTGGATGCCAAAGAGAAACTTACTGCTTTCTGTCTCAGAAGCTGAACCATTGGAATGGTCTTCTGGCAAGGCACCGGGCCGAGCTGACAACACATCATCTATCGTTGCTGTGATGCTCTTTTCTGGCTGTTCTTCTGTACTGATGATTTTTTTGTTCTCATGTTCTTTTATCTTTTTCTCTTTAGTTGGTATACTTAAACATCCCGTCACCCTCTTGCGTGACAATATTTCCATTTTGCTCTCAAAATGGGTCTGAATGTGCTCTGTTGTGTCACCTCCACCAATCTTCCAATGGAGCAATCCACTGTCAAACTCCTGAACTCGACCAAGTTTATTTGTGCGATCTACAACAAAAAGGTCCTTCTTCTTTACAATCTTCAGTGGTAGCCTGTCAAATTTACTGGCTTGTTTTGGTTTTTCTTCACCAAGTTGCAAATCATCTGCTGCAAAGTTGACTTGACTGTTTTCACTTTCTGATTGATCATCTTCTTGATCATCATCATCGTCGTCATAGTCATCATCAATTTCTTCCCCCTCTTCTTCCTCTGTTATGTCATCTTTAGTACAGTTACCATCATCTTTCTTAAATACATTGGGATCAAGTAGAGCCTTCTGACCGGGATCTCCAACCTCGTACTCTTTTAAAATTCCAAATATTTCTATCAAGCATCTTCTGAAATATTCTACTAGAAGTTCCAGGAAACCAGACAACTGCAACAAAAACAGAGATAAAAGGACTTATTTTTAGAACTTCAAGCATATTATTCTCCATTCACTTTAAATTTAACCACTTTATTAAAGTGAATCTGCAGAGAATCTGATCCAAAATGGAGCATTTTATTGTTGTTTATGTTGCTGGCACAAACTGGGCTAAGTATACCACCAAGCATTGTTTCAACTACGATGTATATTTTCCTTCTATTTTTACCCCTCATCTTTTCCAACTGTAGCTACATAAATTTAATGCTGCATTTACAGATATGTTTGTATGAATTTATTTATTTATTGAGGTACAGTGTAGAACAGGCCCTTTGAGCCATGCCACCCAACAGTCCTGATTCAACCCCAGACTAATACAGGACAATTTACAATAGCCAATTAACCTAGCAACTGGTACATCTTTGGTCTGTGGAGGACGCTGAAGCACCCGCAGAAAGCCCATGCGGTCATGGGGAGAACGTACAAACTCCTTACAGGCAGCGGTGGGAACTGAACTGGTACTGTAAAGCGTTGTGCTAACCACTAGTTACTGTGCTGCCCCAATGCTTTTTAGCTAACCTACACCAACTTTCAGAAATTAAGATTCATATTCAATATTTTGAAAGCCACTCAAAAGAATACTAATTTATGTCAGCAACAAGCTGTTCAAAAATAAGCTCAGAATAAAGTGCAGTTTGTTGACTTGGTCAGCATGGATGAGTTGGGCTAAAGGGCCCGATTCCATGTTGTTAAACTTTATAACAGGCTAGTACCAAAATGGATCTATTTTGCAGCAAGTTCATTGTAATTATTTATTTACTTGTGACTAAGAACGCTGACACTTACTCATTAAATTCTAGCATATTACGCCAAAAGCAAGAGAATAACAACTACAGTCATGTTCAACAAACTACCAAAGATCAGTCGATATCACAAAAATTGAAGATTTCAGGAAGACATACTGATGAGATGGAAGGACAGCTCTCAGATTTTATTCTATATTTAATTACAGAAAAATGTGATGATGCATCTTGGAATTTGAGGAAGTGATAATTAAATGCTAATACAAAATAAATTTTACAGCTTCTGAAAATCCAAAACAAAAAAACCACCTAGAAACATCTTTAAATATTGAGCATCTAAGCCACTATTTGTTTGGAGGAAAAAAAAAATCACATTTTAGGGTATTGATCTTTCATTACTATAGTTTTGATGAAGGCTCCACAAAACCTGTTCAGTGATTCCAGGTAAATATATCCTTTTTGCTGTAATACCCTTCTTCTGTGTTTTTTCCTCTACGTCTTATCCAGTGCTTCAATATCCTTGAGAGGGAAAAATAAAATCTGCAAAGCTATGCTATTTAAACAGTTCTTACAGCTGAAAGTCAGAGTGGGATGAACAGTAGATATAAACTGAAATCTCAAAATTCCTTTGAATGTTTATAATCAAATGTGTCAAGGACACCTTGTCATATTCAAGCAAATAACATGACTAGACCATTCTAAATTTGAAACTGCTTGTTTTCTGAATAAATCGTTCACCAAACTGTGATCTCAAAATCCATAGTTTAGTTTAACGCAATTGGCCACTACACAGCTTTTCACCACGTTTGCCGATTGATTTGACCACAGTCTCTTGGTTGAAAAGGATCTTGAGAAATTGATTCCAGCAGTTGGGAAAAATGCTAGTTAATCTAATTTCTCTGACTGCTTGCGCAGAAAATGATTTTTAAATTATGATATCCACAGGAAAAGTACAAAATGTACAAATTTGCTTGAAAAGATAAAGATTAGTTGGGAGAGAATCAATTCAGCAATCACCAAACTTAGACTGAAACAGAACTCTCAGGAAAGAGGATCATAAAATTCTAAAACACAATGTCTTAATTTCAAGATGGTTTATTTACCTGGGAGAGGTTGAATGTCGCTACAGTGCTATCATCATAAAGTAAGATGTTGATGGTATCCAGAGCCCAAGTGCTCTCAGCCAAAAGGCCAGACTTGAGTGACATCATAACCCGCCATGCCTCTGGGGCTCCTGAAAAATTATGAATAGTAGTTCAAACAGGTATTAGTCAAACCTGAATTCCTCAGTTAGACCCATATGAAGATTTGAAATTCTACTGAATAAGCCTTAAGTAAAAAGCTCTTTCGGTTATGTTAACAGTTAAACTGTTGGATTATCCGACTAGGTTCAGTTCATCAATCTACTCATTTGACTCTTGTCAACCACAGTAATATAGTTGATGGTCAATTGTTCTCTCAAGTGACCTGCCAAGTCGGTCTGTGTAAGGGCATTTGAAAAAGCTTCACAATCAAGGCAACAACACTGTGAATGAATAACGAGATAGTGGAATTCAGAAACATAGATAATTGTGAGGAGGAGAGTAATGGAACAAAGAAAGAGAGGCATTGGACTGGATTGAGTTTGAATCATCCCACACTGCCTGTTCTCCTGTGGGATGTCTGCGAGTGAACTGGTGCCTGTTCCAGTCCCACTGCACTTATGGCCTCACTGCTATTCTGTAAGGAAAGTCCTTGAGCCATGGCCAGGCTTTTAGCACAGTAAACTGAAGCCCTATCCTGCCTGGAGTACTTACTTTGATGAGCAAAACTGATGAAAAGTTTAAAAAATTGCTTTGTTTTAGTTTAAGTTCAATTATGCTGTGAAATTTTAGTAAAATTTCTTGACCTTCTGTAACTTGACAATTAAACAGCTATGTAAACAGTTTTCAATTCCATTAACAACAGTTTTGTTAATCTAAAATGTTTGAAGCTCTAATGCTAGGTTAGTTTGCCAAATGGTATTCAAATTGGTCTTTGAAATTACTCTGCACTTAGTTACTCTTAACCTTGTGTTAAATTTTTAATTTTCTTTTAAAGACAGACATATATTCATTCAATTTTTATTAGATTTTTTTCCAATTGGATTGAGACATCACTTATACTCAAGGATGTCAGATTCTGTTGGCATCATGCCTATTCATTTTAGAAAGTATACTGTGTAATCTGAAACACAAGAAAATTGCTCCTTAAGATCAACAAAAGGAGGTGGGATTTAGAAATACCACAAGGACATGAGAGATAGATGGGGCAGTCCATTCAGTCCTTTGTGCCTGCTCTACAGTTCAGCAAGGTCACTGTTGATCTTTTACCTCAGTGTCACCTTAACACATTCTTCAATGCTCTTAATTTCTTAAAAATCTATTGATTTTTGTCATGATTATATTGAGCTCTTGATCTGTTCTGAATATACTGTGCAACTGAGCTTCCACACATTCTTGGGTAGAAAATTACAGGGATTCACGACTCTCTGGGTGCAAGAAATTGCTTTTCATCTTTCTCCTGAATGGCCAATCCTCAATCTTCAGATACCTCAGCCAGGGTAAACATATGACCAATATTTAGTCTGCTAAGTTCTGCAGAAATTAAGTATCTTTCAATCAGATCTTTTCCCAATTACTTAATTCAAAGGAGTATTGACACAGTCTGCTCAATTTTTCCCTCACACAACAATCTGACAAACCTTCACAGTTCTCCTCTTTTGCAAAGATATTAATCTTTGGGTTGGGAGACCAGATTTGTTTATAATATTTATGATCTGGTCACACCAGAACCCCATATAATTGAAGCAAGACATCTCTACCCTGCTGATCGAATGCTCTAACAATGAAGGCCAACATGCTGTTTGTTAGCCATTTCCACTGCTTGAAGTAACTATGTGTTTACTTTCAGTGATTTATGGTAGACTAAGTGCTTCTGAACACTAACACCTTTTAATCTCAAAGTACATAAAAAAATTCCACTATTACATTTTCTTACTACCAAACAGGATATCACCACATTTTTCCATGTTGCCATGTAATTGCCTGTCCAGTCATCCTGCCTCTATCCCCAAAGTCTCCCTGCATGTTCCTCACAGCTTGTGCTGTTTATCAGTAAGCGTTAATATACTGCTATTATCTCATCCAAAACACTGATACAGATTGTGAAGAATTCTGGCTCCTGAACAGAGTTGTGCATCCACAACCCTGCAATTCTAAAAATGAACCATTTATTCCTACACTGCTTCGAGCCTGTTGAACCAATCCCCAACCCACACCAGGAAACTGTTCCTACCATGCAATAATATTGTTATCATCTCAAAGCCCAAGTATACAACTGGCTCACTCTTTTTAATTACAAACACAAATAATTCCAGCAGATTTGTCAAATGCAATTTCATTTTAATAAATCCATACTGAGCTTGCCCAATACTTTTATTATTTTCTAGGTGTCCTATTATAGATTCCTAAATTATAGATTCAAGTAATCTCCATATTACTCTAGGCTAATTGGTTTGTTCTCCCTCACTTTCCTGAAATGTAAGGTTAACATTTTCTACTTTCCACTCTGTGGGACACTTAAGAGTCAATTTTGGAAGATGACAACCAGTGGTGCATCCACTATAGCCACAGTCACTTCCTGCAAAACCTTCAAGGCAGATCATCCTGTTCTGAGGACTTGTTACCTTTCTGTCTGAGATCATTACATCATGAAGTTTGGAAGTGGGGATGCCCAGTAATGAGTGGAGAATGTTCAGTTCCATTTGTCCTTCTTCAATACAGCAACACCCAGACCACATTCAGGTTTATATTTACAAATGGCGTGCAATGCTGGAAAGTCATGATCGACATGTGCATAGAAGCACTACCATCAAGCACCAGCATAATGAATGTGGCTATTACTTTATTGTCAATGGGTCAGTAAACTGGACCTACCTATTCAAAGCATTGGAAGGGGGAGCATTTCTAACACATGGACAGGAGTCTATCTCACCACTAATTTTTATTTTAAGGATAAAAAGATTGGTAATAAATGCTGGCATTGGTAATGATGTAACAATGCAATTAAAGAAATATACTCAGATTGACTGTTGCTTGATTTTTGCAGATGGTAGCTGCAAGTTCACGTAGTTCATGCAGTTCAATATCTATTTAAAGAGACATTTATTAAATCCTTCTTTTATCATTCTAAGCTCCTACATCCAAATACTATATGATGAACAGACATAATACACATAACAATAATTACACTCGTCAGCAAAAGGGAAATTGTAGCACCTCCATAAAGACTGCAGGATGTAATTACCCAAGTTTTCAGAGGTAGTTATTGTAAAAAGGGATGGAAACATACATTTATATGCTTCCATTTACAATCTTGGGATTTCTTCAAGCACTTTATATCTAATGAAATACTTCTACAGTTAAATGTCACAGCTGAGAGATTTCACTCCACCAGCAAGGACCCTCACTACCCTGGAAATGTCCTCTGCTCATTACTACCATGAGGGATGAGGCACAGGAGCCTGAACACATACATTCAACATTTTGGGAACAACCTCATCCCCAATTCCATCAGATTTCTGAATGACCCATGTACACTAGCTCACTACTTTGGTCTATTGTGATGTTATTTATCGCAACTTAGTGATTTTTTTCAGAGTACTGCTACCACAAAATAACATGACATATGCCAGTGATAATAAATCTGATTCTCATTATATTTTGTTCTTTATAAAAAGAGATTTAATGCAAAGACAAACAAGGGAAAATCAGCAGATGCTGGAAATCCAAACATACACAAAATGCTCGAGGAACTCAGCAGTCCAGGTAGCATCTATGGAGAATAGTACAGTCAACATTTGGGCTGAAACCCTTAGGCAGGACTGGAGAAAAAAAAAACTGAGGAGTAGATTTAAAAGGTGGGAGGGTGAAATAAAGAGCTGGGAAGTTGATTGGTGAAAGAGACAGAAGACCATGGAATAAAGAAAAGGGGGAGGAGCACCAGGGGAGTGATGGGTGGGCAAGGAGATAAGGTGAGAGAGGGAAAAGGGGTTGGGAAATGGTGAAGCAGAGGGGTAGTCGGGGCATTACCTAAGTTGAAGAAATCAATGTTCAAGCCATCAGGCTGGAGGCTACCCAAATGAAATAATAGGTGTTGTTCCTTCAACCTAAGTGAGGCCTCATCACGACAATGGAGGAGGCCATGGATTGACATGCTGGAATGGGAAGTGGAATTAAAATGGGTGGCTACTGGGAGTTCTCGCTTTTTCTGGCAGACAGAGAGTAGGTGCTCAGTGAAGCGGTCTCCCATTCTACGTTGGGTCTCATTGATATACAGGAGGCCACACTGGGAGCACCGGACACAGCAGATAACCCCAACAGACTCACAGGTGATGTGTCGCCTCACCAGGAAGGACTGTTTAGGGCCCTGAAAGGTAGTGGGGGAGGAGGTGTAGGGACAGGTGTAGCACTTGTTCCACTTGCAAAGCTAAGTGCGAGGGATATCAGTGGAGAGGGACAAATGGACAAGGGTGTCATTTCTGGGAGCGATCCCTGTGGAAAGCAGAAAGTGGGGGGGGGGGGGGAGGGAAAGATGTGCTTGGTGGAAATGACATAAGTTTTAGAGAATTATGTTCTGGACGCGGAGGCTGGTGGATTAGTAGGTAAAGACAAGAGCAACCCTATTCCTGGTAGGGTGGCAAGAGGATGGGGTAAGAGCAGACGTGCATGAACTGGAAGAAATGCAGTTGAGGGCAGTGTTGATAGTGGAAGAAGGGAAGCCCTTTAGTTTGAAAAAGAAGAACATCTCCTTTAATCTGGAATGAAAGCCCCAACCTGAGAGCTGAGAGCAGATGCGGTGGAGACGGAGAAACTGAGAGAAGGAGATGGCATCTTTACAAGTAACAGGGTGGGACGAAGGTTAGTCCAGGTAGCTGTGAGTGTCCGTGGGTTTACAATAGACATCAGTAGATAAGCTGTCTCCAGAGACAGACAGTGAGATCAAGAAAGGTGAGTGAAGTGTTGGAAATGAACTAGGTAAATTTAAGGGCAGGGTGGAAGTTGGAGGCAAAGTGGATGAAGTCGATGAGTTCGGCATGGGTGTAGGAAGCAACACCAATGCAGTCGTTGATGTAGCATAGGAAAAGTGTGGGACAGTCACCAGTGTAGGCTTGGAACATAGACTGTTCTGTGTAGCTGACAAACAGGCAGGCATAGTTGGAACCCATAGCTACACCTTTTGTTTGAAGGAAGTGGGAGGAGCCAAAGGAGAAATTATTCAGAGTGAGGACAAGTTCCGCTAGGCAGAGGAGAGTGATGGTGGAGGAGTACTGGTTAGGTCAAGAAAAAAATGGAAAGCTTTAAGGCCTTCCTGGAGGGGGACTGAACATCCATAGTAAAAATAAGAAGATGGGGGCCAGCAACCAGAAATCACTGAAAACAGAGCATGTTAGGTGTCAGGAAAGGACTGAACTAGAGGGGATAAAGCAGAGTTGAGGTATGCTGATATGATTTCAGTGGGGCAGGAACTAGCTGAAACAATGGGTGTACCTGGACGAGCAAGTCTGTGGATCTTGGGTAGGAGGTAGAAACAGGAGATGCGGGGTGCGGAAACTATGAAGTTGGTGGTGGTGGATGGGTAATCCCCAGAGTAACAAGGCTGGTGATGGTGTGGGAGACAATGGCCTAGTGTTCCTTAGTGGGGTTCTGTTCGAAGGGCAAGTAAGAGGAAGTGTCTGAGAGTTGGCACTAGACCTCCATCAGACTACTACAGCACCCCCTTTATCTGCGGGTTTGATGATGAGGTTTGGATTGGTGCGGATGGATGGATGGATGGCTGAATGTTCGGAAGGGTTAAGGTTGGAATTGGAGAGAGGAGAGTTGAAGTCCAGATGGTTGATGTCCCATTGGCAGTTGGCAGTGAAAAGATTCAGAGCAGGCAGAAGACCAGGGCAGAATGTCCAGGAAGAGGAGGAGGGTTGAAGAATGGAGAAGGTGTCATTGGTGCAGGGTGGTGAGTCCTTGCCAGAAGTCTTTTGTTGTCAAAGCTACATCATTTACTGCCAAGGTTTCCACAGTTAAAACCTTCAAACACTTTCTGAGACCACTTCCTATCACTTCACTAAGTTCTTGGTACTGGCCATTCAATCAAATACTTGAAATGGGGGAATTCAAGGCTGCACAAATATTCTGAACTTATTGTACAATTAACTATTTAAAATGCACAGCTATTCTTGCATAGCGTAGAAATAATGGCGAATCACCAGTATTTTTAGGGTAATAGTTAAAGTCATTGTTCAAGACAACATTTAAAATTACAATGTTTAAAAGACATCTGGACAGGTTCATGATTTAGATTTGGAGCATCTGGGTCAAATGCAGGCAAATGGGGCTAGCTGAGGAAGGCAACTTGATAGCATTCAATGAGATTAAATTTTTTACATTTTAATTCCATGTCCTATTCCCCTTCTGATATGTCTATCCATGGCCTCCTCTACTGTCAAGATGAAGCCACACTCAGGTTGGAGGAACAACACCTTATATACTAGCTGGGTAGCCTCCAACCTGATGGCATGAACATTGACTTCTCTAACTTCTGTTAATGCCCCTCCTCCCCTTCTTACCTCATCCCTGATATATTTAGTTTTTTCCCCCCTCCTCTTTTTTTCTCTCTCCCTCTGCCCATCACTCTGCCTGTTCTCCATCTCCCTCTGGTGCTCCCCTCCCCCTTTCTTTTTCCCTAGGCCTCCCGTCCCATGATCCTTTCCCTTCTCCAGCTCTGTATCCCTTTTGCCAATCACCTTTCCAGCTCTTAGCTTCACCCCACCCCCTCCGGTCTTCGCCTATCATTTTGTATTTCCCCCTCCCCCTCCTACTTTCAAATCTCTTACTATCTTTCCTTTCAGTTAGTCCTGGCGAAGGGTCTCGGCCCGAAACGTCGACAGTGCTTCTCCCTATAGATGCTGCCTGGCCTGCTGCGTTCCACCAGCATTTTGTGTGTGTTGCATTCAATGAGAGATGGGCTGAAGGGCCATCTGTTCTGTATGACCATGTGATTTGCAGTGTCCACAAAGACAGACAACCTCACTTTAATGTTCTAATCTGAAATACTAGGATGCAAAGTACAGAGTCAAATTAGAACAAAAACCAGCATGGTGGCAGGAAGCATAGTGGATAACCAGAAGGCATTTACCAGCCTGGGTTCCATAGAGCTCTGTACTCAGTCTCACGTTTCATACAGATTCATGATTCAGACTCCTCTAAAGGAGCATGAAGAAGTTATTTGCAGACGAAAGAAGGATTGACTATATTCTGCCGACAATAAAGGAGTGGGATTTATTCTGCAGGAAGATATTGACATCTAGACAGTGGGCCAAGAAGCTGACAAATGCAGAGTGACAAAGTAGCTGAACTGCTACCTTTCTGCTCCAGTGACTCAGGTCTGATCCTCTGTGCAGAATCTGTGGGAATCCCTCCCCTCTCCCAGTGCTGCCAAAGATGAGCTGGTAGGTAAATTTATTGGCTACTGTAAATTATCACTCATGGTTTAAAGAGAACAGACAGATAGTTAATGGGAATGAGGTCAAACAGGTTACAGGAAACTAAGTAGGGATCGATGGGATTCCTCTGAGAACCAGTAGAGCATTGATGGGCCAAATCGTCTTCTCTGTCACAAGACCAGTTCCTCATCACCATCACCACTATCCTGGCGGAACTGGTCCTCACCCTCAAGAATTCCTCCTTCGGTTCCTCCCACTTTCTCTCAAGGTGCAGCCATGGGCACCAGCATGGACCCTGGCTATGCCTGTCTTTTTGTGGGCTACGTGGAGCAGTCCATGTTCCAAGCTTTCCTTGGTAATGGTTCCCAGCTGTTCCTTTGCTACTCCATCCTGCCCTTAAATTCACTTTGTCCATTTCTGACTCCTCGTTCCCCTTTCTCAATCTCTTTGTCTCCATTTCTGGGGACTAAGTGTTTACCGATATTTTTTATAAACCTACTGATTCCCATGACTATCTTGACTATATCCCATCCCATCCTATCTCCTGCAAAAATGCCGTTCCTTCATCTCCATTGCATCTGTTCCCAGGATGAGGCTTTCCTTTATAGGACATAAGAGATGTCCTCCTTTTTCAAAGAAGGAGGATCCCCTTCCTTCACCATTGATACCACGCTCACCCACTTCTCCTGACATCTGTGCTCACCTCATCCTCCTGCTGTCTTAACAGGGATGGAGTTCCTCTTGTCCTCAGCTACCACCCTATAAGCCTCCACATTCAACACATCATTCTCTGAAACTTCCGCCATCTTCAACAAGATTCTACCACCAAACACAACTCCCCCCCCCACAATTTCCACTTTCTGCAGGCATTGTTTCCCCCATGAGTCCCTTGCCCATTCGTCTTGTCCCACTAATCTCCCTCCTAGCACTTATTCCTTCACGTGGCAGGTATGTTACACCTACACATTTACCTCCTCCCTCACCTCTATTCTGGGCCCCGAACAGTCTTTCTAGGTGAGGTGACTTCAACTGAGAATCTGTTGGGGTTACCTGCTGTATTCAGCAGCCTCCCCTACATTGGTGAGACCCAATGGAGATTGCTGGAATGCTTTGTTGAACTCTTTGCTTCATTCGCAAAAAAGCAGGATTTCCCAGTGGCCAACCATTTCAATTCCAATCCCCAGTCCCATGTTGGTGCATGGCCTCCTCTTCTGGCAAGAGGAGGCTACTCTTTGGTGGGGGAGCAACACCTTATATTCCTTCTAGGTAGCCTCCAACCTGATGGCATTAACATAGATTGCTACAAATTCCAATAATTTTTTCTCCTCCCCCTTCTCTCTTCTTCATTTTGCCCCCCTTACCTCTTCTCCTCACCTACCTATTACCTCCCCCAGTGCCACACCTTCTTCCCTTTCTCCCATGATCCGCTCTTTTCTCCAATCAGATTCCTTTTCCTTCAGCCATTTACCTTTTCCACCAATCACCTCCCAGTTTATTACTTCATTCCCCTCCCCCACCCACCTGGCTTAACCTATCATCTTCAAGCTTGTACTCCTTCCCCTCCTCCCACTTTCTTACTCTGACATCTTCCCCCTTCTTTACCAGTCCTCATGAAGGGTCTTGGCCTGAAATGCCAACTGTTTATTCACTTCCATAGATGCTCCCCGACCTGCTGAGTTCCACCAGCTTTTTGTGTGTGTTGCTCCGGATTTCCAGCAACTGCAGAGTCTTTTGTGTTTAAAAATGATTTCCTTTCTTAGCCTGGATATAGAATACAAGAACATGGATATGGCGTCTAACTATTTTCAGTAACAGTTAGTCAGGCAACAGATTGAATATTCCACTGAGTTCTGGTCACCAAATCTTAGGAAATGTATGCACTAGAAAAGAGATTTAGTAGGATGTTGCCATGACAGAAAAATTTTAATCATGAAACAATATGGAATAGGTTGGAATTCTCCTTGGACATCTAAATTGATTCATAACAAAACAATTACTTTGCTTTGTACAGGGGTTAAAACAAAGAGGCAAAGATTTAAGGTACAGAAAATGCTGGAGGATTTCAGCAGGTTAGGCAGCATCTATGGAGGGAGATAAACAGACAACATTTCGGACTGAGATCTTTGATTTAAAGTAATCTGTTGGTGGACTAGATGGGAGATGAAGTAAACTCACATATTCTGAAACTCCCTGACTGTAAGAATGACAGGGACTGAAATGCAGATTATTTAATAGATACTTTGAGATGTAATTAGAGTTGTGACTAATGGACTACAAATCTAATCCTGGATAGCGGGACTGATCTCGGTCACTCTTTTTCAATCAGTCATCACATTATGGGCCTCATAAAATGTCTATGATTCTACCACAAAAAAAAACCAAAATGTTATTGTATATTATATATATATTATATTGTGACCAACTTTCCTACAGATGAAAGCAATTTTAGGAAACTGATATGAAGTGGTTTACCATTTGCTATCTGGTTCATGAATAACATAAAGATATAATTGCACTATACAAGTGCCAAAGTTAAGTTATATTTGCATTTGTTTGATACCTTTGTTGCTGGAGGGGAGAGGGGCACAGGTGAAAAAAATGAAAATGTTCAAAGTAATTAGCATTCCCTTAATCCTCACTATTTAGTGTATTTCTAAAACATGTATTTTACATGAAATGATGTCAATCAATGCTACAACACAAGAAACACGAGGTGAGAAACCCTTCCACTTTACCATTACCTGATTTTTAGAAACAATTAAATTTAAGGGATCTGGTGCTGAAATATTTGAGCAATCCTTAATCTTTAAAAAAAAGTTTACATATTTTCTCACTTGTAAAGTATCCAAGACTTCCAATTTAACAGCTGTTAAGTTGTTATCAGTACTATTATAATTATTTCATGAACCCAAACTTAATTCAAATGTAAAAGTTTTTACCAGTGTCTTTTGAGGTAAGTTTTCGTCTTGCTTTTAAGACTGGTTGCGATGCTTCCACTGAACCAGGAGGAAATGTAATTTCCCGCCTCACAGGGGGAGGCTGCTGTTGTGGAACTGCAACTTGAGAGGCTGGAACTGGAGGACCAACTTTCTGCATCTTCATGGATGATATGTATGGAGGTTTATTGGGGGACATTCTGTTTTCTAGAGACCGTTGAAATGGAGCTGGACTGGGAGCTCTGGAGATGTGGTTTGGCATTGAAGGAGGAGTCTGGTAGGAGGACTGAGAAGGTCGCGTGATAGGAGCCATAGAAGCTGATTGCATGTACGAAGGCTGACGTTGGTTCATGTGGGAGGGCCATTGGCCTTCATGATTCATTCTCTGATCAGGTAACATCATTTCTTCAGTGCGATTCATCCCTGCATATGGCGATGCCTGCGGAGGTGCTCCAGGGCCTTGCCGGTTTGGATACTGATAAGGCATATCATTTCGTGACTGCCACATCCCCTGTTGTGGCCCTTCAGTAGAGGACACTTGCATTGGTCCTCCCATCATTTGTGGTGGCATTCCATGCTGTTGCATTGGACCTGGACCCTGCATCCTGTCTCTATTATACGTCAATGGGTACTGACTTTGCATGGATCTTCTGTCTGGTCCAGTATAAGCATTTCCATATTGATTGTACATTTCCTGCTGCTGGCTGCCATACTGCACATTGTACATATCACTCTCATGGCGCTTTGGTGGGGGACCATACATGCCCTCCATGGGCCGCTTATAATTCTGTACAATAAAACAAAAATAAACATGAATACTTGTGCTAATAATAATATAATGTATTCTTTATAGACGACACATTAACAAAATCATTAAGGAAGTCAAAGCCCGATGCCTGGAGACTGGAAGCATGGAGGCCCGGGGTTGGATGACTCTCCATTCATGCACAAGGTTTGTGCATGTGTGCACGTGAGGGAGGATAGGGCTTGTTTTGCAGTTGTTGTTTTGTCACTTGTTTTTTGTGTTGCTCTGCTGAGCATTATGGGTGTGCTATGTCGGTGCCGGAATGTGTCTCTACACTTGAGGGCTGTGCCCAGCACATCCTTGGGTGGGTTCCTTGTTAATGCAAATGATGCATTTCTCTGTATGTTTCAATGTACATGTGATAAATAAATGAATCTGAATCTAAAAACAGAAAATGCTGGAAAAACTAAGGCATTCAGCAACTGTGGACACAAAATCAAGTCAACATTCTGTGCTGCCTATCTTTTATATGAGTTAACCAGCTTTAAAATACACAGAGAGGACATGGGATTGTGGTGAAGAAAACACGATGAACAGAGTAGAAAGAAGTTGAAATTAAGTGACACAAAGAGTGGAAGATAAGAAAGATTGGTAATGGAATAACTGAACAGAGCACATGCAAAAATGTAAAGAATAAGTTAAGAGAATCATTATTGATTTTATTGTTCATTGATCATTATGTTTTTAAACTTTATCCACTGCCAGCTAGAACAAGGATCTAAATTATGATCAAGCTACGTACAAAAACATGGTTATTTCAGCATAACTCATGGAATTAGTAACTGCGCATCCCAGAAAGAAAGAACAATTTTTTGCAGGTAATGATGCAAGCAAATTACACTAATTAAAACTTTGTCAAGTTTGAATTTGCTTACTTTCATGGCATTAATGTATCTGAATTTCATGAACAGGGTTTTTTTTTTAGAACACTCCACTCACCAACTGCACGAAAAACTAGATAAACATGGCATACACTAAAATGATAACTTTTGCAAGTTACTCTTAATGACCGTACGTCTTCCAAATTAATGTTTAAATGGATGAGTCTGATGACATGACTGCTTAAAATTTACCTGGAAAATGAATTCACTGAATGTGCACTAATTTCAAATCCAGTACAACTCAATTTTAGGGAAACGTGGGTCTGCTGATTTCAATGGATCAAATCCGATGAATCATTTCAGCAGTCTTACAATGGAAGGCAGTAGCTGCATTAAAATGTTGTGGAATTTGGAAGTTCTGAAGACATCAACTGATACTAAATCAAAATTTATCCTTCTATCTGAAGTCGATATTCTAAGCGAATATGGGAAAGGGCAAGCTGGGTCACAAATCTTAGTAAAAACTGGAGGTGCCTGAAAGGACTGACTGACTTCTCTCTGTTCCCATATTCATAAATACAACTGATTTAGTGTATGCAAGAAAATGGCATTTTATAGACATCATGTTTTTGACACCTTTAAGGAGAAACTTTGTTATCCAACAACAAATCTTGATTTAGCCTGAACTACTTATGTCAAGTAATTCTTTTCCTGGGGTTTATGTAAACAGAGGTAACACTGCAAGCTGATGACCTTTAATCAAAAATAGACGTCAGAAAAATTAAACAATTGTACAGTATTAAAATGGAAAGTTATTAGTATTCAACATGATTTTACTATTCTTATGTTCCATCAGTGGTAACTCTAACAGATGGTTCTACCTGCTGCTGAGGATACATTCCAGTTTGATGGCCTCCATATGGTGTTTGTCCAGAAGGGGGTCCTTGGCCTGGATATTGTTGCCCATAAAGATCGTGCCTGTAGAAAAATGTTTGCACGATTGTGTATTGTCAAAAATGCAAACCACGAGTTTGACTGCTATATTATTAGTTCATAAATTTAATTACACTCAGTTCCATCTGGATTTTAATTATGCCAGCATAGACATTTTAAAAAACATTACAGCCATTTTGGTAATGCAAATGTCAGTACTTTGAAATGTCAAGCTAAATTACCAACAAGGTAGCAGGCAAAATAAGAAATGATAGAATTCAAAGGTCAAGTAATGTGATTCTAACTGCTGATAGGATACAAAGATCTTTATTTCCAAATTCTTTCATGAGATATAGGCATCACTGACAAGGCCAGTAATTAGTTCCTACACCTAAAGGACAAGCAGAAATGGTGGTTTACCTGAACCCCTCAGAAACAGGGAGTTTGAGAAGTCTGACTCACAACAATAAAAAATCCACATTATTCAAGTTAGGATAGTGTTTTATCTCTATCAGTGTTTGGTTGTGATGTTCCCAAGAAGAATGAAGTTTTGTTGGTATGACTAGTAAGCTACAACAACTTTATCCTGTAGTACCTAGGTTTATACATAATGGGACATTATAAGCATCAGCCACAATGTCAGATTGAACAGAGTGGTAGACTAGTGGTCTCAATTACCGTAGATTCCGGATTATAAGCCACTACTTTTTTCCCCACGCTTTGAACAGCTTTGAACACTGCGGCCTTTACTACGGTGTGGCTAATGCATGGTTTTTTTTCATGCCGCCAAAAACATTTTGCCTCGTAACAGTAGACCAATAAAATTGATGAGTAGTTCACAGAGGTCCAATGAAATTGTACGATAAATCAAGCGCACTTTCACAATTAAATTATTGTAAATCAGTCATTTGTACTCACCCTCATCAACATGGAAAACACTTGAAGAAAAGCATTGTGCTGCCTTTATGGCAGTTATTTAGTTTATAATATTTTCGCTTAGTAATTCATTTGTTAGTATTTTCTAGTTAAAGTTAGAAGTGTTTTAAGTATATTTGTTTTCTGTACTACATCCTGGGATGCTATGACGTCACATCCGGTTTCGCCGCGTCTTGTGGGGAAAATACCGGTTTGCGATAAACGGAAAGGAGGGGGCGAGCGCATTAGACCCGTGCGAGAACGCTGCAAACATATGATGCAGCTTTTAAGTTAAAGGCGATCAATAACTTTTCCTGGTAGGCTGCAGTATATATTTTTTTACCAGTCGTTAGGAGATATTGGAATGTTGTTCGTGCACTGTTCAGTAAAAAAGTATACGCAACGTAATTTGTGTGTTACCGATACGTATGTATATTTAAAAGTAGCCGTGTTACAGGCACGGTTCGAAAAAAAGCATTTGCAATATGTATTTGTTTATGTTACCATACGGATTTAATTAAAAGTTAAAAAATCCTCACGTGTAATATCTTTCTGTGTAAATATCTCATATTACAACGTGGGACAGCTGCGGCTTAAAATCCGGTGCGGCTTGTACAAGTACAAAATTGATTTTCTTTCTAAAATTAGAGCCTGCGGCTTTTAATCAGGTGCGCTCTGTAGTCCGGAATCTACGGTAGCTACATAGCAAAAAAATTAATTCAGGGAATAGTAATGTTTGCAATCCTCAGAATGTATAAGCTATACCAAAGTTCCAGTAACAGGTGATAGTGCCCTCTTGCATGGCAAATTGACTGGGGTAAGAATAGAATTGCTTTTGAGAAGTACCATGGAACAGACAGGAGACCATAGAAGAGATGACATAATAGTCAATCTGGTCTACGTCCCGCGTCAATAAAAAACACTATTCAAGCATAAGATATTGGAACAGAATTAGGCCATATGGCCAATCAAGTCAGTTCCACCAGTTGTTCATGGCTGATCCATGTCCCTCTCAATCCTATTCTCCTGCTTACTCCCCTTTGCCTTTCACACATTGACACAACAAGAAACTATCAACCTCTCCCTTAAATACACTCAATGACCAGGCCTCTACAGCTGCCTGTGGCATTGAATTCCACTGATTCACCACCATCTGGCTAAAGAAACTCCTCCTCATCTCTGTTCTAAATGCTTGTAATCTATTCTGAGATTGTACCCTCTATTGAGTTGGAGATGCAGTGGTTTAGCTCTTTTTCCTACACACTGAAATTCCGGAGATTCAAGGAAAATGTCACAAGTGTTTAATAATGAAAAAGAATGTTAAAAATTACCTTTGTTGTGCAGGGTAGCGGTTTGGTGAGTACATACTTGGGTCATTGTTAGAAGGTATCATGTTGGACTGACCTCCTGGAGGTCCCATACTTCCTTCAGGACCCATTCCATGTTCAGGCCTAGAACAAGAACACAGAGCTTGTTATCTACGGTATAATACCAAACTCATAATGTAGGATGCAGTAGCAACCTACAAAAAACTTGCTGATTTCCAAAGGAATTGTTCATGGAAAATCTTCTTAATAACCAATCTTATTTAATCTTCAGAAGATTCCCTCCTCCTATGGTGATCTTGTATGATTTCCTGTCATTCTAACTCATTCTCTACCTTTCAGATGTACTGATAGTACATAATTTAGCACAAAGCGGATGAGCTTAGAGCCTGAATCAGTACTAGGAGCTATGATGTTGTGGCCTTTACAGAGACTTGGATGGCTCAAGGACAGGAATGGTTACTTAGAGTGCCAGGCTTTAGATGTTTCAGAAAGGACAGGAAGGCAGGCAAAAAAGGTGGGGCATGGCACTGCTGATTAGAGATAGTGTCACGGCTGCAGAAAAGGAGGAAGTCATGGAGGGATTGTCTACTGAGTCTGTGGGTGGATGCTGGAAACAGGAGGGGGTCAATAACTCTACTGGGTGCTTTTTTATGGATCTCCCAAAAGCAACAGGGACATCGAGGAGCAGATAGGGAGACACGATTCTGGAAAGGTGTAATAATAACAGGGTTGTTGTGGTGGGAGATTTTAATTTCCCAAATATTGACTGAATTCTTCCTGAAGCAAGGGCTTTAGATGGGGTGGAGTTTGTTAGGTGTGTTCAGGAAGGTTTCCTGACACAGTATGTAGAGAAGCCTACAAGAGGTGAGACTGTACTTGATCTGTTATTGGGAAATGAACCTGGTCAGGTAGGTCTCTCAGTGGGAGAGCATTTTGGAGATAGTGATCATAATTCTATCTCCATTACCATAGCATTTGACAGGGTTAGGAACAAACAAGTTAGGAAAGTGTTTAATTGGAGTAAGGGGAAATATGAAGCTATCAGGCAGGAACATGGAAACAAAAATTGGGAACAGATGTTCTCAGGGAAATGGACAGCAGAAATGTGGCAAATGTTCAGGGGATATTTGTCTGACATTCTGCATAGCTACGTTCTAATGAGACAGGGAAAGGATGGTAGGGTACAGGAACCGAGGTGCACAAAGGCTGTTGAAAATCAAGTCAAGAAGAAAGGCTTACAAAAGATTCAAAAAAAAACTAGGTAATGATAGATATCTAGAAACTTATAAAGCTAGCAGGAAGGAGCTTAAGAATGAAATTAGGAGAGCCAGAAGGGGCTATGAGAAGGCCTTGGCAAGCAGGATTAAAGAAAACCCCAAGGCATTCTACAAGTATGTGAAGAGCAAGAGGATAGGACCTGAGAGAATAGGACCAATCAAGTGTGATAGTGGAAAAGTGTGTATGGAACCGGAGGAGATAGTGGAGGTACTTAATGAATACTTTGCTTCAGTATTCACTACGGAAAAGGATCTTGGCAATTGTAGGGATGACTTGCAGTGGACTGAAAAGCTTGAGCACGTAGATATTAAGGAAGAGGATGTGCTGGAGCTTTTGGAAAGCATCAAGTTGGATAAGTCTTTGGGACTGGACGAGATGTACCCCAGGCTACTGTGGGAAGTGAGGGAGGAGATTGCTGAGCCTCTGGCAATGATCTTTGCATCATCAATGAGGACAGGAGAGGTTCCAGAGGATTGGAGGGTTGCAGATGTTGTTCCCTTATTCAAGAAAGGGAGTAGATATAGCCCAGGAAATTATACCAGTGAGTCTTACTTCAGTAGTTGTTAAGTTGATGGAGAAGATCCTGAGAGCAAGGATTTATGAACAGGCATACCTCGAAGAGAATCACATTCCCATTCGGATATGTCCACACATGGCCTCCTCTACTGCCATGATGAGGCCAAACTCAGGTTGGAAGAGCAACACCTCATATACCGTCTGGATAGTCTCCAGCTCCTTGGTATGAACATCGAATTCTCCAACTTTCAGTAATTCCTTCCCTCTCCCTTCCACCATCCCACTTTCACTCTGCCTCCTCTTCTAGCTGCCTATCACCTCTCTCATGATTCTGCCTTCTTCTACTACCCATAGTGCTTTCCCCTTACATTCCTTCTTCACCTCTCCTGCCCATCCCCTTCACCTCCACCACCCCTTGATCTTTCCTGATTGGTTTTTCACCTGGCACCTTCCACCCTCCCCCTACCTTCTTTATAGGGCCCCTGCCCCCTCCTTCTTCAGTCCTGATGAAGGGTCTCAGCCTGAAACGTTGACGGCTCATTTCAACGGATGCTGCCTGACCTGCTGAGTTCATCCAGCTTTTGTATGTGAGGATTTATGTACATTTGGAAAGGTATAATATGATTAAGAATCGTCAGCATGACTTTGTCAAAGGCAGGTTGTGCCTTTTTTTGAGGATGTGACTAAACACCTTGATGAAGGTAGAGCAGTAGATGTAGTTCATATGGATTTCAGCAAGGCATTTGATAAGGTACCCCATGTAAGGCTTGTTGAGAAAGTAAGGAGGCATGGGATCTAAGGGGACCTTGCTTTGTGGATCCAGAATTGACTTGCCCATAGAAGGCAAAGAGTTGTTGTAGATAGACCATATTCTGCATGGAGGTCGGTGACCAGTGGTGTGCCTCAGGAATCTGTTCTGGGACCCCTACTCTTCATGATTTTTGTAAATGACCTGGATGAGGAAGTGGAGGGATGGGTTAAGTAAATCTGCCGATGACAAAGGTTGGGGGTGTTGTGGATAGTGTGGAGGGCTGTCAGAGGTTACAGCGGGACATTGATAGAATGCAAAACTGGTCTGAGGAGTGGCAGATGGAGTTCAACCCAGATAAGTGTGAGGTGGTTCATTTTGGTTGGTCAAATATGATGGCAGAATATAGTATTAATGGTAAGACTCTTGGCAGTATGGAGGAACAGAGGGATCATGAGGTCCAAGTCGATAGGACACTCAAAGCTGCTGTGCAGGTTGACTTTGTGCATTGGCCTTCATCAACTGTGGGATTGAGTTTAAGATCCAAGAGGTAATGTTACAGCTTTATCAAGCCCTGGTCAGACCCCATTTGGAGTACAGTGCTCATTTCTGGTCACCCCACTACAGGAAGGATGTGGAAATTATAGAAAGCGTGCAGAGCAGATTTACAAGGATGTTGCCTGGATTGCAGAGCATGAGAATAGATTAAGTGAACTTGGCCTTTTTTCCTTGGAGCGACGGAGGATGAGAAGTGACCTGATAGAGGTGTATTAAGATGATGAGAGGCATTGATCGTGTGGATAGTCAGAGGCTTTTTCCCAGGGCTGAAATGGCTAACACAAGAGGGCACAGTTTTAAGGTGCTTGGAAGCAGGTACAGAGGAGATGTCAGGGGTAAGTTTTTTATGCAGAGAGTGGTGAGTGCGTGGAATGGGCTGCTGGCAACAGTGGTGGAGGCGGCTAAGATAGGGCCTTTTAAGAGACTCCTGGAGAGGTACGTGGTGCTTAGAAAAATAGAGGGCTATGGGCAACCCCAGGTAATTTCAGAAATAAGTACATGCTCGGCATGGCATCATGGGTCAAAGGGCCTGTATTGTGCTGTAGGTTTTCTACATTTCTATAATTTCTCAACTGCAGTAATATGCATGGAACTTTGCACTTTTTCCATACAAACTCTTCAAAGGCTCTCTATTCTCCATTCTCCCTGACTCTTCTCTTAATTATGAATACCTATTGCCAAATTTAGGAGCCCATCCAATGAAATCACTGAAAAGCTCTATTTACAATAGACATAAGATGTGAATAATAATACTGTCACCCAAAACAAAATTACTTAAATTTCATCTTTAAGAATTTTAAATTAATTTATACTTAGAAACACCAGATGAACTACTCTCTAGGGTTCTGAAAGAGGTAGCGGTAGAGATTGTGGAGGCATTAATGATTTTTCAAAAATCACTGGACTCTGGCATGGTGCCAGAGAACTGGAAAATTGCAAATGTCATTCCACTGTTTAAAGGAGGAAGGCAGCAGAAAGGAGATTATAGACCAGTTAGCCTGACCTCACTGGTTGGGAAGATGTTGAGTCAGTGGTTAAGGATGAGGTCAAGCAGTATTTGGTGACACAGGACAAGTTAGGACAAAGTCCGCATGATTTCCTTCAGGGAAAACCTTGCCTGACAAATCTTTTGGAATTCTTTGGGGAGATTACAAGTAGGGTAGATAAAGGAGATGTAGTGGATATTGTATATTTGGATTTTCAGAAGGCCTTTAACAAGGTGCCACACATGAGGCTGCTTACCAAGTAGATAGCCCATGGTATTACAGAAAGTTATTGGCATTAGCTGATTGGTAGGAGGCAGTGAGTGGGATTAAAGGACCCTTTTCTGATTTGCTGCCAGTGACTCGTGGTGTTCTGCAGGGTTTGGTGTTGGGACCACTTCTTTTTATGCTGTATATAAATGATTTAGATGATGGAATAGATGGCTTTATTGTCAAGTTTGCAGATGATACGAAGATTGGTGGAAGGGCAGGTACTGTTCAGGAAACAGGTAGGCTGCAGAAGGACAGAGACAGATTAGGAGAATGAGCAAGAAAATGGCAAATGAAATACAATGTTGGAAAATGCATGGTCATACACTTTGGTAGTAGAAATAAATGTGGAGACTATTTTCTAAACAGGAAGAAAATTCCAAAAAGTCAGAGATGCAAATGGACTTGGAAGTCCTTGTGCAGAACACCTTAAAACAGGGGTGTCAAACTCATTTTAGGTCACGGGCCGGATTGAGCAAAATGCAGCTTCATGCGGGCCAGATCAGTCAGACGCGTGCGAACGCAGCTTTCGTTGCCTCCGTTTTTTCAGCCTGCTCTCATGTGTCTCAGTCTCTGCTATAACTACAAAGTGTTTCACTTTACAAATTCCGTTTCTTATGAAGAAGACTGCCGAATAAACACTAAAAACCCTGAAAACCTGGTACCTGAATAAACTCAGCATTAGCCATATCATACGCCATAGGCGCTTCGATTACTGGGGCCAGCTTTAATAGTAATGAGATATTATCTCGCGGGCCAAAGATAATTCCACCGTGGGCCGGATTTGGCCCGCGGGCCTTGAGTTTGACATATATGCCTTAAAGGTTAACCTGCAGGTTGAGTTGGTGATGAGGAAGGCAAATGTAATGTTAGCATTCATTTCAAGAGGTCCAGAATACAAGAGCAGGGAGGCGATGCTGAGGTTTTATAAGGCACTGGTGAGGCCTCACCTTGAGTATTGTGAAAAGTTTTGGGCTCATCTAATAAAAAATGTGCTGGTGTTGGAGAGGGTTCAGAGGAGGTTCACAAGGATGATTCCAGGAATGAAAAATCATCATATGCAGAACATTTGATGGGTCTGGGTCTGTACTCACTGGAATTCAGAAGGATGAGGGAGGAATCTCACTGAAACCTTCGAAAATTCAAAGGCCTAGACAGTGTAGATGTGGAAAGGATGTTTCCCATGGTGGGGGAGTCTAGGACAAGGGGTCACAGCCTCAGGATACAGGGAATTCCATTTAAAACAGAGATGTGGAGAAATTTCTTTAGCCAGAGGGTGGTGAATTTGTGGAATTTATTACTACAGGCAGCTGTGGACGCCAGGTCGTTGGGTGTATTTAAGGCAGATCTTGATAGGTTCTTGAATGGATATGGCATCGAAGGTTATCCTGAAAAGGTTGCAGGGATTGGGGCTGAGGAGGGGGGAAAGGATCAGCAGTGATTGAATGGGATAGCAGACTTGATGGGCCTAATGGCCTAATTCTGCTCCTATGTCTTATGGTCTTACAAGAAATAGGAACCAGAGTAGATAATTTGGCCCCTTGTGCATGCTGCATCATGATGGACCTTTCACCTCTGCTTCACTCTCCAGAATTAACCCTATTTCCCTTGATCCCTGAAAATTTCTATCATGTTTGAGAAAAGAATTTTCAGATTCACCACCCACTGATCAACCACAATATGAGACAGTGGCAACTGCTTTTGGACATTTCAGTCAGGGGAAACACCAAGCCTATATCTAGCCTGATGAGCTCCATATGATTTTTTAAAAACATTTCAATGGGAAGGAAGGCTTCTCATTCTTCTAAACTGAAAACAGCTTAGAAGTCTGCTTAATGTTTCCTCTTATTGCAAAACAACTGTGAAATATTGAAAAAATACCATGTAATGAATCAATCTGCTGAGTGTTTGCTGTACTACTTCATCACAAATAACATCCTTTGCAGATTTATTTACTTATTGAGATACAGCACAGAATAAGCCCTTCAAGCCACACCGCCCTGCAATCCCGATTTAATCTTAGCCTAATATTCCAATATTCCAGATGTGATCACAGTGGGCCCAATGTAGTTAAACAAGACAGTTTTGCTCTTAAATTCAAATCCTCTTGAAGTAATTGCGAACAGACTGTCTGCCTTCCTAACTAGTTCACTCTCAGTGATTTATGTAGATGGAAGTCTGGGACTACTTCAACATCAACGTCATTTCATTTCTCACCACTTAAAGTCAAAGTAAAATGTTCTATGTTTTCATGTAAAAACATGAAAGACTTCACATTTTATATTCCATTTGCCACATACTCCTTCTTAACTGGCCACAATCCATCGGCGTCTTTACATTTTCCCGCTGCTCACACTACCATCTAGCAGCAAATCTGAAGATATTACACAAAAAGTGAAAAACAAAATCCCAAAATAAAAACAGAACATGATGTAATACTCATTAGGTCAAGCAGCAACTACGGGGAGAGAAAAAGTGAATCTTTCAGATGAGTAACTTTTTTATGAGAATATTAAACATTTTTACACTTGTGGCCTCCTTCAAGTCATTGACAGAGACAATGAATGACTGGGGCCCCAGCACAGAATCCTGTAGCACCACAGTATTCACAGCTTTCCAACATAAACATTTACAATTTATTCTTAACATTCCTGAATATCCCCCAGACCATGTTCATTATCATTTTGTGTGCAGTCTTAGCATTATTGCCCATTTGTTGTATATATCAGCTTCTTGAACTGCTGCATTCCTTCTGAAATTATGTCCCTTGAACTGTTGGAAATAACCTGCCAAGAATTCATCATCCAAGTCCGGATAGATGTAAGGGAGTTAGAATCAGACAGACTAGGTAAACCACGGCAGTGCAATGTTTAGACAACGTACAAAGTAGCCACATTGCATCCACTCATGAGTGCCAAGTAAGATGGCTGTCTGGTCCTGGATGATGTTGGCCATCTTCAGTGCTTTGAAATCGCTCTCGTCCAGTAAGTGGATGGTATGACATTGCACTCCTGATTTCTGCCTACAGGCTATTTGCCACAGTATAGCCAGCCTCTGACCCCTCCTTTTGGATGATTAGTTTCAATTTCTTGTCAAGTCAGCCCAGTATATTTATGGCAGGAGTCTTTGCAATAGCAACGCATGGTTGGGTACGTGGAGTTGCCAAAGCTTCTACTTCATCACAAGGTCAAATCCTGATTCTGATGAATACTCTCCACCTGATTGCGTTCAAGAACCTCATTCTTGTTGGTAAAAAGCTGCATGCTTGATTAAAATTACCAAATGCTTTTCCTAAGTATTCACTTGCACCACCAGTGGTGAATTGTAGTGTGTATTTATCACCTCTCAATGCTGCATTTTGCATTGACAAAATGAACACAGTGAATGATGCATTGAAACACCTTCACTTCCAAGTTCCCATCAGACACCATACTGACTTGATGTCTACTGTGAACCCTTCATCATGAGTAGCTGTAAATAACGCAATTCCTTCAACTTGCAGCAATTGTGGTAACACAAGAATTGTGGCAATTCAAGTATCATTACCTTCAGGTAGGGTAGACAATAAATGTTTGTCAGGACATCTGCATTCTGAGATCAAATTAAAAATAAGTATTAGCAGAATTTCTAATGCTGCTACAAGGAACAAAAACAAAAATGATTTGTTCTATACTCAACTTGAAAAATAAAATAATGATTTTTTAAAGCTCCATGATAATGTTGTATTTACCTCCTGTCATAGCCGGATCCATAAGCATACTGTTGCCGCTGACCCATATTCAAGTTGCCCATTCCTCCTGATGGAGTACGGTTATACAGATCCTGCATCCCACTGTTAGGCATGACTCCAGGAGGCATAAAAGGATCATTACTTCCAGGCACTATGGTGAAATAAGTCAAGTTACTTAAAAAATACAGAGTACAAAGTACAAAATTAAAGGAGTACTGAAAAGGAAAGGTAGAGAACCTTTTTGCAAATTTCTCTCTGCATATCGCAAGGTCTAAGCTTGAAATGGATAAAAATATTATATTTTGAAACTACAGTGATGTGATTACTACAAAAGACTTAATTAGTCAAATACTTCATCAGCTATCCCAGGAAAAAGTAATCACGGGTTTCATTTCTGAGAAGTGTAAAATATTCAACCACTGACGCAGTATCATGAGGTACATCACAGCACCTTCTCAAAAAATGCAAGACACAGAACAACAGATGCACTGATAGAAATGTTCCTGGTCAAGAACTGGCTGCAATTATAAACAGCTCACATTTATAAAGTCTCTATATTGTCTTTATTCCCTTACTGAAGTTAGAAAGTAGATGAGTTTTAAAAAAGATTTTTCAAATGTAATATTTTAAAGCTACTTCAAAATCTAGATTTCATTTTATCTGAGAAACATGGAAGGGGTGTGCAATCAGTTATTTTGGGAAACTGGCTATACAGGGTACAGAACCACAGTGGTTATGTCATTGAACTACCAATCCAGACCCTGGACTTAAGAAATATAAAATCCATCATGACAGTAAAACCATTTCAATTGTTCCAAATATATTTATTTAACTAACAAGTCACTAAGCAAGTCAAGTGCATTAAAACTGCTTGTTCATACAGGTTGAAGATGGTGCTAGGTATGATAGACTTCTATTTCTAATTGAGGGTGATAATTGACTATGTTGATCGTACTAAGTGAATGTACAGATCACTTGAAACATGGTAGCCATCTACATCTTTACACATATGTATACTCGTAGACATATTTCTATATTCTTACAGGCACAAAACTCAATGATAAATATATGTGTTTTCTAGAATGCAATGCTATAGTGTTAAAGACTGATTAAGGGAAATGATGCACAGACGGCTATTAGAAAATATTAGATGTTAGATGAATTATGTTCAAGTTTTACACATTTCAGTTAAATTATACCTTTGCCAGTAAAAGCATTTTATCAAGAAATTCAAGGAACTGAATGCACAGTTGATCTAGATTCTGATGGGATGGGCTTTAGAAGTCTTAAAGATTTAAGTGCAGATATAGACACAGAAGGGATAAACAGAGGGACAAAATCAGATGATTATGTTAAACTCTCAGGTAGTTACCTGAGCACAGGAAAAGGAAATCTGAATATAAATAATGACTAATGGACTTTACTTAAACTCATGCTTTTAAAGCACAGCGTTAAAAAGGTGTGAATGAAGCCATTGGAACATATTTAGCTCATAAAGAAGCGGTCAACAGTTGCCTTTAAGAAGAAGAAAATGGATAACTTCACAAATAAGTATTCATCTTTCGTCCTTACTGAAATTTCTGGACATGTTTAGACTTGGTATATTAAACAATAAGATCAAGTAAAACAAAATTACCAATTGTCCACTAATCACAACAGATTTTGCATGCAGATACTCCAGCATTGTCCAGATTACTTTGCATTAATAAAGGTAGATGCAATTTGAATGTGACCAGCCATTGAGTGTAAGCACTGAATCAAACATAAAGCAATGCCCAGCTTGCGGATGCCTGTCTGAATGTAAGAGTGAATTATCTAGTGATACTGGCTTTAATGATAAGAAACTGCAAACCATAAATAGGAAGATCCCACAATTGATTCTTTACCTAGAAGATGGCTGGGCAGTGAAAAGCTACAATTGGACAATGGACAATGAGCAAGGAAAGAGGGGAAAAATTTACTTGGAATTCACTGATTATCATCCAGTGTGCTGAAATGAGCAAGTGCATGACTGGATTTGTTTATGATCCCCTGACATATACATAAATAGAATAGCAAATTTTGGCACAATGTGCTTTAAGTGAAAGTGGAACATCTATAATGGATGGTCACATTATTGCGTGGCATTAGTGCCTATTTCACCATCTGTCAGCACACAAAATAAAACAAAAATCAGTAGTAACTTCTTCAGATCAAAACATTTGAGAGGAGCAGATGGTAAGGGCAATTCTCTGAAGACAACCCCCATGCTGGTATAGAATGATTGCTTCATAAAGCTAGGTAACAGCTTTTAAAATTAAGTAGCAGAGTTTAAATGCTTACATTTTAACAGGAATTTCCAAATAAGATAACTCATCTTAGCTTTTGATGCTCAATTCTGAAGGGATTTACTGTAGCTGCTCAAATAGATTCCATATGCATGAGTAGGTTTATAAATATCTAAATACATTCATGGCTTTCAACTGGGCAGAATGAGTATGTATATTTCTGGTATGTCGCAAGATTTCCCTGATCAAAATGCATTCAATTCAATTGGTTATATTTAGGTTATTAACTTCCATCCTCAGCCTTTCTGCATATTCTTGGTAATAACTATCATTCTTCCTCAGTGCTATTTTCCCATCTTAATTGGAATTTTAAAGTTGGAAATTAAAAGAAGTATTTTCTACCTTTCCTCATACCACCAAAGGGATCCTTATTGGGTTCATATGACATTCGACTCATCATTTCAGGCATATTCATGCCTGGTTGATATGGTGTATTCGGTGTCATGGAGCCCCATTTCTGAAATGCTGGGTCACTAACATCCGAGAAGGGATCCTGTACGCTGATTGCATTATTCCTGTTCAGGTTAAAAATAGAGACACTGATGCTCATAAACTGATAGAGATCAATAAATTCAAAAGAAAACAAAATAAATTAGAATAGAAGCGGTTTCTATGGTCAATATTTTATTATCACATAAAGCTCTAATTATACTCTATTTAGAATATGGGGCAGCCCACCTCATGAAGCATACAATGAACTTTGATGAGGTGGAGCAGAGTTTTACCAGATCGTGCCTGGAGCCAATGGGGTTACGTTATGAAGAGATGTTTCTTAGATTAAACTTCAGTGTGGAAGATGGAGAGACAATATACTTCGTTTTTAAAATGGTCAAGGATGGTTATAGTTTATTGAAGAGAAATCAACTATTTCCTCTTTTGAGAGGTTTCAGAACAAATAGGTATGACTTTAAAATTGCAGGAAGGTTGTCATGAACAATATAGTTAATGCTTCTTTGTACAGAGATTAGCGGAAGTCTGGAGTTATGTACTCTGAAGTCACTGAGGTCAATTGAACATCTCTAAACAGTTAAGAGTTTTGTTATGCAAAAATATTAAAGATTATGAACTCAGGCAGGTAAATGTACTTAAGATACAAATCCTCCAAGATCTAACTGAATGTGAAACAAATTCAGGGCTGTATGACTTAACCCCTGTTCTTATTTTACCTATTTCTAATTGTCAATGAAAAAAACAGTCTACCACTTTAGAATATTGTATTCCTTTTTCTACTGGGGGCTCCCAAAAGTGAACTAGAGGTACAGTACTTGCTGTTCAAGTTTGATTTAACCATTACAGCTGTTTTTGCCATTTACATTATAGTCGCCAGCAGAAACATCATGCGGCTAAAGCACTTTGCTTGCAATAGGCAAGCAACAATGACTGCAATGCAAAAACTGCAGATAATTCATTGTGCAACAGTTCCGAATGAGAGCAACAAGTTCAGCCTTCAGACTACTCTATCCTTTCAGCTGACTGAATACAAACAGCATTCAGAAAAGATAACAGAAAAAAATAATTGCAACATGTTGCATTGTTGCCAGCGATCCATAGAACTTCTGCATTATTGTTGTAACAGGGAAGGGACCGTATTGACCTGACCTGACATTCAGCCTAATGCCACTTTAAGCTCGTTAGAATCAGTTAACAATGCCCCAAGGAATTGTAAAATTGTTATGACAGTTTTACTTTTAGATAGCGACAGACTGCTGTGAGCTTAATTCACTTGCATTTATAAAGGAATTCAATGATCCCAAACAATACTGGGGTCACAGATAATTAAACTCCAACAGTAATGCTCAAATTAGTCTGTGAGATGACACACATTACAAATCATGATGATCTAATTTCAAAGGGAGCTGCCCGTGGATGTTAATTGGGCATGACATGCTTAAGTATGTCCTGGGCCACCACTCATCATTATTTTAAGGACTTCTTTCCCCTAAATAAAAAGCTCGTACATTATAATTTGCTTTGATTTTATGCATGTGCAATATCTGCCAAACTGTCTTGCAGCCAATGGTAGAGTGGGAATATTAACTCTTAAAATTCAACTTACTGAATAAGCTTTATGCACAAAAGCCTGATGCCCTATTTTATTTTTTGGTGTATAAATAGTTCTTCAGTGGAACCTTCATGATCTTATTTTTCTATATTCTAATGTTTAATCTTACATAATTTAGGAACTATTGCATTAAAACACATTAAATGTTTGGCTTAGAAGGTTTTGTTCATTAATAACTCAATTCATATTTTTAATATTACTGTGTGATAAGATGGCACTGTAAGCTATTATAAATGAGCACCCAATAAATTTCAATGAAAAACTGACAAGTAGTACTGGCAGAAAAATAATTTGTTTAACCTAAATGTTTTTCTCTATTCTCTCCCCCTTCTATTTGAACTCCATTCTTTTCAAACTAACACAACAATGACAAAAATAAATCTCAGCATCTCTCTTCTTTTAATGATAATTTGAAATTAACAGCCCTTTATCACTGAATTACCAAATGGGATTGTGAATCTATAGAGAACAAAACAGAATATTTAGCACCTTTTGTTAGTACAGCTAGCCAATAGGCCTCACTATCCCTTTCTCCTTTCACTACCAGTTCATATTTGAAAAATATTACTGACTGCTTCCAGTACCCTTACAGGCTATGCAATACTGATTATAATAACTTACAACAATTTGAAGGAATAATCATTCTTTAGAGAAAGCTCCTCTTGGTTTGAACCAAGACTCCTTTTTAGCCATTTCTGCTCCAATGAACAGAGTCATTTATATCTCCAGCCTAACTATATCTGCCAATCCTGGTGCCATCCCTGTGAATCTAAGCTGCAAGTTCCTGTTCTAACAATGATTATTAAATAATTGCTTGCTTACTTACAGTAAAATTTACTTCAGGCAAGATAACGATCTTAATGGTATTAACACCAAAAGTCAGTGATGGGGTCTGTCAGCACAGTGCTTATACCAACCTTTCTATCTTGACAACAGTAATTCATTTCTCAAAAAGCAGTAACAATTCAAAGACAAATTACTATATCAATACCTGTTCCCTTGCATGGGTGTCATTTGTCCATGGGGGGTTGATACAGGAGTTGGTGGCTTCAAATCCCCACTTTCTGCCATAGAGCTGCTTGTGGACTGAGGTGTCTGTGGTCCTTGTAGAGAACCGGAACCTGCTATAAAATGAAAGATTGTTTTTCTTATATTATGTATTATATATTAGTTTATCAATTGGTTTGTTTGGTGATTTACTTCAATCAAGCAATTCCTGTGAAGATTCTTCAAATAACTCTAGTGTCTCATTACTGAAAATGTTCACAGTACAGATAACATAATAAAAGACTAAATTCCCTACCAAATTTAAAAACAGAAAATGATTTAGATAGAAAGCGTATCAGGTAAATACTGTGGAGAGAGAAAAACACAGCTACTGTTTCAGGTCGATTACCTTTCTTTAATTAATTTTCTCTCACCAATGATCCTAGCAGGCTAATGGCTGAACAACTGTCAGGATCAGACTAGCACTTTTGGCTGCAAGAAACATAACTCCATATTGAGTTGTAGACAACAAACACAACTCACTTCAATCATCTCTTTTACTGGCCAGCCACAACAGTTGCTGCAAGCTTAGTGGGTTATTATCCATTCTGAAAGTGGTTATGCCGGCTTCCGTACATCCATAGGAAATGATGGCCAACAGAGGGAAAAAAAATCTAAAAATCTGCACCATAGCAGTCAGCAGAGCTTCATGGGCTGCGTTCCCCCCAAAGTCAACTAATGGTGTAAGCACTGGATTCTGTCAGTTAGCAGCAAAAGTCCTTGCACATTTTGCTGACTTGTGTGTGGGGGGGGGGGGGGGGAACAGTCCATAAAGCTCCATTGACCACTATAGTGTACATTTTTTAATGATTTTTCCTGTAAGCCACCATGTCTTATAGATGTACTGTAGCTGGTAATGGCCATCATGTGGCCTAACATAGTAACAGCTTAATCAAAATTCAATATTTAACTGACATTTTAAACAGTGCAAAGTAAAACTTGGAGCTTAAACATTAGATCAAGGAAGAAGCAGAAATAACATTAACAAACATTTATAAGTATGTTTAAAACTCATTTATATTTATAATATTTCTGTGTGGCAATAACAACACACAAGTTAGGACCAGACTGGTTATTAAGCAGTATTAATGGCAAAGTATACTATTATAAACTCTCTCAGTCATGCTGCAAAATTTAACATTTTTTCCCCTTTATATTACACCTTTGTTAATTTTTATACCACTGCAAATAGTACTTCTGTGGAAAAGCAGGGTGCTATTGACAGGAACTTCCAGATGTCTGTATTTACCTCTGTCATATGTAATCCAAAGCTGTCATATTCATGGTGTAGTAACAGTGAATGCTAAATATCCAGCCCTTTGTGAAGTCAACTAGCCCTGTGGCAGGCCAACATAATACTCAAGGGAAGTGCAAACAAGTGATTATTAAGATCAGGGACAATTGTCTTATTGGATAGGCACATTTAAATCCACAGAAAGAGAACTGTTAGAATTAGGTGATCACCTCACAATTTGACCATGTCTTTATATTTTTATGGTGGGGTGATAGGTTGTGAAGTAAATTAGGGCAAGTCATGACAAATATTTAAGAAAAACATTAGCTTTGAACTGGATATTGACTTATCAAATGTACAAAATGAAGCTAGCAACATATTATGAGAGGTGATTGATAAGTTCATGGCCTACAGTAAAAGGAGATGAGTTATACAGTTCTTGTTACATGTACATGCAGTTCAACTCTGAGTGATTATGCAGAAAGTTTGAAGTTAATAACTCATCTCCTTCTACCTTGGGTCACAAACTTATCAATCACTTATCTGTGGACACTTTCTGAAGGTCCAAGATCCGTATGCTCTACAACTGCTGGACTAAATGTGAAAATGTAGGAGGGGACTATTTTGAAAAATAAATGTGCTAGGTTTTCTAAAATTGACTCCTTCTACCTTAGGGCACAAACTTATCAATCACCCCTCGTATTTATTATTTCCATTGTTTCCTTATAAAGTGTACACATTTTACTGACAGTACTAAAGAATGCAAAAAGAGACATCAAAAGCATAAAGTCAAACCAACTTTCAGTTTAATAATAAGAATTATGAGTGGTATACGCCACAGTAAATTTCAACTAATCAGCTTTAGAAAAGTAAGCAAGCACATTATGAAACAAAGACATCATGGAAAGGAAATGTTTTTCTGTGGAAATCCCTGCACAGATTCCATCTGTATTATATAAGATATAACAAATATGTTAGGATGCACATCAGGTTACAAATATTGGCATCTGCATTGAGATACATCATGACCGTTGCTTCTACATGTCGACATGCGTGCACTTCACTTTTAGTTTATGATTATAGAATGCAAGGGAACCCCAAGAAAAACGGAACAGTTAAAAGTCTAATCCAAGAACTGTAACTTAGATTCATGGGTAATAATTATAAAATAGTTTCTTCCAAAATAATCCAAAAAAAAGTACTGATCTGGGATTGATTAAATTCATAAGGCTTAATTTATTACAGTTACAGTAGAAAAAGTTGGAAATAATCTCCTTAGTTAGGGCTGCAGCAGTTTATCAGCAGCTTCTATTCATCCCTACAAATACCACATGGCATGCCAATATTTTCTTCTTCAGAACATGTGAAATCAGAACATTAAACCCTTGCTAATAAAGAGCTGGCAAACTGCAAGGATTTCCCTACCTCTTGCCAGAAGCTGCAATTTATTCTCCAAAGTAAACAATAAAAGGTTACTGGAGGTTAAGTATGCACACATACTTAAGACTACACTGCCAGCTATCATGCTGGGAAGACAATTTACTCAGTATGAACTCACTGCCTTACTTTTAGGGGCAGGATGTTGTGGGTCCAGCAGTTAATCTGCACTGATCAGAGGTCACTTGGAGGTAATTTCTGTTTATATTCAAGACCATTCCATCTAATTTATCTTGCCTCAAATATTTCCCTATCTCAACATGTGACATTTCAATGACCACTTGTCAGCAAACACTCAGCAGTATTTGGGAAACTTGCTGACAATGACAAACACGGTTTGTTAAAATTCATGTTGCCAGGCAGAAAGAGAAACCAAGAAAAAAATAGGAATTATCCCTGATTGATAATCACTTAGACAGCTTTACATGATATTTAACAGCTTATAAGTTTGCGCATGAGGTAGGCAAACAGGACATGCAATGAGAAAGCTCCTAAGATGCTTTTTAGTAGCACAAACACACTGGGGGGGGGGGCAGTTTAGTGAATTCCGAGGTGAAAATGATATGTAAAAAACAGATATTCAAATGAGGGTCTTTCATGTCAAACTGATAAAGGAAAGAAGTAAGCGTAGCAACAGTAGTTCATATGAAATAGTGCAACAGTCAGAATTTTAAGCAAATTAATTAAGAACATAAGGGGGTTGAATAAAATAAGAGCAGAAATAGTTATGAAGACATGTTTGTAGTAAAACAGGGATTGAGGCCATTTTAGCTCAAGCCTGTGCTGTACTCAATGAAATCATTGCTGATCTTACACTCAACTGCAAATACCTCTATGTTCTTTGGTGTACTATTTAACAGAAAGCTATTAATCTTAGATTTAATATTAATGATGGCTTTGTGGAAACTTAGTATAATGAAAGTTAATTCCAAGTTGCCTGCACATTGTGAATCATTCTTGAAAGACAGGGACCTGATTTTAAAAGTTACCATTTGGAGCTGTGAAGCAGTATTCTGCTGTGTGGTTATTTGCATCAACGTGTCATGGACTTGTACTTCAGTTCTTCATATTGTTGTTACCTTCACTGTCACTAACTCTGAAAACCAATTAAGAAGCAGCGAGAAGCATCTCTGCCACTTCCTACCCTACCAGATGGTCTCTACTTATGGTGCCCTTGACCCTGCTGCTATGGAGTAGTCCCTTCCACATTCAAATCTCAAGTAAATCCTGAAAATTTCCACTAACTTCTCAGTATCTGCATTTTAAGAGAGCAATCTAGCCAGATTGCTATACCAGGACACCCATTCTGTAACTTTTTTAACTCTTGGACATTACCTCACTTTTTTAATGTACAGTATTTCTGCTTTTTGCATGTTTTAAACCTACTCAATATACGTATAGTTATTTATTATTATTATTATTTTTTTTATTTTATTTATTTTTTCTCTTCTATATCATGTATTGCATTGAACTGCTACTGCTAAGTTAACAAATTTCTCGTCACATGCCGGTGATAATAAACCTGATTCTGATTTTTTTTATTGCAGTCTTCCTTGGTACTAACTGTAATATTGGGTGATCTGAAAATTTAGCTATAAGCACTTCTAATTTATGATTCCAAATTTTTAATGCAAATAAGTGGACCTTCTGCCTCATTTCCATGGAGATTGAGTTAAACCGAGCTGGTTGTGCATCATAAGTGAAGATTAGACATCTGCTATTCATACAGCAACCAAAGATTAACAGAGGAAAGATAAGTGTTTCTGTCCTGGTCCAGAGACTGGCAAACACCATGAAGTAGCTGAGTCGACAGTTAAAGAGGGCCTTCTTTTGGTTCAGGTTGTTGTGTCTGGGTGATAAGTGACATGCTGGATGACCGAAAAGTTAAAGTCTGTCCTGGGAGATGAGCATTATCCTAATTTAAAGATTACACTGAATTTCCAACAATGCTGCATTGCACTTCTCCTGCTAGTGCCTCTTCATGATCTAATCTGAGGTTGCACATTCACCTTGCCATGTGAGATGCATAAATGGCTACAGAGGAAACTTTTCTCTGGAATGTGTTTTTGGTTGATGAAGGAAACATTAGTAGAAAGTGATGTGAGAAACAGGGCATCAAACTGTCACATCAAATTTTGTTGTGTATTATTTGTTTTCTAACTTTAAAAAAATCTAATTTCAAATGAGGTGCCACTTCAAAATGCAGGGAATAAGAAACATTTTGTTCTATATATTTTTATCTGAGTGCACAGGAATTCCATGTGCTTTGATATGTAGCCAAATGCAACAGGTGTCAACTTAGTGTTCTTATTATAGAGAAACAAAGAACACATTCATCATTTCCCTCATCTTCAAAAGGGGTAACTTAACATGAAGCCAGAATAGCCAAGCTCAATGCATCTGTAATTCAGCTCATAATAGAGCAACTTGCTTCCAATTGCCCCTCTTTGGAGATCATTACTAGTAGACTACAACCGTATCAAGGTCTTCAAATTAGCTGCTTCTATTAAAACCACAAAACACACTCACTAAATCTTCACTAAAATGTAACTCAGCTTCTGGAAGTGTGAAAGTTCAAAGGAATATAGTTTTAAAATATTTAAATTGTGTATAAAATAGTTTCTTGTTTAAAACTCAGAAAGGAATACATATTTGCCCACAAGGTGGTATCATTGAAATGATAAGCAAATGTTTCTTAAAAGACTTTTATCTTCTTAGTCAAAGAGCAAAATATTTTTGAGACAATAGTACAGATATAGTTCAGCTTAAGCAGAGCCCAGAGCTGTGTTTGTACTTACCAGGAGAAGGGGGTTGTATCTTAGGTTGCTTTTTGGATTCAGCAGAACTGAACATCTCAGGAGGGGGCTCCTCTCCACGTTCAATCTTACATTCAAAGGCAAACAGGTACTGAATGTACTGCTTTTTGAGTGAGCTTGCTGCACTGCTTGATGTCCCTACGCTCAGAGCTGTTGCCAGTTCACGCCATTTTTTGTTTTTGTTCACCTGGGAAGAAAAAGTTAAAATGAGAACCTGTCTGATTATTTTAAAAGTATTTGAAATACAATATTTAGTTGTATTCTTGAATTCTCTGGCCATCTTTTTCCTCACTTTTGAAGATCCAAAGCATCTTCTAAAAGAAATTTCACTGATCATAAACAGAATGCATTGAGTTTGAAGTGAATTGGGAATAATTCACTTATACTTATAATACAGGTCGAGAGACCTAATTAGAAATTTACAAAATTCACCTGCCAAAAATGTTGATGCAACTGAAAGAGAATGTTCCTGTTTGATTAATCTTGGGCAAATTAGTTTAAGCAAGTGGTTCTGTATTTTTTTGGTGTTGAATTGGGATGGGGAAACATACAGAAACAGATTAGGTAGAAAGAAACAGGTTTAAAATGACAGAGTACTATATTTAACTATATTAAAAATGCTGCTTAATCATATGACTCCAGATCTAATTAATGTTGGTCTACACATTTACAGGAAACGCTACAGTGAGATGAGAGTGATTGCCCTTGATATGAAGGTTGTTAATGGTACTAAGAAACAAGAAAGTAACTCTTCATTAGATGGCCTCATACCAAGCCAAATAAATATTACTGTGGTTGTTGGAGGCCAATCCCCATTACTGCTGGGAAAGCTCTTGAGGAGAGTGCCCCAGGGTCTAAACAGCAGCTTCACTGTTGTCTCTCCCTTCACATGAATGGGGATATCGAGTCATACAACTCAGAAGCAGGCTTTTTGCCCCATCCAGTCCACACCAATCATCACACACCCACTTATACTAAGTTCCATTTTATTCTCCTCATATTACCCTCAATACCCCTTAGATCCTGCCATTCTGGTGATCAGTTTGGGATGTGGGAGGAAACTGGATCAGCCAGGGGAAATCCTTGTGATCACAGGTAGATGCTACAAATTAACACTGTGGTCGGAATCAAACCTGTTTTGCTGGAGCTCTGAGGCAGCAATTCAACCAGCCGTGCCACCTAAGCTGTTGATGGTACAGCATTTAGCTGTATTCATAATATCTAATGCAATAAAGCAGACTAGACACACGAATAGCAAGATGAGAACAGGAAATGAAAATAAGGACCTCATCCACAAGCAAAAGTGAAACTTGCTGGTTTATCCATTATATTTTCAATCTTGGACTTTTAGGTAGCAAGCATCATTTATATCTCAAGTCCAAGCTGATGACAGACTCTATTGAAAAGGAGCTCAACTCACCTACAGCATTCTGGCACCCTGGGGAACATACCTGATCATAATCTTAACCAGACAAGCCACGTAGATGCAATAGCTACAAAATTAATTATCAGCAGACCATTTTGCCGGAAACATCTCATCTTCTCACTCCTCATAGACTTAACACTCTCTGCATGGTGCAAATTAGGAACTTGATAGAATAATTTCCAATTACTGCATGTCTGTAGCCCTAACAACATAATCGAAGGCAACACCACAGCTACTACAAGCAACATCTATATGAGGCATTACAAAAAAGTACCTCATCCACCTCAATCTCAGTCTTCAACTTCATCCACCTCAAAGGTCTGGGGCAACAGGAACACATTGCCTGGACATTCTGCTCCAAGTCGCACGCTATTCAGATTTGTATATATATTCATCAGAGCAAATAAGAAAAGCAATAGATGCTGTCCTAGCCAGTGAAGGCTACATCACAACTCTAAACATACACCTGGCCAAACCTTCAAAGTAAAATTTTGACTTCCTTCTGATTACATTGAGCTGGGCTGTTCATCATATTGTGCCCAGTATCTCAGTTGTACAACCACCTGTGATTGCACTAATCATTTGACCCAGGTTGACTAGTCAAATGAAGCCAAATTCAAGTATATTACTCACACTGCCTCCTTATCTTCATTAAATTTTAATGTTGCTGGGTTGAAATTTAATCAACTTACACAACCTTGTCACTAAAGATAGGTGACCACAGTCATAAGTACTGTATGTCCTGTTCCACTGCAGTGTTTATTCAATTGAAGACCATCAGATTAAGCAATTAATCATTAAATTTCTTACCTGTGATTTTCATTCTCTAATGGGACATATGTTTCCCTTAATTTTTATACCATCTACCCTGCTATATGACAGACCATTAACTCTGATCCAATCATGTATCATGAACACATACTAATTGACAGGTGAATAATTTTGGATTCAGGAATATGTGTGGTGGAACATGTAAAAGTGTAACTTCACCTCAGGGAAACTGTCAGTCTGCAACTAATACTGAGCCTGTCCTACTTGCTTGTAATTCAATTTCATAATTCTCAAACTGGGCTTCTGTTGTAGTGGTTCTTAATGTCGTACAAAGTAATATATAGAACAAAATCTCCAGACTCCGAAGAATTCAATACAGAACTTTTACATAGTATTAAGTCACAGTAAACAGTGGATGATAATTGGTCTAGCACTTGGGGAGTAAAATACAAAAATAAAAGCTGAATATAATAATAGTTTCTATTTCAGTGATATTACAAGATGGCAGTGAAATCTTGCGTCATGCTCTGACGTGAATGCAGCGGTCAAGCGACCAGGCTGCAGTTACAATAACGATCATGCTTACATGCAGAACATTTTATAAACTACAAGCATCCTTGAAACATGTTTAATGATTCATCACAGACAGCATTGTTACTTTGTCAAAGTTAACAGAAAGATTTTTCTCTGCAAGATTAACTTTTACCAATACACACTGCAAAATGAATCTTTTGTTGCAATAACATCCAAACATCAGACAAAATACGTCCAATAAATAATCCTGAACTGCACAATATATTTATCAGCACCTACCTGTGCCAGACCGCCAATTTCCTTGACACAAATGTAAAGTCGATAGAGATCTAATGGTTTTTTGCCCACAGCAGGCAAATTAGCCACTGGAGTTCCTCTCTCCTCCATGAAGGACAAATAACGGTCTACCCACATTTTACGCTCCTGCTCACTCCCAAGTTCGTATAGCTTGGTTATTTTCTCACCAGTTGTGGAAGAGTTTGATTTCTGGAATAAGCAGGCAGAACAAAGCAGAAATATGAATATTTTTAATTGCAAACAGAAGTGACAATCATTTAAAAACAGTCAAGGAATGAAGGCTACTAGTTCTGGCAGTCACCAAATAAACAGTTTATTGCTATGTTTCCATTCCAGTGCTTAGTGCTTTTATATTTCATCAATTTAACAATCAGGCCTTTAGGTCAATGATACAAGTCTGTGGCAGAGGCCAAACAAAAAAAAAACATGTACAATTTGGCCTTTTCAAAACAAAGTTTGATCACATTTTCAATCTACAGCCATTCATCATCCAGTAACACATTGTTTGTTACAAATATAACCAATTTTCTAACTTCAGATCACAACAGAAAATTTGCCAAATTGTTACTAATTTGGAGTTCTGAGTTGCTGGCTGTATGAAAGCAAATGCATTGTTGCATTTTTTGTCAGGTGTGCACTAAGGCCACCTAGTCAATAAAAAAAACAAGTGTAACAAACTAAAATGTGGATGTGACATACAATACTATTTGATAGGAAACTAACCCTTCACAGGTGTCATGTTTCTTCAATCTGTATCACTTCACTCAGGTCTATAAACAGTGAACAAATTGGTTCTTCTTGAGTTAATGGTTGAACTCAAGATTACAAATTTTCTGCCAATTATATGAGTCAACGGACAGCACTGAACAAAAAACACCGTATTTATTTGGGCTTCATTTTCACCTGAAAAACACACCAAACCTGGGCTGGAAACCTGCTATAGCATGTTCATATAAGCTATGAAATGTCTCACAATAAGGGGAAAGCTGACTTTAGACAAAAAAAATCACATTAATTCTTCCTGTTTTTCTCGATGATGAAAACATGACTGTGTTGCATTCTAATGTTGTTTCACAACTAATAATTAATGATGAAAAAAATTCCATTAACATTTTAAAGCTGCATAAAGAATACATTTGATAATTCATGTTGCTGTCACCTGCTCAGAACATTCATCGAAAATGTGAGACAATAATGACCTTAACAACATTTTTACCATTTTTCCTGATTTAGAGAGGTGCACCATTAAAAAAAAATTATTACTATTTCCATCCAGAATTTCAACTACAGATTGGGTGCTGATACACTATACTTGGATATCACTATCAACAAACACAGAATATTTTACAACTTTTTAAATACCTAAAATTTAAACCATTGTTATAAAGATATAACATAATAGCATACTAATCATAATTATTATATTGAATAACATAATAGTCAACACAATTTCTATACTTCTTTAAAGAGAATAACTGCCATGATTCAGCATAAAAAATTCAAAATTTGTTAATGTAGTACTATGAGATTTGGACCTGAACTTAATGATATATTCTCTTCCACTCCTGAAACCACCAACTTCTCCAGGAATTCAACTTTACTTGCTGTACCTCATCAAGGGGTGCTCTATAAAGTGAGGCTCTATAGATGATGCTAAATGAAGAAGATCAGTCAGATATATAGAAAACACTGTAGGGAAGTCACCTCAGATTACCACATATTTTTCCAGAGGGCATCACCATGTGCAGAATCCCTGCCTTGTCAAATGAATCATGCCTGATTGTGGTACCCATAATACTGGCAATGATTGGAATGATTTAGTGTCAGACTACAAAGTAGCTTTATTCAATGCCCCACTGGAGCTCCAAAAACTAATTACTATATTCTAGGAGCATTCACAGGCATTCTCCACAAATGAGACTGTTAACAACAATGGAATTGGAGGCAATAGTTGAGAAACAGGAGACAGAGCAGGAAACAGAGAATGAATAATGACTACACACTCAAAATGTAAGAATATAATTAGTTTAACTTCTCCCAGGGATCTCCCTTGGGATTTTAGTTTTTCATTATATTTTATGAATGACCTGGATCAAGGAAGAACACTGTATCTAAAAGTACTAATGAAGGACAAATTAAATGAATAATGTTGGGAGCAGATATTTACAGTCTACATGTTAAGTTGGTGGACAAATCTGTACCAGATTGACATCAATGCTGCATCAACTGGGAATGAAGAAAGATGGAATAGATTTGTTGACAGACTTACAGAATAATACATGTGGCTGTGGAGAAACACTTAGGAGCCCAAAAATAGAAAATACCAAAAACATTAATGGTTAATGGAATGTTGGTCTTTATCTCAAGCAGGCGAATAGACAAAGGAGCGGAAGTAATGTTATAATTGTACAGGGCTGTGAAGTACTCTTGCTCTGGATCTAAGCAATCACTTCTGCCCAAGAGCAGGGGATTTGCAACAAATTGCTCCACAATGAATTGAGGCAGACTTGATGTGGCAATTAATATGCGGCAATATTTTGACTCAATGATCACAGAGGTATGAATGAAGGTGGAAAGAATGAACTTCCTCTGCTGGCTGTGTCCAGAACAGGGCAGCACAATCTTAAAATTAGAGCATGACTGTTTTGGGATAATATTCTGTTTTTACTTTTACACAAGGGATAATGGAACTCAGTAATTCTGGCAAAATGTAACTAATGAGACTTGGTAAAATTAATGTGCCAGAAGTGAAATGAATATTCTTGTTTTGCTACAGTAATAGGAGTTATGAAACCAAGATGGGCTCATTGAATGGCATAAAAGGACTGAGGAACTGAATGAACAAAATACATTTCTACATTATGCATTTGAAAGAAATTAAGAAATGCCTTTCGATCGTCTACTTCTACAATAATCTTTCTTGTGGGAACCTTTAGTTGGAGCTGTTTCAACATTTGTGTCAGCTCAATCTGGAAAGGGCAGGGAAATTTGTAAACCTGGCTTTATCTGTTATGCCCCACAGTCTCACTACACAAATAACAGTGGTGATAAAATGGACCAAAACTTTCAAATTTGTTTCTTACTTGTACTTTATCACATTGATTAACAAAAATAATCCATTATATCATATATGTCAAACTCAAGGCCCGCAGGCCAAATCCGGCCCGCGGTGGAATTATCTTTGGCCCGCGAGATAATATCTAATTACTATTAAAGCTGGCCCCAGTAATCGAAGCGCCTATGGCGTATAATATGGCTAATGCTGAGTTTATTCAGGTACCAGGTTTTCAGGGTTTTTAGTGTTTATTCGGCAGTCTTGCTTGGCCGTCTTCATCATAAGAAATGGAATTTGTAAAGTGAAACACTTTGTAGTTATAGCAGAGACTGAGACACATGAGAGCAGGCTGAAAAAAAGGAGGCAACGAAAGCTGCGTTCGCACGCGTCCGACTGATCCGGCCCGCACAAAGCTGCATTTTGCTCAATCCGGCCCGTGACCTAAAATGAGTTTGACACCCCTGCATTATATAAATAAATATTAAATGAACTACAAATAAAAATGTGAATTAATTTGGTCAGTTGAATATTTACATTTGTACCTGTATTTAAAGAACTTTTCTCTAAGCCTTCAGTCTACAGCTCTAAGAGCTTTCTAAGAATCTTTTTAGAAAGATTGCACCATTTATATTGCAACACTTATTCCGAAATCTATTCAGCAGTTACCACAATTAGCAGGTTACGTGGGAAATTCAAACAACTCCCCCACCCAATTCCATCTTATTCTTTATCATAGCACACAAACATTACAAAACATATAGGAAAATAAAACAGAGCCACTTACAGGGCTTGACGGAGTCTTTGGCCAGCTTGGGCTCCTAATGCTATCACTTTCATCTCCATGCACTGAGGAGATGCTAGCAGAGCTTGGGGACAAGGGGGAAGGGATTGGCAGGTTGCCAGGAGTAGGGGGCTGAGAAATACCCTGTGAGTTGTAGCTATCCTGTAGTAAAGGGACAAAAATACAACATAGGCAGGACAAGTTTCATTCAAAAGAGGAAAAGAGTTATATTAACTGAATTTACATTTTGCCTAACTTTAAATTACAGATTAAAACAATTAAAACATTAATAATCTGCATAATTTTTAAAAAAATGCTGAATGCTTTGCTGAGCCACCATGCTTAATTTTTAAGCTGATATGAGATGCTTAGCACAAGAGATATTCCCACAAAGGAAGCCATTAACCCAGTTTTATTTTTTTTAAAAAGGCGGGAAAGCAAAATATTAAATGTGCCTTTGCTGCTGCAAATGCCGCACAGAAAGCCATAACTGGAGGAGAAACAGCTGGAGTTAATAAAACCAGGCAAGAGTCTCTGTACCACCATAATGCCAGATTTACCACTGCTTTTAGTGACTTTAGAACTAGTAACTTTCTCACCTACAGGATCGGAGGATAAGACACACAAAAGAAGACATGCAGAAAATAGAAAAGAGAGGCTGAAAACCAAATGATGTAATATAGCAGACTTGTCCAGCCAAACCAACACCAACCGTGCTAAAGAAATACCTTAGATTTGCTCTCAGTTAGAGGAAGGCCTTCTTCTTTGATATCCATTTTCTGAGGTACCTGCAGTTTGGAATCGCCTTGTGTCATCATGTCAGCTCCAAGACCCATTGAAACTATTCACAAAATAAGAATTTGGACAACTAAAGTTAATCCACTATATGTCACACACACACAGACAGACATATTTCCAATTTTCATTCAGGCTATTGTTGGGAACTGATAGGGATAAAACAAACAGAGCCTCATTTCAAATATACTAATAAAAACTAAGAAAATATAATTCTAAAAAAGTGAAGTCTCATTGTCTGTCAACCAAACTTCTCACCTCTTGAATATCCTACTTCAAACTAGTCCCTCATTTTTAAAGTTGATATGCACAGTGTACAATTTTCCTAAAAAAAATATCTTATATATAACCACATAGGTATCACAATTTATGATGGAAAAATGAACTGCACTTTAAAAAATATTGAGAGGCTGCAATAAACTTGATTTAAGTTCATATTTAAAATGCTACTCATTAAAAACATTGTTACTGCAAGCAGGATGCTTACCACATACTTACATTCATCCTGAACATATGAGCATACCAATACAATCATTCTACCGGAACCATGTTTTCTACATGTAATATAGATTGAGCAAACACTATTTGTGTTTCACACTTGGAATATTATCCTCATCCAGCAGTTTTAGGTACTGGTGAATAGACTAAAGACATTTCTCCTTCGGCTCCTACCTGTTTCTCCAGACTTGAAGGATAACCATGGCACCCACATTGGCCCCAGCTATGCCTGCTTTTTCATTGGCTATGTACAACAGTTCATGTTCCAAGCCTTCTCCAGTAATGTTTCCCAACTCTTTCTCTGCAACAATGACATTGCATTGGTGCTGCTTCATGCACCCATGCTGAATTCGTCAATTTCATCAACTTTGTCTCCAACTTCCACCCTGCCCTTAAATTCACCAACCATTTCTGACACCACCCTCCCCTTTCTCAACCTGTCTCCATCTCTGAAGACAAACTGTTGAACAACATCTTTTATAAGTCTACTGTTTCCCATGGCTATCTTGATGTTACCTCTTCCCATCCTTTTTCTCAGTTCCTTCATCTCTGCCACATCCGTTCCAAGGATGAGGCTTTCCTTTCCAGGATATTAGAGATGCCCTCCTTCTTCAAAGAACAGGGTTTTCCTTCCTCCACAACTAATGCTGCTGTCACTTGCAATTCCTTTATTTCCTGGATATCCATGCTCACCTCATGCTCTTGCCACCTTAACAATGATCAAGCTCCTCTCGGACCTAGCACCCCATGAGCCTCAGCATCCAACACATCATTCTCCACAACTTCTGCCAGTTCCAAAGCAATCTTACCACTAAATACATCTTTACCCCTTTCCCACTTTCCAGAGATCATTCCCTCCTTGATTCTCTTATCCATTAATCCCCACTAATCTCATTCCCGGCACTTATCCCTGCAAGCAGCTATGGTGCTACACCTGCACATTCACCTCCTTCCTCACCTCCATTTAAGGCCCCAAATAGTCCTTCCAAGTGAGCTAACACTTCACTTGCGAATCTGCTGAGATCATTTATTGCATCCAGTGCTCTCAAAGTGACCTCCACTACAATGGTGACACCTGTCGTAAATTGAGGGACCGCTTGTCAAACATCTGTGCCCCATCTGCCAAAAGAAGAACTTCCTGGTGGCCCAGTATTTAATTCTAATTCATATTCCTGTTCCGTCATGTTGGTCCATGGCCTCCTCTCCTATCAAACTCCTTCATCTCCAGCCCTTTACTTTTCCCACCCAGCTGGCTTCACCTATCCCCTTATAGCTAATCCTTCTTCCTCTACCCACTTTCTTTCCAGTCCTGAGGAATGATCTTGGAGCAAAATATTTTCGTTCCATGGATATTCCATGGATGCTATCTGACCTGCTAGGTTTCTCCAGCATTTTGTGTTTATTGCTTTGGATATCTCGCATCTGCAGAATTTTTTGTGTTTATGAGGACATGGAGTCCCAGTTTTTTAAAATTTGTGTCATAAGGGGGGCATCAATCCTGTCAAATATAAATGTTTAACAGTTTAATTTTCAGTACATTTAGGAATTAAACTTAAATTTCTAGAATTACAAACAGAAGGATATGTAACAAATTAAATTGTCTGTAGGTGCGGTCTTGTATTTCTTGGATTTACTGCGCATGTCCGCAAGAAAATGAACCTCAGGGTTGCATGAAGTGACATGTATGTACTTTGATAATAAATTTACTTTGAACTTTGAAAATTAGTCCAACATATCAGCTTTCGGCACTTAACTTTTCCACTATGTGAATTCAAAGGATTTACTAGATGATTGCCTCAAAACTATACTTTAACCAAATGTTTCCACCCAAAATTCAGCTAGGCATCTCTACCGAAACAATGCCTCTCATTTAGTGGGCAACATTCCAATCAAAAGGGAAAAAACAAATGAATCGGCATTTATAAAGTGCAATGTCCTCAAGGCATCTCAAAGCATTTTACAAGCAATGGGAAACCTTTAAAATGTAGGTGATATGTTAAAGAAACTGACAATTATCATGTCTTGACTCAGCAAATTAGTGCTGCTATTTTCAGAGAATAAAAACAAAATATTGGGGATACAAGCAGGTCAGGCAACATCCGTGGAGTGACAAGAATATTAATGTTTACAGACAATGGCCCTTTATCAGATTTTCATCATCTGCAGATATTTGCTTTTGAATAGCTATTATTGGTCTTTTGATTAAAGAATATTAGCTGGGATGCTGACATCCATTAAACTACCAGTGCAATGATCCGAAAGCTTGGACAAACAGTACTTCTCAGTTCTGAGGTGCTGGCTCAGATTGCAGGTAAACCATGCTGTTCTCTTTCAGAGTTCATAAGATGGGAAAGATAAATCACATGTTTAACTTACAGAATTACAGAAGTGTCAAAACTCATTGCATACAGCGAGTCAACAGCCTTTTGTGCCCATGTAGACGGCTTACTTAATTCACACTCCTGCTGTCTGCCCAAAATCCTCCAGGTTCATCTTTTTAAACAAGTACACAAACCCCCTTTATGATTATTTGTGGAATTAGTTTTCAGCAGCACTTCAGGTCTGGTGTCCCTGATTTTCAAGTTTGCTTATGAAAAAACTTAAATGGAAATAAATTGGACTCATTTACACATAATTTGCTGACGATACAGCCATTGTTGGTAGAATCTCAGGTGGTAATGAGAGGGCGTACAGGAGTGAGATATTCCAACTAGTAGAATGGTGCCACAGCAACAACCTGGCACTCAACGTCAGTAAGACGAAAGAGCTGATTGTGGACTTCCAGAAGGGTAGGACAAAGGAACACATACCAATCCTCATAGAGGAATCACAAGTGGAGAGAGTGAGCAGTTTCAAGTTCCTGGGTGTCAATATCTCTGAGGATCTAACCTGGTCCCTATATATTGATTCAGCTATAAAGAAGGCAAGACAGCGGCTATATTTATTAGGAGTTTGAAGAGATTTGGTACAACAAATACACTCAAAAACTTCTATAGGTGTACTGTGGAGAGCATTCTGACAGGCTACATCACTCTCTGGTATGGAGGGGCTACTGCATACGACATAAAGAAGCTGCAGAGGGTTGTAAATTTAGTTGGCTCCATCTTGGGTACTAGCCTACAAAGTACCCAGGACATCTTCAAGGAGCTGCGTCCATTTTCAAGGACCTCCAGCACGCAGGGCATGCCTTTTTCTCACTGTTACCATCAGGTAGGAGGTATAGAAGCCCGAAGGCACAAACTCAGCGATTCAGGAACAGCTTTGTACCCTCTGCCATCCGATTCCAAAATGGACATTGAACCCTTGGACACCACCTCATTTTCTAAAATATATAGTATTTCTGTTTATTGCACAATTTTTAATCTATTCAATGTATGTATAGCGTAATTGATCTATTTATTTATTATTATTTTATTTTGTTTTTTGTTCTTCCATATTATGTATTGCATTGAACTGCTGCTGCTAAGTTAACAAATTATACATCACATGCCGATGATAATAAATGTGATTCTGATTATTATGGGCAGATTCTCAATCCCTAATAGTGTTTCACTTTCCAGATATTATACAGGTCATTCAGTGTTCAGCATCTCATTTTGCATTTATCCAAAAAAAAAGGATGTTAAGGATACAAGCTATGATCTGTGTTTCTAATTTGCCATGGAACATTTACACTATCCAAGTAGATGACAAAGTGATGTGACCTGAAAGGTTCCATGTTCCATTTATGTATTACGTACTCTTTGCATCTATTCACCAGCAAATTTCAAATTTCTGACAGTGTTATTGGGTGACCCATCAGATATAGTAGCCCTAATACACGATTCACTGCATTGACACACAGTGTTATATTTTTCAGCATGATGAGCCATGCTAACAATGGCATGGAGCACTTATGAACTCATTATGCGCAGAAAATTGTGAGGAGTGGCTTGTCACCTGAAGTGAGGTGTTCCTACTCTCCCACATTTTCTCTCACCTCTTATAGCAGACATTTCTACAGTTACTACATGGTTACTGTGGAAATTGTTTATTCAAGGCTCTGATGGCATCCTTTGCATAAACACTGCAAATTCTGCTCACAAACAAGAGAAAATTTGTAGATGCTGGAAATCCAACCAACACACACAAAATGCTGGAGGAACTCAGCAGGCCAGGAAAAAAGTACAAATGTCATTTCGGGCCAAGTCCCTTCAGCAGGACTGCTCACAACTGGTTCAAGAACCAGATGGGTAAAGTTTTGTTATGTGTGGACCAAAATGAAAACTACTATAATGATTTTCACACTAATGTTTGATGGTTATCAGATCTGGTGTAAGCACTATACCATAGTATCTGCTCAGTGCATGTAAAAGGTGCACTCCAATTTCTCATCACTCCTGTTCAGTTTTTTGCTACTCTGTTCAATTAATCCCTAAATATTTAATACCATACACAGTAGTGAACAGAGTATAGGACAGCCCAACCCAAGTACAACTATTCTCTTAGACACAAGACAAAAAAATCTATTGTGTATAAATCATCTACACAAGATAATTCATAGGAAACTCTACTTCTATTTGGATTATGAAGGCCCATTCAAGATGTAAACTTCTTTAAATTTGCTTAGAACCAAGTTACTCGGTTTAGAATTTTGCCTACAATTTTATTATTCAACAGGATAACCTTGGCGTAAAAATTAAGATGTTCAACCTCCTTTTTTTAGAAAGAGGAAGAGCAGTTTAGAAGTGAGCTAGTCTGGAGGTGGCACTGTGGTTCAGTGTACTGTGCAAATGGCAGGAAGGAGAACTAGCATTAAATTAAATAAATAAAAGCTCATTCACAACTGCATGACTTATATTAGCAAAAATCCTCGCAGTCTGGGACTGAGCTGTAATGACAGAAGCAGCCCTAGGAGATAAAGAGAATAAAGGTTTCAGGAATGACATTTCAGATGTGTATGCACTGTAACAACTCTAGCTTTATTCTGACAAAGTTTTCAGCTTGAACTGCAAAAGCCTGTGTTTCCAATCTCCTTGAATAAAGGCAAAGTGATAGGTTTAATTAAATATATTGACAAAGATATGGGGCATAAGGTATTTCATTTCTAACTAAAAGTAACCCGTGTGTATACACAATGCAAGATGCAGATAAGGTAAGAAGTGATAGTGCAAGTTGGCATTCTCCTTTGTCCTGTATTGGCAAAGTAATACCACACAGCTTGCCAACTAATTTCCCCAAATATTGCTCTCTGGCTGCTGCAATTACAATTAATTATTGCAAAAAACATGCTTACACACTGGAGCACAGTGCGGCTAATCTGTGAATGGATTTTGTACAAGTTTTTCTTTCCCTCTTCCTTTTGGATCCTGGCACCAAGCAATGCTGCTCATCATCCAATATGAGAGCATGATGCCACGATAGAGCAGTTTCCTCAGCTGCATTACAGCAAATAAGTGTGTTACCTCTGTAAATGAATACAGTGAATCAAATAAATTGCAAGAAATCCCAAGATACAGTGTGATCCTGCTCTACAAATCTGTGCTAATGAATTCATACCAAACTGAAATATTCTTGCAAATAAAACATTTGTCCATAAATAAATTGAATGTCTATAAAACAAAAAACTATTGGTTTCGTTTGATAACCAGAAAAAACAAGATTTTGAAGACAGTGGCCATATTAATGGAGGATCTGAATTCTGAGAGCAAGCATTTTGTCTTTTAAGAGCAAAAAACTGCTGAAGGAATTCGACAAATCAGGAAAAGGCATAGCCAACATTTTGGTGGGCAGAGGTGGGATAAGAGCAGAAAAGTGGGAGGGGAACTTGTATGATCAACATTCTAGAAATAAACTGGGGATATGGAGGCAAATAGCAACTGGATGTCATAGCTTTAAGGTGAAGCGGTAGAGGTCAGGGAATTGGAAGTTGTTAGAATCATGGAGAGTATGAGGTGTTCCGCATGTAGGTGGGAAAGATCTGGAAAAGGGAGGGGGCTTATGCAGTTATGCCTCCAGTGCCTTAGTCACACTCTCTTTTAGTTAGCATAAAGATACATGTAAAATTTAAATTTAATGAGCATATTGAAATATGCGTAGAAGTTTGCCCAACATCAGCACCTGTGCCAGAAGTCAAGTGAGAGCAACTTTGTTCATTTTACAGATTTTGCCCATTCTAGTGCAGCCCCTACAGCAATCTGCATTAAAAATTTGTGCCGCAAACAATGCAACGCAGGATAAATTAAGCAAGGCCATTTAAACAGCTAACTTTCAAAGAGACTATACGGGGAATATTAGTTTATACTTTTCTGGTTTTTCTTATTAAAAACAAAATTGTTTAATGTTAACATACACCCAAATTATCAGACACCACAAATGGTAACAGGACTACTGAGTGCAATCAAGGATTCAGAGTTATCCAGACCAGGTCTCTTGTTGACAGTTAAAACCATTGCAGATGCTGCACAAATTCTTGATCAAATAAATTATAACTTCTTATTGTAATATGTCCAAAATGAAATATATAAATCAACATTAGGAATTGATTTGCTTGTATATTGTGGCTATTCCAACCTAACTTATAATTGTCTTCATTAAATAGACTTGAGACTACACAGAGTTTGATTGATGGTTAACTTGAGGAGTACATAATAATAAATTTACAAGGTTTAGAAAAATGCTCGTATAGGGGCCAAGATGATAGGCATCAGCTTCATAGGCACAAACCACACACTCCAGGCGGGTGGACGTATGATTTCTGATTCCAATATTATTATTAATACGAGCAAAAAGAGGGACAACCCTTATGTTGAAAGCAAGAAAACTCAGTTCAGGACTGTGTTAATATTATCGAGTATGCCCTGAAATATTCTGCATCCACCAGGATATTGGAATATGGTCTATAATGTTTCTTGCAAGACATTCAGGAAGAAAAAAGAATTAAGAACAAATAGATGAAAAGCACAGCACATGTTCATTCGACAGACTGACCAGATCAGACGTATGCATACCTGTTGAGATAATTGGTCAATTTAAACCTCTTAATTATTCTATTTATAATTGATAAAATCACCCAACTCAGAAGTGGGTTACTTCTGAAGATATGCACAAGATCTCAGTAAACATCATCTCTTCCTGGTGGTTATGCTGGTGTGTTTGCTCCCTTCAAAAATTGTAGAATATAAAATTTACTATTAAAAATACACCTTGAATAGTTTTTGGTAAAATCTAAAGCACATATGAGAAACTATCTTGGAAATGTGTTGTGTATTTTACATATTTTTCTCCAAAGGCATAAATATCTGTGCCTGTGTACTCATAAGTGTTTATCCTCTTACAAAAAAAAACAATGATCTTGCTTGGCAACCTAGTTTGCAGAAATGCAAGTAACCCTGTCAGCATTATATGCTGGCCTCAGGAGCAAACTCTACAGTTCAAACATCCTTCAAGGCAGCATAGGTTAATCTTGGGTATGGAAGAATCAGCAAATCAGTAAAGAATCAGCCAAGGATTAAAGTTTATACAAACCTGGAGCTTAACCATGCTGGTCAGCCTGAAAAAAAGACTCTATTAAATATGCTTGACTCTCAACAGGAAGGTCATGGGTTTAACTGCCAGAATTGATGATTGTTCAGTTCTTGCTGTCTAGGATTGGATAAAAATTTTAAGTTTATTTGGGTGCATGAAACAAAATTCCACACTCTGGTGATGAAGGAGTGTGTGTTGGGCTGGTGGGAGAGTGGTGGTTAGAGTGGGGAATGCTGTTACTGGCAGTCAAAATACTCCCTTAATTGCCAATGATCCAAAACTGGCAGTCAAAATATGTTGACTTTATCAGCCAGTTGCATCTTACCTAATTTTTCTGATTGATAGACAATACCTTTTCTCAATGAACTATATGAGAGATATAAGAAATTCAAGTCAATTTTACATACATAAAATCAATCCACGCAGGAGCTGCACAACAATCAGTTAATAGGTTATTGACAAAAAATTTCTTTTCTCAGATAAATGGTAAGCATGAAATAACAGCTAAATCCTAAATGAATGTTGTAATTGTTTCAGTTTTGAAATAACAAGACTAGATGTGTATGATATATTCAAAATTGATAATCTGGACAGGTACAAGCTTTTTCAAGCCTGTATTGGAATGGTGATAAAATATGGTGGCACTGCAGTCAGCTTTTAAAGATTTGAAAAATAGCGTTCTGCTTTGTGACAGCTATTATGAAATCCATTACTTGGGATCACCCAAGTCTATTGCTCAAGCTGTGAACTAACATTAACTCCTTATTTACCTCAATTTAGAAATTAATCTAAAAAATTAAACAAGACCAAACTATTTCCATATGGTTTTAGACAAATGTTTATATTTCCTCACAGTTATTTTCTCTCACTGGAGCAAAATCATAAACTTTCTCACTGTTGTTTCTAATAAACATATCTAATGCAAAAATCTTTTGAAGATTTTAATATCCTGAATCCTACACAGCAAATTATTTAATAAAAATGCTGAAAGAAATCAAGAAGTGGTTCAATATTCATGACATTTCCAGTGCAGTCCATTGAACTTATGAACATGCTAAACTGCTTGGATAAAAAGTTATGAGTAAGTTGCTTTTCAAGTTTAGTCTACGTTGTTTTATAATCTGAAAGTCACTACCAAACTCTGTACACTTGTTAAAGCTATTTTCAGTTTAGTTTAACGGAACTAACAAGCAAGAACTGAAGTGATCTGCAGCCTGCTGCACAGCATTTCCTGTATGATACAAGTGAGTGGTAACTTTGTCATCTCAACAAGCTTCCTTCTCTCCCCACAAACTACACAGCCGTTAGCTTACCTCACACTTTGGGTCAAACTGAAACAACTGCTGGGCAAGATAATCAACTGCAAGAATACCCACCTTATAATGATTCATTGCAATAAAATCATATTTGAAGTAATGAAACTAATCCCTTAATCACCAATGTAATTGAGCTATTTAACAGTAATGTAACACCATGAAACACTCATGCAACTACACAAAAGGAGCCCTTATAAAAACTTGTGCCAATCTTTTAAAGTCATTATGTGACAAGGAAGATAATTCTAGAAATGTTGAGCTTACCATAATTCACAGCAGTTTCAAGGGGATCAAATTAGAATCTATATATGAAGCAAAAATCTGATGTAGGTTCCACAATAAAACCAGAAAGAAAAGTGACTGAAACCATTAAATCTATGTTACCCAGTGATGACCTGGTTCACTTGCTGACCAATGGATCAGAAAATTAGAGGTCTGAGTCAGAGTGAATTTGCAGTGAATTACTTAGGAAGCTGCTATACAGTTGGGAATACCATTTCTGACATGAAACTAATGTCACATTATTGCTTCTACTTAATCACGTGGATGCTTCAGAGTGTATGAAATTATCTATGAGGAACAGGGTACATTTGACATTTAGGCCAAAGTTCCAACTCAAATTATTTCTAAAAACAGATCATTCGTCTGCTAGCTGCTTGCTGAGTTCTGGGAGTGAATAATCAAAATAGGATACAAGGGATTCTGGTTTCACAGGCATGTGGTTAGTTCAACTGCCCTCTGAAGTGACCAAGCAGGTTACCCAATTTACAATAGAACAGGATAGATAACCCAGCTTCACCTGAAGCACTAAATCTGGACATAACACACATGAAAGCCCTCCAAGTAAGATCAGAGGTCAGGTGTTTAAAGTGGAAGAGATGTCTCATAGATGAGGCAACGACTTCATACATTTACCTTCTCCTCAAATCATGAAGCTACAATGTAGGAGCATGTAATGAAGCACAAGCGGCATCCGGATCTAAGCTCCGCCATTCATTAGGATCATGGCTTTCTTGGCACCTTAGCACCCTTACTCCAGTACCTCCACATCCTTTGATGTTTTTAATATAAGAAATCCATAATCTCTGCTTTGAATTAACTCATTAACTCAGCTCCCACAGCGTTTAGGAGCAGACAATTCAAAAGATTCACCTCTCTCTTTGAAGAGAATTCTTATTTCAGTCCTAAATGCAGTATCCTCTTACTGTGGCTGCTGGTCCTTCTCTTCAATCAGGGGAAGCATCTTCCTTCCATCCATCCAACCAACCTGTTGAGCTCTGCATGAAGTTTCAGTTTTCAACTGCTCATGCTTCAAAACACTAAAGATTACATGCAGTCTACATAACTGCCCTCATACAGCAGAACTGCTATCCCAAGAACTAGCCTAGTGAATCATCAATTAAGTACATTTTTTTTTACACAAGGAGACAGAATCTACACCCAATATTCCCAAGTGCCTGAATACCAAGGTTGAACTTGTACTTTGTATTTTCCTAAGTCGCCAGGATGCAAAAGTGTTTGTGTTTCTGTACATTTACCTTTTGCTTTTACTTACTTTCTTCAGCGTTTCTCGCTTTTAATTTAGGACACAAAACAATCCAATTATCTCAAATTCTCATTTGATAAGACTGACTGCTCAATGTATGTCTATGATTAGTAGATTTACAGTTCATTGTTTACTAGTCAGCTAGATGCAGAGTCTTAATATGTATTTTCTCACACATCGCAATGGTATTAGGATTGGTAGGTTAACTGTAAGTTGTCCCCAGAGTGTAGATGAGTGGGAGAGTCGGGGATGGGGGAGGGGAGTTGATGGAAATATGGAAGAATGAAGCATTGCAGGATTAATGTAAATGCATAGTTGCTAACTGGTGTGGACAGCAGCCTGAAGGTTCTTCACTGCACTGGATGACTCTTAACAGTTAAAAAATATTTGAATGTGTCATAAAGGAGACCTGACACATTAAAAATCAGAGACTAAATACCTCATTGGTTTTAACTGTTACGGTTAATGGATGCAAGAGTTCCACAGGACAGCAGATATATTTTTTCTTGATGGGATCATTGGCAATGTTGTCAAATATTTGCTGTCTGTAACTACCCCTGAACTAAAAAGACACACAGTATTCCAGATGCTTTAAATAGTAGGACATTGACATGCTTGCTTCTCCACTCAAATCCTCCGATGAAAACCAAAATAGCATTTGCTTTCTTAATTGCTTGCACTTGAAATACTTGCTTTTCATAACTGGTAAACCAGAACATCCAATTGTCTTTGTACATGAACAATTCCAATAATACACTGTCTTATTTTATCCATCCACTGGAATGGATAACTTCACATTCGCTCACCGTATCACATTTCAACTTCTAAAAATGCCTTTATCCTCAAGAAATAACAGGGTGTGGCGACCCACTTGCTAGCACACTCAAACCGGCTCACAATTAGCCAGCACGCAGGCACAAAGGCCAGGTCCGCAACAAAGGCAAAAAGCCTGCGGGGGTTTGTGAGTACATGTCTCTTGGACCATCCGCGCCGGGGGAGGGCGGGATGAGGGAGGCTTTAAAGCAAGGCTGTGAAGTTCGAATAAAATATTCTTTGATTGCAGTTTACCGACTCCGTGTCGTTATTTTAGCACTGCGTGTAGCACACCGCTACAATTGGTGACCCCGACGGTCCAAATGATTTTTGGACTGGAGATGACCGACGCTGCATTTGTTCATGCGGTTTCGTTGAAACTGCCAAGCTTCTGGACGCTACGACCTCACCTATGGTTCCAGCAAGCAGAAGCCCAATTCCACGTTCGGCAGATAACCTCAGAAGACACCCGTTACTACTACGTGGTGAGCTCCCTCGACCAGGACACTGCGGCCCAGGTTGCGGAGTTCATACAGTCTCCCCCGGAGGACGGCAAGTACACGGAATTCAAAGCCCTACTCATAAGGACTTTCGGACTCTCACGCCGCGAGCGGGCTGCCCGTTTACTGCACCTGGATGGCTTGGGAGACAGGCCTCCATCAGCTTTAATGAATGAGATGTTGTCTCTGGCTGACGGACACACACCCTGCCTCATGTTTGAGCAGGCATTCCTAGAGCAGCTGCCCGAGGACATACGCCTGCTGCTGTCCGATGCGGATTTCAGTGACCCCCCGGAAGGTGGCAGCCCGGGCGGAATTGCTGTGGAACGCCAAGAAGGTGAGTGGGGCATCCATCGCGCAGATCACCCGGCCACGCTCCCAGCAGCAAACCAGTCCAGGCCCGGCCGCAGAGCCTGCTAGCCCCAGAGGCAGGGATGGGGAGCCCAACGAACAATGGTGTTTCTACCACCAGCAGTGGGGCGCAGAAGCCCGCCGCTGTCGCCTGCCCTGCAAGTTCCCGGGAAATGTCAGGGCCAGCCGCCACTGATGGCTACGGCGGCTGGCCTTCGGGATAGCCTCCTGTATGTGTGGGACCAGTGATTGGGACGCCGTTTTTTGGTCGACACCGGTGCCGAGATCAGCGTCTTACCTCCGACGAGTTACGACACCCGCAGCAGGGCACCGGGTCCCCCCCGAGGGCCGTGAACGGCAGCACAGTAAGGACCTATGGCACCCGTCAGGTGCAGCTACAGTTCGGCTCCAGCCAGTTCACGTGGGACTTCAAACTGGCCGCCGTAGCCCAACCGCTTCTGGGTGCGGATTTTTTGTGGTCTCACAGCCTACTGGTCGACCTGCCCAGGAAGAGACTGGTCCACGCCGAGACCTTTCAGAAGTTCTCCCTGGGTGCAGCCCAGTTGCCAGCCCCTCACCTCAGCTCCATCATGCTGTCCGACAACGACTTCACCAGGGTCCTGGCGGATTTCCCATTGGTTCTGGCACCGCAGTTCACGGCAGCCATGCTCCGACACGGCGTACAGCACCACATCCGGACCCAGGGACCACCCCTCCATGCCCGTGCTCGGCGGCTTCCCCAGGACAAGCTCCGACTGGCGAAGGAGGAGTTCAAGAGGATGGAGGAATTGGGGATCATCCAGCGGTCCGACAGCCCATGGGCCTCCCCCCTGCACATGGTGCCCAAAGCAACAGGGGGCTGGAGACCATGTAGCGACTACCGCAGGCTGAACGAGGCTACCACACCGGACTGCTATCCTGTGCCGCAAATTCAGGACTTTGCAGCAAACCTGCACGGTGCACGGATTTTCTCCAAGGTAGACCTCGTCCGAGGATACCATCAAATCCCGATGCATCCGGACGACGTCCCCAAAACGGCTCTCATCACCCTGTTCGGCCTTTTCGAGTTCCTCCGCATGCCGTTCGGCCTGAAGAATGCCTCACAGACGTTCCAGCGGTTAATGGACGCGGTGGGACGCGACCTGGACTTCGCATTCATCTATTTGGACGACATCCTCATAGCCAGCAGCAGTTGTCAGGAGCATCTGTCCCACCTCTGTCAACTCTATGCCCGGCTGAGTGACTACGGTCTAACAATCAACCCGGCCAAATGCCAGTTCGGGCTCGACACCATTGACTTCCTGGGCCACAGGATTACTAAAGACGGGGCAACCCCTCTGCCCGCTAAGGTAGATGTGGTCCGCCATTTCCCCCGACCCACCACGGTCAAAGGCCTTCAGGAACTCGTAGGTATGGTCAATTTCTACCACCACTTCCTCCCTTCAGCTGCCCAGATCATGCACCCCCTGTTCGCCCTGCTGTCCGGTCCGGGCAAGGACATTACCTGGGACGAGGAGTCCGCCGCCGCTTTCATTCAAACGAAGGAAGCCTTGGCAAACGCCGCAATGCTAGTGCAACCCAGAATGGACGACCCTACCGCCCTCACAGTGGACGCATCTAACATGGCAGTCGGTGGGGTACTGGAGCAGCTCATCGAGGGCCGCTGGCAACCCCTGGCGTTTTTCAGCAAACACCTGAGCTCAAATACAGTGCTTTCGACTGGGAACTGTTGGCGCTATACCTGGCAATCCAGCATTTCAGGTGCTTCTTAGAAGGTAGGCCCTTCACCGCGTTCACGGACCACAAACCGCTTACCTTTACGTTCACGAAGGTGTCCAATCCCTGGTCGTCCCGCCAGCAGCGCCATCTGTCCTACATCTCTGAATACACGACGGATGTCCGGCACGTCTCGGGTAAGGTCAATGTCGTGGCGGATGCGCTGTCTCGCCCTAACATTCACGCCCTTTCCCAAGGGGTAGACTTTGAGGCACTGGCAGAGGCGCAGCAGGCAGACGAGGAGATCCCGTGTTACAGAACCGCAGTCTCCGGTTTGCAGCTCCAGGACCTCCCCGTAGGCCCAGGTGAGAGGACCCTACTCTGTGACGTCACCACCGGCCAACCCCGTCCCGTCGTCCCGGCACCTTGGCGGCGACGTGTTTTCGACTCCATTCATAACTTGGCTCACCCCTCCATCCGGACTACCGTCCGGATGGTCTCCAGCAGGTTTATTTGGCACGGACTCCGCAAGCAGGTCAGTGAATGGGCCAGAACGTGCATGCACTGCCAGATGGCCAAAGTGCAGCGGCACACCAAAGCTCCGCTGCAGCAGTTCCACCCCACCCACCGGCGTTTCGACCACGTTCATGTGGATATCGTGGGCCCCCTGCCAGTGTCGCATGGAGCGCGGCACCTCCTCACTATCGTGGACCGGTTCACAAGATGGCCAGAGGCGGTCCCGCTCACCGACACCACCTCCGAATCTTGCGCCCGGGCACTGATCGCCACCTGGGTGTCCCGCTTTGGTGTACCGGCCCACATTACCTCCGACAGAGGCGCCCAGTTCACCTCCAGCCTGTGGTCAGCTATGGCCAGCCTTTTGGGGACTCAGCTGCACCACACAACTGCCTACCACCCACAGTCGAACGGGCTGGTGGAGTGTTTCCACCGTCACCTAAAGTCGGCTCTCATGGCCCGCCTGCGAGGAGCTAACTGGGCGGACGAGCTTCCCTGGGTCCTACTCGGCATCCGCACGGCGCCCAAAGACGATCTGCACGCCTTGTCGGCCGAGTTGGTGTACGTCGCACCCCTGGTCGTCCCCGGGGAGTTCATACCAGCCTCAAGGAGGCAAGAGAAAGAACCCGCAGCAGTCCTGTGCAGACTACGCGAGGGGCTCGGTGACCCGGCCCCCATACCCACTTTGCAGTATGGGCAGAACCCGACCTGCGTACCCAAAGACCTGCAGAACTGTAAGTTTGTGTTTGTACGAAGGGGTGGGCATCGGCCACCGCTACAACTGCCCAACGAGGGGCCGTTTACGGTGCTCCGGAACAACGGGTCCATGTTCGTGCTGGACGTTGGGGGGAGAGAGGAGGTTTTCACGGTGGACCGACTCAAACCGGCCCACGTGGACCTGGCACAACTGGTCGAGTTTCCCGCTCCGCGGCGCAGAGGCCGACCTCCCAAACAGGGTCCGGCCCAGACTGTGGACATTGGGGGGGGGTGTATCGCCGGTTCTGGGGGGGGGGGGGGGGGTTATGTGGTGACCCACTTGCTAGCGCACTCGAACTGGCTCACAATTAGCCAGCGTGCAGGCACAAAGGCCAGGTCCGCAACAAAGGGAAAAAGCCTGCGTGGGTTTGTGAGTACGTGTCCCTTACAGCATCTGCGCCCGGGGAGGGCGGGATGAGGGAGGCTTTAAAGCAAAGCTGTGAAGTTCGAATAAAATATTCTTTGATTGCAGTTTACCGACTCCGTGTCGTTATTTTAGCGCTCCGTGTAGCACACCGCTACAAGGGAAAATTATTAATCTATTTAATTTCTGCATAAACTCCAAACCAAAAAATAACTATGTTATCAAGTGCATCTAACATGATGTGCTGTAAGGCTCTCACCATCGTTTGGTCTGTACCAATTACAGGCTGAGTTACCAATGAGATGGCAAAGAGGATGATTGGCACAAGAAGTCTTGTGTGGTTCTGAAATAGTTAATAAGCATTTATAGACAATGTAGCTGAACAGTTTGATCCATGGCAAGATTGAGCAAAGGATTAATGTACCACTGCTAGAAAGCTGAATTTCTCAAACTCACATCTGAAGGAAATACTGTGATTAACAGAATCTGAACAAACTAACATCAGGGAGGCTCTGGGATGTCATTATTCCAATTTTCTTTGTGATTTAAATATTCTTTCTGAGTCACAAGTGCACAAAATAATCAACTCAAAGAAAATCTGCTTGAAAATTACTTTGAGATTTCCATTTTGCATTACACTTTATTTCTTTATTACATGAATAAGGAGGCACGAGAACAAAGTTCATACTGACCTATTTACTTGTTTTATATCAAAAACAAAATCTAGAAATTTAAAATAATATTGTTCTAAATTTACTAGAGTCAGAAGTCCAAAGCTGAGTCTTTGTGAAATTTATTTTGATACACAGAGGTGCTCTGGAATAACCCTATACTGGAGTGCTTAAGGATAATGCCTTGTAATGCTTTTAATGGGACTTCTACAGTTTTAAAAGCTATGTTAATTGCCTAATATTGTTGACTTTTGGCAGATATTTGTACGTATCCTTCCTGGAAATGCGATTTTAACAGGCCATTGCCTGACAAAGGACATGTCACGTATATATTCCCTTAGGAGGATGTGCTACTTGAATTGGCATATGCTCAAAACTATCCATGGGACTGCCAGTTGAAAGAGTGGTACATTTGTCATTTGGTATCTCCTTTCTTTAGCTTGGGCTGGTGAGTGTGAAATGATGCACTCCTTGTGCGATTTACACTGGGGTTCTCTCTGTTCTTGGTGGATGGACGTGGTTTTCAGTGTCTCCTGAATGCTCCTCCTCTATTTTGGCTCCAGCACTCTCTAGAACTAGTAGGAATGTTGCAGTTTTCCCAAGTAATTTTGAGAACATCTTTGAAACATTTTCTCTGAATGCCCAGTAATTTTCCCGTGCATGTAGCGCCAAACAAAGTACCTGTTTTGGGTTCAGAGTGTTGAGCACAAGAATGATGTGACTTGCTCAGTAAAGCCAACTGAGTCAATAAGGGAATTAGTGCCAGGGCTTTTGGCCTGTTGAGGATACTTGAAAGTGATTTGTTATTCTCCCAGCGGATCTGGAGGACTGTTTATTGGTAGTATCTTCTCAGTCCCTTTTGATACATGAGGAAGATGGCTCAGATCTCTGAACATACTGAAGACAGGGATCAATGCTTTCTGATTGAACACAAGTTTGGTAATAGGTTTGAGTTTTTGATCTTTAAATCCACTTTTCTTCAGTAAGTATGTTGTAACTGATGGTGAAATTGTTCATCAATATTTAGAAACATAGAAAATAGGTGCAGGAGTAGGCCATTCGGCCCTTCATGGCTGATCATCCAACTCAGAACCCTGTACCTGCTTTCTCTCCATACCCCCTGATCCCCTTAGCCACAAGGGCCATATCTAACTTCCTCTTAAATATAGCCAATGAACCAGCCTCAACTGTTTCCTGTGGCAGAGAATTCCACAGATTCACCACTCTCTGTGTGAAGAAGTTTTTCCTCATCTCGGAGCTAAAAGGCTTCTCCTTTATCCTTAAACTGTGACCCCTCGTTTTGGACTTCCCCAACATCGGAAACAATCTTCCTGCATCTAGCCTGTCCAATCCCTTTAGAATTTTATATGTTTCAATAAGATCCCCCCTCAATCTTCTAAATTCCAGTGAGTATAGACAAATAGACAATAGGTGCAGAAGTAGACCATTTGGCCCTTCTAGCCTGCACCGCCATTTTGAGATCATGGCTGATCAACTACTATCAATACCCGGTTCCTGCCTTGTCCCCATATCCCTTGATTCCCCTATCCATAAGATACCTATCTAGCTCCTTCTTGAGAGCATCCAGAGAATTGGCCTCCGCTACCTTCTGAGGCAGTGCATTCCAGAGCCCCACAACTCTCTGGGAGAAGAAGTTTTTCCTTAAATCTGTCCTAAATGACCTACCCCTTATTCTCAAACCATGCCCTCTGGTACTGGACTCTCCCAGCATCTGGAACATATTTCCTGCCTCTATCTTGTCCAATCCCTTAATAATCTTATATGTTTCAATCAGATCCCCTCTCAATCTCCTTAATTCCAGCATGTAAAAGCCCAGTCTCTCTAACCTCTCTGCGTAAGACAGTCCAGACATCCCAGGAATTAACCTCGTGAATCTACGCTGCACTTCCTCTACAGCCAGGATGTCCTTCCTTAACCCTGGAGACCAAAACTGTACACAATACTCCAGGTGTATCCAAGTCACCCTGAATTCTCCTAACATCCTCATCATATGTCACACTGCCACCCAGCTTAGTATCATCAGCAAATTTGCTGATGTTATTCTCAATGCCTTCATCTAAATTGTTGACGTAAATTGTAAACAGCTGTGGTCGATCCAGTCTTTCTTCATATGAAAGTCCTGCCATCCCAGGAATCAATCTGGTGAACCTTCTCTGTACTCCCTCTATGGCAAGAATGTCTTTCCTCAGATTAGGGGACCAAAACTGCACACAATATTCTAGGTGCGGTCTCACCAAGGCCTTGTACAACTGCAGTAGAACCTCCCTACTCCTGTACTCAAATCCTTTTGCTATGAATGCCAACATACCATTTGTCTTTTTCACTGCCTGTTGTACCTGCATGCCCACCTTCAATGACTGGTGTACAATGACACCCAGGTGTCGTTGCATCTCCCCTTTTCCTAATTGGCCACTGTTCAGATAATAATCTGTTTTCCTGTTCTTGCAACCAAAATGGATAACCTCACATTTATCCACATTAAATTTCATCTGCCATGAATTTTCCCACTCACCTAACCTATCCAAGTCACCCTGCATTCTCTTAGCATCCTCCTCACAGCTAACACCACTGCCCAGCTTTGTGTCATCCGCAAACTTGGAGATGCTGCATTTAATTCCCTCGTCTAAATCATTAATATATATTGTAAACAACTGGGGTCCCAGCACTGAGCCTTGCGGTATCCCAATAGTCACTGCCTGCCATTCTGAAAAGGTCCCGTTTACTCCCACTCTTTGCTTCCTGTCTGCCAACCAATTCTCTATCCACATCAATACCATACCCCCAATACCGTGTGCTTTAAGTTTGCACACGGTATCTTTGTCGATAAATACAACAAGAAATATAACCTACTTTTTCTTGGCCCTTTGTTGCTGGAGAGTGTTGTTGTGTAATGGGGCCAATTTAGTAAAGGACTTCTGTCTTGTGGGTGCATACAAGACCCATCTCCTCATATGTTTCAGTGAATAAAGCTAACAGTGGCTTTGTGCTGAATGCGCACAAAGGAGAACAGTAAATTTCAGAACTGGGGCAACATTCTTTCATGGAGTTTTACAACACAGAAACAGACTCAACACATCTAAGCCCATCAAGTACTTATCTACACCTATACCATTTGCCAGCATTTTGCTCTGGAAGGTCAGTTGATTTAGCTTACTAATAATGCTGTATACTTTATCCATTTTGGCAGGAAGCTTGGAGGGGAGCAGCAGCACTGCAAACAACAATGTCAAGTCAATGGTGTAATCTTACCTAATTCACTGGACTGAGCTCTGTTTTTTACCCACTGGTGAGAATCAAGGCCTCCATGCCACCGTAATGCAAAGGTAAGAGGGGAGAAATTTCTATCGGAACCAAGTTTGAGAAGGGTGTTCAACAGCCCCTCCTAATTGACAAGAATCAAAAGTTTCAGCAAGGCTGAGAAAGACTGTAAATAGTAGATGGTATCTCCTCCTTCTTTTTCTTTAAGTTGCAGAGTAAGGATCATGTCCACAATATGCCTTTATATTTGGTTACGTGTAATGATTTGAGTGATAAGGATACCATTTGTAAGTTTGCAGATAACCCAAAATTGGTGGTGTGGTCAACAGTGAAGGAGTTTATCTAAGGTTATAACAAGACATTGATCTAGTAGGAAAGTTGGCTAAATAATGGAAGATACAATTTTACTCATTAACTGCTAAAGTGATGCAGTTTGGGAAGTTCAACCATGGCAGGACATGCACAGTGAATGAAAAGGCCCTGGGGAGTGTCATAGAACAGAAAGATCAAGGGTTACAAATATATTGTTCCTAGATTGTGAGAAATTGGTGAAAGATGCATGGCACGCCTGCCTTCATTGAATAGGATCTTTAGAGTGGGGATGAAGCTACCTTACTGCTTGTGTTTTTGGGTGTGCTGATGTTTAGCATATTTATAATCACAATCGTCATATTGCCTCAGTATGGTTTAACCACCTACTTTTACTAAAAACAGATTGGTTTTTGATTCAGAAAGTAGTATCAGTACCATTCCAGATGCTTTAAGTCAGATATGTCTGTAGACTGTCACCAGTTTATATACAATCTAATGTAGTCAATATTCTAACTACAGCTGGAAATTTCAAACAAACAAATGATTTTGTCTATCATTTTATTCACAGGATCACTGGCTATAAAGTCAAGGAGTTTGTATTAGAATTGAAACTAATGTCACTCATAGCTCTTTCCTTAGTTCCTTAAGGTGAAGAATTATTAGGTATTTGTGTAGCTGATCATCTTTTAAGTAAGTGATTTAAGATCTGACACTCTAGATGAAAGGAAGAATGCAAGGATACAGAAGGAACTAATGCCGCTGAAACATACGGACCTGTAAAAATCCAGGTTTGATCTGAACACCCCAGTTAAAGATGGTGAAATAAAATAGCTAAAAAGGAATTTTTTTTTCCCTCTACGGATATCCAATAAACACCATTGGTACATATGAAACATGGGAAAAGAAGCAGTAAAATGGCTGATGAATTATGTTAAATCCGACCCTTGGGTAAGATGCTAGCCGTCTGGCATCTAGGAATCATAGCCCAAGCATAGAATTAATGTTTTCTCCAAGTAAGTGAAAGTACAAAAAGCTGTACAAAAATGCAGGCAACTGGACATTTTGATACTAAGTCAAAGGAAGCCAATTTCCCAATGATCAGATTCTTCGCATTGTTTTTTTTCTTCAATTTGTAAGAAATAATCTGCTGTCAATTTATCGGCTTTCCCTAAAATAACTGAACTGTTAGAAGACAAAATAATTGTTCAGTTTATCTGTTACATCTCTGATCAATAAACAGGAGATATTTCTTTTCTCAAGTACCTGCAAAATGCATGAATTGGTAATTGATATGCATTGCATTTCATCAATACAGTACCTGCAATTTTCTTAACTTCTGAAAGTGCATACAGTAGAGATCAAACCTCTTCCCTAGCTTCTCAAAAGGGAACTCTGTTCTTTTCAACGGTATAATTCTCCCCATTTTGAACGCAATTTACCTGAAGAGCTGTTCACCATGTTGGATGCCATGTTGTAAGTAGTGGTCTGAGGGTTCATCATTAAAGAGCTGTTGTTCATTGGTTGGCTGTAGGGAGAGCTAGAGCCCATCATACCACTTTGGTTCATGCCAGTGTATCCAGCTTGCCTGAAAAAAAAGACAGCATACATGGTTGTTTGCATAAACATGACACAGAGAGACCAAGAATGTAAAGCAAGAGACAAATGTACATATCTGACAGCAGCAGCATGCTCCACGATCAGTAACGTGGGGGGAGACTCCAGGGCTTGGAGACAGATGCTGGATTGAAAGCAACAGTGTGGAACACCAAGGAAGAGCAAGGATAAAGAATGAAAAGAGGTCAAATGTTAAGCAACAGCAAGCACAACACTGGAACGGTAATAGTTAAAACAAACCGTATTCCATTAAGCTCACATGTCACTCAATATCATTGCCAATTTTCAGGAACATTTATACCACAGAATTACCAGAACCATTGCAAACGGCATGGGTTTGATTTTTAAAATTCATTTTCTATTTATGTCTCAATATACTGTACTTTAATGATTGTTTGTATATTATAGATGTCCAGGAACATTGAGAACTGATAACTAAGTGTCACCAACACTACATTCAGGCTATCAAAATGAATCAACAGCACTTGCTAATATGGATGACAACTAGTGTAAGCTTTCTTATAGCTTTATTATATACAATAACCATTTACAAAATTATAATCAACACATTTCGTTGGAATCCCTTAAGGACAGTGAAGAATTCTACAAATTTGAAATCAGAATTAATATCAAGAAGGGTTTGTTGTAAAATACTCAACTGTAACCAATGAGCATTTTACCCTGTATTTCTGGAATTTCAAGATGGTGCGACAATTCTAATTTCTGATTCTTCTAGATTACTCGTCAAAGGGTGTGTTGTTCCCTAAAACTCATGCTGTTACCCATTCATAAAATCTATCTCTTTTACTTCCAACAGATTTCAAAGGGAGCAGAAAAGGATTTTAATCTTCTCTTTCAAGTTCCTTTGAAAGAATTGATTCAAGGTACATCATGGAAGGTGTCACTTTACCTCCAACACAGCTTACTATTCTTAAATATTACAAAAATTGTTAAATTATATAAGCTGCTGAAGTGGTGCCAAATGTCACAGACCTCTGAAAGTGCGAAGCTTTATCAGTGAATTATAAGACACAGGAGCAGAATTAGGCCATTCAGCTCACTGAGTCTGCCCCACCATTCCATGGCTGATCCTGGACCCCAGTCAATCCCATACACCTGCCTTCTTGCCATATCCTTTGATGCCCTTACTGATCAGGAAACCATCAATTTCCGTCTTAAATATACGCATAAACTTGGCCTCCACTGCAGTCCATGGCAAAGCATTCCACAGATTTACAACTCTCTGGCTAACAAAATTCCTACTTACCTCTGTTCTAAAGGGTCACCCCTCAATTTTGAGGCTGTGCCCTCTAGTTCTGGATAGCCACACCATAGGATGCCTAACACTTTTTTCTTTGTAATAGCAATGGCACTCACTCCTGCTCCTGAACACTCACTGACCTCTGGCACACTGCTAGTGTCTTCCACAGTGGAATACTGTTGCAAAGTACCCATTAAGTTTATCTGCCAATTTTTTGTCCCCCCATTACTACCTCACCAGCATCATTTTCCAGTGGTCGAATATCAATTCTCACATCCTTTTTACTCTTTATATAACTGAAAAAAACTTTCTGGTATCCTGCTTCATATTATTGGTTAACCTGCCGTCATATTTCATCTTTTCCCTTCTTATAACTTTTCAGTTGCCTTTTGTTGGATTTTAAGCTTCCCAATCATCCAACTTCCCACTCATTTTTGCTACCTTATATGCCTTTCCACTGGCTTTTATGCACTCCTTAACTTCCTTTGTCAGGCATGGTTGCCTATCCCTGCCATTTGAGAACTTCTTCCTCTGTGATGAAACTACTCATGTCCACCAGTACAAGAGATAAACCTGGCCTATGAAAGAAAGAAAATCAATTGGAACCAAATATGCCTCCTGAAAAAAATGTGTGCAGAGGATCGCGAAGGAAAAAACATGGTTTGGTCAAGGTGAGGACCATCAAGTTTAGCGTGGATCCCTTTCAAAATAAAAACTGTCAAGACTCTCTGTTTAAACCACTAATATAAAAAAATGGCAATTGGAAATAATCCTAGCAATTAGAGTTGAAACATTCTGCAATCGACAGATTAAATCCACTTGTATTGAGTCTTCCTACAAAGGAATTAGAATCTTGAACCATTGGTGCTCTTCTGGTGATATTACTCAGTCTAATAAAACCTGAAATTTTATTTATCCCATTGGTCAAATTGACAGCCTAGTAAGCTGTGCTATTTTCTCTTGTTGTTAAAAATGCATCACATTTTATGTTGTTGCCTTTCGATATTGATCTTACAATTTTGTTTCATTAACTGCACTTGTAGAAAAAAGGCCAAGATCTTAGTTACTTTTCTACCACTAAAAAGCTTGTGAATGTGGAGTTATTGGCTAATCATTGAAATCTCTATTTAATTTAGAATGAATCAGACACAAGACAAGGAAAGCCACAGAAATAGAAAGCTCTGAAAGTTTCAGCTCAGAAAAGCTCAAAATTACCTGTTTCTCCTAAATACGCATGTTTTAAGTTGGAGTATAATTTATTCCAAAATATTATTTGCTCAGAAAAATCTATCTAATTTGCATTTGCATGAATCAATCTGTTTCATCTCCCTTTATGGACTGGTTCAAAAAAATATTTCCACTTTGCTGATATATTCAAAATCATTAATGGTTCTGTTAATATAAATAAAGAAAAACTGTCTAATGTTAGTGGCTAGAAAGAGAGTAAACAGTGTTAACAAAATTGCACAAGAACTAAAGTAAAATTTTAAACTATAATTCTTGAAATAATCATGAAAACTGATGCAATAACAACTTTATGAAGAAAATTTGATAAATATTTGAGCAAATATAGAGCTATAATGGAGTATGGGTAGATGTACAGTTCAAATAAAGGAATTTTACAGCTTTTGTTCAGAGAAAGACTTTTTAAATATGAATTAGTTTCATTTTAAGCATGTTGCTTGTGTAATTACATTGTTTTCTCCAATGTAAATAATGAACTACTTCTCTCGTATTAATGATTAAACAAAAAAATTCACATCAAATGCTTAAGAAACTGTGAAGAGATGGTTGCAGATGTCCAAAACAATGGTAATGAAGGAAGATTAGGTTGAATGAACACAGAACTGCGGCTATTCCACTCACTAATTACAAATGATGTTGGGGAAGTGCCACAAGTTCACCATATTTTATAATACTAGAGAAAAACAGAAAAAAGTGAAAGCAATCACAACTGTTGCTCTGTATAATCACTTGAATGCCATTAAGCTATTTAAGGATTTATCTTGCCCAGCATTTACATTATCTCCCTTCAGAGATAATTAAGAAATTCATATTGAAAAGATACAAATAGTTGATGTCAGAATAACTGCTTTCATTATTACCCACTTAGATACTGAGACACAGGGCAGCACAGATCAACTCAGTTCAAGGTAAGATATGGAATCTGTTGTGGAACAGTTAATAGGCAAAGAGACAAGTTCAGGTGAGCAACTTGGTCAACATAAGACAAACTGGACTGAAAAGCCCATTTTAGTGTGAGATGACTTCTGAGAAAGCATCCTCTGCATTTTATTAAACAAAAGTGTAAAACAAATGTAGAAAGGCTACTACATAAAATACGATGCATTTTAACAATGTCAATTTGACTAGTGGGATAAATCAAATTTTAGATTTTATTAGACCGAGGAATATCAGCAGAAGAATACCAATGCTTCAAGCACAGTCCCAGGATACATATGGAAACAAAGTAACTAATGGTCAGCGGCTCTCTGGGACTTGATTTTAACACGGTGGTAGTTAACCAAGATTAACTGTTGCTTTCTATGCCTTTGAGTCAGTCCCAGGCAACAATACACAACAGCTGGATGATGGTGCTACCTGCATGGGATGCTCAAATTACTTACACATTTAGTTTTACTATTATAGCTCACCTTTTTAAAAATAAGTATTCATAAATTAACTTAATAATCAGTGTCAGTAATCTCAGCGCCAACGTAACACATTTTCAGGGGATTAAAGAAAATTTCCATCAAAGAACACAGTTTCCTCACTGAATGGCTATTAAAAAGCAATGCAGGAGAGTTAAATTAGCTGTTTGCAATGTTTTGCAATGGTGTGAGACTGCAGGGTTTAACATACAATCTAGTTTTTCTTCATTTCGGATCTTGGAATTTTAAAACACTCTTAAGATGCAGTAAATCACATAGTAAATAATGGCTCAATTCCAGACCTTTACTTTGGGGAGATTACAATATGAAAGTGAACTATTAGTAGAACTACATTTGCAAATGACTGGTAAGCAATGAATTGTTAAATATAGCTGTGGGGAAGTTTGGCTGCAAGAATTTTTTATTTTGGAAAATTAAACGTTTTCCCCAAGTGAAATTGTTTTCATTAAGATGAACATCAGGAAACAAGTCTAAGAAATTCATCTGCAAACTTTAACACTAGAGTGTATTTACACTTCCAAAAGATATTTTGGCCTGTGACATAAAACTCTTTATATTTAAATAATTCCAATAAAACGTTATTAGGATCTTCCAGGGCAGAGTCTGCCAAACATGAAAGGTGTGAGAAGGTATTGAATAAAAAAATACAAAAGCTAGCTTCAACTTTACTCAGAAAATTTACTCAGAGATAGTGCAACCCAAAGCGCTATCCCATTAACCACGAGCTGATGCAGAGTCTCGACACAAAACGTCAATAATTGCTTTCCTCCCACACATGCTGCAGAGTTCCTCCAGCTTGTTTTATTGCAGGTGAAATTTCCAGTCTTTGACTTTCTCAAGTATACTCCGCTTTAGGGGAGAAGAATGTCTGGCCTAAGGCAAGCAGCCTGTGTTGGGAAACAGTGTGGGAACCAACAACCAAGAAAATGCAGTAAAGTAATAAATGTGATAAACTTCTAACGCTGTTCAAGAAACAGCAGAAAATATTTTGATTGTGTCCATTTTAAGATAAGACCATAAGATGACAGAAGCAGAATTAGGCCACACAGCCCATCAAGTCTGCTCTGCCATTCAATCATGTGTGAGTTTTCAAGAATCAAAATTTATTAATGTTATTTTCAGTACGTAAGTGTAAAGGAGAATGAAATAATTGTTACTCCAAATCCCATGCAGCACAAAAAAAAGTCAAGATAAAGAACACAATAATAAAAACATAATAAATATAAATACATAGGATAGCTTATATACATAGATTGATTTGTTTGCTCATAAAAGTAAACCCCTCCTGCCCTTCCAGGTGAGCAGCCGCTGTCTGTAACAACAGCAAAAAGGAGGAGGACTCTGCAGCCAGGCCAGACAACATTCCAGCCGAATACTCAGGAGTGTGCACACCAGCTCACTTGACATCTTCAACACTTCACTCATCATCATCATCCCTGTACCAATGAACTCTTCCACCTTCAGAACGAATTGACCACCCCCACCCCCACAGTGGCACTGACACCAATCATCATGAAGTACGTTGAATGGCTAGTAATGGCACATATCAAAAACTCCATTCCTGCCACACTGAGCAGTCATCAATATGCTTATCAATAGAAACATTCCATGACAGATGCCATAGTACCTGTCATGCACAGGCCCTGACCCACCTAGAAAACAAGAGCACTTATGTCAGAATGCTGTTTCTGGATTTCAGTTCAGCTTTCAAAAGTATTGTCTCACAGATCTTGGTGAGCAAACTCCTACTCTTTGGTTTAATATACCGCTGTACAACTGGGTGTTGGACTTTCTGATCAACAGACCTCAGATAGTCAGGATGCACAACCGCTCTTCCCTTCCCTCATCCTTAATGTGGGTGCCACCCCTCCCCCCCAGGGCTGTATGCTGAGCCCATTGCTGTACACTCTGCTCACACATGACTGCACGGTCAAACAGCCGAGTTATCACATTGTCAAGTTTGCTGCTGACATGACAGTGGTGGGGTTTATCACCAACAACGATGGGACAGCCTACAGGGATGAGATGGAAGAGCTCAAGGATTGTTCTCAGGCAAATAACCTCTTCCTCAATGTCAACAAAAGGCGTTATCAACTTGAGGAGAACTTGTACCACTCACGCCCCACTTTACATAGGCACCACAGTAGTGGAAACGGACAGTAGTTTCAAACTCCTGGGAGTGCACATCTTGTACAATCTTTCATGGTCCCAGAACACATTCCACACAATTAGGAAAGCTCACCAATGCCTCTACTTTCTGAGGAGGCTGAAGAAAGCTGGACTATGTACATCTATATGTATGTCATTCCACAGATGCACATCCTAACATCCTAACATGCTACATCACTGCATGAACAGAAACTGCACTGCAGTGGACAGGAAGGATCTACAATGGATAGCCAAACTGCTCAATCCCATTGTCCCACCTTCTGCCCGTAACCTTTAAACCCTCATCATTCAAGTACCAATCAACCTGTTCTCATATTCGCCATCCTCTGGCTGAGAAAATTTCTTCTCATCTCAGTTTTAAAGGGATGATCCTTAATTCTGAGACAGTATCCTCATAGTGCTTTCAAAACTTTGGAAAGTGGTAGTTAAGGAGACTGTGGATGCACAGGTCGTCATCTTGCAAAATTCTGAAGATTCCAGAAGAGCTGAATCCCACTATTTGAGAGGGAGAGAGAAAACCAGGAATGATAGAACTGTTAGACTGACATCAGTCATAGGGGAAATGGTCACATTTATTGTTAAGTAATTGGTACAGGACACTTGGAACAAAATGAGTGCTCAAAATCTAACTGGATGAAAAAAAGATTTTGACAAACCTGTTAAAAGTTGCCTATAGGTTTTAACCCGATACATCAGAAGGAAAGAGCAGAACTGAGAATATCAGTGTTTTAGAAAACCTTTGAAAGAGTATCGCCTGAGAAATTTTTGAACAGAAGTCGAGCCCAAAAGAATACACTGATGTGGATTGAGGACATTATATTCAGAGAACACTGCAGCACAGAAACAGGTGCTACACCCATCTGATTTTGCTGAACTGTTATTCTGCATTGGCCCATCAATCTGCAGCTGGATTGGAGCACTTCATACTCTTCCCACCCAGATTTTTATCCAAACTTCTCAAATGTTACAATTGAATCAACATTTCCTCTAATTTGTAATGACCAATGTGCTCAAAAATCCTGTGCTGTGCAATTTCTTCAATAAAAACAGTATAAACAAGCCAGTTCCAAAATCTGCAGGCAAATCATCGCAAACTCCACATTGTCACCAGTATCTGCATTAGAAACTTGAAAGGAGATATAATTTCATACAATCGTGAAATACACTTAACATGTCAAGAAGGTAGAGGGTGACAACCTTTGTGCAACAGTTTAAATTCCTTTGGGCGCTAGTAGCAAAAGACGTGTGCACATACACACCTTATAGGGAATATTGAATCGAACTCGCATTCACCACTTCTGCTGAGAGCTTGTTCCATGCTTGCATCACCCCGATAAAGTTGTTCCCCCTTCAGGTTCTCTTAAAATACTTCACCTTTCACCCTTAACCTGTAGCTCTAGTTTCACCCAATCTCATTGGAAAAAGCCTGCTTCTACTTACCCTATCTATACCCCTCACAATTTTGTATACTTCTATCATTCTATCATTTTCTTACATTTCAGGGAATAAAGTCCTAACCTATTCAACATTGTCCTATAACTCAAGTCCTGGCAACATCTTTATAAATTTTCTCTGTACTCTGACAATTTTATTCATCTTTCCTGCAGGTAGGTGACAAAAACTGCAAATAATACTCCAAGGGACAGAATTCGATTAGATTTGCTTTAGTTGTCACGTTTATCGAACATACAGTGAATTGTGTCAAACCAAATCACCGAGGATTGTGCAGAGCAGTTTGCAAGAGTTGCCACATTTTCTGGCACCAACATAGCAGGCACAGAACTCACTAACTCTAACTGTACATCTTTGAATTGTGGGAGGAAACTAGAGGAAATCGACATGGGTGTAGGGAGAATGAACAAACTCCTTAGAGAGAGTGGTAGGGGTATCATACAGCTGGTGCTGTAATGCATTGTGCTATTGCGCTGGCCCATATAATTTTCAGTTGAGAGTCTATGACTAGTTGGGTAACAAAGACAGTTGTGCTGGGCCCCAGTGCTCACAATTTGAGTCACTGGACGAGGGGATCAAGTATAACCTATCTTACTTTGCTGAGGATGCAAAGGTGTGAGGCAGTGTGGAATGTAAGGAAGTTTTGAGGAGGTATGAACAGACTAAATGAATGAGCAATACATAATATAGGTAGATGTGGACAAATGTTGGTCTGGAAGGCCAGATGTATGGATAACGGATCCACTAGCTAGGATCTCTGGATAAGGCACAGGCATCTCAAAAAAAAAAGATGCTCATTCAAAGCTGAATTCAGAAAAAATTCTTTCAACCAGTGAGCACTGAACCCATTCAAATTCACCTGAGAGATTGTTGTAGATGTTCTGTCATTTTATGAATTTAAGACAGTCATTAATAGATTTTTGTCTCTCAAGGGATCATAAGGATGTGGGATTATTGTTATAAAGTGGCATTAAGGGGGGAAAAAATCAGCCACATTCTTACCAATTGGCAGAGCAGGGGTGTGGGACCAAATAGCTTATTCCTGCTTCGTTTTCCTTATACTTTGTTTACATATTATTCTGTAATTCATAATCTTATTTCATTTGCAGAAAATGCATGTTATGTTAGATGATGACTTAACAATACTGAATAGAAGGAAAACAAGTCTATTATTAACACAAAAATATTTTTGTATGGTTTGGATTCCAACAGTCCACAGCAGGAATAAATTGTTTTAAGCAATACATAAACAACGCAGACAAACTGTGAGTAAAACTATTTAATGCATTAGAATTTTGGCTGCATTTCACGTGCTTATGATGGAGGAGAGTATATTTTACAACTCTTTGTTTCAAGACAGTGCACCTAATTTCTAAAACCTATTAAAAAAAATGCCAACTTGCATAGCAAAACTTAATTTGATAAGTATTTGATGATACTACTAATAAAAGCCTCAGATGATGCCTAGAAGTCTACAAGAAGCATTCCATGGCAGTCCACTTTACAAATGATGATTAACAGTAATGGCAATTTCTCATTAGGGAAGTCTATTCATAAATAATTTTGAGATTTTTCTCAAAGCTGAATGCGAGAGATGGTAAGAAACAAGATGGCAATAACAGCCTCTTCCACTTCTATTAACATAACTCAGCTTACAGAAACTTGGAACAAAAGGAACAAGCAATTCTGTTCTTCAAGACTGATCTATCATTCCATGTGACCATAACTATCATTCAACCTCAAAAGCATATTCCTCCTCTCACTCTATTTCACTATATGTCTTTAAATATCGACATTTATTTACCTCTTCAGAAATACTCAGTGACTTTAACAGGTTCATCACCCTGAGCAAAGAAATTTTGCCTCATCTCAGTTCTAGATGTTCTAAATTCTTTCCTGAGACTATAACACCTCTCACTGGACAACCCAACCATGGGGAAACATCTCCTGGCATCCAGACTATCTAGCCCAGGGGTGTCAAACTCATTTTAGGTCATGGGCCGGATTGAGCAAAATGCAGCTTCATGCGGGCCGGATCAGTCGGACGCGTGCGAACGCAGCTTTCGTTGCCTCCGTTTTTTCAGCCTGCTCTCATGTGTCTCAGTCTCTGCTATAACTACAAAGTGTTTCACTTTACAAATTCCGTTTCTTATGAAGAAGACTGCCGAATAAACACTAAAAACCCTGAAAACCTGGTACCTGAATAAACTCAGCATTAGCCATATCATACGCCATAGGCGCTTCGATTACTGGGGCCAGCTTTAATAGTAATTAGATATTATCTTGCGGGCCAAAGATAATTCCACCATGGGCCGGATTTGGCCCGCGGGCCTTGAGTTTGACATATATGATTCTAGCCCCATTATAATCACAAGAGTTTTTATTCGATATCCACTCATTTTTTCCAGCCTTTGTGAATACAAATCAGGTCCACCTTATCTTGTTCTATTTCAATTCTAGGAATTAATCTACTGAATCTTTAATGTTCTCCCTCACTAACAGATTAATATGGAAGTCCCACCTTAGTTCCAATGCATGCACATTTCAACTGAATCAATGGCATTTGGGTACTTTGTGTTGTGATTCTCAAAAAAAAGGTCTGGAATCCCAGGGTAGAATTGGGTCTTTGGTTGCTCAAACTAAGCTTGTACAATAATACTGAGGATCTATTCCTTCCTACTCTTCGTGTGGTTCTTTGACTCTACAATCAAATAACAAGATTATATTCTGCCTAACTTCTTTCCCAGGTTTTTTGTTTTCAAAACTTGGTTAGGTCATTGCTACGTGTTTAGGACACAAAGAACTAAGTTAAAAAATTAAGCTAAAAGAATAATTATGTCTTAATATTACACCTTTCAAAATTTATTTTCTAAATATAAAGTGCAATATTGTGTCTTGGTTTGACAGGCGACAATCAGAAAGTAAGAAACTGAAACTCACACTACTTTTCTCTAAAAAAGAGTTAACAACAAAATGAAAAATACTCTAACCCTATGTACTATAAGAGTTTAGTAATTAGAACACACCTTGAAGAAAATGAAGAGCTTTGACAGAGATGTACTAGAATATGATGCATTAGGGTAAGTTCAACAGAAAAAGCTGTTACTACTAAAAAAGTGTTCAATGAGAAGAGGAAAAGGATTTAAAGTATAGAGGGGGAGGGGAATTGCAAGGAGGAGTTTTGCCAAGGACTGTCATGATCTGGAATTTTCTACTTGTGAAAGCCGTAAATCAGGAATTTCAAAGGAAGATTTGAGAGAAAACAATGTTAAAAATTGAATAAATGTCTGATAATAATATGTTCCATCCTCCTTTCATGTAATATTGCTCAGAATTGCATCGAGATAAGGAAAGAAACATGGGCTAACTAATTCAACTCCAAGTTCAAGATCAAACAGCAACACAGAAAGTTTATCAACCACAAACCAAAAAGGGCATGCGGAGAGTGGAGTGACAGCGCAGAAGCATAGGCTATACAAAAAGTCTGTGTTCTCTGGGACATGAGTATCTTCCTTCCTAAAGTCAGCTGCTGTCGAGCATCTTTATCATTCTGCATCATGATGTCTTCGTGGAAAAGGAACAGCAAAGATACTCAGGGACAGAAAACCAAGGAATAAGATAACTCGTTTAGACATTTTACAAGCTACAAATAGACATCAGGAGATTAAGAAAACTAAAATATCAACTTTAAAATAGCACAGAATTTTGAAATATTTTTTGTGAAGGAATGACAACCTGCACAGATAAAATTAGCTTCCTTTGAGAGTCAAAAGAATTGTGAAGCAGTATTAAAAAACAAATTATGTCTCAATTACAAGGTTTAATACTGCAGGATTACTCCTCATAGAGCTTAAACTTCTCAAGAGTACACCTTGTGGAAGACTGGGAAATTGCAGTTAGCAACCTCAGTTCTTTATTTTATCTGCAAAATCTGGGCTAACAAAAATATCTCTATCATGAAGAGTTGGTGGCAGTTTTTGCATGGGACAAGCAGATTCTTGGGCTCGTTCAGGCATAGCTCCAACACCACTCACCCGTGGAATGGCAGAAGATGCACAAACTCTCCTCTGACCAGGGTCCTTTACTCAGCCTCTTAGCCAGAGTAAGGAGACCAATCTGTAGGGGAAAAGAAAATAACCTTCAGTGGTCCAAGCCACTTGAGAGGCACACAGTACATTTGCCCACCTGATGGTGTATGGAGCTACCACCACCTAATTATCATTTGGTTGGCACTTGCATCGTAAATCAGAAAACTTCCAGTTATGGTTAACTGGCTTCCGCTTTTCAGGGGATTGTGTGTTGCCATCTGGTGTAATGGCAAAAGAATGATGGACTCCTACTACAAAAGCAAATTCAGAGAAAGGAACTTTAAACATTTAGTTTAGGCAAAATATTTCAAAGAACTTTAAATTCAGGCACTGGCTACTACATGCACTACTAGGAATGGAATATTTTTCCAAAATAATACATCTGAACAGGAGTCATTGTTAATGCAGTGAGAAATCAACATTTAAGGGTCAGCACATTTACAAGCAAAGGTGGCCATGCTGCAGACTTCCAGGAGCATAAGCTAAATAAATGATGTGACAGCTGAAACCTGCATTGATACAGCTTTATTATAAAGGTCCAAGATCTATTATGAAAACATGATCAAACAAAATTTGAACACAAAGCCATGTATTTAACACAGGTGTTCAATAACTTGGTCAAATAGCAGACAGAGGAGTGGAATCTGTGATGAGGAAACAGAGTTTGTGGTTCAACAATGTCTCAGGACTTCCAAGTATTTAGCTGAAGGAAATTTCTGTTTGCCCAGAAATGTGGTACTTTATCAAGCACTGCAGACTGAAGAGAGTATGTGATCTCTACACTTCATGGTCACTGTCACAAAGCACATCTTTTATAATATTGATAAAAAGCTGTTTTGTAAATTGACACCAATTAGTAACAGTTAATCCAATCATCTACAAGGGACAAATATAATACGAGACACCCTGCCACGTGTCTACAGGAAACCATGATATAGACTGCATCGAGCAGAAATATGAAGTGTCTAAGGTAAAGACTACTCTCAAAGGAATATATGCAGCTCAGTTGCACAAAATAGATGATTTTTGTAAGCTAGATAGCATGATTATGTAAAACCCATGAATTAGTTTAAATGTTGATGATGAAAATGCAGTAACAATAAGTCTCAAACTGAAATATAATGGATATAATTTTACAAGAGATAGCTAAAGTATAAAATACTAAAGATCAAAGTGCTAAATTAGAACTTCATTTTGTTAAGAGGCATATATAGCTGTAATTACTAACATATGCTGGCAGAGAATGTTTTTCTTTCCCTTTGACATTTCAATGCACTGTATCCATTTATTTTAACATTCCCAGCAACCTTCAGCCCATCATTACCATGACATTGCCAGGGCTTCTGAGAAAATAAGAAAGCAAGCAGTGCTTTGCCTGCACTATCAACAAGAGTATGAATTATATATGTAGCCAGCTTTAATACAACACTTTTCATCCTCCATAAACAATCTGTGATCCTTGGAGAACTTCAAAAGACGATAAAAATTCTACTGAAAATTGCCCTAAAAGCTCATAAACGAAACATCACTGAACGCAGAGACTTTTCTGCTCCCTCATTAACCCTGTTCTGCTGAGGTCAATTCATGAAAGTGAGATAGTTCATCAGTTCAATAGAGATAAAGGTTCTGTCACACTCAGTGGCTGAAAATTCTTCTTTGCTCCAAGTGTACTTTACCCAAGAGACTATTTTTAGAAGTTATGGCCTCCAGATACTATTGAATAAAGCAGATAAGGAAAATCTAAATGCTGCTCATAATGTGCCTTGCTTTCATAAATCTGTGTTTAAAACAAGCTTTAAACCCATACTCTATTCTTAACTCTGCATTTTGAGGCCAAATTTGTATACTTAACTACATTTATTATTGCTTTAGAGAATTTACATTGTGCCAATATCATATAATGGAATATTGTTTTGCAAAATAAAATAGCAGAACTGGAAAAAGACCAAGTGACCAATGGCAAATGAATTTTATTACTCTGCCAATGACCCAGTCAATTTATTATTCCACAAGTAGCAGAATATCACAGGCAAGGAAAATCTGAACCTTGATCTATCAAAATCATATTATGTCACTGCAACTCTAGCTGCACAGACACACTAATATTAATATTATGTCCTTATTAGTGAGAGAGAAAAAAACAGCAGTATCTTTGGATTATGTCTGAGCAAGGTCCTCTGTAGTCAAATGATTTGTCATTATTCTTAAGATTCATGCATATTTGAGGATGAAGGAAACATACAAGGACCTAGGTCAAATAGAGGTACATGCACTTAGAGGAGAAAGAACCCAGTCAGCAGAACAAGTGAGTAAGTGCACATCAAGGAAATTCAAAGCTAAACTATGTCTGCTTTAATACACGGGGTGTAATAGGTAAAGCAGAGAAATTCAAATTTTTAATTAAGATTGTGGTCCACGATATTGTTGCCATCAGTGAAACATCATTGAACAATGGGCAGCTCTGGCAATTTAATGTTACAAGGTACAGAATTTTCAGATGAAACAGAGGCAGGATTAAAAAGGGTTAGTCAAAGATTTCATTTCTGCAACATTGAGGGAAGATATCCTTGAAGGTGCCTCAAACAAGGCCATGGAGAGATGTAAAAAGATGCATCTTAAAAGATATCTCCATAAGTCAACAGAAGTTAAAGAAACTGACATACAAGTACAAAGAGATAAAATAATAATTGGTTTATCATACTGTCGGATTAAATTTCCCAAACAATAAGTGGGATTGCCTTACTCAGAATTCCTCTGTCAATAACTATTAGGAACAGATACACAGTTTTACAGTACTGCAGTACTACTGGCAGTGTTCTAATTGGTTCTGTATTTCATTTAATTACAATTTATTAGTTAAACAGTAGTTTGTGATTTTTATACTTTTTAACCATTTCCATGATACTTCGGCTATTTGGAGCAACCGCTTAATTATGCCAAGATGTACTGTATTCAAAATTACTGGTGTTTTACAGTTCTATCACTACATAATGGTTAAATCAGCTGTGAAAGCAACTGTCCTGCTGGACGTTACTTATGAAAACAGATCCTTGTTCCTGTGCTCCACAGGACTTCAGTTATCAGATCCGTCAAACGCGCAGACCAAGTTACTGCAATCTACGTCAGTGTGGACCTATGAGCAGAGAAAAGGGCAGCCTGAAATTTTATGCCAGTAGCAGTCCTAAATTGCCTTTCCCTAGTTTCACTGTGTTTGTTTGTTTGACTTTGCACTTCATAATTAAAAGTTAGTATGGCATGTAGCTCAATTTCAGTGCTGCACTTAAACTGGTTCAAAACAACCAGCACACACAAAATGCTGGTGGAACGCAGCAGGCCAGGCAGCATCTATAGGGAGAAGCGCTGTCGACGTTTCGGGCCGAGACCCTTCGTCAGGACTAACTGAAAGGAAAGATAGTAAGAGATTTGAAAGTAGGAGGGGGAGGAGAAAATGCAAAATAATAGGAGAAGACCGGAGGGGGTGGGGGGAAGCTGAGAGCCAGACAGGTGATTGGCAAAAGTGATACAGAGCTGGAAAAAGGAAAGGATCATGGGATGGGAGGCCTCGGGAGAAAGAAAGGGGGAGGGGAGCACCAGAGGGAGATGGGGAACAGGCAGAGTGATGGGCAGAGAGAGAAAAAAACTAAATATATCAGGGTTGGAGTAAGAAGGGGAGGGGCATTAACAGAAGTTAGAGAAGTCAATGTTCATGCCATCAGGTTGGAGGCTACCCAGCCGGTATATAAGGTGTTGTTCCTCCAACCTGAGTGTGGGGGCATCTTGACAGTAGAGGAGGCCATGGATAGGAGGCCTGTTTTCTCTGGCGGACAGAGCGTAGGTGTTCAGCGAAACGGTCTCCCAGTCTGCGTCGGGTCTCACCAATATATAAAAGGCCACACTGGGAGCACCGGACGCAGTATACCACACCAGCCGACTCACAGGTGAAGTGTCGCCTCACCTGGAAGGACTGTCTGAGGCCCTGAATGGTGGTGAAGGAGGAAGTGTAAGGGCAGGTGTAGCACTTGTTCCGCTTGCAAGGATAAATGTCAGGAGGGAGATCGGTGGGAAGGGATGGGGGGACGAGTGGACAAGGGAGTCGCGTAGGGAGCGATCCCGGAGGAAAGCAGAAAGGGGGGGGGGGGGGAGAAGCGAAAGATGTGCTTGGTAGTGGGATCCCATTGGAGGTGGCAGAGAATTATATGTTGGATCCGGAGGCTGGTGGGGTGGTAGGTGAGGACAAGGGGAATCCTATCCTGAGTGGGGTGGCGGGTGGATGGGGTGAGGGCAGATGTGCAGGAAATGGGAGAGATGCGTTTGAGAGCAGAGTTGATGGTGGAAGAAGGGAAGCCCCTTTGTTTAAAAAAGGAAGACATCTCCTTCGTCCTGGAATGAAAAGCCTCACCCTGAGAGCAGATGCGGCGGAGATGGAGGAATTGTGAGAAGGGGATGGCATTTTTGCAAGGGACAGGGTGGGAAGAGGAATAGACCAAGTAGCTGTGAGAGTCTGTAGGTTTCCAGGTAGCTGTCAAAACAACAAAACAAATCTCCCATCAAAACAACCAGTTTTGGGGGAGATTTGGTGTAGTGCTAATTACTGGATCAGTAATCCAAAGACCCAGTTATATGCTGGGGAGGGGAGTTCGAATCCCACCATGGCAGATGGTGAATTTGAATTCAATCTTAAAATATCGGATGACCATGAAACCTTATTGATGGTCGTAAAAACCCATCTGGTTCACTAATGTCCTTTACATCTGGTCCTTTATTGTCATAAGAGAATAAGATATAGAAGTAAGCCATTCGGTCCATCGAGTCTGCTCTGCCATTCAATCATGGGCTGATCCAATTCTTCCAGTCATCCCCACTCCCCTGCTTTCACCCCATACCCTTTAATGCCCTGGCTAAACAAGAACCTATCTATCTTTCCCTTAAATACACCCATTGACTTGGCCTCCACAGCCGCTCGTGGCAACAAATTCCACAGATTTACCACCCTCTGACGTAAGTAATTTCTCCGCATCTCAGTTCTAAAAAGATGTCCTTCAATCCTGAAGTCGTGCCCTCTTGTCCTAGAATCCCCTACCATGGGAAATAACTTTGCCATATCTAATCTGTTCAGGCCTTTTAACATTCAGAATGTTTCTATGAAATCCCCCTCATTCTCCTGAACTCCAGGGAATACAGCCCAAGAGCTGCCAGACGTTCCTCATATGGTAACCTTTCCATTCCTGGAATCATTCTGGTGACCATGTCCTCTACCTGGTCTGGCTTATATGTGGCTCCAGACCCACAGCAATGTGGCTGACTCTTAAATGCCCTCTGAAATGGCCTAGAAAACCATTCAGTAGTTTTCCAACCACCAAAACGAAAATAATAAGGAATTAACCCAGACGGTGAACCCGGCATGGACCTAGGCACTAGAAACGACCACGTCAACCCTGCAAAGTCCTCCTTACTAACGTCTGGAGACTTGTGCCACAGTTGGGAGAGCTGTCTCACAGACTAGTCAAGCAACACCCTGATATAGTTGTACTGACAGTATCAGACCTTACAGTTAACATTCCAGTCTCCACCATCACCATTCCTGGTCATGTACTGTCTCACTGCCAGGACAGACCTAGTAGAGGTGGTGGCACAGGGGTACAGTAAAGAGGGAGTTGCCCTGGCAAATCTCAACATTGACTCTGGACCCCCATGAAGCCTTATGGCACCAGGCAAGGAAACCTCCTGCTGATTACCACGTACCATCCTCCCTCAGCTGATGAATCAGTACTTCTCCATGTTGAGCAGCACTTGGAGAAGGAATTGAGAATATACTCTGGTTGGGGGACTTCAACGTCCATCAAGAGGAGTAGCTCGGTAGTACCAGCACAGACTGAGCTGGTCAGGTCGTATTGGACGTAACTACTAGACTGGGACTTTAGCAGTTGGTGAGGAAACCAACACGAGGGAAAAACACATGACCACATTTCCATCAACCTTCCTGCCGCGGAAGCATCTGTCCATGTCAGCATTGGCAGAAGTGACCACCACACAGTATTTGTGGAGACTAAATCCATCTCCACATTGAAGAACCCTCCACTGCGTTGTGAGGCACTACAACCACGCTAAATGAGATAGACTTCAAACAGATCTAGCAGCTCAAGACTGTGCATCTATGAGGTGCTGCGGGCCATCAGCAGCAGCAGAATTGTACTTAACTTCAACCTGTAACCTCATGGCCTGGCATATCCCCCACTCTTACATTACCACTAGGCCAGGGGATCAACCCTGGTTCAATGAAGAGTGCAGGAAGGAATGATGAGAACACCACCAGTCATACCTCAACATGAGGTGTCACCCTGGTGAAGCCACAATGCAGGACTACTCACATGCCAAACACCATAGCCAGCAAGAAACAGACAGAGCTAAGTGGTCCCATAACCAACGGATCAGATGTAAGCTCTGTAGTTTTGCCACATGCAGCCGTGAAATGTGGTGGATGATCAAACAACTCACTGGAGGAGGAGGCTCCACAACTATCCCCATCCTCAATGATAGAGGAGCCCAGCACACCTGTACAAAAGACTGAGGCATTTGAAGCAATCTTCAGTCAGAAGTGCCGAGTAGATCCTCCAGAAGTCCCAGACGTCAGTATACAGCCAATCCGATTCAGCCCATGTGATAGCAAGAAACTGGTGAAAGCACTGGATACTGTGAAGGCTATGGGCCCAGACAAAATCCTGGTAATATTCCTGAAGACTAGTGCTCTACAACTTCCCGTGTCACTTGCCAAGCTGTTCCAGTACAGCTACAGCACCGGTGTCTACCTGGCAATATGGAAAGTTGCCCAGATATGTCCTGTACACAAGAAACAGGAAAAGTCCAACCCAGCCAATTACCGCCCTATCAATCATCAGCAAAGTAATGGAAGGAGTCATCAACAATGCCATCGTGCAGCACCTACTCAACAAGAACCTGCTTATGAAAGCCTAGTTTGGGTTCCATCAAGGCCACTCAGCTCCTGACCTCATCACTTCCTTGGCCCAAAAATGGCCTAAAGAGCTAAATACCAGTGGTCAGGCTCTCAACGTCAAAGCAGCATTTGACTGAGTATGGTATCAAGGTGCCCTAGCTAAAATGGAGCCAATGGGAATTAGGGGGAAATACTCCGATGGTTGGAATCATACATGACACAAAGGAAGATGGTTGTGGTGGTTGGAGGTCAATTATCTCATCCTCAGGACATCACTGCAGGAGTTTCTCAGGGAAGTGTCCTAGAACCAAACATCTTTGGCTGCTTCAGCAATGACCATCCTACTGTCATAAGCTCAGAATTGGGGATGTTCGCAGATGACTGCACAATGTTCTGCACCATTCGTGACTCCTCAGACAGTGAAACAGTTCATACCCAAATGCAGCAGGACCTGGACAATATCCAGGCTTGGGCTGACAAGTGGCAAGTAACATTCGAGCCATGCAAGTGCCAGGCAATGCCCATCTCCAACAAGAGAGGCTCTAACCATCGTCCCTTGACATTCAATGGCCTCACCGTCACTGATTCCCCTATTATCAACATCCTGGTGGTTACCATTGACAGGAAACTGAACTGGTTTAGCCATATAAACACTGTGTCCACCAGAGCAGGTCAAAGGCTTGGAATCCTGCGGTGTGTAACTCACTTCCTGACTCCCCCAAGCCTGCCCACCGTCTACAAGGCTCAGTTCAGGAGTGTAATGGAATACTCGCCACTTGCCTGGATGAGTGCAGCTCCATCAACACTCAAGAAACTCAACACCATTCAGTACAAGGCAGTCCACTTGATTAGCAACGCTTCCACAAGCATCCAATCCCTCCACCATCGACGAACAGTTGCGGAAGTGTGTACTATCTACAAGATGCATTGCACCACACACCAAAGTTCCTAAGGCAGCACCTTCCAGACCCACGACCACTAACATCTAGAAGGACAAGAACAGCAGATACCTGGGAAGATCACCACCTGGAAATCCCCTCCATATCACTCACCATCCTGACTTGGAAACATATCACTGTTCCTTCATTGTTGCTGGTTCAAAATCATGGAATTCTTTCCCTAACAGCACTATGGGTGTACCTACGCCTCAGAGACTGCAGCAGTTCAAGAAGGCAGCTCATCACTAACTTCTCAAGGGCAACTAGGGATGGGCAATAAATGCTGACTTAGCTGACAACGCCCACATCCCGTGAATGAAAAACCTCTAACTGTACTCCAGTAACTCATCAGTGATCACTCATTGAATTTTATTTAGTTAAAAGTGGCTCTTTATCTCAAATTTGTAAATGTAATTACCTACTAATCTGCATCCAAAAGGAGGTGATAGCATAGTGGCTATAGCAAAGTTTGATGAATGGTTTGCTCTCAATAGTTACTGATCTTTTTCAAAAAATGACCAATAATATTTATTTTTAGATCCTTCTGTAAAGTTTGTACTTGCCATTTTATCCTCCATTTTTTTCCAAGATATAGAAGTTGCTTCTAACCCATGGTTTGGTAATACTTTTCAATTCATTCCATTTTTTCATTGAATAGCAACCAGAATTAATGGCTACAACTTCAAGCACATAAATATTTATCAAAGAAACGTCTTCTCTTACCAAATTGTATACCGAGGAGATTTCAATGATTTATCTTTGTAACACACACATCCAATGGAATTATAAGTAAGACCTGCAAAATCACTTCCATGACTAAAAAGTAATACAAGCTTTCTGTTTTTTTTTTTATCATTATAAACCTGATAAATATATCACTATTTTCATTAAAATGTATTGGATTGGTGTCTAAGATTCAATCCGGAATCACAGACAATACAAACCAGAACAAACGTATGCCCTCCTTCTGAAAAAGGACAAAAACACTTAACTAAAAATTCAAAACTTTAAGTTCTCAGCCTTTTCAATATCATAGACTATCGTAGATATCATAGAGAGTTCAGCTGTTTTTAATAAATCAATATTGGTTTTATTGTACATTTAAGCATGAAGCCTTTAAAAACACATTGCACATGTAAATTGTGTTTTGTAACACCCTAGAGGCAAATACTAGAAGAACTTTACATTGCTGAAAATGCTCTTCTAAACTCGTTTACATCAAATCACTATCATGTGAACTTTTCTTGTTGTTTTTAGTTGTGTTAGAAATGCAAAGATTACAAGGAATTTCATAACATGGGTTCCATACCTTGAGATTTTGTGTACAATACATTTGAACATTAGCTGTCAATGTTCCTATTGGCAAAATAATAAGACATTGTAGCAGACTGCTGGGGAGAGAACACGATATGCACAAGAAATGGCACAATTATTGAAATACCCTGAGTGAACTAACAGTCCTCTCGGACCAAAGTCTTCAGATATTGTTTCCAATTATTTCATCAAAAACTGCCATTTTAAACAAAGCGCGGTTAATCATTTCACTCTGAGCCTAAAATTAGGAGGTGCAGGTGGTTTATACTGCTTAGATACTTTTCCAGACTATTTTGGGGAATATTGTGTAAAAGGCCAGTAAGCTTGGGATGCACCTTCAACTATCAGCTGAAGTGATACTGGCTGAAGCTAGAAGCCAACCTCTCACTATTCAAGGAGAGGGGCTCCTGAAATGATTTTTTTAAAAAAAGGCAAAATAGAGTCATGACTCTCCCCATCTTCTTCCACTAAAAACAGCATGACAGATCACTCATTAAGGTAATTGTTACAGTCAATGTTGGGGGCGTTTTTCCAATAAATCAGGTGAATATTTCTGTTCCATATAATATTACACACACTAAAAACTAAATGTGTTCAGTTAAAGTTCAATCCAATGACTAAAGGTATCAGAGTTAGACGTGCTTGAGAGTCAATCACATTTTTTTTTGCACTTGAATGTTCAGCTCCTCAATGGGTCTTGAATAAACTGTGTAATGAGAAGGACTTGAAATTTTTGAATGCAGTCCCCAGTCTTTGTAATGTAATAGCTCTGCACTGCGGTTTACAACTTCCCTATTAGGCAGGAAGAGGTTCAGCCATGCCAAAAGCCATGCAGGTGTGAGGCATGCATTTTATTTTCATTCTTTCATAGCTCTGGTTAGTACAAAACATAACTAAACAGAATCAAAAAAGGAAATCACAAAGAACAATCCTCTTTTTTTTTTGCAGTTGGGTTATAAATCCTGCTGGGATACACCATGGTCCCACAGCAGAACCAATCATATAACAGCTACCTACCCGTATTGGTCAGGCTGGTACATCAAGGGAGCCTGAGTGTTGCCATAGTTGGGATGTTGTGGTGGAAACACAGGACGTCCACCAGGCCCAGTCTGACTGGGATAACCAGGCGACCTAATGTACGGTGGCCTAAATTGGGAAAAAAATAGCTCCTTTGTTTTTATTCTGTGTCAGTTCTTCATTTAGCTCTTACAATTTAACCCATCAATCCTCAACAATCAAAATGAGATTTGAAGATTTAACAGTCAGTTTAAGCATGATGGGTTTTAAAGTTTAATTTCATGTTTTTCTATGTCCAATAACCTTTCCTTAATTTTCTAAGTATTTAAGGTTTAAGTATTGGATTCTCATATATATTAAATTAATAATAATTTAAAAATTAATAGTGAGAACTTATCAGATTTAAAGATTAACTGTTTACAATAAAACTGATACTTTTTTCCATTTTCTCAATTGACTGTTTTCATCTTCAACTAATAACTTTTGAGGTTCACTTCCATAAATTGAATTAATTTGCCAAAACCTTGTCCGGTTGATCATACAATAAGAACAACGCAGGGACTAATTTCTGACAGACTAAACAGACTAAAGGAGGAGTGACAGCATCATTTGATTCTGTCTTCACTGGATGTCTACACAAGTGAGTCCCACATTGGAGACACGAAGATCAGTAGTAATGTCACGTCAACAGGTCTGGATGAAGTCAACTATACTACAATAGTAATTAATTCTGAGACATTATGGCCTGTATTTCTTAAGTGTCAGAGTGGATACTATCCTTATTGGGCTTTTATTTATTTCAGATTTCAGTTGCTTTCCAAGCAATTCTAAACCGAAACAATGGAAACCTAGTCATTGAAAGTTGTGAATGCACATTGTTGTAAAGCTCTCTTACAATATGCATGATAGTTGGTTTTATTCTTCTAATGGCGTAATCTTTTTCATTGAGATTTCATATGAACTATGGGTTATTATACTTAAAACGTAATACCTTATTATACAAGTCTTCTTTGCAGGGTAGGCATGTGATCATAATCAATCATATTGCTGGTACAACTATAAATGTGTATTCAAAGGCAACACGAGTGAATCTGCAGATGCTGGAAATAAATAAAAACACAAAATGCTGGCAGAACTCAGCAGGCCAGACAGCATCTATGGGAGGAGGTAGTGACGACGTTTCGGGCCAAAACCCTTCATCAGGAGTGAAGTAACATGGGATGGTCAAGGGGGGTAAGAAGTGGGGGGAGGGATGAAGTAGAGAGCTAGGAAGTGATAGGTTGGAGGGAAATGGGCTGGGGGAAGGTGGAGAATTATGGGAAATAAAAGAGAAAGAAAGGTAGGGCTGGGGGGAGATATATTGAGGGGGGGAAAAAAGAGAGAGAAAGAGAACCAGACTGAAATAATAGATAGGAATGGGGGTAAGGGTATCAACGGAGGTCTGTGAGTTGGATGTTCATGCCGGCAGGAAGGAGGCTACCTAGGCGGGAGATAAGGTATTGCTCCATCGACCTGCGCGCAGCCTCATCTTGACGGTAGAGGAGGCCATGGACAGACATGTCGGAGTGGGAGTGGTCTGTGGAATTGAAGTGTGTGGCCACAGGGAGATCCCGCCACTGCTGGAGGACTGAGCGCCAGTGTTCGGCGAAATGATCTCCCAGTCTGCGGCGGGTCTCCCCAAAGTATAAATGGCCACATCAGGAGCACCGGATTCAGTATATCACCCCAGTTGACTCGCAGGTGAAGTGGTGCCTCACCTGAAGGGATTGTCTGGGGCCTGGGATGGTGGTGAGGGAAGAAGTGTGGGGGCAGGTGTAGCACTTCTTCCATTTGCAAGTTTAAGTGTCCGGAGGGAGGTCGGTGGGGAGGGATGGGGGGGGGATGAATGGACAAGGGAGTCGCGTAGGGAGCGATCCCTGCAGAAAGCCGAGAGTGGGGGGGGAGGGGAAGATGTGGCTGGTGGTGGGATCACGTAGGAGGTGGCGGAAGTTACGGAGGATTATACGTTGGATCTGTAGGCTGGTAGGGTGATAGGTGAGGACCAGGGGGACTCTATCCCTGGTGGGCTGGCGGGTGGATGGGGTGAGGGCAGAGGTGCGTGAAATACGGGAACTATAATACGGGGTCTGGGTTAGCATGTGATCCAAAAGTTTCAGGGCCGAAGCAGTAGTAGGTTGTTCCAAGCCTACACCGGTATCTGTCCTCCTCTTTTCTTGCGTTATATCGACGACTGCATTGGCGCTGCCTCCTGCACGCATGCTGACCTCGTCGACTTCATTAACTTCACCTCCAACTTACACCCCACCCTCAAATTCACCTGGTCTATTTCTGACACCTCCCTCCCCTTTCTAGATCTTTCTGTTTCTATCTCTGGAGACAGCCTATCCACCGACGTCTACTACAAACCTACTAACTCCCACAGCTACCTAGACTATTCCTCCTCCCACCCTGTCTCCTGCAAAAATGCTATCCCTTTCTCTCAATTCCTCCGCCTCATCTGCTCTCAGGATGAGGCCTTTCATTCTAGGACAAAGGAGATGTCTTCCTTTTTTAAAGAAATGGGCTTCCCTTCGTCCACTATCAACTCTGCCCTCCATCACGTCTCCCGTATTTCACGCACCTCTGCCCTCACCCCATCCACCCGCCAGCCCACCAGGGATAGAGTCCCCCTGGTCCTCACCTATCACCCTACCAGCCTACAGATCCAATGTATAATCCTCCGTAACTTCCACCACCTCCTACGTGATCCCACCACCAGCCACATCTTCCGCTCCCCCCCCACTCTCGGCTTTCCGCAGGGATCGCTCCCTACGCGACTCCCTTGTCCATTCATCCCCCCATCCCTCCCCATGGACCTCCCTCCGGGCACTCATCCCTGCAAACAGAAGAAGTGCTACACCTGCCCCCACACTTCTTCCCTCACCACCATCTCAGGCCCCAGACAGTCCTTTCAGGTGAGGCACCACTTCACCTGCGAGTCAACTGGGGTGATATACTGTATCCGGTGCTCCCGATGTGGCCATTTATACATTGGGTGACCCGCCGCAGACTGGGAGACAGTTTCGTCGAACACCGGCGCTCAGTCCTCCAGCAGTGGCAGGATCTCCCTGTGGCCACACACTTCAATTCCACAGACCACTCCCACTCCGCCATGTCTGTCCATGGCCTCCTCTACCGTCAAGATGAGGCTGCGCGCAGGTCGATGGAGCAATACCTTATCTCCCGCCTAGGTAGCCTCCTTCTTGCCGGCATGAACATCCAACTCACAGACTTCTGTTGATACCCCTGCCCCCCCCCTTACCCCCATCTCTATCTATTATTTCAGTCTGGTTCTCTTTCTCTCTCTTTTACCCCCCCACAATATATCTCCCCCCCAGCCCTTTCTTTCTCTTTTATTTCCCATAATTCTCCAACTTCCCCCAGCCGATTTCCCTCCAACCTATCACTTCCTAGCTCTCTACTTTATCCCTCCCCCCACTTCTTATCCCCCCTTGACCATCCCATGTTACTTCACTCCTGATGAAGGGTTTCGGCCCGAAACGTCGTCACTACCTCCTCCCATAGATGCTGTCTGGCCTGCTGAGTTCTGCCAGCATTTTGGGCTTTTATAAATGTACATTAGTACTTTTCATCAAAACCATTAAATTTGGTGGATAACATGATGAAGTGCTGAACAATTCAGCTTATGGAATGTTCCAGCCCAATCTCTGATGAGTACAAAACCTTGCAATAGTATGAATACAAAAATTTACTGACTTTCCCTATTCCTGATTACTAGTCAGTAACTCCTGCTGTGACGTGCATAAGCAAATGCTGAGAAAAGGATAATCTTGGATTTTCTGAGCCTCTCTTGTCCACTCTAGTTAGACTCTATTAATGAAAAATGCTAACATGGACAAGGTACACAAGAAATTTGAGGGATAGTCAGGAAAGAAGGGCAGAAGAACAAAGAGCTCACACAAATTAAGGAGAATCCTTTTCACTAACCACACATTCAAAGCATATACACCACCTGACAGAATAATAAGCTGCTTACTGAGTTTTGAGACAGGTTAATTTTCAGAATGGATTCTAGTTACTCAGGTATATTATCAAAAGGTCAATTTAAATTATGCCAAATTTTAAAACAATGAAATTTCTGAATTAGTTTGTATAAAAAGAGATATTCAAATAATATCTTTTCATATTGTACAAAAGAATCCAATACTCAAACTTTAAAACTGATCCACAAAAATATTCTGAACACAACCCACAAAAACACAAATCCAAAACATGTATCACAAAGTGTTCTGGTTTGACAAGGTGCCATTTTAAAACAGTGTTAAATAGGTGTTACTTGACAGTAAACCACAGAGAAACACAGAATTTTCAAATTGCTTCTCCCACTAAATTGTAACAATCAAGTGGTTTATTGTTTGTATAACAAGGCTGTCATATGGAGCTTCTAGCAACTCAAACAATATTCAACCAAATCTAATATTCAGAATGAAAGAATTATTCAGACTGGGTGCTAACCAGAAAATGATTAACATTTCCGAAGGAAACTGCAACTCTAATTACTTCAGACAGAGTTAAGACAGATTGTGTATTTTCATTTATTTTCAAATATTCAGAGAAAATGTGAGTAAGAATTAAAAGAACTCTTTAAAGCCTTGAAAGAGTGTAGTGCAGCACCAGGTTTATTTCAGTCCTGTAATGGTAAATTGACCTGTGTTTATTAATATAAATACTTTTTAATAGCTCCTCATTAGCTGGTCATCTATACATTTGTCCAGTTGAATTATAACACTACTTCACAAAAACTGCTCAAACTGAAGATATGCTGACGGTCCTGAAGAAGAGTCTTAGCCTGAAATGTTGACTGACTGTTCACTGCACAGGTACTGCCTGAACTGGTGAGTTCCTCCAACATTTTGTGTTTGTTGTTTTGGATAGTGCAATATCTTTTTGTCTGAATGTCTGATTGCTTCTCATTGGATAACACATTCTGTTTCTACACAACTTGCATCCAAACAAGGAATCGCAAATGGAAAGGGCTTTGCCTAATTTACAAGTAAGGCTAAAACTGGGTGTCCCGTATTTTCAGTACTCTACTCCCAGCCCATACAAATTGCACTTTTAATTGCTAAAATTGCAACCTTTGTGTTGTGTGCAAATTAACAATAAGCAGAGTGTATCAGATGATCAAAGAAAACATTCTGTGCAAACCAATGGCATATTTCCTTCATATATGTTTTGTCATATATTCTCCATTAAGCATGCATCACCTATAATGCTCTGTACTTCGGAAGAATTTTTGGTTTGCTGATTGCCAACATTGCAAAATGTTGCACGAATAGTTACATATTATTTCTCACATGAAACTGTAATCATTGCATGTTAATGCACATAAATATTTTGGACATGGAGTGTAAAGCAACATATTCTGGCAGAATTGGAACTACATTTAAACTTTAAAATACTTGGCTGCTAACAACGTTTGCTTATTGATGAGTAAAATTACTATAAAATTCAATATTGATGAATGAGCATTAAATAAAAAATACTCATTTCAGAGCAATTATCCTTCCTTCCTGCAACTATAACAAATGGAGTTAAAACTAGCACAATTATTATTGAAGGGAAATACAAATAAAGCAACAGAAAGTAATTCTGTATCACACAACATCAGAACCACAAAATAATGTCAATTACATCATTAATTTCTCAGTTCAAACATTCAAGGCTTATATATGGCTGCATGAATGGTAACAGGACACTAATTGAGAAAGGTAAAAAGTTACCCAGCCTGCACTGAAGAGACAGCCAGAGTGAACCAATGTGTAATGGCTGTATTAAGTTTCTAGCTCAGCCATTCAAAAAAAAGAAACATTCAGAAGCTTCAAAGCTGGGGGAAATAAAGCAAAAATCAACAGATTACCAAGGAGCTACAATAGTAGTCCACTACAGTAGTATGTCCCAACATTTGTATCAGAGAGGGCTATATTCCCAGGGGCAATGGGGGGCAAAAAGTAATATTTTGTCAATTTACCAGTAATTTAAGATTTTCTGCTTCAGTTTGTTTTCTAATTCTCTTACAGGCATTTAGTCTCAAGTATTTCCGCATAAGTTAAAAATAGTTGCACCATAACTTACTCCAATGACATTCCTCGATTATTCCAATAGGAAGCACATTAGAGGTATGCAGCCCAATTGTTAGCTCCTAGGGACCCAATGGAATGCTTTGCTTCCACATCATGACCATCAAACAGCAAGAACACGAACTGATTAACTGAGAATGTAATTCAGCATGTATGAAAGACAGTTTGTTCACTAATCTCATCTGATATAAAGCCATACATTTCTTTGGAAAGAATGTGACTGAACACAGTTCATTCTTGCAACTAAGTATATTCTGAAATACTCAGAATTGGATTTTATTCATAGATTTTCTCAGATATTACTTGCTTTATTAAAAAAGAAACAATTGGAAATTCAGATTACGGGAAACATTTTAAATATAATGATTGAATGTTAAATCTACTGACAATATTTTATTGTCTTGTCTAACAATAGATGTAAGTGAATTCTTTTTTTGGAAAAAAACTTATATGAAAATATGAATTTTCTGGAGTCTACAGTTAACGTATTTCTTTTAAGTAAAACACTGTGCTGTGCAAGCTTAACATTTGTTACTTACTTAAATCACCTACAGCTTCTTTTAATAATTGTTCACGGTAACGTTCTGTATAGATTTATTGATTTTAGTTCCTAGGCAAAAATATCACTGGTTAACAATAAATACTGAGATGTACTTTGGTAATTCTGTCAACCAACTGCCATAAGAATGGCTGCACTGATAAACAAATTTATGTATATGTGTAATACCTGCTTAGTGAATGGAAATAGCCTTTTGAGAGCTGAGAATAATTAACTGTTGTAACTGTGGTCAGTTTATATTATAATCAAAAGGTAAACACTGATAATACTTCTGATTTTACTCTATTTGGAGAGGAGAAGCTGCATTTAAAATCTTTAAATCATTGCAACTTTCTTTCAAATGTCTATCTATTTCAGTAGTTCAAAGTAAACTGAGAAAAAGGGATACAAGGTTCATGGTTTCATATTTTCAGTCTTTTCTAACTTCATTATTCAGCCTGCTTGTCGAAACAATGCAGTTGTGGAATCATCCAAAAGGGGGAATGATCTGAAAAGTGCATAACTAGACAGGGCTATGTTTCCTCCCCAAGAGTTTCTAGTCCGGTGTGTACTGTACCTGTTGGAAATCTAGAAAATTGAGAAGTTGTGCATACCATGGGCAGCACAGAGACAATCTGCAAGCAGCCCTTCTGAGTTCTGAAATGCTTGACTGACTGTAATAACATGAATAAGCCATATACAATTGTTTAGAAAATGACAGTATTATCCAAAAGCCTCATGACAGGAACCACATTTAATATCTGACAAGTATATTGCCATTTATCATAAATTAAAACAGATTAAAACTACAGTCAGGTCAACAGCACTCTGCACTGTACCAGTGGAAATTTCCAAATTTAATTATGCCTAATTTAAATCAGCTACATATCTATTTCTTAAGAATGAATGTCAGTGTGAGGATTGACAATCAGAGCCAAAATTTACTTGATTGCCTTCATTAACGTCTTCTATTTTGGAAATTTCAAAGACGTTTACAAATACAGCATCCAACCTATAGAGACAATTTTGTTTTTTGCATACCTGTTCTGAGCAGAGTTTGCTGCAGCCTGCATCACAGCAGCAGCAGCCTCCTGAGCCTTGCGATTTACAGTTGCCATTGGCGGTCCCATTCCTGCGCCAACCTGCTGTGACATGCTTGGAGAGTTTGGGGTCATATTGCTCATGTTGCCAGAGTAAGGCCAGTTTGACATCCCTGATGATGACATTCTCCCTACTGTCATGTTACTGCAAGGTTGAGTTGGACCCTGACCATGCATCTGGTTGTTCATATTCACACTCATGTTGTTATTCATGCCTGGACCTGGACCACTGTAGTTGGCGTTCGGTACTCCACCATAATTAGGCGGTCTGGGATAATTACCTAAAACAGAAAGCCATTGGAATAAGTTGGTCTCAGCCTGCAATGAAACGTCTGTAGTCAAAAAAATAGGATGCAACAATCACTCATCAGTTGAAATAAGTAACATTACATGATTTTAAATGACAACTATTGGACAATTAGAACAGAGACATTACATCGACCCTTTAAAAGTGAAATTTGGCTAGGAATAATATTAAGATCACAGTTCTAAAGCATGTATCTACATCTCAATAATAATTAATTACAAGTTTCAAATGAATATTTAAATATTTCTTCAATTAGAGTACTGAAGGAAAACATTTGTAACAAGAGACTGCAAATCTCAAAAGTCCTTCCAATGCTGAAAATGTAATTTTAATAACTGAAAAGTAAACCAAAGCTGAAAGTTACTCATGCTTAGCCTCAAAGAGCAGGTTGCAAACACTTCATCAACCAATTAGCTAATTTAAATTGGTGTACCTAATCAAACATCTAAGTTGACATCTATCTGAATAATACTATGTGCTTTGACTATGGAAGCGTATTTGTTTAATGGGTTGAATAGTTTCAGGTACATTTGGGGATATTCCAAACCATCTTTCTTGCCCCAGAATCAGGTCTGAAAGGAGCCCGATCTGTAAGGACTGTGCACATTCTCCCCTTGACCGTGTGGGTTTCCTCTGAGTGTTCTAGTTTCCTCCCACATTCCAAAGACATATGGGTCAGTGAGTGTGGGCAAGCGATATTGGCGCCACAAGTACGGCTTCACCTGTGGCTGCCCCCAGCAAATACTCAGACTGTGTTGGTTGTTGATACATTTTACTGTATTCTTCAATGTACATGTGACAAATAAAGCTATCTTTATCTTGTCCAACAGAATATCAATATCCGATGTACAAATCAAAAAACTCATGGATTTAATAAGTCTCAAACTCCTTGTACAGCTTCAGGCAATAAACAACCTGTTTTAAACAGCATTCAATGTAAGTTTTTTTCACTTGCAGAAATCCATGTACATCATGGTGTGTTATACATCTTGCTTGGGCACAAATATACTGCATGTGTTAATGGATGGAAAAATCATTAAAATTACATGTGAATAGCTACTCAGACATGACACAAACCTTTCAAAGCTATAAGCTTAAACTTGCACCTGGTTTCAGCATTGTGGTTAATCTAAAATGCTAGGGGATAGAAGAATCAGTAACAAAGAATTACTGGATAGATTGCAACATTCCTCAATGACCTAATCTATACACTTTGGTTAGGCACAATAATACTTTACCTTCCTAAAGAAAACTGGGATAAGAAAGTTTTCAAATCAGCTAAATATCACCTTCAAAATAGAGTGTGTGAGCATGTATACAAAAATGCCACCTGCCTCTAGCATTAGCTCAATAATGCATTTATCTCTATTAACAATAAATTATAAATATTATGTGAGCCTTGAGGAACATGTCAAATTTAATTTGTTACTTGTGTTATACTCCAGAAACCATTTCCATTAAATGCTTCTACCTTTAAATCTTTGAGTATAAGATTGCCTCGGCTATAAAATTCACACAAACTGAAAGTTGAATTTAATCTTTTAAGTTCTGTCAATTCTTAGTAACTACCAGCATTGTATTTTAGGATATACAGCTTTACATTCACAGAGCACAACCCCATTCCCCTCCAACATTACAAACCCAAATATATATTTTCAATTCAATGTCATCCATAAATAAAAATGAGCATTTATCTACACACTTCTAAAACTAAACAGATGTGATAAAGAAACAACTTAAAAGACCACATTGGGAAGCACGCTTAGCCAAATCATACGGTCGCAAACTAAAATTGCATAGTGGAAATTAAAGTATATGAAATAACCTATCAATGCATTACTGAAGTATTTTACTATCATAGGTATCATCTTGCAACTAAAATGGTAATTCCTGTATTGAAATGCTAAGGCAGGAAAACCTTACAAAATATTTTGCAAAAGTGTAAATGAATAAAATAAAAATGCTGATTCAAAAGGAAAAACAAGAAAAAACTAAGCTGAAGAAGTAAGTTTTAAAAAAGAGTTTTTCAGTGAGGAATTTGGAGAAATAAGTGAAATCAGAGAGGAAGCTGGTGGAAAAATGCATAACAAACCAGAATGAGATACTGTGTGAAGAGTTAATAGGTTAGAGAATTTAAGTTACAAACAGGTGAAGGCAAGGAATTAAACTCTGGAACTGGGGACGAAGAACTGGAGATGTGAGAAACAGGCTTGGTTTTTGACAAGATGGGGGGCAGGCAGGTGTTGGTTAATATTCTTCCTATTTTTTCAATATCACATAAGACATCAAAAATACTGAAACCTTGACTTTGAAGCCAACAGAAAATACTCACTGCGCATTGGATCACTGCTGTTACAGAGTCATTAAGTACTACAGCATTGAAACAGGACCTTAGCTCCAACTGGACCATGCCAACCACAGCATCCTCTGTTAGTACCAGTTGCCCATGTTTGGCCCATAACCCATCAAGTCCTTCCCCTCCATGTACCTATCCAAATACCTCGTAAATGCTGCAAGTACACCCGCCTCAACCATTTCCTCTGGCAGCTCATTCCAGGTGCTTGCTGCCCTCGGTGGAAAGAAGTTACCTGTCATATCTCTTCCCTCATATTTTGTATCTGTGCCCTCTAGTTCTGGACTCCCCAATGTTAGAAAAAAGTCTATCCATATCACCTTATCCATATTTCTCATCTATATAAATTTCTGTGAAGTCACTCCATCCTCCCATCATGTCAATCCTCACCCTATAACTCAGGCCCTCTAGTGCAGACAGCATCCTTGTCAATCTTTTAACAATTTCTTTCCTATAACAGGGTGACTAAAACTGTGCACAATACTCAAAGCATAGCCTCACCTCCAACTTTAACTTCAACATAATGTTCTAACTCTTAATGCCCTACTGATGAAGGCCAGCATGCCAAGCACCTGCTTCATCACCATATCTATTTGTGCGGTCGCTTTCAGTTTACTGTGCACTTGTACTGTTCCACAACACTCGACAGTACCCTGTGGTTCACTGTACAAGTCCTATCTTAATTTGACTGTCTAAAATGCATCACCTCACTTAATTAAGCTGAAATCCATTTGCCATTCCTCAGCTCATCTTTCTAACTGATTAAGGTCTCTAGGCAGTTCATTGTAACCTGCTTCACTATCAACAAGACCCCTTAATTTAGTATCAGCGAACTTGCTAATCCTGCCATGAACATTCAAATCCAAATCATTTACATAAATAATGAAAAACAGAGATCCCAACACTAACCACTGGGCTCAGCACTAGTCATAGGCATCTAGTCAGAGAATCAGTCTTCAGCCATCACCCTCTGCTTCCTATTATCGAGCTAATTCTGAATCCACCTCTCTAGGTCACCCTGAATCCCAGGCGACTGAACCTTCTAGATCAGCCTTCAATGTGGGACTGCTAGTGCAACTGGGGCACCACGGTAGCATAACAGTTAGCATGATGCTATTACAGCCGGGGCGTTCCGGAGTCTGGAATTATTCCAGTGCCATTCTGTCAGGAGTCTTGTGGAATGACTGGGTTTTCCCCGGGTTCTCCAGTTTCTTCCCAGAGTCCAAAGACATATCAGGTAGGTTAATTGGTCACTGTAAATTATCCCATGATTAGGGTAGGGTTATCAGAGTTGTGGGGTTGCTGGGGCAGCATGGCTCAAAGGACTGGAAGGGCCTATTCTGTGCTGTATTGCTAAATAAATTTTAACTAAATTCTCCCAGCAACACACATAGTCTTAATATTCTTAACTAAATGAATGTAGACTGCTTGCATTATTTCAATGTTCTTACGGGCTGTGAAACTATGATAAAAATAAGAAACAATGTAATAAATTGGAAGACACATTTAAACATTCTGTTATTGTAATGGATTTTAAATAGCCAGCCTTAGAATCGAGAACAGTGCATGCAGGTTACTTAGTAGAAAGCATGTGCATTGTTTTTCAGTTGTTGACAGATTTTAAAGATTTTTGGTCAGCAATGTCTCTAATTGCCTGAAAACAGCGATGACCATTCTATGGAAGACATAGCAATTGTCAAAAAGTAGCTAATTGTTGCTTTATCAGTTCCTTGAACATTTGTAACATGAAAATAGACACTCTGTTTAAGCTGGTAACTGTTTACACTAATTACATTATTGTTTATAATTCTCAAACTAGAGGCTAACAAATGACACAAGAAAAAGGCAAGCCCTCCCACAAAGCAGCATGCAATTGTACTTCCATGTTACTTTAATCGGTTAGCAATTTGTTGGCATAAATCCTGATGGGCAACAGATGATGAAGTGATTAAACAGAATCAGCTGAACAGATGCCTGACCAGCACAGTTCAGCTGGACTCTGAGCAATCAATTTTCTCCCAAGGCTTTGGTGAAATTTCTTCAGTGAAGAGTCTGTTACACAATAAGAAATTCTGACGAATCTATCAGGCACCGAACATAACTCATCATAAACAAGATAACTGGACAATGTTATGGCAGGGGAGAAATCTGAACACAGCACAATCATGGACTGACCGATGCTGGTCATATTTATGGGGTTCTGACCATTCATAAACTAAGATTCTAAGCATCATTACCTAGAAAATTGCCTTTTCGTATTCGTGTGTAGTTTTAAAGAATTGGTTCCAGGCACAGAGTGGCTCTGTGAGCAGCAATGTTTTCTGGGCCTCAAATTCAAACTGAGCCCAGACGGAAGGAAGGGATTAGAATTAATCTTTTTCTCTTCTCTGCTTTTATATTGGTCTGTTTTCAGTTTGAGTTCTAGCATTTACACTGATATATCCAGGTGACTGGACACATTGCTTTGCAAATCCCAGGGATCAGGACATTTTTATTGTTTCCATCCTTTGACAGCTGGCAAGGCTGATAACTGCTCTGCTGAAGGTATCCTCAGCCTCTTGCAAGACAATTTTCCTGAGTCCCTTGGAGCACTTCAGACTCATTGCATGAGAATAATCTATCTCTTTCCAAGGTCCTGCAAGAACTCGTGGCAGTTCTACTCTGGTGGGAGTAAAATTCTGAGACTGTTTAGATAACTATCCCACAGAAAAGATTTAACAAAAACTGTGACTGATATTTTCTTACAGCACAGAACATAGAACAGGAACAGATCCTTCAGCCCATGATCAAGTTCAAATTTATTGTCATCTGACTACATATAAACAACCAAATGAAACAACGTTCCTCTGGACCATGATGCACCCACACGACATTACACAGAACACATAAACCAAAATATTACAGTACAAGTTAATGAAATATAATTCAAACTGCACATAGTAAAGCACAGCACAGGTAAATAGTAAACAGCTCACCATCCTAGTGATGTGACCTTGGTGGTGTCAGGGTGAGCTTGAGGGATGAAGCTGTTATCTAGTCTGACAGACCTAGTCCTGTTGCTCCTATACCTCCTTCTTGGCCGTACAGTGTCAAAGAGATTGTGGAATAGGTGGTAGGGATCCTCAACAATGCTTTGGACCTTGTGCTGAACTAATTAAATTAACAATGTCCAGCCAAATTAATCTCTTCACCCTACACAATGCCCGTATCCCTCTATTTCCTGCACATTCATGTGCCTACTCAGAGCCTCTTGAATGTCTCTGTCATATCAGTATCCCAGCTGCACATTTTAGGCACCCACCATCGAGTGAAAATTTTGTCATACACATCTCCCTTGAACTTACTCCTTCTCACTTTAAGTGCATTACCTCTGGTTTTGGATATTTCAACCCCAGGAAAAAGAGTCTATGTGCCTCTCAAAATCTTATTATCGTCAATCAGATTTCCCCCCCAGCCTCCACCATTCCAGAGAAAACAACCAAAAGTTTGTCCAAACTACCCAGAATAGCACATTCCCTCTAATCCAGGAACCTGGTAAATCTCTTCTGCACCCTCTCCAAAACCTCCACATCCGGCAACCAGAATTGAATGCAATACTCCAGATGCAACCTAACTAGAGTTTGAAAAAGCTGCAATATAACCACCTGAATTCTATTCCTCGACTCATTAAGGACAAGCATGCCATCCTACCGACCTGTGTAACCACTTACAGGGATCCATGGACTTGGACCCTATGATCTCGCCATTAACAGTTTACATCCCTTTACATTTGATCTCCCAAAACTTTACATTTAGCCAGGTTAAACTACCATTTCTTAGCCCATATTTGCCACTGATCTATATCCCACCGTATTCTTTGTTAGTCTTCTATGCTAGCCACAACTCCACCAATCTTTCTATCATCTGCAACTTACTAACCTACCTGTTATTCTTTGTAACTTCAAAACATTCAACTAATTTAAAGGGAAACATGAGAATCTGGGAATGCAGGTCTAACTTCAGGTTCACTTTAAGTGAGGCACACACATATCACACGGTAGTGCGATGACATACGCAATTAACATATTTTTACATATAACTCTTAATTATTTAAACAAGAATACTTAATCAAACAATATACACACACACAATTACAAAATTATTGAAATATTAAATACACAACACTCCTCTCTGCTTCGTTATAAACTCCAACTCAATATGGAATGCATCTCAGCTACGTACACAGTATACTATATAACTATTATATACAGACATCCACAACATTGTAAAACAGGCTTAAAGTTTAAATTGCTGTGGTGGCTTTCTCACTCTTGTGGAATAATGGTTTTCCCTGACCGGAGGGTCACTCTACTTGGCAGGGGAGATCTGTAACTGTGAAACAATCTTAGGTTTGGGGGCCTCTTCTGTGGTGGTTGTGGCAGTTGACTCTGAAACAACAGGAAGTGATTCTGACACATTTGAACACCTTTCTTCTCTGTCCTTTTTCTTCTTCTAGTTTGCCTACCTTGACATTGGGAAGGCGTATTTAGCTCACTGGAATATTCTCTTATTTATCTTTCTATTGCTCCCTTTACGATCGATCTCTCCTCTTGGCTTCCTCATCCACATCATCATCTGATGAATCCTGATTTTGTGTCTCCATTGACACCTTTCTTTTTGGTCTTCCATTCAAAAATGGAAGATTGGCTTTGGTCTTTGCATCTACTTTTACAAGCAGCTTTTTGTCTTCCCCCTTGAAATTCATGCAATAACCTTAATATACACAAAGTAGATTCTGGTTCTTTATATTCACAAAAGCTGATTGCTTGCATCTTTCCTGAAACTCCTTGAATTCTCTCCCAGCTCAAAACCAAGCCACATTTTGCAAGTAACTGTCTGATTAACACATTAAAAGCATTCTCAGATACATTGTCTAAAAAAAGCTATTGTAGTTGGACCACTACTTCTGTCACTTTCATGACTCCTCTGAGCAGCATGGTCCCCCCTTGGCCCAATATGCCTTCCAACCAGAGGCAGAGAGGTTGGCACCAACACCTGTCTGTCCTCTGTTGGGAACAGTTCTTAATGCTCAGCATAGAGACAGCTGTGACCTCATCAGTACATTTCTTAATTTGCTTTCATATGGCTTTATTGTAAGGAATGTGGTTTGTAAATTGTGGAACAATCTCCAATCAAGTTGTAGTTGTTTCCACCAATCATGCCCCCATAATGTTGATCCTTCTGTTCTTACCACATACAAACAAGCTCAATGTAGCTTGTTGGTGTATTTCATAGTTAACGAATGTTATTCCCACAGGAGTTACCTTTTCTCCAGTATAAGTTCATAGTTGAATATCTGCAGGCTTCAGTTTGGTATCTTTGAAATACCATTCACACTCATTTTGTGGAAAGACTGAAACAGCTCAGCCAGTGTCCAATTCCATTTTAATTAATTTGCTATTTACTTCTGGCGTAAGCCATAGTGCTCGTCTACTATTAATTTTCAAACTGTAAACCTCAGGACTACACAATCTGTGTCACTTTCATCATCAGGTTTTCATCAACAGTGTGCAGATTAGTGCTGTTTTAGAAACTTCAACGACTTTTTTTTAAATCATTTTCTCTTCTCTGTGCAGTCCATTTATTTTGCCCGCCTGAAATGCACTTTGTATGTGACTGACTTTATTGCATTTTCTGCAAGTTTTAACTTTAAATCTGCATTTGTTTGGTGCATGTGAGCCGCTGCCACAATGGTAACACACTTTGTTCAGCCGGGCAACACTGCAATTCTGTTAATGCTCACTTTCACTCCTCACTGCAACTCAATGCTTCTGCAGTTCCCACTGAAACCACAACTTTATCTGCTCTCTTAAATGTAAGCAGAATATTTTCTTTAAGATTCTGCAAACTAAACAATCTCTTAGTATTATTAAGCCTATTACCAAACTGACAATGCTCAGACAATCTCTTCAATTCTGCCATGTATGCTGAAATGGATTTCACTTCTTTTAGGCTCTGCTTATGAAGCCTAAAGTGTTCTGCAATCAACAATACCTTAGGTTAGAAATATTCCTGCATTACTTTGACAATATCAGTAAAGATCATTTTGGATGGTTTGGTTGGTGCAGTGAAACTGAAACAAACTGTATGCATTTAAGCCCAATGAATTGAGCAATATTGGTACTCTTTTCTCATTGGCTATTTTATTTGCTTCAAAATATTGTTGAATTGGTTCAGAATATGTATTCTAGTTATGGTTTGTGAAATCAAATGTGTCAATTTTTCCAATATAACCAGCCGTATCTGTTTTTTTAAATGACTTTTCGTCACCTAGTACTCACTCTTTAGGAACCCATGAAATTCCTCATTTTACTCCCTTTTTAAAGAAAACTCGATCATGTCTTCCCTTCGGAAGAGCATGTACTATGCTGATTTTTTTTTAAACTCGACGTTGCTTGGTGCATTTTTTTTAGTTCGAATATCTTGCTGCACTTCAACAGGATGGTAACCATCTCAGGTTCATGATATGTTTGTAACTTTAAAACATTAATTCAAAAGAAGATGAAGAAATCGGGGAATGCAGGTCTAACTTCGGGTATACTTTTAAGTGAGGTGCACACGTTTAATGTGGAAGCGTGATGATATATGTAATTAATGTACTTTATATATACCTGCAATTAATTATTTAAACAAAGAATACTTAATCAAACTCTATATATATATATATATATATATATATATATATATACATGCATGCATACGCGCACGCACACACACATTATTACTCGAATATTATTGAAATATTAAATACACACCACCACCCATCTGTGATTCATCCAGGTTATTGTACGAGGAATCCCAGCACAGATTCCTGTGGAACATTACTACTCACAGACCCATTGACCTGCCAGAATAAGTACCACTGACCATCATCTTCTATGTTCAAGCCAGTTCTGAATCCAAATTGTGAATTCACCATGGAACCCATACATCTTAATCTTCTGGATAAGCCTCCCATGAAAGATCTTGTCAAACTATCCATGTGGGCAACTTTCAGGGCTCTACCTTCATTAGTCACTTTTGCCACCTGCTTGAAAAGCTCAGTCTGGCAGTAAGATAGAACCTGCCCCTCAAAAAGCCATGGTGACTGTTTCTAATTACATTGTGGTTTTTCAAATGCTCATAAATCCCATCACTCAGAATCCTCTCCAGTAATTTCCACACCACTGATGTGAGATGCACTGGTCTATAGTTATTATCCTTATTTCCCTTCTTGAATAATGAAACAACATGTTACCTGCCAGTCGTTTGGGTCCTTGCTTGTAGATAGAGAGGACTCAAAGATATTGGTCAAGCCCCCAACAGTTTCATCTCTTGTCTCTCTCAATAACCTGGGGTGTATCCCATCAGGACCTGCAGACTTATCCATCTTAATGTTTCCTAAGAGTCCCAACTCTATTTCCTTCTATTTTGAAATGCCCTAGCATATTAGCACACTCCACATTGCTCTCTCTGTTCTTCATGTCCTTCTCCTTGGTAAATATTGATGCAAAGTACTCACTTAGGATCTCATCCACATGCTCCACTTCCACACACACATTTCCTCTTTCATCCTTGAGCAATCCTATCCACTTCCTAGTCATCCTCTTGCTCTTAATGTATGTATGGAATGCCTTGGGATTCTCTTTAATCCAATTTACCAAGGACTTTTCATGACCTCTTCCAGCTTTCATAATTCCCTTCTTGAGTTTTTTTTCTGGCTTCTTCATAATCATCAAGAGCTCTGTTTCTTTTCAGCTTCCTGAATCTCAAAAATACTTTCTTGCTCTTCTTGACAACCTCCACATGTCATATGTAGATTGCCCAAAAACAACTATTCCCAATTAACTCTCTCTAGTTCCTGTCTAATACTTTCATAATTTGCCATGCTCCAACTTAATATACTCCCAAAAGATCCATACTTATCCAAATCTATCTTAAAACATAAGGAGCTGCAATCACTGTTCCACAATTGTTCTCCCACAGAAAGGCCAGCCACTGAGCCAGAATCACTACCCAACACCTGGTTCAGTCTGGCCCCTCCATTGATGGACTACCTACATCCTGTTTTAAAGACCCTCCTGGATGGACCTAACAAATTCTGCCCCATCTAAAACTAAGGAGGTCCTAATCTACATTAGGAATGTTGAAATTGCCTTTACATTGACCCTATTTAGACATTTCCCTAATCGGCCTGCATATCTGTTTCTCAATGTCCCCTCCCCCCAAACCGGTGGTTATGGGTGGGGTTGGGGGGAAGGGTCTAATTACAATGATTCCACTTTTCTTGTTTTTAAGTTCTACTCATTTTGATTCAGTTGATGAGGTCTCTATTATGTCCCCACTAGGTACGGCTTTGATACTGTCCCAAATTATTAGCACAATGACCCTTTCCTCACATAACCTTCTCCTCTATCTTTTCTAAAACAATGAAATTCTGCAAGTATCTATTCCAGTCCCTCTCTCAAACAACTCTCTGTTATGGCCACATAATAGTTCCATACCCTGATGCATGCTCTAAGTTCATCACCCTAACCCATAATACTCCTGGTATTAAAAAACACATACTTTAACCCACCTGTTTCATTGCGCCTATTACCTTGATCTTGCTTATTCTTACTATTCATGACATTTATATTCCTTTCAGTCCCTCCACTTTATGACCTGGCAAACTAGTTTAAATCCTCCCAAGTAGCACCAGCCAACCTCTTAATCAGGTTACTGGCTCCCTTAAGATGCAGCCTGTCCTCTTGCACAAGTCATGCCTGCCCCAGAAGAGGTTCCAATGTTCCAAGAACCTGAACCCTGCCCCATGCATTAACTCCTCAATTACACGTTCATCTGGTTTATTTCTTGATTCTTGCCCTGACTAGCACATGACACTGGGAGTAATCCAGAGATAACTGTCTTTGAGGTCCTTTTTCAGCCAATTTCCTAACTCTAAGTACTTTCTGCTTAGGACCTCTTTCCCCTTTCTGCGTATGTCATTAGTGCCAATCTATACCATACTCTCTGACTACTTAACTTTCCACCGCACCCCCCCACCAAGAATGTTCTACAGCCATTCTGAAACATCTTTGATCCTGGCATCTAGAAGGCAACACACCATCTGTTGTCTGATTTGCGGCCACAGGATCTCCTGTCTATTCCCCTAACAACTGAAGCTCATATCACCATTGTTTTGCTTGACTTTACCCTTCCCTGCTGAGCCTCAGAGACTGGTATAGTTAGCTATATTATTTCTAATATGAGAAAAGCTCTGTAGCCCATGGTACTTAAAATTTCACTGTAGAATTTTATAATGCTTTCTTAATTTTTGCAAATAAACATGTATGTCAATTTGTCCTGGTAATTACCAAGTAAATCACACCCATTGCACAGGAAGGTTCCTGCCTCCATCTAGTTCAGAAAGTTTTTATTGAATTGCATTTTACATTATGAAAAGTAGTTTAGGAAGCAGTCATTAAGTCAAAGAATCTCTCACTATTTTCAGGAGAGTGGAGTTCAGAAATGTATTGTTTCAAACAAACAAGAGATGGGTGCATAAACAAGCTATTATATTATATTATACAAAACTACAAGGCTTTGATTTACTGATTATAAAAAATGACCACTCAACAAATCATAAGGTGCAACTTTTGTTTTATCCACGTTGTGCAATGTGTTATGAGAAGTGGATCATCAAAGAATATCTCATACAACAACCTCATTTAATATAACTTTATGAATAACCTGGAAATTCCATGGACAAACTGGTAATATGTGTATTGATTAAAAATCAAAGTGCCTTCTTCTCCTTGTGGGGGGAGTTCAAGACAAGACAAGGCAAAATTGAGTTCTTCCCCAAATCTGATACCATGTGGAGAATCTACACTGTTTAAGACCTGGAAGCTATTTAAGTGTTTGGGCATGGATGAACATGATAAATCTTGAAAATGCTAACATCTGGACACACTACTGCTTACAAATTGTGTCTGGGCAATGTCAACCCAGTTTCTAATCCATTTAACTACAATAAATGGACTGGGAACAAATTTGGTAGGAAGAAAATAGATCAACACAACAGCAGTTAATCAAAAGCAGCTGCAAGCTGTAAAATTTACAATGATGAAGCTCTTGGCAACGTTGAGATATGCATATGCCAGAGAATTTAATTTTGCTAACTAACTATAACAATCCACTTGTGACTAAATTATTTTTTATGTTCAAAATGGAATCACCCAATAATTTGTTTGCAGTAACAGATTACAAAACAAGAATAAAATTTAATGCTAAAAATTAAATTGTCAAGTTACCTAAATAAAGCCCTACAAATTAAAAGCAACATATATGCCAATCTTTTTAGGCTGGACCAGGGTTTAAAGAAAAGGCTCTCACTTTCAACTGTATTGTTAAATCTAAATTGAAACCAAAATATTTCTCAAAAAAGGCACTTTATTTAATGTAATTTTCAGCATGAAAACTTCTTGCAGACTTTTAGTAATTGGTCTAGATTTCCAGCCACTGACTGCATTTAACTGAAAGGAATGAATTGCACACCACAGTAATCTAGTATTGGCAATTAATACACACTGGCTTCACTGCTATGGCCTGATTAGCCCCAGATTCACAAAACGTTTTACCTTCCCTTCTCCCAAATGAATTTAATTTAGTGTTTTAATGTCCACTTTCCCTCTTTTGTTCTTTATATTTATGCTGTGCTGTGTATGACATTTCTCAACTATCAAACCCTCCTATTTTGTACTTTCCTCTGTCAGATTCTTACCTCCAACAGTCTCGTCGACGATCTTTGCTACTTCCAGACCGACAGCGCCCCTTTCCTTTCCTTCCGATCCATGGGTGCTGCCATTTCTTTTAACTGTCATGGCACAACCTGCTCCAGGAGAAGCCACAGTAAACACAAGGACCACGGTCTCCTTCACAACTCAGCTGCCAAATCTATTAATAGTTTCCTCCCTTGCTCCTCAAACCAGGTTCAATGGATGAGAATCAGTAGAAGGCCAGAAATCTGAATATTTGGACTCAGTAATTTCCACCTTTTCTATTTTATACACTTGCCTCATGAGCTTTGTCACTTCCTTTTTATCTTTCAAGCTCTAGCTGTCCATTTGCCACCCTTTTCCCTTTATTCCCTTTATTTCCTGCAACACCTTTTAATCAACAGAGATTTTCATTATTGTTTAAGTTTCTTTTCTCTGATGCATCCATTGGAAAAAGCTTTCAGTTTGTTATAATCCAACAGGGACTGTAGTTGGATTGTCCAGTGATATACTTTGCTCAAAATAACATGAGCAGAAGACTACATAAGGTTGAGATGAATAAGCATAATAAGTGGGATAAAAACAAATTCAAATAACCCAAAATGAACAAACAGTAATAACCACAGTGCACTGTGGTATCATTCATCTGTTTTGAGAACATACAGTATGTCAACTGTGGCTTCTCCTATGATCTTGAATCACAAAAGTTTGACAGATAGTATTTTTTTTAAAATCTTAATGATGCGAGCCCTATAAGATCCTTTATCTATGTATTTATGACACAGGTAGTAGCACAGAATGCAGACTATTTGAAAATCAAGGCAGGTAATAGTTAAGCAAATTCTACACCAAGAAACAAACTGGATCCCTGACCTCAGACAACTGGGACGGTATTGTTAATCAGAACCTCCTTAGCAAAGAGCTGAGGATGGCTCAAGTACTAATCCACATTGAGGACAACTAAATGAATTCTTTCCAATATGGAACAACAAACATGTCCAATAAACAACTTACAGCCACAGTGATGTGAGAACCAAACCAATATAAAGCCGGATTCAGCAGTGCAAATGTAAAGAATTTATTTCTCAAAGTCTATTTTACAAGCTCAAGAGACTCCAGACACTGCAATTAATTCAGCATTTTCAGGTGATACAGCCAATTTGGCACAGCAAGGTCATACAAAAGAATAAATGACCAGTTTGTTTTAGTGAGAAATGAATGCTAGCCATGACACTGGGAGAATGATTTAGTTCATCAGATAGTCCTACTGGATATTTTGTACTCACCTGCTACAAAAAGGGTTTTGGTGAAATGCTTAATCTGAAAAACAGAATCCCTCTCAACAGCACTAACATTGATTTTGTGCTCAAGTCTCTGATAGGGAGTTGAACTCAAGGCACATGCGTCAGAGATGCCAAAGTTGAGATCTAATTGGCACGCAGTTTAAAATCCTCTACTCCTTTCTTTCTTGGCATAAACTCTTTGACAATTACAAAAGAAAACACTTTTTCCTGCTAACCATATGGCAGCAAGTGGAAAACTGTCATTGTAAATTTATTCATGCTAGATCTCAGCAATCCTGGGTTTGGAAATCCAAAGGAGTTTCACTACAGATTTGGACCCATTCAGGTCATACAGCTCGAGGTCCCTGTGCCAAACTTTAAAAAGAATTGTCCCGATAGTTCTACTTCTCTTGATCTACAATACTGTAAATTATTTTAATTCCATCTTGCAAGTTAGTATTGAATCAACATCTAACATCCTTTCAGGCAGTGCATACATATAAGAATTTTATGCATAAAATGTCTTCTCTCTGGTTCTCCTACTACCTATGTTAATTGAAAATGAAAAGCCTTTTTTTCCCCTCTGCTTTATGAAGACCTTTCCCCATGAATATCTCTATCAATCATTCACCTATCCTCCTCTGTCCCAACAGTACTGGGGAAATTCTCTTGCTGTTCCTTATTACTGAAATCTTCATCTCTGCTATCATTATTTCATTCCAAGCATTACATATAATAATTTGATAAACATGGCACATTTCAAGAATGTAGCTAGGCCTTCTTTATACAGCACAAACTCTGTACAACGGATAGCCAAAATGAACACACTCTTTTCTCCCTAGAATGCGATAATCTCTATTAAAATACATGGGCTCAGATAATGCACCAGGTTTAAACTGGCAGAGTGCAAGAACAGATACCTCAATGAAAAGCCAAGTGAATCCCTCCTCATCATAGTTGCATGAAATCATGGGAAATACAGGGGAAAACCACAATGGCAAACTCCCAGTGGAGTTTAGCCAGCAAGGGCACAGTGTAAATTTCAGCAACAGTGCACAAAGTCTGAAGCTTGCTGACTCTTAGCAAAATCCAGGTAGTCACCACCATCATCATTAGCTACTTGTCCATGCAATGTTATGCTGATAACTAAATCTGGCTCAGACTCAAGACTAAACTGTCAATTTTAGGATATAGATTACTTGTCCCTAATCATATAAAAGTTAAACAGCCTTATAAAAACCAGAATTCCTTCATTACATGCACATCTAATATTTGCACCTTAACACATCCAGAGTATTTGAATACGTGAATTAGAAGCAGTAGGCCATTCATTTTCTCCAAGACTCTGAGGAAGGGAGGCCCAAAGGCTTACAACCCTCAGAGAAAAAGATCTCTCCTCACTTCATTGTGATGTTAAATGGGTGATGCCTTTTTTAAAACAGTGATTCCTTGTTCAAGATTCTCCCAAGGGGGGAGTATCACTTCTAGATCCATTCTATTCACACCCTCCAGAATCTCATGTTTAATGAACTCCAATCCTAGCCTGTACATTAATGCAATATTTATATAAACATGCCCCCTAATGCTTCCAACATTTCAACTTCCTTCCTTAAATAAAAGACCAATACTCTTCATGGTCTAACCAATGCATTAGATCACTAAAAGATACCGATCTTACTTTTTCATTCAAGTTCTTATGTCTTTTCCTACCTTTGTCTCACCAGAAAATCAGCAGCCACATGCTTGGTGTCATCATCCAAGTCATTTCTACAATTTGCATCCCAGCCCCAGTTTCCATGGCACTCCACTTATTCTACTGTTTCAACCCGAAAAAAAACCTATTACTGCTTTCTCTCCACTTCCTGTTAGCCAAGCAATCTTCTATCCATGCCGAAATATTTCCACTTACTCCATGGACTTTCATTTTCAACGATAATATTTCATGCCATATGGTAAACCAATTACGTTCTCCTTAATTTCTTCAATGAACTCCAATAACTTGGTCAAACATAAGTTTTCTTTCATAAAATCATGCTGTATTTTCCTAATTACCTTAAAATTTTCCAACTGCCCTGCTGTAATATCTGGCCTGTAGTTTTCACCTTTTTTCTCTCTACCTTTTCGGATAAAGGAGTTGTATTTGCTGGTTTCCAATCCAAAGGAACCTTCCACGAATCTAGGGAATTTGGGAAAATTTAAAACCCATCATATATCTCTAACCCAAGGATGAACTCTATCAGGACCTGAAGACATGTCATCCCACAGGTCCAACCACCTCCCTGGTGACTGGAAGTTTCCTCATTTCCTTCCTCACTTCCAGTTCCTAATTTACAAATATTTCTGGGACGCAACCTGAGTTGTCTTCATTGAAGACAGATCAAAATATCTGTTTAATTTAGCTGTGAGCTCCTTGCCTTCCATTAATTTGTCAGCTTTTTAAAAAATATCTAAGTTCTTCCTATATTTTTACGCATTACTCACTAGCTTTTTTATTCTAGTCTTTTAGTTATTCTTTATTGCTTTATATTTTGCCCAGTTGTTTGTCCAGAAATCTTATCTTTGCACAATTATACATTATTTCTTTAAGTTTTATATGCTGTTATTTTTTTTAATTAACCAAGGCTGGTCGGTCTCCTCCCCCCCCCAAACCCACAACTTTTCTTTCTCACAGGAATTTAAGTATTCTGATAGATCCCCGAAAGTATCTGCTACACATCTTGACTAACTAATCCTTTAAGCCAACATGGTGGTTGAGATGGTATTCATTTGAATATCTTTGAGGAATGGTCAGTTTGTAACATATTGACTGATTGATAAGATTTGGGATTGGGTACAGGAGAAGGAAGGTACTTTATTAGTAAACTCCAGCCCAGAAATGGATATTGTGTTGAGAAGTCACAATCAATAGATTCATGTTGTTGAAATAACGTTGAACAGAACATAGAATTTATCACATATTATTGGGGGAAATCCATATGTAGTATGCATTAGAACACACAACTAATCAACATGGAATCATATGACTGTGGACTCTGATCAGTGCACTGTAAATAAAGTAAGAAGGGAAGCCTTTGAAATAAAGTAATTTTAGGTTAAGTAGATTTACAGTTAAATCCTGAAAAAATGATTTAAAAAATATCTTGCAGATCCTCTAAAAGTCAAACTATTAATTTACCTATTTTGGGAACAAATCAGAATGAAGACCTCTTCATCATCCAACACCTAATCTATGTTCCTTATGTACAATGACAACCAATGGGCTTCTTGGAATGTATATACTTAAACTCCCCGAAAATAATTCAGCTTTCTACTTCAATGCACATCAAAACTTGCATATGAAGAGTTTTTCTACTCAGCAAATAAAAACTAAGAGAAAGACGGGTTTTATTTCATTGAGGTGAGCTTGCTTTCATCCAGGAATTAGTGTAACATGTAGTAAAACAAAATCAAGAGAGAATGGCTAGCAATGTGAGACGAAGTAAGTTGCTGGGGGGGGGGGGGGGGGCAGGGGAAAAAATTAGACTGGTGACATTGCTCTGCTGTGAGCTGGCACAGACCCCACGGGTCTAATTGCTTCCTTAGTTGTAGTGAGCAGGACTACCATAGTATTTAACAAATCCTTAACGGTTATATCTTGATTTTTATGACTTTAAAGGTAACACTGAAGACATTGCCAATTTTACCAATACAACTCCTCAAAGAAGATATAGAGTTCCTGAAAGAACTCCAGCCATGTGGTGCTCCAGCCTGTCTGAATTTACTGTATAACAGCATAATCTGGACTGTACACATTATGGGGGCTTTTATAAGTGCTATTTTAAATCAAAAGTTCAAATTAAATAGTAGCTTTGTCAAGACTATTTCATTTTCTGTAAAAAGTGCTGAATCCTTAATGTTTACACACACCATATTCATTAAAATACTTAGATATTCTTCTGTCCTATGTTATCTGCTTTTGACTCCCCATTGTTTACAGTTTTGTCTCTAACTGATGCTACAACCATCCAGAGGTGTTAAACTAATCTGATGGCCACAGAAAGGAATTCCTGTCAGAATATCAGAAGATCAGGAATTTATCCTCAAAATGTATCCCCAGGAGCTCTAGCAGCAGTTGATGTGGGGGAGTGGTGGGGGTTGGGGAAGATGGAAAAGCTACCAGATGGCTGGTAATATCAATGTGGAAGATGTGGGTGGTGGGGAGGGGCGGAGAAGAAGTTGTGGTAAGGAAGACTAAGTCCCACTGTCTTGGAAATATTTTCCCTTTTCAACATTACTGTGACTGTTTCCAACATTCTTTCTAGCAATGTGTTCCAAAGCATTAACAACATACTGAAACTTACTATTTTCAGTAAAGAAAACCAGGCAATCATTACATATATCTTTATATTTGTTATACTGTACTGTGCTACTAGAAAATGCTTGTAAGAAGCTAGGCTGGCTTTGCACAGTAGGTTTCTAATTGGTGAATCAATGATTCATTCATACCTTTAAAAAATCATTTCCTTTTCTTACCTTGTGGCCCATACTGGCCACTTTGGGGGCAATAAGTGCTGCTGGAATTGGTCTGCTGATAAGACCCCATACCAGTGTGCATCTGTCCAACAGGTGATGGGTGCGGAGACATGGGCGGACCGGTTTGCTGAGATCCATATTGAGATACCTGTGCATTTCTCTGGACACTTGGCATGAAACCTACAGAGACAAGGACAAGATATAAGAAGTTTAGACAGATATATAAAAGACAGAATCTAATTATAAAGCTAACACCACCTTGCTGGATACAGCTCTTCTTTAAAATTGGGGTGCCAAATGCTTCTTCAGCTAAATGTCATGGAGTACCATCCACTTTCCTTTCTATCATTTAATTATACTAACAATGCTGTTAATAAGCTGTGTTACAGTCAAGGAGCTGAGAAGATAATAGTACTAGCTAGTTTAGTCAGTGAATATTGTTGTCGTTATGCTCTCTAAAATAACCAGTTTAGAGTTGATTGGTACACATTTGCTTGACTTACACAACAGTACAGGAGTATTTAAATGTGCAGTCAGAAATGTGTTATGAATGTGCACAAGATGCTTGTCAGGGGCCCATTTGCCACACTCCCTTCAAACACACTGGGGACCGATTTCCCATGCTTCATTCATGAGGCCTTGCTTCTTCTGAATGGGTTCATTGGAAAATTTCTCATACTATTTACATTATTGTGTAATATCCTAAAATCAAATAATTAAAATGTGCTGATGTTTTAATACAAAAATCATCCACTAATCTGGGGAAATCTGCCAATTTAGTACCACTAAAGTCCCGAGGATACCAGATTGTCTGAGTTTTATGGTACATACTGTTTGCAAAGCAGAAGCTTGAATTGGTCAAAGTGAATAAAACAGTAACTTTAAATACATAAGGATATAAAAAACACCAGGCTATGAAGAAAACTGCCACAGCTTTGATCTGGAGGTAGTGAATTCGGTACTAAGTACATTTATTATTGAACTATGTATGCAGTATACAACCCCGAGATTAGTTTTCTCACAGACAGCCATGAAAGAAAGAAAGAAAACCATGGAATCTGTACAATAAAAAACATCACACCCCAAAACACAAAACAAAACCAAAATTGCACAAAATGCAAAAAAATACAGAATATAAAACATTAGACCAAAAATGATCAAAACAGTCCAGGCATATTCAGTTCAATCTAACACTGTGTCATTCGTGAACTTTAGGCTGCAGAGCCAACGGTCCAAATTTGCACAAAGTAGTAGCAAAAAAGGGGGAACCAGAAAGCAGAACCATATCATAACATGAACTACACGTGCACAAGCCTCCTCACCATCAAGTTCAAAATGTGATGCTTCAAGATGGAGTCAGGAGTGAGATATGCCAACTACTGGAGTGGTGTCGCAGCAACAACCTTGCGCTCAACATCAGTGAGATGAAAGAACTAATTGTGGACTTCAGGAAGGGTAAGACGAAGAAACACACACCAATCCTCAGAGGGACCAGAAAAGGAGAGAATGAGCAGTTTCAAGTTCCTGGGTGTCAAGATCTCTGAGGACCTAACCTAGTCTCAACATATCGATGTAATTATAAAGAAGGCAAGACAGCAACTATACAGTCAGCCCTCCTTATCCGCGAGGGATTGGTTCTTGGATCCCCCGTGAATACCAAAATTCGCGGATGCTCAAGTCCCTTATTCAACCTGTCTCAATGCGGTGGACCTTAGGACCCAGCGGAACCCAAGACCTTATTTAACCTGTCTCAGTGTGGTGGACATTAGGACCCAGCGGAAGAGATCTGAATCTACAGTGTTTCTGTTTAGTAAAATAATCACGATAACGATTGAAAATAAAGTGGAAATAATAAAGCAATTGGAAAGAGGTGAAACGCCATCGGTCATTGGAAAAGCGTTAGGCTACTTCGGTCAATGATCGGAACAATTTTAAAGGATGAAGTGAGAAAGGCTGTGCCCCGATGAAAGCTACAATTATTACTAAGCAACGCAGTGGTTTAATTATTGGGTTTTGGGATTTTGGGTTTTTGATCCTCCACATCAACCCGGCACGGTAGAGAGCGCACTCAATAGCAATCTGTCACTAGATCAAACTCGGGAACTTCCTGAGCCTGGTGCTGAAACATACGTTCTTAAGTGTTTTATATACCGTACATAGAAAGGTAAAATATATACTATATACGAATGTAAACGTTTGACTAACTGACGCTAAATAATACTGGATGTACCTGTTCTGACTTACTTAGTAAGAGAACTTCCAATTTTTTTCGATCCTGATCCACGATAACCCACACACATCCTCCCGTATACTTTAAATCATCTCTAGATTACTTATAATACCTAATACAATGTAAATGCTATGTAAAATAGTTGTTATACTGCATTGTTTAGAGAATAATGACAAGAAAAAAAGTCCGTACATGCTCGAACAGCAAGTGCAGGAAGAGCACTTCCGGGTTTTCACGATTCGCGGTTGGTTGAATTCGCAGATAAGGAGGGCCGACTGTATTTCATTATGAGTTTGAAGAGATTTGGCATGTCAACAAATACACTCAAAAACTTCTATAGGTGTACCAGGGAGAGCATTCTCTGGTATGGGGGGTGGGGGGGGGGGGGGGGGGGGAGGACTGCACAGGACCGAAAGAAGCTGCAGAGGGTTGTAAATTCAGTTGGCTCCATCTTGGGTACTAGCCTATAAAGTACCCAGGACATCTTCGAGGAGCGGTGTTTCAGAAGGCAGCATCCATTATTAGGGACCTCCAGCACCCAAGGCATGCCCTTTTCTCACTGTCACCATCAGGTAGGAGGTACAGAAGCCTAAAGGCACACACTCAGCGATTCAGGAACAGCTTCTTCCCCTCTGCCATCTGATTCCTAAATGGACATTGAACTCTTGAACACCACCTAACTTTTTAAATATATATTATTTGTATTTTGCACAATTTTTAATCTGTTCAATATACATATACTGTAATTTATTTACTTATTTATTATACATATTTTTATTTTATATTTTTCTCTCTCTTCTTCTATAATATGTATTGCATTGAACTGCTGCTGCGAGGTTAACAAATTTCACGACACATGCCGGTGATAATAAACCTGATTCTGATTCTGGTGGCATCCATCATGAAGGACACTCATCATCCAGGAATTGCCCTCTTCTCAATACACCATTCAGAGAGGAGGTACGGGAGTCTGAAGACACACATTCAAAGTTTTAGGAACAGCTTCTTCCCTCCACGATCAGATTTCTGAATGGTCCATGAACCCATTACACTACCTCAGTACTTTGATCTCTTTTTGCACTACTCTAATTTGTTTTTATAATTCTTATTGTAAATAGTGTGTGTGTGTATCTATATCTATAGATACACACAGAGATAATAAACCATATTGATTCTGAAGAGATATTAAATTGAACAGAATCTCTGCTTTAAAACTCTAAAATTTATGAATTATGTCTACATTTCTGAGGCCTAGATGCTTGGAAAATATGACTGGGTGAGAGAATTCTAAATTCTATTGCATGACCAAGCATGAAAAAAAGAGCGACAAAGATGAAAATTGTTTGAATCTCAACAGAATGTCCTTTACTTCAATTCTATTGTGCTATGCTCAGCCTCACAAATATTCAAATATCATGAGCATGATACAAAAATAATGTCATTTAAGAATAAGAATATGGAAAGCAAATCCTGACACAGTAAATTATTATGAACACATTCCTAGAATTTGAATTTCAAACTCTAAATCAAATTTCTACTTTACATCATAACTTTATATTTGGTGAAGTCAACAAAGATCAGTTTCATATTTTATATTTTGTGAAGTTGACAATGGTCAGTTTCTGATAATTTATTTGAATATTAAATATTTAACAAATATAATTTTCCAAAGTGGTAGTATGTCAAATGTAGATGCTTCATAAAATAAGTTGTAAATCAAGTTGTTGCCAAGAATAAATTAAAGCACATGCTCTAACAATATTACTTAATTTATACAACTAGATTCAAAAACCATACAGTAAGTAAGTTATTGATGTTACTGACCTCTATCCTGTGACATTGGTGATTGGTTCATGGCTGGATGAGAGCTAGTATCTGATTGGCTGTTGGGGGGCTGAGCTGGCATCTGATTTCCTGCATTGTGGAACAGAATTTTTGTTTATCAGCAGAAGACTTAAGTAAAGCTGCAAGTTACTACTTTGAACTTTTTAAGATGCTTCATTGTAGAGCAACCATATTGCAATGTATTTGTTTGGTTTGAAAGAAGAAAGACTTTCTTTCCTGAAAGCACAGTAGCTTATAGAGTTTCAACAGAAATCATGTAATTTTTTTGTAGTTAAAAACAAATTGTCAGTATTTGGCTGGTAGAATCAGAATTCAAATAATACATTGTGGACAAAATAGCAGAAATATGGGCATTTTACAGAAAATTTTCTATAAACTGCAAGTTCAGATGATCTGAAGGCAGTGACAAGGAACAGTTGAGAGTGATAAAAGTGTGATGTGTAAAATAAAGCTTTCCAAAAACAGACATAGGAAATAATTGCTCCACAGACATTTTGTGAAATGTCTCCATTCTTTCTAAGTAAGAATACCTTTGACAACAATTACAGCCTTGATTCTGAGTGGATAGGTTTCTGTCAGCTTTGCATATCTGGACACGGCAATTTTCCCTCTTCTTCTTTACAAAACTGCTCAAGCTCTGTCAGATTGCATGGGGATCATGAGTGAATAGCCCTTTTCAAATCCAGCTACAAATTCTCAATTGGACTGAGGTCTGGACCCTAACCTAGCCACTCCAGGACATTAACTTTGGTGTATTTAAGCCACTCCTGTGTAGTTTTGGCTTTTTGCTTGTGGTCATTGTCTTGCTGGAAAACAAATCTTCTCCCATGTTGCAGTTCTCTTGCAGACTACATCAGGTTTTCCTGCAGGATTTCCCCGTATTTTGCTCTATTCGTTTTACCCTCTATCTTCACAAGCCTTTCAGGGCCTGCTGCAGTGAAGCATCCCCACAGCATGATGCAGCCACCACCATGCTTCACTGTAGGGACGGTGTGTTTTTGATTATGTGCTGTGTTTGGCTTATGCCAAACATAGTGTTTTGCCTGATGGCCAAAAAGCTCAATTTTAGTTTTATCAGACCACGGAACTTTCTTCCAGCTGATTTCAGAGTCTCTGACGTGCCTTAAGGCAAATTCTAGCTGGGATTTCATGTGAGTTTTTTTCCAACAGTGGCTTTCTCTTTGCCATTTTCCCATAAAACTGCGACTGGTGAAGCACCCGGACAACAGTTATTGCATGCACAGACTCTCCCATCTTGGTCACTGAAGCTTGTAACTCCTCCACGGTTGTCATAGATCTCTTGTTGACCTCCCTCAATAGTCTCCTTCTTGCAAGGTCACTCAGATTTTGAGGATGGCCTGCTCTAGGCAGATTTACAGCTGTGCCATATTCTTTCCATTTCTCGATGATTGACTTAACTGTACTCCAAGGGATATTCAGTGACTTGGAAATATTCTTGTATCCATCTCCTGACTTGTGCTTTTCAATAACATTTTCGAGGAGTTGCTTGGAATGTTCTTTTGTCTTCATGGTGTAGTTTTTGCCAGGATACTGACTCACCAGCAGTTGGACCTTCCAGATACAGGTGTATTTTTACTACAATTAATTGAAATACCTTGACTGCACATGATGCTCTCCAACTACTTATGTGACTTCTAAATTCAATTAACTGCATGAGTGATGATTTGGTGTGTCATATTAAGGGGGGGATGGGGACGACAAATACTTATGCAATCAATTATTTTGTGTTTTATATTTATAATTAATTTAGATAATTTTGTAGAGATCTGTTTTCACTTTGACACGAAAGAGGTTTTTTTCTGTTTATCAGTGTCAAAAAAGCCAAATTAAATCCACAGCGATTCAGTGTTATAAATCATGAAAACTTCTGGGGTGGGGTGGGGGGGTGGGGAAGGAATGCTTTTTATAGGCACAGTATATCACAAACAGCACATAAAACAAAATATTACCACAAATAATTTAATAAAATATAATTCACAGTGCATGTGGCAGCACAGGTATACAGTAAACAGCTTGCTGTCCTAGCGATGAGACCTTAGTGGTGGCAAAGTATTCATTAGCCTCACAGCCTAAGGGAAGAAGCTGTTATCCAGTCGAGCAGTCCCAGCCCTGATGCTCTGCAACTCTTTCCTGACAGTCGTGTGTCAAAGAGATTGTGGGATGGGTCATAGGAATCCTTCAACAATGCCTTGGGCCCTTTGCATACAACGCTCCTAGCAAATGCCACAAATGGGGGGAAGAGACCCTGATAATCCTTAGTGATTCTTACTATCCTCAGTAGGGTCTTGCGATCCGATGCCTTGCAGCTACACAATGATGTAACCAAACAGGCACTCCCTCTGGTGTTCCTGTACAAAGTTGTTAGAACGGGCATGGGGCGAATTTTGCACCTCAATTGCCTCTGAAAGTGTGGATACCATTGTGCTTTCTTGACTAATGAGGAGGTTCTGTGGGTCCAGGTTAGATCGCCTGTTTTGTGGTCATCAAGGAACTTTGTGCTCTTCACTCTTTTGACAGCAGAGCCTTTGAAAAAGTAGTTGACCTGCACCTTCCTGAAGTCCAGCTCTTAGAAGATGTAGGAATGGAATCAGGCCATTTGGCCCATTGAGTCAGCTCTGTTATTTGATCTTTCAACCCCATTCTATTACCTTCTCCCCAAAAACTTTGATGCCTTACTAATAAAGAACTGATCAACTTCTGCTTTAAATATCCCAATGACTTGGCCTCTACAACTGTCTGTGGTAATGAATTCCACAATATTCTCTAGCTAAAGAAATTTCTGCTCTTCTCATTTCTAAAGAGACATCCTTCTATTCAGAGGCTGTGCCCTAGACATTCCATTCCTCATCCACTCCATATTGGCCTTTCAATATTTGGTAGGTTTCAATGAGATACCTCCTTATCCTTCTAAACTCCAGTGAGTACAGGCCCAGAGAACATCAAATGCTGCTCCATGTTAATACTTGCATTCTTGGGATCATCCTCATGAACCTTCTATGGACCCTCTCCAATGCCAGCAAATTCTTTTAGATACAGAGCCCAACTTTGCTCACAGTACTTCTGTGATCAGACTATTGCCTTATAAAGCCTCCTTATTACATCCTTGTGTTTAAATTATAGTCCTCTTAAAATGAATGCTGACATTGCATTTGTCTTCCTTACTACTAACTCAACCTGCAAGTTTGCACCTTTGATTTCTGAATTAATTCCTCATTTGGAAAATATTCCTTCTACCAAAGTGCATGACCCTACCCTTCCAATCTTTGCCCATTCTCCTAATTTGTCAAAGTCTTTCTACAGGCTCCTCACTTGCTCAACACTACCTTCCCCTCCACCTATCTTTGTATTATCTACAAACTTGGCCACAAAGCCATCGATTCCATCATCCAAATCATTAATAAATAATGTGTAAAATTACAGACCCAACACTGAGCACTGCAGAATATCACTAGTCACTGGCAGCCAACCAGAAGTCGTCCCCTTTATTTCCACTCTTTGCCTTCTGCCAGCCAATCTTCTGTCCATGCTAGTATCTTTCTTGTAATACTATAGGCTTTTAACTAGTTCAGCAGCCTCAGGTGCGGCATCTTGTCAAAGACCTTCTGATAATCCAAGTAAACAGCATCCAGTGACTTCTGTTTATCCTGCCTGTCATTCCCTCAAAGAATTCCAACAGATTTCTCAGGTAAGATCTCCCCTTAAGGAAACCATAGGACTTCAGCCTTTTTTATCATGTGAATTCAAGTACCCCAAAATGTCATCCTTAATAGTGAACTCCAACATATTGCCCACCACTGAAGTCAGGCTAACTAGTCTATAATTTTAACATTAACACTGCTGTCAATAATTGACCTGGCCTTGGTATAAAACATAGTAACACAACAAATAGCAAAGATAATTACAATATACTGGACTAATGAAACAGACTTGTAACACATGAAATTTAATGTAGAAAGTGGTTAGTTTTAGAGGAAAAATGAAGAAATTGAATAAATATACATAAATCATGGTAAATTTTAAGGAGTAGTAGAGAAAAAATGTCATTCACAACTCTTTGAAGATGGAAAGACAAGAGAATTTATATAAAAGCCTTATGTATCTATGGCTATATAAACAAAAGGTAAACAGTGCAAACTAAGTTATGTTCTAAAACACTAAGTGGGTATAATCAAGAGTTTTACATTGAAATCTGCAAAGGATCTCAAGGTCATAGTGACATTACAGACAAAATCTATAAAACAGCATCACTGATGACAGACCAGATAAAAGAGAAAATAGAACACATTTCTTTTAGAACAGGGAAGGTTAAGAGAAGAGAATTAAAAGGGACAGACATATTGAAGAAATTTTACAGAATGAATAAAGACAAGCTATTTTTGCCTTGCAAATTTGATTGGATACCAGAAGATGAGTTTAGTATAAATTGCAAGAAAATTAGAAATGACATGAAAAATTAAAATGAACAAGGAAAATACATGCAGCTGGCCAAGAAGAAAAACAAAATATTAACTGTTTTTCTCAATAAAGATGCTGCCAGACCCAAGTATTTCCACTGTTTCCTGTTTTTATAACAGATTTCCAGCTTCAGCTTTTTATTTTTCAACTTCTGAGAAAATAATGTATCAAGCAGCAGTCTGTTGCTTGAGATGCACTGCCTGAAAGCATAATGTAAGCAAATTTTCAAGAGGGGTTTGGATAACTACTTGAAAGAGAAGCATTTGTTTGGATATGGGGAAAGAATAAGGGAGTGGAATTTAATGCACAACTTTTGCACAGAACAAGATGACCTGTAAATGTCTTCCTCGCATGATATAGCCCTTGACAAGCATCTTCTCTTCATTGTATGCAACCCCTCGGAATCCTCCACACTGGCATTATGAATGATGAGATGACTCAATACGGCCACATGGGAACCACATAGTCCTACATGAAAGGGACCCATTGAGGGAATGGTGCATATGCAGCTGGTGAGGTGGCACACATCTCTCATGGCTAGCATGTGTTTCTGCATGTTCCCAACAATACCATTTTGAATCTCCTTCTCAGTTTGAGTGCTCATAGGTCCTGGGGATGTTGCTCTTCTTCAGGGAAGCTTTGAGCTCATTCTTTGATCTTCTTCTCTATATATTTGGCAATCTTCTCCATTGGAAGAGTATAACCTGATAGATGTCGTTCCGCATCCTGTTATGTGGCTCTACCATCATGCAACATGACATCATTTCAGAACAGATTTAGCAGCCTGAATATCTGTAAGGCACTGAGGCTACGTCCATACTAGACCGGATAATTTTGAAAACACTGGTTTTGCATAAAAATGATACACGTCCACACCAAGCGTTTTTGAAAATACCTCTGTCCACATTAAAATGGGTATTTGGGCAAATCTCCTCCTACTGGGCATGCGCAGGACACATCTACAGAAAACAAGCGACATGCTTGGTGTCGAATCTCGCAGTGAAAGTGTGCGTTTGTGCAGTTACAGATGAGAAAAACTTAAAGGGAAATTGCCAAATGATGGACAGCTGATGGCTCTCATGCAGGAGGACTTAAAACTAAAAAAACCAAATACTGGAGTGTATGGAGGCAACCGACAGGGAGTTTACCGATAGTATGACCTGGCTGACGACGAACATTGAAAAACTGACTAACTCTGTTGCATTCATAAAGCACCTTGTTAAATGTATAAAATATGTCTGCATCAGTGTTATCTTGTATTTCCATACAATGTTACATTAGGCTGTTACACATCTATTGTCAGAGAAGTACTTGCATAAATAGGTAAACCACCTTCATACAAGCAAGGACAGAAAACAGGGCAAAGTGAGTATACTTATTTATTCAGTAAGTTATGGGTCAAAGTATTTGGTGAGTACATTTCTAACTCTTCTGGCTTCAGTCTCATTGCCGTCTGTTCTGAAATTGTTAGGTTGTGTGGGAGTTGTGCTCATGAAAACAATGAAATGCCGCGCTGTCACCACTATCTCTTCTGGCATGTAATGACAGCGTTTCTAGAAATTTCCGGTTACCCCGTCCACACTACTCTTACCCAAGCGGTGTTTTCAAATTTACACACTCTGGAGGACGTTTTAGGAAAGCTCCGTTTTCAGGGAGGAAAACGCTGTTTCAGTGTGGATGAAGGGTCAAAACGAAGAGGAAAAGCTTCGGTTACGGATTTATCCAGTCTAGTTTGGACATAGCCTGAGTCAAAACATTTGTTGCAGAATTCTATTCCAATTCGTAATTTCATAGCCAGAGACGTTCCTTACAACCAATTTCATCAAGTCAGTGGCTTAACAAGGACCACAGAAATACATTGCAAGAGCAGCAATTGATTCAGACTGTATCAAAAGCATGAGAAATAGTAGCTCATTATACGTGCTGCTCCTTCACTAATAGCAGTGCTCATGGGTTTTTCATCAATGGACATAATTCTACTGACTTTAGTTAACATTTTCAAAATTTTGTGATTTTAGGCTGAGAGGATTAAGTTTCCAATGTCAATCATAGAAGTTAACAGCTCGTAAGACTTCAGTATCTTCTTTGTTTAGGATTGTGTCTCTTTTTTTCTTAAGAGAGGTCAGCATAACAGTGAATTGTAGGTCAATGAACTGAATATCATGGCTGAAATATGTTTTGTGAGTTTCCAACTTCAAGTGAGAACTCCAAAACAGATTAGAGGCTACCAAACAGTTATAAGAAAGACCCAGGTATTTTTTTTATTTTGGTGCATACAAAGCATTACAGGACTGTTTTGAAATAACTGACTAGAACATGCTCAGGAAGGCGTCTACTATGACCATCACATTAATGTCAATGAATATGTGAGATCTGTGACTGCATTGCAGATGACACTGTTATGAAACTCATCTGTGTGACAGCAAATCAGCAGCCATGGCTGAAGCAGAAATCTGGATGCCGTCGTCAGATGAGGATGATAAGACAGCTCTCAGGTCACCAAGAGTTACACCTTCCCATGGAATGAGGTGGGCAAAACAGGATTATTCATTGAGGATATATGCCCAAGTCTGTAACACCACAGACATGAAGCACATGTGGCAGGGCATTCAGGCCATAACAGACTGCTAGTCCACAGTGATGTTTCTCTTCCTGATAGGCTAAATTTGGTTTGATACACGGAACGATGTGCCCATGAGGAAGGCCCCCCCTTCCTCCCCAAGAAGGCAGGCACTCTCTCTGGCCACAGCTGATGTGAGGGAGACACTAGCCAGGGTCAACTCATGTAAAGCTGCAGGTCATAATAACTAGTTGGGTGCTAAGGAACTACTCAGCTCAGTTAACTGAAATTCTAAAACACATCTTCAACATCTCACTGTCCCCTCAGGCTTCGAGGTGCCATCATCCCCCCATTGCCCGAGGCAACAGTAACCAGCCTCAACAACAGTGGCACTGACCTCAACAACAATGAAGTGCTTTGAGTGGCTGGTTATGGACCACGTTAAATCCCATCTTCCTGCTACATTGGATTCTTTCCAGTTAGCTTATCACTCTAAGCAGTCCGCTGATGATTACATAGTCTCTGCACTCCACTCAGTCCTGATCCACCTACAAAACGGTGCTTCAAATGCCTGGATGCTATTTATTAAATTCAGCTCGCACTTAATAGGATTATCCCTCAGAAGATGGCAGTTAAACTGCCCTCTTTGGGTTTCAACACCTTCCTCTACACTGGATGATGAACTTCTTGCCGGAAAGGCCACAGTCAATCCCTGTTAGCAAAAACATCTCTAGATCTATCATGCTGAGCAGTGGCTCTCCCCAGGGCTGCGTGTTCAGCCCACACATGACTGCCGTGCTAGATCCAGTTCAAATCGATTCATCAAGTTTGCTGCTGACACAACTGTGGTTGGACTCATTAACAACGATAACGGCACGACATAGAGAGAGAAGTGGAACATTGGATAGAATGGTGTGAGCACAACAACTTGAGTCTCAATCTGGACAAGACCAAATAGATGATTGTGGACTTCAAGAGGTGCAGGTTGGCCACTTTTCCTTACTACACATGCATGGCTCCTCTGTGGAGAGAGTTAGGAGCACCACGGTTCTGGGAATGCAGATGATGGATGATCTCACTTGGTACATCAACACCTCTTTGGTTTAGGAAGCACAGCAGCATCTCCACTTTCAGAGGAGATTGCGACCAGTGAGGCTAACATCATCTCCATTTTAAACAGATTTTACAGGAGCACCATCAACAGTGCCCTGAACCGCTGCATCACTGTCTACTAGGGGATCAGCTACACTGGACCAGGTGTTATGTAATGAACTGGAGGTGATTAGGGAGCTTAAGGTAAAGGAACCCTTAGGAGTCAGTGATCACAATATAATGATTGAGTTCAACTTGAAATGTGATAGGGAGAACATGAGATGAAGAGCCCTTGAAAGTGAGTCCACAGGTTGTGTGAACAGTTCAGTGATGGGGTATGTGACGTGAGTGAAGTGGAAACCTTGGGACCAACTTCAGTAATTTGCAAAGGAATTAAGGACTGAGTCAGAGAAAGGTGTATGTAAGCTGTATAAAGGTACATAATATGAATGTACATCAATATTGAGTATTTTACATTTTTTAGCCATTTCACAAACTTCTTATGTAATACTACTTTTGTATTATTCTTAAATTATCTTATTTGTTCAAATTTAATGACCTCTTCAAACAAGTAGTGAAGTCTACTGTGATGTGTTATGAACCTTGACTTAAGTTTCTCCACCTGGATGGTTTCAGGCCAAACTCAGTGGACAGGGGCATGCCAGCTTCATCAGATGTGATGAAGATCATGAAATTGGGTTAATGATAAGGAGTTCTTGCAGGAAGCAAGCCCATGCAGTCCATGGGGTTCTGCAGGATACTTTACACCAAACTATTTCATAAAATGTAAATGAAAAAGTTCAGAAAGAGAAGTCTGTTAAAAATCAGGTGAAACAAAAAAAAACAGTAAAAATTAGTAGCAGAGGTAAATAAACTCTCTAGTTTGACATGACAGCAGGCAGTAGCAGTGGTACATAAATTGGCTTATCAAGGTTCCCACACCTAAATATTTGATTTGAATGGTGTGTGGAGTTTAATAAATAGACTCTCATTTCTATTTCAAGACTTGCCAGAACATTAAGTAAAACATTACATAAGGTTTATAAATTAATCATTTCATTTAAAATTAAAAGCTAACTGGGAGATCGCATAAATCTACTGAAATGTTATAATAAAAATAAAATCTGCAGAGATATCTTATGTCAAAGGAAGTTAAAAAATAATTCTAATATAGCATTTTTATGATCTTATAATAAATTTACTATGGACTCAAGACATGGTCCTTTGAACTATCTACTCTTTCAGATCAAATTAAATGAGGCTCTTCCAAAAGAAGATGCAGCAGATAAAATGCAACAGAAATACTGGTCAAGATAAAAGGCATTAAAAGTTGAATGGATACATTTTAGAAATAAAGAACTGTGGATTATAATTTTTTTGCACCAAAAAGGAGAACAGAGATTCTGATTAAACTTGCAGCATGAGTAGCTAAGATCACAATAGAGGAAGGTTTGGTTTTAGACCTACAGACCTTGAGTACAGAAGGAAGACAATGTTGAGCTCATGTAAAAAGACTTGTATCATGCTGGGTACAAAGCACCAATACTTGGCACCATAAATTGGAAGAACAAAAATAGAAAAGTAGATTTACTTGGGTGTTAACTAGTTTAGTAAAAGAGAAATGTAAAACTGGAATTTTTCCCTACATCTGAAACAATTATAACATATCATAGTGATCGATTATTTTCCAGCACAACTCAAGATACTTGGAGGATTTAAGATACAATGAAGATAATAATACATAATTTTGTTTAAACAGCAAATTTTGCTGAGAGTTGAAAAGGTATTTTTTTGAAAGAAATTAGATATTTGTATAAAATACCTCAAGCAAGAATGGGATTAGAAATCATGTGGAACAAAGCAATGCCAAAACTTCATGGGCCAAATGGTCTGCTTCTATGCTGTGACATACTACAATTCTAGACAGTGACTAGAATGAAAAAAAAAAGCAAAGTTACCTGGTACACCTGCTGGGGACATGGTCCCAGACCTAGATTGGTTACTTCCAACAGGAGAACCAACAGGGGAAGGAGAGGGTCCTCGAATGCCAGAGAGATGAGGGGAAGCATGGGGCGAGAAGGGAGATTGTGCAGGGTTACTCTGTTCTCCTTGGCCAGTCGAGGATCCTGAAGCGCTAACTCCAGAACTTAAAGTTCCCTCTGTCCCCGTTGGCAGATCATCAATGGACCCAGACAAATCCTAGCAAAAAGAAAACAAAGACACAATTTGATATTTAACTATGTTATGCAATTATCCAAAAAGTCTCATGTAAACATCATTTTAAGTTGTTTTTTAATTATTAATCCATATGAGATGCTTCTCAGTCAGAAATATGATCAGAATATTTTGCCAGCCACTACAAGACCACTGACTATAGAGGTCAAACAATGATGACATTAGAGTGAAATCAATTCTGCAATTTCTTTTTCTAACATTTGGTAATATTGTCATCAATACAACAATATGTGGAATTAAAAGGTGAACAGCAGCACGGATAGAAAATTAGCTAAATGGCATAAACCAATGTTTTTCAGAATATAGGAGAGCGTAGAGTGGAGATTCAGCAGGGGTCAGCTTTAGGACTATTTCTTTCCATAACAAAATAGTAACAACTTGGACTTGGGTGTACAAGGCATCATTGCAAACGACACAAAACTTGTAGGTATAGTGAATTGTTTGCTGAATGGGCAGAAATTTGGCAAATTAAATTTAATGCACAAAAATACAAGGTGTTACATTTTGATAAGGACAAGAGGAGGCAATAAAAATGCAGAAACAGGAAGGCTTTATAAATAGAGATGTAGTACAGGAGCAAAGAACTTTGAACTACATTTATAAAACTACTCCACAACAAGTCGTAGATACAATGGCAAAACTAGTAGAGCTTCTGTCTCACAACACCAGAGGTCCTGATCCAATCCTAACCTTGGGTTCTATCTTTGTAGAATTTGCATGTTCACCCTGTGTCTGCATGGGTTTCCTCTGGGAACTAAATTCTAAAGGTGTGCAGGTTGGTAGATTAAATGGCCACTGTAAATTACTCCAGTATGTTGGTGATCAGTATGTTGATAAAAGTGTGGGAAGAATTTTTTAAAAGTGTGGTTGATGGTCATGCCAGAAAAGTCTGGTTCCAAGCTGCATCCCACTGTGCAGAGGAGATTTCACAGAATAATACAGGGACAAAACACTTCACTTGCAGAACAAAATAGGAGGTGTTTTACTGAGGGATAAGGAAATGGTAGAAAAATTGTATTTTTTGACAGTCTTCACAGATGTTACAGCAAACATCACAAAATTAGAAAACTAGAGACCTAGAGTGAATGAGGAGCTCGTATAGTTTCTGTACAAAATTAATATTGGAGAATGTAAAAGGATTTAAAGCCAATAAATTCTCAGCTCTTGATGATGACTTGAATCCAAGGTTTGCGAGTGAACAAAGGCCGCAACAAATGAATTTCAGTGAACAATTTCCACTTTTATTTACTGATAGCTAAATTATATGTTTCAACATATCTTGGAAAAGCAGGATTATAGGAAGACCATTAGCATTAGATAACTCTCACCCTTTTACTACTTTATATCTGATAATTTGAACAATCGAAAAGCAAAGTATTAAAGTTGCCAAATATCAGAAAACCAAGAAGTGTGTCAAAAGGCTACTTTTAACTTCCATAACTATTACTACTTGTAAACAATATAGCATTGGGTCCTCTGGAAATGGAATAATATCCGTATAATAGAACAACAGAGTGAACATTATTACTGCTTGTATATCTTGTGAAATGATCATAAATCAGCCAATTCTATTTGGATTCAAGTAATTTCCGATCAAGTCGGGTTGGTAATTATACTTCACCTAATCCCTGCAGGGAGGAAAGAATGACAGGTCAGACAATTCCTTAGTGAATGCTTTTCAGGAATTTCTTCATAAACCTGATGTAACTCATTCACAGACAAGATTCTCATATGACCTTTTCCCTTGTCCTTCCTCCTCCCATGTACTGTATTACATCAAACGAAGCAAGCACAGACTGGTTCAACACTTCAGAAAACGTTAACATATTCTCTGTCACCCGATATTTGACACATTGTAAACATCACTTGCATGATGCACAGAGTACTAAAATTAAGGTAAAAGATTTTTACTGCTTTGTTTTGCTTATTTCCAAAGATATTTTTTTCTCCATTTTCCTTAAAATACCTCCAAAATGTTTGGACTGGGGTCGATTTCTGTCAACAGCAAAATGAAATGAAATAATTATCACCTTGGCAGAATATTTTCATTGAAAATACAATCAAAATGTTGCAGCTTATAACACTACCAGCATCTAGTGAATATTAAAAGGCCTGGATGAGGATGTTTCCATTAGTGGAAGAGTCTAGGTCCAAAGGGCACAGCCTCAGAATAGGCTAAGGCCCCTTAAAACAGATGTGGAGGAATACATTGCCATAAACAGCTGTTGTGGCCAAGACACTGGGTATATTTAAAGAAGAAGTCGATTGGTTCTTGATTAGTATGGGCATCAAAATTACGGGGAGAAGGCAAGAAAATGGGGCTAAGCTGTAAAATAAATCAGCCATGATAAAATAGTAGAGCAAACTTGATGGGCCACTTTCTGAGTCCTCATAATCTGTACAAACCTTTGACTGCAAATAGAACTGCGTGTATTACACAAATGATGTTCACAAAATTAAATCATTAGAAAGATCAACACACACAAAATGCTGGTGGAACACAGCAGGCCAGGCAGCATCTACAGGAGAAGAACTGTCGACGTTTCGGGCCGAGACTCTTCGTCATTAGAAAGATATTTGGAATTAATATTGCCAAATGTCACTCAACACAAAGTTACTTGTCAAGGTTCTTTAAGATAGTAGTGGCGCCAACATAGTGCAGCAGTTAGCTAAACACTACTACAGTGCCACTGAGCCGGGTTCAATTCCAGCACTGTTTGTAAGGAGTTTGTATGAAGACAGCACGAGTTTGCTCTGGGTGCTCCGGTTTCCTCCCACTTTCCAAAGAGGTATGGGTTAATGGATGAATTGGACACATGTGTAATTGGCCAGTGCAGGTTCATTAGGGTGGAAGGATCTGTTACCATGCTGTATCTCTATAAAAATAAATATTTTTTTCTTCTTAACAATCTGCATCCTGATCTAACTCAATCTAACTACATTTGTTGATTGCACTCCTTTGCAAGTCAAACCTCATTGTGCGAAGGTAGTATTTATGAAGGGGTTTCAAAACATCCAGTGTAAGATTGTGCTACTAAAGATGTGCGACAACTTACTGGTAGTTCGAAAGCAAAGTGATTTGATTATCAATAACACTTTAAAACAATGACGCTTGCTTTGATTAGTTACTGAAGCAATGATAATGTGAATTCTAGAGAAGCTTATTATTATTTGAATTTCGTAATAGTAAAATGAGTAAATGTGTAAAGAAAATCCAGGTTTTCACTGTAAATATTCATTGCACAAAAACCTAGGCATACAAAATCTGCCTTGTACACATCTATCTTGAAGAAGAGAGTCAAATATTTTCTTGACTCAGTTGTTGGCCTACAGTCAAAGATATAAAGTTGTTGGTTTAAACCCAATTCCAGAAACAAATTACACATTTTAGGTAACACTTCAGTTGAAAAAGTGTTCTATGTTGTTGGAATTACTTCAGTTTGGATAAAACTTTTAACACATTTCATGACATATGTGAGTGGTGATAAAGCTGATTTTGATATGGGACTGAGAGTAGAAAGGGGGCACAGAGAGAGAGGAATTATGGTTGGGAAAAGGGAAAGTAAGAGGGGAGGAGTGGGAAGCACCAGAGAGACATCCTGTAATAATCAATAAACCAACTGTTTGGAATCAAATGACCTTGCCTGGTGTCTCAGGGCTGGGTGTGTCTGCACCCATGCCACTCCCTGTCCTTGGAAATTCTTCTTTGCCTCCACCACACCCACTCCTGCAGCGCTCCACCCTCACCATTCCCAACATCCTTTGCTCTTGCCGGATTTACAAACTTGCTTTCTACTCCACATTTACAAATACACTACTGTGCAGAAATCTCTGGCACCCTAGCTTTATATATGTGCCTAAACTTCAACAAAGAACTGTACCTCCCAAGTTCTTCCAAGAATATCCCAAGGATTCATCCAATGGACAGAAGAGTTCGTTCAAAATTGTTTATCATCCTGATGCAGGGTTTCAAGCTAAAACACCAAAATTCCCTTGCCCACCCCCTACAGCTCACCTAATTCCTCCAACAGATTGTTTCTTCAAAATTACTGCCATGATGGAATGACCTGGGGAGTCCTTCTCAACATTGACACTGGACTTTATCTCTCCTGAAACTGCCATCTTTAATTGATATATCAGTAATTCCCACTTGAACAAATCTGCACTTAGTGTAGAAAAGCCACACAGAACTTCCAGTAAGTTTCCGAAAGTTCACCAACAGTGGATTATTTGAAACACCACTAATCAATCTGGGTGGGCCCAACAAGTGCCACACAAGGCTTGTAGTAGATAATACACAGACTGCGAAGGGAAACTGTGCTTGATACAATTTAACCAACTACTCATTTGTCCATGGAGAGTCAACATCTTCACAAGATCATTATGGAAGCCAAAATGAGTAGGAATGGCTACTGTAATGAACGTGAAGATTCTGACTCTCTATATCATGTGGCATACTACCATGCTAGATGGGATAGATTTAAATTAGATCTGGCAACCGACAGTAAAGAATTATTTTAGTAATGTTTATTTCCCTAAATGTGACTACGTATACTGGTCTTCAATAATAATGTTAAGATGTTTGCAACTGGCCATGTGTTTCCAACAAATATGAAGCTCAAATGCAAAAATAACTAATTTACATGTAAAGGAAGTAGATTTTTATAGATGGAGTAATGCACTCCCAAAGGCCTTTGAAACAACTATTCAAGACCAGAGGTTATCATTACAAAATGTTCCCAGGAAACTCCATCTGCATGTAAATAACCCACATTTAAGTGAAATTCTGGATTTGATCTGCAACATTTTTAAAAAAAGAATAGCCCTCAACTCGGCAGTGGCGTTATCGGGGCGCCGTCATGACGGTGTTTCCGTAGGAAGCTATTCTTGTTTTGACGAGGCCAAGTTGCTAGCTCGATGCTCAACTCGACTTGGATTCAAACTCAGAAACCTTCGCTCCGGAGTCTGGCGCTGATATTATTGTACCACCAAGTTGGACATATTTTTAAAAAAATGTTAATTTATTTTTAAATATAGTGCAGAACAGGCCCTTCCACCCCAATGAGCTACTCCACTCAGCAACCCACTTATTTAGCCCTAGCCTGATCAGAGGGCAATTTACAATTAGCCTACTGACTGATTCTTTGGAATGTAGGAGGAAACAGGAACACCCAAAGGAAGCCAACACATTCACGGGGAGGATGTACAAACTCCTTACAGATGACACTGGAATTGAACTCCAAACTCACATTGAATTGAATTGACTTTATTTCTTACATCCTTCACATACATGAGGAGTAAAAATCTTTATGTCTCCGTCTAAATGCGCAATGTACAATCATAGTAATTTATAATAAACAGTCAATGTAACATAGAAATACACTCAAATCAGTGTGAGTTAATCAATCTGATGGCCTCGTGGAAGAAGCTGTCCCACAGCCTGTTGGTCCTGGCTATTATGCTACAGTACCACTTTCCGGATGGTAGCAGCTGGAATAGACTGTGGTTGGGGTGACTCAGGTTCCCAGTGATCCTTCGGGCCCTTTTCTCACATCTGTCTTTAAGTGTCTTGAATCATGGGAAGTTCACAACTACAGATGTGCTGGGCTGTCCATACCACTCTCTGCAGAGTTCTGAGATTAAGGGAGGTACAGTTCCCATACCAGGTAGTGATGCAGTCAGTCAGGATGCTCTCAATTGTGCCCCTGCAGAAAGTTCCTAGGATTTGGGAGCCCATACCAAACTTCCTCAACTGTCTGAGGTTAAAGAGGCGCTGTTGTATCTTTTACACCACACAGCTGTGTGTACAGACCATGTGAAGTCCTTGGTGATGTGGATGCTGAGGAACTTAAAGCTGTTTACCCTCTCAACTCCAGATCCATTGATGTCAATAGGGGTTAGCCCGTCTCCATTCCTTCTGTAATCCACAACCTGCTCCTTTGTCTTTGCGACGTTGAGGGAGAGAGAGGTCGTTTTCCTGACACCACTGTGTCAGAGAGATGACTTCTTCCCTGTAGGCCACCTCTTTATTGTTTGAGATTAGGCAAATCAATGTAGTGTCGTCAGCAAATTTAATTAGAGCTGTGGGTGGCAACACAGTCATGGGTATACAGGGAGCAAAGAAGGAGACTTAGTACATAGCCCTGAGGGGCTCCTGTGTTGAGTGTCAAAGGGATGGAGGTGAGGGAATGCACTCTTACTACCTGCTGCTGACAGGAAGTCCAGGATCCAGCTGCATAAGGCAGGGTCAAGGCCAAGGTCTCTGAACTTCCTATCGAGGCTGGATGTAATTATGGTGTTGAATACAGAACTGTAGTCGGACTTTTACATCAAGATTTTCTCTTTCAGCAGTGAAGGTACCCAAGATGACAAAGGATGTCTTCTTTTTCACATGGGTAAAGGCCACAAAAATAGCACAGTTCACTGAGTGCCCAAGTCCACATACTTTTTTCAACCAACACCGAAAGAGTGAGTATTCATCTCATCCAATGTTATGGAGAATTGAAGTGCAAGTTCTCTACATGTCTGACAACACTCCAGAAAGTAAATGCACTTGATTCAACTTAAATCATTCACTGGAACAAAGTTGATACTTTTCTATATTTATACCATGCTTTAAGTAAAATAGTTAAACTTAAGTGTTCAACTGAAGCTCATATCCCTGGTTTGGTCTAATGGTACTCACAAACCATTATTCATTTTACTTTTACTATTAAGAATCTTGAAAACCTCCCCTCAGTTTTCTGATGGACAAAAAAAACATCCCTTGTTCTTTAACAACTCCCAGCTCAGGTATCCTAAGACAGATACTGTGCCTCATCACACCCATTCTCCTGCCCAGTGTCACAATATTTATTATATAAAACTGGATACTGCTGTTGATATAGATATACCAAAATTTCCCATTGTCCTTGGATTAGTGCTTTATTAATCTGACTTTATTTTAAGATCTTGAGAGCTCATCTTAGAGCTGCCAGGTACTGTATGTTGTGTATGCATTTGTAACATTTTGATAAAATCAAGGAACAAATAATTTTTAAAATATTTTTTTTTCCTCAGGCTGTGGTGAACTTGATCTATTGGTGAACACTTTATATCATTTGAAAATAAGCAGAGATAATTTTATAGTTGTCCACATCTATTGTACAATCTAATTCTTTCCTAACAGTCACTAAACTGAATTAATAGTCAATAAGAATTACTCATAAATTGTAAATGCTGCTTCACTATTGAGTGCTTCTAACATTACATGAAATAAGTCATATGGAACATGTACACTGAGTAACATACGAAGATAACTTGGAAATGGCTTATTTCATTGATAGATTTTATCTTAAATTTAAGTAGAGGATAATTTATAAAACCACCATGCAAATTTAAACTAGATCAGATAAAGCAATTTACTGTTTCTTCCAACAGTAAGGGAGAAAGATGTTAAAATCAGAGAAATATCAGAACCTCAAGTAAGGAAATAAATGAGGGAATTGTACAGGCTAGTTATGAATTACAAAACACATTTAATTTTTTAAAAAGGAAGTGGAGGGATGGGTTCGTAAGTTTGCTAATGACACAAAGGTTGGGGGTGTTGTGGATAGTGTGGAGGGCTCTCAGAGGTTACAGCGAGACCCTGATGGGATGCAAAACTGGGCTGAGAAGTGGCAGATGAACCCAGATAAGTGTGAAGTGGTTCAATTTGGTAGGTCAAATATGATTGCAGAATAAAGTATTAATGGTAAGACTCTTGGCAGTGTGGAGGATCAGAGGGATCTTGGGGTGCAAGTCCATAGGACCCTCAAAGCAGCTGTGCAGGTTGACTCTGGTTAAGAAGGCTTATGGTGTATTGGCTTTCAACAATCGTGGAATTGAATTTAGGAGCCAAGAGGTAATGTTGCAGCTATATAGGACCCTGGTCAGACCCTATTTGGAGTACTGTTCTCAGTTCTGGTCACCTCATTACAGGAAGGATGTGGAGGCCATAGAAAGGGTGCTGAGGAGATTTACAAGGATGTTGCCTGGATTGGGGAGCATGCCTTATGAAAACAGGTTGAGTGATCTCGGCCTTTTCTCCTTGGAGTGAAGGAGGATGAGAGGTGATCTGATAGAGGTGTACAAGATGATGAGAGGTATTGATTGTGTGAATAGTCAGAGGCGTTTTTCCAGGGCTGAAGTGGTTACCACAAGAGGGCACAGGTTTAAGGTGCTGGGGAGTAGGTACAGAGGAGATGTCAGGGGTAAGTTTTTTAACTCAGAGAGTAGTGAGTGCGTGGAATGGGCTGCCGGCAACGGTGGTGAAGGCAGATACAACAGGGTCTTTTAAGAGGTTTTTAGATAGGTACATGGAGCTTAGTAAAATAGAGGGCTATAGGTAAGCCTAGTAACTTCTAAGGTAGGGACATGTTCAGCACAACTTTGTAGGCCAAAGGGCCTGTTTGTGCTGTAGGTTTTCTATGTTCCTATTCAAGAGTGAATGAGGGAAACTACAACACTTGATTAACGTCTTTCAACTTTCATTACCAAAAAGTTATTGCTTACACATTCCATTTAACTTTATTATGTTTCCATTCTACAAGTTTGTTGATGCCTTCTTCCAAATAGTTACAGACTCTCTTAGTGTTAACTATCTTTACAACTTAGTGATAATTGGAAATTCAGAAATGTATTTTTCATTTTAAAACTCAATTTAGATTGTATGAATTTTAAAGAAGTGTTCCCGGCAACAATACTTAAGGAATCTGTTTTCATTGTGTTCTATTCTGAATATCGACATGTTACTCTACTCCCTGCTGTTCATCTTGCTTTGAGTTACTTTCTTTCTGGTCTTGGCAGTAATAAATGATGTAAAATGCTCTGGGTTGAATATATCTACAGAACCGCATTCAATTCTAGACATTGCCTTTCTGACAGTGCATTAACAGTTTCATTAAAAATTCTCCAGGTTTAGCAAACGTAGAAGGGTTAAGAGTCGGCATAATCTAGATTCTCTTCCTTATAGAAAATTTTAGTAGCTGATTAGCATGCCAAAATGTTTTCTAAACTTTCCAGAAGTTTATTACAAGGGAAAGCATAATCTTATATTGTCTTCAAAAAGCTGCCAAGGTCATCAATGGAGAAGTTCGATAATGGACTCTTATGGTGAGAGAAGTGTATTAATGATTACAGAACCAAATCAGGTTCATGGAGTTAAGAAATTGTTCGCCAATGAATAATGAAGTAGGCTCACAAGTAGCTGACAGACCTGTCTTTTCACTTAAAGGTTTACCACAGCTATGATTTTATTAGAAATTTTCTATCAGATGTTTGTAGAATCACCATTGATGCAAAATATTTTGGTTAAATATTCTAAGAATTAAATCATATTCATTTTCTTCAAAAATTTGCTTGATTTGATACTTTTAAAAAATATATATATTGTAAATTATTGATTACTGACTTCTAGTGATCCTTTTATGAGGATCCAAAGCCTAATTCAAAGATATGGCGCATTTTTAAACTGCTGACACTTCTGGCATTTCAAAAATTAAAAAGTAACTTAATTTTGATCTTCCAGTTAAATGAACAGATGTGATTACTTGCATTTAGCATGCCCAGTGTTTAGAAGACCATGCTTGTAGATTGCAATAAGAAAACAAACTTACTGCACTCTGACCAGAAAGTGACATATACAAAGAAAGAAACTTCTTTCCCTAACTGGGTAGTTACAAAAGAGTAGAACTCTTAAGCTCACATCAAAAAGCTTTTGTGGCCAGGTCAAATGAAAATTTACGAAACAGACTGACAGCTTCTCCCCATGAATTGGTGCAAGCAAACAGGATACATGGTTCCTATGAGAGAATGATTGGAAGCACTGAGCTGTTAAAAATAACTGATAATGCAAGTTCACTGCACACTTGTCTGAAGTGATCATTTCTGAAAAGGTTGAGTCATTTTCCTTGTTCATGCAGAGATGAAGTAAAAGCCAAGTACATGATAGCAATGAATTTTCTGAAATCTCACAAAGAGATAACAAAGTTTTTAAATAATAAAAAGAAATAATAAAAAGAAATCTAATGAGATATTTTCTGAATAAGTCAATTACATGGAAGTGAGATTGAGAGATGTTAACGATCAGCAAAAGACAAACAAGTACTACCAACGGATGCCTGAAATGAAAGCAAATAATACTATTAACATTCAGAAAAGCAGGGAGCATCTATAGAAAAAGAAAAAGAGTTAACATTTCAGGTTAAAAGTCTCTCATTAGCTGAACTGCCAAATGCTTAATGCTCCACAGAAATTGCCTGGCCTGCTGAGTGTTCCCATTATTTATTGCTTTTATTTTCAGATAAACTGATTTGCTCATTTGATCTTTTATTTCACCTGCTCTTTTTTCTTTATTCATTCCCCATTTCCTTGCTGATATAACATTTTCTTTTATTCATCATCATGACACATCTGTTAATCTCTCACACAATACATTATTTAGAAATGCAGTGTCTTAGTGAAGAAAAATGGCACATTTAAAATGGACTAATACAAATCATGCTATATCAACTACTTTGAACAGGGAAAGCAAAGATCAGCATTTGACATTCACTTTCACTAGGTTACTTCCTCTAGTACTTCACGCACAAGAATAGTTCAAAGTTCAGAGTTCAAGGTAAATTTATTATCAAAGTACATATATGTCACCATATACAACCCTGAGGTTCATTTTCTTGCAGGCATACTCAATAAATCCAGAATAGAATAATAGAATAATAAACCATAATAGAATCAATGAAAGACTGCACCAACTTGGGTGTTCAACCAGTGTGCAAAATACAACAAACTGCAAATACAAAAGAAAGAAATAATAATAAATAAGCCATAAGTATTGAGAACATCAGATGACGAGTCCTTGAAAGTGAGTCCATAGGTTGTTGGAATATTTTAATGTTGAGGCAAGTCAAGTTGAGTGAAATTATCCTCTTTAGTTCAAAAGCATGATGGCTGAGGGGTAATAATAGTTTGTGAACCTGATGGTAGTGAGTTCTGAGGCTCCTGTACCTTCTTCCTGATGGTAGCAGTGAAAAGAGAGCATGTTCTGGGTGGTGGGGGTACCTGATGACGGATGCTGCTTTGCTGTGACAAAGCTTCGTATAGATGTGCTCAACAGTAAGGAGGGCTTTCCCATAATGGAGTGGGCCGTATCCATTACCTTTTGTAGGGCAATGGTGTTTCTATACCAGGCTATGATACAGCCAGTCAATATACTCTCCACCTCACATCTATAAAGGTTTGCAGAAGTTTTAGATCTCCACCTCTGATCCTCCGATGAGGACTGGCTCATGGACCTCTGGTTTCCTCCTTCTGAGGTCAATAATCAGCTCCTTGATCCCTAAAGCCTCTCTGTGTCAGATGTAATAATGAAGGATGAAACTTTAAACCTGGGTATACTGTTGGCAGTAAATAACTGCAACTAATTCCTACTACAATACAAAAAAGAAACTCTTGCAGGACAATCACAATATGGTGGCAATAGGATCAGACAGATACGAGAAAGTCTGCTTCAATTGGAAGAGTGCAACTATGTCAGTCCAATGGAGTTGGCTAGGAGCGCAGAGTTACATTAATGAAGACAAGACAAAGGGTACAAAATACGGGATATTCAGCAGATGCTGGAAATCTTGAACAGCACACATAGAATTCTGGAAGAATCTGTCAAGTCGTGCTGCATCTATAAATGCAAATAAATAAAAAGTTGATGCTTCAGTCTGAGACCCTTCATCAGGGCCATGAGCTGTGAGCGGGTCAATTTTAAGTAAGTATCTCAATGAGAAAGTGAGAATTAAATGAGCTCTGGTTTAGTCGGTTGCAGTGCCTTTGTGAGTGTGTGTGTTTAGGATGACTGACTGCAAGAATTCCAGGGATCTATCACTTATCTCAGACTTCATAGTAATTACCATTCCCATTCCTCAATCCTGCCCTAAACCTAACTTCACCCTTCTTACACATCCCCATAAACCCAAGCCCTCTCCCCTCCAGGGGCCAAGTTCACCCAACATCACCATAAGTTCAGTTCCTCTTACAACCCTGCCCCTACTGCAATGTCCCTCACCACTGCTCCCTGCACTCCCAGTTCCCACCCCACCTTCCTTTGCTGTGAAACCTCCACCCCAAATACCCAACTCTACCCCGGTCCTATCTCTCTCCCCCCCCCCCACCCCCCCAAAAAGTTACAATGGTGGGGGTTATTGCTTATGGTTAGTGTTTTACTTAATATATGCCCCCACTTATACATCTCAATTTTTTAGTAATCAAATGTGTGCACGTGACCAACCGTTTTATAAAATGCTGATATAATCAAAGAGCTAAACTACAGATTACACACAACAGCAAATCCTGTGTTGCGGCTTGTTTGGGTTATGGAAAGTCATCTTCAAAGGATCCACAAATCAGTCTTCAAGAACTTGAGATACAGAATAAAATTCTTTCTCACAGAATTTATATGATAAATGTAAACAGATCCACAACTTTTTTTCAACTGGTATTTCTTGATGGAAGCACAGATAGCAGGGATTCACTTTACAGAAAACCACAATATTGTCTTTTTTCTGGGAATGCAACCTCTTCTCTACCCACATAACACAGGGGTTGCCCATACATCAACTCAGAAAAATAGAAACCACCAAAAACTACTTTTCTGAGATGTAAACCAGCAGTTTCTGGCCTTCACACACAAAATACTGGAGGAACTCAGCAGGCCAGACAACATCTATGGAAAAAAGTACAGTCAATGTTTTGGACTGAAACCATTCAGCATTTTGTGTGTGTTGCTTGGATTTCCAGCATCTACAGATTTTCTCGTTTTTGAGTTTCTGGGCTTAATTATTTCAGCTGTGGCTATTCCCTACTTTTTGTTCAAACAGGACTGAATTTACAACTTAGTATTCAGCAAAAAACCTAATGCCATGCCTCAGTGCAAGGACACTTACCTCTGCAGTTGGATATTTCACACAGGTCTATAAGAATTAACATACAGAAAGACAGTTTTTCCCTGTACCATTTGCTTCAGGATAAATGCAATACTAAGCGGTAACATGACATAAATATCTGATTGCCCATTTTGTATCTCAATTCAGATTGTCTTAGATGTTATATGTAAGTAATCTCTATCTAGCTATTAATATACTGAAAGAAAATAAATGACATATTCATTCAGTTCTATTCCATAACTTCACTTCCACAGAGAATTCCAAATAGTGGATTCTGGTTAATTGGGACACATCAGGACCAGGAGATTTGGCCCAATTAAACAGCTGCCCCAATTAGTTGAAGTTTCATGTGAATAGTTAAAAGGTATAAAAAAGACAAACTACCACTGAGTAACTGAGTAACAAATTATGTAGTTAAACAAAGAACAAATTAGAACTCTGCCAATACTACCGCAATACCATAAAACTGTGTATTAGTTCCTAATAGTTATCGACAGAGAAATTCATCCAGTGTACGCTGCCATATTCTTTTGACTGACTGTAAATGAACAAAATTTAGCATAGACACCTAGTGCAGATAATGGACTACCTTCATGCAATACTTTCAACGACTGCATCCTCCAAATCTTCATTTTTATTGTAACATTCACAAGATGATTGTGGATATCTTTAAATTCTTCATAGTTCCTAATTTGTTGAAGTTCATTTTCATTTTCACTCCTGGCCGTTGCCGGCATCTCCAATCCCGAATGCTTAAAACTGCAGTAAGCAACACAGTTTGGAATTGTCTTACTACTTTTTTCTTGCCAACTATCAATTACAAACATCACAGTTTTTTGAACACAAACACACACAACTGATGCTATTTAAAAACCATTTGCTCTAAGCACAGTGTAGTGTCTATTGGCAACTGGCACAGATTCAAAATTGCTCGGCAACAGTCTCCTGTCCCAAATAAACAGCATAGTGTCCCAAATAAAAAAAGGAATCATGGCTATTTTCTCAATTAGTTTTTGTTCTTTAAAAGCTGTCCCAATTCTCTGATAGCTCAATTAACTGGAATCCACTGTATATGACTGTGTATGGAGCTTGAGAAAGCTGACATAAGGAGATTTTCCCAGACTTTGAGACTTAGCAAATCAAGCTGCTGCTGAGTTCATTCTCAAAGGTGGATCAATATCACAGTTCCTGAGATGATCTTCCAATTTGAAAGCTTCAACTCATCACTTCCCCACCACATTGTAGAAAAAACAGCTGGTTTCGATAGGCTTGAAATACCAGTAGGTTTGATATTGAGTATTCTTGCACAAACTCAATAGAAGCAATTGCTTGTCAATTTCCAAACAAACTCTCACAATTGGTCTCCCCCAGTGAAACTGACAGCCTGTATTCTTAAAAGACAATGGTAACTGAATATTTCAGGGAGATTACGTATAAACAGGTGTTTTTGCCCCAAGACTGGTTCTCATTTGAATTTAATAACATTTATGAGATCACATACATGGGCAAACTTATGTTGGACATCTATAACCCAGTAATGGCCTGTATTAACTGTACAGTAAGGACCTGTGACTCAAGTTCCAAAACATTAACCACTCACAGTTGGCTCTACTCAACAGAAAGAACATACCTTAAATTTAGATAAATTCTTAGTATTATTTATTACATTGCATAATTTACCAAAATAATTAACAACTAAAATGTTTCTGTATGACCTGAAATTTCTTTAAGGAAAGCAGAATGGTAAAAATAAAGTAGATTTATTTCAAGAAATGAGAGTAACAAGATCCACACAATATTACATACCTTGCCAATGATACTGTGTCAGAGGCACACAAGCCTAAAAGATCTTTTTTCAAAAAAAATTGTAAAACTTAACATACGTTCCTGTTAACAACAGGAGGGGAAAAACTTCATTAAATCTTAACATATATTGTTCATCAAGATCACTGTTACTAGCTCATGTTTTGGTATTTGAAGAAAAGAATGCACAAAAGTATTGACATGGTTTTCTTAGCATTCAGCAAGAATACAATTAAGGCAGGTTTAAATTACCCATTTCCTAAATGTTTCCTATGCACTGATAACACCCTGACCAGAGAAGGAAAATTTACTTGAAAATCAAAAAACTGAATGCTAAAAATCTTAAATAAAAACGAAAATGTGGAAACATTCAACAGGTCAGGGAGCATCTCTAGAAAGAGAAACAAGGTTCAAGTAAAGAGACTTCAACTTGCAACATATAACTAATATATTAATTCACTATGTTTCACATGCTTTACATTCAATAAAGTTTATTTGAAATATAGTGACTGAAGTTCAAGTTTAATTGGCATTCTACCATATACATGAATACAGCCAAATGAAACAGCATTTCTCTGAGACCAAGGTACAAAATACAGTACTAACAGCTTATAGCAAATAAAACACATAGAGCTATGAAAGCTGAAAAACATGCAGTAACAAAAATACAGCCCAAGTCCCTAGGTGGCATGGCTTGTAGATTAGTGGTGCATGGAATTTTGTCCTGCTCCAGCATGTCTTCCACTGAGTGAACACTGGAGAGCAGCACCAATGTCCCCAACCCAGTACAGATTCCAGTGTGCCCATAGAGGCCTGTGCTCTTCCCCATATCACCTCTGGCATCCCTCTTCCTGAACAACAGATGACAGTGCAACATGAGGGCCCGGTCCATGCAACAACCAAGACAATGCAGCTTCTCAGCCATCGGTCTCACCAATGAACCAGACCTTCAATGTTTCACATTACCAATGTCTTACAGCATCTTGTAATGACAATAAAAACAAAGGCAATCATTTGCACCATTTGTTGGACTGCACACCGCCTCCACACAACTGTACACAACAACTTCAGGCGACAACACAGATGCAACAAATCCAGCTCCATGGCCATCGAGTAACTCCCTGATGGGGAGACCTGCAGTACTTGATGTTCTTAATATCTAGCAGTGCCTTGCAAGCAATAAAAACCACATAAAGGATGAACAATTACACCTTTGCTTGGACCTGGAGAGGCAGCTGCAAACAAGTACACTGCCATCCCACCGGATAAATCTGCTGGAGGGAAACTGGATTTGAATGGTATTTAATTCTTTAGTTTCACTGATCTTGATTTTCTTTAAATTAATACCCACACCTCTCCCCACCCCCCTTTGCAACTGGATCCTTGACGTCCTGACCAACAGACTGTAATCAGTAAAGGTAGGCTGCAACACTTCTGCCATGATTATTCACAACACTGCTGCCTCACAAAGCCAAGTCCTCATCCCCTTACTCAACTCCCTGTACAATCATAACTGCGTGGACAGGTTGAACTCTACAGGTTTGCAAATAATACCATCACAGTGGGCCGCATCTCAAATAACGATGACAGAGTACAGGGAAAGGGATAGAGCGCTTCGTAAAATGTTGTCATGACAACCCTTCCCTCAGTGTCAGTCATTGACTTCAGGAAAGGGGGGCAGGGTACATGCCCCTGTCTACATCAATGGTGCTGATGTTGAGAGTTTCAATTTACTAAGAGAGAGCATCACTAATAGCATGTCCTGGTCCAGCCACATAAGATGCCATAGCCAAGAAAGCTCACCAATGCCTCGACTTCCTCAGGATGCTAAAAAAATGGTATGTCCCCTCTGACTCTCGATAATTGTTATCAATACACCATAGAAAATATTCTATGTGGATGCATAACGGCTTGGTACAGTAACTGCAAGAAATAGCAATGTTGTGAACACAGCTCAGCACATCATAGAAACCAGCTTCCCATACGTGGACTCCACTTCTTGCTGCCTTTGAAAGCAGTCAGCAGAACCAAAGACCCCAGCCACACCCGACATTCTCTCTTCCCCCACACCTCCCCCCCCCCCCCCCGTCACCACCCAGAGGGTGGAAGATACAAACACTTGAAAGCATATACCACCAGGCTCAAGGGCACCTTTTATTCTGCTATTATTAGACCAATGAACAGTTCCCTAATATGATATGAAGAACTCCTGACCTCACTCTATGTCATCATTACCCTACACCTGATTGTCTACCTATGTTGCACCTTCTCTGTAATGGTATTTCTGTATTCAGTTATTGTTTTACCTTGTATTAACAGTGCACTGTTGAAATTAATTATGTTGCATAAACAGCATGCAGGACGTTTTTCACTGTACCTCAGTACATTTGACAATAGTAAAGGAATTTACCAACTTAATTTTTTTCTCCAGTCTGAATCAGCTTGATAAAATGAACAGTTGAATCATCTGGGAATCACCCAACTTTAGTGCGATGCTCCAGGATGGTACAAGATTTTGAAGGAATACCATAGTAACTCCAGTAAGTTCAGAACCAGAGGGCAGGGTAGTCACAAATAAGATAACTGACTGACAGATGGTTACAATTAAAAGTTCAAATAGGGCATTTTCAAAACTGGGCCAGCCATGGTAAAGGGCATTTTTTTGGTAATTATTGGTTTTATTGCATTTAACTTCACAGTAACTGAAAGCAAGTTTCCTGCATCATTTTGGTCAGGGTCTAATGTACTGGCAGGTGGAGACTAAAATTAAACTATCATGTCATCCTTTTACTGCTACAGAAGCTTTTACCAATGTTAACAACATGGTTATTTGGGGCAGATTCAGAGGAATTTGAGAGCCACGGATATCACAATCACATAATAAAACAAGCTGCAGTTATTTCACCTAGAGAAATGTCTGAGTTACTTCTCAGGACCGTTAGCTGAAATAACTAACTATAGGAGATTTGATGGAAGGGTAGGGTGATAATGACTTAAAGCTGTATCAATAAAGAAATTGCTTTTCAACTCAGCCAAGGTCCTAAACTTCCCGGTGAGCAAATAAGCATTCAATAACCACCTTTTCAAGCTCTCTGAAAACCTATAAATTTGAATGATAATTCACTACTGAGAATGAAGAATGCCAAAGAACTAATGAAAATTGTCTCAACACTGAACTATATTCCAGCATGTATAAATACTACACTAAAACAAATGATCATTTGGAAGAATTAAGTTGCAACTACGAACAAGGAAAAGTAAATAAGAAATTTTTTTATAAGGTTCATATATTAAGACATTTCTAGATATTGGCTTTTGGATTCCACAGGAGCCAAGGCCAAACAACAATATTAAGTTTAGGTAGAAGGTTTTATTTAATAAACACAGAAGGTTCTCATTACTACCATCCAGGGTAGAACATGCTTTGTCTATTTTTACACGGGTTTGTAAACCAAAGGATCACCTCAATTCTGTATCTGATCAAAAATCACTGAGCCAGGAAAATTAGAGATAAGTGTAAATGGGTCTCTCTTCCTTTTTGCAGCCCGTTTAAAGTGGTTCATTGTAAGCCAATATATAAAATATAACCATCTTTTGTCATGCTTGCTCACAAAGAGGGAAAATAACTTGGAATAAAATAATTGCATAATTTAAAAATTACATTAATCTAGTAAAGATGCTAATTCTTCCATCAAGTGCACAGCTGGCATTCCATTTAATTAAAATACAGTACACATATCAAAGTTTTCTGCCATTACAAAGACTATCTTTGACTTGGTGATCAATGCAGAAGAAATTGTGTTCACCATCCTGTCCACAAAAATCTAGCACCGCAGAAGTGTGGACATCCCTCTATCAAGCATCTGTCTTAGCTGGCATCAACTCCTGGGGACTTCTAGCATCCAGCAAACAGACTGAGCAGCCAATTTCATCGAGTAATTCCTTTCAACAGCTAACCCGAACGAAAGAATGTACATTTTTAAGATTTTATTAACAGCAAGATAGTGGATGCAAAATACTCAAGCCATTACAGTAAAGGCAAAATCAAAATATTTCAAACTTTTAAACAAATACGCTCCAATGAAAACAAGTAATGAACAATGAACACATTAAAATTATAATTGGAGTTGAAGATGGGAAGAACAGAATTTCATATTCAGTGTTACTAGCCTATACACACCAAACCATAAATCTTGGTAATGTCACTTTCAGAACACATTGCCTCAAACACTGTCATCACAGGAAAACCATTACTAGAAATGCATCCCTTTCGATGATTGACGCTGCCTGCATTAACTGTGACTTTAAAAAACAAATTAATTACATGGAAGAGTAACAAGAAAAGAATATGAGAGAAGACTAAAGGGTTGGTCAGAGGCCCAGAAAAAGAACAATATGAGAAACAACTAAGGATTTAGAGGGGGAGTTCTAGAGCGCGAAATCTAGCCAGAGGGCTCCAACAAGGTTCAGATAACTACGGCATCATCTCTAACTGTGCTGAAGCTGCAGTCACACACACATCAACAGCCACAAACCAATTATCAGAGGTATTAGTCAGTGGTCACTTTTTTTGTTTTAGTTCAATCATGAGATGTTAATGTCAGTGGCAAGGACAACATTCATTAAACTGCAAATGTCTTTCAGAAATTGCTGCCAAATTACCACATTGAAACACAATATTGTGGTGCAGTTAATTGGGGAATTCCAGATTTCTGATTCATTTCTAAGTGAGACCGAGAAGAGCACTTGCAGTTGGTACTGTTTCCGTGACCTGTTGCCCTTGCCTTTCAGGATGGTGTTAATAGTAGTCGCTGAAGATCTGGGAGATGCTGTTTAAGATACTTTTGTAAGTTATTATTTATGGACAGGATACACCTGCAGCCAGCGTACTGATGATGAAGGGGGCCAATATTTAAGTTAGAATACTTGACCTGACCAAAAAAAATTGACAATTTTGAAATGATTCTTGCATTTTAGATTTAGTGCCTATTAGGTGAAATCAAACAATTCCATAAGAGTAGGAGGAAGTTTTACATATGCCTTGGCTCACATTTCTTCCTTAAACATCACAGGTAATTAGAATAATTTGCCATTAATCTAATTACAGTTTGTGAAGCTTTGATACTTGCAAATTCACTTGCATAAAGGCAGCAGCTCTACTTCACACTTTGTGGAGTTACCTGGGACCAACTGGAGGTATAAAAATATTATACAATTTCATCAACGGAATATCGGGGAAAGGGAGGGAAATGCAGTTGATGTCGATGTCCACCTGTGATCTTAATAAATGCTGGAACAGGAGTTCTGATTTAAGCCTTCAACACAAGAACAAAAAAGATAACTGCTGGGAAAAGAACAACAATAGTTAAGGTAACTCAAATTTATTTTGACATACAAAAACTGGAAACAGGTAAAAGACAAAAAAACCCCATTATTCATGATAATAGCTTTCTTGGTTCACAAAAGGATCTAAGAATAAGCCAGGAAATTACAAGCCGATGAGCCAGGCATCAGTTATGAGTAAAATATTGGAACGTATTCTAAAGAACAGGATAGATAAATATCTTTTGATAGACAGGGCCTGATTTGGGATAGTCAACAGGGCTTTGTGGGTGATAGGTCATTTTTAATCAATCTTAAGAGTTTTTCGAGGAGGTTACCAAGAAGGCTAAAGAAGGAAAATTGGTGGACATTGTCTGCATGGATTTCAGCAAGCCTTATGACCAAGTCCCTCATGGGGAGGTGTGGCACAGAAGGTTATGTCACTTAGTATACAGACTGTAGTAGTCAATTACATCTGACATTGGCTTAGTGGGAGAAGTCAGAGATTGACAGATGGCTGTCTCTGACTAGAGGTATGAAGCAGGGACTGGTGCTGGGTCTATTGTTGTCATCTATCATAATGATTTAGATGATAACGTGGCAAACTTGATCAGCAAATATGCGGATGACACCAAGATTGTGTGTGTTGCGGACAGCGTGATCAAGTTTGCAGCGTGATCCTGACCAGCTGAAAAAATGGGCTGAAAAATGGCAGATGGAATTTAATGCAGACAAGTGTGAGGAGTTGTAGTTTGGAAGGACAAACCAAGGAACTTGGGAATACAGTTCCATAATTCCTTGAAGTGGCATCACAGGCAGATAGGATAGTAAAGACAGCTTTTAGCACATTGACCTTCATAAATCAAGATGAGTACAGGAAGTACATTGAAGTTGTACAAGACATTGCAAAGGACATATTTACAGTATTGTGCATAGTCCTGGTCACTTTACCTATAAGCAAGATATCAATAAGCTTGAAAGAGTGCAGAGAAAATTTACAGAGATGTTGCTGGGACTTGAGGGCCTGAATTTTAGGGAAGGGTTTAATAGGTTATGATTCTATTCCCTGAAATGCTGGAGAGTGAGGGAAGATCTTATAGAGGTATACAAAATTAAGAGGAATATTGATAAGGTGGATTTATGCAGGCTTTTTCCACTTCAGGTTGATTGAGACTAGAAGTTATATGTATAGGGTGAACGGTGAAATAATCAAGGGTCAATCTAAGAGGAAGTTTGTACTGTTAGAGAGTGATGTGAGTGAGAAACAAGCTAGCTGACAATGGAGGTGGTAAATACATGCTTAATTGCAACACTTCAGTGAAGTTTGGATAGGTGCATAGATGAGAGGGCTCTGGAAATATATGGTCTGTGTGAACTAGGCAGAAGAGCAAGTCAGCACGGACTAATTAGGTTGAAGAGTGTGTTTCTGTGGTGCGATGCGCTACGACTCTGACTCAATGACTCTAGCGGCACACTGTGGTTTTATACACAAATCAAAACGTCTGTATATTAGGACATCCAAACACCACCATTATTCATGAAGAGTTCCCTGAGATCAACAAAAGCAAATACCATGGCATGGCACATCTACCGGTACTTCACACTCTACCATTCAAATTGTCACAAAACATAAATAGAGGTGCTGACTCGTGTTGTAAATCAATTTGTCTACTGCTGAACATGGAGGCTAGTGGGGTAGATTTAAAAGATAAAAAGGAATGGGAAGGGGTGAGTGTGGCTTCCACATTCAAGTATTTTTAAAAATTTTCAAATACGCCTTTTCCTTCCCTCTCTTTCAGCAGTCCAAAATCAAACATTCCCTCTGCTAGGTAATGAATTTTGAATCAAAAGGGGAAACAGGTAGTGGAAAAAATATAAATAGTTTCAGACAAAAAGTTTCTCAGCATTTTTTTTGTCAAATTTGAAGTCACTAGGCAATCTTCTCAGATTACTTGCATCTACAAGGTTGTAAATAAGGAAGCTGTTAGCCTCAATTGTTGCATTTGCAGAGCAATTAAAAGCCTCCAGCTGAGAGATGTTACCCAAATTGCCCATTGTTAATGGCAAAATCAGGGAGCATTACACCTTGTGTGCAATAGAAAATATTTGGCAACTGAATGCTTTGGATAATCTCGCCAAAATCAATTTGACCAGCACTGAGTACAAGAATAGGAGAGAAAAGCCATAGCTGAAAAGTACTTACGTGAAAGTAAGAGGTAAAATACAGTGAAAAAGTAATGCTTGGGAGTTAATGCTTCATTTATTGCGCAGCACTACAACAATTACATTTATAAAGTTGTTAAAAACATTCCGCAGTGCCTCCCAACAAAAGCACACAAAATGCTGGAGGAACTCAGCAAGCCAGGTAACATCTATGGAAAAGAGTACAGTCAACGTTTTGGGCCGAGACTCTTCGGCAGGACAGTGACCCCCATAATCTCTATGGTAGCTTTGGTTAACAGTGCCCCGAAGTACATGAAGTGCCTTCTGAACAACAATTGGCTGGGGAGGACTGGGAAGGTACAACAGAAATTGGGACTGTGGGAAGGGTGCTAACTGGGAAGAAGCTGGTCATTAGGTGTGAGGTGCTCTCAGGGCTGTTGTACTTAGCACAGGTGTGAACCACCCCCCGCACCTCTGAGCTGTCTTCAGGTTCATCTGGCAATCCAAGACGAGTCACAACGCACGTTCCTTAACAATGGAAGCAAAAACATGCCTTCACCTTCACCCTGATGACCACCTTTGTGTGGTGGCTGCATCAGGCTGTGTGTGGAACCTAAATACATGGGCTCAAAGTTCCACTACATGCTGGGGTTCTATCTGTCCCCAAATTGATTTTGCGAAGGATGGATCTAGCTCTGTTGTTGAGATGGTAAAATGATAGCTAGCAGTAGTAAAAATAGCGACAGGACAATCCTTACTTTGGAACACAGTGTTGAGTCCAGAAGTCTGTACTTCCGCTGGTTTAAGTTTGAGTTGTATCCCTAGTTGAGTTTTAATGGACACTGCCAAGACCCGCCAGTTGAAATGGGAAAGCAAATTCAAGTAGCAGACAACCCCAAACCTTAGATAAAGTTTACAGTTACAGAGGTATTCTGCAAAGCAATCACTGTATTTGCATCTGGTCTCCCTGATAATAGAGGAAATTGCAAAATGAGCAGCAAATGCAATTAAACCAAACTACCGTTTTGTTTGGAAGGAATGTTTGGGGCTTGAGGAGGCAAATGGCCAGGCTTTGTATTTTATGTACTTGCAAAGGAATACATCTGGGTTTCCTCTACCCACTCTAGTTTCTACCCACATCCCAAAAATGCACTGGCAGGTTTTTTTTTGCAGGTTAATGGCAAAAAGAATCAAAGTAGAGTTGACAAGATGTGTGAAGAACAAGTTGTAAAATTACAGGGAAAGCTGAGGAGGAGGAATAGAATGGGATTACTTGGAACTGATAGAGACGCAATTGCCCATGTGGCCTCCTCTAGAAGGAGGTACCACAGCATTAGGACAAGACCTGTTACGATGGGAAACAGCTTCTTCCGCCAGGCTGCAAGACCATCGAACACTGCCACCACCCATGAAGCGCCTGTAATGTAATACTGTTTGCTTTTTAACTTTTGTCATAAATGAATCTTATAATTTATTACTTTATTTGTGGTAATATTACTTTGTGCATTATGTATGTAAGTTATATGTATTGTGTCTGCACCTTTGTCTGGAGGGACATTGTTACATTTGGCAGAATACAAGTGTACAATTGAATGACGGACTGAACTTGAACTCTGTTGTTTAAGTACCGTATAATGTAACGTACTGAACGGCTCTGTCTCTATAACGTGGATACAATAATAGTGGATAGTGGCTTGTCACTGCTGTACAAATTGGATACAGTACTGGTGGAGATATCTGAACTGTAAAACACAATACAGGTCTGCCACTCATTAACACTGAAGTATGGCACTGGCAGGTATGGTTCTCCCACTGGCGCAAACTTCAATTTCTATGAGCTATTAAAGAATGATTACAGGAATGATGAGCTTCTTTCCCCAGACTCCCCTCTTAGATTTTAGTTATGCCTGTGACAAGTTGGCATCTTTTAGCTATTATATTTTTCTTTGTATTTTGTCTGAAGAGAGGGTATAGTATAGATGTAATATCACACACTGTAGATGTTAAAAAATATTCAGCATTCAGGAAAGGATCACTTGAAGATCTTGTATTAAATGTACTTTTTCCTTGTTTTTCACCAATATAAAAAGTCACTAAACATCAATGCTCACAGTGACAGTGAGGCCCACTGACTGCAGGATCTTTCTGTTACAGCTACATTCACAACAGACCTCATCCACAAACCACCCCCCCCCCTTATTAATTGGAATATAATATTGGCAATCGTACAGGAAAAGACTAGTCAAAGGAGGGGGAAAAATTACCAAAATACAGATTCTGTAAAGTAGAAGTAATATAATGATGGATTTTTAACAGGGCACTGCACCCATTGCTCAACTTAAAATTTTCTGCTTCCATAAATGTATGATGTACAGTTTACCAATCTAAAAGCAATAGTTTGCAAACCAAAAGATCTTGGTTAATTATAGTTGGGTGTCTGCAACATTATCCTGTAATTTTCATAAAACCTATGATTCAGTCCATTGGATCCTATATATTTTTTTCTCTCTTAAGTAGTATAATTTTTCTTCAATAGTGTTATTTCATTCAATTTAGTGTTTGTGGGTATCGGTTCTTAATTTGGTATTTTTTCCATGGAATATCTACAATGCTTTCACCCTTTTAGTATAAATACTGATCAGCAACATATTCAGTGTTCCACATTTCCTTATTTTACAATGTGATTGACTGGTACTCATTTTTTGAAGTCCCATTTGCTCCTGATCAGCCAAATGTAATTGTAAGCATTTTTGTGCTGGTTTTTATATCCCTTGCAGGTAAGCGGGGAATATTTCCATTGATTTTACATATTGGATCCAGCTGCACATAGTAGGTGCAGGGCCAATATCTGGAAATCATTACACATTCTGTCAATTTCAGAACTTGAAATGAGCAATGCACATATTAGCTTCTTTCTCATAATTTCCAAATAGCTTTCTACTGTTCCTGGTGCACACCAAGTGCCAGGTTGCTAATCAGAGGTCATGATGTTTGTGAAAGCAAAATGCTGCAGATATTGGAAATCTAAGATTAAAACTGGAAAGTTTCAGCAGTTTGGGCAGCTTCTGTGAGAAGAGAAATTGGTGGTATTTCAGGTTTTTAAATATTGATATAAATGTATGTACATATTGATCATGTTCTTTGATCTGTTCAAAATTTTAAATCCCACATTCATTCAAACACTTTTTCTTGGGAAAACTGACATTAGAACTCAAGATATTCCTGTCTTACGCAATGTCATTTGTATAAAATTTCAAAGAATTGTTATTCTGTGTGTAGTTTCTGCAGTTAAAATGCAATGCACTCTTGAATAGCAAATGAATTGTCCTACTTCATTTTCCTGCAAATGGTAATTAGTTAATTGTTCACATAAATAATCAGTTTAACACTTCATTATTCATCAACTTCAAGGGACAAGTTGATGGAAATGTTTTATAGTATCTTAAATTCTCATCCTGTTATAAGGGCAAAATTTAGAAAGAGATACAAGAGCAGGGAGGGAGAACCTCTAATTGACAATAATCTTTTGAAAAGAATTCTTTTGAATAGTATTGTAATTTTGAGTTGATATTATCATCGATTAAAGAATTTGTAATATTAGTTATGGACCTTTTAAAAGAAAAAAGGGCGTGTTTGCCTATTTAAGTGTATTTCTTGTTCTACTATACAAGTAACAGATTGAAATAAATGAAGCATTTTAGAAAACCTGTTAAAATTTATTAATATTTTACGAAGACATTTGAAAAGTTACATTTCTAAATGGTATTGTTTTTGTACCTCATATATAACAGAAGAAACGTGAATGAAATTATAAAACTTTGGAGCATATTCATAAAAGATCAAGGAAAATAAACACACTTCTGCTGCTGCACTAACAATAAGAAATATTTCCTTTAAACGGCATTGAGGATTGTGTTGGGAACAGCGTGGAAATTTGGGGTCAGGTTGGGAGTAGGGACACAGATTAGAGGAGTGAGTGGTCAGCAGTACATGAAGAGCTAGGGGAAGGAGCTCGAGTTCAGGCTGAAACACTCCGAGGTTGGAGGCCAGCAATCCCCAAAGATGGGAGGTCCAAGGTGTGCATACCTCAAGAATGAAGGTTGGCTGTCCCTCCAAGCCACATCTTGAGATCAGCAGCCTGAAGGCAGCCTGACCTGGGGTGGAGGCCTGTCTCTGTGTGTGGTAAGGGTGCGGAAAGGGTTTGTTCCATTGTTGTTGCTTGTTGTATGTTGGTGCAGAGCATTGTAAGCATGCTCTGTTGGTGCCGGAATGTGTGGCCAGACTTACAGGCTGTTTCCGGTACATCCTTGGATTCTGTTAGTTATTAATGCAAGTGATTTGTTTCGCTGTACATGTGATTAATAAGTAAATCTTATCTAATCACTGAAACAATGACTCACATATGTTGATGGTGCTAAACTACCTACAGTATTTACCGTTATAATTACTGAATATCCAATGTTTACTCACAAACTATAGAAGAAAAAATATAAGCAGAGTGAAGCCAGTGCCAACTGATCTGACTGTTCACTATCCAAATACTGACGTGCAGTAGGTCTGCAGGAATTTCAAAATGTATTATCCAACATCATATGTTCTCACTATCATCTATCTTAGTGGTCGTCAACCCATCGATCTTTGAGACTTTCCCAGTAGATCCCAAAAAAAAAGAAAAAGAAATACACAAATACTGTTGAGAGATTGTTTCTGGGTTGTGGGGTTTTCGTTCCGTTTTTTCTGCCCAGTGCGCATGTGTGTAGCTCCCCCGCACTACACAGTATACTTCAGTGGTCCCCAACCACCGGGCCGCGAGGAAACAATATGAGTCAGTTACACCTTTCCTCAGTCCCTGTCACAGCCACTGTTGAACTTGAACCCATGCGAGGTCATCAGTCGCCTAAACGCGCAGCTGGCAGGAAGACCCGATGCTACAGGGCCAGAGCACAGACAGACGGGCGCTGCCTCTGAACCTGCTTAGCACACCGAATGTTTGTGGGGAATCCAGGTGCTAAAATATTCGCAGATGACCTAATTCGGGCTCAAGCTTTCGTAAGTATCAGAGCAGCCACCTCGCTGCGATCTGCTGAAACAAACTCTTGTCGGTCGATAGATCCTACGATGGGGGCGGGCACGGGCCTCTCGCTCTCCTCGCTCGGTTGGTCGCTCTGTCCAGACTGCAATCGCCGCGGCCCTGGCACGGGGACCTCCGGCCCTGACCTTGTCCTCTCACCCCACCCATGACCAGCCGCACCTGGCCAGGGCGTCTGGCGGCAGGTGGACAGAGGATGGAGTTCGGGCCTGGAGGCTGTCTAATGCGGCAATGAAGCCCTCAAAACTGCTTCGGTACCCTGAGTCCAAGCACCCTGCACTTAAAGACGAACCAGAAAAAACGTGAGCAGGGCAGGACAGCAGCTAAGTGCCGAGAGTCACAAAGGTCGTGTTTAACAACCCCCCCCCCCCCCCCCCCCGGTCCGCAAGAATATTGTCAATATTAAACCGGTCCACGGGGCAAAAAAGGGTGTGTACCCCTGGTGCTTATGCATTATTTCTACTTCCGGTCTTTTCTGCCCCAGTGCGCATGTGACTAATCAATTTGGAGTCGAACTCGCCTTTCACTAAGGCCGAGGTAGTGGATCTTGGGCTTAAAAAGGTTGGTGACCACTAATCTATCTGGTGCCAAGCAGTGTGAGACATCCCCTGTGAAAACAGAGTGCCAACAACATTTTTGTGTGTCCCATTGATTCACCACCCCTGGACTGTAGGTTGCAGATGCTGGGATCTTAAGTAAAAAGCAAGCTGCTCTAGAAACTCCACGGGTCAAGCAGCATCTGTGAATTGCTCCTGATGCAAGGTCTTCATCCAAAACATGAACTATCCCTTTCACTCCACAGATACTGCATGTTGCACTAAGTTCTCGCAGCCTTTGTTTTACTACAAAATTTATATATTTGCATTTTCATCTTAGTTTCAAAGTGAAATTCAGTATCTAAAATTTGCAGTTTATACAATATCTTAGATGGAAATATTAAGAAATATGGTGTGGAGTTCATCATTCTGTGACAGTATTGCTGAGGGATATTTTTCAGTTAAAGGTCAATGATGTCATACAACTTGTAATTTATATAATACTTGCATATACTTTTATTTTTATACTACAGTGGCATACAAGGTGTTTGTGCTGGCTCTTAGCAATTTCATCTCCAATCACCTATTTCCAAGGAAGCTGTTTTGTTCTCATATGCCCATTAGCACTTACCTGATTCTCACAGCAGCCACTGCACTAGGAGTAATCAACATTAACAAATTGATCAATCTGCTAGCTTGTCTTTGTGATGAAGGAGGAAACTGGAGCAGCTGAGGAAACCCACAGTTACAGTGAGCTTGTGCGAGTGGAAAGCACTAGAAGTCAGCATCACAGCTCAAGTGAACACAGTTTTAGACTCCCTTACCCTGGGGACAAAGTGTGACAACCCATATTATTAATGTTCATCATGATTTTGTATATCTCTACAAGGTCACCCCTTAGCTTTCTTCAAAAACAGTTGCAGCCTATCCATTCTCTCCTTATAAATCAAAACCCTCCAATTTTAGACACATCCTCATGAATCTTTTCTGCACCATCTCTTGCTTAATCACATCTATCCTGTCATATGGCAACCAGAACTACACACAATTCTACCTATGGTTTCACCAGCATCTTTAGCTATAACATGGTGCCCTGTATGATGAAGACAAGCATGCCATATATCTTCATCAGAACCTTATCTACCTGTGTTGTTGCTACTTTCAGGGAAATATGTACCAGGTCTTCGTGTTCTATAAAATTTCCCATGGCCCTGTTGTTCACTGTGTATGTGCTCTAGTTTACCTTCCCAAAATTTATCACTACACTTGCTTAAGTTAAATTTTACCTGCCAATCCTTGGCTTATTTTTCCAGATCTAGATCTTGGTGTCATCTGCAAATTTCCAAGTCCTCATCCAAGTCATTAATATATATGACAAGAGAGAACCCAGCTCCAATCCCCATGACACACATTGATTACAGACATTTAATCTCAATGTCAGCTCTTTCCTAATTTTACTTGCAAACATAATGCTATTGTTCCCAAACTCAATTACACTTTTCTTTCCTGGAGTTCTTCCCTCCAAATTTATTACCTGTACTGATGCACAGTTGATTTCTACCTCCTTTCCAAGAGTGATAATCAGAATCAGGTTTATTATCACAGGCACGTCATGTGAAATTTCTTAACTTAGCAGCAACAGTTCACTGCAACTAGCAGAAAAAATAAATAAAACAAAAAATAATAATAAATTAACAAGTAAATCAATTATGTATATTGAATAGATTTAAAATGCATGCAAAAACAGAAATACTGAATAGTTTAAAAAAAGTGAGGTAGCGTCGAAAGTTTCAATGTCCATTTAGGAATCGGATGGCAGAGGGGAAGAAGCTGTTCCTGAATCGCTGAGTTTGTGCCTTCAGGCTTCTGTACCTCCTACCTGATGGTAACAATGTGAAAAGGGCATGCCCAGGGTGCTGGAGGTCCTTAATATGAACGCTGCCTTTCTCAGACACCGCTCCCTAAAGATGTCTTGAGCTGTGTTCACTTGAGCTAGTATCCAAGATGGAGCTGACTAGATTTACAACCTTCTGCAGCTTCTGTCGGTCCTGTGCAGTAGCCCCTCCAAACTGAACAGTGATACAGCCTGTCAGAATGCTCTCCACGGTACATCTATAGAAGTTTTGACATGCCAAATCTCTTCAAGCTCCTAATAAAGTATAGCCACTGTCTTGCCTTCTTTATAACTACATTGATATATGTTAGGACCAGGTTAGTTCCTCAGAGATCTTGACGGCCAGGAACGTGAAGCTGCTGACTCTTTCCACTTCTGATCCCTCTATGAGGATTGCTCTGTGTTCCTTCGTCTTACCCTTCCTGAAGTCCACAATCAGCTCTTTTGCCTTACTGACTTTGAGTGCCAGGTTGTTGCTGCAGCACCACTCCACTAGTTGGCATGTCTCACTCCTGTACGCCCTCTCGTTACCACCTGAGATTCCACCAACAATGGTTGTATCGTCAACAAATTTGTAGATGGTATTTGAGTTATGCCTAGCCACACAGTCATGTATATATAGAGAATAGAGCAGTGGGCTAAGCAGACAACCCTGAGGTGCGCCAGTGTTGATTGTCAACGAGGAGGATATGTTATCACCAAAATGCATAGATTGTGGTCTTCTGGTTAGGAAGCTGAGGATCCAATTGCAGAGGGAGGTACAGAGGCCCAGGTTCAGTAACTTCTCAATCAGGATTGTGGGAATGATGGTATTAAATGCTGAACTATAGTTGATGAACAACATCCTGACGGAAGTGTTTGTGTTGTCCAGTTGATCTAAAGTCATTGAGATTGCATCTGCCGTTGACCTATTGTGGTCCAGATGTCTGGGCATTGAGCCAGAGATATAGTTTAAAATTTTACTAGCAAGATGGGAAAATTTAGATTCCATGAAGGTATAAGACTATTGTAAAATTCCACCTACTTCAGGGAATACTGCCATCCTAACCTGATTTGACGAATATATTATCCTGGATGTTTCAATGTAGTTGACTTTCAACAGAAATGCAAGTGTTTCAGGACACTTACAGATGGACAACAAATGCTGGCTTCATCAGGATTGTTCACAACATACTTCCTATGCATTGGAAATAGTCAATTATATGAAAGGTAGAAAATACGTGTCATTATCCAAAACTTGTGGTAGGTTTATGAATGACCATAAGGTTTCATTCAGTCTATTTCAGTTTCAAACAGTTGTCTGTGAGAAAGAGAAATAAAGGATCTCAGAGAAGATTGATAATTTAGAGACAATAAGGATTTCAAGTGTTAGCAAGGCAGAGCTGGGTGACTTTAGTATCCATGTGGAAACTAATGTTGTGTTTCTGGATAACACTTCCTGGTTTGCTGTTTGAGAGTTCTTCAGTCTCAATTGTACATCATTCTATTTGATGGCCTCACTCCTCCTGGACTCTATATGGCCCCTAATGATGATAGACTGGGTTTATTCCCATGAGACAGAGTAGGACAAAATTAAAGCATTCACTAAATCTCTGTCACGAGTTATCTTAGGGATCAGTAACAAGGACCATGTCTTTACTGCTGATCATAAAATCTGGATTCAATGCATTATTTACTTTTTTTTTTACAACCATTATCTTTTACGGGCTTCCTTACAAATGAGCTGTGTGATTTTGTGGGCAGACTATAGAAAGATGACTGAATTACAAAATAGGTATTTCATTTTGAAACTGCCAAGTCTCCAAAATAAATATGTAATGTCATTACAGCGAATACAATTGACAAAACAGAATGCAGATCCACTATTGTTACTTCTCTGTGCATAAATGGATTTGTGCCAAAACAGTTAAAAATAAATTTTAAAACAAATTGTTCTTCAAGTTGTAGTACTAGCATCATGGGATCCACAGGTTCAACAGTTTAATGCTATTTTAATGCTAAACCTGCAAGTTGCATGTTGGTGCTACATTTATCTTTTCCTCAGAAGCAAGAATCCTTTGAAAGCAAGTTGCTTAGCTGTTTCCTGATTTACCAAATGCAAATGTCTCATAAAAAAACTGGACAAAGCCAATTTACTTTTTCCCACCCCATTAATTATTTTTTCAATGAACAAATTGATGGAAGGAGTCATTAGTAGTGTGATTAAGGGATGCTTACTCACTAATAACCCGATCACTAATATTGTTTTGTGTTGCCAGGACCTCATTGCAGACAAAAGAGATGAATTCTAGAGGCAAGACACCCTTTAGTCATAGACACGTCAAGCTGGCATCAAGCAATGCAGTAGTAGTAATGTTATGAGGAGAATCAATGGGAAACTCTCCATTGCCTGGAACCATAGTAAGTACAAATTAAAATAAAACACACTGAAAATCTGAAATAAAAACAAAAAATTCCGGAAACTCCTAGCAGATCAGACAGCATCAGAGTCCTGAAGGCATCAATGTGCCCAGATGTGGTGCTGTTTGGTAAATTTACATTGGGCTTTGCTGTAATAAGTCCAGGAAGCCACAAATAGGTAGGTCAGAGTAGAAGAGAGCTGTGGAATTAAAATGACAGGCAACCGCAGGCTCAGGTTTGCCTCTGTGGACAGAACAGAGGGGCTCTGCAATGACACCACCCAATATCTGTTCCTTTAGGTAAGATGTTGGCACGCCCTGACGCAGGGGCCTCTCAGGGGCCAACCAAAGTATTCCTGTCTTATTAAACATCTCTTCTACAATCACAAGACAATGCTGGACACTAAAAACTTCAAGTATTGCAGATCTATCCAGTCAGATAGCTGTTTGTTGGCAGAGGGGTTGGACACAGTGCGGGCTGTGTTACTGCGTACTACAAAAAGTCATCAGAGTCATGCACAAAACCGGTGGGCAGTCTAATAGCGAGTCTAAACATCTTGGACATTTCTCTTGTGACTGCAAGACCTTGTTGGCCATTGTTACTATAAAATATTGCAAATCCTTTTCCCTTCTTTATTGGTAAGATAGATGGCGCGGGAGCTGTGTGACCTTGGTTTTAGTAAGGACTTGGCTTCAAGTTTGCCTATTGCAGCAGTCCAGAGTGAGTGTAGTGTGGTAACCATGCTGGATTGAGGGCTGGCCCCTTCTATTGGTGCTACCATCCAGTGTTTGATCAGTGGAAGGACTAGCCGGATTGCGTGCATACGCTTGTCTGCAGATTGCCGAGAACTGCTTGTTCTTGTCAATGACACCCATGCACCATCAATTTACAGGACATGTAACTCAAGGACTTGTCTATATATATTTTTTTTGTGTGACTGTATTTTTACTTGCTATCTTATATGTGCTAAGTACTTTGTGCGGTGTATGATTGTTGGTTTGCACATTGGTCCCATAGGAACACCATTTTGTTTGGCTATATTCATGGGTATTCATGTATGGTTGAATAATTAAACCAACTAAATTTCCTGAGGTAAAGAAGACCACATCATGAACAATGTATGCTATACATGAGACTGGAAGATGTTTGGGTGAATTGCTGCTTCTCCTGGAAGGGAGAACAATGTCCTACTTCCACTTGGCTCAAAACGACATTTAGGGCACTCAAAACTATCCAAGGCAAAGCAGCATAGTTGGGTTTAAATCCACTAACTTAATCATTCATTCCCTCTACCAATGGAATACCATGCAGCATGCAGCACTGATTAATTGCACTTCAGCACATTGTCAAGGTATATTGGACAGCAGACCTAAACCTTTATTGTCCTGAAGAACAAGTGCAGGAGATGTAAGGGTACTCTGCAATTTCATAGCTCTTGTTCAAGTCAAATTCCTGTTCTTGGATATGCATCATCATTCCTCATTGTCTAAACAATGGACTTCACTACACAGTGGGAGTACCAGGTGACAGTCATTCACCAACATCTCAAGGACAGCAATACTTGGTCAATTAATGCTAGGGTTGTCTTCACCTCCCACATTCTAAAACAAATTTTATAAGTGCCAAACATCCAGGTAACAGTAAGAGTTTAATATCTGACCAACCATTCTGGGGTACTTTGATTTACAATTCCATTTTAAGCAGATTGTCAAAAGTTTTGTTTTCTGTGGGCCTGTTATAAAGCTCATTTCCAATTCATCCTTTCCCTCAGCTTAACCTCTTCTCAGCAATTAAAGCACTCTGAGCATCTCTCATCTATCACATAGCCAGCTAAATAATGCATTGCATCCTCCACTCATCCTTTATCACCCCAAATGACAGGCATTAGCATATCTCCCCAGTCAATTACAGAGCAGTGGAATAATCATAGCATAATTGGACAAAAGCTGCACTAATCACAAACCTTCTTGCAGAATAAAAACTGAGTGGCACAGCAGACAAGCCATGCTCTTGTTCATGATTTAGAGTCAGTAGCTAGCACCCTACTTTAGTTTTATTATGATTTTTAAAATGTGTTTGTTAATTTTTTGAAAAAGGTAGAAAAGAGATGAAACAGTAAAGTATTTCAATCAAGCCTAACAAAGCTTGAGGTTAATATTGTGTGTCTTCCTGTTCCTTCTCCCTCGGAAAATGTCAAATAATCGAAATTCTGTTAACGTAATGAACGACTGCCTTCATTAACTATGCAGCACACAATCTGCTGACACAAAGTGATAGTCGACTCGCATGGGGAAAGAGAAAGAAAAAAAAACGCAGTCCTCCAACAACTATTTCTCTATTGCTCTAAATTCACATGTGTTCAAAATATATTAGCTTCTGGATATCAGTGTTTAGTTTGGTGAGAAAGATATTAAGCCGAAACCATCTCGTCTCAATTTAATATATTTTCTCAGTTTTACAGGCCCAGTAACAAGATGAGATATTTTATAATAAAAATAAAACAGAATCTTATAGTATCATATTTTAAAAATGATACTTTAGCACAAAAAATGCTTTTAATTTCCTGGGAAGAACATAATTCAAAAAATGAAGAAAAGGCATTTGGACTTTTCAATGCACATGCCTAAAGCTTCAACTCCCTTCCTGCTTCTTTAATAAGAGGTGGATGAACTAAATGGAGAAAAACAGGGTCCAGAATTGCTGTTTTCAGTTTGCAATTCTCAGATTGTCCAGTAAGTGAAAAATTGCTAACAATTAATGAAAAGGCTTCACCATATTGTTAATTGAAAAAAAGTACTTTAATATTTCCAAATTTTCCTTTTCATGCTTTACTAAGTCTCCACTTGTTGTGGCATTTTTGTTTGAACAGAGAAAAATTCTTCAATCTAGGTGTTAAAAAATACAGTACTGGGCAAAAGTCTTTGAAACATATAGACAGTTAAGGTGCCCAAGAAGGGGCAGGGAAAAGGGTGTGGGGCAGCGATGGAAATGGGGAGCATCAGAGAGATTCTGTAATAATCAATAAACTAATGGTTTGGAAACAAACAACCTTGCCTGTTGTCTCAGGGCTGGATGTGTCTGTACCTGCGCCAAGCCCCAAGCCCCGCTCCTGACATTCCTTCTCTGCCACCAGTCCTACACCCTTCCCGTAGCGCTCCACCCTTGCCATTTCCAACATCCTTTGCTCCCACTAGATTTACAAACTTGTTGTCCACTCCACGTTGATGAATACAGTACAGTTGCCCCTCCTTATCCGCGGGGGATTGGTTCCAGGACCCCCCACGGATACCAAAAGGCACAGATGCTCAAGTCTCTTATTTAACCTATCTCAGTGTAGTGGACTTTAGGACCCAGGGCAGCTCAGGCCTGCCGCCCGCTGCTGCTGCTGAATCTGCAGTGTTTCTGTTCCGTTGACAGAAAACGGTCATGATTTAATAAAGTGGAAATAATAAAGCGATCAGAAAGAAGTGAAATGCCATCGGTCGTTGGAAAAGCATTAGGCGACAGCCGGTCAACGATCGGAACAATTTTAAAGGATAAAGTGAGAATAATGGAGTATGTGAACGGCCCTACCCCGATGAAAGCTACAGTTATTACTAAGCAACACAGTGGTTTAATTATTGAAATACCTATGTTTCTTTAATGTTTTATATGCATAGAAAGGTAAAATATAATATATACTAAGACAAATGTTTGACTAACTGACGCTAAATAATACCAGATGTACCTGTTCCAACTTATGTACAAATCCCACTTAAAGACTGCCTGCACCTTAAATCATCTCTAGATTACTTATAGTACCTAATACAATGTAAATGCTATGTAAATAGTTGTTATACTGTATTGCTTAGGGAGTAATGACAAGAAAAAAAAGTCTGTACAAAGTGTACATGCTTTAACAACGAGTGCTAGACAGAGAACTTCCGGGTTTTCCCGATCCGCGGTTGGTTGAATCCGCGCATGCGGAACTCATGAATAAGGAGGGCCTACTGTACTGTGCAAAAGTCTTAGGCACTTAGCCTAAAGCTTTTGCACAGTTCTGTTCACATTTCAATGTTACATAACGGTTTTAGAAATTGTAATAAATTTAGTAAAAATTTAAGATAGCACTTCAATGACTCTCGAGTTCCATCAATTACATCCTGGACTATGATTAGAAAATGTATCGTTTGAAAATCTCCATAGAATATCCATGGTTTCTGAAAGGTACCACATAAATCCAGGTCTGTTTTCAAAAGCCATTCAGCATGGAAGCTGTATGTTGGATGACCCCACTTCCACCACTCTTCCAGGCAACGTATTCCTAGTGCTGGCCATTCTGCAGGTGACAAATGTCTTCCTCAGATCTCCTTTAAATCTCTTATCCCTTACACTAAATTTATAACCTTTAGTTTTATCTGTTTCTGATATGGGGAAACATTTCTAGTGGTCCAGCAATTTTACATACCCAATCACAAAAACAGATCTAACCTCTGTAGTCTACCCTCAATCAAAATGCTCCATCCCTGGCAACATTCTGGTTAAATCCCTACAACATTATCATTTCTTTCCTCTCATAGTGATCAGAAGTACATATGGTATTCCAGCTGAGATCTGATCAATGCGCTATAAAACTAAGGTATAACCTCTCTGCTTGTTAATGAAAACCAATATCTGATTTGCTTCCCCCATCACGTTATTTACCTCTACTGTCACTTTCAAGGAATTGTGGACTTGAACATTGATGTCCCTTCACTAAATGACAACATTTAATAAACATTCTGAATGTATGTTGGACACCTGAAAACAAACTGAATGTCTGCAAGCACTCAGATTTCACAATTTTGATGAGGTTCTTCCCCTTGTTCTTGCCCCTGCTTTCCATTTGCCAATAATTATCTACATGCTAATACTGTGCTCTAACAAGGCTCAGTTTTTAAAGACCATAAAATGGATAAGTAGACAGCTTAACAGGAGTATTCACTTTTTGTTGCATTTGAATACTTTGACACAAAATCCAAAGACAGCGAAATAAGGATGGTGGTCTCCAACTGGTGCATTTTATTGTCACTGCATGGGAGCAAACAATGACTCAAAAGTGGGGAGACGTAGTTCATAACCAATCATAACTTTATCTTATTTTATAGAAAATTGACAAATCAATCAAGTACATAATGGACACTGTGCGTCCATTTTCTGGCAACATTAGTGAGCTGCAATTACTTTGCAACAAACCAAAATTCATCATGCAGCATCTGAGGAGAAAGAAGCAGATTAGTCGATTCCAATTCTGATGAAAGATCATTGACCTTAAATATTGTTTTGCCATCCTCAGCTTTTGCTTGACCTTTTATATGTTTTAGTGCTTTCTGTTTTATTTCACATTTGCAGCATCTGCACTTTATGAAATCAAATACAAATCTCACACCTCAAGTTTTAACCCTTGTGTTCAGATTGACCAGTGAGTTTGCATCAGGCTGGAACAAAGCACATGGGAAAAAGACAATGTTGCATCACAACACAGCACTGCAATATGCAAATGGTCACCACCACTTTATTCTGCACAGCTTCCAGCTTCACTGCTAGCACACTCTAAAGATTATGGAAATTAATTTGCTAGCAATAACCCCTACTATCATTTAAGTATTCTGCGATGATGTAGCATTAAGAGGGAAATACAGCATTTTCAAACATCTATCAAGCTAAGCTGGCAAACAGATCTTCAAAAGCCTAAACGAAAACCAGCTTTGTAAGCAGCAGCACTTGAAACCCTAACCAGCTGCAGTCCTCTTCCCGTCCATACTGATTCATTAGGCTGTGCTTATGGCAAAACTAAGCTGTTTTTTGCATGCAAAGGAGGTAACACAGCTCAAGGACACGGGTGGCAAAACTAAGCTGTTTTTTTGCATGCGAAGGAGGTAACACAGCTCAAGGACACGGGGGGGGGGGGGGGGGGGGGTGTGTGTGTGTGTGTGTGTGTGTGTGTGTGTGTGTGTGTGTGTGTGTGTGTGTGTGTGTGTGTGTGTGTGTGTGTGTGTGTGTGTGTGTGTGTGTGTGTGTGTGTGTGTAATACAACAAAGAAAAAAAAAGTCTCAGAATTAACTGCAGATTTTCTCTTGTTTGTGATTGAATTAACTCTGGTATTTAGTGTACTGTATAGTCACTGGTACTACAGCATGCAAAAATACTTCAAATTATTTCTGGCATTATATATCTCAAGTACTGCAATTATTATACAAGCAAAACACCATATATCCTTGTTGGATTTGTTAAAAGATCAACAAGAAACCTTTATAGTAGAACAGTCCTTTGAGTTCAGGTTGTATTCCAAAAGGCCTCCAAGCAAGCTGAGCTAGCAGATGTGGAGTGTTCTGCCTCCAGAGGCATAGGGGCATGAAAATAACCTCAGAAGATGGACAGGAAGTTGGCCACCCATTCACACTTTAGTCAAGCACAGGAGCAATCTCAAATCCAGTGTAAAGGATTAGGAGCATGTGGCTCAGATCCAACCAGAACTCAAGGGGGCAGCCACTTTAAATGCCCAAAGAGGGACTATAATTTCTATTCTTGCGGAACATGAACTCAGCTAGACCAGAGAAATACCTGACTTGGAATATCTGATTTATAAATCCATCATTCCAGTTTCCTGCTTTACCACTCCCCTTTGTTCTGGCCATCTCCCCTCTTTGCTCTCAGTCCTGATGTAGCTTTTCCCTTACAGATAGCACTCAGCCAGCTGAGATTGGCAACTGATTTCTAAACCTGTTGCACAGAACTGCTCTGCACTCTCTGCTGCAGCTCACCTATTCAAAAGGGATGGACACCTATGTAGCGAGACCTCCACTGGAGAAAGCCCAAACCGCTCAGTGGTAGAATGGATCCCTGAGGATCTAGCTTGCAAACAAGGGCCATTGCGGAGTCTGCTTCCTACACTGGAACAGTGCAGACTTGGTTATCTTCTCATTATGAGCAGAAACTCACTGCATTACTCTCTCTGCATTGTGCCAGAGCAAAACTTGAATAAGCTTGGATGTACAACATTGGAAGATAATTTCAGGAGCCAAAAATTATTAAAAACTGGGAGAAATTACTTCTCCATAACAAGTTGTATTTTGATTTAAATGGTACCATCCCATTGAGAAAATCGTTCCATTCATAATCCTGCAGGCAAGAGTGAAATACCAAAGGGAAGCAAGACAGGCTACAAAACTTTCCTAGCTACAAGGCAGAATTCAATTCAATTCACTTTATTTTCTATAAGGAACTTTCTTTGTTCAGTGTAAGGACAACATCACAGAACTTAAGATGCACAACAACGCACTACATATAGTTAAACACAATAATATACTCACAATAGATAATAAATACTAAAAATTAATGCATGTAACTTAAAATACAAATCCACATAATGAAACTGATTGTTTTTACTATCAAAGGTGCAATGCATACTATATATTCAAAATTGGGTGCTAAGGCGGTGAATGGAGGAAGACACAAAACTGGATATGGAAGTGTATATGTAATGTCCTCTACTGTTTGTTGAGCCTTCTTAATTGTCCACCTCTTATGGGTGCTGTTGAGTGATTCTTTTCCTGGCCAATGATTTTACTACTTATTCTGGTAATACTGTTGAGTGGGCTGAGGTTGATAGTTCTCATTGCTCCAAACCATTCCCTGATATTGTAGGTTAATATTGATTCAGTGAAGCATCTATAAAATAACTGGTGAATCAATGGCTGGACCTGAAGTTTCCTCATCTTCTTAAGAAAAAAGATCCATTGTTGGCACTTAGAGAGCATCAAACCTCGGTTACAGCTGCTTTATTATCTATAGTTGTGCTGAAGAATAGGAGTTGTGTAGTTATTTAGCCTGCAAAATGAACTGAAATACAAATCTACCAGGAATGATACTGAAATCAGTGCCATTTGTAATTTACATGTAAGATTTTTTTAATATATTCATTCAATGGATGTGGGTGTCACAGGCTAATTTAATTACTCATTTCCAGTTGCCTTTTAGAAAGTGATGGTAAACTTCTTGAACCAATGTAATATTTGAGAAGTTACTATACCCAAAATGCTGTCAGAACACTTTGATCAAGTAATGGTGCAGGAATGGCAGTTTATTTCAATGTCAGGATGGTGTGTGACTTGGAAGGCTATTTCCAGGTTGTGGTTTTCCTATGCATTTCCTGCCCTTGTTCTCCTAGTTGGGAGAAGTCGTGGGTTTCAAGAGGTACAACGTGCTGCTAATGTGCATCAGTGGTGGATTGACTGGATATATATGGATTGGGTGCAAGTCAAGCAGGTTGCTATTCTCTTCCATACAAGTGGAGATTGTTCCAGCACACTCTTGACTTGAACCTTGTAGAAGATAGATAGTCTTTGGGGAGTTAGGAGATGTCTCATTTGCCAGAGGATTCCTTGTTTTTGACTTGTTCTTATCACCACTTTGTGTATATGGCTGCTCTCGTTCAGTTTCTGGTGTCAAGGGCAGCCCCAGGATTATTGATAGAGGGGAACTCCACCTGAATGTCAGGGGATAATTTTCTCTCTTCGGATACTGACATTGCCTGACACTTTTAGACTCAGGAACAAAAATAATAATTTGATAATTTCCGTATGACACCAGTTTGAGAATGCAAGTAGCAGAGAGAAGAGTGGCTTTAGTATACTGTCAGAATGGAAATGTAATTGGCAAAAAGATATGGTTGTACATTTTGGTAGGGACAGAGAGGATTCCACAAAAAAACAAACAAAATGGAACAGGCACAACGATCCTAAATCCCACCCCCAGCCCCGCAGAAAAACAGTTCTCATTACGTATGAAGCATCAACAGTGTTATACTGTTTCCTTTTTAACTTGTGCAAAAATAAACCTTATTCTTTGTTTATTTATTTATTTATTTATTTGTGGTAGTATTACTTTGTGTTGTGTGTGAGTTTATATGCACATTCTTGTGCACCTTGGACTGGAGGAAAGTTTTTTTTGGCAATAAACATGCATACGGTTGAATGACAATAAACGAATACTTGAACATATCAGATTGCCATTATCAGTAGATGATGCAGTACCCTACTGACACCATAAGAGGACACTAGTGTTTACTCAGCGTTTCTCTTCAGAATGAGTAACATCACCACATATCAGAACTTCACTCTTCCATGGATCTGTATTTCTGAATATCACCTCTTCCAAACTGTATGTTTTTGAGTTGATGACCACCAAAGTTTACTCCATTTGTGATAGTCATTTTTATCAATTTAATAAAAGGCATTAAGCTTTGAACTGTTATATTTCACCTAAAGTATGCATCCAATCATGGGCCACTAATTAATTAAGAACACACATATATAAGTATCAACTAAGTGCTATTATTAATTTTCCTTCACCTTTCAAATTTTTGTTTTAAACAATAGAACTGAACTTTTTCATTATATGACACTGAAGCAGCACACCTGTTCACCAAAAATAAATAACCAAACAGTTCCCCTCTAGTCTGCCTTGTGCAAGGTTATCATAAATATATACCTCAACCACTTTGTCCCAGTGTTTGTTTCTTAAATCATACTCTGGATTTTGGCTAACAAGAGACACACATGGTCTTTGTTGACCTTTCAAAGGCCTTTGACTTTGTCCGTTGAAGAGACCCTTTCAATATTCTCCTCAACCAGGGCTGTTGACAAAAGTCTGTCACCTTGCTCTGTCTGCTACACAGTGATTTGAATCATAGGATCCACAAGAGACCCATTCTCAGTGGAGCCTCATTCTCCCATCTTTTCCCCTCAATCTTTCTTAGTGCAATGGTGCAGCTAACCTCCAACAAATTACCCTCTGGAGTGGGGATCATCAAGTGGATAAAGGAAATAATTTAAGCATATTCTTAAACCCTCTCTAAAAAGGTATAAACTCCCCATCAACCCTGGGAATTACTGGTCCATGGTAGTTTAAAACAGAGAAGCAGCATTTGGGATGCGCGAGCATGCAGAAGATCAGTGGTAACAGTGGAAGCACAGCACCAGCTTCCAATCTGCCCATTCATCTTGTAAAGTACATTCAGTGTCTGTGAGTCCCACATTGCTTCGCCAGTCAACTTGGAACTCGCAGAGAACTAGGAAAGAAGGATTTCAACCACAAAGAGCTGCCCAAGATGACAATGACATGGTTATTTAACAACCTTTTAAATAACAATAATGAATGGTTATCAACATACACAATCAGCACAGTCATCAATATTCTTTGACTAATTTAAAACTATATGTACCAAATGTAACGTTAACAGTCAAGGACAGACTTACATAAAAATACTTGAGGAATAACCTGCAGGATTCATAAGTAATCCAAAAGATTTGTAGATTAGTTTTGTTATCTATGCATGTTGAGGATATTTCTCATTGCAGGAAACCACAACAATGGTGTTAAACTCTAAATAGATCCAAGGATTTGACCGCTTGGTGCCAGGTGCCAACTAATTGCTGAACTATTATGCTTGTGGCTTCCATTAAGTTCCCAAGTACTGTATCTTTACCTGTTTTCAGTATTATCTTCCCTTTTTTATGAAAAGATTGCATTCAAGGAATTCAATGAATATTCAAAACAGTAACTCTAGAAACAACCTCACTTTATTAAACCAGTTAAAAAGCATGCCAATAATTGCCATATCCAAAAAATCTTTGACCTTTAAGACTAAAGTGCACATCGATGTTTCAAAATCTTCCATGTGTGACATTCATTAGCTGAAGATCTAACTTTTCAACAGGAAAATAAGTGTCAATCTGCCTGTGATAAAATTAATTTCCTCTGAAACTTAAACCAGCACAGTCAACATGGCACAATGGAAATTATAAGCTATTAGTTACTGGGTTTACACTCAGTACTTTTACAATATTTGAAACACACTCTTGCCAGATTTAGAACCAGAGACACTGAAGAAATGCATCTTTCATATGAGTTTTCTTGCCCAAAATATGGTTTGATTGTTTCCAAGGTGTGAGAGAACTCCAACGTACATAGCTCACCGAGGACCCCAAGTGGTAGAGACATGGTAGTAGAAATAAAACATCAAAACCAAAAATACAAGTTTTATTAAGGATTGTGAAAAGGCCTTCAAGATATATAAGCAAAACACCAATACTTGGAAAGTGGCAGTCAATATCAAGAACAGCCTTGGCAGTCTCTCCTTACATGCTCATTCCCTCACTACTCAAAAATCAGTCAGAGCGATCCTCCACCAAATACTGTGCGGTAGGGGTGGTCTCATTTGTAGGTCAAGGCTGATAACATCAAGTTTTTCTTTTCTGAAACACTGTTGTGTCATCTCACAGCCTATGTGAGACCTGGAAACCCTACTCTTATCAAGGCAAAACTCAGCCCAAATAAAAATTATTCAAACAAAACTCTAAAACATGCAGAAGAATTAGTCACTTAAGCTTACATATTTGAAAATTGATAACAATGCACCAATTGAGGACATCTTCAGACTGAAGCCTGGCTTTTACACATTCAGATTCATTGAACCAAAGTTTACACATTACGTAATGAGTAGTGTGCCAATTACACTTAGTTACATCCCAGAAATATACACAGAACATTTAATTTTCAAAAGTCGTCCAACCTCTCCCACGTTCCTTGAACTGTGTTTTTGTGAGTAATTTCTTGTATTTTATTTTCATTTTCCCATCTAAGTGGCCATTCATTACAGAAGTCTCAACACAGTGGCCATTTAAGGAGCATGCAATATTCCTGAGCCAGAATCAGTCACCATTAAACTGCTGAGTTCCTCCAGCATTGTGTGTGCGTTGCTTGGATTTCCAGCATCTGCTGATTTTCTCTTGCTAGTACCATTAAAATGTTTTTCCACAAGCTAGATTCATTGATGAAACTCCTTAAAAGTTTTTCCATCCTCATCCTCTTTAGTGTTCCTATGTGGAGACAATACTAGTCAACGAATTATGGGCCCAAAAGCAAGATATCTTACAAAAAAATTGGAGGCATAACTTCTACAAACTGGTCAGAAATGGGAACTAAATTATAGCAGGTATAGACCCATGAAAAAATATGGAAATAGTAGAGGAGGAGCAATAATCTTAACAACTCAGAATGAAGTCACTTCAGTGATGAGGTTAATAACTAGATGTAAATGGAGACACTTCAGCAGAATTAACGGGAAAAAAACAGCCCTAGTGGGAGTTGTGATTAAAGTCCCCTGATGATAGTAGTGAAATGATAAAATCCATAATTGCAGAAATTAAGCAAAAATATAGCATAGCCAGAATGTTAGGCTGGAGGATTCTGGAGAGCTTCCATCAGTATTATGTCTAAGTTACTACAAAAAGGTAGATCATTTTAGATTTAATAACTAACCAGATTTAGTTAACAGCCTTAATGGTTTTCTTAAAAAATTCTGATATCAATTATAATGCAATCAAATTCAATGCAGTGGCCAAAAGGGTAACAAAAACTATGAAACTGCTACAAATATTATAGATTTGAGTAAATCTTCCTTCAGTGCAATGGAAAAAGGTCCATTTATGGTATAGTGGCAAATCCACTTCTGAATAAAATGACAAAAGGTCAGAGGATGTTCTAAACAGAATTCAACATTGTAGGAGGGCCAAGGGCTTTACTTGCCAAAAGAAAAAGCAATGGATGACTAAAACCACAGGGGATTAAAAAAAAACTAAAAGAAAAAAATAAACTAAAGGCAAAAATAGATGCTGAAGACAAAGAGATCCAAGGAACATTAGGCGTTAAAAGAGCAAAAACTACAGAACAAGACTGAACAGTTCAAGACCCGATTTATGGACACCCCATTAAAAAGAGTGAATTTGCCAACTGCTGCCCAGCATCTTCTGTTAGGTGGGAACAGATAATTTCAACATGCCTTCTGTTCCTATCTGGAGAAAGATAGCATGATAGAGTACCTTAAACGTATTCAGCTGATCAGTGGAATCCAGCAGTTATTCAAAAAGGTACACAGTGGCTGCTAAAGATGGACTAATTCTTCTTTGAACACAAAGATAACAGGTATCTGTGAGTACTGATTATACTGGTCCAAAAGGCACTCTTTTGAAATGAAGGCAAATTACTCATCTGCTTTGACACAGCATAGGAAGAATGGATAAATATAATATTGCAAAGTATGACTGGAAGTAGTCAGTAAAGACCTTTGTTTGCCTCATTCACCTTATGAATATTTTGGAAAATGAAAGAAGATTTTATCCAAGTGAATCAATGAAAGATAAGTGGCATTGTAGTTAATAACCGTTAAATTCCAAAAATATAATTGAAGAGACAAAAAACAATGCAAGCATTTACATCTGAAAGACCTGAGTAAAAACAGTTAGATGTTATGCTGCAGCTATAGAAGGGCCAGTTTTGGACCACACTAGGAGTACTGTAGGGAGTTCTGGGCACCACACTTAAAGGAAGGAATCCAGCATAGATTCATCAGAATTATACCAGGCTCCCTAGGCTAAAATACAGAGGACTATTACACAATTGTCATTGAATTCCCAGGAATATAGACAATTAGACAATGAAAAATGATGATTTAAAGTTAAGAAATGAAGAAGAACCTTCAGGTAGATACTATTTCCACTGGACATAGAGCTTAGGCTAAATTGTGCAATGTTTAAAGACAGTTTTCTGCTCGTGGTTTAAAACAAAAAAATGGTTTGCCATGCTTACCCATTCAGTAAGTGAATTAAAAAAGGTAAAATTTCAAAATGATACAGTTGAGCTCAGTACTTAATCGACCTCACATTGCTACTGTGAGGCTCTGACAAGTTAGGGCAGGCTCAGATCCCATGAAGTCCATGCTTAAATTCACAGTTGAAGAATTGCCTACTAGATAAATTATTAACAAAGTATTAGTACTCATGGAACCAAACTTCACAAAGGAACAAATTAGAGTTTAAAGGCAGAAAGAGATCAGGCAAAAATGCTTTCAGCTTTTTCAATAGATGGCAATGTGCAAAGCAAAAGACACTGCAAGAACATGCGTTCAAAGAGTCAATACTTCAAAGTTCAATTAGCTTTGTTCACATAAAAATGCATTGAAAACAAGTTGGAGTCAAGACAGGCCATTTCCTGTCCCAGTTACTAATCTTGCACCCTGAGACCAACAGCTTGTTCTCATGGATTATACATCCACCAGTTGTGCTTTAATATCATCTAGGGCATATCAATTCACAGAATGTTTAACCTTGACACAAAAGTCCCACAAAAGTCACTACCCCTCTCTCCCAATGATTATCTCTCAATTTTTAAGTATATATCAGGCATTGGAATTTTTATTCACATCACTTCAGGGAGGGTAGTATCAACACTCTGGAAAGGATTTAAAGTAGATCAATGAAACTGAACAACTAAAAGAATCCAAAGTTTGTTTATGAATGTCAAGAGGCATTCAACAAAATAATTCTTATACACCCTGTTCTAACTTTTTCTGCACCACCTTGTCTCATGAGTTGTTCAAATGTATAAAACATACCAAGTAAAATTTAGCCTACAAAGGGTTAAGAAGCTGCTATGCTGGGTGTTTTTTTAAAGTTTCCAAATCGCCTCTGCATGTAGGAACAAAAGGGAACATAGTGACTTCAAGGTCAACAATGTTCTTTTAAGATTGAAATGTCCACAGGCTCAGCCTGCCCTTGCTTCCTCCCCCTTTAAAAGAAACTATGCCCTGACTCAGTTTTCCCGCCAGTCATGGCTGATGAACATGCATTTGGCTCCAACTCACATCTATTAAACAAATGGAACTAAAGTGCTTTAGCAGTAACTGCCATCTACCACTCTGCTCCCACAGCTGCTCTGAGCCCAGAGCTCAGCCAATCAGAGCGCACGCACCCCTCCTCCACACTTGCACAACCAGCCCTGTTTTTGTCTGGTTCAGCAGAGCTTCAACCCTCTTAGCTTTGTGTTTTTTTTTCCTTTCCTCTCAAACACCATCATGTACTCATTTTAATTACATAGAACTAGCAGCAACTCATCTGGCTTGGAAGAGAGGGAAAAATAGGTGGAGATCTGGCATAATAAACAACGCTCCTCTCCTAAAAGTAAATTAAATGAGATATTATTCAAAGTACAGGACGTCAGCAGATACTAATAAATCTACCTCCAGCAGAATGTCAGGGGAGGGGGAGGGCATAAAGTGAAAATTAAGAACAAGATTAGAGAAGCAACTAAAGAAAGAGGGCAGATTGTTTTTCACAAAATGGGGGGAGTGCAAGAGGATGAAACAATATTTTTAAAAATAAATGCACGGACATTCAAAGGAACAATGGTTTCTGACAACTTATAAATAATAACTCAATTCTCAGCTACAACTAAAAGACTGCATTTATTCATATGCATTTACTTAAAACTTTGTTAATAATATGTGCTGAGAATTAGGAACAGAAAAACAAATGCTTTTTTTAAAAAAAAGAGGCAACCCTGCCATTAGCATTGACTTCTTCCTCTGAGGGAGGATATTTGCCCTCAGCACACAATCCATCTCCGCATTTCTCTGGATTTACAAAGGCACATCTGTGCATGTTAGAGGGCCAGTCTGACGTGTTTTCCACCAGCAGCAGCTGCGGTTTCTGAGGAAACGAGGCAGATTTTCAATTCAGGCTGGGAGAATTTCTGTGTGTGTGTCAGTTTTATGTGCGGGGGAGGGAAGAACTACCACAAAAAATGATCAAACTACAATCCATAAACAGGGAAGATAAAATTAAGGGTAGGGGAAATAATTTTATGCATTTTCCTCAAATTTGCATCTTTGTTACTATATTCCTTTTAAAATAAAGCAATGCCGGAAAGGCTTATTTATTACAGTCAGTACTGGGTTTGAAAATAGTGCCGGGCATGTATCCCTCACAAGACCTTTTAATCATCTCATGCTTAGAATTCTCAATTGAGTTTCTCTTCTTTATATCCTCCCACTTTGCTCATTTTGCCTTTGACGGATTCACTCCTGAGTAACTCAAATGCTTTAATTTCTTTACCCTGGTAAACCACACACAGCCAAGTATGTGATTAGTTAGTGCTGCTTTTATTTCTTTTTTCCAGTCATTATTAGTGACTGAGATTTCAGTAAACAGCCTGTCAACCCATTGACTAAGTCCGAACAGATGTACAGTTTGGTGGTGGTGGGAGGGCGTGTTTGGGGAGAGTGAGGATGGGGGACAATAAGGGACAGAAGGAATAAGCATCAAAAATTGCAAAAAAATTAAAGCTGTAACTTAGGAGGCATAGAAATAAAATCACGCAAATTTAAGATTCAGTTCATGCTATTTAGTGGGAAAAAACAAGTCACTTTTACACTGATAAAGCCTCACTGAAAATGCATGTCTGAATGTTTACAGGGTAAGTTAAATACAAATCTGAGAACACACCTAAAGTATCAGAAATAGAAAAATGCCAATGACAATTCACCATGACTACAGATACCACACATTAGTATAGCTGCACATTTCATTTCACAAATGCAATAAGTAATATTAGTCAGGCCTTAGCTGAAATACCACTTTCAGTTCTGGTCACCAGGTAAAGTTGGAATGTAACTGTGCTGAAGAGAGTGCACAGGAGATTCAACAGGATGTTGCCTGAGATAGGGCAGCTGAGTTAGGAAGAGAGATTCAAGAAGCTAGGTCTGATATCTATCCCTGGAGCAGACAGGGTGAAGTGGAGACATGACTGGGGTACATAAAAAACATAAGAGGTATTGCAGGAAGCTTTAATCAGCAGAAAAGATTAAAGGACATTGATTTAGGGTAAGGGGGAAGAGATTCAAAGGTGATATGACAGGGTCTTCTTCACCCAGAGAGTGATGATTATCTGGAATGCCTTGCCTGAAGGAGTGGTTGAAGCTGGGCTGCCAAAAGCATCTGGATAAACACTAATTTTTTAGGCATGGAGGGCTCTGGACAAGAACTAGGTGATGGGGTTAATATGGAATAATGTCCATTACAGCAAGTGAGGTTTTTTTGCACCTTGCATTCATACACTTGAGCAAATAACAATAGATTTGACTTTTAACTTTGGTTGGCATAGACATATTGGGTTGTATGGCTCATTTTCATGTTGCATAATTCTCTCATCTGGTTTACACCATAATCCACAGGGAGATCTCTTTCATTTCACATATTATACTTCAATTGGTTTGTCTTCCAGAAAAAGATGGACACTAAGAACTAAACTGCAATATAACGCTGACGAATAAGCACAACAGATTCTGCATATGTTGAAAATCCAGAGTAACACATACAAAATTTTGGAGGGCTCGTCAAGTCAGGCAGCATCTATGGAAACAAATAAACAGTCAACATCTCAGACCAAGACCCTTTATCCTAATAGATAGATGCTGCCTGACCTGCTGAGTTCCTTCAACATTTTGTATGTACAATGTTGGCTTCAATTTGATTCTAGCAACAGCTAATTCATAGATTATACAAATGTACCAACCAGATAACTACTAAGAATAATTTTAAATCTTTCCTGCTGGTCTCATACTAACGTGTACTGTTTGCAATGTCAATGCCATTTTTAATCCTAATATTAATTTCCAAACTCATGTCCTTTCAACTTTACTTCTGAAATATTGTCCCTCTTAACAGTTTCTCTGCCAGTATTACCTTCAAATTTAATTCCAATACTCCCTTGGCCATACATGTCTTCCACACCCAGGTATAAGCCTCACACATCACAAATCCTTGTCCCTTTCAATTGTTAGGGCTGCCTTTGCTGGCCAGCACCACATCTCATTCCTGTTTTGTTTTCAGTTTGATTTTTTTCTCTTTAAATTCCCCCTGCGGGATTGCACATCTCTAACCTCCTCCAGGTTCAAACCCATTCCCCTCTCTATACTCATTTCCTCCAATTCTAGTCTTCTGCTCCATCCTTTAAATCACCTGTTGCTTATGTCATGTAATTCACTGCTTTACGAGACCTTAGTCTTTTTCTGTTGTCCTCATTCATTGTAGCTTTTGACTAGGTTTTGGATCATTCTATCTCCAACAGTACTTTGAAAATCCACAGCTTCCACATTAGGAGGAGGAAGGCAGTATGTGCATAGGAATACCATCATTGGCACATTCCTCTCAAAGGTATACATAATCGAAACTTGGAACTTTATTATTATTTCTTCATTATTTGCTGATTCTAATTCCAGAAAATACCAACGCTGATCACCTTTTATTAAGGAGGTGGATGGATTGCAGTGGGTCAAGAAATTGCTCACCAGCATTTTCTCGTGCAATTAGGGATGAGCCAGCCTTAAATGATGGCCTTGGCAGCAGGATTCTCAAACCATAAACAACTTTTTTCATAGTTAACATAACGTTCTCTCTTTAATGTTACTACTGATGTGAAGTGTCTTAAATATGGTTAAAGAGTGATATAAAATTATAGTATTCAGAATGTCCATAAATTATCCCAAAATATCAGAATCTTAACTACTGCAATTCTTTTCTTTACATTCTAGCTCAGTAAAACTTATGCAGTTAATTTGATAAATACGCTATATAAAATTAATAGTTTGAAACAGAATTCCATTTAACTGACTTTTTAAAAATTCCTTTTATGCTTATGATTGATGATTGTAATTATGCAGAAGGATCTCAAACAGCAATAGTGGCTGGTTTCTCATTCAGTGAACAGGCAATATTTATCAGCAGATATTTACAACTGTAGCTGTTGGGATTCTTGAAAAGCAAAAATTATGGGATATCAAAGGAGAAGAAAACCCCTACATCGTTTTCCCCATCTGAAGCAGGATTTCAGGAAAGACAATCGTATTAGCTCATTACTTGAGGAAAAAATGGATCTAGCACTCAATTCTGGCACTTCACCTAAATCTAAGACAAGATTACAAACCCAGTCTGTTTTCAAAAGGTGACAAAAACTACAAGCGAAATGAGTAATTCTTCAAAACAATATGGGTGCACCAATTTCCTCCCACATTCCGAAAACGCATGGGTTAGTAGTTTAATTGGTCACATGGACATAACTGGGCAGCACAGGATTACTGGACCAGAAAGGTCTGTTACTGTGTTGTACCTCTAAATAAAAATAAAATTAAAAATGCACTCAAAGAACAAAAAAAATCTTGTTAATTCATCCATTTAATGGATGGCACTTCAAGGATGTTCTCCTTTTATGTTAGATCAATTACATTAATTGAAAGTAAGTTATACTTTATTGCCATATGCTCCTTCCAGGTTAAATTCTCCAAAGCTTCACTAATGTAATCTTCTTTAATGTGAAGATTACCACAATATGAAAATGCTACTATGAAACCCTATTTGCATAGCAAAAGTGTTTATTGGTCAGAAACAGGATCAACATTTTGTAAAATACAAGATGTCACCAATCAGTTTATTTCCTAGTATACTTACACCCATGTCCACCTTTTCTCTTTTCCAGGAATATATTTCACAAGCATCAATTAACTGCCTGTACCTTATCCAAGTGCCATTCTCTACAAATAAGCCAGCTGACTATTTGTCTTGATGACACTGTACCCGTGCCCAAGTTCATCCATCAAACTTTTACGCAAGTGCCAGGGTATCAGGGAAGCAAGTTGGAAACTAAAACCTATTAATTCTCTTCTCCTTAATCAAGAAATGATAAAACCAACTGTAGCACTCTCTTTTTAAAGGCTTCTCCGGGATTAGGTCCTGCACCTTAGAACAATCTCTCCTCATGAGGATGTGCTGCTCTGTTTTAAATTTGCAAATCAATTCCAATGTTGTTACTTGGACCTGATATGTACTAAACCAAATAGCAGGTCAGGCTTCACAATCTGTTTACAAGGGAGTCAAAATTGGCCCGGAGGTTACACTTCAAGTTAGTTTCAGGTTTCCTGCTCTCCTTCACTGTTATGTTCCTGAGATGGCATCAAAAATTACAAACCCACTTCCCACTGCCACGACAATTAGTAATTTCCACATTCCTGGTTTTAATGTTGGATTATTTCTCATGTTAATATTTTGAAGATGTCCCTTAGTTTTGGTTTTCCTCAGTAAACACAATTTCCTCAGTACAACTTTAATTCTAATTTTGTATGTATGCAGAAATTGTGCTTAGAGATTTTAAATAGACTGAACTAAAAGTATCCAAAAATAATTCAAGGTTACCACCGGCAAATGCAGAAATTAGCAGGTGTTTTAGATAAATAATATGAAAAACAAAAGTAAAATTATTCAGCTTTACTGATATTTGAAAACTATGTCCCAAAATGTCCTCTTCCTGCACAGATGCACTTTAATTTCACCCACATAATCTTCAACTATTCAAGACACTGCTAACCAGTCAATTCAACAGCGGCATTTGTTGGATTTTATTTCACAGGTTTAAACAAATTGCACCTGGCGATATTTCAGTGATTTTATCAGATGTCTATTTGAGTGTAACTACAGCACTTGGCATTCAATTCCCTTGAAGAGCAAAAGATATATCCCTTTCAGTTTGTCAGCAATCTATGAGGTGGGGAGAGAATAGTGCTGAAAGAAGATGAAGAAAGGGCAAAAGGTGAATTTGAATCTCCAACATTTAGCTGGCACGAGAGCTTCTTTTCACTTACCCCAAACCACTTTCAGACATTGCTAGCATCATACTGGAAAAGTTCAATCCAAAGTTCAGGTCCAATGGGTTTGCCAGATGTCCTTCAGAAAATGTTACTTTTTGCTTAGAAATTTTTATTTTAACAAAGCAGAATAAACAGCTTCAAAACTAAACAAACAGTAATGATCTATCACAAGATACACAATATTCCTTTAAAGAAAATATTTATTTTTTACTCAAAAAGATCAAAGTTTCCTTTCTTTCTTCTAGGAGAGACCAAATTCCTTGCTGGAAATTTGAAGCTCAAGAAACAGGATTTTCCAATACCCTACAAGTAGCTCTTGTACATACACCAAAACTAATCCAGTTCTCAAATCAGCATCCAGTGACTGCTGGATACTAATCAGGACTGTGGGAACAAGAGCTGATTTTCCCTCCCTGACTCAGGGGTTTCAAGTCAAGTTGCAACACTTCTACTTCAGCTAAAATGAGATAATTCAGGACGGACTGAACAATCCTGGTTTATGTGGCCTACTCTGCAGAGTTAAAGGAAGGAGCAAAGCAGGTAGCTGTTTAAATTCATAACTCCTCAACCCAAAGATTTTGCTATCAAGCTTCATGTGTAGTATTTCAAATTTTAGCTGTAATTTTTTAACCATGTGGTACAATGGCCAAAATCTTTTGTGAAAGCAAGCAAACATCTCAACACTTACTTTTTCTATAAGTATTGACAAATTCTGAGAAAAGCCAGGAGATTGAAATAAGTTTTTTTGAAATAAATTTGAAGATGTTCTTCATAAGACTGTGGAAGATTAAACCTTTACCCCCAATGACGAGCAATTTCAGAAAACAAGTTCTGACTTTTTTTGTTGATGATAAAAGGCCAGTTTGTACACTGCATGTTTTCTGTAAAATTCCCATAATTCAAAATTCCACATCCCACACATACCACTTTTATTAAACCATGGCAGTCAATATGTTTTACTATTGTTTACAGAAAGATCAGCATTGAAGGCATTGCTTCCACTTGGTAAAGGACTAGTTGGAAATGACAAACTGAACATCATTTATTGTGTAGACCTAACTAGTGGTTTACTATTTGCATAGATGAAGACAAAAGCCATTAGTTCGCTGAGCAAATATACAATCTGCATGAAGACAAAAAATACTAATGTCGATATATAAACATATCCCTTACATCACAGAATCATACATCACAGAGTAAGGCCACTCATGCCTTTGATGTTGTCCTAGCTATTTGAATGAACTACATAGTTAGCTCAGTTTATGCATAATTCTGCTATTTTTTTTACTCCATTTTGTTTTATAATGGACTATTCTTGCCTTATACAATCAGAAATAATTACCCTAAACTTAAAGCTCAGCACTGAAGTCTCTTGGAAAATGTAAAGTCCCATAGAGATTTCCATATTACAGATATTACTGACTCTGCAACATGACTGCTCTCTTGCGATGGGTCAAATTGTCTGAACCATTGCTTCCCAAGTTCACTGGCCTCTTTGTAGTTGCTTGTGTGTCACCACTTTATCAATAGGCCAAAACCAAAAAAAAATCAAAGTAAATTTTATTATCAAAGTTCATACGCAGTTGCAAGGCAAAGTTTGTGAACCGTTTGCAATTACCTGGTTCTCCGCATTAATTCCTCATAAAATGTAGTCTGATCTTCATCATGTATGGATTATGGTAATGATATTGGGTAATATTTTCTGGAGACTGAAACTTGGGACAGGCAACACTAGAATTCTCTTAGACAACACCTGCAGCAAGAGACATGCACAGCAACTCATGGCTCCAATGTTAATATAACCATAAGTGAGACATACCAGTCAGTTCAGAGAACAAGGTCACTGGTCTTCCAATCAAAAATAAGATGATAAACATGATAGGCACATTTCTCAAAATCCCACACACACTGTTCCTTATTGTAAAGGCAAACATTAGGAACAACCCACAAAGACAAAAGGAGATGATTTAATTCCATTTTATTTTTATTGATTGATTGATTGAGATACAGCACAGAAAAGGCCCTTCAGGCCCTTCGAGTTGCGCCGCCCAGAAACCCCCAATTTAACCCTAGCCTATTCACAGGACCATTTAGAATGATCACGTCGTAACGCAAGCAGTCATGGGGAGAACATACAAACACCTTACAGTCACCGGCAGGAACTAAACCCGTGATACCTGTACTGTAAAGCGTTGCGCTAACCACTACGCTACTGTGCCACCCAAACCTTGACCTCGTCTAATTTCTGGCTTAAGTTCCAATGCAGGCAAACGAATCTTCCTTTACTACTTCAATACCAGATTCATAAAGGACAAAAACTCTAGTAAAGGTTCACTGGCACAGAACTATGTTTCAGAATCTCCCTGACAAAATGCTTGGCTTAACCCTATTAGAAGGACAAGGACTGATAAAGAACATTCAGCTGCATCACTGTCCATGCAAGGTACTGCAAGTATGCCCACATCACTCGTATTCTGAAAGTGCCAACCAGTGCTACCTAAACAGTGATGGTAACAGTAATCTTGAATTCAGAGACCCCATAAAGAATTCTCTAATCAATCAATGAGTACAGGCTTCAGACATAATATTTCGTAAAAAACAGAAGCCACAGAGATTCTATCATAAGATATAGCAGAATTAGGCCATTTGGCGCATTGTCTGTTCTGCCATCTCATCATGGCAGATCCATTTCCCTCTCAGACCCAATCTCCTGCCTTCTCTCTGTATCCCTTCATGCCCTAAACTAATCAAGAATCTACCAAAACTCTGCCTTAAATATACCCAACGATTTGGCCTCCACAGCAACGATTTCCATAGATTCACCATGCTCTGGCTAAAGAAATTTTTCTTCATCTCTGTTCTAAATTGACATCGTATATTCAGAGGCTGCATCCTCTGGTCTTAGACTCTCCTACCTTAGGAAACATCCTCTACACATCCACTCTACTGAGTTCTTCTACTATACCTGGTCTGCCTTTAGGTCCATCATAAGCCGCACCAATAAACAGATCCATGGCAACATGAATGGGAACAAATCCAGCATCTTGGATTTTCAAAAGGCCTATGAGAAGTGTCGCACATGAGGCTGCTGCCACTATAAGAAAGATATTAGCAGGGATAGAAGATTGGCTAACTGGCAGAAGGCAAAAAGTGGAAATCAAGGGGACATTTTCTGGTTGGCTGTTGGTGACTAGTAGTGTTCCACAAAGTTGGTGTTGGGACTGCATCTTTTCACGCTATATGGCAATGATTTGGATGAAGGAATTTATGGTTTTGTGGCCAAGTTTGCAGACGATACAAAGATAGGTAGTGCAGTAAGTCAGAAGTGCAAAGGGACATGGATGACCTTGTGCAGAATTCCCTAAAGGTTAACTTGTAGGTTGAGTCAGTGTGAGGAAGGCAAATGCAATGTTAGCATTAATTTCGAGAGATTAGATATACGAGCAAGGATGTAGTGCTGATGCTTTACAAGAAAGACATTGGACAGACTTCACGGAGTATTGAGAGCAGTATTGGGCCCCTTACATAAAAGATGTGCTGGCATTGGAAAGGGTCCAGGAGGTTCATGAGAATGATTCTGGGACTGAAAGAGTTAATACACCAGGAGGTTTTGATGGCTCTGGGCCTGGACTCGCTTGAGTTTAGAAGACTAAGGGGGAGATCTCATTGAAACCTATCAAATGTTGAAAGGACTACACAGAGTGAACATCGAGAGGATATTTTCTATAGTGGGTGAGACTAGGACCAGAGGGCATAGCCTCAGAATAGGGCACTGCCCATTTAAAACAGAGATAAAGAGCAATTCCTTTAGCCATAGGGTAGTAAATCTGTGGAATTCATTACCACAGATGGCTATGGAGGCCAAGTCATTGGGTATATTTAGAGTTTGATAGGTTCTTGATTAGTCAGGGTGTCAAAGTTTATGGGGAGAAGGCAAAAAGTGGGGTTGAGAGGGATAATAAATCAGCCATGATGGAATGGCAAGCAGACTCGATGATATAAATAGCATAATTCTGCTCCTGTGTCTCATAGACTTGTGGTCTTGACCATAAATACAATGCCTTCTTGGGACTGAAAATAGCAGAAATACAAAAATCTAAAGGCTGTAAGTCAAAGTCCAGTAAAAACTGTGGCCCAGTGGTGGCTGCAGCAAGAGCAGGAACTTCAGATAATAAGCTAATTGTTATATTGATACGGGACAATCATGACCCAATGAATTCTTTACTATTGACTGGACCACATACGTATCAATCACTGAAACCCATTGAAAGCTCAACAACGAGGGATGTCTTATTCAAGAGATCAGAGAAGCCTCAAATATTTCAAATGAATTTTCTGTCGGAGTTCTAGCTTTGTGATGAGTACCATTGACTCCATGGTACACTCCCTGCAAAACCCAGCAAGTGGTTGAAAATTAAATCCAACAGTTTGCAGCTACACAAAATGATTGAAGCATATAGTACAGGTAGATTTAAATGTAGGGTGGGCAAGAGTATGAGAGAGAAGGGAATAGAGATGAAGAAAGCTTGAGGGATCCAGCTGAGATAAACCAACATGGCATGATTGAGCCAAATGGTCTGTCTGTGTGTCATATTCATGAGAAGACATGACAATGAATTACTGAGAAAAATGAAAATTTAAGAAGCTTCTCACACATAAAATTCCTGAATAGCATAACATAACTAAGAAGTATGGGTGGTAAAGATTCACCAACTCATTTCCTTCATCTATGAAGAGAACATGCTTGGGGATCTCACAGACATAGTAAGCATAAACATCTTCAAAAAAGACAATCCAATTGTAGTAAATAGAGTTGCATCAATACTATCTGCCTCAGGAAGTCATTATAAGGAGCTACTTTAAATACCTTGTATTATTATCAACAATTATTTGTTTGTATTGCAATCCTATTAATGTCCTGTGTAATTTGTGACAGCTCTCGTCCATATTGATTACTGTGTTTACCACTATCAATATGGTGATAAGAATTGTGATAATCACACAGCTCTAGAACATCCAAACAATGAAGATGCACATGTCAGGATGGTCTTCATTAACTGCAGCTCAGTGCCATACTCTCAAAACTCATCACTAAGCTCCAACATCTGGGCTTCTCTGCCTCCCTGTCTGGCAAAATCCTCAATTTCTCTCAGGCAGACCCCAGTTAGTGGAGATTGGCTACAACATTTCCGCCACAATCACTATCAGCATAGGTGCACCAAAGGGCTGTGTGTTTCGTGCCCTTCTCCACTCACTTTGTACTTCTGATTGTGTGGCTAAGTTCAGCTCCAATTCAATATTTTGATGACACCACTGTTGTTAGCCAAATCAAAGGTGGTGACAAATCAGCATATAGCAGGGAGATTGAAAACCTGGTTGAGTGATGTCATAGACAACCTCTTACTCAACCTCAGTAAAATCAAACAGATGATTAATGACTACAGAAGAAGTGGTCCAAGTTAATGAGCCAACATCAGGACAACAGAGGTGGAGAGGGTCAGTAAGTAGATTTAAACTTCTTGGTGTTAATGTATCAGAGGATCTGTCCTGGAATAAACACATAACTGTCATCACAAAAAAGGCACAACCGTGCCTCTACTTTCTTACAAGTTTGTATAGATTCAGCACATTACCAAAATCTTTGACAAACTTCTATAAAAGCACAGTGGAGAGAATCCAAATCGGTTGCATAATGGCCTGGTACAAAAATGCCGATGCCCACGAATGGAAAAGGTTATAGAAAGTGGTGGATACAGCTCAGTCTATCACAGGCAAAACCTTCCCCTCCATTGACTCCATTTGCCATAAGAAAGCAGCAATGATCATCAAAGACACCCCCCCCAATCATCCAAATCATGCCCTTTTCTTGCTACTGCATTTGGGTAGGAGGTACAGAAGGCAGCTTAGGTCCCACACCACCAGGTTCAGGAACAGTTATTACCCTCCAACCATCAGGCTCCTGTACTGTCATTGATAACTTTGTTAATCACTATGAACTGATTTTACAATCTACAACATATATGTCAAACTCAAGGCCCGCAGGCCGGATTTGGCCCGCGGTGGAATTATCTTTGGCCCGCGAGATAATATCTAATTACTATTAAAGCTGGCCCCAGTAATCGAAGCGCCTATGGCGTATGATATGGCTAATGCTGAGTTTATTCAGGTACCAGGTTTTCAGGGTTTTTAGTGTTTATTCGGCAGTCTTCTTCATAAGAAACGGAATTTGTAAAGTGAAACACTTTGTAGTTATAGCAGAGACTGAGACACATGAGAGCAGGCTGAAAAAACGGAGGCAACGAAAGCTGCGTTCGCACGCGTCCGACTGATCCGGCCCGCATGAAGCTGCATTTTGCTCAATCCGGCCCGTGACCTAAAATGAGTTTGACACCCCTGATCTACAAGATCACTTTCAAGGACTCTTTACAACTCATGTTCACAGTATTATATTTATTTGCATATTGGTGTTTGTCAGTCTTTGTCTGCTTATACATAGTTTTATGTAAAATTCTATTGCATTTTTTTCCTGTAAGTGCCTCACAGAAAAGGAATTTCAAAGTAGAATGCAGTATTGTAACACTTAGATCATAAATTTAATTTGAACATTGTACAAGTCATAGTTACAACCAGCAGGTCCATCACAGACCTGATCCTTGTGCAAATTGGAGTAAAACAAGGCTATTTCATCTCACCAATCCTCTGCTCTGATCATAGTATATTATCTGCCTCTCCCCAATTCTGCAGGTGACTGCAGGATCTTGAACTGTTACTCTGATTTCGGTAACATCTCTACTCTCCCTCATCTTTGAAGTTAGATCTTACAACATAATTAGTTGACCTAGCTTTGGTCAGACACCATGTATCCTTTCCTTTGGATTAGCACTGTTTTCTTTTTGTCTACTACTTGAACTGCTTTTAAGATAATTTGCTATGCTAATAGTGTCATGCAGTTGCAAGTTGTTTGGCTTGGATGAAAGCCCAGTGCTGCATGCAGCCTCTTCAGCCACAAGGGAATAATTTATGATACAAACCTAATCAAGGCTACCACCAATTGTATTCACAAGGCAGCACCAGAAACTGGCTTCATTACATTCTTTGCAGGGAAACTGTTTGTGGGAATGGCATAACTTGGAACAATGTGACTGTCATAATTACAACAGTTGTTTGTTTACAACGAAGATGATATGCCTGTAATCAGTATACAATGCCAGTCCTCTACTATTCCCCAAGACTAAATATTAAATTAACTCATAATACTAAAGAATTGACAAAACCTAAATGAACTGTAACAGTCAAGTGAGTTATTTGAATTCTGTGCAAAAATATTTGGCTGCGAAGAAACAATAGCCCGTAGCTTCTGTATGAGTCTTGCCCAAGTAATACAGCAATAAAATAGCATAAAAGACTTGAAGAAAATTGTCTCAGGGACCACCAAGCTTCATCTGTTTTAAACCAGGCATCCCAAATAATTTAGATCATGTCAAAGGAGCAACTAGTCATACTAGATTCTGCCCACTAATGTGTCCATGCCTCAGCTTGGAAGTGATGTTTCCTGCAGATTCTTAAGTGCATAGGCACCCAATGATAACATCTAACTGGTGTTACCATCAGTACCTGTTGAAACAAGCAAAAAAAAGTTTCCTCTGTTGTGCTTCATTTCTGTTCAAATACCTTAACTTCAGTTTAAATTAGCCTAAATTCAGTCCACTGTGGAAGAATAGGACACACCTGTTATAGTTCCAATTGACTGCTGCATGGAGATCTTGTGCATCAAGGGCAGATGAGAAATATTTAATTTAAGCCCAATTAATCAGCAAGACAAAGCATATTTAATCAGACAATTGAAGAATGGATGATTTCCTAGCAATATGCAGTGACAGAGAATGCCCTCTTCCAGTCACTAATAAATTACGATTGATAACTCTGCCAGACTGCACTGATTCATGAGAGATTTCATGTTTCTGTTTACGTTCATAAAATGCATGGAAATCTGAGCAAAATCTAACTTCAATAAAACTTATACCACATCCATGAGGGACATCTTATTCACCTGCTCCCATACCCCCTTGAAGATATTCCACATCACTATTCTCTCCCATTCAATTAAAACTCAATGAAGTTCCAAATCAAAAAAGACCAGCTTCTATTAAACGTTTTTCCATTTAAAAATGCCAGCATGTTACACCAACTCTCGCTGCCTTTCTGTGACTATTAGAGCTAGAAATTTACAAGCATGCTTCTGGTGTGAAGTAATTGTCCTTTATTCTCCTTTAAATCAGATCTTTTATTGTGGATAAACACAAATGTAGAAGGCAGCTGAAGGTAATGTGGTATTAGCATAATATATTCCAATTCAATTTTATTAGTAATATTGCATTAGTCCCTCCTTTGAACCTTTCCACTTTGACTAGAATGTCAACCTTGTGGTAGATTTGCTTACACCAGGCTGTCAGTTCTCCTATATTCTGCAGTCCCAAGTGACTTCTTGAGGGAAAGATAGAAAAAGAATGGAACGTAATGCAATTGGGTTGAATTATGAATGTTCTGAATGCTGCACTTCAAAGACAAACAAAACACATGAATAATCGTTTTGTAAGAAAAGTTAAGCAGCATCTTTCACCACAAGCAGAACTAAATCATACTCCTTTTCCCCAAACTCCTACAAACCAAAAGTAACACATTTCTGAAACAGATGATATGACTGGCTTAGTAGTGAAACATGGCCAGCTGTTACAGCCTTTACAAAAGACACATGCCCGACAGATGGGGAATCTCAGTTCAAATATCCCCTCCAACAGACAGGACTTTGGTGCTAGCCTTCTGCTCTTTATATTTTATAGCAACAAAAAGGGAGCTTGGGTAACATAAAAAAGACGACATACCAGCAAAAACAAGCAACTGAACGAGAGTTTTTTTTAACTTGATTAAACCATTTGTGTGCTTTGAAATAATTGTCCTGCATTCCCAAAGACCAGATGAAATTTAATACTGTCTTGGATGGTTAATTGTTTTCACCTTTATTATTAAGCAGACCACTAATTCTGTTTTAAACAATGAGTCCATTTAATTTTTAAAATGTTAAATTTTTAAAATAAAACTTATAATTTTAGTTTAAAAAAAAATCCTAGACCACAGAGAAGTTTATTTTCATTTTCAATCCATTGAGCTTGTTCTTGCTCATTCCATAACCAGTAAATTGCCTCTGGTACCACAATCAAATGGACATTAAGGAACATCTGTAGAGATAGCAACAGCTTCAGGAAGGTTTACAAAAATACAAGGGAGGAAGTAAAAGCACACCTCCAACAACAACTTACAAACCCACAACCTGTGCTACCAAAGCAGATGAGAGCAACAAGTAATTGGGAATGTTGCACATTTTTCTCCAATTCATGCACCTTATTAATTTGAAGAGTCATCAATATTCAATCTACATTTTGTAACTTGTAACTGAAAATCTGAGCATTTTCACGAAAATGACTGATGGTTCAAGGTTGCAGTTCACAGACCCTTAATGGCAATTAGGGCTGGGGAAAAACTGTTGAATTTGCAGGGTACACAAAACATGTAAATAACATATGAAAAAGGAAATAGAAAATTAAGATAGATATAATGATCTTGAATGTTTTAGAGTCAAACTACTTCTGAAGTGTATTCTCTTATATAGAAAAATGTAAAACAAGAATGTGAGAAACAAATATGTTTTAGTGATATTACTTGACAGATAAATTTTGACAGGAGCTAAAATAGAATCCATAGGGACCATCATATGTGGCAAAACAGATATTTCAGTAAAGAAGAAAGAACATGCTAAACATTCAGTGGCATATTTCTGCAAATTTTGTTGCTGATCACGAACACTGAATATTGATGACTTTGTTCTAACATCCTGTGCATTAAACAGTGTTCAGTTATTGTTACTGAATGACTGTTAGAATCTTTACTATGTTACTAATCAATGTAAGCCAAGGTTGTTTTCCTGAATAATTCTAAATTGTGCGACTGTGGGGTTGGGGGAGGAGGACATCAAATGCTGTATCATCAAAATTTGCAGATCTATCACCTTGGTTATCGAGCAATGATTCACCCACCACACCTCAAAGCACACTTCTTCCCTCCACTTCAGAATAATTGCATTTCGGCTCTTCAGCTGTAAATGGCAGGTTTACTGACACTGGCTACACAATTATTTTGTTTTAATTGATTACTAATTTAACTAAAGACTGCAATCTCCAGTTAGTGCAAAAAATCAAGAGCTTAAGCTAAGCATCACGTGTGACATGGCAAGTATATAATGCTCTGGACAAATAAACAGTTAATATGTTTACATGGACTCCTACTACAACTACCTAATTCTAAATTCCTTGGTGAGTTGTTCTCTTCCTTTCTTCTTGGAAAAGTCATGACTAAAACCTGTCAGTTTAATTTGTTACAAGCTATTCACACAATCTAGCTGTGTTGTTTACATGTAACAGTTGATTGAAATTATTATTACCCTGCAGTTTTAACAGTTCTGGAACAACACTCAATGATGGTTTGGTGATTCCAACTGCCAGGAGTGAGAGGATGTCAATTTTCCCCATTTCCCCTGAAGAACCTCCGTACACAAACTGTGAAATTTGGAAATGCAGTCAGTCAAACCCAAATCCCAAAACTACACATCTGAATCTAACTTAGTACACTTGTAATCTGTGTCACACCTGAGAACATTTTCAGGACAACTTTGAGATGGCATTGTATTAAAAATATTCTATTTGTGCTGGATCTTTATTCACCAGCTCTTTCCTTAAACACAAACCTTGCTAGCATACCACGCCATGGGCAGTGGCTGTCCTTCACTCTCATGTGACTACTTGTGTTATGCAGTGAAATTTATACCCAGTTATGTTCAACTTTCTGAGAGATTAGTTTTAACTTTACTGGTAGTTCTAAAGCTACAGTTAATTCTGAAATGTCCGTTGGTCACCAGCATCAAATGATTTATCCTCCCTCTTTATGAAAGATTTCCTAACCACATCAAAACTTCAGTATGTCACATATCTTTCTTCAAAAGGTCACACAATTATCAATGTGATTTGGGACTATCTCCATATTACTGCAAATATTACTGAGTACTCAGATATAAAGCATGATGTCCTTAGTTTCCTTCCAATTCCACTTGGTTAGTTGCTCTCAGCCATGCAGTAGTCAGAATACTGCAAAAAAGCTCAGAGGGTTGGGGTGAAATACTTTCAGAAGGGAACATTTCAAAATCAGTTCTAACTGTAATATTATGGAATGCATCTTCAAAAGAGAAGGAAAGACAAATTAAGAGCATCACTGAAATTGCAATTTAGAACAGATCAATGAGAGTCACTAGTAAATTGTGTAAGAACTTCAGTAGAAACACTTGCAGTGAGGAATCCAGTGAACATGTCACTTTTCACAAATGGAAACATCCAAGTCAACAGCCTCATTTGTAACATCCCTGCAGAAAAACTCAGACATCTGTACAATGGAGCTTTTATTTCTTCTTAAGTGGTTACAATGTCTTGGGTGCCTTAAAGAGTCATCTATTTAAATTTGATGATCAGAGATGAATTTCAAAGCTCCATCATCAGGATTAGTATCAGTAACCCTAAACCGCTCTTTCCTGGGCTTCCTAAATTCACAGGAAGTAATACCTCATTTCAATTCCTCTTATTTCCCAGGCTTCAAAGTTCAACAAACAAAATTGATGCAAACACTACAAGATACATGCACACAAATTACACAGGAACACAAGCAGAAATAATGTCAAAAATTATAAAAATAGAAATTTGAAATATTCAGGAAGATGGAGAGTTTGAAATTCAAATCAAGCTTTTAGACCACAAATGCATAAAACCATCTACATAACGTACTAACAGTTAGCTAAAGCTTTGTGATATTTATATGATAAAACATCACATCAATTCATGTATTATGTTACAGCTCAAACACTATTTGAAGGTGATGCCTTATACTGACATATGATCAGCATCAGATTATTTGACAAGAGGCGTCAGAGTCCAGTCCCACACCAAAGAGATCAAGGCACATATCTACTATATTGACATTTCCACTTTCATGGCTTCAAAATTAATTTTAGTACTGAATCTATGATGATTCAGCACAGGAATGCTTGCCAATATTGGTTTTGGGAATCACATTTTTTCTTAGCTATTTTCTCGCCTTGCCTAATGATGACATTCAATAATTGCTCTAAAACACATTTATGTAAGTGTAATTTTTGAATGTTGTTCCTGCAGCTTGCTGATAGCAAGTTACTCATCCATGGTTACACCAAAACTGAAATGGTCTCAAACCCCAGGTCCATAAACAATACTGCTAGAAGAGATCACCTGTTAGTATTTGGAAGGATATGGTGAGGATTTTGCATTTGCTACATCTACACCGTGGCTGTGGCCACACCTGGAGATAGCACATCCTCCAGTATACTTTAAATCACCTCTAGATTACTTATAATACCTAATACAATGTAAATACTATGTAAAATGGTTGTTATATTGCATTGTTTAGGGAATAATTACCAGAAAAAAAAGTCTGTACATGCTCGAACAACAAGTGCTGGAAGAGCACTTCCGGGTTTTCTCGATTCACGGTTGGTTGAATTCGCGGATGCAGAACTCGCGGATAAGGAGGGCCGACCGTATGTGTATTTAATATGAGACAAATACCATCAGAAGTAACCACTTCATGTAAAAAGGCTATTTTTAATGGATCAAAACAATTATCATTTTTAGGATGCTTTTCAACAAAGTACATTTCTGTAGGTTCTAGGCTAGACATGATTCCAGGTGTCTGTTGACAACAATTGAAGATTTTATGTGAGCAAATTGGTTTTTTTAAACCCTCACCATATATAAGACTATGTAACAAGGTGTACCACATTATCAGCTCAGTGGTCCAAGGCAATGACGATTCTAGGCAAACTAGAGGTAACAACTTGAGAGCAAACTAGAGGTAACAACTTGAGACACACTCAATGCAGTTTAGCAGAACCACTGGAAAGAATATTGTGCACAGAACATTTCTGTTACTCTATAGATAACTTCTATTGAAACAAGCTGCTATGCTTTATTTAATCATTCTTAAGTGCCTCCTAATATGAAAGGTGCACATGAATTTAGCTCCTCAGTGATACTCCAATTATCAAACAGCCAACTTGCACTTATTTCTAAGCTTCTACACAAACAAAGAGCCAATTAATTCCAAACAGCATAATAGCATCTTGCTTCATTGTTTGTTATTAGTGGAGAAAATTAAAATCTGAGTTAAAAATTCATTAACCATGCATTTTCATTTCAGGTTTAAACGTTGGCAACAGTGCACTGGACCTCAGGCATAACAACCAAGAAACCTGGTATTGTGGGAAATAAACAAATTTACACTTAACTATTGGTTGTACAGTATAAAAGTAAAACAAAATAACAATTATTGGGGGTGTTTTCACCTATCTGTCAGAATTTTAAGAGAGTATCATTCTTTTTCACCTTTCTCCTGTTCTATAAACCTTGTTAAGTCATCATTCTTCAATAGAATGAGCTCAGGACTTGCTTGTTCTGATGATGTGATAATAATGCCACCATATTTCTCAGCTAGTATCACTACTTTCACAAATATTGATATATTAGGATCAGAAAAAGAATACTTCAACCAGGGATGCATCTTTAAACAATTTTGTCATTGACAGAACATACTGAGTATTTGTTCATTGTCGTACATGATAATGCCTCAGTTTCATATATCAATAGTTTCAAAAAACACCTGTTTTGTGTGTAAATGTTCACCTTCTCAAAATTCCTGTCAAAACAACATAATTGTCCACTTACTTGCTTATCTGCTAATCATAAGGTGGCTTGAAAAATAATATTTACGTACAGCTAATTTTAATTAAGCGTACCATAACTTTATTCTCTTTCCTAGAAAGGAAGGTGCATCAAAGTATTTTGAAAATCTCCTGGTTGCCACAAAAAATAATACCTACCATAATATGCAGTTCCATGGATTCCAGCAACATGCTGTTAGCTTTGTCAATTGTAATCATATCAAAAGTATTCTTGTGCAAGTTTGGACATCAACAGGCTAGATCAGTAAGTATTGTTGTCATGAATCTTGGTTAAATGCATGTTCTCGTGCAAGGTAGATAGTCACTACATATATCGTAGATGCAAAAATCATTTACTCTTTTCCACTCTCTTCACTGAACCACAGCTTAAAGATAATTACATCACTCAACTCAACACAAAGTGATTTTGAAGCAGAAAACTTTGGTCAACATGGCATGAAATCCAGCTAGCCTGTGCAATTGCCCACTGAACTTTCAGGGGAGCAATTACTGTTTATTATCACTTGTAAACATTTGATTTGGATGTATTTCAGCATTATCAATCAAACATTCAAAACACTGCTTGGAGATGACCGCATTTTATGTCAGTATATGCCATCAGGCAATGTAATTGAGAGTGGCGTTAAAGAAGGACATTACGACATTCTTATGATTCCAAATTTGCAGCCAAACTGAAACTGAATTTTATATTCCAGTTCCCACTCATTTATCTATGTGGTCAAACACTGAATGGGCAGAACTCAATTTTGGTTATGGCAGCAATGAAACAATGCCTGGAATTATTCACAATTACTGTTTTCTCAGATAAGACACGGTAACCTATACCACGGACATGGTTATAGTAAGGGTGCCATGGTGGCACTGCAGTTAGTGCATCACTTTACAGTGCCAGTGAACACCAGATCAGGGCCCAATTCTTGTGCTGCCTGTAAGGAGTTGGTCGTTTCTCCCCATGACCACATGGAATTCTCTGGGAGCTCCAGCTTCCTCCCACATTCCAAAAGACGTCAGGTTAGGGTTAACAAGTTGTGGGCGTACTACGCTGGTGCCGGAAGCATGATGACAATTTGCAGGCATCCCATCACAATCCTCTCTGACAGACACTTTTCACAGTATGTTTTAATGTCCATATGAAAAATAAAGCTAATCTTTACTGTACTGATTGGACATTGTGAATGTGTTTTTGAATAAGCTAGAACAGTAAACTGCTATAAATGAAAACTAGAAATGCAGACACCGGAAATCTGAGCTGGAAATGGACAATTAACTCAATGCTGTCTAAGCTGTTAAGTGTTCCATCATTTTTCATTTCTATTACAATGATTTGTTGCCTTGCAAATATTACAAAAATTCATTTTTGTTATTATAGATATGACATCATCTTAAAATTAAAATAAATTCATTCTTAAGATTATTCCCAAGGACAATAAATAAATCTTTATTTAACCATGCCAATGTACCATTAGGTATATAATTATTGAAACTCAACATGAAAACCTTGCATCAGTTCTAAATTCATATTTCTCCACTCCAATATTGTCCCCCCCAATGGCATCTCCATTTTCCTTTACTCCTTCCTTTCCCACTTCACGTTGCATTATAAGCATACATGTTTATGCTGCATTTAGTTTTCTTCTTCTAAATCACTGCATCCATTATTAATAGCTAAGGGCTTCGTATTGATTCCTATGGTACTCCAAACCTATTACAAACCTATTTATTCTTATTCCATTTCCTGTCCTTCAACTAATCCACTATCCCTGCTAATAAACCATTATTTTATCAGTACAACAGGTTTTAAGATAACACTTATTAAGAGCACTCAGGATGGGGCTGCTGGTAGATTCTGGGTATATAAATACTGCTGTAAGTCTAAGTAAAAAAAAAATACTAAGTGCCAATTTGTGCTCAGCTTCTACCTGATTACCTCTATTGCAAAGGATGGGTCTGGCCATATTGCCATGACAAATTACACTCAAATTCTTGTCCTGATGGAGAATCTTAGCCAGAAACATCAATCGTTTATCTCTCTCTACACGTGCTGTCCGACCTGCTGAGTTCTTCCAGCATTTTGTGTGTGTAGAACCAACACCCTATTTGGCTGATGTTAAGAAATGTTTCCCCATCAAATCTTTATGTATAGGAGTCTCAAGGCAGCTGCCACGGGAAAGAGAGCACCATCCATTTCATGCAATATGCATTTGTCACGTAAGTCTGGAATGGATGCGATTGTCCTTTTTGAGGTTCATCTCAAGAAAGTCCATAACATGACTGTTTCAACAGTTTTACTAGAGGCCCCTTCTGAGACAAGAATCAGCTATTGCTATATGATGCTCAACTCAGTGGAAAGCATACTTTGTTTTGCTCAAGATTTGCTGGAATTCCAGGGCAAGGACTGAATGATGCAGAATGGCACATTCCAAGATGTAGCAAAGGCAACAATCCCATCCCTGCATACTGAATAGCTGGGCTATGCATATATATTTCTCAAATTCATAGCTCAAATTCTGATTTAGATTTATCAAATGTGCACAAAAACATACAGTGAAATGTGTCATTTGTGTTAAGCACCAACACACTCAGAGATGTACTGGGAGCAGTCTGCAAGTGTTGCCATATATTCCAGAGCCTACAAGGTTCAGTAGGACAATAATAACAACAGGACAGAACAAGGCAACAACAGTAAAACAAGCCTCTTCCCACCCCCTCAATGAGGCTGCTTCTGGGCCTCCATTCCTCGACCCCAGAGCTTCAGACAACCTCAGACTCGACGTCCAGGCTTGTCTAACAGTCTTCAATCTTCAGGTTTTCTACCTCCGAGCTCACCGAGCTTTCATCAGTCCTACTGAAGGGTCTCGGCCTGAAACATCGACTGTACTCTTTTTCATAGATGCTGCCTAGCCTGCTGAGTTCCTCCAGCATTTTGTGTGTGTTGCTTGGTTTTCCAGCATCTGCAGATTTTCTCATTTGTGTTTGAACTTCAACCTTGAATTTTGGCCTCAGGCCTCTACCAACCTCTGGGTATCGAACCCAGGACTCGCCAAGCACAAGTTTGACCTTCGTGCCCTGACTTCTGGACTTGCTTGCATGGACCCTGATCTCAGTAACCTAGGATGGGGGTGGGTAAGGGGGCACACACAGGCCCTTGCAACTCCTGCTCAAACAGACCTCCTCATTCAGGTCCTAAGCTTCTGCTGACCCAACCTCTGGGATTGCTGACCTTTGACCATGGAGACTTTGGTCCTCAATTTCTGGACTCGCAAAAACCTCCAAGTTTAGTGAGCTGCAGGGTCACCAGTCCTCACAATTCATGCCCATGTGTCTTCTGACTTGAGGATCACTGATCTCCTCAGCCGCTGCTGACCAAACTCCAGGACAGCTGACTTTTGATTGCACTGCACTCCAGCTTGGACTCCAAACACTGGCTCCTGCCCTGATTCTTCATCTTCTCTCATCCCTGTCCTTAACCCCAACCTGACCCCCAACTTCCCACGCTATCCCCTAAATTATCCCTACAAACACAGACACTGGCTCCTGCCCCTGACCTCTAACTCTCCTCACCCCTCCCTAAACCCTAACTTGACCCCCAACTCCCCACACTGTCTCCAAGAACATCCCTATGAGCTAATAAAAAACAAACAAGTCTGAGCCACTTTTAATGGACTTTGCAGCTGTGTCAGCTGACTAGAATTTCAAACTGGAATATCTGAAAAACATAGTGCAAAGTAATCTGAAGATAATAAGCAAATGTAATATGAGGTTCAGTGAATTAAAACAAAGATTTCTAAATTTTATGAATGAAGTCTGAAATGTTGCCACCTAAGGAGATCTTGCCAAGAACAACATGTTTCAAGAGAACGGTTAAATACAATAATACAAATATCGCCAGTGGTAACAATGGCCTCCAATCAGGAGGCAACAATTGTCACTCCTCCATCCTGGATATTCAGCAGCTGGAAGGCAACTTCATCAGCACTGAAGTCCAATACCACTGGCAGCTGTCGCGTCACAGTAGACGTAATGTACAAAAATGCTCTTCTTTGCCTCATTGATATGTATGCCCTGACTCTGACCAGTGAACTTCTTCAGGCTGTTTTCCAGCAATACTCACTGCTGCTGGCAGTGTCTCATCTTGTCAATTTGGACATTAACTTCAACAGCATTGACAATGCAGCTGCATAGTCTGGGAGATTTGACAACAAACTGGACACCACATCTGGATTTGTAACTGAAACAGTAAAAGGTGTGAATGCAGCATCCTGGCAATACACCTGGTTGAGACCAGATTAGTAAATCTAGTCCCAGTATGATCCACCTCTGACATGCCAGTATTTAGCCCACAAGAGTACAAGATATAGGAGCAAAATTAGCCCTCTTGGACCATTGAGTCTGCTTTGCCATTTCATCATGGCTGATCCAGTTTTCCTCTCAGCCCCAATCTTCTATCTTCTCCCTATATCTCTTCACGCCCTGACCAATCATAAATCTATCAAGCTCTGCTTTAAATATACATAAATACTTGGCCTCCACAGCTGCCTGTGACCAAGAATTCCACAGATTCCCCACTCTGTAGATAAAGAAATTCTTCCTCATTTCCATTCTAAAGGGGTGCCACTCTATTCTGAGGCTGTGTCCTCTGGACTTAGACTATCCCACCCTAGGAAACATCCTCTCCACATCCACTCTATCAAGGCCTTTCACCATTTGATAGGTTTCAATGAGATCATCCCCCATTCTTCTCAATTCTAGTGAATACAGGCCCAGAGCCATCAAACGCTCTTCATATGACAAGCCATTCAATCCTGGACTTTGAACAATGTATCCTGCTGGATTACCGTGATCTACAGGAAGGCAAGGAGGCTGACAGGAAAGAGCTGTAAGCCAAATGTGAAATTGTTAACCCCAGAATACACAGTGGAACTTAAAAGAAATTAAAGAGAGTTGAGGCTAGGAAACCCTAATTCCAATGCACTGGGTAGTAAGCAATTAAAATAAACATCATGATATTTGTCATTCTCAAATGGCATTTAAAAACCAAGAAAGAATCTTGATTAAGAAGAGTGAGAGGGAATTGTGCAATTTCTAGAAATCTGTTGCAGCTGCAATCAATGGGGATGAATTTTCTTGTGGGCATACTTAATAAAATAAATCTCATGGCTATATATGGTCACATATGTACTTTGATAATCAACTTTACTTTGAGCTTCACCATAAAAAATTATGCCCCCTCTTATTACCCATTTCCATGCTGAGAAAAGGTCTCTGATTTTCAGAGGAAAAGTAAAGAGAAGGGATGTCAGAGGTAAGTTTATTTCCCCAACAGAGAGCGGTATGTGCGTAGAACACCCTGCCAAGGGTGGTGGTAAAGGCAGATATATTAGGGACATACAAGAAACTTTTAGATAGGCATATGGATGATGGAAAGATGGAGGGCTGTGTAGGAGGAAAAGGTTGGGTTGATCTTTGATTAGGTGAAAAGGTTGGCACAACATCATGGGCCTAAGGTGCAGCCCAATGCTGTAGTGTTCTATGTTCTACTCATGGATACTCCAGTATTTTCCAAAGGCTGTATAAGTGAGGGAGGAGAAAAGGTACACACTTGTTTAGTCAGTTTTGATCAGGTGAAAACATTTGCTAAGCTATTGTACATGTACTTGATGGATATCCTCTCAAGATTGGGACCTGAGGGACAGAATCTACATTTTGATATTGAAGTTCTACATAAACATCAGTAGTGCAACCCAAATTATTCAGTTGGAAATAGGAAGTATCATGATTGAATCTGGAGTTCCGCAAATTTGCCTGCTCCTCTCTGTCTTACTTCTGTGCCATATTGGGCCTTTTGCATAAGGCAGGTGATGATCTCAGACAACTGAGGCTTTCAAATCAAAGCCTTCCTGTACATGGACAGCAATGTCAAGTTCTGTTTGGGACCAGACTGAAAATTGATATGTATCTGCCTTATGTTTAAAATTGCCAGAGACCAGGTTGAATAGCACTAAACTGATGTTATGTTCTTTGGTAACTAACTCGACCAATTCTGTTTACTTCACTAATTCGTCTAGTTACCTGAAGGGGCTGAGTATATGATTCAGAGGTGAGACAAGACATGCATCAAGCATTGGATAATTTGCATCATCAAAATTGAACAGAAACTGGAATTGTGGAAGCAGCGGACACTTCCAATTGCAAGGAAGAATCTGGTTACCAGGTGGGAGATGCTCTCAGCATGGCTGTGGCCCATTCCCACCTTTGAACTACAGAAATCACCTGTCTTCCATTTTATTTACAGATGAAAGAAGGATCCTTTTTGCCGAAAAATGAAAACACAAATCTTTAGAGGCAGAGGAAAACTACAACCAAGGTCCTCATTCTGTTGGTTACCTTTGTGCATAACTCCATCAGGCTGTTAGAACAGCACAGGAATACAGATTGCAAGTGTTGATGCTCCCCCTGTTTTCATTATTGCAAAGGATCCGGTCTGACCATGTTGCTATGGAACTTTCCTTTCAGCAAGACTGCCCTTCCCACCTGGCATGATGAGAGGGGGTCCTGCTGAAATGAACAGAGAAGGCTGTGCATAAGAAAAGCCTTGAGAACATGTCACTCAGGCAATGGCCTGTATGAAAATGTCCTCAAAGTCTCACAGGATCCTACTGATTGGTTCCTGGACAGACTTTCAAAATCATTTGGTAGAATCACCTTTCACTGAAACATTCAATCACGAAAGCATTGCTTTATTGGTGTTAAGGGCCCACCTTATAATGAGTTTGAGGCAGTTGCTGAGAGACCATCATCCATACCCTTGTGGAATGAACGTTTGTCAAGTAAGCCATGAAAAATGTCACATTCTCTGTGGGCTCTTCCCAGGGGCTCAACTGTTGCTTACACACCAGCGCAATGAAAGGTGCATTTTGGTCTGCTCCAAACCCGTTGAGTCCAGTGCAATTAACTATCGGCAATTGAGTTGTGCACATTGGCACAGTGAAGGTACCAGTCTACATGCCGTGAACACAATGAATAGTGATGCCACCACTGCAAATACTCTATGGGAAAAAGTTATAGTTGAAGGAGGAAGTTTTGTTTAAGGTTGTTTGTGAGTAACTGCATTGCCATTTTCACAAATTCTGTACTAGTGACTTCCATGGCTTCAAGAGATCACAAAGTAATAAAAGTTCTTTTTAAGTAAAAAAGTTCTTTTTGCAAGTAGGAACTATAACAGCCATTCCATGTGTGCAAAGGTCCCCAAAAAAGGCAACACAAAATGTCCAAAGTGTCTGTGTTTGAAGTTTGAAGTGGGGGAGAAAAGGAGAAATTGAGTAAAATTGTCTTGCTCTACTTAAGATTATCAGAACGAGAAGCAGGTTGAGTAAAATACAAAAGGGTGAGTTATAGAGTAGACCTACAGAATCTCTTCGTGTTTAAGCAAGTTCAGGTATCCAAAACTGTGCAGATGAGGGTGAGGGTACTGGGGGGGGGGGGGGGGGGGTGGCATAGAATGTGCAAATATATCATTCAGGTAATTGTAGAAAGTATTTTAAAATTTCCTTTTTTAAATACAAGAGAATTATAATACACAAACACTCATTTGTCCTATTTATCTATAGGACCACATTGCCAAGCAGTTAACATGGCTTACTATATTAAAATATTAATATGATATCAAATGTTATGCATTAAACCATAAGATTTTCAGGATATTTTCATTTACTGACATAAGGGTTTGTTTGTAAACTGTTTAAATGCATATTAATTCAAGTAATTTCCCTTCACAGCAGTGGGGAGACTATAAATAAAACAACACATGAACATATGGAATCATGAAGAGCAACAAAGGTTTCCACGCCAAACTCCACATTCATAAAAATCCAAAAGTTTTTCTACATTGTTCCAGGCAATAATGATACAGATACTCAATAATTACAAGCTTTTACAATAAATACAGAAAGTAATCTGAAATATTTTATTAAAATTAAACCAGAATAATGTGGATAAGTTATGATAGTGGGAAGAAATTGTGGACAACTGGAAGATGATATTGTGCAGAAATAAAATAGGTTCTAGAAGATAGGACATGAATACTCAAAGGAAGGCAATCCACTACAGACCAGGAATTAATCAGTAATGTACTTTCAGTGGGATGGAGGGTACTCTCAGGACTACATTCATGAGTAAATCGCAAATATATGGAGCTATTTAATTTTTATTTACAGATACAGCCTGGCTAACAGGCCCTTCTGGCCTAACAAACCTGGACCATCCAATTACATCCATGTGACGAACTAATCCACTAAGCCGTTAAGTCTTTAGACTTGCTGGGCCTTTGGAATGAAAGGAACTTGCACAGAATCCACGTGATGACAGTATGGAGTTGCTTCAGATGTAAGCACTGATTACTTTATTCTTAAGTCTTAATGCACTGACATGTCTAAGAGTCTCACAATGGTAAAAGGGCAAAGACCACATTTTTGGCAGCAATGAAAATGAAGCAGTATGTTTATATGTATAGTACACAAGTGCAGAGGTGGGCAAAAGAATATTTCACCATCAGAATGACGTTTCAAAAGTAGTTCAAAGTAAATTTATTATCAAAGTACATGTATGTCGCCATATACAAACCTGGTATTTGTTTCTTGCAAGCATCTTCAATAAATCCGAGAACCATAATAGAATCAATGAAAAACCACACCCAACAGGGTATCCAAACAACCAATATGCAAAAGACAACAACTGTGCAAAGAACAATGGAGCCAGAACTCATGTTAAAAATGACTCCATGCTTATTTCATTGGAGAATAATTACAGTGACCTCCAAAAATGGGCATGAAATAATTTTTGAATGGAACAAAGTTGAAGATGAAGCTCAGAAGATGTGTACAAAATGAAACTGCTGAGTGCCTGTCTATATCAATGGCAAAATGCATTATGGCCAATAATTTCGGTTAATCTGGAGCCAGCATATGCATATGCTGTACCAAGATGAACCCAGCATTTTGGTGTATGGACCACAGAAATAGTAACAACGTAAGCAGTGAAACATGAGAAGAAAATCAAAAATTAATTTTAATTGGCTAATTATTTTTATTGTCTGTCTAAAAAACTCAGTAAACTTTCATCCAAGATCTCCAAGAAAAGGAACAGGTAAAAATCTGCACTGGGCCACTCAAGTGCAGTACAGTGCAAAGACACAAATATCTATAAATTTTAAAAATAATAGTGTAAAAAAGAAATAATGATGCAGAGCTCATGAATCTGATGGTGAAGGGAAGAAACTTATTCTTAAATCATCGAGTGTGGGACTTTGGGCTCCTGTACCCTCCCTGATGGTAAAAATAAGAAAAGGGAATGCCTCAGATGGTGAGGTTCTTTCATGATGGATGACAAATCTTGTCAGCAGTGGCTACATGTTTTCTTCATTGATCTTAAACATTAAAGTAAATCAAGCTCATCTCAAAAAGAAATGTTACAACTTTTGCTGTGTGGCATTTAACTATTATAGTAAATATTTTGCTGCTCATCTGTTATGAATGCAGCATTTCAGTGGAGCTTCAAGACTAAATGACAAAATAGATTAGAAATGAAAGATTTCAAAGATTTAGACATTATCCTGAACCTTATCTAACATCCAATTCAAAAAAGGTACTGGAATTAAAAAGACAGGCTGTAGAAATGTTACTCCCCTACCCTTCTGTTGAATGTTGCATATGAAAAGGAGCGTGTTTCCCACTGCTTCTATGTTCGGCAGGACGCCTGCCTTATCAGTTTTATATTTCAATATGAAAATGGGTTTGTGGCATATAATCCATAATTCTAGATGCTTCATTTATGGAATAATGTTTCTAATCATTCATCCCTCTTTACTCATAATTTTGTATACACGCTAACTGGGTGACTGACTAGTTTGAAATTTTGGCAAAAGTCTCCTGCTTCAATTAAGTGGTATAGTATTCCACATAAATGAAGGGAATCCTGGTTTTTTCCTCGACTTTTTTTTGTTCTTTAAAAGATCCCAAATAAGCAGCTGTCCCTATTAACCAAAAGCCACTGTACATTTTCAGAACACCAATCCCCAATCTCCCTCAAAGACATTGTAGGGGCTCTGGCAGGGAATCTTCCGTCAGAGCAGAGATACTGGTAAATAGAAGGTTAGCTGATAGTGTGCCTTTATTATGAAACACTGCAAGGATAAGTCAGGGAATCACAAGATAGTCAGCCTAATGTTAGTGGTGGGAAATTTACTGGAGGGAGTTCTGAGTGACAGAATCTAGTTGTATTTGGAAAAACATGGATTGATTAAATAGCAGGGCTTGTGCATGGACAATTGTATCTCAGGAATTTGATATAGTTTTTTTGAATGAAGGGGATTTATGAAGGCGGGATGGTGGTCCCACATGGCAGGCTCATTGGGAAGGTCAAGTCATATTGGATCTTGAGTGAGCAAAAGAAATGTATGTAAAATTGGCCTGATAGGAGGAGTCAGAGGGTGGTAGTTAAGAGGTATTGTTCAGATTGGAGGCCCAAGACCACATACATGGTGCTGGGTTTATTGCTCTGAATCATGACCCATCTATGTGATTAAAGATTGTATTTGTGTGCATCTAAATCTTTTTTAGTTGTGGACAAATGCAACAAAAAGTTTGTGAGCCCTTTGCAATCACCTTGTTTTCTGCATTAATTACTCACAAGATGTGGTCTGATCTTCATCTAGATCGCAATAATAGACAAACACAATCTGCATAAACTAATAACACACAAATAATTGTACTTTTCATGTCTTTACTAAACACAGTATTTAGTCATTCACAGTCCAGGCTGGAAAAAAGTATGTGAACTCTTCTATTTAATAACTGGTAAGAACCTCCTTCCCACAAGTTTTCCTCTTTTTAAAACATTCTGTTGTTGATTTACTCTTGCATTTTGGGTCACTGTCTTGTTGCATCATCTAACTTCTATTAAGCTTCAGTTGATGAACATTCTCCTGCAAAATGTCCTGATATAATTTTGAATTCATTGTTCCCTCAATGACTGCAGCTGCCCAGGCCCTGAGGCAGCAAAGCAGCCCAATATGTGATGCTCCTTCCACCACACTTCACAATTGGAATGAAGTTTTAGTGTTGGCGTGCAGTGCCCTTTTCCCTCCAAACATAGTGGTGTGTGTTTCTGCCAAAAAGTTCAACTTTTATCTCTTCAGTCCACAAAACATTGTCACAGATGTGTTAGGGAACATCCAAGTGGTCTTTTGCAAACTTGAGACGTGCAGCAAGTTTTTTTGGAGAGCAATGGTTTTCTCCATGGTGTCCTTCCATGAACACCATCCTTATTCAGTGTTATTCTTATAGTGAGCACATTAACAGAGAATTTAGCAAGTTTGAGAGATTTCTGCAGGTCTTTTGCTGTTACCCTTAGGTTCCTTTTCACCTCCATCAAAATTGCACATTATGCTCTTGATGTGATCTTTGCAGGATGTCCACTCCTAAGGAGAGTAGCAACAGCACTGAATTTCCTCTATTTGAACACAAATCCTCTTACTGTGGACGGAAAAACACTCAGATCTTTAGAAATGCTTTTGTAGCCTTTTACAGCTTCATGCATCTCTACAATTCTTCTTCTAAGGTTGTTTTGATCGAGGCATGCTGTACATAAACATATCTTCCTTAATAGCAGACTCTGTCAAGTGTGTGTGTGTGTGTGTGTGTGTATATGGTGGTGGACTTTAGGAGATCTAGGCCTCCTATGGAGCCAGTGATCATTAATGGAGAATGTGTGGAGCAGGTTAAGACCTACAAGTATCTGGGAGTACAGTTAGACGAGAAGCTAGACTGGACTGCCAACACAGATGCCTTGTGCAGGAAGGCACAGAGTCGACTGTACTTCCTAAGAAGGATGGCGTCATTCAATGTCTGTAGTGAGATGCTGAAGATGTTCTATAGGTCAGTTGTGGAGAGCGCCCTCTTCTTTGTGGTGGCGTGTTGGGGAGGAAGCATTAAGAAGAGGGACGCCTCACGTCTTAATAAGCTGGTAAGGAAGGCGGGCTCTGTCGTGGGCAAAGTACTGGAGAGTTTAACATCGGTAGCTGAGCGAAGGGCGCTGAGTAGGCTACGGTCAATTATGGATAACTCTGAACATCCTCTACATAGCACCATCCAGAGACAGAGAAGCAGTTTCAGCGACAGGTTACTATCGATGCAATGCTCCTCAGACAGGATGAAGAGGTCAATACTCCCCAATGCCATTAGGCTTTACAATTCTACCGCCAGGACTTAAGAACTTTTTAAAAGCTATTATTAATGCTTTTTGAGATAGTGATTTAGATGAATATCATATTTTTTACTGAGTTAAGTATTGTATGTAATTAGTTTTGCTACAACAAGTGTATGGGACATTGGAAAAAAAGTTGAATTTCCCCATGGGGATGAATAAAGTATCTATCTATCTATATATATATACATACACATATATATATACATACATACATGCATACATATATACACACATACACACACGTACGTGTGATTTATTTACATCCCATACCTCCAATCTCATCTCAATGATTGGAGCACCTGATTCCAAATAGCTTTTGTAGAATCCCAGAGGTTCACATACATGTTTTTGAACCTGAACTGTGATTGTTTAAATGGTGTACTCAGTATCGATGAGAAGTACAATTGTTTGTATGTTATTAGTTTAGTCAGATTGTGTTTGTTAGTTATTGTGATATAGTTGAAGGTCAGGCCACATTTTATGAGTGATTAATGCAGAAAACCAGCTAAATGTAAAAGGTTCACACACTTTTTCTTGCAACTGTTTATTAACAATTCGTATGACACTGTAGTTAGCAATGGTCAGTAAGCTTGTAGATAACACCATAATTTCTGATGTAGTGAGCAGTATAAGATGGTTGTCTAAGATTACAAAATGATGTAGATGAATTGGAGAAGTGGGCCAAGGAATGGCAGGAGAATTTCAATTCAGACAAGTAGAGGTGTTCACGATGGCAAGTTAAGCCAGGGAAGGACAAGCACAATAAACCGCAGGACCCTGCAGTGCTATAGAACACAGAGAATCAGGAGTACGGGTACATGCCTTGAAAGTGGCAACACAGGTAGATAGGTTAGCGAGGAGGGTGATTGGCCTTCATTGGTCAGGGCACTGAGTATACAAGTTAGGATGCCATGTTGCAACTGTACAACACGGAGCATAGTGCTCAGTCTTCATCATCCAGCTATAAAAAGAGTATCATGAAGCTGAAAAAGGTGCAGAAGAGATTCACGACAACGTTACCTGAACTGGAGAGCCAAGATAGGCTGTGACTTATTCTTCTTGGAGCATTGGAAGCTGAATGGTAGCATCATAGAGGCAGAAAATATTATAAGGTTGATGGTCAGAGTCTTTTTCCCAGAGAAGTGGAGTCTAAAACTGGATAAAGATTTCTGAGAGTGGAAAGATTTAAAAGGGACACAAAGGGCAACTTTTTCCAGAGAGTAGTGGGTGAAAAGAACAAGTTGCCAGAGGAAGTTGCAGAGCTGGGTACAATTATAATGTTTAAAAGATACTGGAACGTAGAAAGACTGGGTTTCAGAGGGATATGGGCCAAATGCCGGTAAATGGGACTAGCTGGGGTAAACATCTTGGGCAGCATGGACAAGTTGGGCCAAAGGACATGTTTTAGTGCTGTACTTCATGACTGGAGCACTTCATCCACTGAAATTTTGGAAGAACTTTCAATTGACAATAGTTGAGGATGGTAACCATCTTCAAGTGACCAATTATGGATGGGTCAATGAATGGTAAACCTTCCTCACAAGACCCATATGCCAAGAAAAAATAATAATAGTTTCAATGAGAACAAGGGTATCAAAATGGAGCAGAAAGAATAATTAAGCAGACTGAGAGCTTCAAAAATATTTCAATGAACTGCAAATGAAGGAGGTAGAACTTGAAATTAATAGAATGTACGAAAAAAAAGGTATTACCTGGGATTCGGATAAAAATGGGAAAAACCATGAGAGATCATGGGGTCAAAGGTATGTTAAAGGTTAGCTTTATTTGTCAAAACTGTGAAATGTGTAATTGCAGTCAACAACCAACACAGTCCATGGATGTACTGGGGTCAGTGCACAAGTGTTGCCACACTTCTAGTATTAATATATAATACTACAACTTATTAACCCTAATCCGTATATTTCTGGAATGTGGGAGGAAACCAGAGCATCTGGAGGAAACCCATGCTGTCATGGGGAGTATGTACAAACTCTTACAGATTTGAACCAGAGTGTTGGCACTGTAAAAGTGTTACAGCACCATGCCACCCACCAATAAATATAAGCAAATGAAGAAAAAAGATGAGAAGTGAAATGTAGACACAGCAAACTAGAGAGGGAACAAGATCAGCCAAAATAGTAGATGAAATCTACCTAGTTCAGAAACAATCTGTATAAAGATCAAAGTGGGGATTAAGTGAAGGCAAAAACCTCAGGCTAGGAATTTAGTGTGAAACAGAGAACAGTTATTTTAAAGATAAAGCAGTAAAATACACTTAAATATTCAGAAAAGGTAATGACTAACACAGGAACAGAAATTTCTTGAGACAGTTTTGTCATTCGATTAAATTAATGGTTTATCTAAATTTCATCAATGTATTGGTTCAATTTAGTCTTAACCTTTTGTAAAGGCTTAAGTAAAATTTGGTAATGAGGAAACTATTACCATTTGGTAATGAAGAAATGCCATCACAATTCTGTTAAGAGAAGGTTTAGTTAGCTCGGCTGGGAGGTGTTAAGTACAAGACAACATGACAAAAAGCCAAGCTTCTTCAAAAGCATGATGAAACCTTTTGGCAAACCAATGAAAGCAAAAGCTTCAATTCCAATTGCAAAGACTCATTTGGTAGAGGAACCATTCTGATGTGATTTATTGCAGAGGCTGTTGGTCAGTGCTGTGAGGGACAGGGAGAATACTCTATGATCTCGCAGGTAATGAAACATTTCGCAAAATTAAAGACATAACCAGAATTCATATATTAAATATCACATCCTTTACAAGGTGCCCCAAAACCTTACAATACCAACGAAGTACTTTTGAAGTGTTCCAAAGTTGGAAATGAAGAGCCAATTTCTGCACATTTGGACTTTGTAAACAGCAACTTGATAATAACTGTATGAGGAAATCTGCAGATGCTGGAAATTCAAACAACACACACAAAATGCTGGTGAAACACAGCAGGCCAGGCAGCATCTTTGGGAAGAAGCACAGTCAACGTTTCGGGTCGAGACTCTTCGTCAGGACTAACTGAAAGAAAAGATAGTAAGAGATTTGAAAGTGAGGGGGAGGGGGAGATCTGAAATGATAGGAGAAGACAGGAGGGGGAGGGATGAAGCTACGAGCTCGAAAGTTGATTGGCAAAAGGATACAGAGCTGGAGAAGGGAGAGGACCATGGGACGGGAGGCCTAGGGAGAAAGAAAGGGGGAAGGGAGCACCAGAGGGAGATGGAGAACAGGCAAGGAGTGATTGTGAGAGGGGCAGAGAGAAAAAGAGAGGGTGGGGGAGAATGAATGAATGAATGAATAAATAAATAAGGAATGGGGTAAGAAGGGGAGCAGACACTGTGACACTGTTCATACTTGGAGGTGTTATGGATTGAATGTAATACTGTAAATACTAAGAGATTTTGTTTGGTGCATTAAACTCTTGTTGCTGCAAAGATCAGGTCAGAAGCAATGGCATTAATGGAGGAAGGAAGTGGTCCATAAACCAGTCCTCATTAGAGATTGGAGGCGGAAAGGGTCATCAACTTTAATGTGCTATTACAAAGAAAGCATAGCAATGCCTCTATTTTCTTAGAAATGTGCTCAGATTATGCATGTCATGCAAAACTTTGACACACTCCTTTAGATGCACAGTGGAGAGCATTCTGACTGGTTGCATCACAGCCTAAAATGGAAACAACAATGCTCAAGAATGAAAAACCCTACAAAAAGTAGTGGATGCAGCTCAGCCCATCACAGAAAAAAGTCCACCGCACCACTGAACACATCTACAAAGAATGCTGCCACATGAAAACATAACACCATAAGACCTAGGAGCAGAATTAGGCTATCTGGCCCATCGAGACTGCTCCACCATTCAATCATGGCTGATCCTTTTTTTTCCTATATCCTCCTCAACCCCAATTCCTGACCTTCTCCCCGTAACCTTTGATGCCATATCCAATCAAGAATCTATCATTCTCTGCCTTAAATACACCCACCGACCTGGCCGCCACAGCTGCATGTGGCAACAAATTCCACAGAAGCAGCTTCCATCATGGATACAGGAGTCTTAGGTCCAACACCAGCAGGTTCAGGAATAGTTAGAGATCCCTTTTTACTGGGTGTCTCTCGAAACACAGCTGGTTCACCACTCACGAACAAGCCAATGGACTCAGCGGTGAGAAAACCAACTTTCTTGAACTCCATACGTTTAAGGTACATCTAAGGTTGATATGACTAGGGTTCCACCAGATCAGGAGAACCAGGATGTTTCGACCACCCACACCCCCAATCTGAGTGAATACTGTGTAAATGCTGTCCACTTGCAATTACCCCTCAGCAAGAAATAACAGATTGTACACCACATACAATTATAAAGAAAGTATATTTACAAATTTCAGCTTTATCGAATAGTTAGTAGGAAAAAGAATAGAGAAAAAGTTAAAAAGGGTCTATTATAATTAACCCAGTACATATGTGCACATAAGCTGGAGCTTATCTTGAAGTTGTCTTTAACTCATGCGCTGGACCCATGGTCTACTTGAAAGCACACACCACCTTCTGAATGTCACTCGAAATCCATCTCGAACAAATAGGCTCCCCCATGGGAGTACTTGTTCTTCCTCCTTGAAGTCATTCATCTACACAAAGCACCTTGTACAACAGCGAGAGCATTCGCTTTCATCTTCCCTCTGGTCTTCTCCCAGCTCCTGCCGAAAAGACCTCAACCCACACCAAAAAACCTCACAAAAAACCTCTCCGCCCAGCATTTTTGAGAACCTTCTGCCAATTCCATGATCCTCATTGGCTTACACAACATTCCCAAGTTGATCAGCAAAGCTCCTTATTTTCAGCTGAAACCCAAACATGCTAAAGGCAGAACAGAATGCTCTTACAGAACTGTTAAAATGAAATACCTACAGCATAGCAGTAAAAATCTTAAGCATGGTGTTACACTTATTTGCAGTTTGTATTCGTTAGCACATTGGTTGTTTGTCAGTCTTTGTGTAGATTTTCATTGATTCTATTGTATTTCTTTGTTCTATTTAATGCCTGCAAGAAAATGAATCTCATAGTAGTATATGGGGACACACAAACTTTGATAATACATTTAACTTGAACTTTGAATAAATTTTTACCTGAGAAGGTACAGTAATACAATAACAATCATCTTTAGAATAAAAAGAAAGCGAGAAATATAAATGCAAGGATGGAAATTAGAGTTTTTTGGTGTGCTGACATAAATATTGTGCTATCTTTTCTGTACTACTACTACAACACATTTGGGCCGCTACTCACACATATTTAATATGTCATCTTATCTATTTGCTGACTATATCTAGGTTACCTGCAGAAAGATTATTTTGATTAATGCAATTCTATAAGTTTGTAAAACAGATTTGGAATGTCAGGTGTCCATTAGAATTAGCTGACTTTTTGGAGTAAGATTTTTGGAATGTGTTATAATTTTCCTTTTTGGTAAATGAAACAATTAAAGGCAAGTCAACAATATAGCAAAATGGATTGTAGTTAATTCAGAGGAACCATATATTTATACCATCTCGACTTACACCCGCTGCTATCTGATATACCATATTCCTGTCTCTTGATGGCAAAGACACAATTAGCAAAATTCTGACAGCAGATGCCATTTTGCCTGGAATTAATCTTTAACAATTGAGTTTAACAACACTTTTTTGGTACTTGCTGAAGCACTGAAGATATGGTAAATTGGGAAATAGAGCTAAGACTCTTAAGCCCCTCCAAAGGAACCACCATTTTTAAGTCAGCAGAATTCAGGCCAATTTTTCCTCAATGGAAATAATATGGGGATACAGAACTAAATAAACTTGGGCAATGTAGATATATTCTTCTGTTGCATATGGATAAGTGAGAAAAAAAATACACACTTAAGTACCGACGATACATTTTTAAAATAAGATCAAAAAGCAAAACTCCACAGGATATGTCAGATGTGCCTCTATATTACAGACTCTGTTTAGAATTAAATAATGTGCCTGAAGCATAAATTGCTGACTGTTTTAAAAAAAAGCAAGATTTTGAAGTAGCAATTGAGTTGAACTGAACATTTTTCTCCAATTTCTATACTTTTTGTGCTTGGATGGATGCAATGAGGCGGAATTGGATAGGAAACATAAGAATCATGTTTAAGCAGTCTTTTAAACCATAAACATAGATATTTCACACTACGTTAAACTGCTTGATAGATTTCTCATGCTAAGTGTCCAGCAGGAGATGGAAACTTCATGACACCAATTTTATTTTCATATGATTCAAGTGTTATATAATGGATTTTTAAAGGAGTATTTATAAGAATACCTGAATCTGACACAGCCTAATGTAGCAACACACACAGCTTCTGCAGAATCTATTGTGTTTACAGCTTAACATAGGCTGCCTTCTAATGTATATGGATGCTGGTACAGATTGTGATTCAATTCAGACCAGGACTAGATCAAATATGAATACTGACCGCTGCCACAAAGAGCAAATTACAAAATCCTGCTGCTCAGACTTTTCATGATCGTATAAAAAGCACAATCAGAATGGAATGCTCATAATACTACTTATTCCCAACCAAAATATATGCTGGACAAAGATGCATGCAAAATTCTTAATTGCGTAGGCAGCCTATTAATATTTATTCCCGCCATTTGAGATAAATCTACTTCATAATGAAAATCAAAAATCATTTTCTATTAATGAATTTGGCACACTTATAGCTGTGTAGGATCAACTATACAAAACATTTAGAGACTTTTGTTTATCTGACAAATTTCAAAGGTGTCTATGACAATTCACCTCTGCTAAGGGCATTGAGATGGGTAACAAAGTATTTTCAATACTGCAAAATTACATTCTCACTAAGAGGTGATTTTATTGCCTCGGTCTTGTTTTATTGTAATTTAGATTGGACAGCACAAGAAACCTTTAACACCTTTTCCTCTTGCCACGTTACATAATTCACAACATCCAAGCTCTTTGGAAGCCAGGTTTCAGAGGAAAGCACTGTATTTACTAAACAAGCAGTTTACCAGGATGTGGTAACACTCCAATTGCAAAATCAAATCTTCCTAATATAAAAGAATTAAAGCATTTGGCCAATAACCATTCCACCCTCCAAATATTTTTGTCCCCACTCCCAAGCTTGAATTTTCTAGCAGCTGATCAGAACTTTACACATGTAGCTGATGGCAAGAATCTAGAGACTGAGGAAAAACAGAGTCCCAGGTAACCAGATAAAGTGATCATGTAGCTGTGAGAAATTACAAACAAATGATCCAATAGAAATTGGTCTTTGCTTCAAGGCAGCTAGAAAACAATAGGATAAAATTCTACAATTATATGGCACTCTGACGATGTGTGGATTCAGCTCTGAGTGCTACATTTCAGACATCAGAATCAGATTTAATATCACTGGTATACAATTTATTAGGTGGTACCTAATAATGTGGCCACTTTTTTTGTTTGTGGTCTTCTGTTGCTGTAGCCCATCCACTTCAAAGTTCAACATATTTGCATTCAGAGATGCTCTTCTGCTCATCACTGTTGTAATGTGTGGTTATTTGAGTTACTGTCGCCTTCTTGTCATCGTGCACCAGTCTAATCATTGTCCTCTGATCTCTCATTAACAAGGCGGTTTAGCCCATAGAGCTGTTGCTCATTGGATAGTTTTCGTTTCTCACACATTCTCTGCAAACTCTAGGACTGTTGTACGTGAAAATTCCAGGAGATCAACAATTTCTGAGATACTCAAATCATTCCGCCTGGCGGCAACCATCATTCCATGGGCAAAGTCACTTAGATCACAGTTTTCATCCATTCTGATGTTTGGTCTGAACAAAATCTGAACCTCTTGATCATGTATGCATGTTGTTATGCATTGAGATATTACCACGATTGGCTGATTACAAATTTGTATTAACGAACAGGTGCACAGGTGTACCTAATAAAGTGGCCACTGTGTGAAAATTGTTTTTGCACCAACAGCACAGCACAATACATAAAATTTACTATAAATTACAATAATTAAAGAATTTGAACAGTAGATGGACACAGTGGAGAAATAAGAGTCAAGGAGAAATTAGATTCCTCTCCAATATCGTCAGCTAACACTCCGCACTTCCCTGTTCTAATTCCTTCTCTGTATAACAATGATCAGAATCAAAATCAGGTTTATTATCACTGGCATATGTTGTGAAATTTGTTAACATAGCAGCAGCAGTTCAATGCAATATAAAATCTAGAAGAAAAAATAAAATAAGAATAATAACAATGATCAAGTCACCCATGTTCAAACTTAAAGAGGTCAGCTCTCTCTGTTACCATCTCCAGTACAATACCAAGAGCAAAAACATCCTCCCCTCTTCTTCCAGAATTTCAAAAGGTGAACACTGCCTGCAGAACACCCTGTTCTACACCTCAACTGCATCCTCTGTCCCTCCTACCACCCACCCCACTGTATTAATCATACAAATTTCCAAGATGGAACATTTGTTCTTCCACCTCCCTTTTCATCTTTATGCTCAACAATTTCTTCAAATTGTTTTAATTGCACTTTCATCATAGAAAATCTTTCTTACTGCTTATAATACACTATTAATTCCAATTGCAGATAGGCCAAGCAGTTTGTTGAACAGCCCACACAATTTGCAAGTGTGCCCCTCAGAATCTTTCCATTTTCTATGGGTTCAAATCATTTAAGGTTATAAACACAGACATCTTTATTCTTCCCAAACATTGGCTCTCAAAAATCATTGTTTTTGCATTTTTAATAAGAAATAGGAACAGGAGTGGAGAAGGTTTGTCATTCCCAAGAATGAAAAAAAAACATCTCAAAGTTCAAAGTAAATTTATTATCAAAAGTACCTATATATCACCATATACAATCCTGATATCCATTTTGTTGCAGGCATAATCAATAAATCCAATAACCATAAGAGATTGTGTATAAAAGTCAATAAAGCATGCAAATACAAAACAAAAAGAAATAAAAAGATAAATAAGCAAGCAATAAATATCAAGAACATGAAATGAAAAGTCCTTGAAAGTTAAGTGCATCAGTTGTGGGAACAGTTCAGTGATGGGGCGAGTGCAGTTAACCTCTCTGGTACAACAGCCTTATGGTTGAGGGGTAATAACTGTTCCAAAACCTGGTGGTATGAGCTCCATCTTCATCCTAAATATCTACCTTTCCTATTTGCCTGGCATCTTCCTTGCATCCTGCCTGTCAAAATCTTTAAGAAATTTGTACATTTTTACAAGATCTCTTCTCATTCTTCTAAACTCTAAGAAATACACTTCCAGGCTATTCGATCTTTCCCCATTTGGCAAATCTGCCATTCCTGGAACTAGTCAGATAAATGTTCATTGAACTCTCTGTATGGGAAGACATTTCTCAGTTTGGTCTAGAGTAGGTAGATAGGATTGATACAACATTCATGAACTAATGAAATGATGGAAAGATTCAAAGGGTTAAAAAAAAATCTCTACCTATTCCAATGCTTCAAGACAACAAATAGCAGGATCATCCTACAGAATGAAAAATTTCATCATACTGGACTATCACCAATATTAGTTCTAGTATCATTGGAAACTTTAATCTCGCAAAGGCTTGGAAAAACTGGAAAATTCAGGTCTGAACTCAAAGCTCATCAGTGATACTCTATCAAGCATAATAACTCAAGTGATAAGCATACCGGTAATTAGTTGGGGGATTTAGTTCAAAAGCCAATAAGGTAATGTTGCAGCTCGATAAAACTCTGGTCAGACCTCACTTGCGGCATTGTGTTCAGTTCTGATTCCCTCATTAGAGGAAGGATGTGGAAGCTTCAGAAGGGGCGCAAAGGAGATTTGCCAGGATGCTGCCGGAATTAGAGAGCATGTCTTTTGAAGAAAGGTTGAGCAATCTAGGGCTTTTCTCCTTAGAGCGAAGGAGGACGAGAGGGTATTTGATAGAGGAGTACAAATGATAAGAGGCATAGATTGTGTGGACATCCTCCGACAGCTTGACATCCCGCTTGTGTGGACAGGCACTTGGATGAAAGAAAAATAGAAGGCTATGTGGGAGGGAGGGCTTAGACTGACCTTAGAGTAGGTTAAAAGGACGTTACAACATCATAGGCCAAAGGGTAGTGTTGTAGTGTTCTGCATTCTAATTCTCCAACCTGAAATATCAATCTTGCTTCTTTTCCGACAAATGTGGACTGACCTGCTGATTACTTACAGCATTTTGTGGTTTTTTTGTTGTTGTTATTAAGCTCATGTGATCATTTAAACATCCATTATAGTGTACAGGTTGATTTGAATATTATGCATTGACATTACGAACTGAGGCTACAGGAGTCAAGATGTTAACTTGTGACGCCCAATTTAAACACCAATATGACATCACATTTGAAAATTAGGGTTTCCCAGAGTGGGTGGCCATTCAGCTTATCATGTCGACATCATTTAGAAACTGTCTTTAGATTAATTCCTATTCCTAGCAACGCATGATATGGTTCTTCTAGTGTAGTGGTCACCAACCTTTTTAAGCCCAAGATCCCCAACCTCAGCCTTAGTGAAAGGCAAGATCAACTCCAAATCGATTAGTTACAAGCATGTGCACCGGGGCAGGAAGTAAAACCCCACAACCCAGAAGTAGAAATAATGTATGAACACCAGGGGTCACCAACCCTTTTTTTTGCACCATGGACCGGTTTAATATTGACAGTATTCTTGCAGATCAGCCGACGGGGGGGGGGGTTAAACACAACCGGAATACAGCTATACTCGAAGCAGGTTCCTTATGTCCAGTCTATTCCGCAATTTAGTTTATGTGGCTCTCAGCTGCTATCCTGCTTGCTCATGTTTTTTCCGCTGGGAAAAAATCTCAGTGGATTTGTCTTTAAGTGCAGGGTGCTTGGACTCAAGGTACTGAAGCAGTTTTGAGGGCTTCATTGCCTCATCAAACAGCCTCTAGGCCTGAGCTCCAGCCTCCCGCCCACCTGCTGCCAGATGCCTTGGCTAGGTGCGGCTGTTCCCGTGCTGGAGCCGCGGCGATCACAGTCCGGAGAGAGTGACCGAGTGAGCGAGGAGTGCAACAGGACGCCTGCCCGCCCCCATCTGTCCACACTCCAGGCCAGTAGCATCGGCACTTCCCACCGGCCGGTTACCCGAGGCCAACCAGTAATCCCTGGCGCGCTTGGGTAATGACCTCGTGTGTGTTCAAGTTCAACAGTGGGTGTGACAGGGAATGAGGAAAGGTGCAGCTGACTTGTATCGTTTCCTCGCCCGGTGGTTGGGTACACTAGAACGGAACTAAATCCCCGCAACCCAGAAACAATCTCTCAACAGTATTTGTGTATTTATTTTTCATTTTTTCTCAGGATCTACTGCGAAAGTCACAAAGATCGACTCGTCGATCGCAATTGATGGATTGGCGACCACTATTCTAGTGTTTTATTAGGTTCTATCTTTATATATAGGCAGTGAGTGCCAGTTTCCATTAGTCAATAAAGGAAAATTTTCTGTCCTTATCATTTTGTTTCCTTTATGATTCTTTAATCAGTTCTTAAATATAAGCCTCTTCCAAAGATAATAAATCCATGTTCAAGGCCTCTCAATCTGCTATCTCAACTGAATCTTCCCTCACTACACAACTTTTCAGTCCAGACAGCATTCTCCTAAGTCCTTCTATACTCCTCCTCTCTCTCTTACATGACAACCAAAACCATTTTCGTAAGATCTAGTAGGACCTCCAAGTCATGGTGTCATACAGACTGACTAATAGAACAAGTCTCCTTAGACACTATCTACCAACCCAGCTAACTTCATAACATGAACTTCAACGTCCTTCTGTTCTTCCACACTTTGTAGTACCCTGCGACTTATTGTGCATTCCCTTATGTTTCTGCCCTCTTCAGAAGGAATCCCTCACTTGAATGTCACTTGCCAGTAACATATTTTGCTAATAATGTATTTGCTACTAATTTACTGATATTTTCTTACTACTAAGCTCATTGACAATTTTGGGATCAGCTTTTTACATTGCATTCAGCCTTCAGCAACCTGAATTCCCAATTACCATAGAAACATAGAACACTACACCACAGGAAAAAGGCCATTCAGCCCTTCTAGTCTGTGCCAAAACTTTATTCCATTAGTCCCATTGACCTGCACCCAGTCCATAACCCTCCAGACGTCTCCCATCCATCAATCCAATTTATTCTTAAAACTGAAGAGTGAGCCCGCATTTACCACGTCAGATGGCAGCTCATTCCACCACTTTGAGTGAAGAAGTTCCCCCTAATGTTCCCCCTAAACCTTTCCCCTTTCACCCTAAAGCCATGTCCTCTCGTATTTATCTCTCCTAATCTAAGTGGAAAGAGCCTACTCGCATTTACTCTGTCTATACCCTTCATAATTTTGTAAACCTCTATCAAATCACCCCTCATTCTTCTATGCTCCAAGGAATAAAGTCCTAACCTGTTCAATCTTTCCCTGTAACTCAACTCCTGAAGACCCGGCAACATCCTAGTACATCTTCTCTGCACTCTTTCAATCTTACTGATATCCTTCCTATAGTTAGGTGACCAGAACTGCACACAATACTCCAAAATTTGGCCTCACCAATGTCTTATACAGCCTCAGCATAACATCCCAACTCCTATACCCAATACTTTGATTTATGAATGCCAGGATGCCAAAAGCCTTCTTTACAACCTTGTCTACCTGTGACACCACTTTCAGGGAATTATGTATCTGTACTCCCAGATCCCTTTGTTCCTCTGCACTCCTCAGTGCCCTACCATATACTGTGTATGTCTTACTATGATTTGTCCTTCCAAAATGCAACAACATTACAGTTTGTTTTCTGGCAATGTACAAAATCAGAATATACAGGCGTTGACTATCCCGGTTAATCTGCTTTATGTAAATGTAGTAAGGAACACCTAGCTAAAAATCAGTGCTTACATCCTATGTGAATAAAGCAGAACCTCCCCTTAACAAATCCATGCTTACTGCTCATGACTAACCTGTGCTTTTCTAAATGCTGATTATCACCAACTACATTTGGACAGATATTAAACTTTTAACTATAAGTTAACTGTGATACTCTCTAATAGGTGGCACCTGGCTTTGTTGAACCAAAAAGCATGCCACTGAACAAATTGTTATATAGAAGTTGTAATTTTCTTCATTACTAGTAATCTGCTTTGAATAATTATAGTGAAGATCCATTCCTGATTCAGTATTAATTTCCCTTAAATGTCTAGAATGTTTTATTCTTCTGTTTATCTTGATTTATTGATAATATCACCAATGTTGATCCAGGGACAATGCATATAAAATTAAAAAGAGGCAGTGATAGAACAGATCAGCCAGAGTGTTTTCCACTGCAAGAAGGCATAGGTTTAAGATCAGAGGTAGTTTAAAGGAGATTTGAAGGTTACATTTTCACACAATGAGTAGTTGATATCTGGAAAGATCTTCCAGAGGAAGTGGTGGAGGTGTTTAGTTAGGTACATGAATGACCAAGGCATAGAGAGATATACCATTAATGCAAGCAAGTAGGACTCACACAGATGAGCATGATCGCCAGCATAGATGTATGGGCCAAAGGGCTTATTTCTATGCTGTTCAACTCGAATGTTCTGAACCACAATGATTTTTTCCTTCAATTTCAATTACAAAAGATTTTTATAATGGTAAATCTTGTTAGTTTTACTTGCTGCTCAGCTGTTTACTGAACATATCCCAATGGTTTGCTGTCATTTTAGACAATGACATATTTGTCTAGTTGTAGTCTCATTCCATAGAAGCTTGCCTATAGGATCTTATTAGTCATTTCATATTCCCCCACTCCCTTTCAAACATCATAATATGATTGAGTTCAATGTTATTAAGCTAAATCTCAAGAGATTTTTCCAATTTGCTTCAATACTGCAGGCAGCTGACGTCTCTTGTGTGCAAAGGAGGGCTAGGAGGGCTCTCTCAGGTCAGTAATTCCTAACACCGAGCATCTAATTATATGCAGTTAGCTCTGATGGGTGGGCCACATTACCTTCACAATTTATAACAGATTACTCAAACAGTTAACCTACTCCAAACCCCCTCACAACACATGTCCAGGGGAACAAAGGCAACACCTCAAGAGTGATCTCAAAGATCTCTTGGGGGGAAAAAATGTGACATCTTCATCAATTCTGTGAATCTCTGGCAAAAAGTCACTGAGCACCAAGTTCCTTTCTCTGGAGCATATTGAAGGATGCTTCTTTTCTGCTCAACAAACAGCAGAAGTGAAACTCCTTCCATGCTAACTACACACTATCAAACATCTCAAAGTTCAAAACAAACCATTCAGCCGCTCATTGACCAGTAAAATTTTCTTTTATGTTGTATTATTGTATCTTTAACTTGGCTTTGCAAAGTCAAGAATATAATTAAGGAAGAAGAACTTCCATGCAGATAGAAGTCCCTGCACATTTAAGCCCAAAATATTGAGATGAGAGTTCTACATGGTAATTGGCAGCATGCTGAACCAGCCTAACATTTTCCTCTACTGTGAATACATCAAATGACAATAAAAATTGTTTCAGAACTTTCAAGATTTCAAATATTTAAATGATGACTGTGAAGACTCTTGTCTGTTTAGGCCACCCTCACCTACATTAAATGCAAGTAACACATTCTTAAAATGATCAGAACTATCTGGTTGGATGACTCTTTCACAGAATTCCTTTGTCTCACCTTAGAGGCCACACTTCTGAACGACTGTCCCAATTGTGTGCGTGTGCGTATCCGCATATGTATGCAGGTGTATTTATTTATTGAGATACAGTGCAGAATAGACCCTTCCAGCCCTTGGTGCTGCACTGTCCAGCAACCCCCAATTTAACCCCAGCCTAATCACAGCATAATTTACTATGACCAATTAACCTACCAACCGTTACATCTTTGGTCTGTGGAAAGAAACCACACAGTCATGGGGAGAACATACAAACTTCTTACAGATAGCGGCATGAATTGAACCCAGGTGGCTTGGTATTTGAAAGGGTTGCGCTAACCACTACGCTACCGTATTTGCCACCTCTTCAGTGAAAAATCAATAAATTGCAGATCCCGAAAATCAGAAATAAAAACAAAACGTTGCAAACACTCCGTTACGCCAGACAGCATCTGTGGGAAATGGAACAGTGTTAATGTTTCAGGTCAAAAACCCTGAGTCGAAACTAGGAAACACCTTATTATTCATGGACTGTTCAGAGTCTATCTACTGAAAATGTCATTTCACAGTCCTATATTATCCCATTATAAATAAAATGCTCAATTTTCCAGCTATATTGTTACAAAAATGTAGCTCTGTTAATTTCATACCATGAATAAGTGCATAACAATTCACTGAACAGCCATTAAACTTCACTTTCTACCTTTGTTACAGACTCCGAGTATTTGAATAGTAATCGCAGCTCAAAGGAGTCCAGTAACTACAATTCAAAGAAAGCAACATGTAACCAGAAACCTATTGGGCAATGTTTACTTTGGAATTTTAACTGCAGCTTTGCTTTCTGCAAGTTGACTGCCTGAGCACACAATTTAGGGAAAGAAACGTGCATCAATATAGTTGCTGCTATAACACTGACACACTCCAAAGCAAATTTCAACCAAAATCCAATCTAAATGTGAAAGCCAACAAAACAGGAATAACAATTTGAAGCTAAAATTGAAATTATAAAGCATGAAGAATAGACTATTTAAAGGATTTGAGTAGTTTTCTATTCAATGCAACAGTAAACAAAATTCAAAGGTTGAAGTCTTTTATATTATGGCACTGCACAATATCCTACACAGCAAATAAAGCTTCAACTATATAGTACATTGTTTGTCCAAGTCCAAGGGGGGAAACACACTGTAATTTGCTCACTTGCAATGCAGGTGTTGAGAAGTTATTTTCTAATTTGAAATAAAAATATCTAAATACACAGCAGATTCAAAATTTAAGTGTTCTCTTTCTTAAACAGCAGAGGTATTCTAAACACTCTCTGACAATCAACACTGGAGCACCACAGGGGTGTGTGCTTAGCCCACTGCTCTACTCTCTGTATACACGTAACTGTGTGGCTAGGCATAGCTCAAATACCATCTATAAATTTGTTGACGGTACAACCATTGTTGGCAGAATCTCAGGTGGTGATGATTCTCAGGTACAGATATGGCAACATATGGAATGGTGCCGCAGCAACAACCTGGCACTCAACATCAGTAAGACGAAAGAGCTGATTGTGGACTTCAGGAAGATTAAGATGAAGGAACATGCACCAATCCTCATACAGGGATCAGAAGTGGAGAGAGTGAGCAGTTTCAAGCTACTGGGTATCAAGATCTCTGAGGACCTAACCTGGTCCCAACATAGTTATAAAGAAGGCAAAACAGCGGCTACACTTTATTAGGAGTTTAAAGAGATTTGGCATGTCAACTAATACACTCAAAATCTTCTATAGTTGCACCATGGAGAGGATTCTGACCGTCTGCATCACTGTCTGGTTGAGGGGTGGGGGGCTACTGCACAGGACTGAAAGAAGCTGCAGCAGATTGTAAAAATCTAGTCAGCTCCATCTTGGGTACCCAGGACATCTTCAGGGAACAGTGTCTCAGAAGGCAGCGTCTATTATTAAGGACCTCCAGCACCCAGGGCATGCCCTTTTCTCACAGTTACCATCAGTTAGGAGGTACAGAAGCCTGAAGGCACACACTCAGTGATTCAGGAACAGCTCCTTCCTCTCTGCCATCTGATTCCTAAATGGACATTGAATCTTTTGACACTACCTCACTTTTTTAAAAAATATACAGTATTTGTTTTGCACATTTTAAAAAATCTATTCAATATATGTATACTGTAATTGATTTACTTGTTTATTATTTTTCTCTCTGCTAGATTATGTATTGCATTGAACTGCTGCTGCTAAGTTAACAAATTTCATGTCACATGCCGGTGATAATAAACCTGATTCTGAGTCTAATAACGTCCTCATATAAATTTATATCCCGAGCTCTTACCTCAGACAGATTTTCTAACTGAAGCTACAACTACAACCAAAGGAGGCCAATAATTACATAGAGTATTAAACATTTTTAAAGAATATCAACATAAACTACTTTCTCTGATAGTAAAAATAAAAGAAAATAACTGCTCATTCTCTTATAAATAGGTTCTGATCAATTTCATATGCATTTACTGCTCTATTAAAAAGACCAAGGTTTAAAACAATTCAATCGACAAAATATGCTAATCCAGTCTACATAATGGCATCAAGATGATTTTTGATCCAGTACAAGAAGGTGCTGATTGCTCCCCACCCTCCCAAACTTTTGAACAAATTAATTTATTTGATTCATTAAATCAACAGTCTGGCAAATGACTGGCAGTCTCTCAAACTTGAAACTTCTAAACTATATTGTTTACACTGTAAACACTTGTAAATCATTTCCAATTCATATTTTAGATATGAATTTAAACTAATTGCAAAAATAGCCTGCTGATGCAGAGCTCAGTTTGTAAACATAACAAGTAATTAAACTAAATAATAAAAGGAAACAGGCTTAGTTTTTAATCTGTACAAGGATTTGACGATTCACTTTAATTGGGTACCAAACTGAATCCACAACTGAGAGTCAATATCTTCAAGAGAGGAACCAAACAAAATGCAAGTTCCAGACAGAGAGAGATAGGAAAATAAATTAAATTTTCGATTCAATGTGATCAACAACTAATTCCCTTGTTGGAAAAATGAGCCAATTAGCAATCATAAACAATTAAGTGTCCAACATGTTGTCACTTTGCAACTCCAGTCACATATTCTAAGCATTTTCAGTCCCAGTGTTGCATGGTGAGAAAACAAATAAGAAAACTATCATTTTTGTCTAATAGAAGTTCAAGTGTCAAAAAAATCTAGATCCAGCTAACAAACGTTCCTCCTTTGAGTTTAAGACATACAGCACAGATGCAGGTCCTATGGCCTGCCTTGTCCATGCTGACCATCTATACTAACTATATTTGCCAGATTTTGGTCCCTGCTTTGGTGATTCAAGGGCCTGTTTAGATACTTCCTAAATGTTGATACTCAGGTAATACATTCCCAAGTGTTTAATATATATCATTTCAGTCATTTAAAAGAAATTAGCGTGTGAACAGCTGGGTTAGCATGAAGTTAATGTGGAAAGCACACTGCAGCTAAATAACCAATTAATGACGAGAAAGCTTGGCAGTATTATCTGAAGTGCATTTCAAGTCCAAACCTCCACAAGTAGGAAGCAAAAAGATTGATTATTATCAATACAATTTCTATCTGACCCAGCATTGTTGGGTAGTTTAAATTTATATTTTTGGTGTTTTAAGTAAGAAGGATTATTTACCTATTTCTTTCTGAACGTTCAAGTGAAGTAGGAGTGATGACCTGATTTACTCACTGGCCAAACCATGCTATTAAGTTTTGAGATTCATAAGCAATAATTCTGACAATCAATTACCAAGTGTGAAAGTGGTACTCTAACTCATTAACATTTGTACCTAATGACAGGAAATTCAGAAAACTACTGAATTATTTGCAATAAAAATTTCAAGAAAACTCATCAGGACAGAAGGTAATTCATAAGATTTCTTCAGCTGTAATCTGCTATTCTTAAATGTGGCTTGAAGATTCGAAAACAGTAAAATGAAATCCTCTAGACATGTAGAATTAGAATATCGAGCAATAGGTAAAAAATGGTTTTCGAACAATCAATAAGACCTCTAAGTTAAATATTCTGCAGAGTTACACAACTAAAGAAACTGGGCTTCAGAAGTACCTGGCAAAGAAATAAAGAACACAAAAGGATAGAGTGAAGTAAAAAGTAAAGTTCAAAGTAAACTTATTATCAAGATACATTTATGTCACCATATACAATCCTGAGATTCATTTTCTTGAGGTTGGGGAATGGGGTTGAAGAGGGAAAAAAGGATCAGCCATGATTGGCAGAGCAGACTTGATGGGCCAAATGGCCTAATTCTGCTCTTTTGTCTTATGGTCTAAGAACACAATAGTATCCATGGAAAACTGCACACAGTTGAAACAAACAATATGCAAAAGACAACAAACTGTGCATATACAAAAAAGAGACAAACCAAAATAAGAATAATAAATAAATGATATTAAGAACATGAGTTCTAGGGTCTTTGAAAGCAAGTCCATAGGTTGTAGAACCAGTTCAGTGCTGGGGTGGATTGAGTTATCTACTCTGGTTCAGAAACAAATACACAAAAGATTCTGCAGATGCTGGAAATCCAGAAACACACAAAATGCTGGAGAAACTCGGGTCAGTCAGTATCTATGGAGAGCATAAAAGTTGACATTTTTGGCCAAGACCTTCAATCAGGACTGGAAAGAAAGGGGTGGGGGAGAGGATTGTGAAGTGAGAGGCTGGGAGGTGAGAGATGAAGTTAAAGGGCAGAAGAAGAAATCTGATAGAAGGAATCTGATAGAGAGGAGTGGGTCATGAGGAAAAAGGAAGGGCACCAGAGGAAGCTGCTAGGTAGGTGAGAAGGGGCAAGAGGTAAGCCAGAATGGGGAATAGAAAAAGAGAGGAGGGGGGAGAAATTACTGGAAGTTAGAGAAATTGATGAAACAAACATTTAAAAAGTTAATGGAGGAAATCCTACTGTGATTTTCTAGCCTTTCTGTGTCTGCACTGATGGCATTCTTTCAACTAATTGTGTGGGCATTCATACAGCTTCAAAGTGCCTGACTTTGTTACCAGTATAACATCTGCTATTTCAGGTAATAAAAATCTAATTCCTCTGTATGGAAAGCAAAATAATCGATTATTGTTGAAATGGGATGCCATGAAGATTTAAATAGAATTACCTAAGAGGCCTAAGTGATGGTTAAGTTGGCACTTTTTTCTAGTATGCTGGGTACCCTACCTTAAAAGTAGAGAGCTATGCCAATGCAAGTTAGTAAAATTGCCTGCTATACAGGACAACGTTCCTGAAACTGCAACAGCTCATCACCAAATTCAAACAGAAAATATGCTTTAAACAAAGCACGATGATATTCTTAAGAAATTAGTAGCAGTACCCTCTCCAGCTTAAGGCTACTTCCCAAATGGTGGAAATTGTTGGTGGAAAAGCATTGCCTACAGGAGGAGCAAGGTGAGACAAGGATCATAACAATTAAGGAGAAGAACCTGGTAATGTGGGCATAGTGCTTTCTTGTGCAGAAGAGAACCTGATCAACTGAGTAAGATGGCATTTGCTCTGCAGGTGTGGCTGATATTGAAATCTTGTCCTGCCACCAAAACAGGTTTCAATTTATATGGAGAATGAAAATAGTTTGAGAATGCTGTACACAAATTTCCAGGGAAAGATGGAAAAGCATGCCAAATGCGATTATCATCCTGGAGACTTTTTTTGTATGTAGCTGCAAAACTCCACATGGACTGTAGCAACACAAACACTAAGTATCACAGGATGTTCTTTACTGTTGGTGTCTGCAACAGAGTTACTATTTGTTGCACTGCGCAATTACATAAACTACATTCAGAATTTAAAAATAATTAAATGTAATGAGAAATTATAATGCATATTTCATAATTTTGAAAACATCACACTCAATAAAAGACTGGTAAATTTCTTGCTTGGAAACTTTTAAAACAACCTTGGATTAGTGTTTAGCTCTTGGCTAGATAACTAGATGTTCTTAAACCAAGTGTCACTTCGATATGTTAATAGCCACAGAAGTGAATAAACTTCACCAGTTTCTGACAGGTCCACTAGATGGTGCAGCTCTTATAAAAAGGAGAAATAAGGAAAGCACTTCCACTTCCAACTTGGTTTCACCACAACAGCAATAAAGATATTGCGTTAGGGGAAAATAAATGGTCTGTGACGGCAGAGCAAGAATTATTTCTTTCCCATTTCACTTTTGTCTAGGCACTTAAATGATGAATTGAACAACTTGTCATTGGCAATTATAAATCAAATATAACTTTTGAATCATAAACACAAGATATTCTGTAAATGCTGGAAATCCAGAACAACACACTCCAAATGCTGGAAGAACTCAGCAGGTCAGGAAGTATCAATGGAAATGAATAACAGAGTTAATGTTTCCGGCCAAGAACCTTCTTCCGGAAACTTTTGAATCAATTATGTATACAGGTCCGACAAAATCTAATCAGCAGTAGTTCGATTTTGAAAAAGGTCCATTTACAAGATCATTAAGCATAAAAAACAAGGTGCATTTCTAAGTGAACCTAGATTCTTCAAGAAGAATAAACTATCCTGAGAGAAGAAATTGTTTGGTGGGGGGACAGATGGTAACCAGTAGCTTGGTTAAGGAGGTAAGTTTTAAGAGGAATTCGGAGAGAAATGGAGAAGTTTGGTGAGGCATCTGCAGAATTCAAGATCCAAGTAGCTGAAGGCAAGGTAAAGGAACCATGGGACTACATTTTGGCCGAGTTCTTAGTGTGTAGCTTCGTGAGATTTAATAAATATAACTTTTACAACTAACTAGAATCACTGTCCTTATCATAATAGTGGCCTGAATATTTTTATACAAATAGAATAACTTTTAATAACATTTTAGCAATCTGAGTTTTTAAAATATCAAAACTGATTTTTTTTCTACACTTGAAGATTTTAAAAGGAAAGCCAGGGGACATAAGACCCATCAGTGATCTTGCAACACTTTTTTGCCATCTAATCCATTTCTGATCAAAAGTAAAACTTTAATCCAACAACCAGCAGTCTATGCTGCCACAACTGAGGCACTTTCTGTATTAGCATGTTAACAATCCAACCTGTGTTTTTCACGTAATTTCATATGTTTGTCTGCCAAAGTAATTATTACTTACATGGAATTAAAAATTGAAAACTTCAAATCCCAAAATAAATCAATTATTCACAAGAGACATAATTGTCCCTAATAAAATGGGTGCCCTCTTCTTACTACTACCATTAGGTAGGTAGCACAGAGGTCTCAGATCCCACACCACCCAGTTCAGGAAGTTATTACCCTCCAACCATTAGGTAGGCTCCTGAACCAGCATATTTTGTCAGCTTTTACAATTGGTTGTCCATCAAGACTTTCTCAGTTTTGTATAATTTTTTGTAAAATTCTATTGTATTTCTTTTTTCCTGCAAACATCTGCAAGAAAATGAATCTCAATGTAGTATATGGTAACATAAACGAACCAGATTCAGTCTATCTGCCATCAAGAACATACATACAGAAAAGAGCTGGAAAAAGGCAAGCAAAATCATAAAGGATCCTCTCCACCCTGCTTAATGGGACATTTGCCCTACTCCCATCAGGGAAGAGGCTGCAAGTGATCCAAGCCAGGACCATTAGACTCAAAAACAGTTACTTTCACCAAACTGTCAGATTAGTCAACACCTCCACCCATTAACCTATCTCACCATTTCATCACCACACACACACCTACCGTCATTTTATGTACGTATGGTCTATGTATGTGACAGTTACTTGCATATTGTGTTTTATAGAATTGCTTTTATATTTGTATTTTTTATTGTATTCTTTAGTTTGTGTTTATTATGCTGTTTCAGATCTAGAGCAACAATCATTCCGTTCTCCTTTACACTCCTGTATTGAAGAATGACAATAAACAACCTTGAATATTTGATATTAAAAAAGATTACATTGACTTTTGAGCTTGACTTTAGTAAGCATCAGGTTTATCATTAAGCTTCAAACACGAGGAAATCTGCAGATGCTGGAAATTCAAGCAACACACACAAAATGCTGGAGGAACACAGCAGGCCAGGCAGCATCTATAGGAAGAAGTACAGTCGACATTTCAGGCCGAGACCCTTCGTCAGGACTAACTGAAAGAAAAGATAGTAAGAGATTTGAAACTGGGAGGGGGAGGGATAAAGCTAAGAGCTGGAAAGTTGATTGGCAAACGGGATACACAAAGCTGGTGAAGGGAAAGGATCACGGGGAGGGAGGCCTACGGAGAAAGAAAGTGAGAGGGGAGCACCAGTGGGAGACTGAGAACAGGCAAGGAATGATTGTGAGAGACAGAGAGAGAAAAAAGGAGGGGGAGAATAAATAAATAAGGGATGGGGTCAGAAGGGGAGGAGGGGCATTAATGGAAGTTAGAGAAATCAATGTTCATGCCATCAGGTTGGAGGCTACACAGACGGAATATCAGGTGTTGTTCCTCCAACCTGAGTGTGGCTTCATCTTGACAGTAGAGGAGGCCATGGATAGTCATATCAGAATGGGAATGGGACATGGAATTAAAATGTGTGGCCACTGGGAGATCCTGCTTTCTCTGGCAGACAAAGCATAGGTGTTCAGCGAAACGGTCTCCCAGTCTGCGTCGGGTCTCACCAATATATAAAAGGCCGCACCGGGAGCACCGGACGCAGTATACCACACCAGCCAACTTACAGGTGAAGTGTCGCCTCACCTGGAAGGACTGTCTGGGGCCCTGAATGGTGGTGAGGGAGGAAGTGTGCAGGTGGAGCACTTGTTCCAGGAGGGAGAAGTGTCAGGAGGGAGATAGGAGGAAAGGGATGGGGGGGAACGAATGGACAAGGGAGTCACGTAGGCAGCAACCCCTGCGGAAAGCAGAGGGGGGGGGGGGGGCGGGAGAAGATGTGCTTGGTAGTGGGATCCCGTTGGAGGTGGCGGAAGTTACGGAGAATTATACGTTGGACCTGGAGGCTGGTGGGGTGGTAAGTGAGGACAAGGGGAACCCTATCCCGAGTGGGGTGGCGGGAGGATGGGGTGAGAGCAGATGTGCATGAAATGGGACAGATGCATTTGGGAGCAGAGTTGATGGTGGAAGAAGGGAAGCCCCTTTGTTTAAAAAAGGAAGACATCTCCTTTGTCCTGGAATAAAAAGCCTCAACCTGAGAGCAGATGCGGCGGAGACGGAGGAATTGCGAGAAGGGGATGGCATTTTTGCAAGAGATAGGGTGGGAAGAGGAATAGTCCAGGTAGCTGTGAGAGTCTGTAGGCTTATAGTAGATATCAGTAGATAAGCCGTCTCCAGAGATGGAGACAGAAAGATCAAGAAAGGGGAGGGTGGTGTCAGAAATGGACCAGGTAAATTTGAGGGCAAGGTGAAAGTTGGAGGAAAAGTTAATGAGGTCAACAAGCTCAGCATCATTAAGCTTCACCAGTTTGGAACTCCGATTTTTAATATTGGCACATTCTCTTAGATCACACAAACGGGTGCTTTGGCTACCCTGGTCATGCTTATACTAATTCCCATTTGCCAGCACTTGCTTTGTAGCCTGGTATACCTTAGCAAATCAAGTGCTTCTCCAGACACTTTTGAAATGTTGTGAGTGTACCTGCCTTCATTGCCCCCTCAAGTAGCTTACTCCAGATTCACCACCCTTTGGGTGAAAAAAAAATCTTTCTCAGACCTTCTCCAGGCACCTACTAAGGAGCTGGTGGTGGACCTGAGGAGGGCTAAGGCACCGGTGACCCCTGTTTCCATCCAAGGGGTCAGTGTGGACATGGTGGAGGATTACAAATACCTGGGGATATGAATGGACAATAAACTGGACTGGTCAAAGAACACTGAGACTGTCTACAAGAAGGGGCAGAGCCGTCTCTATTTCCTGAGGAGGCTGAGGTCCTTTAACATCTACCGGACGAGGCTGAGGATGTTCTACGAGGCTGTGGTGGCCAGTGCTATCATGTTTGCTGTTGTGTGCTGGGGCAGCAGGCTGAGGGTAGCAGACACCAACAGGATCAACAAACTCATTCGTAAGGCCAGTGATGTTGTGAGGGTGGAAATGGACTCTCTGACGGTGGTGTCTGAAAAGAGGATGCTGTCCAAGTTGCATGCCATCTTGGACAATGACTCCCATCCACTCCATAATGTACTGGTTAGGCACAGGAGTACATTCAGCCAGAGACTCATTCCACCGAGATGTAACACTGAGCAACATAGGAAGTCATTCCTACCTGTAGCCAACAAACTTTACAACTCCTCCCTCGGAGTGTCAGACACCCTGAGCCAATAGGCTGGTCCTGGACTTATTTCCACTTGGCATGATTAACTTATTATTATTTAATTATTTATGGTTTTATATTGCTATATTTCTTCACTATTTTTGGTTGGTGTGGCTGTAACGAAACCCAATTTCCCTCTGGATCAATAAAGTATGTCTGTCTGTCTACCCCTGATCTAAACCTTTAGAAGCTCAACTATGAGCTAACGTTTCTCACACTCTACTCTTATCAAGCAAACACGAGGAAATCTGCAGATGCTAGAAATTCAAACAACACACACAAAATGCTGGTGGAACACAGCAGGCCAGGCAGCATCTATAAGGAGAAACAGTGTCGACGTTTTGGGCCAAGACCCTTCGTCAGGACTTTGTCAGGGTAACAAACTCACCTTGAAAAGTCTCTCCTCATAAGTTAAACAGTTTTTTTCACAAGCAACATCCTGGTGAAATTTCTCTACACTCACTAGTGAAATCACACCCTACCTATAGAACAGGAACCAGACTGCACGCAGTACTCCAGCTGTTATCAACTTGTACAAAGACACTTCTGCTCTTTTATTCTATACCTTGGCTGCAGAAGGGAAGTATCTTGTATACTTTCCTCACAGCCATATTTATTGTGATGAGATTGTTGAATATCCTCCTCAATACTCCCCTTCTATGGGAGTACCCTACTCTCATTAGTACTCCTAAAATGCAACATCCTGCTCTTAACAGGTTGAGGTTCTATCGGCATTGTAATGAATGGGAAGTACAACTCGAAGTCACAGGGTTAGTTCACGTTCTGGTCCATGCAGTTTTGGCATTTGCACTTTCTACATCATTATTTTTCCATTTAAAGTGTAAGGCCTTGTGCTGTGGCCACCTGTGACATTCCAGGGCCTTGTATGTGCTGACAAGGGCTAAGAGAGCAGGTCTCAAAGCTCTGCCCTCCAAATGCTCTGATGACCTTTAAAAGCTCGCTCTTGTCCAGCGGTTCCCCACTTCGAGTCCACAGACACCTTGCTTAATAGTATTGGTCCACGGTATAAAAAAGGGTTGGGAACCCTTGCTCTTGTCAAATGTTTTTGAAATGTTGCTTTAATATTTTTAATAATCAGAGGCGTACACCAATAGTTCAAATAGATCAACAGAACTCAAACTGCTAAAACATTTTTAAAAATCTACCAATAAAAAACAAACAAAACGATGGAACTTAAGCAGTTACTTCTGCATCTTGTGTGGGTTGTTCTGTGTAGAATCTCTTGTGTTGACTTAAAAACAATAGTGTTCGAAATTAATGTAAAGTAAGGATGAAGTAAAATTAAAACAAACCACTTGCCTACAATTATCTTTTGAATGTATATCAACAACATCATTTACTGAATATGATCATTCCACATAAGCTATAAGCTGGCATAAGGCTGAGAGGTAGAAGCATTGTTTACAACAATAATGCCAAGGCCAGAGTCAATAGTGAATCCAGAGGTGGAGCAAGCGCTCTGATGCAGAGTTAAGCACGGTACGGAAATCAGAGAGAAGCTAAGCTGCAAAGATGACTGCCAGCAAAAGACAAAGGGTCAATTTTTAACATACTTTTCATTCCTTACATGAAATTAAGTAGGAAAGTTAATAAATACCAGACCACCAAACAACTGAAAATGTGTTTTTTTTTGAATAGTTTGAAAGACAAGCAGATAAACATAACGACTCTCTATCTTCTAGTACATGTCTGTGTTAGTAATATCATGACAACATATATGGCATGTGAACAGGGGGTGACCTTGATCAATAATGTAAAAATAAAATAGAACATAAAACAAGGTTCAATGAACTATCCCTCATTTCAATGTTTACATCTTTAATGTTTAAGCTTGTGCTCCTACTTATTGAATTATTCATCAATAAACTATCAACACGTTCCTATAAACTCTAATTTCTTTCCCAATACACCTAGGCATCTTGACATTCATTTTCCCTCACTTTTTAAGCTTAAAAATATAATCAAAAGCTGCTTGAGAAACAGTCATTTGTAAATCAAAACTAATCAAGAAACTTCCTAAAAGATTATCAATATGAGCATGCTGGAGTGAATAACAGTCTATATTTCAAGACCAAATTATTTTTCAAAACATGAAAAAGAGCTATATGCAAATACCTGCTGCTACTCATACATCAGACACTGTGAGGAGGCATTTTTTACTCCAAGATGATTGAACTATAATCTTCTCTTGTTTAAAGTATTCATTGATATAAAGCAAAGAAATGTGACAATAAGACAGAATTTTGTTAAATTTCTGTAATCTGTTTTACTTTGGTACAGTGCTCTCTTGACTTTATAGCAATCACAGGTTTTCAGCACTAAGGCAATAAGGTTAAGAGCATTTGGATTCAGAGAAAATGAGGGAAGAGTAAATCTGTTGACAAAGTGGCACTGATGGGAGAGACAATAAAACCACAAGGCACAGGAAGAGAATTCAGACACTTGGCCTATCAAGTCTGCTTCACCATTCCATCATGGCTGATTTGTTATCCCTCTCAACCCCTTTCTCCTGCCTTCTCTCCCTAACCTTTGATGCTGACTAACCAAGAAACTGTCAAACCTGCTTTAAATATACTCAATGACTTAGGCTCTAAAAACTATCCGTGGCAATGGATTCCACAGATTCACCACCTTCTGGCTAAAGAAATTCCCTTTCATCTTTGTTCTAAATGGATGTCCATCTATTTTGACGGTGTGTCCCCTGGTCTGAGAATTACCCACTATAAACATCCTCTCCACACCCACTCTGTTTAAGCCTTTCAATATTCGATAGGTTTCAATGAGATCCTCTCATTCTTCCAAAATCCAGTGAGTACACCCCCAAGCCATCAAATGCTGACTCTTTCACTCCTAGAATTTCTTGTGAACCTCCCCTGGACCCCCTCTAATCCCAGCACATCTTTTCTTAGATAAACAGCCCAAAACTGCTCACAATACTCCAAGTGCAGTCTAACCAAAGCCTTTAAACCCTCTTTAAAAGGCGTCACATCTTTCTTCTTTATTCTAGTCCTCTCAAAATGATTGCTAACATTGTACTTGCCTTCCCTACTACTGACTCCACCTGCAATTTAACCTTCAGGGAATCTTGCATAAGGACTCCCAAGTCCCTTTGTGCACCTGATTTTTGAATTTTCTCACTGTTTAGAAAATAGTCTACACCTTTTATTTGACCATGTATATTTGTATATGACCATACACTTTCCTGAACTATATTCCATCTGCCACTTCTTTGCCCATTCTCTTAATCTGTCCAGGTCCTTCTGCAGAGCATACTCCGCTTCCTCAACACTACCTGCAATTCTACCTATCTTTGTAGCCTCTGCAAACTTAACCAGAAAGCCATCTATTCCATCATCCAAATCATTGACATATAACTTGCAAGGAAACTGTCTCAATACCGACCCCTACAGAACACCACTTGTCACCGTCAACCAGAATAGACTCTGTTTAGTCCAAGTGTTTACTTCTTGCTGATCACCCAATCTTTGATCCATGTATTTTCCTGTAATACCATGGGGCACCTTACCAAAGGCCTTCCAAAATCCAAATAGCATCCACTAACTCTCCTTTGTCCATCCTGCTTGTTATTTCCTTAAAGAATTCTAACTAATTTGTCAGCCAAAATATCCCCTTAAGGAAACCATGCTGACTTTGACTCACTTTATTATGCGCCTCCAAGTACCTCAAAACCTCAATCTTAATAATGCACACTACCATCTTCCCAACCATTGAAATCAGGCTCACTATCCTGCCTAGACTTCCCTTGTCACCCATGGTTGGCTCATTCTCTCTTTAGAATACATCTTCATTTTTGGGATATATCTATCCTGCACCTTCTGAAATGCCCCCAGAATCTCCAGCCATTGCTGCTATTCTGTCACCCCTGCTAGCGTCAATTTCAAATCAAGTCCAGTCATCTCACCTCTCATGTCTCTGTCATTACTTTCAATTCACTGCAATACTGATACATCTTCTCCCAGTCAAACTGCAGGACAAATTCCTGAATACAACACCCAATCCAGGATTGCCTTTCCCCTCAACCACAAGCTGCTCTAAAAAAAAGCCATTTTGTAGCCATTCTACAAATTTCTTCTTTTGGGATCCAGCGGCAACTTGATTTTCCCAAACTACCTCAATATTGAAATCCCCATGATTATCATAATATTGCCCTTATTACACGCCTTTTCAATTTCCTGTTGAAATTTATATTACACATGCTGTCTATTGTTCAGGGGCCTATATATAACTCCCATCAAGGTCTTTTTACCCTTGTAGTTTCCCATAAGGATTCTCTACCCACGAGGATTCTGAATCTTGAGATCCTATGTCACCTCTTTTAAGGGTTTGATTTCATTGTGTATGGAACTGGAGGAGATAGCACAGGTACTTGAATACTTTGCTTCAGTATTCACTACTGAAAAGGATCTTGGCGACTAGGGATGATTTCAGTGGATAAAAAAACCTCGAGCATGTAGATATTAAGAAAGAGGACTTGCTGGAGCTTTTGGAAAGCATCGAGTTGGATAAGTCTCCACCAGGACCAGAAAAGATGTACCCCAGGCTATTGTGGGAAGCAAGGGAGGAGATTGCTGAGCCTCTGGCAATTATCTTTGCATCATCAATGGGGACAGGAGAGGTTCTGGAGGATTGGAGGGTTGCAGATGTTGTTCCCTTATTCAAGAAAGGGAGTAGAGATAGCCCAGGAAATTATAGATGAAGTTGATGGAAAAGATCCTGAGAGGCAGGATTTGTGAACATCTGGAGAGGCATAATATGATTAATAGTCAGTATGGCTGTGTCGAAGGCAGGTCGTGCCTTATGAGCCTGATTGAATTTTTTGAGGATGTGACTAAACACATTGATGAAGGTAGAGCAGTAGATGTAGTGTATATGGATTTCAGCAAGGCATTTGATAAGGTACCCCATGCAAGGCTTATTGAGAAAGTAAGGAGGCATGGGCTCCAAGGGGACCTTGTTTTGTGGATCCAGAATTGGCTTGCCAACAGAAGACAAAAAGTGGTCATATTCTGCATGGAGGTGGTGTGCTTCACAGATCTGTTCTGGGACCCCCTCTTCTTGTGATTTTTATAAAAGACCTGGATGAGGAAGTGGAGGGATGGGTTAGTAAATTTGCTGATGACACAAAGGTTGGGAGTGGTGTGGATCGTGTGGAGGGCTGTCAGAGGTTACAGCGGGACATCGCTAGGATGCAAAGCTGGGCTGAGAAGTGACAGATGGAGTTCAACCCAGATAAGTGTGAGGTGGTTCATTTTGGTAGGTGAAATATAATGGTAGAATATAGTATTAATGGTAAGACTCTTGGTAGTGTGGAGGATCAGCGGGATCCTGGGGTCCAAGTCCATAGGACACTCAAGGCTGCTGCACAAGTTGACTCTGTGGTTAAGAAGGCATATGGTGCATCGGCCTTCAAGTGTGAGATTGAGTTTATGAGCTGAGAGGTAATATTGCAGTTATATAAGACCCTGGTCAGACCCCACTTGGAATACTGCGCTCAGTACTGGTCAACTCACTACAGGAAGGATGTGGAAACCATAGAAAGGGTACAGAGGAGATTTACAAGGATGTTGCCTAGATTGGGGAGCATGCCTTATGAGAATAGGTTGAGTGAAGTTGGGCTTTTCTCTTGGAGCTGCAGAGGATGAGAGGTAACTTGATAGAGGTGTACAAGATGATGAGAGGTATTGATTGTGTGAATAGTCAGAGGCTTTTTCCCAGGGCTGAAATGGCTAACACAAGTGGGCACGGTTGTATGGTGCTGGGGAATAGGTACAGAGGAGGTGTCAGGAGTAAGCTTTTTTTTTTCTTTTTACACAAATAGTGGTGAGTGGGTGGAATGGGCTGCCGGCGACAGTGGTGGAGACGGATACAATAGTGTCTTTTAAGAGACTTTTGGACAGGTACATGGAGTTTAGAAAAATAGAGGGCTATGGGTAATCCTAGGTAATTTCTAAAGTAAGTACATGTTCGGCACAGCATTGTGGGCTGAAGGGCCTGTATTGTGCTGTAGGTATTCTATGTTTCTACTTTTTAAACCAACAGATCCACCCCAACCCACTGTTCTCACCTTTTGATACAAGGTGTATCTTTGGATGTTAAAATCCCAACTATGATTTTTTTTCAGCCACATCTCAGTAATGCACACAATGTCTTACCTGCCCATCTCTAACTGTGCAACTTATCAACTCCCTTATTCCGTATACTGCATGGATTCAAATATAACACCTTCAGTCCTGCGTTCAGCACCTTTTCGATTTTGCCCCATGTTATACTTCACCTCAGCCCACTGACAGCAATTTTGCCCCATCATCTCCCTGTTCTTCCTCAGTATCACTACACACTACATCGACTTGTATACCAACTGTTACATCCTTAGCCCAATCACTTTGGTTCCCATCCCCCTTGCCAACTTAGTTGAAACCATACTCAACAACGTTTGCAAACCTGTCCACAAGGATATCAGTGCCCCTTATGTTCAGGTGTAACCTGTCCTTTTTGTAAGGGTCATACCTTCCCCAGAAGAGATCCCAATGATTCAGAAATCTGAAACAACATCCCCTGCACCTCTCTTCAGCCACTTATTAGCATCCTATTCTTGCTCTGACTAGCATGTGGCACTGGGAGTAATCCAGAGATTACTACGTTGGAGATCCTGTTCTTCAGCCATTTTCCCAAACCCCTATAATCACTGCCCTGGACCTCTTCCTCCTTTTTACCTACATCATTAGTGCCAATGTGCACCACAACCTCTGGCTAGGAGTCATTAGTTCGATTCTCCCTATTGAGAATCTTTGGCTGCTCCTCTGATAATATATCCTGGACCCTAGCACCTGGGAGGCGACGCACCATTCTGCATTCATTACCTTCTCTTTTGCAGCCACAGAATCTCCTGTACACCATTCCCAACGACTGAAACTCCAATCACTACCCCTTTGCCTGATTTTTTTTACCCTTTCCCGCTGATCGTCAAAGCGGGCCACAATGCCACTGGCCTGGCTGCTGCAGTTGTGCCCTGAGAGGTCATCTTCCCCAGCAGTATCCAAAGGGGTACTGGTTGCTGAGGAGAATAGCCACAGAAGAACCCTGCAGTGACTGGCTACTCCCCTTTCTTCTGGTGATCTCCCATCTAAAGCCTGCACTCTGGGTGTGACCACCTTAGTAAGTCTCATCTATGAACTTTCAGCCTCTTGGATAGTCCTGAGTACATCCAGCTCCAGTTCCTTGACCTTGTCAGTCAGGAACTGAGGTTAGGTGCACTTCCTGCAGATGTAGTCTTCAGGGAGACTGTTAGGTACCCTGAAACCCCACATCTCACAGGGGGAGCATTCCACTGCCTTAAATACCATCCTGCCTACACCTCTAACTTCTAAAACTTAGGTTATAGCCTGTGCCTGTTACTACAAAGGTCTGTTGAGTCAAAGCCTGACCACTTTAACATTGTCTAGTTCACTGACACTCGACAGTTCAACAATGGCTGCTCCACTCAAACCCCACTTCTTTTTATTGAGCCTTGCTAATTCACCCTAGCTGCTATTAACCCAACTCCAACTTCACAGACTGGTCCTAAAAGTTCGCACTGAAATTTTTACAACTGGCATGTGAAGTCCACAAATAATTGTCTCCAACTCATCTGCAATCTCCCGCTCTGCAGAGATTTAACTCAAAAGACCTGTTAACCTGAATGAGGATTGTAGGGTTGTCATCATATGCTTGAACACCAAAATCTACAAGTTACCAGCTAAGATCAAAATAAATTATCCAGTCACAGCAAAAAAAATTAGTGAAACATTAACTCATTCCATATGGAATTATATTATGTTAGTATTCTTTCAAATATCCATGTTTGACTAAGGAAAACAAAATAAAAGTCATTTTGGTGCAACAGCACATGTTCTGAAACTGAGGTAAAAGCATAACTCAGGAACTGGTGAAAACGTATTATGTTGTTACTGCCTCTGCATTTAAACACATTCAGTGGAAAATATAAGAGTGCATTAATCAGCAATATGTTTATGTATTAACATTCCATTGCTCTATATATCCCATTGAACACATACAGATAGCAATGAGGATCTTTATTTGATCCTTAACTCATTCATCCCAAACACCCTACACACCCAACTCAAAAATCCAATTTGTCCTTGATGATGCATTCCGCCTTATTGAGGCACAGCCTCCAGAAGATGCCCTCAATGGCAGGGAAAGTTTTGCCTGTCAAACAGCTGACCAAGTCTGCAACCTTTTGCCACCTCTTTCAATCCTCCACATTGGAACCTCCATATCAGGTAGTGATGAACCATTCAGAATACTCTCCACCGTACATCTGTAGAAATTTGCAAGAGTTGTTTGTGACATACCAAATCTCCTCATACACCGAATGAAGCAGAGACACTGGCATACCTTCTTTGTGACACATCAGCATGTTGGGCACAGGATAGGTAATATAAGATCCTGAAGCCAAGGAACTTGAAGCTGCTCACCCTTTCTACCACAGGCGCTGCATGGTGTGTGTTCAAGCGACTTCACCTTCCACAGTCAATTCCTTAGCTTTGCTGACATTGTTATTATGCCATCACACAACCAGCCCATCTACATTATTCCTTTATGCTACTTCATCACCATCTGCAATTCTGCCAATAACAATGGCGTCATCGACAAATTTACAGATGGCATTTGAGCTGTACCTAGTCACACAGTCATAAGTTTAGAGAGTAGAGCAATGGGATAAGCACACAGCCTTGAGGTGTACTTATGTTGATTGTCAGTGAAGAAGAGATGTCGATCCACCTTAATTGTGGCCTTCCAATAAGGTAGTTGAGGATCTAACTGCAGAGAGAGATAGAGGACCAGGTTTTGAAGTTGTTATTAGTACCGAGGGGATGATGGTGTTGAACACTGAGATGTAACTGATAAGCAACAGTCTGACATATGTTTTGCTGTTGACAAGGTGTTCTAAAGCCAAGTGAAGAACACTGAGATTCTGAACTGAAAAGTCATTTTCCCCTTGTCGTCCCTCATAACTCAGTTCTCTACAATGAGGTACTAATCAGGCATGAAGAATGTATTTATAGTTTTACTATATTTATAACTCAAAATGTTCTCTTATCAAGACCAGATGATAAAATTCCTAAATGTATGTTGGCTGTTTCTAGCAATTCACAATACAAAAATTTCACACATTCATGACACCGCTGAAAAATTTCTGAATATATTTCTCATCATTGTGAGCATTTTCTTAAAAAAAACCAATACAAATCATGCATGATCTTACATAATATTTCACCTTTTTCATACTTTAAATCTGTAAAGACTTATTTGCATTAAAGACTCTTAAATCAATGAGTTTTGATATTATGAAGTTTAATAGATGCACCCACATTGCACAAATAATATCAATAGTTGGAGGTTTAAAATCTGTCCAGATTGATACCAATGGCTATTTATAGTTTTCACAAGCCATTATTAGGTATCAACCGAGGCACAGGTCACAACCCCTCCGACCTCTGTGTAGGCGGGCTATCCAGACAACCCACCCTGCAAAAACTCATTTCAGGGAGGTAACACCACCACCCCTGTCCCCTACAACCCTGTATCCCCCCTCCCCGGTTGACCTCCAAGGGTGTATGTAAACAGGACTTTTGATTTCTTATGCAAAAAATGTGACTTTAAAATATGTACTTATATTATCATGGAGTCTTTTTTTTATTCTTTTACAACTTTAAGCAAGTCTACAGGGAGTTTGGCCTCATCATGTAGGAGATCAACAGAATAGCTCCTTTGCAGCAAGCCAGCTAGTTTAAATAACGTTAGCTATGCTAATGAACAAATGACACCTGTTAAACTCACCTCAACATGTCTTTTACAGTCATTTAACAGACCATGGGCAATAGAAAAGTCACTGTTGCAAACAGTGCAGCGAGCAACACTGTCATTAGTTTTGACCCCTGTTAGGCAGGGGTACACTTTACTGTATTCTGGGGTGGAGTACGTTTTATATTTTCTTTTTTTGGAACACTCTGCCATGGCGCTGCAGGACACTAAACTGAACTGATGGACAATAAAAGACAGAGAGAGGTTGACTGTAAAGCCCACCCACAGAGAAAACTGATAGCTCTACTTAGCACAAAGAGAGACCAATCAGGATTCTCTCTCATTCTCTTCCCCCCCGCTTCAAAAATCGATTTCCGGGATATTGTATATAATTTGCGGGTGTCAGGGAGCCGCTATCAATATGCAGGAGACTCCCGGAACTTCCAGGAGAGGTGGGATGTCTGGTTATCAGAACCACCCACTATGAGATACTCATGTTAGAAAGTTCAATTGGAAAAAATAATCGAAGAAAATATATCAATTCCTGACACAAAAAGATCCAAATACTGGAACACACTTTAACCAATTTATATTCAAAATAAGCAAACTTCCCGAATTGACTAACCAATTTTATAAAGGAGTACTTATTGTTACAACTTTTAACTGGCATAATGAACTTGGAACGATATATCCTTCACAGGTTACGTTACTATGTAAACTTTTATGTTGTTCAAAACCTGCTCTATATATGAAAGAGTCTGTTATAATATTTTTAATCTGTTTATTCCATCCATTCTTATCCTAAAATTTTATTTGCTCTTTCTAGAACTGCATCATCCGGCTAGACTCAGCGATTTTCACTACGTATATCTGTGACACTAAATAGCAGAGTGCAAATTGCTCCATTACAGTTCCTGCTTCAAAACTCACACTACAAATCACACAAAACTATTGGCTGAAACACTGGTTGATATTTTTTCTTTCCTGCATCAGGAATTCAAAACGACCATACCCCAAAACCAAACTGAACCTATTAATCTTGCGGACATTCCCACCTTTTTCAAACTGTCTCCATACAGCCATAATCTATGAACTCCACAAGAAATTATTATAGGCACTTAGTTAAATAATTCTGCTTTTGTTTGCTGTCCTCTGTAGAGAGAAGTGCTGCTCAGATCTCAGAAGTATTTTCAACCCCACGAAATATTCCCCATATGAAAGTATTTTCCCAGCAACAAAGGCAAAAATGCCATCAAACCAGTATGTACATAATGTATCATGGTGTCAAATAACAAACCTCTGTTGGTCTTCTATCCTACAGTTGAAATCTCTTTCAAAATACCTTATACAAACCAATGTGCAGCCAGAATTCTATTATCCTTCGTATCAAAATACAAAAAAATAAAACTTTAAATAATCCAACGCCCCACTTCACGGACTTGAGTACTATCTAAAATTGCAAATTCAGTGATTTGCTTTAATTCTTTTCCATAAATACTTAGAAATTATTTATTTCAAGTACCATGGATTCCAGTTAATTGGGCCATCAGTTAATTTGGGCACCCACTTATTTGGGACAACTCTATAAAAGAATGAAGGTAAATAAAGAAAATAGCCAGCATTCCCTTTGTTTATTTGAAACACAATGCCGCTTAATTGGGGCAGGAGAACTGTCAAACATTTCTAACTAGCGAAAGACACCTTCATTTGTATGGCAGTTAGACACTACACGGTCCTTTGGCTGAACAATTTTAAATAGCATCAGTTGCGTGTGCCTGTGTTCAAAAAGCAGTGATTTTTGTCACTGAATGTTGGTGAGAAGTAAGCAGCAAGACAATTCAAAACTGATTTGCTCACTGCAGTTTCAAGCATTCAGGATTGGAGATGCCAGAAACAGGCAAGAGTGAAAATAAACTACTTCACTTCTTTAAAAAGTTAGGATCCACGAAGAATCATCTTGAATGTTACAATGAAAATGAAGATTTGGAAAATGCAATCATCGATAGCATTGTCTGAAGGCAGTCCATTATCTATGAGATGCCTGTGCTGATTTTGTTTATTTGCAGTCAATCAAAACAATACAGCGGGTGAATTCCTCCATCAATAACTATTAGGAACAATTACACAGTTTTATAGTAATATAGAGAGTGTTCCAATTTATCTTGTTTCATTTAAATACATAATTTGTTACTCAGTTAAATGGTAGTTTGTCTTTTTTAATATACCTTCTTAACTATTTCCATGAAACTTTGGCTAACTGGGGGAAGTTGCTTAATTGGCCAAAATGTCCTGATCCTAATGTATTCCAATTAACCAGAATCCACTATCTTATGTTGTAAAATTGTACATTAACATCTGGACTTATGGTTGAGTCCTATCCAGTAATGGGATGAAAGTCTTATATTTCTGTGCTGAATCTGTGCAACTAAAGTGAAGGGAGCGAGCATGTACTTGGAGAGAACAGGGAAAAAGGTCAAGGCTAATCTGACTCTTAACTCAATTTCGTACTGTGGTTGGCTACATATCCATTTTATACCTCTGGCTAATTTATTAATCAGATTGCTGTGTCTATGATCTTCAGATTTTTTTTGTTGGTGGTATATGTTCACTGACACTGCATTGTTAACAGCTCCTCACCATTTATGGGAATAGAGGTTGGAGAGTGGTCTTCAACAAATGTTAACCTTTCAAAGAAATGTATGACTCCACCACAACCAGGTCAGTGTTACCATCAGAAATACTTGACCCTACCTACAAAATCAAACTCCTTGAAAATTATTAAATGACCGCAATACAGAAGGAGGCTATTCTGCCTGTTGAGGCTATGCTGGCACTCAACAGGGCAATCCTGTTAGTCCCATTCTCTCTCTCTTTTCCCAGCAACTTTTTCTCTCACAGACCACCACCAATCCCTCCCACCAATTTTCTGGCTACCCACCCACCTTAGGTGTAATCTATTGCAACTAATTAGCCAAATTAGTTCCTGCTCTTAATTCTCATGCTCCCTTCATACTCAGAGGTTTTAAAGGATAGCTGCCTCAATGACACCCTCATCTACTCTTCCATTAATATTGAAACCCCCACATGAAGTTGAAAAACGTGCCCAAAGATTTTCTATGCTTCCCTCCTCCTTTGCTTTTTTTCAACTATTTACACTGCCTTGTGCCGATCTTCAATGCATTTCACATCTTCATTTAATATTGGATTGCACCATTATTACTTCAGTAATTTAACTTTTCTTGCTTTGTTTTAAACTGTCAAACATAGGTGAATAATCTGATCAGTTTAAGACATAGGGGTTTTACCCTAAATTACCACACGTCACATTCATGTGTGGTATCCCAACATTTTAGAACATAGAACATTACAGCACAAGAATAGGTCCTTTGGCTCACAATGCCTGTGGCGACTAAGATATCAACTTAAACAAATCCCATCTGTGCGTATCTGACCTACATCCCTCCATTCCCTGCCTCTTCATGTGTCTGATTAAATGCATCTTAAAATGTTCTGAATGTTATCTGTAAAATTTGACTTATATTTAAAGCTCACTCATAATTACATTTAAGTTTATTCCCCTTCATATACAGGTAATGTATTCAGTGTACCACCATTTGAAGTATGGCAAAACAGCTCATAATGATCTACAAACAGAAAACAATGGAAACACCCAACAGGTCAGACATCCTGAGAAAAGTCCAGCTTTAAAATTTAAGTCCAAGCTCTGTTTCCTCTATCCACACATTTTTCCTGACCGACATGTTTTTCTTATTTCACATATCCAGTATTCACAGCCCCTTTTGTCATTTATGAAGGTTTATATTATCACATCCTTTTAGAGTCCAAGAAACATCAATTATATCACCTCCCAAGTTGATCTTCTCTCAGTGAGATCATGCACAATTGTTTATATAATTGCTCTGCATAATTTAATCAGTCATTGCCATTCATCTCTTCTTTTTTGCTCCAATAGCTCCAATATCCTTTTTGTATTATGTTGGCCAGAACACTGCATACAGTGGCATGCAAAAGTTTGGGCACCCATGGGCAAAATTTCTGTTACGGTGAATAGCTAAGCAAGTAAAAGATGACCTGATTTCCAAAAGGCATCAAGTTAGAGATGACACATTTCTTTAATATTTTAAGCAAGATTACTTTTTTTTATTTCCATCTTTTACAGTTTCAAAATAACAAAAAATGAAAAGGGCCCAAAGCCAGCTAAGAGTCTTTCAATTCTTGTTTGGGGGATTTTCACCCATTCTTCTTTGCAAAAGTAGCCTTGCTTAAAATATTAAAGAAATGTGTCATCTTTAACTCTATGACTTTTGGAGATCATCTTCTACTCACTTAACTATTCACAGTAACAGAAATTTTGATGGGGATGCCCAAACTTTTGCATGCCACTGTATATTCCTCAATGCATATGCAGTACTCATGATCAAAAAATCCTTTTACAAGTCCACGAAACTCAATTTTAAATACAAAGATTTAGAATCTTTGCATGGAAATCCATTGTTTCCAACACACAATTACAAATGTGACGACACTACAACATCCAAACACTGAGAATGAATATTCAGGTACCACTACCTATCCAAAGTTCTACAACTTTAAGGTGATCATCTGATTGATTAAATACAGCGCTGGTACTGACACCAAGAAATTTGCTGTTCACATTTTTAACAATTGTTAATTTTTCACAACTTTCCTAATTTACCAGAAAACAATGTGTAAATTATGATAAACGACAGTTGTCATGGGTTTACAGATTTCTGACACTTAATTCCAACTGGGGTGTAAAAACCACAATATATAGGATTAAATGAGGAGCGCAGGTTTAATTTTCCTATTTAAGTTCAGCACTGATGAAACTGCAGCTTACAGAGAATCTTTTTGATTTATCTGCTGGAGTTAAGACCTTTTATTCTGAAAAAAAAACTTAAAATTTCCAAGTGCTTTTCACACCTCTGCAACACTCCAAAATAGTTTGATACGAAGTACTTCAGCACTGTAATCACGTTAATAAAGCCAAAAACATGGCCTCAAATTTGCTCATAGCAAAGTCTCAAACAGCAATTTGACTGTAACCAGCTTTTTTTTAAAGATACAAATGGATTCAGATATGAAACCCGGTACAACTATACAATGAAGACGGCTATACTGCTGTTTTTAAAATTATGCCACAATAATTACCTTGGAGAACAGACAGGTCTTGACTTAATAAGTACCTTAAAGATGATACTTCCAACTGTACAAAATTCTTTCAGAACTTCAGAGTGTTAACCATTACTTTTGTCCATAGGTCTTGAATGAGACTTGAACACTAAACTTTTTGAGTCACAGGTGAGAATGCTACCCATTAGGCTGTGCCTGAAACTCTTATTATATTACTGTGAAAATCAGAAATTTCAATTACAATTCAGCAACTGGGTGTGAAATATTGTAAAGTAATGGCAGTTGTTCTTTGAAACCAGAAAATCGTATTAAAAACAACCAGTGACTGATTTTTGTTAAATATTGATTAGATAGAAAACTCTGAAAGGAGGGTCAATTTCATTCCCTCTCCTGGAATAAAATACAAGTTACAAATGTCTTTTTCATAGACAAATTTATGCTTGCATAAACATTGTCTAAAATTTTCTCACTGAAATATTTATAGGTTGCCCCTCATGCCACGAGTCCTGATGTCAGTATAACTTCAACAAAAGTCCCTATTCCAGGATCCCCACACAGCCTCTTGCTTTCCGAGAAAAGGAAATGAGCTCAAACCTACTGCAGGCAGTAATGATTTTCACTTGTCTACTCATACGCTTTCGAGACTTGAATTGCCCACAAACAGGTACCTCAAATCACTGGAGCTGAACCACAAACAATGCTTCCCCAAAAACTGGCAAGTTAGACAAATCAACATCAGTATTCTCCCCCACCCCACAGCTATCATCTTTAGCATCAAGGCTTTATTTCACTAAGCCAGCAGTGGGGGGGGGGGGGGGCACATCATTTACATGCCCTACACCAGATTTTTTCTTAAACACTCTGCTCCAAATTGTCATGGCAAGAGATTACTTGATGTGTCGAGGAAAATATTCTCAACTGCTCTCTCACTTAACTGGGTGATACTCACAACAGGCCTAGAAAAATTAATAATTTCTTTACTAAAACTCACTGGTTGAATTGAGGGAAAGTTAATTACAGCAGTATTGGGCAGGAACTAGGGAGAGTAAGTTGGGAACAGCAGTTGTTGGGCAAGTCCACATCTGAAGTGGAAGTCATTTAAAGAAGGCCTGTGAGAAAGAAAGACAAGGATGGGTAGATTCATGAATTTTGGATAACAAGACAGGTTGCAAATTTAGTCAAAAAGGAGGCTGAATTTGGACAGGCCCTTGAAGGAATATAAAGGAAGGAAGAAATAACGTAAACAAGGAATCAGGAGGATAAAACAGATCTATGAATATCTTATGGCGAATAGAATTAAAGTAAAGCCTAAGACATTTGAAACATACATTAAAAACAAAAGGGTAGGATCATTTAAGTACAAAAGTAGGGAATGTATGTCTTGAGCCAGAGCAAATGGCAATTGCATCACTATTTGCCAAGGAGAAGGACATGAAGGACATAGTGAAGATGGCATGCAAACATTCTCTGGCACATTCTTAACAAGGAGGGGCTCTTGAAAAGTATTAAGGTGCACAAGTCCTAGAACCTGATCCAACCCAGATTAGAGAGAGAGGCAACCAAGATTGCTGGGGTTAATAGATATTTGCATTCTCTTTAGTCACAGGTGAAGCCCCAGAAGCTGGAGAACAGCCAATGCTGTTCCTCTGCTGAAGAAAAACACTAAGAGACAAACCAGGAAATTACAGGGTGGGACATTTACTAGAGAGTGGCTGGGTGAGATGTTACTAGAGAAAATTCTTAGATATTGGATCTAATTGCATTTGGAAAATCTGGGTCTCATTAGAGATAGTCAGCATAGCTTTTTGCGGAGTTGAGGCTTTTAACGTGTTGAAGATACTGATGAGGGTAGGGCACTGGATGTGTACATGAACTTCCGTAAAGTTTCGACAAGGTCCCTTACTCTATACTGATGTGGAAGATAGGACATAGGATCCATGGAGACTTGGTAGATTAGATTCAAAAATGGCTTAACCATAGAAGACAGAGGGTAGAAGGAGTATTATTCTGACTGGAGATCTATGACCAGTGGTGATCAGTGCTGAGGACCAGTGTGACAAAAATGTAGGTGGACCTGTAAGTCTGCAGCTCTCTGAAAGTGGCAACACAAGCAGAAAAGGCTGGTAAAGAAAGCTCATGGTATACGTTTTTTTGTTGGTCAAGGCGTTGAGTTTAAAAGTCAGAATGTCATGATGCAATCTTATAAAACTTTGGTTAAGATACATCTGGAGTACCGTGTACAGCTCTGATCACTGCTTTACAGGAAGAATGTGGAAGTTTACAGGACGGTTCCAAAAAAGTTCACCAGGACGCAGCCTGGATTGGAGAGTATTAGCTATAAGGGAAGGTTGGAAAAACTTGGATTGTTTTCTCTGGAACACTGGAGGGTCAAAGACAACTTGGTGTGAGTGTACAAAATTATGAGAGGCATAGATAGTGTAGATAAGAGTTTCCCCCACCCCCCAAAGGCAGAAATATCAAATAATTGAGGACATATCTGTAAGGTGAGGATGGAAAGTTTAAAGGAGATGAACAGGGCAGGTTTTGATTTAAACAAGGGGAATGCACAAGGGAAAGTGATGGAATCAGATACAATCGCAATGTTTATCAGGCATTTAGAGAGGCACACGAGCACACAGAGAATGGAGGGCTATAGGTTCTGTGCAGACAAATGGGATGAGTTTGTACTGGCTTCACAGTTGGCAGACACTGTAGACGGAAGGATCTATTTCTATGTTGTATTGTTCTATGTTCTATATAAACTACCTGTAAGAATCTTATGATGCATTTTCTACTGCCTTTGTCAGCACACAAGTATAAGAATACTAAATCAATTTCAAAACAGAAAATCCCCAAATGTATGGAAAATGGATTTCTCTATTCAAAGGGTTTACATAAGGGACACTTTCCTGAAATCATGTGACTGGTCTAATATATGAATAGATGTTCAAGCTTCCAGGGGCAAACAGCTCACCCCTACCATAGTATGTAATTATAATGGCACACTTGACACACATTTGCAAAATTAATGGAAACAGAAATGTAACATAAAGGGGCCATAAATGAAGAGTAATTACTCTCAATTACATACAGTACTCAATGACTAAGTAACTTTTTCAATATCATTTTGATGTTTTCAACTCATTGACACAAAGGTGACATAGTTTTAAAACAGATCTATTTAGCAGATCAGTGTTCAACATCATTTGATAAATTAGATATTGAAAAACTGCTTCCAGTGAGGGTTCGTAAAAGATAAATTACTGCTATTACACAAAAAAATGACAGTAGAACTTTCTTTTGCTCACACACTGAAGTTTTGCATCTGGATTAATTTGGATGCATGAACTTTAAAACTGGTGGAAACAAATGCACTGCACATCTGTGAGAAAATACTGAATGGATTGTTGTTCTTTGTAGGGACAGCCAAATAGTCTGCTCATGAAGTCTCATTTCATGATGTAAGATGAACACCTCTGTCTGTAGGTGCTCCCCATGGATGCGTGTGGGGTGGGGAGGGGGGGGGGGGTTATGTCCCTGTAAAACACACCATATCATGATTTTTCAGAACATGGAACCACACTATTTACGTGTGGGTCATGAGGAAAAAACTATGCTGATTTAATAAAATGTTTCATATAAATTCTGTGAGACCATGAAAGCAAATTGTATTCTCCATCTCTAATTTTTAAGCAGTGATTTGTAAATTTGATAAGGACAAATTTCCGTCAACCTTAGTTTAGGGGTCACCTGCATTCTTTATTAAGTAATAAAATGACTTCTTTTATATTTTACCTAATAAAGGATCTCACATTCTTCAGAGTAACTTTAAACAGTACACTCAACAACATGAAAAGCATTATTATGAATCACTTACAGGCAAACTTGATGGTCTGTCTTGCTGTAACAAATTCAAATCTTCATGGTTGGGCTTGCTAGATGTCAATGGTGGTGCAGTGCGAGTTCCATAGCCTTCCTGAGTTATATCCTGTGAAAACAAAATTCATTTATAAATCTCTATATCTCTATGAATCTGTAGCATGCCAAGTTATCACGGCAAAGGACTAGCAATGTGATGAGATAACCAGCAGAGGGAAACAATTCAATTCTGGAAGGTCATAAAAACAGACAAGTGATTATCTTAAACTGCTAGACAACTTTTCCCTGGCACAATAACCTCCCACACTGCACAGCACAGCAGGTTGCAAGGGATTAAGAAGGATGTTTAAACCAACAAATGTCTGAAGCTTTCTTTGAAAGTTCCTCACTCCACTACATCAGGAACCAAAGTTAGACAGCTTTACAATGGACAAACAAAATGAGCAAGCAATGACTTTGCATCTCATTTGTCTTTTTCTCCCCCTGTTGCGACTGACATTTACACATGAGACTGGAAAACAGAACAATGTACACACATAAAAGTAACAAAGTAAATATGGTAATGCAAAACATTTCCCTCCTTACGTCCCCAATTCAAAGGTGTTTATATGACCCCAGAACATACTTCAAAAATAAATCATTGTGGTTTCAAAGTTATGTGGGGAAAGACAAATATCAAATGTAAAGTGATCCAATTTACAAACCTTCTGTTTTAAAATTGTGTTTTCTCAGTTATGGTAAAATAAAACTACAGGTATTTTTGCTACAGCAAAAATTTCACATCTCGTTCAGGCATCAACCTACTTCCTAAGTGTTGTTTGTACTGGTGCTGTCCTGCAAATGGAATCTGTTGTCTCACTCGTCAACATAAAAAAAAATTTAAAGTTCCAGCTAATGACAGCAGATGTAATTATGGCTTCATCTAATTAAATTTCGGTGTAAGATTAAACAAAGGAAAGACAGAAGAGAACAAGTTAAATTGTTATCAAAATGAACAAGAAATAAAAAGAAAATGTTCAATAAATAGAAACAGGAAAAAGCAGGCAGTAATATCTAAGAACTTATAATATGCATCAATAAGACAGTAAAGATTTAAATAGACTCTAAATGTGCATTAAATGGAGACCTGATACAGCTAAATACCAACTTGAACTTCACATATTGAGATTAAGTTTGTGTAAATTGTTCAAAAAGTTATTTCTTGAAATTCAAGCAGAGACCCAGTGTCAATCCTAAATGCACTGTAAAGGAGTTAGTTAGATGGCCCCTTCTTTTAGTACTTCATCCAGCAGATACTTGCAATTCGCTTGCCTCTCTGCAGTGCCATAAATTGTTTCCACCTCAGATTCAGTATTCAAGTCATTATTAATGTCCCATACTGATCATGACTTACAATGAATATTTAGACCCGCACAAAGGCTCTCACTAAAAGCAGGGTGGTGCCTATATAAAACTCAAAAATTGTACAATTTGGATATGGCCATGAACCCATTATCCCAGAATCATTGTTGAGTTTGCTATCACTGATTCACAGCTAATTCTCAGATTAATGTACAAATATCTGTTATAGAATAGGAGCAATAAGAGAAATAAATCATAATAAGCAAACAAGACCATACAATTGCACAATTATGTATTGAATTTTTGAAGACTAGGCATTCTGAATGCTATTTGAATTATAGCCATACTGCAAGCCTTCCACACTATTCACTCATCCAAGTCCTGAATCCCGATGAAGGTCTCATGCCGAAATGTCAACTGTCTTCCCCTTCATAAACGTTGCCTGACCTGCTTGCTCAGTTACTCCGGCATTATGTGTACGTTAATCAGTCAAGAATTCTACATTCGATACTGATATAAAAAGGACACTGGACACTGAAATAAAAGCAAAAAATGCAGGAAATACTTGGATGACCAGGCAGATGTCAGTGGAGAGAAACAATATTTTGTGTCAATGATCTTGATTCATAAAATACAGAATGACTTGCTCATTATTTCCAACATTCTCTGTTTTTTCTTTATCCTTTGATTGAATGGGCATAGTACAGATAGAAAGCCTTAATCTCATTCACTCATTTTGCAATTTAATCTACCATTCAGCAATTTTTTCAAAATTGCAGCACCTCACATTTATCTCTTGTCAAATTAATTTTCAATTATGCCCAATCTGCAATGTATGTATTTTGCCAGACAAACCATACTCTTTTGATTTTATTCCATGAATTTTAAGATTATGCTTCCCATATCAAAGCCAATTTTGTAAAGGGTGACAAGTTAGTAGCCCCAGTACTTTTTGTCACACTTGCAACAATACTGGTATCCCACACAGGGCTGACTCATTGTAGCTCTCCATTCTCCAATCCAAACATTCACAGATACAAAGCTCGTCCCCACCCCAAACTTTTAAAAAAGACATACACTTAGTCTGAGTACTGGGAATTTGGTGTGAACTGCTGCTCTCTACTAACATTCACTTTTCAATGAATCACACTGGATCTCTTGAGAGAACTGGTGTTGGAAAGGCTACTGCTCAGCACTGCAATGTTTGGTTCAGTAATGGTCAATGTAGACTGTCGCTGGGAACAAGCAGCAGTTGCCCAATGCAGAATCAGAAAGACATACAAATCTGCCCATGCAGACCAAGGTGTTTTCCTGTGCTAGTCCCACTTACTTGTAATAGCCCCATATCCCTCTGAACCTTTCTTATTCCTGAACCTGTACAAATGTGTTAACAGACTGCTGGACTACCTAACCGCTGCACACAAGCAAATGATTCAGACCATTATGTTTTTTTTCCCACACTGAGGTTCAGTCGTCATTTTTAGTTCAGCAATTACTTGTCATCCTTATCCAACTTGTGTTAGTTTTCATCTTGAAATCTCATGCTCTGCATAGCTTATAAGCTTCCTTGAAAAATACTGAGGTCTAACAACCATTTAGTGGGGCAGCTTCATATAACTGGCCACAGAGGCCACTATTTGAAAACAGTTGAAATTCGTTTGACTAATTTCAAGTACCGTAGATTCCGGATTATAAGCCGCTACTTTTTTCCCACGCTTTGAACAGCTTTGAACACTGCGGCCTTTACTACGGTGTGGCTAATGCATGGTTTTTTTTTCATGCCGCCAAAAACATTTTGCCTCGTAACAGTAGACCAATAAAATTGATGAGTAGTTCACAGAGGTCCAATGAAATTGTACGATAAATCAAGCGCACTTTCACAATTAAATTATTGTAAATCAGTCATTTGTACTCACCCTCATCAACATGGAAAACACTCGAAGAAAAGCATTGTGCTGCCTTTATGGCAGTTATTTAGTTTATAATATTTTCGCTTAGTAATTCATTTGTTAGTATTTTCTAGTTAAAGTTAGAAGTGTTTTAAGTATATTTGTTTTCTGTACTACATCCCGGGATGCTATGATGTCACATCCGGTTTCGCCGCGTCTTGTGGGGAAAATACTGGTTTGCGATAAACGGAAAGGTGGGGGCGAGCGCATTAGACCCGCGCGAGAACGCTGCTTTTAAGTTAAAGGCGATCAATAACTTTTCCTGGTAGGCTGCAGTATATATTTTTTTACCAGTCGTTAGGAGATATTGGAATGTTGTTCGTGCACTGTTCAGTAAAAAAGTATACGCAACGTAATTTGTGTGTTACCGATACGTATGTATATTTAAAAGTAGCCGTGTTACAGGCACGGTTCGAAAAAAAGCATTTGCAATATGTATTTGTTTATGTTACCATACGGATTTAATTAAAAGTTAAAAAATCCTCACGTGTAATATCTTTCTGTGTAAATATCTCATATTACAACGTGGGACAGCTGCGGCTTAAAATCCGGTGCGGCTTGTACAAGTACAAAATTGATTTTCTTTCTAAAATTAGAGCCTGCAGCTTTTAATCAGGTGCGCTCTGTAGTACGGAATCTACGGTAATAAATGTAATTAATTAGAACATAAACAGTAAAATAGTTTCAGTTCGAAAATAAAATTTAGTAAAGTTTTCCTTTTGGATGGAGGTCAGTAACTCATTCAAATGAAAAGAGTTGTGCACAACAGGCCGGCTATGGCTTAAATAAAACTGAGGAGCCAGAGACAAAGTGTACACAATCTTCAAAATGACCCAGGACTCAATGGCAATGTGTCAGCATCAGGCCTTCAGCATACATCACTCTTTCATGCAGAGTACAATCACAGGAATCTGGATAATCTATGCAATGCTGGTCATCAGCACTTTACTACACATCAACCAGTCAGAAGTCAGTGCAGCCAAACCCAATATTCCTGTTACTTTAGTGTCATTATCATCCAAGGGTTCACACTATCGAAAGGACAGGCAGGTAGGCAGAGGAAGTGGGGTGACTCATTGGTAAAAAAATGAAATCAAATCTTTGGAAAGAGGTGACATAGGATCAGAAGATGTAGAATCCTTGTGGGTAGGGCTGAGAAAACGCACGGGTAAAAAGACCCTGATAGGAGTTCTATACAGGCCTCCAAACAGTAGCCAGAATACAAAATACATTTAAAAAGGGTAATGTCGCGATAATCAAGGGGAATTTCAATATGCAGGTAGATTGGGAAAATCTAGTTGGTGCTGCATCCCATGAGAGGAAATTTGTAGAGTGCCTACCAGATGGCTTTTAGAGTACGGTAGTTTGTGGCTGAGCCCAAGAAGAGAAAGGCATTTCTGGATTGGGTATTATGTAATGACCCAGATTTGATTAGGAAGCTTAAAGGTAAACAAACCCTAGAATTCACCCTGCAATTTGAGAGTGAGAGAGCGGGAGAGAAGATATAATGCAGGGAAGTGCGTGGTCATGTACTTTGGCAGAAGGAATAAAAGTGTGGACTATTTGCTATAATGGGGAGAAAATTCAAAAATGAGAGATGCAGAAGAATCCTCCTGCAAGATTCCCTCAAGGTTAACTTACAGGTTGGGTTGGTAGTGAGGGAGCCAAATGCAATATTAGCATTCATTTCAAGAGGACTAGAATACAAAAGCAAGATGTAATGCTGAGGTTAATAAGGCACTGGTCAGACTGCTCTTCGAATATTGAAAGCAGTTTTGGGTCCCCTTTCCAAGAAAAGATGCGCTGGCAGGGATGAATGGTTTAACATATGAGGAGTGTTTGATAGCTCTGGGCCTATCTCACTGGAATTCAGAAGAATGAGTGGGAATCTCACTGCAACCTATTAAATATTGAAAGGTGTGGATAAAATGGATATGGAGGGGATGTTTCCTACAGTGGAGCCTAGGACCAGAGGGCATAGCCTCAGAATTGAAGGACGTCCATTCAGAATACAGGTGAAGAAAAATTTCTTTAGCCACAGGGTGGTGAATCTGTGGAATTCACTGCCACAAACAGCTGTGTAGGGCAAGTCATTGGCTATATTTAAGCCAGAGGTTGATAGGTACTTGATTAATAGGGTGTCAAAGATTAAGGGAAGAAGGCAGGAGAACGTAGTTGAGAGGGATAATAAATTATCCATGATCGAATGGCGGAGACTCGATGGGCCTAATAGTCCAATTCTGATCCTACATCTTATGCATCCTGAACTCATAATACAGATAATTAAGACCTCTCCATCCTAATTTTTCTTTTGTATTTTATGCACAGGAACAGAGAATGTGGCAATGTGTACAAAGTAGTTACTTCTCCAGTATTATGACATTCTATTAACTTCCAACAAAGTAAGCTGGGGGGGGGGGGGTGGAATCACAATGAAGGATGTGGGGATGGGGGGGTGGTCAGAAGATGTGGCTAGACATATAAGCATATAACAAGGTTATCACAAAATTGAAGACAAGAGTTTGAGCTCCTTGTACTGGTTCAAAGTGAGGTTAATCATAGTTTTAAGGAGAATCTGTCAATAAATTAATAGCTTCTATTTACACTCCAAAATAATTCCTATAAACTCACTTCATTGCACAAGCACAGCCATTCCAACCTTAATTGTCTGGTGCTGTACATGAACTATGCTGTACACACATGTTCGGAGGCTGAATCAGTGAAGTTCAAGAGGATGGGCTTTACCTTCAAACAAAATAGTTCCACCTTAGGCTGCCTCTTACACAACAATGGATGTTTCTATGTCCTTCTCGTAAAAGAGCAACATCCCCACTGACTCCTGGGATATCTAGCCCCTTCCTGATCCTAGTAAAGAGATGGCACTGAGAACACTGGGAGTGTAAACAGGGGGAAAAGCACACAACCTCCCAAGTGTTATACAGCAAGGAAGCAGGTCCTTCAGAATAACCAAGCTGCCCAAATGATTTGCCTGTCCTTGGCCCCTGTACTTCTAAACGCCTTCTATCCATGCCGTAACTAAATACCCCTCTGGAAGTTTATTCCATTTCTGCACTTCCATAAGCAAGAAATTTGTCCCTTAAATCTTTCCCTCTCACTTTGAACCTCTGCCCTCTGGTTATGGACTCCCCTCACCTGCGGAAAAGACTGGATGTTCATCTTATCTATGCCCCTCATGATTTTATAAATCTCTGTAATGTCAAAGTCCCTCAACCTGTTAAGTTCTTGGGATAAGAAGTCCAAGACAATCCAGCCTTTACTCCTGGTACATCCTTATCTTTCCTTCACCATTTCCAGCAAAAATGTGGACTTCACAACATCTTGGACAAGTGTAACATTACATCCCAACTCCTGTACTCCGTATCTCATCCTCACCGCAGAAATCCACACCAGGCTTACTTCCCTCACAGGAAAATAACCACTCACAGGAGACCTTGCCCACGCCCAGGATTATGGCTGCACAGGTGGAAGGTCAACTGAGGAAGATCTGTACCAGCAAGGCGGCTGGACCGGATGGAGTTTCCCCACGATTACTGAGGGCCTGTGCGACTGAGCTGGGAGAACCACTACAGCGCATCTTCAACATGAGCCTGGAGCAGAGAAGAGTACCCAGACAGTGGAAAACATCCTGTATTGTCCCGGTACCGAAGAAACCACAACCAAAGGAGTTGAATGACTTCAGACCTGTTGCCTTGACGTCGCACGTGATGAAGACCATGGAGCGGCTGATAATACAGTATCTGAGGCCACAAACCAGGCACGCCCAGGATCCTCTTCAGTTTGCGTATAAGGAGAAGGTGGGAGTGGAGAATGCTATCACGTATTTGCTGCGCAAATCACTCTCTCACCTAGATGGGGTCAGTTGTGCTGTGAGGATTACATTCCTTGACTTCTCTAGTGCCTTTAACACCATCCAGCCCAAGATCTTAAGGCACAAACTAACGGAGATGGGAGTAGACTCTCACATGGTGGATTGGATAGTGGACTACTTGACAGATAGACCTCAGTATGTGCGGTTGGGAGACTGTAGGTCTGACACGGTGGTCAGCAGCACAGGGGCGCCGCAGGGAACCGTACTCTCTCCGGTCCTGTTCACCCTGTACACATCAGACTTCCAATATAACTAGGAGTCCTGCCATGTGCAGAAGTTCGCTGATGACACGGCCATAGTGGGGTGTGTCAGGAATGGACAGGAGGAGTATAGGAAACTGATACAGGACTTTGTGATATGGTGCAACTCAAACTACCTGCGTCTCAATATCACCAAGACCAAGGAGATGGTGGTGGACTTTAGGAGATCTAGGCCTCATATGGAGCCAGTGATCATTAATGGAGAATGTGTGGAGCAGGTTAAGACCTACAAGTATCTGGGAGTACAGTTAGACGAGAAGCTAGACTGGACTGCCAACACAGATGCCTTGTGCAGGAAGGCACAGAGTCGACTGTACTTCCTAAGAAGGATGGCGTCATTCAATGTCTGTAGTGAGATGCTGAAGATGTTCTATAGGTCAGTTGTGGAGAGCGCCCTCTTCTTTGTGGTGGCGTGTTGGGGAGGAAGCATTAAGAAGAGGGACGCCTCACGTCTTAATAAGCTGGTAAGGAAGGCGGGCTCTGTCGTGGGCAAAGTACTGGAGAGTTTAACATCGGTAGCTGAGCGAAGGGCGCTGAGTAGGCTACGGTCAATTATGGATAACTCTGAACATCCTCTACATAGCACCATCCAGAGACAGAGAAGCAGTTTCAGCGACAGGTTACTATCGATGCAATGCTCCTCAGACAGGATGAAGAGGTCAATACTCCCCAATGCCATTAGGCTTTACAATTCTACCGCCAGGACTTAAGAACTTTTTAAAAGCTATTATTAATGCTTTTTGAGATAGTGATTTAGATGCATATCATATTTTTTACTGAGTTAAGTATTGTATGTAATTAGTTTTGCTACAACAAGTGTATGGGACATTGGAAAAAAGTTGAATTTCCCCATGGGGATGAATAAAGTATCTATCTATCTATCTATCTATCCTCACCAATGAAAGTATGCCAAATGCCTTCTTTACCACCGTATCTGTGTTACCACATTCAAGGAACTACGTATCTATAACCCAGGACTGTCTGATTTACAACATTCCTCAGGACTCTACCATTTTCAAGTCCTGACCTGAATTATCTTCCAAAACACCTCATTTTTATGTGATTTAAAATCCACTCTTATTCCTAGCTCATTGCTGTTTCTCAATTCATTCCTTGGCTCACTGGCCCAGTTTATCAAGATCTCATAGTAATTTTAGATACCACTCTTCACTGTCCACAATACTACCAATTTCAGTGTCATCCACAAATATATATGAACCATGCCATATCCCTTCTCATCAAAATAAATAAACAAATAACTGTGTACGTAACACCAATCACTGGGCACACTGCTGGTCACAAGCCTCTAGTCTGAAAAAATAACCCATCAGCAAAGCCTGTCCCTTATCGTAAAGCCAGTTTTATATCCAAATGTCTAGCTTGCTCTGGATTCCACGTGATCTAACCTTCCAGACCAGACCTGTTAAAATCTTTATCTTGTCAAAGACCCTGCTGTAATTAATGGTGACAACATCTACCATACTGCCCAGGTCACCGCTTCAAAACAACTCAATCAAATCCAAGAGGCACAATTTCCCATGCACAGGGTCATGCTGACTATTCCCAATCAGTGCTTGCATTTACCCACTTACCTGCCTGAGTTCTGCAAAATCAACAAGTCCCACATTGGCCTCAAAAGTACCTTTAAACCCACAGAACTGAAGTGAAAGCAAACCTCAAACTCAAGGCACTCTACATAATAGGCTTCAAGCAAATACCATCATTGGTGAAATCTGAGTGTCACCATTTACTAAAGATTTTATTGTACAAGCCACGTAAAATCCGTAAGTACAAAGGATGGTCACATTCGAAGTATTCTGCAGTAAGTGGATCTCCTTCTGAATCTCTAGTCTTTCATCCATCTGCAGAATATGTCAGGAATGTGATGAAAAACACACCACTTGTCAGAACGAGTACAGCAGTCAAGAAGCTTGACAACCAAGTACAGTTCAGCCCACTCGATTGCTTACCATCCATCCAGCACTGTAACATTAGCAAAGTCCATTAAAAGCACACTGTGACTGTAGTGTATACTACCTACAAAATGCACTGCAGCAGTCAATCAAGTCATTCTCTAAAGAACTTCTCTAATCCATGGCTAATACCAAAAGGGACCAGAGCAGCAGGCACCGCTACTGCCACATTCGCCACAGACCAACAAAATATGGAAATGTATACACAACACACACAAAATGCTGGTGGAACACAGCAGGCCAGGCAGCATCTATAGAGAGAAGAACTGTCAATGTTTCAGGCCGAGACCCTTCGTCAGGACTAACTGAAAGGAAAGATACTAAGAGATTTGAAAGTAGGAGGGGGAGGGGGAAACCCGAAATGATAGGAGAAGACCGGAGGGGGTGGGATGAAGCTAAGAGTTTATATACTGGCTGGGTAGCCTCCAACCTGATGGCGTGAACACTGACTTCTCTAACTTCCGTTAATGCCCCTCCTCCCCTTCTCTGACATATTTAGTTGTTTGTTTTTTTGTCTCTCTCTGCCCATCACCCTGCCTGTTCTCCATCTCCCTCTGGTGCTCCTCCCCCCCCCCCCCCCCATTTCTTTCTCCCGAGGCCTCCCGTCCCATGATCCTTTCCCTTCTCCAGCTCTGTATCACTTTTGCCTATCACCTTTCCAGCTCTTAGCTTCATCCCACCCCTTCCGGTCTTCTCCTATCATTTCGCATTTCCCCCTCCCCCTCTTACTTTCAAATCTCTTAGGACCTTTCCTTTCAGTTAGTCCTGACGAAGGGTCTCGGCCCGAAACATTGACAGTGCTTCTCCCTATAGAGGCTGCCTGGCCTGCTGTGTTCCACCAGCATTTTGTGTGTGCTGTTTGAATTTCCAGCATCTGCAGATTTCCTCGTGTTTGCTATAGAAATGTACACCCACCCTTTCAACACCATTTGATCAAATCCTAAAACTGCACTACAAAACTGCTGCACTACCAAAAAAATAAATTGCTAACAACTCTTCAAAATAAAATAAATCTTAGTCTTGTCAAGGAGAAACACATCCTGCAAATAACAAAAGTATACAGATTACAAAGCACAATTCAATGTTTTGAGTTAACGTTCAATGGCAAACCTAAGTTGCTTATCAATAGCCTCATTACCTTTCAACTTAAAACATAACTACCAAATTCTAAATATATATTTTTGCAGGTTTATTAAATTATCAAAGCAGAGAGTATAGACAATTAATAGATTTTTTAATGATAACTAGCTAGTAGAAATCTACTATGTAACAACTGAGATCCTGAATCCACACGAGACCTTCTTAACTAAGAAAGAGCTGAGGAGATGGCAATAGCTATACTCTTCAATTAAAGTCAACAAAATGATGGTGACAGTAAAAATATGATTATGAGTCTTCATCCTGATTGTACAAATACATGAAATACTAACACTTGCAGCTGCTACAGACTAGCTCAAAATAGGGATCTGAAATTGAATACCAAATAAAAGGTGCAGATAATGATAATCACCAGGGGGACTCCTTCAGCAGACCCAAAGTAAAATATACAAATTACAAAAAAACAAAGGTAGTAAGTGACAACACACCTTTCAATCAGCTATTGGAAAAACTTCGGACATTTTTGAACATTTGGTATGACTCACCCAGCATAAAGATAGCCAAAACATTCATAAACAGAAATCAGCAGAAAAGACCCTCAAACATCAGATATAAAGAAAATGCACCATCAGATGTGGCATGGAAACAAAAAAAAGAACCACCATTAATTCTGGTACTATCCAGGCAGCAATGGTTAGTACTCACAAAGTAAAAGCCACTGCTATCACATTACATGGCAGAAGTAAAAAAAAAATAAGAATACTGTCCCATTTATTAATCAAGTATCTCTTCTGAAATGCAGTCAAAACAGTCTGAAACTATATGAAGCAAACATGAAGAACAACCACCAAAACAGTTGGGACTACCAAAACTTGTGGAAGTTTAGATCCCTGAAGAAAATTAAGCACAATATGTCGACTCTGCCAGATCCAAGGTATTAATGATGTGAAATCGAGAAGCTTGAAGGGCAAATGGAATTGTGCTATATGTGGCTTTTCTGATCTAGTTTTATGGGCAATTTCAGGCCAAGTGACCTACAACAGCTGCAACTTACAATAATAAAGATTCTTAAAAGCTGTTATTGTTCACTGTAATTTTCTGATCTTCAGTTCAAGAACTTAAACAGCTACCTAATTTTTCTTTAGCATTTCACCTTATAAAACAAAAAAAAATCAGAGAAATACCTTCACTTTGAGCACGACATATAACCAACTCAACTGAAACAAGGAAACATTTCCAAATTTGATCTTATACATGATAGAGTAACTCACTAAAAAGAGAATCCAGAATTTTCACAATGTTACATCACATCCTGATATTTTAATTTTTATAAGACAATATATTTTATCTTTAGATTTCAGCAATCTATCTTCTTAGATATAGAGAAATGATACCTTCAATTAAACAGTGGCCATTTACAATGAAAACAAATTGATTGATTTTACACTTTAAACTAGCACCCAATTTTTAAACATACTTAATGTCAATGAAAAATATAATGAAATACGTCACAGAAAGTTAAAGGCCCTTCTATTTATTTACTAATTAGTAATCATTCCTCTGTCTTTTAAATACATTTACCATATATCATTCCTAATTTTTCACTCTTTACTGAGGATATCAAATCTACCAGTGGTTAAAGCATGTGTGTGCGTGTCTGTCTGCGCATGTGTGTGTGTCCCTGTCCCCTCTCACCTTCTTGGTAACTCGGCCTTTTATTGGCATTTCATGGACTGGGAAAGTGAAAAGCGGTCACTGTTTGGTTAGGTTGTGATTATGCGGGCAGTAGGAAAAATCATCCCTCTTTGAGCTTCTTGATCTTGTCACTTGAGATTGAGTATCACACAACCCTGCCACTTTGCTCTGGCCCACCCTTCATTAACCAGGTCCAATACTTGCCGAGAGAGTGAGAGAGAGAGGGAGAGAGGGGGGGAGAGGGGGAGGGGGAGGGGGAGGGGGAGGGGGAGGGGGAGGGGGAGAGGGAGAGGGAGAGGGAGAGGGAGAGGGAGAGGGAGAGGGAGAGGGAGAGGGAGAGAGACACACACACACACAATTCCAGTTAATTGGAATATCAGTTAATCAGAGCAACTATTTATTTGAGACAACTCTTAAAGAACAAAAATGAATTGAGAAAATAGCCGGGATTCCCTTGATTTATTTGGGATAGGAGACAGTCACGTGCACTTGTGTAGTCGTTCAATACTACATAGTGGTAGAGCAAACAATTGCATCAGTTGGTATGTTATCCATTTGGGCTGATGGGTGCCGATTCAAAAAGCAGTGATTTTTGATAATTTAGTTTTCTTAAAAACTTTGACTTCAAAATTTTTTTGAGTTCATTACCACAAAAATATTAGACACTAGCCAAAAAAAATATCCTACTGGGCCAAATTAAAAGCCTAACACCACACATCGTTAGCTGGCAGAGTAAACCGGAGTGCCAAAATCTACAACTGCATGCTTGATAATAAACTGTGAGAAGAATGAGCACTTTGCATGGAACACCAAGGAACATCCAAAAAAAAGTGTGAAGATAATGATCCAGAAATGAACTTCAAACCTTTGAGATGTTAAAGAGGCTCTCAATTTTTCATTTTCACTGGATGAGGAGTGTGTGTCAGTGGACCAATGTTAAAAAATAAGTTGGAAAATCTAACTTCGAAGCTGGTTCATGAAGATTTTAAAGCAACAGATGGCTGTTAGTCTCAATGCAAAAGTAGGCACCACGTTAAATTCAAGAACGCACACAGCAAGAAAGGTAGTGCCGACAGTCTAAGTGCAGAAACACAGGAATCTACAAAACTCCCCGATTCACTTAGAACATTTTGTGCAGATGCTGTCTACAATCCCAATAAAATGGGCCTTTTTATCATGCAATGCCAGAAGGTTCCCTTTGACAAACACACAATATTATCACAGGTTGAAAGAAAGAAATTGATCATACAATTGTGTTGTGCTGTTCAAGTACGTCAGGAATTGATAAAAATAAATTGTTGGTTATTGGGAAAACTGTTAAACTTCTATGTTTCAGGGGCTAAGAATGGATAGTTTACCAATTGAGTACTATGCCAGTGTACATTTGATAAATTCCTCTTTGTCAGTAGCCATTATAAACTAATAGAGTTTTATAGTACTGTAGTAATATTAGTAGTGTTCTAATTTGTATAGTATTTCATTTAAGTATATAATTTGTTACTCAGTTAAATGGCAATTTTTGTCTTTTTTTTTTAATACCTTTTTAACTATTTCTATTAAACTTCAGATAATTGGGGCAACCACTTAATTGAGCCAAAACGTACTTATTCCGATATGTCCCAGTTAACTGGATTCCACCGTATAAATATTGGGCATGAGGTCAGAAGTTTAGAAACCATCACAAACACTGACCAGGTCAGTTAGCACCTGTAAATGGAGAAACATTTGGGTTAATGATCTTTCTGATGAATAGAAAGGTCTTTGCTGTAAAATATCAACGTTGGGAGTGCAGCTAATGGTATTTAATACTTCATACTTTTCTTTTTTTAAAAAGCAGAATGGGTCCAAAGACAGACCATTATATTTGCACTAAACTATTTCTTCATACTTAGCCAAAGTAGTAGGTTGAACAAATGTACCCAATGGTGAATGCAAATCTTGCAGCTGTAGAGGTATTTTGTTTAAAACCTCTGATCTTCATTCTAATAATGTTTTTTCGAAGACCTGGAATTTTTGCAATGATTCACAAGCTACAATAAGTTGGATGCAGGTGAAGATAGGGATCATTGGCAAAGGAGCACATTGGAAGAAACACCATCTACAGGCCTTCTCCAGTTAACAAACAAGTTCCTTTTTGTGGGTGTCCAAAGGGTAGATGGGTAGATAACTGAATGACGTTCTTACTTGAGATACAATGCGGAACTGGCCCTTCCTTGCAGCCTTTGAGCTGTGCCACTCAGCTTAACTCAACCCTAAGTACAGGACAATTTACAATGATCCATCAACCTACTAACTAGCAAGTCTTTGGATTGTGCAAGAAAAATGAAGCACTTGGAGAAAATGCACAAATTCCACAGGAAGTACATACAGAATCCTTACAGATGACATTGGAAATGAACTCCATACTCGACGTCCTGAGCTGTAAACGTGTCACACTAAGCACTATGCCACCAAGGTACCATATGACAGTATGTCAGAAAATACACAAACATCACTCAATATAGTAAGTATGCCTCCACTGTATTGTAATGAATGGCAGCAAAAATAGAAAACTAATAAGAAAGAAAAGTTATTAAAATGGAGAGAGAGGGAAACTTGCTCTGCCATTTGTCAAAATGAAGTTGTATAATTAAGTCATTCGTATGTCAGATATCCATGTATCAGGGGTTGATAACCCAGAGATGGTCTGCATCAGTCTTCTTTCCCTCTTATTTGTACAACAATATCGAAAACAAGAATCTATCAAAAACAGCCAACAAATTCATTTTCCTTTCCAGCATCTGCTATCATGGACATAAAAAAAAACTTGAAAAACCTGACAATATTGTCATTTAATTCATTATTGAATTACTTCTCCAAATTTCTCTTATGAATGCACTGAAATCCTGCCTTGGGTATAAATTGAAATTTTTGATAAATGTGCATCAGTTCAAATACTTGCCTAGCTGATTTTACTTTGAGCTCTGGCTTACTTCTTATAAAGCTGTACCTCAACTACAGCTTGGTTTAAAAATGTAAAAAGAACATTTTAAAGAAAAGATGGAGAGGTTGCCAAAATCGTTGCAACAGTTAATTTTGCCAAGTCATGTGTGGAAGTAGAATAAATGTAAAGTAAATTTGCATTTGAATACAGCAAATTCAAAACTGGCAAAACATTTCAGGAATTCCACTACGGGCAGTCCCAAGCATGGATTAGACATAGGGCTAGTAAGCTCATGTCAGTGGAAGCTCCATAAACCTCATTTATGGAATGGGCTACATCTTGGGACAACTCAAAGGACTGGTCCAGGACAGGGTCCTCTGGCAAGCTGCTGGTGGTAGCTTTTGTCTGTGTAGGGTGATGGGCTTAAGTAAAACATCTCAAAGCCTGTGGAATATGCACATGTAACAACTGCTGAACCGTTGCATAGTTTGGACGGGTGGAAATGGAGAACCAGAGCAATACAATTGATGACTATCTGTACAGAAATTTACACTCTCAAAACATTTCCCTTGAATACATTTACAGCACCCATCAGTCTACAATGCAGATCAACACAGATATATGCTTCTTCAGTAACATATCCAAATTCTATAAATTTTGATGTCGATAGTTTTTATGGCAGTGTTTCCATCATCTGTTGATTTTTGTATATATATTGTAAGAAATAAAACACAAAGTATGCACAGAATGGAACTTAACAAGAGAGTGTCAGGAATATAGAAGTTATTGAAATGTTCTTTAATTAGATAGAGGTACAGCATGGTAACAGGCCCTTCCGGCCCAATACACTGTGATCATTTATTAGGAAAGCATTTGAAGGGGAATTCTTGAGTTAAATGTACTCAAATGACTCAAGTATAATACAACTGCTCAAACTGCCTTTGAGTAGAAGGCAGTTGTAGAACTGAACTGCCTTTATCTATCTCTCAATAAACATTCACAATTTGTGCAAAATCATATCCAACAATTGGACATACAGGTGCCCCCCGTTTTTCAAATGTTCGCTTTACGACAACTCGCTGTTACGAAAGACCTACATTAGTACCTGTTTTTGCTAACCAAAGAGGATTTTCGCTTTTATGAAAAAAAGACGCCTGCTTTATACGTGTGTTTACCCCGAGAAAGACTATAATGACCATGAAACCTTGTGCAGGCAGTTGTCTGCGTATGCGTGTACGTGCATACGTATGTTTTTACGTACCGATTTTTAATCTCCAAATCGATTTTGGCTCGCTGTCTTCCCGATTTTGATAAGTGAAACTACACCGTGCATACAATATTTCTACTTTATATAGGGTGTATATTTATCTTTATCTTATTTATTTATCATATAATTCCTGCTTTTACTATATGTTAGTGTTATTTTAGGTTTTATATGTTATTGGGTTTGATTTGGTAAGTTATTTTTTTGGGTCTGGGAACACTCAAACATTTTTCCCATATAAATTAATGGTAACTGCTTCTTCGCTTTACGACATTTCAGTTTAAACAATGTTTCATAGGAACGCTCTACCTTCGGATTGGGGCGGGGGGATCTGTACAGTTGTCTGAAAAGTTCTGTAGACTTTAAATCTGACAAATACTGTTGCTGCTTGTTATCCCATCAATTTTTGTACGTATAAATGTTTTGCAAAAGATGTACTGTTACTGAAAGTATCAGTGCCACTTCTCCAAAAACTTGTCACTGGAGTTTTTAAGGATGTAGAAGTCACTGTGTTCCAATATGACTGTTCTTGTCAAAGTTGAGATGGTCAAGTAATGCAGCTTTTGAATAAAGGTAACTACATTGACACTTTCTATAGCATTTTTATATTGTGAAAATTGAACTCCAAACTCCAGAGCACTTAACATAGAAGGAAAAACAATCAAATATTAAGATACATTCATTCAACTTTTGAACCCCATCTGACATACTCTCCAGTGAAGAAAATGTACTTTAGCTCTCCTTGGCAATATTAAAACTATCATTACTTTAGACCTATGCTCTGCCTGACATGGGTTATGTAACTGGCTATTAGATGAAAATATGAAACTTTTCATTCCCCTCACTGCAGAAAGGTAATACCAAAATCTTTACATGTTTTCATTCAATTTCAAAGAAGAATGAAAAAATATTGTCAGGTAATAACATATAAACAATGAACTGAATAATTAAAGTAATTATTAGCAATGTAAGATTGCTAATTGGATTCTATTAGCATTGCATATAGAGGTGCTAGAAAGTTTGTGAACCCTTAGAATTTTCTCTATTTCTGCATAAAAATAACCCAATTAAATTAATAATATAAAAAAGTTATACTTGCTCATTTATTTGTTAAGATCCAATAGTATATGTATTTGGTGGAAAAAGTACACCAAACCTTTGCTTTCAGAAACTGGTGTGACCACTCTCGTACAACAATAAACTCAACCAAGCATTTCCAGTAACTGTTGACCAGTCCTGCACATCGGCTTGGAGGAATTTTAGGCCATTCCTCCTTACAAAACTGCTTCAACTCTGTGATGTTGGTGGGCTTGCTTGCATGAACTGCTTGCTTCAGGTCCTTCCACAACATTTCTATAGGATTAAGATCAGGACTTTGACTCAGCCATTCCAAAGTGTGAAATTTCCTCTGCTTTAACTATTCTTTGGTAAACTGACTTGTGTGTTTAGGGTTGTTGTCCTGCATGACTCACTTTCTTTTGAGCTTCAGTTCATGGATTCTAACATTTCCCTGTTAGAATTTGCTGGTACAATTCAGATTTCATACTTCCATCAATGATGGCAAGTTGCCCTGGTCCTGAGGCAGCAAAGCAGGCCCAAACCATGACACTGCCACCACATTTCACAAAGGGGATGAGGTTTGTGAAACATTCTATTTTGGAATCATCCATCCACAGAACATTCTTCAAATAGCCTTCTGGCTCATCAACATGGTCTTTAACAATCTTTAGATGAGCAGCAGTGTTCTTCGTGTAGAGTAGTGGCTTTCTCCTTGTATTTGCACCCTGCACACCGTTGTTGCTCAGTGTTTGCCTGATGGTTGAACTCAGGAAGATTGACGTTACTCAATACAAGAGAGGCCTGTAGCTCCTAGATGTTACCCTGGGGCTCTTTGACCTCCTGGAATATTACATGCCTTGCTCTTGGACTGATTTTTGTTGGTTAACCACTCCTGAGCTGAGTAGTAACGGTGTTGAATTTCCTCCATTTGTACACCATCTGTCTGACCATGGACCGGTGGATCCCAAACTCTTTAAAAATGCTTTTGTATTGTTTTAGCAGCCTGGTGAGGATAAACAACTTTTTTTCTGAGGTCCTCAGAAATTTCCTTTGATTGAGGCATGGCACTCTTCTGACAATCTGTGTGGTGAAGATCAGACTTTGATAGTGAAGGCCCTGGTTTACGTTCTTTAAATGTGGGCCTCCCACACTCACACACTCCCATTGACTGAAACACCTGGCTCTAATTTCCTCTTTAAATGAACTGATAATCCTGGAGGTTTACATACTTCTTCCAACAAATGTGTAACATTGGATCATTTTTCTCAATAAATAAATGAAGTAAAATATTTTTGTGTTATTTAATTAGGTTCACTTTATCTAGTTTTAGGACTTGTGTGAAGATCTGATCACATTTTAGGTTCATATTTATGCAAAATAGAGAAATTTCAAAAGGGTTCACCAACATTCTGGCACCACTGTAAATGTTAAGATGTTGTGGCAATCCACAGGAAATAGAAGATCTTTCAGGCAAATAGCAGTGGGGAAACATACAGAAGAGGCGTTTCCAAATTAAAGTCAAGTTTGCAAAGCTTTACTTTTCTTCCAGTATCAATGAACCATATCAAAGTCTGAGTACGTGTACCTTACTTTATTATAGGGGGAGGGTTCTAAGAATTATTTACATGATAGATATGTAATAACTGAAATGACTAAAATAAGCCATTTACAGATCAAGTAGCACACAGCACCAACCAACTGGAATGGCATTGATTTACTGCTGACGAAAGAATTTTAATGTTATCAGAAGAGCTTGCAAGATGAAATAGTAAGAATCAACTGCAACAAGGATACTCATTGGAACTCTCTGTACATGAGCTGAATGTCATTGCCTTTAGGTTGATAAACGAGATTGTTACCAGCTGATTATTATCTTAAATAAACAGGAAAGGAAGGACCGTATAAAAAATGCCAGTAAATAGCTAAAATGCACTATTTTAAAAGATAACATGCAGAAGTATTTTTAGGTGGCTTTTTTTGTCTGCATTCTGTACCTGTATGTATAAATGTGGTTTAATTATACGACCACAAGATATGGGCGCAGAATAAGGTCAGTTGGCCCATCGAGTCAAATCACTCCTGAGGAGAGTAACAACAGTGTTGAATTTCCTCCATTTGTTCACCAACTGTCTGACTTTGAGTTCAAGAGCAAGAGGTAATATTACAGCTATATAGGACCCTGGTCAGACTCCACTTGGAGTACTGTGCTCAATACTGGTCACCTCACTACAGGAAGGATGTAGTAACTATAGAAAGAGTGCAGAGGAAATTTACAAGGATGTTGCCTGGATTGGGGAGCATGCTTTATGAGAATGGGTTGAGTGAACTCGGGCTTTTGTCCTTGGAGTGATGAAGGATGAGAGGTGACCTGATTGAGGTGTACGAGATGATGAGAGGCATTGATCGTATGGATAGTGAGAGGCTTTATCTCAGGGCTGAAATAGCTAACACAAGAGAACACAGTTTTAAGGTGCTTGGAAGTAGGTACAGAGGAGACATCAAGGGTAAGTTGGTTTTTTTTTTAAACACAGAGAGTGGTGAGTGCGTGGAATGGGCTGCCAGCAACGGTGATGGAGGCGGATACAATAGGGTCTTTTAAAAGACTCATGGATAGGTACACAGAGCTTAGCAAAATAGAGGGCTATGGGCAATCCTAGGTAGTTTCTAAATTAAGTACCTGTTCAGCAGAGCACTGTGGGCTGAAGGGCCTGTATTGCGCAATAAGTTTTCTATGTTCTATGTTTCTGTGAGTCTGCTCCACCATTTCATCATAGATGATCCAATTTTCCTCTCAGCCCCAACCTCTGCCTTAAATATACATAAAGACTTGACTTCCACAGCCGCCTGTGGCAAAGAATTTCACAGACTCACAATTCTCTGGCTAAAGAAATTCCTCTTCATCATTGTTATAAAGGGTGCCCCTCTATTCTGAGGCTGTGTCCTCTGGACATAGGCTTTCTCATCATCCACTCTATTAAGGCCTTTAACCATTCGATAGGTTTCAATGAGGTCACCCATCATTCTTCTAAATTCTAGTGAATACAGGCCCAGAGCCATCAAACGCTCTTCATATGACAAGCCGTTCATTCCTAGAATCATTTTCGTGAATATCCTTTGAGCCCTCTCCAATTTCAGCACAACGTTTCTAAGATAAGGAGCTCAAACCTATTCACAATACACCAAGTAAGGCCTCACCAGTGCTTTATAAAGTTTCAACAATACATCCTTGTTTTTATATTCTAGTCCTCTTGAAATGAATGCTAACATTGCATATGCCTTCCTCATCACAGACTCAACCTGCAAATTAACCTTTAGGGAATCCCGCACAAGCACTCCTAGGTTCTTTCCACCTCCACTTTTTGTATTTTCTCTCCATTTAGAAATTAGTCAACCCCTCATTTCTTCTACCAAACTGCATGACCATACACTTCCATACAATTTATACATAAATTACTGAGCAAATAGTGAATTGTCCGAGTATGAAACATAGGTTTGTGTTTAGCCATTGTCTGCACCCTGTACCTGTATGCACACTGCGCTAAATTTACAATTCAATTTCTTCTGGGCAAGGCACTCTTTTGTCATGTTCGGAATTCTGATGAACAAATATCTACATTGCTTATATAATTGTTAATACTAACTCATAAATGCATATGGTATAGTGTAGGCCTCCGGTAGTCTCAATAAACAATGGATTTGCACCTTAGAAAGTTTCCAGGGTGCAAGCCTGGGCAAGGTTTTTTTTTTATGGAAGACCAGCAGTTGCCCAAGCTGCAAGTCTCCCCTCTCTACACCACCAATGTTGTCGAAGGGAAGGGCATTAGGACCCATATGGCTTGGCATTGGTGTCGTCACAGAGCAATGTGTGGTTAAGTGCCTTGCTCAAGGACACACACACAACCTCAACCAAGGCTCAAACTAACAACCTTCAGATATCCAGACGAACGCCTTTACCACCTGGCCATGCGCCAACACAACAATGGCATACCACAAGGCAACAAGCAACATCTGATTACTGTTTATCAATGATCCCTTCATATGGCCCATTATTGTTTGGCAACATGGTAGTTCATCTTGGGGAAAAAACACTATTGAGCTTTATGTTCCTTGGATGCATTTCATTTAATTTTTGCAAATAGAGTGGATTCCAGTTAATTAGGCCATTGGTTAATTGGGGCAGCTGCTGATTGGGACAACACTTAAAGAACAAAAAGAAACATAAACCAAAAAATAGCCAGGATTTCCTTTGTTTACTTGGGACACTATGCCGTTTAATTGGGACAGGAGACTGTTGCCAGAAGTTTCTAACTAGGATAAGTCATGTTCACTTATGCGGCCGTTAAACACTACAACTTGCTTAAAACAAACAGTTTTTAAAATAGCGTCTGTCGTATGTGTTTGTGTTCAAAAAGCAGCATTTTTTTAAATCACTGACAGCTAGCAAGAAATAAGCAGTAAGGCAATTTGGAACAGTTTAGCTCACTGCTGTTTCAAACATTTAGGCTTTGAGATGCCAGAGATGGCCAGGAGTGAAAATGAAACAACTTCACTAATTCAACAAATTAGCAACTGCGAAGAATTTGAGGGTATCGATAATCATCTTGAATGTTACACTGAAAATGAAGATTCCAAGGCTGTAATTGTTGAAAACCTGTATGAAGGCACTCTGTTATCTGCACTAGATGTCTGTGCTGATTTTGTTCATTTACAGTCAATCAAAAGAATGTACACTGAATGAATTAATCAATAACTATTAGGTTATAATATACGGTTTTATAGTTCTGTGGTAGTATTGTTGGGTGTGCTAATTTGTTTTGTATTTCACTTAATTTCTTAATTTGCTACTCAGTTAAATGGCAGTTTGTTTGTTTTTTAAATATGTTTTTAATTATTTCCATGAAATTACAGTTAGTTCAGGCAGCCGCTTAATTGGGCCAAATTGAATTGGTTCCAATCCACTGAAGTCTTCACTGTAGACAACATATGGATCTGCAATGAAACAGGTTGGCATGAGACATGCCTATTTCAAAAGCAAAGATCACATCTTTCAGCTTAAGACTGGATATCCATGAGGTTCATTGGACCATTAGTAGCATTTAAATTCTATTCCAACACAATCTGTTGACTACATACAGAAAATTATTTCCTCTCTACACTGTAAATTATGCCAAAATCCATCATGATTCAAGACAGCCTTCACTTGTAGCTTGCCTTTCAATGTTCAGTCACACCAAATGTTCCAAAACCAGCTGTACCTTCCACAGTATTCTACTACTTTTCTATGCTGCCTTCATCAAGGATTTCCATTCTTAAGGGAAAAGCCAGATATCAAAGTTAAAGAAAAAGCACAGGGGCTATTTTCTCATGCTTGCTTGCACTAAAATAGAATATTTTTCACTTGGGTCTACATTGAGTAGTTTTGGATGTGAAAGTACAAACATTGGAGGATCTGATCAAAATATTTTAAACATCATTGGTCATAGGACTGGTGCAAGATGATAGAAGGTTCCAAATGTGCATCTTGGATGGGGGAAGAAAGGAGAGAAATAAACAAATCTCATAAAACACTTTTTTTCCTCAGGAAGTCAAAAGTTAAGCTGGTACCAGAGGTGATGGAATATTTTAATCACTAATGAAGCCTTCTTTGAGAGGTGGCTCCCTAGATATGGAAAGTGGTTTATATTCACTGGCTCTCATAAAGGACTTTATTGTTTGTTTGTGGGGTTTGTGCACCTGGGACAGGTTGGTAAATGATTATGTTCAGCAAATTCTGCCACACACTTCAGTGAATAAATCAACAATGACTCAGGGCTCAAACTCAGAATGCATGTATATGCTTTCCTACTGCAGTTCAGTGACCACCACAGCTGAAGTAACTCTTGTTCTGCAGTGAGGTGGGTTGAACAACTTCCCAATTTGTCCTGTATATTAGCTCCACACCAGCAGGAAGCTTGTTGTAGATAGTCTTTTTTAAGTATTACTGAAGATTAAGTGTAGGGGGCTTTGACACGAACACTTTCCAGAGCATTCTTGGCCAGCACTCCTTTTGACCCTTGTCCCCAGAGAAGGAAAGCTTCCTCTGGAAATCTCAAGCATGAGAAGGGCATCCCTTAAATACATGTTGTTTTCTCTTAAAATTCATTGCTTCATATTAAATTTAACCTTCTATCTCTTGCTCAAACTGCCAATCTATTTTCCTCACAGCTAAGTTGGGAGAGGCTGAGTTATATTTTGTTCTGCTGCCAAAATTTGTACTGCTTGACCACAATGCAGCAGCAAATAAGGTAAATGGAATACTATCAGATGGCCCTACTGTTCTTCTTCTACAGGAGAGTTCTCCTGATGTAATGCCAAAATTTATCCCTCAACTAACATCAGAATATTTATTCTCTTGTTCAAACTGTGAAGGCTGAAAGATGTGTGAATGTTAAAAATTGATACTGACTAAACTGACATACAAAGTAAATGTATAGGGCATTACATTTCAAAGTTATTTAATCCACTTGTAGATACAACATTTTCTTTATTTGATGGTTCCACAAAATGGTAATATTTGCTTATGTAACACAAAATAAACTTTGAAATAATTGGCTGTGAAATGTATTAGATTAACCCGAGGTTAAGAAAGGCAATCAACACACAAACACCAAAGATAAATTGAATTTTTGAGTACCAGAGTAACCCATTGAAAATGTGTTAAGAGACTTCCTGTAAGAGATCATTCAAGTTCACAATGTAAATTAAAGCAGATGGAGTTCAAGTTTTAAAAAAAACTGTCAAGGAAAGTGGTTTTGATGATCAAAGCAACACATACAAACGCTAGACTTAGTTATGGGACTACATGGCTTTTAAGTTACATCAGCAACTGAAACTATTTTTGTATTTGCATTCAGTAAAACAAAACATTACCCTCAACCTTTTCAAGTCAATTACAGCCAAACCTTACATTAATATCAGCTTTGAATATGCAGTGGATTCTAGTTAATTGGGACACATTGGAACCAGTACATTTTGGCTCAATTAAGCAGTTGCCCCAATTTGCTGCAGTTTCATAGAAATAGTTAAAAAGATAAAAACTACCATTTAACTGAGTACATATTAGAACACTACCAATAATACTACAGTACTATAAAACTGTGCATTGGTTCTTAAGATTATCGGAGATATTCATACAGTGTTATTTTGATTGACTGTAAATGAGCAAAAGCTGCGCAGACACCTTGTGCAGAGAATGACTACCTTCATATAATACTTTCGACCACTGCTTCTTCCAATCTTCATCCTCATTATAACATTCAAGATGATTGTCAATGCCTTCAAATTCTTCGTAATTACTAACTTGTTGAAGTAGCATTTTCACTCCCAGTCATTTTTGGCAACTCTAAGACAAAATGCTTGAAACTTCAAAGAGCAAAACAGTTCTGAATTGTCTCTATTACTTATTTTCACCACTATTATTGACAACAAAAATTGCTGCTTTTTGAACACAAACACATGCAACTGACACTATTTAAAAACTGTTTGCTCTAAGCATGGTGTAGTGTCTAACGGCCATACAAGTGATGTTCAACAACAATTCACCACCTTGAAGGGGAATTGCAAGAGACCACTTGTTATTTTTTCTCCTAGTCACAACTTATCTTGACTTCCAAATACCCTTTACTAAGCACTTGAATCGCTTTTCTAACAGCACTGTGTGAGTGCCATCATCACATTATGCAAAGGTACCAGAAGAGAGTGTATCAATACCTTTCTAAAGGCCACAAGGTTCAGCTGGCAACATCCATCACCCGCATACAAGCAAAGAGAATTTTTATCTTCAAATTCTAACATCTGTATCCAGGCTGCACCCAACTATGAACACAAGTTGGACAACTAAATAACTAATAGAAGTAACCTTCATGAACATCTCAACTCATCACATCAGAAGTTAGTACATGGACATAATATGGTTCACGCTTGAGTGATTACCTTCACTTTGTATTTTCAAATAGACTTATTATCAACCATCCATCCTTGAGAAACTCAGTTTTCTTCTTTCCTACAGTAGTAATAGCTTCTCCACATCTACTCTGTTATAACCCTTAAGAGCTCTGTAGGAGTGTACCCAAAGTCCTTCCCATCTTGAAGAACTCTTGTCTACTCAACCACCTCCAAGGGAGACAATATAATCATGACATTTTCTGTCTAGGTAAACCCAAGCTTTCTACTAAAAAGAAAACCTGCACGGGATCCATAATATCAGTTTAAACCCAGTGTTTTACTCCTATTTAAATATTCCTCAGTTTAGGAATATTTGTGAGTATCTATGGGCATATTTAAGATCATAAAACATTTATGGGCAAACAATTATAAAATAACCCAACCTTAGACTTATGACTTCTGGAAAGAAAATAATATTTCTACTAAGTTCCTCAATTTCCATCTTGGTACATAATTTTTTAGGTTCAATACCCAAGTATGTTGTCATCTGCTTTCTATGCGTTCCCCAGGGCCCAAGATGATTTGCTTCCACACCAGTTCTGCAGGCTCTTAGGAGGTCAATATAGAAAATACACACTCTTTTGCAGTTGGTGTAGGAACTGCCTGATAGGACAGGTGGCAAGCTTGAAACACAATATGTATCTTCAAACCCATTATGCTTGGCCTTTTTATGTAAGGATTTGAGGTTCTTAAAATAATTCCAAATGTTTCTTCTCTCCTTTCGTTTGGTTAAGAACCAGGGATTCCCAGGAAACAGTTGAAATGTTACATTTTTTCCCCCAGGAGGCTTCGAGAACCAACTCAAATCTTTTCCTTTGTCTAATTGCAAATTGGTTTTCAACATTCTTGATCCATTCTCCTTCTGCCTGGTAACCTTCTCTGAATATACATATGCCATGCAGTAAGGAACAGTACATAACAATATCATGAGCATATTTTTCCTGGAGGCACCTTCCATCAGCTGAGATGTTTTAGTTAGAGCCTCATGTGGAGTGTCCAATGAGACTACAAATACAAAAGGCTACATATAAGTGAATCCAGCTTCAAGGTTTCAACTGTTATGACTATTCTCTCACCCCCCCCCCCCCCCCACAATCAACTTCCATAATTCTGGAAGAGTTACAAATGTAATTTAAAAGGTTTTAATTATAATTAGCAAATATTGCAACTTTTCAATAAATAACTTTTTTTCAAACAGGTAAGACATTTGTAAAGTGGTTATTTTGTACATAAATCTGTTTGCTCTCACTTTCTAGTCCAATATAGATTAACAAGTCAGCATAATCAAACACAAGAAAAATTTGAAGGGTCTCAGCCTAAAATATCGATTGCTTATTCATTTTCATAGACCCTGCCTGACCTGCTGAGTTCCTCCAGCATTTTGGGTGTACTGCTCTGGTTTTCCAGCATCTGCAGAATCTCTTGTGTTTACAAAAGAAATCTTTTTTTTTTGTAAAGTCATGAATTTGAAGTTGGGTGGAAATAATGAGGCATCTGACTCAAGAAAACAAATATTTTAAGCTATTTTCCCTTAAAGTAAATTTCAAAACCTATTATTTCTGTGCAATCAGATAGTTCTTAAAATTGATGCCTTGGTTACTTTTGAGTCCTGACGAAGGGTCTCGGCCTGAAACGTCGACAGTGCTTCTCCTTATAGATGCTGCCTGGCCTGCTGTGTTCCACCAGCATTTTCTGTGTGTTATTCCTTGGTTACTTTTTTCCACTTGAGCAAGCAATTAATCAGCCAAACAGGACAGGAAAAGTTGCTGTATTTTCTTGTATACTTCAGTGTTTATGATCACACCTCATGAATTTATCAAATAAATTAATCACCATCAAGATGTCATAAGTATCTGGGAATCAGATGCAACTGTCTTTTTTTTTTAATGCAGTGGATTTCAGTTATTGGGATACATTGGGACCAGTACATTTTTGGCCCAAATAAGCAATTGTTTAAATTGGTCAGTTTCACAGAAGTAGTTAAAAACGCATAAAAAAAACAAACTACTGTTTAACTAAGTAACAAATAATATACATATTTAAATGAAAACAGAACAAATTAGAACACTACCAATACGGTACTAAAGCTGTAATTCCTAAGAGTTATCTTTGGAGGAATTCATCCAGTGTACGCAATGAACAAAATGAGTGTGAACATCTAGTGCAGATAATGGACTGCCATCATGCAATGCAAGGGACGATGTTCTGTTGTAACCTCTGACAGCCCTCCACACTATCCCCAACACCCCCAACCTTTGTCTTATCAGCATATTTACTAACCTATCCCTCCACTTCCTCATCCAGGTCATTTATAAAAATCACAAACAGTAGGGTCCCAGAACAGATCCCTGAGGTACAGCACTGGTCACCGACCTCCATGCATAATATGACCCGTCTACAACCACTCTTTGCTTTTTGTGGGCAAGCCAGTTCTGGATCCACAAAGCAAGGTCCCCTTAGATCCCATGCCTCCTTACTTTCTCAATAAGCATTACATGAGATACCTTATCAAATGCCTTGCTGAAATCCATATACATTACATCTACTGCTCTACTGCAATGTGTTAAGCCACATCCTCAAAAAATTCATTCATATGATAATAACCTCCCTGTTTGCTGGAGAAATTGTGGAAATCAAAATGCAAATCATTATCATATTTTTTGGGACTGCCCTGTTATCAAAAACTATTGGAGGGGGATACACAATGCCCTACAAGACATCTTTAAATGTGAAATACCCTTAGAGAGTAAGACCATATATTTTGGATATATACCTCAAGAATGGTTGAAAAGAGATAAATATTTAATGAATATACTGTTGGTGGCTGGTAAAAAGACTCTTACTAGGAAATGATTATCACAGGAGAGCCCAACTTTAAATACATGGATGGAAATTACAATGGACATTTACAAGATGGAGAAAATAACAGCATCTGTTAATCATAAGCTAGAACAATTTGATTCATACTGGGAAAAATGGTTTAACTACATAATGCCTCATAGGCCTGATTTTATTCTCACAAATCAATGAATCTGTTGTAAAGAAAAAGATCACTCCCTACTTGTACATAGTTCTTTCCTTTTGCTTGTTTTTTCTTTCCACTCTTTTCTATAAGTGTATACCTCAGATAAATACTTTGTGGAGATTTGTGATCTATATGATATATATGTACAATGTCTGAAATACATCTTAAGGAAATGTTTGATGATGAACTTCAATAAAAAAAATTACAAAAAAAAAATTCATTCAGGCTTTACGGCATGACCTGCCTTTGACAAAGCCATGCTGACTATTCCTAATCATATTATGCCTCTCCAAATGTTCATAAATCCTGCCTCTCGGGATCTTCTCCATCAATTTACCAACCACTGAAGTAAAACCCACTGGCCTATAATTTCCTGGGCTATCCCTACTCCTTTTCTTGAATAAGGGAACAACATCTGCAACCCTCCAATCCTCTGGAACCTCTCCCGTCCTCATTGATGATGCAAAGATCATTGTCAGAGGCTCAGCAATCTCCTCCCTCGCTTCCCACAGTAGCCTGGGGTACATCTCGTTCAGTCCCAAAGACTTATCCAACTTGATGCTTTCCAAAAGCTCCAGCACATCCTCTTCCTTAATATCTACGTGCTCAAGCTTTTCAGTCCACTGCAAGTCATCCCTACAATTGCCAAGATCCTTTTCCATAGTGAATACTGAAGCAAAGTATTCATTCAGTACCTCTGCCGTCTCCACTTTTCCATACACACTTTTCCACTGTCACACTTGATTGGTCATATTCTCTCACATCTGATCCTCTTGCTCTTCACATACTTGTAGAATGCCTTGGGGTTTTCCTTAATCCTGCTTGCCAAGGCCTTCTCATGGCCCCTTCTGGCTCTCCTAATTTCATTCTTAAGCTCCTTCCTGCTAGCCTTATAATCTTCTGTATCTCTATCATTACCTAGTTTTTTTGAACCTTTCGTAAGCTCTTTTCTTCTCGACTAGATTTACAACAGCCTTTGTACACCATGGATCTTGTACCCTACCATCCGTTCCTTGTCTCATTGGACCATACCTATTCAGAACCTCACACAAATATCCCCTGAAACATTTGCCACATTTCTTCCATACGTTTCCCTAGGAACATCTGTTTCCAATTTATGCTTCCAAGTTCCTGCCTGATAGCCTTATATTACTCCAATTAAACATTTCCCTAACTTGTCTGTTCATATCCCTCTCCAATGCTATGGTAAAGGAGATAGAATTGTGAAAACTATCTTCAAAATGCTCTCCCACTGAGAGATCTGACACCTGACCAGGTTCATTTCCCAATACTAAATCAAGTACAGTCTCTCCTCTTGTAAGTTTACCTACATATTGTGTCAAAAAAACCTTCCTGAACACACCTAAAAAACTCTACCCCATCTAAACCCCTCACTCTAGGGAGATGCCAATCAATATTTCAGAAATTAAAATCTCTCACAAGAGCAACCCTGTTGTTATTATTACACTTTCATAGAATCTGTCTCCCTATTTGCTCCTCGATGTCCCTGTTACTATTGGGTGGTCTATAAAAAACACCCAGCAGAGTTAATGACCCCTTCCTATTCTTAACTTCCACCCACAGAGACTCCGTAGACAACCCCTCCATGACTTCCTCCTTTTCTGCAGCCGTGACATTATCCCTGGTCAACAGTGCCATGCCCCCACCTCTTTTGCCTCCCTCCCTATCCTTTCTGAAACATCTGAAGCCTGGCACTTGAAGTAGCCATTCCAGTCCATGCACCATCCAAGTCTCTGTAATGGCCACAACATCATAGCTCCAAGTGCTGATCCAAGCTCTAAGCTTTGTTCATGATGCTTCTTGTATTAAAATAGACACATCTCAAACCATCAGTCTGAGCGCATCCCTTCTCTATCACCTGTATATCCTCCCTCTTGCATTATCTCCAAGCATTATTTATTTGTGAGCCAACCTCTCTTCCCTCTGTCACTTCAGTTTGGCTCCCACCCCCCAGCACTTCTAGTTTAAACTCTCCCCAATAGCCTTAGCAAACCTCCCCACCAGGATATTGGTCATCCTTGGATTCAACTGCAACACCTCCTTTTTGTACAGGTCACACCTGCCCCAGAAGAGGTCCCGATGACCCAGAAATCTGAATCCCTGCTCCAATCCCTCAGCTACACATTTATCCTCCACCTCATTCTAATTATCATTGTAACATTCAAAATGACCGTCAATACCTTCAAATTCTTCATCGTTTCTAACTTGTGAAGCAGTGGAAGTGGTTCATTTTCACTCTGGACTGCTTCTGGCTCGCCAAGCCTGAATTTTTGAAACCATAATGAGCAAGACAGTTCCAAATTGCAGTTCCTACTGCTCATTTCTCAACAGCTATCAGTGACAAAATTCACTGCTTTTTGAACATAAATACACCAAACTGATGCTATTTAAAAACTGTTCGCTCTAAGCATGGTGTAGTCTCCAATGGCTATGGCAAGTGCACTCAAGTGACACCAGTTAGAAACTGTTCGACAATGGTTTCCTGATCCAATCAAGTGGCATAATATCTCAAATAAACAAAAGGAATCCCGGCTATATTCTTGATTCACGTTTGTTTTTTTAAAAGAGTTATCGCAAATAAGCAGCTGCCACGATTAACCAGTGATCCAATTAACTGGAATCCACTGTTTTAATAGAAGTAACACAATAGGTACTAACCTACTGCATAAAAATAACTCAAAACATTTAAACACCATGTTCAATTAAAGAAATTAGTCAATATTCCATCTAAGTATCAATCCTGCCAGTATTAAGTGAAAAGTAAGCCATTTACTATTCTTTGCTGTTGGTTTCCAAGCCAATAGATTTTCCAGAATTTAAGTAGATAAACGTACCTGCTGTGCTTGGTACCTCTGTTGTGCCTGCTGCATGTATGATGACTGTTGTTGCTGTTGTTGATTGTAGTAAGGTTGCTGGCCCTGCTGGCAGTAGCCACTCATGCTCTGCTGACTATAGTGAGGGGGCATCTGGTAAAGGAAAACCAAAATTGAAATTCATGAGACTGATATTAAAAAAACTTAACACAGGTTATAAGTTCTGTATAAACCACTGCAGTTTTAAAATCTTTAACCACAACTTTACATTCTACTAATTTTCATCAGAATGAAAAGTAATTTGTTTACATATTCAAATAACCACACAATCAAGAGGGGCGACAGTATTCTCAAACTTGATCCCCTTCAAAAGTTTCTCTCCAGTTTATGTCTGCTACATGGTTACAGCCACAATTTTAACCAATGATTTTATTAAAAGTCAATCTCAGTGCAGTCCGATGTCAAGCAAACTAACAGCTGAGTCAGGACATTCTTGGTAGTGTTCCTGTAAAATTTGGTTAGAATGAGGAAAGTGAGAGGAGCCTCACTCATCTAAATCTCCTCAGGAAGTAGGTTCAATGAGGAGAAGGTGAGAGCATCCATTCTGTACACTCCCAGAAATCTGGTGCTCCTAACTCTCTCTACAGAGGAGCAGTGTATGTGCAGAGAGGAGTGGTCAGCTTGTACCTTCTCAAAGTCCACAATCATCTCTTTGGTCTTGTCTACATCGAGACTAGTTATTGTCCTCACACTATTCTATTAAGTGCTCTACCTCCTCCCTGTACACTGTCTCGTTGCTGTTGATGAGGCCAATCATTGTGTCAGCAGTGTGAACAGCAGCGGGTTGAAGCAGGGAAATGCCGGTGCTCAGCATGTTGAAGCTAGAGGTGCTTCTGCCAACACGGATTGACTGTGGACTTTCTGTCAAGAAGTCCATCATCCAGTTACAGAGACAGGTGTTGAGACCCAACATGCTGACAGCAGTTCTGTCTTTAAGTTAGCATGTTTGAAGTTACCAGCAATAATAAAGGATTCATCAAGGTGTGTGGTTTGCAAGATACTGATGATGTTGCAGAGCTGTGTGGGACACTGATATGTGGGACGCTAGCACCCACAGCGTCTACATCCTCCTACAGAAAGCCCAAGCCAGATGGGCTGGCCATGACGTCAGGATGTCTGACAGTCGACTACCAAAACAGCTGCTGTATGGAGAGCTAAGCCAGAGCAAGCGCTCAGTTGGAGAGCAGAAGAAACGTTTCAAAGACTGCCTCAAAGTGTCCCTCAAAGACCTTAACATCAATCCCAGTAGCTGGGAATCGCTTGCTCTGGACCGCCCAACCCGGTGAAGCAGGACCACTAAAGAAGCGTATGCAGCAGAAATCAGACACACCGCAGAGGCTCAGAGGAAACATGCCGCGCACAAGGCTCGAGCTACCTCCACTTCCACTGCAGCACCTACCCTCATGTGTCCCAAATGTGGGTGAGCTTTCAGGGCCCGGATTGGCCTCACCAGTCACCTCCGGATCCAGTCACAAACCCCCCCACCTGACTGAAGTCATGGTCATCTTCGACTCCAAAGGACGAACAACAACAACAACATATATACATACACCTCTATCAAGGGGTGGTACCCTGGAGCCATACTTCCATCAGGATGAGCGTGCAGCTGTCCTTCATCTCCGTCTCAGCCCCAGGTAATCCCCAGCTTATTTTCTAGTGATCGAATATTTGAAAGCAGAATCGACAGGAGAGCTAGCCTGCAGTGTTTCTCCTTTAGTCTTGCACGAATACAAGCGCGCTTTCCGATGAAGTCTCCCCTGGGTGGCTGAAGCAGAAGACAAGCTGCGGAGCTGATCTGCTGGTGAGGTAGACTGGCAATACTTGGTGTTCTTAATATCCAACAGTGTCTTGTGATCATCAGTAAGAGGTAAAGGATGAATTATTACACCAGCAGTTGGAACCAGAGTGGACGCCATGACTGGATGCACCATTATCTTGAACCTATTCATATAGGTAATTCGATTTCAGAAAATGCTGGTTTTTGGATTACACTGTAGAATTTTTTTACTCTAAGTGGACAGTATAGAAAATATAAAATATTCAAAAGGTAGTTGCATAAAATTAGGGTTCATGGGTGAGGGTTTGAAGGTAATTTATCAGTATTGATAAACATATTAGCATGGTTAAAGGTTAGATAGGAGCTGGAATAAGTAGGCAATTTTCAGTCTGGCAGTCTATTATCAGTTATTTCTCATAAGCATCATTGCTGTGATGCATTCTAGTTGTAAAAGTAAAGCTGCACTGCAAACTAAGTAGTAAGTTGCACCCACTAGTTTTCATTTAATTTCTGATGTCATCTATATTTCCCTTTCATAAAATGGTTGATTCTGATCAATAGCATGATTTTTAATGAATGTTTTCCAAACTGCTTTATCCAGTTGTCACTTCATATTCACGTGCTTAAAGTTTAAAATTCTGGTTCTGGTATTAAGTTCATCACTCCAACTAAAAAAAATTATGTATTTTATTCTTACTGAGAGACTGCTTTTGACCTAATTGATAATGTCATTTGCCAATTCTTATGGAGCAAGAGTAGAATTAAATTTCTGCAGTTTCCCAACATTACAGGGAAAATCAACCTGCTGAGCATGCACTGTAACAACTTCAATGAACGTGAACAGTTGCTAAAACAGGTACATTCATATTTTTGTTTTAATGGGTTTTAAATTTGTCTTCAAGGCTGTTTACTTTTCTCAAATTATGTTTTTTTTTACAATTTTTAAATAGTATGTACAATTTGAGTTAATGCTTGTTTTTGAGACATTCACAAACATTTGAGCTCTTTGACAGTTCAGCCTGGGGTGTATCTTCATTACCTGTCAAAGCCCTTGTGTATGATTGACAATCAGTATGGCCTGGCTTTGCTTGGGACATCACAGATCAGATCCCAGCTGGCTTTCATGAGGAAATTCATGCTGATGGACATGCTCAATACAAGAGCAAGTTAACAGGGCAGGGAACAATTCTTCAGAAACTTGCTGCCATTACATTTATTTCACTGCTGCTTCATTTTACCAATATTTCAGCAACATTTTGGTAATTAGTGGTTTATGCCCTGGCACAAATTGAAGGGTTTATGTTGTCTTTTTCCTATTAACTAAAATCCAAGTTGCCTACCAAATTAAAATCGCTTACCTTCTAAATATATTCAGTGAGAAAACAACATCTACTTATATGCCATCTTTAAAATGGAAAAAAACATTGCAAGGCACAGAATACAAATCAGTCAGAATAATTACTCAAATTATTTGTGAAACAGTCTTGGCACAAATAAACAGAAATGCTGGCAATATGAACGAATGATCTGAAATATCAATTCTGATTCTTGTTTCATAAATGCTAACTGACCTGCTGTGTACTTCTACAACTTGTTGGCTTTATTTCATATTTTCTCAGTCTACAGCTTTTGCTTTTTGATTACTGCCTAATTTGCTCGCATCCAGAATTTGATTTTTAGTGTTCTCAGCTAGATCCAATGTTAACTTGACACAGAAATTTCAATCTAATGTGTCAGAAAAATCACAATGAATTTAATATTTCTTTTAATTTAATATTCACTAGTTATCCACTTCCCCTTAGTCTAGGACCCTTTAAGGATTATAAGAGTATGGTTCAGATATTATAAAAGAACGGACTGGAGATACTGACAAATTAATTAATAGCATGATCTTAAAATTATGTCAGTTATAATATACTTGTGCAGTTTTTTTTTAAATAAACATCTACTTCCCGCTACCCCCCAACATGCACATCTTTTTATCCAACTGGAATTGTAGAACAGATTAAATTAACATAGATTAGACTCATCCGTCTATTACTGTGTAATTTGTTGGGAAGTATTCCAGAGTTATGTGAATATATCAGATATTAATTCAATCAAGAACCAGGCTTCAGTTCTGCACATGTAAATAAGTTCAGAAAGTTTGCAATTAGCCTTCAGCTTTTTTGTAAATTGCCAACAGTAAATTGAAGTTATAGACACAGGCTATTACACAGACTAAAAAATTGCATTTGCAAGAACCAAACATTAAAGACAATGCGAGTTGTATTAATTGGATTGCATCAAACTAGACAGCACGGCTAAGATATCTGCATCATTGTGACTTGAGTGCAAGTTGGCACACCAGGCAAATGCTATCATTTAGCATATCAAACATGGCCACAGGTATGGGCAATCAAAAGTTCTTGTGTATTTATCATATTTGTATAATCAAAAATGGCCCTGACAATATTAATTGTATCTGGCTCTCTGTAATCAAAAGGTTTTAGAATATTTGTGTTAATTAGTTTCTCCCAAAGATATTTGGGCCTTCAGAGGTGTCTTATCAATTAGTAGTTCATAGTAGTTTAATTGTCATTCAACCATACATGGATACCTATGAATACAGCCAAATAAAACAGCATTACTCTGGGGCCAAGATGCAAAACACAGCACCAACAGTGATACAAAGCACGGCATATATAGCACATATAAGATAGCATGTACATAAGATATCAGTAAAATAGTCACAGAAAAAGAAGTCCAAGACCCTGAATCCATTAATGTTGCAGTAGGCTGCAGTTGAACACAATACAGCTCATCTTCTGCTGAACAGTCACTGGGGAGCAGCACCAACTCTGGCTGGACGCAATGCCACACCATCTCTGGCACTCTGGTGGAGTGCATCAACTCCAACGCCTCTCTCATGGGCGGCAGTAAACAGGCAACATCGTAGCTTGTGGCCTAGTCCTCGCTATGATTTAGAGTATGCAGCTCCTCTGCTGTCTGCCGATAAATCAGTGAATCGGAATTGCAGCATGTCCAACAAGGATCACAAGAAAAATGACAAAGTCAGTTACTCACTGTTAGACTGCACCTACTTCACCTTCTCTGAAGCCTTTCTGCTGCAGGTAGCAGCATGATCCACACCAAGTCCAGATCCTTCAGTTTCTCCGCCAACAAGCAACTTGCTGTTGGGGCAGACAGACCAATGAGCTTCCACTATGTATCTTTAATGTCATTGTAAATACTGAAATTGTATTGCATCAGTGGTACATTTGATCTTTGGGGTACAAAATTCAATGTACCTTTGGGTTTGTGAGGCTATAACGACCTCTATATCACCAGCTTCAGTGCCTCGTCAGTGACTTCGTTCATAGTCTTAACTTAATTGCTGTACATCTACCGGAGGTTTGTATGGCTCCCAAGATACAATAAAACTCCAAAATGCAAATCTAGGGTTTCTTGTCTTTTATTAACTCCTGATGGGATTCACTATTTGCCAATGAGTATATGTACATTAATCTTAATAAAATATAGAATTAAAATAGAAATAAAATAATACGGTTCCATTCTTGAAAAATCTTTCAGTGCAGATTTTAGAAGTATGAAGATAACAAACACAGTCCTGTGGTTAGAGCTATTCAACTCAAATTTTAGAAAATGAAGCCATCCCTAAAGGTTAACATAATTTTCATAGAAATTATTTTCCACAACCACAATTAAATAGCAACAAGTTTCCACGGTATTTAAGAATATTGCTTGAGGGTTTACAGAAGGGTTAAATGTTTTTGGATATTATTTTGCCTAAATACTGTAAAAGGCTAGTCAATAATGTACCCGCACATTCTAACCATCAAGTTATTACTATCAGTCTACTTTGCACCAATGCACCAGTCACTTTTTCAGGAACTTCAACCTCAAGTACCTTTCTTGGACATTAAATATATGTAACTTTTACTTTGTATGGTTTAAAAATAAGTCGTCCAGCTTTGGAACCCTGTGCATTCTATTTATAACATATTGCTTCATGTTTCACAATTTCATTGTTTCCAAACAAAAATGAACAAACATGCAATACATAAATCAACTTCTCCTTCGGCTTCTCCCAGTTTCTCCAGACTTGAGAGGTAGCTATGGGCCCCAGCTATGCCTGCCTTTTCGTTAGCTAAGTAGAATAGTCCATGATGCAAGCCTTCCCTGGTAAGACTCCCTAACTCTTCCTCTGCTGCACTAATGAATGATCTGGGGCTGCTTCATGCACCAATGATGAGCTAATCAATTTCATCAACTTTCCCTCCAACTTCCACCCTGCCCTTAAAATTTATTTGGTCTATTTCTGACACCTCCCTCCCCTTTCTCAATCTGTCTCCATCTCTGGAGACAAACAGTCAATCGATACCTTTTATAAACCTACCAATCCCCACAGCTATCTTGACCATACCTCTTCCTAACCTGTCCCCTGTAAAAATGGCTGTAAAAATGCCATTCCCTTTTCTCAGTTCCTTCGTCTCCACTGCATCCAGTCCAAGGAAAAGACTTCCCTTCCACCTTTTCAAAGAATGAGGTTTGACCATTCCTCGACCATTGATTCTGTCCTCACCCAGAACTCCTCCATTTCCAGGGCATCTGAACTCATCACATCTTCCTGCCACCTCATCAATGATAGAGTTCCTCTTGTCCATACCTACCACCCCATGAGCCTCTGCTCATTCGCCACAGCTTCCGCCATCTCCAAAGAGATCCCCTTTCACTCTTCACCCACAACTGCCCATCCCCTCCGCTCCCTCCATGATTCTTTCCCATTGATCTCCCTCCCGGCACTTATCCGTGCAAGCAGTCAAAGTGCTACACCTGCCCATTCATCTCTTCACTTTCCATCAGTCGGGGTCTCAAACAGTCCTTCCAAGTGAAGCAACACTTCACCTACAAATCTGTTCGAGTCTATTGTATCAAGTGCTCCCAATGTGGCCTCCTCGACATTGATGAATCCCATTACAAAATAGGGGCTGAGCACTTCCGCTCCATCCTCCAAAAGAGGAATTTCCTGGTGGTCAACTATTTTAATTCCTTCTTCCATTCCAACATGCTAGTCCATAGCCTCTTTTTGTGCAATGATGAGGTCACTCTCAGAGTGAAGATGCAACACCTCATATTCTGTCTGGGTAGCCTCCAACCTGATGGATTGATCATCAATTTCCCTTAGTAAAAAATAAAATTCCCTCCCTGCTTTCCTCTTCTTCTATTCCTCCTCTGGCCTCTTACCTCCTCTCTCATGCCCATCACCTCCCCTGGTGCCCCCTCCTTCTTTGCTTTCTCCAATGCTTCACTCTCCTCTCCTTCCTCACCAGCCCTTTACTTTTCCCATCCACCTGGCTTCACCTATCACCTTCCAGCTATCCTCCTTCCCCTCCCACCACCATTTAAAAAAAATTTTGGCATCTTCTTTCCTTTCCAGTCCTGATGAAGGGTCTTGGTTCACAATTGCTTATTCATTTCCATAGATACTACCTCATTTGCTGAGTTCCTCCAGCATTTTATTTGTGTTGCTTTGGATATCCAGCATCGACAGAATTTCTTGTGTTATAGAAATAAACAAGTGGTGTTTTGAAAATTAAACATCAAATAATACCTAGCCTAATCTTATGCATATATCACGATCTCACTTTTCTTAAAGCAGATTCCAAAAGTATCTGGAAAATAATATATTTATCTGCAGTACATCACCCTTAACTTTTAATTTAAACAATTTGCTTTTTTTGCCTTATGGGCCAAACGTATTTCACAACAGTATGAAAAGAAGTAAATCTTTAAAAATAAGCCAATCACCAAATAAATGGCTAAAGAAATTAGATGGAGAAGTTAAAATCCCCATTAATTTGCAATACTTTGTCATCAAGTCATTCTATGCTTGTTCAGAGGTGGAGGGAAATAGGCAATCTTGAAGTTACTTCCATTACCTACATTGTGATTTTTGTGATCTTGTCATAATGGTTGCAAACAATACAGGGGCAGAAAAAACACATTTGAAACTTCAAGATGTTAAATTATTCTTGTAAATCTTTGTTGCCGCAAGGCTAACGCAGTGAATGTTACGTGAATGAGTAATGAGCAGCGCCCAAAATAGAAGCATCTTTGACTGCTTGTAATGGTAAATAGTTTTGAAACACATCATTTATAGTCAAACCTCATTAAACCAGATGACCACCGAACTACTCCCTCTTTCAGCTTTTCAAAGCACTCTAGTTTGTCTTATTGTGTTTACTTTTGACAACCAGTTGTTGAATACAATATAAAAGACGAAGGTCAACCTGCATATATTAATGAGAGTCCTTGCTACAAGAATTCCATAAATGCTCAATTGTTTATTCTACTGCATCTACAATAGAGCTAACTAGAAAAATGAAAGAAAACTTAAGTATCAAGCCTTCCAGAATGTCACCAATCACATGTGAACATTTATAAAACATGTTTCTAGTGGGGGGGGAAATTGTAACAGAGAACACCTTCAGCCAGACTGCTAGTCGCATTATCCCAAGCACTTAGCACTTCACATTACGATGAACACCTATTACTAAGTCGGATATCAAAGAGGATGGAATACATGATAAATACATGGTAAAGAATGTGATAGTAATTTATGAGAGTAATACACTAAAAGGAACAAATAGCCTATGTAAATATGCTTTTTGTATGACCACACACTCACTCACTTGATTTTTTTTTTGCAGGTTTTCCTTTTTAATAACAAAACCTTTACCTTTTAACCACCAAGAGGGATTGGCTTTACATCTTTTTAAATGCCGTGCAAAGATCTTTCCTGGGCAAGACAATGCCAGACAGTGTCTGGAATCAATTATATAAACAGTATGCAAAGTGACTTTCTATGTCCAGGGCAGAAATCCTACCAGTTTCTTTTTAATGCAATAAAGTCAGATATGTTGCAAGTACCTCAGGGGGAAATCAGCAGATTGACTTATTTAAGAAAGTAGAGAGTGCACTGGCGTGAATTCTGATGAAGGGTCTCAGCCAGAAATGACAACTGCTTACACTTTTCCATGATGGATTTGGCCTGCTGAGTTTCTCCAGCATTCTGTGTGTACTACCGTACTTGATTTCCAGTATCTTCAGATTTTCTCATTTAAAATTTGCAGAGTCTTTCAAAACTCAGTAGATCCAAAGTGTTACAGAAAATGCAATTCTTGAGAGATGTGGCAGCCAATTCACGTAAAAGGCAGTCAAAATAATCTTTGTAATTGATAATGACTACAGAATACATATTCCATTGGCAATAACCTGTTCTCCTCAAAAAGAAACACGGGATCTTTAGAAATCCCATGATACAGCCTTGGTTCAACATAACAACAAAGCCACACTCCCTCAATTAATGCACTAAGAATATCTGACACGTTTGTGCTCAAACATTTGAGACTCAAACTCTCAATATCCTGATTCAAAGAGCATGTGGTTGTGCATGAAATTCTAGGAAATTCAAGAAGAGTCAACCGTTCTCAACATGTATACTGTGCTTCAGTGGTTTCACACCATTTTCACTAATTATAATATGGCATTCCTCGCACTTCCTCAAATGAGCACAGCTGCAGGAAATTGTCTGTAAATTATAACAAGAATTGGCAGTTGCCATATCAGTAACAGCACGCACAAAACTGACCATCTTTCATTTCCCCAACACCCTTGATGCATGATGGAATAAATCAAACCAATTTCCATTTGTGTTTTATTGGTACAGATTTAAACTGGTACATCGTCATTGAATTCATCCAAATATGAAAGTTTAACAGGAGCAAAAGTTGTGATAATTATTGCAGCATATTGACAACACCAAATAAAGGCAACAATCAAAGTATTCGGAAACAGAACGTAATTACTTTTTTAAAATTTAATCTGATGGTTATAATGTACAAGAGCATCAGATAGTCCAATATGAGTGGACTGTCACTACATTCACTTGATCCCAGAACAACTAATTTCAACAGCATTTTAACAGTCATTGAATTGTAATCAAGGTTTCACTGACATGAAACAATAGTCTAGAGGGGAGGAAAAAAATTGTCAATTTCAGCATTCCACATTGACATTAATTACATAAAAATTAAATTTAGTTTAAGTAATTAAAAGGCTTGCTTGTAAGACAAAATAAAGCAGGCCTTTAAACAACAAACAACATTCTATTCTCGGGCAAAAGAAATTATTTTCATTGCATGTAGCTGTCCCTGGAATATTAAAAGGAATGGAATGCATTAGGATGGTTTTCTGCTGCTGGACAGAGATTCATTTTTGCATTGACGAGTAACTGGTGCGATGTTGGACTAAAGCCAGTCCAAACACCTAGCAAAAACACTGACAATTGCCTACTTCATACATGTCCCTGAACAATGGAAGCTCACTGTTACCAATAGGCTTTTTATACAGAATGGTTAAACACTACAATGCATTTCAATTTATCACTACAACAAATTCTATCTTCTATCATTGAGGGAACTACTATATGTCATTTCATACAATCCACTCAGACGCCAATTGGTTTAGCAGCCAGAAACTGAAATTTAAGACATTTCAGGGTTGCCAAGACTTCCTAAAATAAGCTGGAGATTTCATTAGGTTGTGTTCATTTTTTTTTTGTAAATTAAGAGAAACCAGCAAGCTTTTAAGCACAAACAAAATGCAATACAAATTGATATTTGCACTAGATTTTTTAAAAAAACATGGTTTAACTAACATGGTGATAAACTCCAGATATGCCCACAAAAGTAACCATGTACCCAAACTGAATTAATCAGACGGAAAGTTTACTCCATATGCACTCACATTTAAAATCTTCTGAGTAAGCCCCGAGCAACTGGGCACACTGGTGGACCACTGAAAAGGACTTGGAATTTTAAATCTACTATGAAGCTAGTATATTCAAATATAACTGGAACACTTACAAAGTATAGCTTTTACATTGACCTTCTGTCATTTAAAATCAAGTTCCACACTGCTAACAATTGCTTGAAATAACTTCCTTTAATTTTCAACTATCCTATTTACAAGTGTGCTGATGAAAATGTGCTATCTTACCAGTCCTAAGTATATCAACCAATAATTCTGAAAGCAATTTTTATAATGTTACATTCCAGCACTATCTATCTCAGCCAGTCTATGGTAAATTTTATATTTAGCTCTTTGTGGAAACTTGCCTTAAGAAGAAAGGCCTCTCAAATCGAGCAGAATTTTGGACAAAATTTACACATAAATCACTGAATGCACCTGCATAGAAAATAGGACACAGACTAAGTCATCTTCGCAGCTGTGACCTCAAGAAAGTTCAAAATTTCGATTCAGACTGATGCAGAGAAAACTACAACTATGAGCAAACTATGAGAATATGAGGGTAGAACTAAAGAAAGTAAACTGGGATAAGATCTGAAAAAGAGAACACTGGGATTTCTTTAAACGGGGGAACAAAAAGAAATGAAGACAATACAGTACATTCAACTCCAAGTCCATAACCAGCAATTTATGGGAAAACTGCAGATATGTTTTTAAAAAATGAAAAGCTGAACTTAAAGGAACACATTAAAGAAGACAGTCATACGGGAACATGAACTTGGAAAAAATAACAGGACAAGGAAGACAAAAGAAAAATTATACATGCAAATTATCAAGAAATACATATATAAATGATTATCACAAAGGTAATGACAAAGATATAATACAAATATAAAAGAATAATAAACAACAAAATAACTTAACACTAATATAGATGGGTAAAGAGTGAAATGATTATACCCCAAAGTTTCCTTTGAAGTGCAGAACACCAAGGTTTAGATGCCAAGCAGGGAAGAGAGAATAGACACAGTCCACTGAAAACTGTATCTGTGCCAAATGTCTAGCAACCAGCTAATATTTCTCCCAATAATATGAAAGCTATTTTTAGAAACAAAGTTTAAGAATTACTGTTCGATCGCCAGACTTTTAGTACAATCTCTGGAAAGCCATCTCATGGGCAAAATGGCAATTCTGGACTAAACTTGAATCAATGAAGGATGCTTGACAATTGTGGCAGGGCTGAATACTATCACCTTTTTATAAAGTTAAATCAAGTGACATGGGCAACAACTGGGCTTCATTTCCAGATGAGTTCAATACCTTCTATGCTTGCTTTGACAGTCAAAACATCAAAGAACCATCAGGATCTTCCACAGCCCACAATAATCCTGTGATTTCAGTCACTGAGGCCAACATGCGAGTATCCTTCAAGAGGGTGAACCCACGAAAAGCTTCCAGCCCAAACAGAGTATCTGGCCGAGTACTGAAAACCCATGCTGATCAACTAGCTGGAATGTTCACCGGGATCTTTAACATCTTGCTTTGGCAGTTTGAGGTACCCACCTGCTTCAAGCAGGCTTTAATTATACCAGTGCCCAAGAAGAACGTGGTAGCCTGCCTCAATAACCATTGTCTTGCAGCACTTACATCCACAACAATGAAGTGTTTTGAGAGGCTGGCGATGAAAAACATCAACTGCCTTCCTGAGAAACAATTTGGATCTGCTCCAATTTGCCAATCAGAGCAACAGGTCCACAGCAGATGCCATCGCATTGGTACTTCACTCAACCCTGGGACATCTGGACAGCAAAGATGCATACCTCAGGATGCTCTTTGTCAACAACAGCTCAGCATTCAATCCCATCATCCCCTCAAAACTATTCAATAAGCTTCACGAGCTTAGCCTCAATACCCCCTTGTGGAATTAGATCCACTATTTCCTCACTTGCAGAACCCAGTCAGCTTGGATCAACAATAACATCTCCTCCACAATCTCCATCAGCACAAGTGCACCACAAGGCTGTGTGCTTAGCTCCCTGTTCTACTCACTTTACACTTATGACTGTGTGGCTAAGTACAACTCTGATGTCATATTCAAGTTTGCTGATGACACCACTGTCATAGGCAGAATCAAGGGTGTTGATGAATCAGCATATGTTGGAGGGAGATTGAAAGTCTGGCTGAGTGATGCCATAACACCAGCTTCTTACTCAATGTCAGCAAGACCAAAGAGCTGATTATTGACTACAGGAGGATGAAACCAGAGGTCCCTGAGCCAGTCCTCATTGGAGGAATCAGAGGCAGAGAGGGTCAGCAACTTTAAATTCCTTGGTACAATTATTTTGGAGGACCTGTCCTGGGCCCAGCATGCAAAGTCAACTATGTAGAAAGCACAGCATCGCCTCTACTTCCTTAGGAGTTTGTGGAGATTCAGCATGTCAGTTATATCTTCGACAAATTCTATAAATGTGTGGTGGAGAGTATATTATCTGGCTGCTTCACTGGTTGGTAATGGAATAACCACTGCCCTTGAATGGAAAATACTACAAAAATTAGTGGATAAGGCCCAGTCCATCATGGGTAAAGCCCTCCCCACCATTGAGCACATCTATATGAAACACCATTGCACAACAGCAGCATCCATCATCTGGGAACCTAACTACCCAGGACATGCTTTCTTCTTGCTACTGCCATCAGGAGGGTGGTACAGGAGCCTCAGGACTCACACCACCAGGTTCAGGCAACACACATAAAATGCTGGAGGAACTCAGCAGGCCAGGCAACATCTATGGAAAAAGAGTACAGAAGACATTTGCAGCCAAGACCCTTCAGCAGAACTGGAGAAAAGAGAAAAGCAGTAGAGTTAAAAGGTGTGAGAGGGGGAGGGGAAGGAGAAACACCAGGTGATAGGTAAAACTGGGAGGGGAGGTGAAGTGAAGAGTTAGAAAGTTGATTAGTGAAAGAGATACAGGGATGGAGAAAAGGAAATCTAATAGAAGACAGAAAGCCATGGGAGAAAGAAAAGGAGGAGGAGGAGCACCAGAGGGAGGAGATATCTCCTTGACAGGCAAGGAGATAAGGTGAGAGCGGGTAAAGGGGAATGGTGGGGCTGGGGGGAGCATTACCGGAAGTTCAAGAAATCGAAGTTCAGTAACAGTTATTACCCCTCAACCATCAGGTTCTTGAACCAAAGGGGATAATTTGACTGGCCCAATCATTGAAATATTTCTACAACTCAGACTCACTTTCAAGGACTCCATCTCATGTTCCTGATATTTGTTGCTTATTTATTATTATGTCATTCTTTTTGTACTTGCACAGTATGTTGCCTTTTGCACCCTGCCTGAATGTACAATTTGGTGCAGTCTTTCATTGATTCCATTATGGTTATTATCCTATTATGGTTTATTGAGTATGCCCACAGAAAACGAATCTCAGGGTTGTATACAGTGATGTACACATATTTTGATAAAAAATTGACTTCAAACTTTTTGAACTTTGAACATAGTGTTGGAAAATATATCGTAATTTCTCCTAAACAATCTCTGTAGAGACAGAAAATAAAAAGTCAAAATGGATTCTGCAAGAGTAAATAATGATTTGCTAAATGTATACAAGGGAAATAAAAGGTTACTTCCATGAATTTCTAACTCCATTGATGCACCTTGAGCAGACATGTACTTTCAACATTTTAAAATAGGTAAGGTTAATAGAGAAGACATTGAATAAACTTGTATTTTTCAAAGTTCTCACATGATACCAGACAGTAGATTTAAGATTAGGATTAATTAGGTTTCAAAGGTAGAGGAATTTAACCAAATTGGGATATGGTAGAGTACAATTTCTACAATGCTCATTGCTGCAATGACTCCATTCATATTAATGACTTAGACCTACATGTAAGCAATGGCAAGATTTGTGGATGACAAACAGTTGAGATACAAGTAACACTGAACAATTAGACAATAGGTATATTAGCAGAATTAGGCTATTTGTCCCATCCAGCCTGCTTTGCTATCCAATCAGAATGAATTTTTTCAATCCCCTTCTCAAGCCTTCTTCCCATAACCCTTAATCTGTTTTTCAATGAAGAACCTGTCAATCTCTACCTTGAATACACGCAATGATTTAGTGTCCAGAATCCTTCAAATTCCAGATCCACTGCCCTCTGGCTGTAGAAATTCATCCTGATATCAGTTTTATTCTGAGGCTGTGCCCATAAATCCCAGACTCACCTATTAATGGAAACATTATCCAGGACCTTAGTATCTGGTAGGCTTTCATGAGATCCCACGCCACCTCATCCCTCAAGCCTTTAAGTCATCGGATCATTCAGGTGATCCACCTCTGGACACTCCTCCGGCAGTAGCATATCTTTCCCTAGATATGGGTCCCAAAATTGCTCACAATATTCCAAATGTGGTCTGATCAAAACCCGATAAAGCCTTGCTTTTAAATTTTACCCTTCTCAAAATGAATGTTAATATTGCATTTGCTTTTTTTTCCTAAACTACCAACTCAACCTGCAATTAATCTTAAGTGAATCTTCAGCTAGGATTCCCAAGTCCCTTTGCATCTCTGATTTCTGTATTTTCTCCCATTTAGAAGACAATCTGCACTTTTATTCTTCCCAGCAAAACACATAATCCCATATGTAACTCCATTATTTTCCATCAACCACCTCTTTTCCCACTGTCCCAACTTGCCCAAGTCCTTCCGCAGGCTCCCACCCTCCACCTATTTTGGTATCGTGTGTAAACTTGGTCACAATGCCATTAATTCTTTGATAAATACCAACATAAAAGGAAACAACATTATAATAGAAGATTGACTTGCAGGGTGACAACTTTTTATTAAAAAGGCAGGTGGAGGATAGTATACTCAGCATAGAAAACGCAATTACTTCCATAAAAAATGAAACTAAACTAGAAGAGGATTCAAGGGGCAATGAATGATGTTACGTCCATGGCCCCCTCCTTTTTGAGAATCGCAAGATCACTATTAAGTCAGTTCAGGAGACCCAGGAAATGAGAGAAAGACATGCAGAATCCACAAAGAGTTTGGAATGTGTCCTGGCCTCCGAAAGGCGGAACCATGGATAACGTCTATTGTCTCTTGGAGACGGGATTGTGTATTGAATACTGTATGATGCATCGAAGCCCCCAGGCAATGAACTGAGGGGGGGATTGGTGGAGGGATTGCATCATCCCAACCTGGTTGACATCTGAGACCCTGTGAGTCAGGATAAAAGAGGGTCTGTGGGCACAGCCCCTCAGACGCACCAGAAGAAATGCTAGAACTCCTGTAACAGCGTAACAGCGAAAGCCGGTGGAACCAGCCCACGTGCGTCCTTTTCCATTTGCCTCGGAATTGGTGGGTCTTGCCATGGAAGCACGGCTTTAGCTAACCTCGAAGGGGAAATCAGTCCCCCAACGACTCTCGAAGGATTGACATCATAAAAGGAATGGGCAAGTTAAACCTCCGTCTTTCTCTCCAACCAAAAAGGCTGCAGCCTACAGCTTGACTGAACTAAAGTGACTTTTATATTTCCATCGGACAATACATTATCCCCTAGACAACGATAGAGCTATTTCTTATTGATTATTATTATACCCGCGCTTTTAGATTTAGTATTGACGACGTATATTATCTGTATGTTTGCATTGATATTATTTTTGTGTATTTTATCAATAAATACTGTTAGAAATAGTACCATCAGACTTCAACGGACCTCTCTATCTTTGCTGGTAAGTGACCCAGTTACGGGGTACGTAACAATGAATAATTAGAAGCAGCAGCACAAATCAGAAAAATTAAACATTCTATCAAAATCTTTGTATTTATTTTTGAGATAAACTATTAAAATAAAATGATTGCATACTTTTATTAGATCAGTGGCAAAGAAAGCAATGAAACTAAAAGTGCAAGATTTAAAAGAACAGGACTATATAATAATTGTTAAAGATTGAGCAAGTTTAGCCTTTCCCTTGAGGAATGTTAGAGGAATTGACAGAGGCTATTAAGATTATAGATGGGTGGTTCAACACACATATAGGAAAAGTGCTTCCTCTTAAAACTAAATTAAAAGCAAAATTTTTAATTAATAATGCCAATGGCGAAATCAAGACCAACTTTGTTTTATGTGCAGTTGTTTTAATACAGAACTTGCCTTCATACTGCGTGCTTATAACACATGGCTTTTTTTTTAAAAAGGGCACTTGACATTTATATATGTTGAAGCATTTAGGTAAGACAGAATGGGAAGGGACCAATGTGAATTTTAAGCATCTGCACAGGGTAATTCAACTAAATGTTATGTTTTGTGCTCAATTTTCTATTTAGTAGACATGTAATAGCTTCCTTTTATTACTAATTATAAAGTATTTATTCTGAGTGCTAAAATGCAAGATTTGTAAGCACGTCTACATAATTAACAAGTCAAACTATGAAACAACCTGCTTTTAACGGGCAACTTTAACAGTCAATAGCATTCTTAAATTTGACCATGAAAATTCGATTAAGTCACATCAGGACAGATAATCATAAAATTAGTAAAAGATGTTTCAAGCAGTATCTGAAAAAAAAGAAGAAAAGGGAAGTTTGGGAGTGAATTCCAAAGCGTGCAGCCTCATTTGTCAAAGGTGGTATAATTACTGTGGATGCTGCAGATGATCTGGAAGAGCAGAGTATATCATCAGAGGCAGCTGGCGTGGAAGAGATAGCAGGAACAGCAGGCAGTGGAAGGACTATCAAAGGCATACATTTGAAAATACACAAACAATCTAACCAGAAACCAATGCAAATCAATAGATATGGTCATGGGCAAACAGGATTTGACACAGTTTAGGGCACAAGCATCAAAATTTCAGATCACATCAATTATCATCAAAGTCAACTAGCCTGGAGTACATAGAAATACAGAAGTTCAGAAGTATCAGTTGTCCAATAGCAGAAAAGCTGCAATAGAGGCAAGGAACATTGGGTGATGCAATGGCAGTGGAAACCACATTTTTAAATTTAAGGCTTCTTTACATTGTCAGACTGATGGAATGTATTCAGCAAAAGACAAATAATTTAATCTTGCAACCTCTCATAACTTAGCCCGTAAAGTGGTTATATACTCTTAATATGATCAATGTTCAAATATGGGTACTTCACCTTCTCTTCAGAAGAAAACCGCATTCAGTATCCCTAATATTTTTTTCATAATGTTTCATTTTATTTTACTTTCCATTCACTTACAAAATATACAGATTAACTCACAAACAGCTGAAAGCTAAAACACATCTTTTTCATAATCATTGCAAATTTGATAAAGCTACTAGAAATTGATTCATTACTGTTTCTCAGTAAATTGATTGGATTTGGCAACAAACAAAACAGTATGCATTGTAAAAAAAACGTTTGTAGTGCAAGAAGTTCTCAAAGTACACCTCAGGCATCAGTGTTATAATTTCCAAATGAATTTATTCTGCTTAAACCTGCAGTGAGTTGAAAGAACTAAGTCCCACAAGGGCTCCAAAGTTTTTTCATTCAAAGATAAAACTTGATCAAATCACTAAGCGAATTAGTGGGCATAAGGCAAAGGGAAACATTCAAGACACTTTTCTGTCGGAAACATCTTAATTGTGTTGAATAACAAACACATTTTGGCTAAGTATAATGTAAAGCACAACGATTTACCTAACTTTATGAAGATGAAATCAAAGGCATTCTACACCTTCAATTATAAACACAGGTGATTCAGCCAGCTTGTTCTCCTTCCCCTCTCCCCACCTTCTTATTCTAGCTTCAGTCCCCTTCCTTTCCAGTCCTGATGAAGTGTCTTAGCCTCGAACGTCAACTGCTTGTTCCCCTCCATAGATGCTGCCTGACTTGCTGAGTTCTTCCAGCATTTTGTGTGTGCTACACCTTTAATTATTCATTTAAATATCATCATCAGGCATCTTAAAGCTTAAAAGCAGCTTTTATAGAGAGTGTCCAGGAAAGAGAATTGCTGATGCTTGCAGAGATGGCACATCAATTTACAAATACTGATGTTAATTTTTACAGTCAACTGATTGATACAAATAGATTTAACTAAGATGGCTCTATCATCTATACAACTCTCCTAACTGTAACTTCCCTAACCATCAATTACAAGAGGTATTTTCTCAGGAAGACAACATCATTAAGGATGTCTGGGTCATCCAGTCATCCCCACCACCTGGGGCATGCTCTTTTCACATTACTGCCATGAGGCAAAGTACAGGAGACTTCAGACCTGTATCTCAAGTTTCAATAATAGTTTCATTCCCACTGCCATCAGGTTCTTGGACTTAAATTCTACCTCAGACTATATTTCTGTCACCTTTCACTGAAGCTGTTATGTTTATTTTTGTTTATTGTGAAGTTATGTATAAATTATGTCACTTTAATTTTAATGCAATTTATGTCTATCATGTTTGTAATGCTGTTGCAGAAAGCTAATCTAATGGTGGGATAACACTTGTTGATATTTCAGGATAAGATATTGCTTAAGTTGCAACCAGCCCACCCATCCCCCAACATACAGCAAGGCTCGCTAAGTTCCTCCAGCAGATTTCAAAGTGTGCAGTCTCTTCTTCATCTCAGTTAATCATGTCTTACACCTCCAATATTTTTCCTCTTATCCAGCTTATTAGAACTGCTTTAACTTGATTCTCACATTAAGGTTCCAATTACATGTAAAGCTTTTTCAGCAGTGATTCCAATTCCTACTCTTGCATCATTGCCTCTACATTTTCCCAAAAATTGAATGTTGCCCACATTTTCCCACTTCCTTTTTTTTAAAAAAAAAGAGATATCGGCATTTGTTTCTACAGACACTGTTTGATTCTATACCCAAAACCATCTATCTTATATCTGTTTAAGTCCTTTCCCAACTTTGATCTTAAACTGATCCCTGACATCCATTCTTGGATCATCTGAAGAGCAAAAACAGGCATTTTATTTCCTAACAGAATAATATGCCATTGATTCCAACCAAACCTTCCTTATTATCCTGTTCACTTTGCAGACTCCCCAATAGCCACTGGAACATTGAGGAACAGATATGGAACTGAATTAAAGTGTAAAAGCAAATAGGGTTGTTGTCATGGGACTTCAAATTCCATAATATAAACTGGGATCTTCTTAGTGCAAGTGGTTTAGATTGGGCAGAATTTGTTAGGTGCATCCAGGAGGGTTTCTTAAATCATTATATAGATAGCCCAAGAGGAGAAGTTATAATGGACTTGGTGTTGGATAATGAGCCTAGCCAGGTGACTGATCTTTCAGTGGGTTAACAGTAATGGAACAGTGATCACAACTTGTTGCCTTAGGACAACTTTAGATAAGGAAAAGTATGGAGCTTGTGGGAAAGTACGGAATTAAGTTGGGGCAAATTATGAGTGCATTAGGCAGAAACTAGGAAAAGTTAATTGGGAACAGCTGATTTTAGGCAAGTCCACATTTGAAATATGGAGGGTGTTTAAAGGCCAACTGCACAGAGTATAGGACAGGTATATTCCAGTCAGATGAAAGGGCAAGGATGGCAAGGTGAAAAAACCTTGGACATCAAGAAGAAAAAATATGTAAAGTTCAGGAAGCTAAAATCAAACAGAGCCCTTGAAAATTATAAAGAAGCCAGAAAAGAATTCAAGAAGGGAATTAGGAAAGCCAGGTCCTTGGCAAGTAGGATTAAAGAGAATCCCAAGGCATTCTATTCATACATCAAGAGCAGGAGGATAACTAGGGAGAAAGTAGAACCATTCAGGGGAAGGTGGGAGGAGAAACATTTGCTTGGATACAGAGGGTATCAGTGAGGTTATTAATGAGTACTTGCATCAATATATACCAAGGAGAAGGATGTGGAGGATAGAGAGATCAGTGCTGAGCATATTTATATACTAGGGCATTATGAGGTCAAGGAGGTGGTAGTGTTGGGTCTCTTAAAGAGCATTAAGGTTTACAAGTCCCCAGGGCCTGATGAGATATGCCCCAGGTTATTGAGAGAGCACAAGATTGCTAGAGACTTGACCAATAGCTTCATGTTCTCCTTAGCCACTGGCAAAGCAAGTAGGTAATGTTGTTCCATTAATCAAGAAGAAAACCAGGGATAATCCTGCAATGGAATTTACTGGAGAGAATTCGTAGCAAAAGGATTTACGAGCATTTGAAAAACCATGGCAAAGGGGCAAAGGCAGATTACTGACACCTTAAAATCAGTCCCTTTGGACAGATGGAGCTCATCAACCATTGTTGGCAGCTCATCTAGGAGAAGGAAAACTCTGATCTCAAAGCTGTCTCACGGATATCACCACTCATAGGGAAGGCTTCAGGAGTAAACCCCGAGGGAAAATTCCGGAACTGGAGTCCCTAAGGCAGTCCTACGTTGAGTTCAACGCTGACTGGCAACCATTGTGATGCTTCTGGTATCAAACTGTATTGGTCACTGCCATTCTTTTGGGTTCATCAGATGCATGGAGATGGGGAGCTTGCTCTCTATATTGTACTGCCCAGGCTTGCGTATCTAGACAGCTAGGACACAACATCTGTACTAGGACCTTTACAGTTTGTGCTGTATGTAAATGACCTGAATGAAAATGTCGATGGGTGGGTCAGTAAGTTTACAGATGGTACGAAGTTTGGTGGTGGTGAGGGTACCATAGAAGACTAGCCAAGGACGCAACAGGATATAGATCAGTTGCAAATATGGATGGAGAAATGGTAGATGGAGTTTAACCTGGCTAAAAGAGAAATGTTGCACTTTGGTAGGACAAGATCCTCCACAGTGTTGATGCGTAGATGGATCTTGAGGTCTAAGTTCATGAAACTTCCCTGAAAGTGGCTACACAGGTTGACAGAGTGGTTAAGAAGGCATATGGCATGATTGCCTTTATTAGATGAGGCACTGAGTTTAGAAGTCAGTAAGTTAGGCTGCATCTGGAGTATTGCATACAGTTCTGGTCACCCCATTACAAGAAGGACGTCGAGGCTTTGGAGAGGATGCGAGAGAGGTTCACCAGGATGTTGCCTGGATTAGAGGGCATGTGCTATAATGCGAGGGTGGACAAACTTTGGTTGTTTTCTCCAGAGCAGTGGAGGCTGAGGGGGTGATCTGATAGGTTTATAAGATTATGTGAGGCACAGACAGAGTAGACAGACAATATATTTTTCCAAGGGTTGAAATGTCTAATAGCAAGGGGCATGTGAGAGGGGGTATTTCAACGATGTGATGGGCACGCTTTTTACACACAGTGGTGGATGACTGAAATGCGCTACCTGGAGTTGTGATAGAAGCAGAAACACTTGGAGAATTTTAAGAGATGTTTAGATAGGCATATGAATGTGGGAAAAATGGAAGAATATGGACATTGTGTAAGCAGATTAGTTTAGTTGAACATTGAATTACTACTTTAACTGGTTTGGCACAACACTGTGGGTCGAAGGGCCTGATCCTGTGCTATAGAGCTCTATGTTCAATCTGAGCCCAATTTCTGATCTTGTCTCCTCTTCAGGGAAACACCATCTATTTCTACCTTTCGCTCAACACTCACCAAAAAATTGTGTTTTTGTAGCGATGTGCTACACACAGCGCTGAAATAACAACACGCAGTCAGTAAGTCGCTTCGAGACTTGTTTCGAGATCTCCCAGTGGCCACACATTTTAATTCCACGTCCCATTCCGATATGCCTATCCATGGCCTCCTCTATACTGTCAAGATGAAGCCACACTCAGGTTGGAGGAACAACACCTTATATACCGGCTGGGTAGCCTCCAACCTGATGGCATGAACATTGACTTCTCTAACTTCCGTTATTGCCCCTCCTCCCCTTCTTACTCCATCCCTGATATATTTAGCTTTTTATCCCCCCTTCCTTTTTTTCCCTCTCTTTCTGCCCATCACTCTGCCTATTCTCCATCTCCCTCTGGTGCTCCCCTCCCCCTTTCTTTCTCCCTAGGCCTCCTGTCCCATTATCCTTTCCCTTCTCTAGCTCTGTATCCCTTTTGCCAATCACCTTTCCAGCTCTCAGCTTCACCCCACCCCCTCCTGTCTTCTATCATTTCGCATTTTCCCCTCCCCCTACTTTCAAATCTCTTACTATCTTTCCTTTCAGTTAGTCCTGACGACGGGTCTCGGCCCGAAACGTCGACAGCGCTTCTCCCTATAGATGCTGCCTGACCTGCTGCGTTCCACCAGCATTTTGTGTGTGTTGTTTGAATTTTCAGCATCTTCAGATTTCCTCGTGTTTGTATTCCACTATTTCTGCTTTTATGTCTTAATATAAAGACAGCAACAAAATTTAACTAAACCCTCCATTTCGTCATTCCTTTTATAATTTCTTCTTAGAAACATGTAGAAATATTCCATCTTTTTTCCGTTAACAATTTTTTAAATAATCCTTTGTTGGTTTCTAAATTTTCCAACTCGAAGATTTGCCACTCCTCTTGACAATTATGCAAGCTGTTTTTTTTAATCTCTTAGTATTCTTACCCTTCAAGTTAGCCATCTATTCCAGTTCAGTTTTTATTTGTCAATGGAATGCTTATTCTTTACCGATTAAATATTTCTTGAAATGTTTGGGACTGTTTGGCTGTCATGCAAGTTGCTCATTTACCTTGACTAAGTTGCCAGGCATCTCCAGGTAACAATGTGTATTAACAGTTCAGTCTCTCCCCCGTTTGATGCAAAATTTTATATCATGGACACAGTTCAGGAGTATCCCTTATTATGAGATTATTAATTAACCCCATCTCATTACACAAGACATGACCTAAAATAGTCTGCTCCCTCGTTGGTTTCCTCTTGTACTGTTCCAGGAAATTGTCTCAAATGCATTCTATGAACTCATTCTTCAAATTATTTTTGTTAATTTGATTTGCCCCGTCTATAAGAAGATTAAAATCCCTCACGATTATTACATTACCCTCGTTATAAGCTCTTTTTATTTCTTGATTAATACTTCAACAGCACAGTTAAGGGTCTATAAACTACTCCCACTAGAGCTTTTCATCTTATTATCTCTCATTTTCATCTTCAATAATTTTATTTTCTGATGTTCAAAACAACTACCATTCTTTGCCACTGCCCGTCTGTTACTCTTTATCTGGACTACTCCCTCTTCAATTTTGCTTCACCATAGCTCTTTTAGCTGTAACAACATAATATGATTTTTAATTCTACCTTTGTTCCTACATGGATAACTACAAACTTAGTCTTTTTCAGCCCTGCAAGGGCATGTCCTTAAGCCTGGTGCTGGGCAGGCAATAGAACTTTGGAATTATTAATTGTGGTTGTAGAGAAGAGTACCCATGTTCCCAGCTCTACAAAATTCTGCAGTTACTTTCTTCTTATTCCCTTCAAATAAACCTCTATCAAGGTGCTCTGACCAAACTTGCATTCACTTTACAATTTCTGTTCTCAAAGTTTCAGACTTGTATCACATAGAAACATGCCTTTGACTCAACTTATCCGTGTTTACTGACATGTCCAGCTTTGTTACTTGTTGGCATTTGGGCCCTACACTGCCAAACCTTTCTTACCATGTACCTGTCCAAATGCCTTTTAAATACAGGGTTCCCCCGCTATTCGAAGGTAGAGTGTTCCTATTAAAACGTTTGTAAGCCGAAATGTCGTAAAGTGAAGAAGCAATTACAATTAATTCATATGGGAAAAATTTTTGAGCATACCCAGACCCAAAAAATAACCTACCAAATCATATCAAATAACACATAAAACCTAAAATAACACTAACATATAGTAAAAGCAGGAATGATATGATAAATATACAGCCTATATAAAGTAGAAATATTGTACGTATCACTTATCAAAATCGGGAAGATAGCGAGCCAAAATCGATTTGGAGGAAAAGAATTGGCACATACATGCAATATGCATGTACACGCATGCACACACAACTGCCCGCACAAGGCTTCACGGTCATGGTAGTCTTCCTCAGGGTAAACACACGTATAAAGCGAAAGTCTTTTTTCGTAAAAGCGAAAATCCTCTTTGGTTAGCAAAAACAGGTACTAATGTAAGTCTTTCGTAACAGCGAGCTGTCGTAAAGCGAACGTTCAAAAAACGGGGGCCACCTGTATTGTAAAAGTACCTGCCTCTACTTTCTCTCTGGCAGGTTGTTCCACATATCCATCACTGTCTGAATGAAGAACTTACTCATCAGATCGCATTTAAACCTTTCCACTCTTAACTTGTTTGAATGTATGCCCTCCAGTGTTAAACTCTCTTAGCCTAGGAATTACCGTAGATTCCGGACTACAGAGCGCACCTGATTAAAAGCCGCTGGCTCTAATTTTAGAAATAAAATCAATTTTTTAATTGTAAAGGCCGCACCGGATTTTAGGCCGCACCGGATTTTCAGCCGCAGGTGTCCCACGTTGTAATATGAGATATTTACACAGAAAGATATTACACGTGAGGATTTTTTTAACTTTTAATTAAATCCATATGGTAACAAAAACAAATACATATTGCAAATGCTTTTTTTCGAACCGTGCCCGTACGCGGCTACTTTTAAATATACGTTGCGTATACTTCTTTACTGAACAACATTCCAATATCTCCTAACGACTGGTAAAAAATATATATATTGCAGCCTACCAGGAAAAGTTATTGATCACCTTTAACTTAAAAGCAGCGTTCGCTCAGATCCAAAGCCGCTCGCGTAATGCGCTCCCTCCCTCCGTCCCGTTTCATCGCAAACCGGCATTTTCCCACAAGACACCGCGAAACCGGGTGTGACGTCATAGCATCCCGCGATGCAGTACAGAAAACAAATATAGTTAAAACTCTTCTAACTTTAACTAGAAAATGAATTACTAAGCGAAAATATTATAAACTAAGTAACTGCCATAAGGCAGCACAATGCTTCGAGTGTTTTCCATGTTGATGAGGGTGAGTACAAATGACTGATTTACAATAATTTAATTGTGAAAGTGCGCTTGATTTGTGAACTACTCATCAATTTTATTGGTCTACTGTTATGAGGCAAAATGTTTACGAGGCGGCATGAAAAAAAACCATGTATTAGCCGCTCTGGATTATAGGCCGCAAAGTTCAAAGCTGTTCAAAATGTGGGGAAAAAAGTAGCGGCTTAAAATCCGGAATCTACGGTAGATTGCGACTCTCTCCTTTTCACACTGTGGCAACCAGGACTCCACATAGTTCCCCAAGTGCAGCCTAACCAACAACTTATACAACTGTAACATAATGTCCCAATCCTATACTTAATGCTTTTTCCAAAGAAAACAAGCTAGGTATACACCTTCACTCCATCTGCCTGTTTTGGGGACCATGAATATGTGCCTATTATCTCACTGTTCAGGAACATTCTCCTGGGTCCTGCCATTCACTGTGTGCATCCTGGCCTGGCTGAACTTCGCCATATCCTTCACTCCACATTTGTCTTTCCTTTGCACACTTTCTCAGTTGACCTATAGTGGTGCTAGAAAGTTTGTGAACCTTGTAGAATGTTCTCTATTTCTGCATAAACACGACCTAAAGGTGATCAGATCTTCACACAGGTCCTAACACTAGATAAAGAGAACCCAATTAAATAAATAACAAAAAATATTATACTTGTTGATTTATTTAAGAAAAATGATTGAATGTTCCATGTATTTGTTGGAAAAAGTATGTGAACCTTTGCTTTACTGGTGTAACCCCCTTGTACAACAATAACTTCAACCAAACGTTTCCAGTAACTGTAGATCAGTCCTGCACATCAGTTTGGAGGAATTTTAGGCCACTCCTCTTTGCAAAACAGCTTCAAATCTGATGTTGGTGGGCTTCCTTGCATGAACTGCTTGCTTCAGGTCCTTCCACAACATTTCAATAGGATTAAGTTCAGGACTTTGATTCGGCCTTTCCAAAACAAAAATTTTCATCTTTTTAAACCATTCTGTTATTGATTTACTTTTTTGTCTTTTGGATCATGGTCTTGTTGTATTATCCGACTTCTATTAATCTTCAGGTGACAGACTGTTACCCTGACATTCTCCTGTAAAATGTCTTGATACACTTTTGAATTCATTGTTCCCTCAACAATTGCAAGCTGTTCAGGCCTTGAGGAGCAAAGCAGACCCAAACCATGATGCTCCTTCCACCATGCTTCACAATTGGGATGAAGTTTTGGTGTTGGTGTGCAGTGTCTTTTTTTCCCTTCAAACACAGCAGCGTGCACTTCTGCCAGAAAGTTCAAATTTTGTCTCATCTGTCCACAAAACATTGTCCTAGAAGCAGTGAAAACAACCAGGTGGTCTTTTGCAACTTGAGATGTGTAGCAATGTTTGTTTTCCCCGAGAGCAGTTGTTTCCTCCGTAGTGTCCTTCCACGAACACCATTCTTGTTCAGTGTTTTTCTTAAAGTGGACGCATGAACAGAGTCTTCAACAAATGCTAGAGCTTTCTGCAGGTCTTTTGCCGTTACCCTTGGGTTCTTTTTCACCTTCTTCAGCATTGCACATTGTGTTCTTGGTGTGATCTTTGCACTCCTAGGGAGAGTGGTACTGAATTTCCTCCATTTGTAGACAATTTCTCTAACTGTGGACTGATGAACACTCAGGTCTCTAGAAATGCTTTTGTAACCTTTTCCAGCTTCATGCATCTCTAGAATTCTTCTTCTAAGGTCCTCTGAAAGTTGTTTTGATCGAGGCGTGGTGCATATAAACAAATCTTTGTTGTGAAGAGCAGGCTCTGTTAGTAACCTGATGTGTGTGTCTCTTTTATAGAGCAGGCAGATCTGATCACATTTTAGGTCATATTTATGCAGAAATAGAGAAATTTCTACTGGTTCACAAACTTTCTAGCATCCCTGGATATCTTACACTAATCTTAGACAACCTTCTTCACTGTCTACTCTACCATCAATGTTGGTGTAATCTGAACAGTTACTCATTATGCTATCTTCTCTTCCAAATCATTAATACATATGGTGGGCAATACTCAGCACTGATTCCTACAACATACTGCTAGATACATTTCCAATTTTAAATGCAACATTCTACAACCAAAAATCAATTTTATATCCAATTAGCTATCTGATCCAAGATTCTATGTGTTCAAACCTTCCAGACCAGCATAGCACGATGAACATATCTAAAGGCCTTGATGAAGCTCATGCAGACAGCACCCACTGTCCTGCCCTCAACAGGCCTCTTTGGACCTCACTAAAAAGCCCCTCAAATTTATGAGTCATGATCTCCCATGAACAAAGCTGTTGATTATACTTAATCTTTCCTTCTCCAAATGTAAATAAATCCTGTCCTTCAAAATCCCACCAACCTTCCCACACAGGTGTTATGCTCAACAGTTTATAGTTCATCAGCTCTTCTTTGAGCCATTCTTAAATAAAAGCACAAAATTGGCTATTCTTCCGTCTTCCAGTGCCAGGCTCGTACAATCAAAGAAAACTGCTTCCCACAAAATTTTAAAATACACAGGTCAGGCCAGGGGATACACTTCAAGACTACAAATAACTCTTGATTCTAAATGTTAAAAAGGCTTTTGGATATTACTGTTCTCTGAACTCAAACTTCTCCATGTTTTGTCCTTCATGTTAAACAGGTAAACAGGTGAGAAGTAGTCATTTAACACCTCAGCCCTCTCCTGTGGCTACACACATAGATTATCATACTGATCCTTAAGGGGAGCTTCTGGTTTCCCTTTTGTCCTAAGATATCCATGTGTAATGTTGAATCAGGTTCACGGGTCTGGCAAGTGTGACAAATAATGCACCAACTTTGAATAGGTAAATTGATAATTTATTTACAATGAGTAAAAGTTCAACTGAACATTCATGGTCCCCAAGTTATAGACACTGCAAAGCTGAATACTCAACAAACATAGTTAGAAGTGCGCACAGAGCATACCTTTCCAATGGCACATGCCCACAGAACACCAGTGCAGATAGGTAAAAGAGGATTTCTAAAATATTCTCTTAGTCCTCTTTTTGCTCTCCTGATTTCCCTCTCAAGGATACTTCTACATCCCTTGTACTGTACCTCTCAAGGGGAGGAGTACAAGATCCAACCTGGCCATACCTAACATGCCTCCTTTTTCTTGACCAAAGCCTCAATATCCCTCGTGATGCAGGTTTCCTAAACTGCTGGTCCTATTCTTCACTCTAATAGCTACATCCTGAAATCTCAGTTTTCTCACTTTTAAAAGACTCCCACTTGCCAGATATCCTTTTACCTGAAAGCATCTTCCAATCAATCTTTGCAAGTTATTATCTAATGCCATTAAAACTAGACTTGCTGAAGTTTGTAACTTCAACTTATGGACTACTACTCAGACTATAACTCTTTTTAAGCCTTATAGCTTTTATATTCTGTGTTTTTTCACCCAATCTTCTCAGTATTTTTTGTGTGGAAAGAGGGATTTGGGGGTCAACGTGCCTGGTCCATTGTGTGTGTGGTGGGGGGGAGGTGATGTGCCTGATCTGTTTTGCTTGCTTTTTTTTTTGAGGGGGGAGGGATTTGAGGGGTTGATATGCCTATTCCATTTAGGTTTCTTTTTTTTTTGCGGGGAGGTAGGATTTGGGAGTTGATGGTCAAGCTGTTTGTCTTTCCTTTCTTGGTTTCAAGGCTACACAGAGAACTGAAGAATTCCAGAGCTGCACACTTTGATAATAAATGATTTTTCTGAACCATTGAGAGCCTATAGGGTAATCCAAAAATCAAGTTTAAGTTCAGTTGATTGTCATTCAACTGTACATGTATACCGCCAAATGAAACAATGTTCCTCCAGACCATATATGTCAAACTCAAGGCCCGCGGGCCAAATCCGGCCCGCGGTGGAATTATCTTTGGCCCGCGAGATAATATCTAATTACTATTAAAGCTGGCCCCAGTAATCGAAGCGCCTATGGCGTATGATATGGCTAATGCTGAGTTTATTCAGGTACCAGGTTTTCAGGGTTTTTAGTGTTTATTCGGCAGTCTTCTTCATAAGAAACAGAATTTGTAAAGTGAAACACTTTGTAGTTATAGCAGAGACTGAGACACATGAGAGCAGGCTGAAAAAACGGAGGCAACGAAAGCTGCGTTCGCACGCGTCCGACTGATCCGGCCCGCATGAAGCTGCATTTTGCTCAATCCGGCCCGTGACCTAAAATGAGTTTGACACCCCTGCTCCAGACCAAAATGCGCAACACAATAGATAGAACTCAAGGACATAACACAAAATAATATTACCACTATATGGTGCATTTACATCACGTTAAAAAGTAAACAGTACAACACCACTGGCGTTTCATGCGTGATGAGACCTGGGTGGTGACAGGTAGTATCATGGCCTGGGGGAAGAAGCTGTTTCCCACCCTAACAGTTCTTGTCATAATACTACAGTACCACGTGCTTGACAGTAGAGGGTCAAAGAGATTGTTGGATGGATGGAAGGGATCATCGTCAATGCTAAGGCCCCTGAGTATACAGTGCTCCTGTTAAATATCTTGGATGGGTGCAAGAGACACCCTGATAATCAAAGACTCCCAGGAGTCTTCGCAATGCTTTGTAGGGACTTGTGGTCAGATGCCTTGCATTTCCTGTACCAGACAGCGATACAGCTGGACAAGGCTCTCTCAAGAGTGATCCTTTTTTCAAAGCTAAATTTTGCCCATTTGAATTAACTGTACATTACCTCTGGATCTCTTCTCATGGTACTGCTGTGATGTTCCCCCTCATCAGTAGTGCAACCCCTCCCCCCATTTCAATTACTTCCACCTCCTCTGCAGCTCCATTAAGTCAACTCATCAGGATACTGGTCCTCCTCCACTTCAGATGCAACCAATCCCCCTTGCCCAGGTCACCTCTGCCCTGGTACAGATCCCCATGGTAACTCATATCATTCAAAATCTTTTAAGATTTTACTCTTAATAGTGAAAGATCACAAGTAAACAATCCTTTCAATAGATAGTTTATAGCCAATGAAGCATTTTAAATACAAATCAAAAGTTTTTTTGGCATATCATAATTTTGAAGCTGGACCAGTTCAGTTTCTATGCATTACTTATTTTGTCAGGGAGGTTAGCACTCTTGCCGATTTATTGAAATTACATACATTGTGTCAATTCAATTGGCCTAAAATTAACTTCTGTGTTGGTGGGGATCTCAGAAAGAAATCAAGAAGGGTCATCTTTTAGGCACTCACCCTCCTCGGCCTTGCTGCTGACATTACATGTGAAATCCTACCACTGCAAAGGATAGAGATTTTGGAGCTCCTTCCTCCCACAAGCCATTTAATTGCCAATCATCATACCGCCATTTTCAATTCAATATGGTAACAGTGTACAGCTTCAATATCACCCATTGGTTGTTCTGAGTTGCTTGTTATTGCTACTGTGTAGCTGTAATCTGGTTTTGCAAGACTTTGACACCTCATTATTTGTAGATATGCTTGCTGCTGCTTTTGGGACTCTTCTCAACAGAAGAGCTGGCCACTGACATCAGAAACATGCTCCTGTAAACATCAACAGTGTTGAGGTAGGCAGGTTTGAGAGCTTCAAGTTCCTAGGAGTGAACATCACCAATTGCCTTTCCTGATCCAACCATATCGATGCTATAGCCAACAAAGCTCAACAATGACTCTACTTCCTCAGGAGATAAATAAAATTCTGCACATTCCCAATGACCTTAATTATTTCTTTTATTGATGCACCAAAGAAAGCATCCAATCCAGATGATCAACAGCTTGGTATAGCAACTGCTTTGAACACGACTGCAAGAAACTGTGAAGAGTTGTGACACAGCTCAGCACATCACAGAAACCAACCATGAATTCTGTTTATAGCTCAGTGAAGGAGCTAGCATAATGAAAGATCCCACCTACCTCAGACATTCGCTCTTTTCTCCTCTTCCACTGGGTAGAATATACAAAAGTCACAAGCCTCAAGGATAGCTTCTACCTCGCTATTATAACACTACTGAATGGTTACCCAATATGATAAGATGGACACTTGTCCTCACTTATCTACCTCTTCATTATCTTACAACTTTTTTTAAAATCTCACTTTCTCTGTAGCTGTTACACTTTATTTTGCATTCAGTAATTGTTTTATCTTGTTCTACCTCAATTAATGGTGTAATGTTTTGATCTGTATGAACAGTATGTAAGAAAAGATTTTCACTGTGTCTCAGTACATACGACAATAATAAATCAACTCCAATTCCATTTCATGAGACATGGACATAAAAAACTATTTTAGTCTCTCAGAGAAACAACAGTGGCTCTCACAGAGTTCCCTTTTTCACATTTTCTTTCTTGCAACCCACTGTCTCACGTATCCACTGACCATTCCCAGACCACCAGGACCATCTCCACCCCTCATTCCCACAACTTATCTACAGGACAATTTAACGAATATGGAGGAAACCACAAAACCCAAGGAAAAGCATTTGGTCACAGAGAAATAAGGAAACACCACACAAACGTTCGGATTAAAAATGTATCAATGGAGATGTGCAGCAGCAACTCAATGCCAACCACCCACTTCTGTACTCCTCATTCAACTAGGGTTGATCCTTGAATTAATTATAGTAGATGCCCACAAGATAAAATGGGCCACAAAAGTTACAAGTTTTGATCTTCACTGCGAATGTTAGTCCACAGCAGCTCACGAATGTTCATTTTTTTCAGAAATCTATTCTGAGTCTATCTCATTAACTGCTACTGTAGTGTCACAAAACACTTTGAAAGATATCCTTATAGAAAACAAGATATTTATTGCATATAAAAACTTCTCCCAAAGCTATCACGGGCAGATGCACAAGGTTTTGTCAATGGTAAAATCAAACATGTTTATCCTTTATTTGCTTCTTGTCACTAACCCCAGTTTGGTGGCTACATTCTTCAAGGAATTCACCAGTTTCGTAAATACTGGTAAAAGCAAGCCACTCTTTGCAATGCACCCTTTTGGTTTGTCTTTCAGATTCAACTATTTCAAGGGTCAACCTACATGGTGATTTCAGGAATGTGTTAACTTTCTACAAATAAATACTGCCATAAAATCAATCATAATATCACTCATTAGAATGCCTACTGCAATAAAAGCTTCAGTAAATATGTCAATAGTATTTAGAGCTGCAAACATCAAAACTACCATGTTACAGCAAATAGTGATTCTCTACTGTATTAGCAGAAGAATTCACTGCAAGAGCAAACCCATCCTTGCACTTTGAAAACAGCAATTCAGATGGGATCTGCATAGGATCCATCTACAAATATGGGTGCAAAACACAAATTCCATTTGTTTCAATGAGCATCTTTATCTGGCCAAATGATAAGTTTATTTATGTACAAGATGGCCCAATCACCCTGCAACTTTTCAAAGTATTCTGGAATATCAAACTGTTCTTAGTGTTTTTAATGATGGCTGGACAATGGAACAGTGGTAAAGTTAATCGAAATGAAAACAGGAGCTAAGACAAAGTACAGCAGAAAGTAAATTAATCAGCCAAAATCCAAATATTAATACCTGTGTGCTTTCACCAATGCTAAAATCAATACACAGAACTCCTCCTAGATCTTCAGAATCTATTGAATATGAATTTTTTCACAACATAGTTTATAACTAATGAAATTTAGAGACATACAGTATTGTGCAAAAATCTTAGGCACATACAGTTGAAAGAAAAAGTTTGTAAACCCTTTGTGATTACCTGGTTTTCTGCATTAATTACTTATAAAGTATGATCTGATATTCATCCAAGTCACAATCATAGACAAACACAATCTGCCTAAACTACTAACACGTAAATAATTGTACCTTGCATGTCCTTATTGAACATTATGTAATCATTCACAGCTCAGGCTGGAGAAAGTATGTGACTCTTGTATTTAGTAATTGGTCAAACCTCCTTTAGCACCGAATTTCTTGGTGTTCACCTGGCGGAGAATCCCTCAACACCAGCTCCATAGCAAAGAAAGCCCAACAGCGTCTCTACTTTCTACAAAGGCTGAGGAAAGTCCATCTCCCACACCCCATCCTCATCACATTCTACAGGGGTTGTATCGAGAATATCCTGAGCAGCTGCATCACTGCCTGGTTCGGAGATTGCACCACCTCGGATCGCAAGACCCTGCAGCGGATAGTGAGGTCAGCTGAGAAGATCATCGGGGTCTCTCTTCCCGCCATTACAGACATTTACACTACACGCTGCATCCACAAAGCAAACAGCATTATGAAGGACCCCACGCACCCCTCATACAAACTCTTCTCCCTCCTGCCATCTGGGAAAAGGCACCGAAGCATTCGGGCTCTCAAGACCAGACTATGTAACAGTTTCTTCCCCCAAGCTATCAGACTTCTCAATACAAGAGCCTGAATGACACCAACTTACTGCCCTCTACTGTGCCTATTGCCTTATTATTTATTGTAATGCCTGCACTGTTTTGTGCACTTTATGCAGTCCTGGGTAGGTCTGTAGTCTAGTGTAGATTTTTTTCTGTTTTGTTTTTACGTAGTTCTGTGTAGTTTTTGTACTGTTTTGTGTAGCACCGTGGTCCTGAAAAACATTGTCTCGTTTTTACTGTGTACCATACCAGCAGTTATGGTCGAAATGACAATAAAAAAGTGACTTGACTGAAGCCCAACAACACGGATTCCACATGGGTGCAAGGGAACAAGACAGGATCACTCTTCCCAGCTCCCCAGATGTCCCAGTTCACCACAGGTGAGGTCAAGTCTAACTACAACATACTGTTAGTAATGAATCATCACCTGAGCTCTTGTTATATTTCACCTCCTCAGCCAGTTGGTATCCAAGCACTGATCTCTGCGGTCTTCCACAAGTCACAACTGACACCCACTGACACAGCAGTTGCTGTGATCTTTGCAGGACACCCACTCCTAGGATGAAGAGCAGGCGGATGTCCAGGCGGAGCAGAGAGTGAGTCTGTAAATCCAGCGGGTACACAGGATGTTAGGAATGCTGAGGGTGGAGATCCGCAGGAGCGGTATGCTCCAGCTGGCAGAAAAAGAGCACCCGGGACAGGGGCTGACACAGATGCAGGCACACCCAGCTTTGAGACAACATGCAAAGTTGATTCCAAATTATTGGTTTATTGATAACAAAATGTCTCTCTGGTGCTTCCCACTTCCTTCCCCTTTTCCCAAACCAGGATTCCTAACCATCTCCCTGCCCCCCTTTCTACTCTCAGTCTACAATAGAGACCCATATCAGAATTAGGTTTATCATCACTCACAAATATCGTAATTTTTTCTGTGGCAGCAGTACAGTGCAATACATAAAATTACTACAGTACTGTGCAAAAGTCTTAGGCACCCTAGCTATAAATATGTGCCTAAGACTTTAGCACAGTACAATAGATCTATACAAATTTACAGAAGTTGATTCACCATTAAAAAAAAACCAAAAATGTTAAACTGAATCTATTAGTAAATAGACGTGGGTGTAGTGGTGGGAGAAAGAGGTATGGAGGAAACTACTGGTGCCTCTCCACATGCTTAACACAGAGCAAAGCTTTGAATATAAACACCTAATATCCAAGTATGGTACAAGGTCTATTCCATGCATTCAAAAAGGTAGCACGGAATGCTTGCATTTGACAAGAAAGCTAGTCTATACTTCAGCCATCATATGCTCTATGGGCACTGAAATCAAATAGCATAGACTTATTTCAAAGGGCACACAAAGGCACCCTTGCACATATCAGAGAAATAGTACTCTCTCTGAACATTTTTCATACAAAGATATCAGTTACAATACTACTTTGGCAGAGAACTGCAAATAGATTTCCATACAACCCAGGAATATTACTCCATATAACATTCTGAAAAGTACAATTATTTGTGTAAACTCAGAAAGCAAGGTCCAAGGTGCAATGTGAAACAGAGTCATAACTTCAGGCCAGCAACACTTCGGACTGTGCTCAAAAGAAAGAGAGAGATAAAGAGATAAGGACAGAAAGAGCAGAAAGGTGGAAAATGCATAAAAATTGTTCTGCTGTTTTGCTCAAGTCATTTTGCTTATTATTAAAAGGATTACTCAGGGATGTTAAAGAGATGGAACTGCAGGCTGCATGTACATCCAGTGGCCACAATTAGGTACAACAGCTCATAAATCTAAACAACCAAGCACGTGGCAGCAACTCAATGCATAAAAACATGCAGACGTGCTCAAGAGGTTTAGGTGTTCAGACCAAACATCAGAATAGGGAAGAAATGTGATCTAAGTAACTTTGATTATCGGTGCCAGACAGGGTAATTTCAGTATTTCAGAAACTGATCTCCTGGGATTTTCATGCACAGTTTCCAGAGTTTACAGAGAATGGTGTGATAAACAAAAAAAAAATCCAGTGAGTAGCAGTTCTGTGGGCAAAAATGCCTTGTTAATGAGCGAGGTCAGAAGAGAAAGGCCAGACTGGTTCAAGCCGACACGAAAGTCGATAGTAACTCAAATAACCATGTTATTTACAATAGTGGTGTGCAGAAAAGCATCTCTGAATCAGCACGTTAACCTTGAAGTGGGTGAGCCACAGCAGCAGAAGACCACAAACATATATTCAGTGGCCCCTTTATTAGGTACAGAAGATGCCCAACTGAGTAACCACTGAGTATATACTGTTCACTCCGTGAGTTTAAGAGAAGAATGAGATGCATATAAAAGTCCAATCCAATCTTAAACAGTGCTGTTAATCAAGAGGATAATCATAATTTTCATCATATTGATCATTTGACAAAATGAGCCATATACAGTAATGCCAAGATTGAATTTAATGCTGTCAAGTGTGCAGTGGTGCATTTTGATTGGACTAATGAGGGTAGGTTATGTATGATGACCAGTAGGGCCGAGAAGTCTGACATACAGTAGGTGTACAAAATTATGAGAGGTACAGGAAACTTTCCATAAATGCTGAGGCATCTAAAACTACAGGCCACTGATTTAAGTTGAGCAGTAAAACTTCAGAGGGGATCTGAGGAAGAAGCTTTCCCACCTGGAGTGTGGTTAAAATCTAGAATGCACTCTCTGAAGGGAATGGCAGATAAAAAGACTCTCACAACCTTTAGTCAGATTCTGTTGATCTCTTGAATCACCAATACTTAGAAGGCCACAGATCCAGTTTTGGTAAATGGGACTAGTATACAGATATTTGATGGTCAGCATGGACATGGAAGACCAGAGGATCTGTTTATGTTATGTATCATTCTATGTCCAAGAAGGAAATGAAGTGGAAAAGCTAAGAGAGATTAAATGAAGAAAAGGATAATGGTGCAAGGAGGCAAGAAGGAGAAACGATGACTGGTTTAGAAAACATAATTGGGAGAACCTTTCTACAGCCTTCCTATGCATGATCCCTATCCCCATCCATTCCTTTCATTACCAAACCCATAGATCCCAATACTTAAAGAATCAATTAATCTTCTAAATCTGACAAAAGTCATCAGCATTTTTACCTCTACAGAAACAGCCTTTGAACTATATTTTAAACATATCACAACTCTTATTTTACCTTCGTATTTATGGCTAAATAATCAGTATATTACAGTGAAGCTGCACACCAAAATGATCAGGAGTTTTAACCTTTCCTGCTACAAAAATGTCCTACAGGATATTTTATGTTCAAATGAGAAAGCAAATAAGATTTTAGATTAATATTTCACCTCAGAGATGGCACGTCAGAGAGTACTAAGACCTCAAAACTGCAGTCAGCCCAGATTATCTATTCAGAATCTCAGAAATGCCTCTCAAATGCCACATCATCTGTCTCAAACACAAGTCTACCATTGAGTCCAATCTACCATCCCATAGGTAATCTAGCTTTGAATTTCAATTGTTCATCCACTGTCTTCTCCCCCTCCCATCAGCAAAAGGGAGAGAAAAGCCTCAAAGCTTGTACCACTAGGCTCAAGGCTCAAGCTTCTGCCCTGCTGTTAAAAGACTTCTGAATGTTTCCCTAGTATAAGATACTTTACACCTTTGACTTTACAATCTACCTCGTTCTGATCTTGCACTTTACTGTCTACCTGCACTTTACCTGTACTGTTACACTTTATGCTACACTTTGTGATTGTATTATCTTGAAGCACCATTGTAATGAATTGAGCTATATGGACAATACGTAAGAGAGGCTTTTCACTGTACCTCAGTAATTATCAACTAATTTAACAATTTATCGTTGTATCTAACATTTTAATTTGTAGTTCACAGTAGATAAGAATGCAGTTGAAAAAAAATGATAAGAACGGAAATCCACAATGTTATCCCGCCATTTCTGTTGAACTTTCTGATAGCTGCCTAGACTAGACCAATTATAATGTAGACCAGGTTTCTGGAGTAGGTTACATGGTCAGCACAACATTGTGGGCTGAGTGCTGAAGATGTCTATGTTCTGTGTTCTAATGATAAACATACAGCCAGAAATTAAATGTTGAAATCATTTACTTTATCCATTCCTAATTACTACTCTAAAAGACTATTCTCAATATTGTGTTTAAAATGCATGTTTTAATCAAATCAATTACTTTTGCACATTTATAAATACTCTGATAACTTCATCCTATTCACTTACTTTCTGAGGTGAGTATTCTGAGATATGGGAATTTAGAACTTCATGGAATGTTCAAATTCCTCTAAGTTCCAAGTCAATAACAAGGATCCATGATATGAACGAGTGAATGAAATCGCTTTTAACAAGTTGTGTCAAAATGAAAGACAGTTATATACACACACATGCTTTTTTTTTTAAATCATAAGCTGTTCTAGATGTTCCATTTAAATTTTAGATACCATATAAAACATATCCATTTTGATTCCGAAACAAAAGAATAAATTCTGCCATTTTAATTCATGAACGTCTTTTTCCCTTCAGTGCCTGCATCAGCAAAAAAGCTGTGCATTAGGTTTAATTAATTGCCAATTCATAACTAGAATAGGAAAGATTAACACGTGTCCACATCTAGCAGAAAATATTTATTTCACACGAATCACCTTCTTTGCAATATGGTAAAACTTGCAACGTTCACAATGAACAAAGTTTTCTCCCTAAGCAGATTACCAGCAGTCTTTAATTTACTTACACGTACACAATGTTTCAAATCTTAAATCTTCACTCTTGATTTCAAGTCAGTCAAACCTGAAAAGCTATCCTCAAAATCATCTTTAAAAAGGAAACCCATCTCTAATTACCCTTGAGCAACGTAGTGCTAGCTTTTAAACTACCCAGAGCCCCTACTCAAGGTGCTCCCACACACGTTATACTTCAAAGCCAGGAAAGCATTCAGCTTGGGGACGGTGGGGGGGAGGAAGGGGGAACTATTCTCACAAGCTTGCTTCTATCATCCTGGAGGTTTGGAAGGAGCTGTCAGAGCAGCGCAACACTTAACCTGCATTGTAGTGACAAGATAGAGCCTTGTGACCAATTCTATCAATGTATTCTGAATGGCTGTATTTGTTAGTTAGATTGATCCAGATGAGCTTAAGCAAGTTGCTTACTACCAGCTGTAGATCTAGCCCTGCAGCTGCATCCTTTAGGATTCTGCTTGCTTAGTGGTACAATCACGTGACTTGTGAATTTAATATTGAAAATTCCTCCTATTTTGCAATTCCACCACTTTCCTGCTGCTTGGACAGGACATATTCAGGCATTATGAAGGAAGAAACTGTGGTTGTGATTCTGAGTTCAACTGTGTCAAACTATTGGGTTAACTCTCCAGATTTGGACACTACAAAGTTTGCAAAGTCAACTTAGATAGAAGCAATCTTGCTGGGTCTGAATTTCCTGGTTTGGTCTGTGATGGGTGACCTGTCCAATTTTATTATTTCTTTCTGTTTCATCATAGAAGCTGCTGTGCAATCAAATGACTTGGCATTTCATTAGGCAGTTAAAAGTGAAACACACTCCCATCTGGTCTGAAGTCACATGAAATTCAAACAAGGATGGCAGATTTCCTACCATGGCAGACTAGGCAAGTTTTTACAACTATCAGGGGTAAGACTTTTCCTTATACATTTTGTATTCCAAATTAGTCATCTCAATTCCACAAGCAAGTAGGATTGTCACTCATATCTGGACTAATCTAAGTTACTCATCTGGATAGTTAATCAACATGCTACCATTATGTACAAGATTTAGTCAAGAACACAGAACAACAAAGTAGAAGCCCTTTGGCCAAAGACTTTCAGGGGTGGGTGGTTGCATTCTAATAAAATGTCTGCATTGCAATTTTCCATAACGTGAAACCATGTCATCTGCACATGTGAAGAAACGTAATTTTAAAAGCAACTGCTTAGTTATCGATTTTCTCCCCCCCCCCCCCATATAAATAACTTAAGGGCATTTTTTAAAAAAATTCTGTTTTCAAGATTTTTTGGTAGTGATTTGTGAATTGTAGGACAAATTTTTCATTATCTAAGCTGTCATAACCCGGGGATTACCTAAAGATGGAAAAACTAGATAACATATGCAATCAACCCAGAAGTTAGGTATGAAAGTTATTCTCAAATATAGATGCAAATTTTACAAAAATCAATAAACAAAATCATTGATACTACTTGCAATAAAATTGGTTTGGGTTAAGTCTGTTAATACTACGTCTCAGTTGGTAAGCTCTAGTGTCAATAAGGAAGTAACCATTTCTCCAAATGGTCCTCATATATTCCTTACTGTGCTGCCTTTGCAAGAAATTATTGAAAAAGACTTTGCACAGGCCACCACTGAGCAACATCATTTCCATATATGCTAAGCTTGCGCCCATTACAGCAATCCAGTTGCCTGAAGCACAATATCTTCACTCACTGAAGTACCTAAAGAACAAAAGCAGTATTAAAATCTGAGACAATCTACTTCTAAAGCAAAATACATCATTAATTTTTAAGAGCAAGCTAAAAGTTATGTGAAGCAACTAGAAGTACGAGTGTAAATTGTCTACTTCATATTTCAAATATCAGACTACTGTGTTAATGTAGAGTTTTATATAGTCGGCTCTCCTTATCCGCAGGTTCCACATGCGTGGATTGGGAAAACCCAGAAGTTCTCTCTACAGCACTTGTTGTTCGAACATGTACAGACTTTTTTCTTGTCATTATTCCCTAAACAATACAGTATAACAACTATGTACATAGCATTTACATTGTATTAGGTATTATAAGTAATCTAGAGATGATTTAAAGTATACAGGAGGATGTGCATAGGTTACCGCGGATTGGGATCGGAAAAAAACTGAAGTTCTCTCTCCAGCACTCATTTGAGCTTGTACAAACTTTTTCTTCTTATCATTATTCCCTAAACAATACAGTATAACAACTATTTACATAGCATTTACTTTGCATTAGGCATTACAAGCAAGTCAGAAGAGGTACATCCAGTATTATTTAGCGTCAATTAGTCAAACTTTTGTCTTAGTCTATATTTTACCTTTCTATGCATATAAAACACTTAAGAAAGGTGTGCATTTCAATAATTAAACCACTGCGTTGCTTAGTAATAGTTGTAGATTTCATCGGGGCAAGGCCTTTCACATGCTCCATTATTCTCACTTTATACTTCAAAATTGTTCCAATCGTTGACCGACTGTAGCCTAACGCTTTTCCAAGGACAGATGATGTTTCACCTCTTTCCGACTGCTTTATTATTTCCACTTTATTTTTAATCGTGATTGTTTTCCGTCAGCCGAACAGAAACACTGCGGGCGGCGAGTCCCAAGCTCCATCGGGTCCTGAAGTCCACCACAGTGAGACAGGTTAAATTAGGTCCAGAGCTCTACCAGGTCCTAAAATCCACTGCACTGAGACAGGTTAAATAAGGGACTTGGGCGTCCACGTTTTTTGGTATCTGCGGGGGGGTGGGGCCCAGAACCAATCCCCCGTGGATAACTGTAAGCTATAAACAGTTTTATATACTATAGAAGAGAAAATATAACTTACTACTACCATTGAAACCCTTTTATCAATATTATGGGGATTAACTCAAACCAGAAAAACAGAACTGAACTGGAGTAACCAGATCCACAACAAGAGCAGGTCAGACAGAAGCTAGGATTCCTACAGTGAGTACCTCACCCCTAACCATCACCACCACCCCCCCACCCCACACACACATAAAGCCTGTCCACCATCTACAAGACTCTTCAGAAGTGTGTTGATATTTTCCCCACATGCTTAGACAAGTCCAGTTTCAAAACAGTCACGAAGCTCAATATTATACAGGACAAAGGGGTCCAATTGATAAGCAACTTATCCACAACCATTCGCTCACTCCACCACTTCCACAATATAAAAGCAATTTATATATATATATATAAGCATTTATCAGATGCACTACAGCAACTCACCAAGACCACATGGCAGCACCTTCCACGCCAATAACCTCAACCAACTACAAGGACAAAGGCAGCAAAAGCATGGGGACACATCACTGAAAGTTGCCCTCCATATCACACACCATCTGGACATAGAGATACAGCATATCATTGTATCTTCACCAATGCTAGGCCAAAAACCTAAGAGGTTAAGAGGTACACAGGAACACCAATACCTTAGAGACAACAAAAGTTCAAGATAATACACCACCACATTCTCATGGAAATTTAGGGATCGACAACTAAATATAGGCTCATCTCTGAAGCCTACAACTCTTGAATTAATAATTTAAAAATTAAGTTCTTACAAGAGGGTGGAAGTTAACTACAGCATCATGAAATAGGTCATTTAAGTGGACAGAATGAAAAAAAGTTTAGTAGATACAATAATCAAAGGATGAATACTATATGTATTAAAGGATGGTTCTCTGAAGCTGTAACAATGACTCCTAAAGATTACATTGCCTCTTCAGTGCCAGAGCTAAGGACATCTCATTCCCAGAGAAGTACTCAGAGCTGATGAAAGAAAGATCCAAATTAAGTTTCTTCCAAGCCATTAGACTCCTCAATTCCCAGAGTCTAGCCTGACTCCAATCTACACACACACTCAACTGAACACCACTCCACTCCCTTTGCAATTTTTGCTAATTTCTTTCTCAATTCCTGCTGAAGCATTGTTTAACATTTATATCATTATATTGTAATTTGCCCCTTATTACTGTGCCTATTGTCTTGTTTATTAATTATTGTACTGTCTTGCACTGTTTTGTGCACTTTATGTAGTCCCATGTAGGTCTGAAGTCTAATGTAGTTTTGTGTTGTTTCAGGTAGCACCAGGGTCCTGAAGGAATGTTGCTTTGTTTCTACTGCGTACTGTACCAACAGTTATGGTTGAAATAACAATAAAAGCGACTTGACTTGACTAATCTTTGCTCCAGTACCTTGTACAAAGTGCACTCTTGGGCTCATCTTGACATGATGATCAACAAAAGTCCGGAAAATACTTTTCACATCCTATATTTTGATTTCTATCACGTCTTGTGCACTTGAATTTTATTTTCTTATAAAGCTTCCCAAGAATTTCAGAGTTGTATTGGATACATGCTTTGATAGTAAATGAACCTTTGAAATCTTCGAAGGATATATGATTCAATCCATTATTTCTACCTATTCATTGTATGGTTTCCTTTTACTGCAATTGTGGCCTTGGTCTTTATGTCAGAGAAACTGATCGACATCACCGATATACACAATTCTTTCAAGTTAACATAACTACAAATAAGGATGCAAGTATGAACCAAAAGATTTATTTGTTTCAAGTTATCTCTGATTCTTATTATTTTGACATCCAACCATTTGGTTAAAACCTACATTTATAACACAAACAAGTCTGCAGTAAAGTGAAGACCACCACATCCCATCACAGGCCACTCTTTCTCCCCTTAAATATTACTATTCCAATGGTATGCTCCTTAGATGCTGGGTATCTTGAGATTTACCACATATAGGTCTCACAATTTCCAGGTACAATTCACAAGAGTGAGCAATATGGTCTATGGACCCACATGGTCCACCATACTAAGCAAGCTTCCCATCTAAACTATTCCCATTTGCCAGTGTTTGGCCTGTATCCTTTAAACCTTTCCAATCCATGTTCCATTTAAGCATTCATGTACCTCTCGATAAAGTGTATGAACCCATTGCAATTACCTGGCTTTCTACATTAATTACTCATAACATGTGGTTGATCTTCATCTAAGTCACAATAGACAAACACAATCTACCTACACTAATAACATACAAACAATTGTACTTCTGGTCAATACTGAATATATCATTTAAACAATATCAGTCCAGGTTCTAAAAAGTATGTGAACTTCTGGGGTAATGCCTTCTACAGAAGCTATTTGGAGTCAGGTGTTCCAATCAAGGAGATGAGATTGGAGGTGTGGGTTGTAGGGGTGTACTGTCCTATAAAAAAGGCACACCAAGTCAGGTTACTGACAGAACATGCTCTTCTCAAGAAAGATCTGTTTATGTGCACCATGCCTCAATCAAAACAACTTTCAGAGGGCCTTAGTAGAACTGGAAAAGGCTACAAAAACATTTCAAAGACCTGAGCATTCATCAGCTTACAGCAAGAGAAATTGTCTGCAAATGAAGGAAATTCAGTACTGTTGCTACTCTCCCCAGGAGTGGGCATCCTGCAAAGAGCACAACATGCAATGCTGAAGAAGGTGAAAAAGAACCCTCAGTTACAATAAAAGACCTGAGAAGTCTCTAGAACTTGCTACGGTCTCTGTTCATGTGCCCACTTTCAGAAGGACACCACGGAGAAATCCACTGCTCCCAAAAAAATATTGCTGCACATCTCAAGTTTGCAAAAGACCACCAGGATGTTCCACAACACTTCTGGGACAATGTTTTGTGGACAGATGAGACAGAAGTTGAACTTTTTAGATAGATAGATAGATAGATACTTTATTCATCCCCATGGGGAAATTCAACTTTTTTCCAATGTCCCATACACTTGTTGTAGCAAAAACTAATTACATACAATACTTAACTCAGTAAAACATATGATATGCATCTAAATCACTATCTCAAAAAGCATTAATAATAGCTTTTAAAAAGTTCTTAAGTCCTGGCGGTTGAATTGTAAAGCCTAATGGCATTGGGGAGTATTGACCTCTTCATCCTGTCTGAGGAGCATTGCATCGATAGTAACCTGTCGCTGAAACTGCTTCTCTGTCTCTGGATGGTGCTATGTAGAGGATGTTCAGAGTTATCCATAATTGACCGTAGCCTACTCAGCGCCCTTCGCTCAGCTACCGATGTTAAACTCTCCAGTACTTTGCCCACGACAGAGCCCGCCTTCCTTACCAGCTTATTAAGACGTGAGGCGTCCCTCTTCTTAATGCTTCCTCCCCAACACGCCACCACAAAGAAGAGGGCGCTCTCCACAACTGACCTATAGAACATCTTCAGCATCTCACTACAGACATTGAATGACGCCAACCTTCTAAGGAAGTACAGTCGACTCTGTGCCTTCCTGCACAAGGCATCTGTGTTGGCAGTCCAGTCTAGCTTCTCGTCTAACTGTACTCCCAGATACTTGTAGGTCTTAACCTGCTCCACACATTCTCCATTAATGATCACTGGCTCCATATGAGGCCTAGATCTCCTAAAGTCCACCACCATCTCCTTGGTCTTGGTGATATTGAGACGCAGGTAGTTTGAGTTGCACCATATCACAAAGATTTTTTTGGCAGAAATGCACACTGCTGTGCTCAGAGGAAAAAGGGCACCGCACACCAACATCAAAACCTCAGGGCCTGGACAGCTTGCAATTGAGTGAACAATGAATTCAAAATTGTATCAAGACATTTTACAGAAAGATGTCAGGGTAGTGGTCCATCACCTGAAGCTTAATAGGAGTTGGATGATGCAACAAGACAATGATCCAAAATACAAGAGTAAATGAACAGAATGGTTTAAAATGAATAAAATTCATGTTTTGGAATGGCCACATCAGAGTCCAGACTTTAACTCAACTGAGATGCTGTGGCATGACCTGACAAGGGCTGTTCATGCGAGGTATCCCAGCAATGTTAACTTGACAGGAGTACTGCTGATACTTTTCATCCCCTTTGTTACTGTACACTTGTCAACATCTGCTTTAAAATATTCACAGACTCCCTCTGTATGAAGGTTTATTCTCATGCTCCTAAAGACCATTCATTTATTTTGAGACAGTTCTACACAAGTGAGGAAAAACATAAACTGCACATTTATTCTGTTAAACCCTATAAGAACATGATATTTTCAATCAAATCTCCTCCAACTCTTCTGAACTCAAGAGAACACTGCCCTTAATCCTTCTTCACAGGAAGAACACCCGTGCACTAGGAATCAATCTATTAAGCCTTCCTGAACTCCATCTATCACATGTGTATATTTCCTTTGATAGACGAGACCCAGAAGTAATATTCTATAAGGTATCTGAAGTGCCCTAGAAAACTGGAGTAAAAACTCATGCAATATAGACTAACATATTTTCTGCTTTCCTAAATTGGTATTCTCCATCTTCCTGTACGCATGCGAGACATGGACCCTCACAGCAGAGCTAAAGAGGAAGATACAGGCATTGAAATGAGATACTACTGCAACATCTTGGACATCTCATACTTGGACTACATCACAAGCGAGCAGGTCTGCAAGACCATCCAGCACCACATTGGCCCCCATGAAGACCTTCTCACAACGGTGAGGAAAAGAAGCTGAGATGTTACGGCCATGTAACAAGATCCAGTGGCCTTGCAAAGACCATTCTACAAGGAACTGTGGAAGGGGAAAAAGGAGAGGTAGACAGAGAAAAGGATGGATGGACAACATTAAAGAATGGACAGGGAAAACATTTGCGGTGACCCAGGCTCTGGCAAACAACCGCAACAGATGGGACAGACCGGTGCAAAGCTTGTCACGACGGCACCTGGACGACTCCACCAGGAGTTAAGGGCGCAAGGCAAGGTCAATCCCCAATACACCCACAGGTTAACATTTACTGATATGTGTCCAATGATCAGGTTCCTCTGCACACCAAACCTTTCAATCTCAGACCATTTTAAAAATATATTTGTTTTAATTTCTTCTCCAAACAAAACAGATATCCTCACATTTTACTACATTACATTCAATTGCCAAGTGCTTTCCCGCTCTCTACATGCCCCTCACAGCACACACAACTCAGCTCTGAATCATCAAGAAATAAGATATATTGCAAACAATCTATTCATTCAAATCATTGACATTGTGAATATTTGGGGCCACAGTGCCAACCCCTGTAATACCCACTCAACTTATTAATTTTGAAAATTTACAAATCTTGAATTCCTACCAGTTCATTTTTCACAAATAAAATGCATTGTCATTTTGTTTAATAATCTGCAATTAGATGTTTTACACGCTCCAATCTCAAACAGCTAACAAACCTGTCAGACAATGATGTTGATCTACCCTATTACCTACTAAATGTTCTGTTACTACTTCCTTAATCCAAGATTTAAATATTGTCCCAACTACAAACATCAATCCAGTAGGTAAAGGGTTGCCCATTTTCTTTTTCTCTCTTCTTAAATGGTAGAATCATATCAGGCTGTGCAAATATCATATTTTTCTGATTTCTTGAAAACTAATTTGCTGAAGGAAGACAAGATGGTAGAAAAGCAGAAAGGCAGCTCCAGAATATGGTGCAAAATCCATGGAACCAGTTTACTAAACTTGTGCTGGCTGTATCTAGGACAGGATTAACAACTTCATTCACTTAAATGGAGGGTAATACATTTGTTGAAGGCCCTGTGTAAAATGATTATATTTGTACAAGGCCCCCTGCAGCAAGTCAACATCCACTTTGTTTGGCCAATGCTAAGTGCAGGTAGGTCGCTACAAGCAGTAGGTACATTCATGGGTCATGAGAGTGTGGAACGAGCTGCCAGCTTAAGTTTCAAGCTCAATTTCAATATACAAAAGAAGTTTGGATAGATACATGGATGATAGGGGTGTGGAGGACCCAGTGCGGGTCGATGACAGTAAACAATATGAATGGTTTGGCTCAGAATAGATGGGCCAAAGGGCCAGTTTCTGTGCTGTACTTTTCTATAGCTCTATGACTAATCTTTTTTTCAGCCATCTTGAAAATGACATTCAAGTAAAAAAACTGCATATAAAAACACAGTACTATACTTGGGGAGAACTCTTGAACCTATTGAAGAGAATGCAAATAAAGAATATCTAATCCAGTCTATCTGGAAAAAATCCGATTTTTTTTAAATCCCAAGATAATTCATTGAACATAACAGTACTGCGAGATCTTAGATAAAATGGGATCACGTCAGCAGCATATGTATTAACAGGGCTTGTGATCTATCCAGGACAAACTAAACTGTATTATTATTTAATGTCTGATTTAAAGTAACTGGAATTGTATAAAAATTTCCAGTACTTCTAGCTTCTCCTTTCAAAACAACACTATTACATGATTTTGCATATCAAAAACAGTGAACTACAGTCCAACCCATTCTTGGAACTAAATTTCTATCTTGAATTTGCTCTCACTGTTGAAGCCACAAGCTACCTGCTTTCCATAGTCAGACAGAAGGCTAAAGACACTTGTGTCTTTAAGTTACACTGGCATATTAACTTAATGTCTCACCCAACTATGACAAACACAATGGAGAAAAGCAAGCAACAAAAACCTTACAAAACCAGTCATCCTCCAGGAAATTTAATTAGTAGACATAATTTCCATTCAATTCAGCTCCTCACATTATTTTTAATTTAATTGGTATCATTACTGAAAAGTTTAATCTGCAATTCTGAAGGGTTAACCAACACATTGCAGTGTTTATAATTAAAAAGCTTATTAATTTCACCTCTAGCCACTTCATTATAAAAATGGATTAATTTCAGTAACATTAATAAGTACTTCAGGCTGTCACATATGGAATATGCATGAATTATCAGCAATTATAGTACCCTGAACACAAACAATTTTAATAACAAATCAATATCAAGCGAGAATGTGACTGAAAAATCTCTCTAAATTTTACCGTGTTCATCGGGACTACTCTGCTATGCAAAACCTCTGCTTCTAAGTGTTTTTTAATAACAAACTCTGGCAATGATGGCCTTCAGATACTATTTCAGTACAAAGTCCAATCAGAGCCAGTATTTCAAAGTGGGTAAATCTCCAAATCAGGATGAAGTATATCCCAGGCTGTTAACAGCAGTAAAGGTTCTGATTATCACTTGTCAATCTTCCCTGGCTACCGAAGTGGAGTTAGAGTATTGCAGAACTACTAATATTGCACTGTTGGGTAAAAATACAGTGCACAAATACAGACCTACTAGGAATGAATTCTAAGGGATAGTATGAACCACAATTTCAAACTACAGAAGTCATTTGAAGACAGCCATCATGAACTATCTAAGTAACTTGATCAAATAAGGTGGCAAGAAGGAAGGTTGATGCAAGTAATGCATGCGATATTGTCCACATAGATGCTTGCAGCCTTTGACAAGTGTTGATCAAAAATGTCCTTAGCAACCAATAGAATAACAGACTAGATCAAAACTGGTTCAATGATATAATGCTAAGATTAATGATTACAGTTTGCAGATGAAAGCAAAAATGACTGCACACAGTTGACAACAATGAGGAAAGCTTTAGACTGTGGGTAGATCAAATGTGGTCCATTGGCTGAGAAGCTGTCAAATGGAGTGCAATTGGGGTGATGCAACAAAGTAAAGGAATGCATAATAGTAAAAAAAGTAACAAAAATGTAACAGATACAGAGATCTAAAGATCCTTAAATCTAGCAGCTCAGGTCAATTAACTGGTCTTATTAGAATACTCTCCTTTATAAGCCAAGGGAAGTTAAACTAAAATTGTTTATACAAGAAAATAAGAAATAAAAGCAGGATGCGGCCATTCAGCAACTCTTGACTGCTTTGTCAATTAAGGTGGTCTTGGCTGAACTATTACTTGTGCAACTAACGCCACTTTCCTGCATCAATCTCAGATCTTTCAATTCCCCTGCATCCTGAATATACTCAATATCTACAGCCCTCTTGGGTTAGATAACTTCAAAGAATCAGTAACTATTTTTTCATCTCTCTCCTGATCTACCTACGTATTATTTTGAGATAATGAACCCTAGTTCTCAGTGCACCAGCCAACAAAAACATCAGTGGTGCAGCTACCTAACTAATAAAGCCCTGTAAGAATTCTGTATGTTTCAATGAACTATCTCCCACTCTTCTCAAGTCAAAAAGACTACTGAATATCCCACTCCAAGTATTAATACAATGATTAGAGGGAAAAAAAGGGAGGGAAACATTCACAGGGGGGAAAGGTTGAAGGAAATCAGGAATTTATTGTCTTTTATAATCTGACAACCAAGTATCATCACTAAAGATTTTATATTTAAATTTGAACCATAATTTCCCAGGTGGCTCAGAGTAAATCTACCATTAGTTTAATTCATTTTCAAAGGCATCTGGGCAGCAGGGATTGACTCCACCCTTCAAGCCCTTGGTATCAATGAAGTATCTTTGGTTAGGTTCGACCATGGATGTTGCATCCCAGCTGTCTACATAATACACAAGCCAAAGCAGTATGATATGGAGAGCAAGTTGTTAGCCGTGTAGCAGGTACCCCCTCCCCACACAACTGTCGAATCCAAAGGAACTGCAAAGACCAACATAGTTTGGCACAAGTGGCATCACACAAGTTGCCAGTCAGTGTTAACTCAATCTAAGACTGCCTTAGAGACTCCAGCTCCACATTTTTCCTTGAGGTTTACTCCCATAGCCTACCCTATGGGCCACCCCCCCCCCAGCTATAAATCGCCCTCGTACTTCAATTTTCTTTAAAATGGATGGAAACTAGAATAGTGCATTTTATAGTCAATGCCCCTTGTGCACTATTTTGTACGTTTAAGATAACTCTTAAGATAACTTAAATTTTAATTCCCAACATCTGAATGTTTTGTTGGCATTTCTAATTTGACCTTGTTAAATTCAGGTACCTCTAACCCTTGGCTCTTCAATTTTTTAAACCAAAAAAAAACAAACGACAATATTTTCCTCTTTTCAAGCAAAATGCATCAGGTTATAGTTAACTAATTTTATTCAGCATTATTAGATCAGATAGCTTTATTTGTCACATGAACATTGAAATATGCAGTGAGCAAACACAACGAAATCTGCAGATGCTGGAAATTCAAACAACACACACAAAAATGCTGGTGGAACACAGCAGGCCAGGCAGCATCTATAGGAGAAGCACTGTCGATGTTTCGGGCCGAGACGTCGACGGTGCTTCTCCTATAGATGCTGCCTGGTCTGCTATGTTCCACCAGCATTTTGTGTGTGAAATATGCAGTGAAATGTGTTGTTTGCATCAACGACCACAGTCCAAGGATGTGTCGGAACAGCCTGCAAAAGTGTCCACAAAAACATGCACACCTACAGTATATTTTGTTACTAGACTTTCCTCTATTAATACAAGTTCTAGTAACATTTCTGTATTTAACATTTAAAAACTTGCCCACAGATTTCAGATTACACATTGGAGCAATATCAACTATCCATTGATACATTCCAGAACTTCTGAATATGAAAATTAGCCTTCTAGCATCTGTTTAGATTTCTTGAGTACATGTGTGCTCATAATATCCAGACCTACAACATATCGTTATTTTGGTCAGAGATCAATTACCATCAGGTCATTATTTCATACCTTTCCATATCCGGGTTTAGTCAGTCAGTAATGAGCTATCCTCCTGAACTTGTAATCCTTCTGGTGTTTGCAGGGTGTTCGGCTCTCACTGCTGTAAAGTTCACAAGCACACGTCTTTTGCTACTAGCATACAAAGAAATTTAAACTGTGCATGAAAGATTATCACCCTCTACCTTGTTGACATATTTCATACTCATACACAATCGTTTCCTTTTCCGGTTTCTGATGTGGACGGTGTTGACAACGTGGAGTTTGCAATGATTTGTCTGCAGATTTTAGAACTGGCATATTTATACTGTTTTTATTCAAGAAATTATCAAATCATCATATTGAATTCCAAAGCAGCAAAGGGCTTGAAGCACAAAAGAACTGTTAGTTCATTTAAAGCAGAGTGGCTTAATGAAACAGTAGAAATTGCTACACTGAAAGTTCATGAGGTCAGAAGCATGCTGCTATAAGAAATAATGGTGTTACCTGCATGTATTGACACAATGCAGAAGTTGCTGGAGAATTTGCAAGTGGGAAGAAGTGGAGCAATTTTTGGAAACTTGACTTTTTAAAACATTATTTAGCAAGCAAATCATATATAGACTGTGTGCAAAAGTTCCAGTGAGAAAATCCTTCTTTACCACCCCAGGCCTGGAATGTATGTTTTTTTTTCGAGAATGCAGATGAATGAGAGTGAAAATGATTAAGCCCAGAGGATACCAAAGTTCTTTATTGATAATTATTTTATTTCTTTCAAAGAACAAATTGGACTGTAGTTTATTATCCTTAGTATAGGTTCAGGTTTTCTTCCACTTAAAAATTCAGTATGCACATGTTGTCACTGGGCAAAAAAAATTGCTCAGCACAGGATTTTTGCGCACACTGGTCATTACAAATTAAAGGGAACAGTGCATTGATGCCAATGTACTGTGCACAACTTAAACAGTGGATCCTGCACGTGTCCTGAACTCATACACCAGATGCTCTTCGTTTTTTAGATGGCAAAGCTGCAGTCCGAGCAGCTTAGTTAAGTAACCACAGGGCATTATAAGCTATACACACTGCAGTCACGGTGCCAAAGGGCTGGGATGTATGAACATGAGAAAGATTCCCCCTGAAAGCACGCATTTTTGCTTCGTACTCAGTAAGTGAGTTACTCTCACTTCACAAGTGAGAGCGTGCACCTGAGGTAAGTAACCATTTGACACTGAACAGCAAGTCAAAAGTACCATTTGATAGTACTTTGATGCTACCTTCCATGATCTTTCTGATAATTTGAATGAGGACAGTGAGGTATTTAGCAAGACCAGACTGGTCTTGCTTTGTGTGCAGAGTTTTCCACGTCAGCCACTGCACTGCAACAGCGGCTTAGCTAGTTCTGGAGTTCAAGTGTTAAAGAACAAAGGTAAATGCTGCTGGCCACAGCACCTCAGACATAAATGCTCAGCTCTGAACTGACAGATCCATTTGGAGTTTAGCCCCATGCATCACAAATGTCATGCCACGCAACTCCATGGAGAACAGGTCTCCTCCAGAATTAGAGGTTCACCATATCAATACTAAATTCCAACTATTCAGGAGAAAGTCAAGATAAACTGAGTAGATGCCTCATGTTGGTAACGGCTTAACTTCCTGGATTCAGCGAGCTTGGTCCACGATTACTATGCTACCTTTGAAGAACTTTATTACACTCCTAAACCCAGATGTCCTTCCTTCCTTTACACATTCCTTTCAAGTGTTGCTCAACATGGAGAAACGCTGGTTCATTAACTGAAGAAGGATGGTAGGTGGTAATCAGGGGAAGATATTTGCTCAGCTCTGAGGGTCTGATCAATATTGAAGACTCCTTGAGATGCTGCCTCCTGTTTAATTCCATTTAACACCACCCACTGTGGGTCTGTCTTGCTAATGGCAGAGGATGGGCAGAAAGTGTGATAGAGACATCAGGCAACTTCCCCAAGAGGTACCATCTTTACAGCATGTTGGGTGTTAATCTGACTGATCAGCAAGGACAATTCTCCTAGGTTGGGCACTTGTCCCCAGATAGTCAGATTTCCCAACATGAATATGTCTTTGTGCCTGAAAATCGCAATAACCACTTTATATACTCAGTAGCACCGTAGCTAATTTTAAGGCAACTGAGGAGTTGCTTATTGATTTCAGACAGCAGTTAGGAGATGATCACATTTTGGTCAAAAAGAGCAACAAATTTTCTTCCCTGCAAATCATCAGTGAATCAGATGGGATTTGACAAAAACCCAGCAATCACCAGGGAAACAATTACATTACATTTGCATCAGGCCCCGTGTACACTCCAATTTTAATTGGCATCTGGCTTTGTTAGTATTTGGAGAATTACCTACAAATACTGGTGTACTGGTTTATTACCAAAGAGACAAATGATCCAATCATACAAGTTCATGTCACAATGACAATCCAATAGTGTGATGAAAATTCCTGACTTTACTGAGACTAGTTTTTTTAAATTTCAAATTTATATTACTCAACCACTATGGTGAGATCCAACATTACCCTCACTTCCAATTTATTCTTTATGCAATTCACCTAAATTCACTGCTGCTGCTCATTCTGGTGGTTACTACTCTGCCTAAAATGTCCTGGTTCATTGCCATGAACACATTATACACTTGCATTTCTTTGAAACATACTGGTTTAGGCTCTGCAAGCTGCTTCCATATTTAATTTGGATCACAAAATTCCTCCCATATTTCAAAATTAGAACACTTTGCCACTATGCATAATTGAGCTTCAAATAATTATGATCAATGCAGAGCAATTTATAAAGCCTTAATGTTATTTTTTGATTCAGTTGCAAAGACCAAATAAAAGCTCTGCACGTACTGAGGAACTCTCCATTTATAAAGTGGACCACAATAAACTGACAATAATACTATGGCTTGATTTGACCAATTTTGTCTAGAAGATCAGCAACTAACCACATTGAAAATTAGAATGCAGCTAACTCCATTTTTTAATCAATAAATTACAAATGATTTTAGACACAGCATGCGCATACAGTCTTGACGCATGTTCACTAAGCATACACGTACAGTTAAAACTATACATCTTCAGACATTCGTGGAATCGCAAAGCAAACTATTTGAACAAATGAGCACTTTGTTCCCTTTGATACTGAATGGAAATAAGTGTTAACCAAATTTATATGTTAAAAATATTATGAGACAGTGTACAACAAAAATGTTCCAAATTCAATGTGGACTTAACATGGTCTTCACTTTTTTCATGGCCAACGCTAGTCTTGATAACTGCTTCCATTGTCTTGCAAGAAAGTTTTGAACATCATGTTTCTCCCCAAGCTGGCCATTTACAAAATTTAAGTGAGATTAGATTCAGTTCATTTTTAAACAGCTCACATGAAACACCAAATGCGAACAGTGTTAACAATGTGGAGTTTGCAATGATACGTCTGCAGATTTTAGAACTAGCTTATTTATACTGTTTTAATTGACGAAATTGTTTATCCATCAGTTTGAACTCCCAAGAAGCAAAGGGTGTGAAGCAAAAGAACTACTAGTTCATTTAGAACAGTATGGCTAAATAAAACAGTAGAAACTGCTACACCAAAAGCTCATGAGGTCAGGAACGTACATCATTTAGCAAGCGAATCCACACAGTGCCTCTGAGTACCAGGTGACACACAATTAAGGTCTTCGGTTTTCATAATTCTGTTTTCCAAATAGTTTGCGAACTTCTTCTTGCTTCACAGAAAGTACAGGGTGGGATGGAGGGAGGGTTAAAAGGGAGGCTGAGGAAGGTGAATGGACTGGGGTGAAGGGGATGGTTACATTGGAATCATTTTGAAAGGGGTGGTGTGGAGCCTCAGTGAGAAGAGGTAGATGTTAATTGTCCTCATCAAATCAACAATAAAACTGATTGACCAAGGTAGGGGAGGGGGAGACTTGGCAGCATTTTTATTTGAAGTTGGTAAGACTTTGCAGTGAACTGCAAACTGCCTGGCTATGGTTGTTGAAGTCTCTGTCCAGCCGATCCTTGTAAGTGGCATTCGCCAATTTCAGAGCTTTATTAAACTGTCATTTTGCAGCACTATATTCCTGTTTCCAGACCTGAAGGCACAATCCTTTGCAGATCTGAGAGTCCTCAACTCTTTGCTGAACCATGGCTTGTTCTTGTTAGTGATCCTTTTAGGAAGATATGTAGGATCCTTTAACTAAATGCACACAAGTACATTGCACATGTATGTGATACAACACAGAGGGCAAATCATTTGCAGAGCAATCTGTTACGAAGGTGGAGCAACTCTGAGGGGCCAAAGGGTACAAAGTCGCCCCCTCCTTTTTGAGAATCGCAAGATCGCTATTATTTTGGGTCTGAGACCCAGGAAATGAGAGAGATACACATCATGAGACAGAGAGACGCAGAATACACAAGGTTTGGAATGTCTCCTGACATAAGCGGAACGGAACCACTGACTACTGCTATTGTCTCTTGGAGAAGGAATTGTGTATTGAGTTACCGATGTCAATGTATTGTTCATTGAAACCCCTCAGGGGACAACCAGAGTGGTCTGGTTGAGGGATTGCATCATCCCAACCTGATTGACATCTGAGACCCCGTGAGTGAGGATAAAAGAGGGGTCTGGGGAACACCCCTTTAGACGCACCAGGAGAAACGCTAGAAATCCCATAACAGCGTTTTATAGCGAAAGCCGGTGGGAGCTCGTGTGCGTCCTCCCTTGCCTGGGTGGCGGGCTCACCACGGAAGAACAGTTTAGCTAAAGGAGAGGTCACAATTGAACGGCCACGACAACGAGACACCTGACGGATCGAAATCACAAAGGAAGGTTGGCAAAACCCGTAGCGGTAAATGTTCCCATTCTCTCTCTCTCTCTCTCCAACAATTGCAACACAGCGACAACCAAACGACGGCAGCTTGTGTGAACTGCAGCGAACTTTATATTTCCCTCGGACAATTCATTATCCCCTAGACAACGATAGAGCTTGTTTCTTATTGATTATTATTATATCTGCACTTTTAGGTTTAGTATTTGATGACGTATATTATCTGTATATTTGCATTGATATTATTTTTGTGTATTTTTACTAATAAATACTGTTAAAAATAGTATCATCAGACTTCAACGGACGTCTCTATCTTTGCTGGTAAGTAACCCAGTTACGGGGTTCGTAACAAATCCAAGACTGTATATTGAGGTGGTGACCTGCTCCCACAGTTCAACTAGCACCTTTGCCCATCTCATTATTTTCTTCCTACTTCTGCTTTCAATACTTTGCTCTGACAAGATGATTCAATTTCCTTGCCAAAACAATTGCTTCAGGTATTGTAATGCATGCCAAACTGGCTCACTTCTTTCCATTTGATATTAACATAACCAACTTCAAAATAAGGTTCTACATGTACAATGAAAAAAAATAAAAGCAGTATGACCTAGCCACCAGATTTGAACAAAGCTTGTTCATCCCCTACTCTTTCTAACTGCATTCCAAAACTGAATGCTTAAGCTGTGGCAATTTATATCACTTAAACTGAAGAACCTTCTGAAGTTTTCCTACAGCAGTAAAAGTAGGCAGTTATCTGCTAAATTTAAACTGAGCCAAAAAGGGATTCAAGCACAAATGTTATCCTAGGGTCCTCATAATCAAAATCATCTCCTAACTTAAGTGGGTCATATGGGTATCCTAGTTTGATGTAATGTGTTTAAATTTTATCACACACCAAACAAAAAAATAGCCATCTATATTATTCAATTAAATACCTTCAAGATTTCTATGCTCTTAAAGCTTGCAGAACGAATTTGAACAGCAGTACTAGCAATTTTCAAACTAAAAGTGGTAAACTTAAAGGCATTAATTTGTTGGGAAAATCTAGATACAACGGAAGTACCGTAGATGCCGGATTATAAGCCACTACTTTTTTCCCACGCTTTGAACAGCTTTGAACACTGCGACTTTTACTACGGTGCGGCTAATGCATGGTTTTTTTTCATGCCGCCAAAAACATTTTGCCTCGTAACAGTAGACCAATAAAATTGATGAGTAGTTCACAGAGGTCCAATGAAATTGTACGATAAATCAAGCGCACTTTCACAATTAAATTATTGTAAATCAGTCATTTGTACTCACCCTCATCAACATGGAAAACACTCGAAGAAAAGCATTGTGCTGCCTTTATGGCAGTTATTTAGTTTATAATATTTTCGCTTAGTAATTCATTTGTTAGTATTTTCTAGTTAAAGTTAGAAGTGTTTTAAGTATATTTGTTTTCTGTACTACATCCCGGGATGCTATGACGTCACATCCGGTTTCGCCGCGTCTTGTGGGAAATACCGGTTTGAGATAAACGGGAAGGTGGGGGGCGAGCGGCATTAGACCCGCGCGAGAACGCTGCTTTTAAGTTAAAGGCGATCAATAACTTTTCCTGGTAGGCTGCAGTATATATATTTTTTTACCAGTCGTTAGGAGATATTGGAATGTTGTTCGTGCACTGTTCAGTAAAAAAGTATACGCAACGTAATTTGTGTGTTACCGATACGTATGTATATTTAAAAGTAGCCGTGTTACAGGCACGGTTCGAAAAAAAGCATTTGCAATATGTATTTGTTTATGTTACCATACGGATTTAATTAAAAGTTTAAAAATCCTCACGTGGAATATCTTTCTGTGTAAATATCTCATATTACAACGTGGGACACCTGCGGCCTACAATCCGGTGCGGCTTGTACAAGTACAAAATTGATTTTCTTTCTAAAATTAGAGCCTGCGGCTTTTAATCAGGTGCGCTCTGTAGTACGGAATCTACGGTAACTGAAATATGGTTATATAGAAACAGTGCAGTTCACCAGAAAGTAGACCAACCTCACAGCTCCAGGGATCCAGGTTCAATACCAACCTCCGATGCTGTGTGGAATTTACATGTTTATCATGATTATTTTATTTGTTAAATTAATTAGCTCCTGTAAAACATCACTGGATCCCGAGGCTGATGTAAGAGAATCAGGGCAGAGCTGATGGGCAAAATAAGAAAATAGGTTTCAGAGTTGGGGGGGGGGGGGGGGGGGGGGTAGGAGGGGGGGGATGTGATTGATGGGATTTCACTGAGAACAAGTGGAGACCAGACAGATCAAGTGGCTTCTTGGCAATTTGAACAGGATGTAGAGAAACTTTGAGAGTAAGCCTATTTTCATTCCTGAAGCAAAGTCTGCAATTACCTACAGCCACTGTGCCAAACTGAGTTCCCATGGAATTATGGCTGCACTTCCAACAGCTGTTTTCTACCAGAGTTCCCATGATATTCAATCTGGAAAGCAACTAAATTTGGAAAAAAATCTTTTCAATTTTTATTAATATAATTCTATAGTATTTTTTCAAAATCCCAAACAGTAATCATTACTCTTGCCTGAAGTACTGAGCATTGACAATTTTGCAATAATTTCCATTTTCTAGCACAATTATGTATTTTTTGACATTAAAGAATCATATTGGACCCCATTCTCAATCCTGCATCCCTTATCAAGGATTATTTTGCAGCATCCATAAAAATAAAATGCAGTTTTGGTTTTCTCTCATTATGACTATTATCTGCCCTGCCACAATCAGATCACCGCTTTACCGACTTTGCAAAATCATCCTGGTGATTTTGCAAAGGCAATTGGGGACGAGTTTAAACTATAATTGCAGGGGGTTGAGAATCAAACTGAAGTGACGGAGGAAAAGGAGATTGGCTCACAAATAGAGAAAGCTTGGAGACAGTGCAAAAGGGACAATAGGCAGGTGATAAAGAAGAGATGCACTCAGACTGATGATTTGAGATGTGTCTATTTTAATGCGAGGAGTATTTTGAATGAAGCGGATGAGCTTAGAGCGTGGATCAGCACTTGGAGCCATGATGTTGCGGTCATTACAGTGACTTGGATGGTGCAGGGGCAGGAAGGGAAGCAAAAGAGGAGGGGGCATGACACTGTTGATCAGAGATAGTGTCATAGCTGCAGAAAAGGAGGAAGTCATCGAGGGGTTGTCTACGGAGCCTCTGTGGGTGGAAGTTAGGAATAGGAAGGGGTTAATAACTCTACTGGGTGTTTTAAATAGACCACCCAATGGTAATAGGGACATCGGGGAGCAGATAGGGAGACAGTTTCTGAAAAGGAGTAATAATAGCAGGATTGTTGTTGTGGTGGGAGATTTGTTTGGCATCTCCCTAGAGTGAGGGGTTTAGATGAGGTGGAGTTTGCTAGGTGTGTTCAGGAAGGTTTCTTGACACAATATGTAGATAAGCCTACAAGAGGAGAGATTGTACTTAGTCTAGTATTGGGAAATGAACCTGATCAGGTGTCAGGTCTCTCAGTGGGAGAGCGTTTTGAAGATAGTGATCACAATTCTATCTCCTTTATTCATAGCATTTGAGAGGGATAGGAACAGACAAGCTAGGGAAACGTTCAATTGGAGTAAGGGGAAATATGATGCTATCAGGCAGGAACTTGGAAGCATAAATTGGAAACAGATATTCTCAGGGAAACATACGGAAGCAATGTGGCAAATGTTCAGGGGATATTTGTGTGGGGTTCTGCGTAGATATGTTCCAATGAGACAAAGGATGGTAGGGTACAGGAACTGTGGTGTACAAAGGCTGTTGTAAATCTAGTCAAGAAGAGGAGCTTATGAAAGGTTCAAAAAACTAGGTAATGATAGAGATACATAAGATTATAAGGCTAGCCGAATGGAGCTTAAGAGCGAAATTAGGAGAGCCAGAAGGGGCCGTGAGAAGGCCTTGGCAGACAGGGTTAAGGAAAACCCGAAGGCATTCTACAAATATGTGAAGAGCAAGAGGATACGACATGAGAGAATAGAACCAATCAAGTGTGACAGTGGGAAAATGTGTACGGAACCGGAGGAGATGGCAGAGGTACTTAATGATACTTTGCTTCAGTTTCACTACTGAAAAGGATCTTGGCAATACTAGGGATGACTTGCAGCAGACTGAAAAGCTCAAGCACGTGTATATTAAGAAAGAGGATGTGCTGAAGTTTTTGGAAAGCATCAAGGTGGATAAGTCACCGGGACCGGATGGAATGTACCCCAGGCTACTGAGGGAAGCGAGGGAGGTGATTGCCACGCCACTTGCAATGATCTTTGCATCATCAATGGGGACGGGAGAGGTTTGGGAGGATTGGACGGTTGCAGATGTTGTTCGCTTATTCAAGGGAGGGAGTCGGGATAGCCCAGGAAATTATAGACCAGAGAGTCTTACTTCAGAGGTTGGTAAGTTGATGGAGAAGATCATGAGAGGCAGGATTTATGAACATTTGGAGAGGCATAATATGATTAGGATAATAGTCAGTATGGCTTTGTCAAAGGCAGGTCTTGCCTTACGAGCCTGATTGAATTTTTTGAGGATGTGACTAAACCCATTGATGAAGGTAGAGCCGTAGATGTAGTGTATATGGATTTTAGCAAGGCATTTGATAAGGTACCCCATGCAAGGTTTATTGAGAAAGTAAGGAGGCATAGGATCCAAGGGGACATTGCTTTGTGGATCCAGAACTGGCTTGCCCACAGAAGGTAAAGAGTGGTTGTAGACGGGTCATATTCTGCATGGAGGGCGGTGACCAGTAGTGTGCCTCAGGGATCTGTTCTGGGACCCCTACTCTTCATGATTTTTTTAATAAATGACCTGGATGAGGAAGTGGAGGGATGGGTTAGTAAATTTGTTGATGACACAAAGATTGGGGGTGTTGTGGATGGAGGGCTGTCAGAGGTTACAGCGGAACATTGATAGGATGCAAAACTGGACTGAGAAGTGGCAGTTGGAGTTCAACCCAGATAAGTGTGAGGTGATTCATTCTGGTAGGTCAAATATGATGGCAGAATGTAGCATTAATGGTAAGACTCTTGGCAGTGTGGAGGATCAAAAGGATCTTGAGGTCCAAGTCCATAGGACACTCAAAGCTGCTACGCAGGATGACTCTGTAGTTAAGAAGGCATATGGTGTATTGGCCTTCATCAGTCATGGAATTTTATTCAGGAGCCGAGAGGTAATGTTGCAGACCCCACTTGGGAGTACTGTGCTCAATTCTGGTCACCCCACTACAAGAATGATGTGGAATCCATACAAAGGGTGCAGAGGAGATTTTACAAGAATGTTGCAACACGTACAAACACGCTGGAGGAACTCAGCAGGTTGGGCAGTATCCGTGGAAATGAGCAGTCAACGTTTCAGGCCGAGACGTTGCCTGACAAAGGATTGGGGAGCATGCCTTATGAGAACAGGTTGAGTGAACTCGGCCTTTTCTCCTTGGAGTGACAGAGGATGAGAGGTGACCTGATAGAGGTGTTCAAGATAATGAGAGGCATTGATTGTGTGGATAGTCAGAGGCTTTTTCCTAGGGCTGAAATGGCTACCACAAGAGAGCATATTCTTAAGGTGCTTGGAAGTAGGTACAGAGGAGACGTCAGGGGTAAATTGTTTTTTTTTTAAAAAAACAGAGAGTGGTGAGTGCATGGAATGGGCTGCCGCTGCCGGTGGTGGAGTTGGAAACGATAGCGTCTTTAAAGAGACTCCTGGATGGATACATGGAGCTTACAAAAATAGAGGGCTATGGGTATGCCTAGATAGTTCTAAGGTAAGGACATGTTCGGCACAGCTTTGTGGGCTGAAGGGCCTGTATTTTGCTGTAGGTTTTCTATGCTTCTATCACTTGTCTTGCCCTATCTGCTTCGGAATACATTTCTAAAGGGATACCCAATTTTCAATGATCATCCAGAATTGATATGGTTACTCAGGAAAGAAGTCTTTGGTAAAAATATCAATGGACTAAAATGACAGCAGTCATGCTCCTGAACCACAGCAAGATCTGCAACTTTAAGAATTTTCATTGTGGCTTCGAAGAGCTTTGGATTTCTCTCAGGAATAAATTTTGACCATATTCAATGGATTATGTTTGGAGGTCTCCAAAAAGTCTTATTGTAAGAATTTTTGGGGGGAATCCTTAAACCGATCAGAATTTAGCAAAATTCAAGAGAAAAATATGGATGCAGTAACGTAACATCACTATCTACAGCCCCTCAATCTTCTACAATTAAAGTCCCAACCCTTTCCACTCTTCCCTGTATTCAGGGCCTTAATACCCAGCAACATCCTTATAAATTTTTTCTGCACTTTTCCCCCCAATCATATTTACATCTTTCCTCTCGACAGGTGACCAAAGCTGCACAAATTTTTCCAAATTAGGCCTCAATGTCTTAGACAACTTCAAGGTAAAACCCCAACATCCCATCCACAAACCTGTAAGGAAGCTTAAATCACAGTTTATGCAGGTCAAAAAGACGGCTGGCATTTATAGGATTCACTGCGAATGTGGACCAGCGAATATTGGCCTGGTGGAACACACAGTGGAAACTTGCACCAAAGAAGCACAGGAGGTGTATCTGGGTTACTCAGAGAAATCAGCAGTAGCAGAACACTGCATTTGCAATGGCCATAGGACTGATTTCAACAGCATGAAACTACTGTGCCACACCAATCACTTTTGGAGCCAATTGGTAAAGGAAGCCATTGTAATAAAACTAGAAGAAAATAATTTTAAAGAAAGACAAAGGTCTTGGTTTAAGTAAGCACTGGAATTTGATTGTAAACAATGTGGGACAGTGGAAACTTGATCAGACGAGGACTAATCAATCAGGAGGGATAGATTAAGAGGGTATAAATACCATCAAACAAGACATGCCCAGGCATCATCCCTGATGAAGATGGCAGTTTGTCTTCAAAACGTTGGTTAAAAAATCAATACTTTTACCGGCTGGAAGCCCAATAAGAGTTTTTTTTTGTCATATACACCAGGAAAGCACTAGATGCTTCTTCATCCCAACTCTTGCACTCAGTACATTGATTTATGATGGCCAATGTGCCAAAGCTTTCTTTACAACCGTATCTACCTATGACACTACTTTCAAGGAATTATGGATCTGTATTTCAAGATCTCTTTGTTCAGCCACACTCCTCAGTACCCCAACTCCCTGGTTTGTTCACCCAATACTTGTTTGCATTAAATTCCATCTGCCATTTTCAACTCATTTGTCCAGCCAGCCCAGATCCTCTCAGCATCTACTCCATCAATTGCTCCTAAAATTCTTTAAAGACTTAAAGATTAGAGGATTCCACTTCTCATTTTACTCAACTCTAATAAGTGTTTTAACTAGGTCACAGCAATAATTCAATGCAATACCAATACTTATGGTGGTAAAACAGCATTATTACATGGTTAACTAATACATTATGCATATTTACAAGCTTAATGACCAACGTACTGAAAATTGTACTGGGCAAGTCTGTGTCATTACAGATACAAAGGGTGGATCCCATAAAAATATCATTCTGGATATCAATGCAATTATGGAAATCTGACCTTCTAGACCTAGTGTGTGGTCTCAAGAATAGCAAGAGGACTCTCTTGATAAGGTTCCCCATGCAAGGCTCATTTAGAAAGTTATGAGGCATGGGATCCAAGGAGACCTTGTTTTGTGGATCCAGAATTGCTTGACCACAGAAGACAAAGGGTGGTTGTGGATGGTTCGTATTCTGCACAGAGGACGGTGACCAGTGGAGTTCCACAGGATTTTGTGATTTTTATAAATTACCTGGATGAGGAAGTATAAGGGTGGGTTACTAAGTTTGCTGATGATACAAAAGTTGAGGGTGTGTGGATAGTCTGGACGGTTGTCAGAGGTTACAGCGAGATGGGGAACTGGGCTGACAAGTGGCAGATGGAGCTCAACCCAGCTAAGAGTGAAGTGGTTCATTTTGGTAGGTCAAATTTGAATACAGAGTATAATATTAATGGTAAGAGTCTTGGCAGTGTGGAGGATCAGCAAGATCTTGCTGCACAGGCTGACAGTGTTGTTATGAAGGCGTATGGTGTGTTGGGCTTCATCAACCATGGGATTGAGTTCAAGAGCTGTGAGGTAATGTTGCAGCTATATAAAACCTTAGTTTGGCCCCACCTGGAGTACTGTATTCAGTTCTGGTCACGTCATTACAGGAAGGATGTGGATGCAGAGATTTACAAGGATGTTGCCCGGATTGGAGAGCATGCCATATGAGGATAGTTGAGTGAACATGGCCTTTCCTCCTTGGAGCGACAGAGGATGAGAGGCAACCTGATAGAGGTGTATAAGATAATGAGGCACTGATCATGTGGACAGCCAGAGGCAGTTTCTAGAGTAGGTTACATGGTTGGCACAACATTGTGGGCTGAAGGGCCTGTAATGTGCTGTAGATTTTCTATGTTCCATGTCTTGGTCTTACAATGACTTGCACACACAAGAGACTGCAGATACTGGAATCTGACACACAGTCTGCTGACAAAGTATGCTCAATGGGTTGACCAGCATGCATGTGTGTGGAGGTAAAAGGAAAAAGGGACATATCCCACAAGTTTATCCAGCACACTGCTTCTGACAATAACTTGGTCATTTATATGCAAGCCAAAGAGAAAACGTGAATCTGAAATACACCGTATTGTAGCAGTTAACACAATGCTATTCCTGCCAGGGGCGTTCCAGAGTCCAGTGTTCAATTCCAGCACTGTTCTCTAAGGACTCTCTGTACACTCGCCCCGTGGAATGTGTGGGTTTTCTCCAGGTCCTCCAGTTTCTTCCCACAGTACAAAGATGTACCAGGTAGGTTAACTGGTCATTGCAAATTGTCCCGTGATTAGGTTAATTGGGCTTGTTGGAAGTTGCTGGGGCAGTGTATCTCCAAGGGCCGAAAGGGACTGCTCCACATTGTATCACTGAACAAAACAGTCACATGAAAGTACATTCAAGATTCTGATGAATTTCTGATCTCCAAGCAAAACCAACGATTGGGGCTTGGGCAGGATAGCAACGTTAGAAGACCTGCCCATTGAAGGAAAGCTTAATTGATGGGACACGTAACCTGCTCTTGCCCCTATTTCTTAAGATGTTATGTTTTTAAAGAAGTTAAAGTATTTTATGATGACAGAACAAATCAATAAAGATATTCAAGCATATAAGCAAAAGCAATGAAAGGAGAAACAGCAGCAACATAATTGCTATCACATGCTCAAAGCTAGTTTCCGTCTCAATGTCTAAACAGGATTAGTGTTGTGAAAGCAACACACTGAATGGAAACTGAGACTGACAGCTAAGATATGATCAACTGAACAAGAACATCCCATGCACAATTCCAATTTATAGTGTACTTTCCCCCTCTCAACCTCCAATACAGCGTATATGAAAAGGAAAAGCTAATTGAAAAGCCAAAATTCCCTGAAAGGAGAGAAAGATAAAACAATATAAAACCAAACTTAAGGCAGGATGTTTAAGTACAAGTCAGTCAGCGTATACTGACTCTCTCGCAGGGGTGACAAATGTATGGCGCATGTGTCCAAAATGACAGGTGCAAAAAGTTTGTTGGCACGCAGCATGCAGTGCCACCCCTTGATTCTTTAAAATCCCACCCCTAATAAAAAACATAATGATCATCTTGACTGCCAAATGAAGCAGTGAATGATTCTCTCTGGCTTAGTGCCAATTAGATCATTGCTAGAACACATGACATTGGATGATACGCTTTGAAATCTTCACAGACCTGGTGTACACAACAGTACTTGGATAGTAAATGGTAAAAAAAAATACTATTTCAAAATGTAATTTTTCAATTGTCTTTTTGAAAGATTAATATTAATAATTTTAACAGATTTTCTATACATTTTGAAATGTTATACTTTTATTAATAGCAAAACAAATGTAAGGCTGAGCATTCATCCTTTTTCCTTTAAAAATACAATTATCATTACTAATTCATAAATCAATGGTAATATCTACTCAAAATTACCACAGAATGCACAAGAATTTTTTTTAATTAATTACCAATTTTGACACATACTATCAAAAAGATTCACTGCTGCTACTCCACAGCAATGTAGGTCATCTCATTCCAGTGCCCTATTGCCACAACTCTTCAATACTATTTCCCAATTGTGCTAAAAACTCCATTTGAAATCAATAATTACTTGATTTCAACATCCTCACTGCTACCAAGATTCAGGCTCATACCACTTGTTGCGTGAAGTTCTTCTTTACATCAATCTCCTCCATAATATTTGCTCAAAAGCTCCAATCTTCTTACACATCTCCTATTGGAAACAACATTGCTTTGTCTATCTTATATAAACCTGCCTTAATTCTGTGCACATCTGCCAGATCTCTACTTGATTTCCTTTGCTTTCAGGAGAAACTTCCCAGCTGCACCTACCTGATTTTGTAACTAAAATCCTTCAACCCTGGAATCACTAAAACAGACATTCCAGGCATCTTCTAGGACATTCAAACCTTTCCTGAAGTGTCGTGACCATAAATGAACACAATACAGATAACCTTCAAGTTGCAGATCACAAAACTTGTGGACATGCAATTTTACATAAAATCTCCCACATTTTAAAGCATTTTTAGAGATAGCAATACGAAAATAAAATGGTTTGTGGTATTCATTAATAACTGAATAAAATACATGTTTATTAGCTTAATTATGGGTAGTGTTAGGGTATTCAATTAAAAATTACAAGAAGTGTTCACAGTACAATAGAATGAGTTACTATTTTTTTTTAAACTGGTTTACAGAAAAATCAGCTTTTGGACAGTCCTCTGGAAAGGAACCCTTGCATAACCCAGCGACTGCCTGCACTTGAACTGTGGCTTAACTATTGCTTTATTCTCAATAATTCTAGTTACAAAACTCCCATATGCCAATATCCCATATGCTTTGAAAATTTCAGGACATATTGAGTGCTGTCAATTAAGATCTACACATATGAAGTCATGAGTGTCTGCTACTGCATCATTTACAACAATGCCATTACGAATTTATTGCTTCTCATCATCCCTTCTGCTGAAATGCATCATCTCACACTTTGGTATTCAATTCCATCGTGCCCCCTTTCTGCAAGCCTGTATGACAGATAATCTCCACTTTTTGCCACAGCATGATACCATGAGCAAATTTTGAAATTTTCAAATTATAGATTTTAATCTTAAAATTTATATCTATTTCTCCATTTGTATATGTTGTTTAATCTGCTAAATGTTTACAGCATAGAACAAAGAACAGAAAAGCACAATGCAACCCCTGTGGCCAACAATGTTATGCTGCCATTTTAATCTACTTTGAAATCAATTCAACATACAGCCTCCCACATAACCATCCATCTTTCTTTCATCCATATGCCAATCTAAGTGTCCTTTAAATATCCCCAAAGTATATACCTCTACCACTATCACTGGCAGTGCATTCCATGCACTGTGTTGAAGCTACCTCTGGCATCCCCCTAAACCTTCACCTTAAAATTATGCTCTCTCATATTAGCCATTGCTGGCTCTGGAAAAAGGTGCTGGCTGTTCACTCTTTCTACACTTACTATCTTGCATATACTTCTAGCAACTAATCTTTCATCTGCCTTCACTCCAAAGAGGAAAAAAAAAGTTTGCTCAACCTTTCCACATAAGACATGCTCTTAAATCCAAGCATCCTGGTAAATCTCCTCTGCAACTTCTATAAAGCATCAATATCCTTCCTATAACAAGGCAACCAGAACTGAACACAATACTCATAAGTGGTCTAACCAAAGCTTTATAGAGCTGCAGCATTACCTCATCTCACAAACTCAATCCCCAGACTACTGAAGACCAACACACCACACACCTTCTCAACCACCCTTTCAACTTGCCTGCAATTTTGAAACGTAACTAAGATCCCTCTGTTCTTTCACACTGCTGAGAATCCTGCCATTAACCTTGTATTCTGCCTTCAAGTTCAACATTCCTAAGTATATCACTTCACCCTTGTCAAAATTGCGACTTTATAGCTAGCTCTACATCCTATCAATGTGCTACTGTAACATACAACCTTCTACACTATCCACAATGCCACCAAACTTTATGTATCTGCAAATTTGCTAATCTACCCTTCCACTTCCTCATCAAAATCATTTATAAAAATTATAAAGAGCAAGATGAATCCCATAAGCCTGTAGAACAATGCTATTCACTGACCTCTACGCTCCACCTACAACCACCTTCTGCCTTCTATGGGCATGCCAATTCTGAATCCACACAGCCAAGCTTCCATGGATCCCAAGCCTCTTGACTTTCTTTTAAAAAACCTACTATAGGGAGCCTGGTCAAGTACTTTACTAAAATCCATATACACCATGTCCACAGCTCTATCTTCCTCCATCAATTTGTTCTATAACTTCAATCAAGCTCATGAAACACAACCTTCCCCTTGCAAAGCCATGGTAGTTATCAGACCATGCTTCTCCAAATGTTTGTAATTCCTGTCTCGAAGAATCCTCTCCAATAGTTTGCCCACCACTAATGTAAGGTTCACCAGTCTATAAATCCCAGGATTATCCCTATTACCTTCCTTGAACAAAGGAATAACATTTAATATTCTCCAATCTTCTGCTATTACTCATGTGGCCAGTGAGAGATCAAAGACCATTGCCAAAGGTGCAGCAATCTTTCCCCTTGCTTCTTGTAGTAGACTGGAGCATTGGCATGCCCTGTCCGGCCCCAGGGACTTGCGCATCTTGTTCAAAAGTTCTAGTGCAACCCCTTTCTTAACGTCAACATGTTCCAGCATATTGGCCTGTTCCATGCAAACCTCACATTCCTCAAGGTCCCTCTCACTGGTGCATACTGAAGTATTCATCAAGGACCTCCCCTACCTCTTGGCACTTTCTTTTTATTCTGATCAGTCCTACCCTCACTCCAATCATCCTCCTGTTTTTCATGTACATGGCTGTGGGCTTTCCTTAATCCTATTTGTTAATGCCTTCTCATGTCCCCTTCTAGCTCCCCTAACTAGTTTCATAAGTTTCATCCTGTCTACCTTAAGTGCCCTGTCTGATCCTTACTTCCTAAACCTTAAGTATGCTTCCTTCTTCCTCCTGACTAGACATTCCACTGCTCGTTAATCATGATTCCTACACCCTACCAGCCTTTCTCTGCCTCAATGGACAAACCAGAATCCTCACTTAAGAACCTCCAAATTACCTTTGTATATTTCTCTTATCTGTTCCCAATTTACCACTGCCAAGTTTCTGCCCAATAGCGTATTTTGCCCTCCCCCAATTAAATACTTTCCCAAACAATCTGGGCATATCCCTGTCCAAGGCCATGGTAAAGGTCAGGGAGTTGTGGTCACAGTCTCCAAAATGCTTGCCACCAAGAGGTTTGTCACTTGACCAGGTTCACTGCCTGGTATTAGGTCCAGAATCGCATCACATCTACTTGGATGGCCCATGTATTATGTCAGGAATCCTTCCTGGATACATCTTAATACATTCTGGCAATCAACAATGTTAAAGTCATCCATAACAACAACCCTGTTAATTTTTTGCCTCCCAATCCACTCCTCAGTGTCAGTTGCTATTAGGGGATCAATAGAATCAAAGTTCAAAATACTCTCAATAGAATGAATGCTCCCTTTCAGTTTCTGACATCGACACACACACACACTCAGTAGATAATCCCTCCAAGACATCTTCCTTTTCAGCAGCTGTGATATTATCCTGATTAGTAATGCTACTCCTCCATCTCTTTTATTGCCCTCCCTGACCCTTTTGAAACATCCAAATCGCAGAACATCCAATAGCCATTCATGCCCCTGTGGCAGTCAGGTCTCTATAATGACCATGACATCGCAGTTCTCTGTACTGATCGATGCACAGTTCCAAATACTGAGCATTGGGTATTTGATTACAATTCAAATTTCCAAAGTTAGAAATTGTTGAAAGTCTAAATGTTTACATCCACAATTAGACAAATTTAATCTTTAGTTCCCTTATTGTATTTAAAATGACAAAGATCACTAGTCATAACATACAAACTAAGCCAAACATCTCTCCCTTAACCTTTTTACTCTGAACCAACTTCTTTGAAAAAGTTTGTGGCTTGATAACAACATTTTCTTTAGCTACCATCCAAAAAACAAAAAGGAAAGTGAAACTAGGGAAACAGAAGTCCAGTTAGCCCAACAGGAAATGCCAAGAAAATTCTGAAATCACAATTAAGAACACAGGACTGCAGAAATTTTAAACTTTTAAGCAGTAAACATGGTCTGATGAAACAAAGTCTCAGAGAGAACAAAATATTTTCATTTAACCAAAAGTAAATAGATGGACACTTCATTTAAGAAACCATGTGCCCAATTATGTTTTGAGAAACTAGCATAAGGGGTGAGACCAAGAAAATTTTGACACACTTCTTGTGGAAAAAATACATGGAAGAAGCCAAGATTTTAAATGGGAAAAGGGTGGGGGGGGGAAACACATTTGAAGGTAGGTAAAAATATTTTAAAATTACTAACATTTCAGTTGAAAATGCAATTAGATAATAATACGCAGTTTGTTAATTAATTCAGTCAAATATTTGGTAATTTCAGCCAGTGCCCGTCAACACTATGGAGGGAGTTAACTCAAACAGTACGTTCCCTTACCATGCATCACACAAATCTGAACCGGACTATTTGCATTTCCCACTGTTTTACAGCAAGACATCAAGATTGTGAAACAATGCATTCAACAAACCCATACTGCCAGTTTTAATCAAGTGTAATCCCTTTCTGATCCACACCTTTATATCTATCTGCACTGGATTTTATATAATTTCCCAGAGATCGAGTTATGATAAAAAAAATTCCAATACCTTTATAATCAGGTGCTTATAATTCCATTTGTAAGACAGGGTTGTGATGCTTTTGCAGAGGTTGGTATATACTCACATTACACACCTCATGCTGCTGCCACAGAAGTTTACGGATTCAGAGAAGGAGGAAATAAAATCAGAAAAAAAGAGACAGCAATTTTTGAGAAAGTTGTGCCTCTGATCTTGTGAAGCATTGAAGATTAAACTACTCTAAAGGAAGTGTCATTTTTATTAAATAATCTCATATACAAACTCTTGTTCCAATCAACTCTTCACTTTTATTTAAGGCTGCTTTCATGCAATTTTAGCACAAAAACAGCAAAAAGTATTCCATTAACTGTCAAGAGTTTAAACCTCAAAGTTCTAAGTAAATTTATCAAAGTACATACATATCACTATATATAACACTGAGAATCATTTTCTTGTGGGCATACTCAAATACAATAACCATAACAGAAGCAATGAAACACAACCAGCATGCAAAAGACAACAAACTGCAAATACAACAAGGAAGAAAAAACAATAATAAATAAACAAGCAATAAATATTGAGAACATGGAACAAAGAGTCCTTGAAAGCAAGTCCATAGGTTGGGGGAACATTCAAATGATGTGGCAAGAGAAGTTAAGTGAAGTTATCCCCTTTGGTTCAAGTGCCTGATGGTTGAGGGATAATGACTGTTCTTGAACCTGATGGTGTGAGTCCTGAGGCTACTGTACCTTTTTTCTGATGGTAACAGTGTAAACAGAACACGACCTGGGTGATGGAAGCTCCTTATAATGGATGCTGCTTTCCTGCAACAACACACCATGTAGATCTGCTCAATGGTGGGAGGGCTTTACCCGTGATCAACTACACCACATCCACTACTTTTTGTAGGATTTTGTGTTTAAGGGCACTGGTCTTTCCATAACAGGCTGCGACACAGCCAGTCAATATACTCTTCACCACACATCCATAAAAATTTCTCAAAGTTTTACATGCCATGCCAAATCTTCACAAACTTACATGGAAGCAGAAGAGCAGCCATGCTTTCTTTGTAATTGCACTTACGTGCTGGGCCCAGAGCAGATTCTCTGAAATGATAACACTAATGAATTTAAACTTGTTGACCCTCTCTATCTCTGATCCCCCGATGAGCACTGGCCCATGGACCTCCAGTTCCCTCCTCCTGAAGTCAACAATCAGCTCCTTCATCTTGCTAACATTTAAGTGAGCGCTTGTTGTTGTGGCACCACTCAGCCAGAGTTTCAATCTCCCTCCAATATGCTGATTCAAACTACATTTATTATCGAAGTATGTATATTTTATACAACCTTGAGATTTGTCTGCTTGGAGGCAGCCACAAAACAAAAAAAAACACAATAGAACCATTTAAACAACCTGATGGCATGAACATCGAATTTCTCCTTTCAGTGAGCAAACTCCCCCCTCCCCTAGCTTCCTTTATTCCCCCCGGGAACCCTCCTCCTTCCCTTTTTCCTATTGTCCATTCTCCTCTCCTATCAGATTCTTTCTTCTCCAGCCTTTGACCTTTCCCATCCACCTGGTTTCACCCATCACCATCCCCTTCCCTCACTTTTTAAAAAATTCTGGCACCTTCCCCTTTCCTTCTCAGTGCTGAAGGGTATCGGCCAAAAATGGCAACTGTTTACTCTTTTCCATAGATACTGCCTGACCTGCTGAGCTCCTTCAGCGTTTTATGTGCGTTGTTTCAGACCACAGCCTCAGTTCAGTGCATAGATGAGAAACCTCGCCAAGCAGCGAGATGAAGTTCAGTGCAGAGATGAGTAAACCTCATTGATCTGAACACCTGCCCATTCCTCACCTCTGAGCCCCGAACACCTTGACCTTCTCAATCTGCCCTTGCACTTCAATCATGCAAACCTCAGGTCACTTCTCTCTCTCATACCCCGCTGCTTCAATATGCTCTCGGTCCCGAGCACCACTGCTTTGATTCAGCCCATACCTGACCATTCCAATTTGGGTCAGCACTTACATCTATCAAACCTCTGATCTTTCCTCATTCTCAGGTGTGTGGGCTTCGCCTCACCTCTGTCACATTGAATTAGTTCCAAGTCTTTGTTACCACCCTTGATTTAGCTTACGACAGTGGTGTCGTCAACAAATTTAGATATGACATTGGAGCAGGGAGCTAAGCACACTGTCTTGTGGTGCACCTGTGCTGATGGAGACTGTAGAGGAGATGTTGTTTCCAATCCAAACTGACTAGGGTCTGCAAGTGAGGAAACAGAGAATCCAATTACACACAGAGGTACTAAGGCCAAGGTGTTGAAGTTTATTGATTAGTTTTGAGGGGTTTGATAGGCCTTTCAACAAATTAATGGATTAAAAACACATGTTAGCACTCAGATCCAGTTGTGCTGAAAATTCCCCATTAGCTATACAGTACTTTGTTAACCAGATGCACTTGTGGGGGATGTGTGCTGAACTGGCTTCCAAAAAAGAACATCTAACTGCCATATTCCTCAAGGCAACCGGCAATGAGACAAAGTTGTCTGCAGCTGGGCACCCACCCAACAAAGGAGCTCATAAACTACGAGCATGTGGAATGCTATCCAATCTGCAGGCCAGATAAAACCAATGCTCCAAGCAACAACAGTAAATATAACAATTAACAGCAAATCTCCATTATCCATCCCCATTTCCACAACAGAATTCACTAGAAGCAGGGCCCTGCAAGTCTTATTTATTCAATTTTTCATAGCAATTAATTTGTTGTTTGCTAAAATAAAGAAACCTTCCCATTTTATCGCTGGAAATTCTTGTTCAACAGTAAATCACTGACAAAAAGGGATTGTTTATAAAATCAGAAGTTCTGAAGGGGCTCATAAAGCTGCTGACCGCCCTAAGGTCAAACAACTGATCATGTATGTCCATGCATTAGCTTTGTAACTCACTGTTCACCCTGCCAACAACCTCTATTCTCTATTACCAGGGTATGTACTAACTTTCACATGTTTTGTACCATTTTTCTTTGATTTTCCTGTTAGTTTCCCTGCCTCATATTGCAAGGGAACTAACTGGTTATATAGTACTATGAAAAATTCTTATGCTTTACATGAATTTTTTAGATGTTTATTTTTTGTCCTCTGCATTAGTGTGTCAATAGTATGTCAATTTAGATTTCCAAATATTTCCTAACAAAATTAAATGGAGATTTTCTTTTGTATTTTGTTAAAGAAATACACATTAATAGAGCACTTTTCAAATAAAAATGATTACTTTGTAGGTATATAGCCCAGTGCATGATTAAACAAAGATAACAGGTGCTAATGATTAATGATATAATGAATTGAATGAACTAAACTGATTAACAAACAGAAATAAGTGCAGAAGGAATCAAACTGGGTGAAGGACAACCAAACTAAAAGTGAGGTGTGGCAGATATGACAACTTAACCTTCAAATAATCTATTCTTACAGGATGATAAGAGTGAGCATACAAGAAGACACAAGGTGGTCAACATGCATCAGCAAGGTCTCCGCTAATCAGAAATTTCATGGCAAACAGGAGTTTCAAGATGTGCTACCCAAGCTCTCTTGAAGCACAAAGAAATGGGCAAGTTGAGGATCAGAAACACAGTGGTCGGCCACAAAAACTGAGTGCAGCAGATGAAAGATTCCTCAAACTGACATCCCTTCTCTGTCTTCGAGGCTGATATCAGGCTGTTTTTCAGGAGGGTGAATCCTCGCAAGGCAGCAGGCCCCAATGGAGTACTTCTGCCAACTGGCAGGTGTATTCAAGGACATTTTCACCCTTACTGCAATGGTTGGAAGTTCCCACCTGAATCAAAAGGGCAATAATTATACCAGTGCCCAAGAAGAGTAATAGGAGCTGCCTTCATGACTATCATCCTGTAGCACCCATATCTACGGTGATGAAATGCTTTGAGAGATTGGTCATCCCTAGAAACAACTCCTGCTCAGCAAGGATCTTGACCCACTGCAATATGCCCATCACAATAGGTGTACCCTTAGATCACCTGGACAATACAAACATCCATGTCAGCATGCTGTTTGTTGACCATAGTTCAGCATTTAACACTACGTTCCTTCTGCAATTATTTCTGTTTGTTAATCAGTTTAGTTTGTTCAACTCATTATGTCATTAATCAAGAGCACCTGTTATCTTTATTTAATCATTCCTACAGTCCTTATAGATAAGCTACAGAACTTGGGCCTCTATACCTTCCTCTGCAAATGGAACCTTACCAAACGTCCACAATCTGTGCAGATTGGTAAAATCTCCTCCTCACTGACAATCAACACTGGTGCAGCTCAGGGATATGTGAACAGCCCATTGCTCTACTCTTTATACCCATGACTGGGTGGCCAGGCATAGCCCAAGTGCCTTCTACAGTCGTGGAGAGCATTCTGACAGGCTGCATCACTGTCTGGTATGGGGGGGCTCATCTTGGGTAACAGCATCCATAGTATCCAAGGTATCTTCAAGGAGTGGTGCCTCAGAAAGCTGGCGTACATTATTAAGGACACCCATCACCTAGTTCATGCCTGCTTCTAATTGTTACCATCAGGAAGGAGGTACAGAAGCCTGAAGACGAACAGAGCGATTCAGGAACAGCTTCTTCCCCTTTGCCACCCGATTCCTAAATGGACATTGAACCCATGAATACCACTTCACTTTTATTATTTCTGTTTTTGCACTACTTTAATTTAACTATTTAATATACACTTTTACTTAGCAGCTGAAGTACAATGCAATTCATGATATGGAAAAATAATAAGCATATCAATTACAGCATTGATCATATGGATAGTCAGAGGCTTTTTCCCAGGGCTGAAATGGTTGCCACAAGAGGACACAGGTTTAAGGTGCTGGGGAGTAGCCTCGAGGTGATGTCAGGGGTAAGTTTTTTTTTACTCCGAGTGGTAAGTCCGTGGAATGGGCTGCCAATGGTGATGGAGATGGATACGATAGGGTCTTTTAAGAGACTTTTGGATAGGTACATGGAGCTCAGAAAAATAGAGGGCTATGAGGAAGTCTAGTAATTTCTAAGGTAAGGACATGTTCAACACAACTTTGTGGCCAAAGGGTCTGTACTGTGCTATAGGTTTTCTATGTTTCTATGTTACAGTAAGTGACTTTCATGACAAAAGCCGGTGATATTAAACCAGATTCTGATTTAGATTCCATATTTGCGATTACCTGGTGAGACAGAAGCAATCAAGACACCCAAAGTCTTGCAGAAGAACTGTGGCAAATTCTCTAAGATGCTTGGAACAACCTACCAGTTAATTTTCTTATCAAACTTCACGACAGTGTACCTCAAGTGAATTGATGCAGTTTTAAAGGCAAAGTGTGGTCACACCAAATATTATTTTGATTTAGTTTTGTTTTTACAGTTTAATTGTCTTTATAGTTTAATATTTATAAACTTCTCTATTTTTGAAAGCATCTTCACTTTAGAATTTTTTTTTTTACATGTGCCTAAAATTCTTGCACAGTACTGTGTTCCACATTGTAGCTATTTGTGAACATCTCATTTCTTCATACTCCCTGTTAAAACAATCTCAAAGTGATCAGTTCACAAAACCATTTCCAGCAGTTCGTAGTGTTACGCACCCGTGGGTATCTTGTACTTGTCACGTGACAGTGGTGTTGAAGATATGCTGGACCTAAGGTAGTGGTCTTGTGATGGTGGAGTGACGTCGTTTTCCCGCCAGTAGAGGTCATGTGACAGGTTTTTTTTAAAACAGGGTATTAAAGGAGGACCCCGCCCTGTGAGGAGGGGCAGTTCGTAGCTGGATTTGCCATTTTGACTCCATGCCACTGCGTGGTCCAATATTATGATGCAGTTTCGTTGAAAGGTGGAGTTTTATTTAATGCCTAAAGTTTAAAAGGTCATTGCCGGCAGTTTCTTTATAATACTGCCGGTTAAAAATCAGTGGAGAGTGAAGATCGGAGTTCGGGAGCTAAAAGATTGAGGAAAGTCAATTTCGACGGTGAAACAGGTTCGACCTTGTTTGATCCTCATTCGGAAGGAATTCGTTGGCTGTGCCCGTGTTAACCCCTGCAAATAATAGCAGAAAGGGTTGGGTACAGATTTGTAAAGGAAAGGTCAGTGCCTTTAAGCCGTTTCATTTTCATCTTCGTAAATTCTCTGGGAAAAGTATAGTTAGACTGGGAACTGCAGCAACACGATGTGAGAGAGAATTTAAATCGTCTAAAAAGTCTCGCCTTTAATGGACTGTAAGCATTTTGAACTTTTGCAGTACTACTTTGAAGAACTGTTTTTGCAACATCGCTTTCAGAACTGTTTTCGCTTTATTCCTTTAAGAACTGTTTAAGCTGCCGCACAGCAGCTGATTTCCGGTTACGTTAGTTGTTTGTTTACTTTTGGGGGTTTGTTTTTCAGTGTTTAATAAATGTTTTATTTGTTATAAAAAAATCCTGCCTCACTTATATATTTATTGTTGCTGAATCCGTAACACTATAAAAAGTATTCATCTGTTTCCCCCACCCCTGCCTTAAAACTTTCATGTTTTATTGTTTTACAACATTGAATCACAGTGGATTTATTTGGCTTTTTTGACACTGATCAACAGAAAGACTCTTCCTTGTCAAAATGAAAACAGATCTCTACAAAGTGATAAATTAATTACAAATAAAAAACAAAGTAATTGATTGCATCATTATTCACCCCCTTCAAGTCAGTATTTAATGGATGCAGCTTTGGCAGCAAATACAACCTTAAATCTGTGTGGATAAGTCTCTATCAGCTTTGCACATCTGGACACTGCAATTTTTTTCCCATTCTTTTTTACAAAACTGCTCAAGCTCTATCTGATTGCATGGAGATAATGAGTAAATAAGCCCTTTTCAAGTCCAGCCACAAATTCTCAATTGGATTGAGGTCTAGACTCTTGACTTGGCCACTCCAGGACATTAACTTTGTTTTCAAGCCATTCCTGTGTAGCTTTGGTTTTATGCTTGGGGTCATTGTCTGGATGAAAAACAACCTTCTGCCAAGTTGCAGTTCTCTTGCAGATTGCATCAGATTTTCATCCAGGATTTCCCTGTATTCATTTTACCCCCCACCCTCACAAACCTTCCAGGATCTGCTACACTGAAACATCCCCACCAGCATGATGCAGTTACCACCATTCTTCATGGTAGGGATGGTATGTCCTTGATCATATGTGGTGTTTGGCTTATACCAAATATAGCATTTAGTCTGATGACCAAGAAGCTCAATTTCTGCTCCATCTCCATTGTAAATGGAATGTTTGGATGTGTGCTGTATGGTAATAAAGGAGGCCTTACAGGCTGAAAACAGTGAATTTCTATTGTATGCACTCCAGTTTTAAACTTCATGGTTATTTTTCAATTTTACATTTAGGGTTGGGATTTTTTTTTGGTTTTTTATCCTAATTTTTCACATTCAATTATCCTGATGGGGCATGATGTGGATGTACATGTGCTTAATGATGACCAATTAACTTCAAAGACAAGATTCCAGCACCTGAAGATTTAAGCAATGTTGGCAAGTTAGTTAGGACAGATCTCCAAAACACCAAATATCTCACACTCAAAAGCACAACTCAGTAAGAGTATGAAAGCCACATAGACAAAAATGATCACAATTCTAAATACCAAGACAATATGAACCAAAGTAATAGTTGAGATGCTTCCTATCCAGATATATAGTGGCATGCAAAAGTTTGGGCACCCCTGGTCAAAATTTCTGTTATTGTGAATAGTTAAGTGAGTAGAAGATGAACTGATCTCCGAAAGTCATAAAGTTAAAGATGAAACATTCTTTTCAACATTTTAAGCAAGATTAGTGTATTATTTTTGTTTTGTACAATTTTAGAGTGAAAAAAAGGAAAGGAGCACCATGCAAAAGTTTGGGCACCCCAAGAGATTTGAGCTCTCAGATAATTTTGACCAAGGTCTCACACCTTAATTAGCTTGATAGGGCTATGGCTTGTTCACAGTCATCATTAGGAAAGGCCAGGTAATGCAAATTTCAAAGCTTTATAAATACCAACTCCTCAAACCTTGTCCCAACAGTCAGCAGCCATGGGCTCCTCTAAGCAGCTGCCTAGCACTCTGAAAATTAAAATAAATGATGCCCACAAAGCAGGAGAAGACTATAAGAAGATAGCAAAGCATTTTCAGGTAGCCGTTTCCTCAGTTCGTAATGTAATTAAAAAATGGCAGTTAACAGGAACGGTGGAGGTCAAGTTGAGGTCTGGAAGACCAAGAAAACTTTCCACGAGAACTGCTCAAAAGATTGCTAGAAAGGCAAATCAAAACCCCCGTTTTACTGCAAAAGACCTTCAGGAAGATTTAGCAGACTCTGGAGTGGTGGTGTACTGTTCTACTGTGCAGCAACTCCTGCACAAATATGACCTTCATGGAAGATTCATCAGAAGAAAACCTTTCCTGCATCCTCACCACAAAATTCAGCATCAGATGTTTGCAAAGGAACATCTAAACAACCCTGATGCATTTTGGAAGCAAGTCCTGTGGACTGATGAAGTTAAAACAGAACTTCTTGGCCACAATGAGCAAAGGCATGTTTGGAGAAAAATAGGTGCAGCATTTCATGAAAAGAACATCTCTCCACCTGTTAAGCCAAGGGGTGGATCGATCATACTTTGGGCTTGTGTTGCAGCCAGTGGCATGCGGAACATTTCACTGGTAGAGGGAAGAATGAATTCAATTAATACCAGCAAATTCTGAAAGCAAACATCACACCGTCTGTAAAAAAAACTGAAGATGAAAAGAGGATGGCTTCTACAATAGGATAATGATCCTAAACACACCTCAAAATCCACAATGGACTATCTCAAGAGGCGCAAGCTGAAGGTTTTGCCATGGGCCTCACAGTCCCCCTACCTAAACATCATCGAAAATCTGTGGATAGACCTCAAAAGAGCAGTGCATGCAAGACAACCCAAGAATCTCACAGAACTAGAAGCCTTTTGCAAGGAAGAATGGGCAAAAATCTCCCAAACAAGAATTGAAAGACTCTTAGCTGGCTACAGAAAGCATTTACAAGCTGTGATACTTGCCAAAATGGGTGTTACTATCATGATCATGCTGGGTGCCCAAACTTTTGCTTTGGGCCCTTTTCCTTTTTTATTTTGAAACTATAAAAGATGGAAATAAAAAAGTAGTCTTGCTCAAAATGTTAAACAAATGTATCATCTTTAACTTTATGCCTTTTGGAAATCAGGTCATCTTTTACTCACTTAGCTATTTACAGTAACAGAAATTTTGGCCAGGGGTGCCCAAATTTTTGCATGCCACTGTATAGTCCCATTTCGAGTCCATTATTTCGGTTCTGACAAGAAGCACTGAGAAAAATCACAATGATTGGACAAAGTCAAGACAGTTTTGAGAGAAAAACTGTGTGACCATTCTAAGAGAATTTCCTTACAAAGCAGAACAGCAAACACAAAAACATGAGAAACAGGAAGAGTAGGCCATCTACTCATTGAGCTGGTTCCACCATTCAATAAGATCATGGCTGATCTGGCCATGGACTCATCTCCACCTACCTGTCTTTTCCCCATAACCCTCAATTCCCCTACTATGCAAAAATCTATCCAACTTGGTCTTAAATCCCAGAGAATTTCACAGATTCATCACTCTCTGGAAAAAGCAATTCCTCTCAGTCTCAGTCTTAAATCTACTCCCCGAATCTTGATGCTACGTGCCCCAGTTCTGGAACCAGTGCACGTATTTTATTTTTCCAAAGAGTTGATAAAATATACAAAAAGATTACAAAGAGGTAAGGTTTACATTTTAGTTCAAATGGAGGATTGGTTAAAGAACTGAACACAGTGGGAAAAGTCTGCAAATCTGACAATGCACTGTTAAAGGGGGGTGCCAAAGGAATTAGGGGGCACAAGAAGTAAATGAGAAATTAAGCTGCAAGGATAATGCAAAAAGTCTGCAAAAGTTTTAAAAACAAGTTAAATGGACAAGAAGGTGAAAGATGATGTAATGTGGAAAAATTGTATGGATTATGATGTTTTAGTGACTGTTTTAAATTTTAAAAATCAGAAACTAGTGAAGATGAAACCTGGTGCATTTCCCTGGTGTACATCCAACGAAATGTCGAAGGAAGCGAGGCACTCACCCATTTTACAAAGGTCTGACATGGTAAAGCCAAGAGATAGTTTTTCCCAGCTGTAGAAACCAGAACTGAGCAGCAGTCTCAGGAAAATGAGATCTGCCATTTAAATTTGAGAAGGTAATTCTATAAATATTTAGGAATCCTTTACCTCAGCAGCCGTGGATGTTCATTTATTGAATATATTCAAGGCTAAATCCAATTATTTATTTATCTATCTATCTATCTATTTATTTATTTAAACGCACCAAATCAGAGGATTTGGGGCTCTGACAGTAAAATAGTCCTGTAGTGCACAAACTGTCAGAATTTTACTGAACGATGGAACACACTGATGAGGCTACATGACCAGCCTTCTCTTGCATCTTTCGTTCATGTGCAGTTTCTGATCATTATCATTGTGTGAACAACATTAAATTGGGCTTTAATTGTCCGAAGGCACAGCATCAATACTCAGAATATAAACATGACTGATATTGAGGTAATTTGCAACTTGGATGAAAGTAAAAAAAATATAAATAAATCGGTACCTTCAGGAAAGAAAAATCCTAAATTAATTCCCTGTGCTTACTTCTTAAAATCAGACAGCTACAGGACAATGGCCACAAGCCTTGCACCAGGTCACCCAGCCTTTCTGATAAAGAATAGTTTATAAACATATTGCGAAAATGGTGTGGAACAGCACAAAGAGGAAGCAGCATTTTGAAAGCTGAGATCGCAAAGTCACCATACACTACACGTTCTTCGTGCTGTTGACGCACAAAATATTCAGTAACTGGTAACTGAAAAGCAAAACGATAGATGCTGGAAATCCAAAATAAAACTGAACACTGGAAAAGCTCAACAGGTGTTCAATATGAATGAAGCATTACCAGTGTCCCTTCCCATAGATTAGACTTGAGCTGCTGAGTTTTTTCAGTCTTTTCTTTTAAATCAATAACTAGAATAGCAACTATTTTAAACTTACAGTAATTACTATCTATTATCAAATAAACCTGTAGCCAGTTTAAACTCAAATAAACCATGAACTGAGTACAGGAAAGCAAATGGTTACGTTTACCATCAATTTACACACCACAGGAAGAGTGTGATTGGAGAGCAGAATACTCACCATGTTAAAAATGAACTGCTGGAGGAAATCAACAGATCATGGAACACCTGTGATGGCAAAGGGAGAGTCCGTATCTTGGATCTAGACTGCCTCATAATGGTGCCTGACCCAAGGAGTTCCATCAGCAGTACGCTTTTTCCCAAAAATTACAGCACCTACAGTCTCTTGCATCTCCATTTCAACATATTGACTTTAGTTTTTTTTTGGGGGGGGGGAAGAGAACATTGAATAGGCTGGGATCATTTTCTCTGGCTGAGGGGTGGACCTCGTGTATAAACTAGGTGGTATAGATTGAGTGTGAAAGGGCTTATATCAAAACTTTATAATATAATTATGAAGATACGTTCAGTGCCCTTTGACAAGACCAAAAATGATTGGGAAAGAGAGCTCAATCTTATTATTCCTATTGAGAATTGGGATAGAGTTCTTCAATTAGTTAATACATCATCTATATGTGCCAAACATTCATTAATACAATTTAAGGTTGTACATAGGGCCCATATGTCCAAGGATAAATTAGCTCATTTTTATTCTTATATAAACCCTATTTGTGACAGATGTCAATTGGAAATCGCGTCTTTAACTCATATGTTTTGGTCATGTCCGCTTTTGAAAAAATATTGGAAAGATATTTTTGATATTATCTCTGCGGTACTGAACATCGATTTACAACCCCATCCTATTACTGCAATTTTTGGTTTACCGATGATGGACTCACTCCATTTATCTCCTTCCGCCTGTCGAATGATTGCTTTTCTCACTTTGATGGCTAGAAGATCTATTTTGTTGAATTGGAAGGAAATTAATCCTCCCACGGTATTTCATTGGCTTTCTCAAACTATGTTATGTTTAAATTTAGAAAAAATTAGAAGTGGTGTATTCAATACTTCTATTAAATTTGAAAAGATATGGAGACCATTTATTCAATATTTTCATATGATGTAATACGACCCTGTGCCAAGCTTATTGGTTTTTTCAGCTTTAATCGTATTTATGTTGAGAGGATCGGAGTTGACGACATTGATGTTTATGTATTCTTGTGAGATACTATAAACATCCCTTTTTTTTCTCTTTTTTTTAGTTTTTCTTTTTTTTTCTTTTTTGCTTCCTTTTTTTCCTTAGATCCTAGATTAGTAGGTTAGTCAACTTTGCATATATTTTTTTTCTTTTTTTTATATTATATACTATATGGTTCATGTTTCAGGAAAACTTATTTATACTGTATTCATTGCTTAAGTATTCTTTCATGTGTAATGGGAATTTGTATGTTTGTAATCCCTTTATTAATATATTAATTGTATTTTGTTCATAATATTATTAATACTAATAAAAAGATTGAAAAAGAAAGAAAGATTGAGTGTGGAGTCAGAATTGTTTCCTGATGGTAAGAGTATCAAAAACAAGAAAGCTACTTAAGGTGAGAAGGAAGAATTTTAAATGGGATTAAGTTTTGTTTATCTAGAGTAACATTGATGCATGTTGCCTTATAGGCCACCATGAAGAAATTCAACATGGCGCAGAAGCTGATTAATACAATCCATCAGCTTTACACCAAGGCAACCAGTGCAGTATTCGCTCGAGGCACCATCGGGGAGTGATTCCATACCTCTGTAGGAGTCCGTCAAGGCTGCCTCCTCTCTCCCACTCTCTTCAATGTCTTCCTGGAACAAATCGTGAGTGATGCCCTTGAAGATCATGTGGGCACAGTCAGCATCAGAGGGAGGAACATCACAAACCTAAGAATTGCTGACAACATTGATGGTCTTGCATGAAAAGAGGACGAACTGGCCAACCTGGTCAGCCATCTTGACAGAGCCTCCACAAAGTTTGGAATGGAAATAAGTGCCAAGAAAAACAAGCTCATGGCAAATGCCTACGGTGCCATCACAACAGACATCTCAGTCCATGGTCAGCAACTTGAGACAATGCAGCAGTTCAAATACCTGGGGGCAATCATCAGTGATGATGGATCAAGACCAGAAGTCCTGGCGAGAACTGCACAGACAATGACTGCACTATCTAAACTCAACACAATATGGAGGGGCAGCAACATCACCATGAAGTACAAGATCAGACTCCTGCGTGCATTGATATTCTCCATCTTCCTGTACGCATGCGAGACATGGACCCTCACAGCAGAGCTACAGAGGAAGATACAGGCATTGGAAATGAGATGCTAGCGCAACATCTTGAGCATCTCATACTTGGACCACATCACAAATGAGCAGGTCCGCAAGACCATCCAGCACCACATTGGCCTTCTCACAATGGTGAAGAAAAGAAGCTGAGATGGTATGGCCACGTAACAAGATCCAGTGGCCTTGCAAAGACCGTTCTACAAGAAACTGTGGAGGGGAAAACAAGGAGAGGCAGACCGAGGAAAAGATGGACGGACAACATTAAAGAATGGACAGGGAAAAAATTTGTGGTGACCCAGGCCCTGGCACACAACTGTGAAAGATGGAACAGACTGGTGCAAAGCTTGTCACGACGGCACCCCGACGACTCCACCAGGTGTTAAGGGTGCAAGAAGTAGTAGTAGTAGTAGTAGTAGTAGTAGTAATTGATGCCTGGAACTTGCTGTCAAAGGTGGTGGAGGAGTACACACTGAAGAGACATTTAGACAAGCATGGATGAAGTCTAAAATGAAATGGAGACAGAAGATGTGCAGATTCTGTTCCACTCTCCCTCCCCATCTATTTTCCCCCAGTTTCACCCATCACCTTCCAGCCTCTGTACTATCCTCACCCCACTATGTATAGCTATATTGGGGCCATCTTTCCTGTTGTCTGTCCTGATGCTGGTTCAAAACCCAAATCAACAACTTACACTTTTAGCATCTAAAGATGCAAATTGACGTGCTGAGTTCTTCCAGCATTTCATGGTTTTTTTTGGTAGAAGGATACAAAGCTAATTCAAGTAAATGGGATTAGTGAAGATGGACTAAAAAAGGTCACCACTGACATGGGCCTGTTTCTGTGCTGTACAACTCAATGAGTTTACCAGTTTGTACATCATGGAAAATACATAAAGATTATAAATATCTGGTTTGTTAACAAGATTGTTTTTTGTTATTTTGGCATTTCATCTCACCATTAATGATATACCAGTAGATCATGCAAACATGGGCACCAAACCAACATCCCCAGGGCAGTCATATTTGACAGCAGAAAACCAGTATCTCATCTTCAAGATGAGCTTCATAATTATACGACTGATTCAAGCTCTCACTGCTCACCATAATTGCTCATCTTTGAGTCTAAGGGCCTTTTCCTATCAGTTCCAGGAAATTTTCATTGCTTCGAGTACACCATCCCCAACTCATTTTCCTCTGTGTTGATTGGTATGTGGTTGAGCATTTCTAAACAATCCGCACAAGACTGAATTATTTTAAAATTGGAAATTTTGTGTTAGCATACATCACTGCTTTGCAATTTGAGTATCTAGAATTTAAAAATATGAACTCAAAATGCTATCACTCAAGTAAACATGATTTTTCATATTCAGACAATAACTACTGAGCAAGACTGTCATTTGTCAAACTAAGTTTATAGCTTGCATTAGAAAGGAAATACTGTAACTGTTTCAAATAGTAAATTCAAGGGTACATGAACAACAAAGGGTAGGACCCTGCATCCCATTAAAGTTAAATTAAAATGAATGTATCCAACATTTGAACCTAAAATCTGACTTGAAGCCATCTCCTCTCCCACCATCTTACCCATGCTATTCATTATTCCACCTCAGGTGCAGACTTCAGGAGCCAATGAACTTTTATTTAATGCTACAACATACTATTTACTTCATTTAACAGATCATTATTCCTCAATATGGAAACTGAACCGTTTACGCAAAGAGTAAACCACTTGAGGGGTGACTGGAGCAGCAGCAGAGTTCAGTAAAGCAATGGGAGATGACAGCTGCAATTTATTAAAAGGAAATTGAGAAGTGAAGTGTTGAGTTTGCAGCACCTTGCGTTTGGACGACCAGGCTAACCAAATAGCAGACCAACAATGTTGAAACCCGGCATTGAAAGAATAAGGGCGGGGTAATATATAAAAAAATACGCTATATTCCTATCTCAAAACAAATTTATTTTTACTCCAAGGGATGGAATCAGGATGCACTGGTTGATTTTCCAGTCTGACAGATGCACAGTACTTCTTAAATTTTGAAGATAATTAATATTAATTACTGGAACAAAATTGATTTTCTTTACCATGATAAACACTTACAAACTTTGTATTAATGAGGTTCCTCAGTGGCTCATTCCCAGGCATCCAGTATAAATCCTGACCGTAAGTGGAGCCTATGTTGAGTTTACACATTTCTGTAGATTTCTGTTGGATGCACTGGCTTTCTCCCTTAGCACAAAGACCCGCCTTTTCCTCCATAACCTTTAATTCCCCTATATTATATTTTACTATATTAGCTTGCTTATTGATTCTTGAAATGAATTAAATTTACTGAATGCTGCCTCTTCTCAAACATACGCAATGAATAGAGTGTTAGTCCAAAGAACACAAAGCCTCACTTAAACTACACATTGTAAAATAATTGACAGACCACACTATAATCGTATTTTGAAGGACATAAATTCTCATAGTTTACCAGCTAAATTATAAAGGCAAGGTAGAAACTGTTACATTTCATCTTTTTTTCCAACCAGAGAGGCATCTTAAAAATTAAAAATTACTCTGGACATCAAAATTAAAGCCAACCAAATAATGAAATTTCATTCATTTAAAGTATTAAATTACCAAATAGATTCCAAAAAAATTAAATCACCCAACATAACCAGTGTTAATAAAGATCACACATTCCTAAACATTTAGCATGAGTAATAATACCTTTTACTTGGCAATAAAACAAAATGCCTGAGACAATTAATACTTATTAAAATGCAGTACCAACGCTACACAACTCATCATTCCAGAATAAAGATCACACATAAATATGAGATCATAGTATTGCTAAATCAGCACTTTAAAAAATTCAACTAATGCAAAATATATCCTAACAGCCAAAACTTCTATTTTTTTTATATCTCAACCTTAAGGTAATAAAATTTAAACATATACAATATGCTATAAAATTTCTCAGTTGAGTCATTTGTAACACGGAAAGATATCTTTGGCCCACATTATTTTTGAAATTTTAACAAAATAGATTACTCCTAAAATCAGAACTATTATAGGGAAAAAAATCTTGAAATGGGCTTCAGCCTCAGAAAAATTGGAATGGTTAAACCCTTGAAAGAATAGAATATGCTATAAAAATAATCAAAATTTGACTTTTGATTCATGAATGTCACTCACAAATATTTCTGATCACCTTTGTGATCAATGTATTTGAAAGGGAACAGCAGTGAAAACATCAGTTAGTAGCATAATATTATTTTGTCATTTTATAAGATAATTGCAGCAGACACTGTGAATGGTCTCAAGTAAAAATCAGAGTAGTTGCTTAAATATTATTTCACATCCTTGATTAGTTTTCAACAGGAATTGCCAGAACACAATCCAATTTGAGTATCAATCATTATAACACCAGTCAGATCACCTGGGACACTCACAATGGGTTCGCATATTAAAAAAATGACAAAAGGGATATGAAACTGGAGGACGTCCTTCATCCAATGAGAATACTCAGTGACAGGGAGGGAGTGAAAAATGTGACAAAACAAAATTTTAAGAAATGCCATTGAACTTACCAAAAACTACTGTGCACCTGCAGACCATGAGCAAACCTGAATGCTCAAATAGAAAACTGTATCTCAAAAGTGTACAATCACAACTGAGCCCAAGTAAAACTTAATTAATGCTGCCTTCATATTCTCAACTTTCACAACAAATCACCACACAGCAATGGAAATAGCAAACTCAGAGTCCAATCAAACTACAGGATAGTTATCATTTCTCCAGTTGTCATCAGGTAACTCAACACAATCACCATAAAAAGAACATTGTTCCAAACCTCATGCGCTTTAAATTATTCACAGATTTGCATCCACATCAAACTGCCACCAATACGCAGAGTGCTGCTGTAAAATGATTGATTTGTTGTACCTTGATAGCCCAGTGAAGGTGTTTCAATTATTTGACCACTTGTTAAGCCAAGGTGACAAAAGAAAAATCATCTCATTCTAACTTCAAGTTCACGCAAAAGGCATAGCTCCTTTGCAATTATTAATACAGACGAACCCCCCCCCCCCCACATCCCCCCAGGACTACACCACATTACCAGAAAGCTGTCTATATTTCAATTTTCTATGAACATGAATGTCATCTACATATGCATCAAGAAATGCAAATTGGAAGAAAAATTATTTGTTCTTTACACCAGTTCTATGAGAGAAAATTCTACACCATTATCTCAAATTTCACGATATTGACCTGTCAATTCTGTAAGGCCAAACATCCACAAGGGATTGTCCTGCACTTACCAACATTCATTAGCATACTTTGACTCCATTTCATGTTTGAGTCACTTTCCAATCAAAGTATTCAACTGTTAAATTCACCGTTTAATTGTAGAGACAGAATCTGCCAAGTCAGTACAGTCTTTAGAAGAGAGGTAAAGGAGGTAATTTCAATCCCATTGACAGCTGTGTTTCAACTCATTGCACTCTATTCAAAAGTGCTAGGTCCCACTTCAGAGCTAAGAACTAGAGGAGTTTCAGTACGACTAAGGGAGTAGAAGATACCTTTGCTGAAATGTTTGGAACACCCAAAGTGTTTTCTCTTGTGAAAGGATAAGACTGCTGTTTCTGGGAGTTTGCTGTACATGGATTGGTTTCCATAATTACACTGACTACACTTCAAAAACATCTAATTGATTTAAAGTGTTTTATATGTCCAAAATTCAAAAATGCAGTATTTCTTTTTTCTGATTACAAAGTCACTATGGATGCAGAAAGAGTTTCAGGACAACAGCTTTCTCTAGTACAAACTTTATACATGTTGCCAAGACTACCTGAACATCTTCAATCACACATCGCTTATGTCTCATCTGCAATGAAGCTGAGTTCAATCAATTAATTTAAAAACCTGTGTTCCATACTTTCTCCACCAGCCATGACTACCAAAATAAATGATGCAAAAAGAAAACTAATTCCAAAATTAATTCCAAGTTGTCCAAAATCAAGGTGCAAGAGTTGCTAGGATTTCCAACTTAAAGTTAATAGTAATGTTTACCTGTTGCTGTGGATACTGCATTCCTCCCATGTTACTTTGATTCCTGCTCTGCATGGTCATTGGATAGCGCTGTGGTGTGGGAGGTCCATATGGTTGGCCAGGGTAAGGTCCACTCTGCTGCTGCTGTTGCTGCTGTGAGTAAGGATTACTATTCATCCCATACAGCTGGGGTCTTTTCATGCCCATCTGATCAACTGGATTCCCCTAAAATGAAGAACAAAGCAAAACCATTAAATATTAAGCATCTTCAACATTAAAGTAATTGCTATCTGACATATTGTCAAAAACAAACTTCAAGCAACCTCTCAGAACATCTTGACAATACAAAAGGCGGCAAATGCCTTCGCTTAAATTCAATCCCTCTTCATTGCTAGGAGGACTGAATTTAAGAGCAGTGAGGTTATACTGCAATAGTAAGGGTACTGTTGAGGTTGCACCTGGAGTACTGTGTGTTGTTCTGCTCTCCTTGCTCAAGGAAAAACATACTGGCTTTGGAAGTGATTCAGCAGGTTGATGTTGGAGATAAGGGAGTTAGCTGATAAGACTGAATCACTTGGGACTATATTCATTGGAATTCAGAAGAGAGAGAGGATCTTATCCAAATTTATAAAATTATCAAAGAGATAGAAAAGATAGAGAACTTCCATTGAGAGGTAAGACTACAACTAGGGGACATGGCCTCAAGATCTGGAACAACTTAGGATGGCAATGAGGAAGAAGTGATTGTCCCAGACAGTAGCAAATCTGTGCAATTCTCTAGCCAGGGAAACAGTAGAAGATACCTCATTTACTACTTTTAAAACAGTTAAGTAGATTTTTGTATAGCAAGGAAATTAAGGATTTTGGTGGGGGGGAGAAGATAGGTAGGTGGAGGTAAGTTGGATCAGCTATGATCTTAGTGAATGGTGGAGCAGACTCAACGTGCCAGATGGCCAATACCTGCTTCTATTTCTTATGTTATGACAAAAATCTTGTGCATCACATATTTCAAACATTTTAGTACCTTCATCTTAAGGGGCAACAGAAAAACTATGTGCCTATGTCAGAGCACTTCATCTTACTTCCTACATTTAACTACACACACACACACACACACACACACACACAATTATCAGCTGCTACTGTGAAACAATAAACAGAGTGTAGGGCATTGTCTAGTGTGCCCAAAACTTGCAGGAATACCAGAGCAAAACTTAGTCCAGAATGAAGTGCTGCAAACTAGCACACTCTAAAAGGTCCAGGACTACATGCCAAGGAATACAGTAAAGTAAGGTGGACTCATTTATTGCAAGGCCATATATTTTAGGGCATTCCTGTCATTTATTGCACACTAGTTGAAATGCATGCCCAAAGCCTATGAACTATATGCCTTAAGATTGTAAATAATTTATAACAGGAATAATTGCAACCTGCTATGAAAACTTGAGCTGAATTTTCTAATACGCGCTTAAAGATTTTTCATGTATAAAGCACATTTTGAAATAAACAAATAATTTTATGCTGAGTAATTCCAACTCCAAAGCCGTTCCATGGCACAAGCAAGAGTATGATGGAGCACACCTGCATACTGGAATAAATGCATTAAAGGAGTTCATCAAGAATCCAGGGCAAGGTAGCTGCTTGATTGGTACACCACCCAGCGCATTAAACAACCTTACATTTCTAAAATGTGCTGGAAATTAGCACGTTTCTCATCTGTACTCTGATACAGAGTACTATCTCCTATACCCACAACTTCTACCACCAAGGATGACGTTGGGCTTTCGGCATATGGGAACACAACCAGATGCAGGCTCCACTGTAAAAGACATTACCAGGACTTTGAAATTACTTATTTCTTTTCATTATTAGGTCTAAATTTTGGAACTCTGCACCCAACACTGAGGTGTTTACCAGAAGTGCAGGTTTCATGAAGGTGGCTCAACAACAACTTCTCAAGAGCAATTGAGGACAGGCAATAAATATTAGCCAATAGAAACCGAGATCTCGGATAATGATTATCTCAAAAAATTGAAAATGAAACACTTTGTGACCCATCAACATCAAGGCACTTAGGAGCAAGTGGATTCTGTTTGGGTTACTCAAGACATCATTTAAAGTTTGGTTTAAACCCAAAAATAATTTTACATGACTGTCTGATGCTAAGGAATTACATGACATGGCGATGCAAAGCAGAATACATGCACAAACCAAAGATTTAGTCCAGAAATAGTATTATGGTGACTAATAACTTAGTAGCACTTAAATATAGTAAGCCATTAGTATAATCAAAAATAGTAACAAGTGTGCCCAATTTTTTTTTCTATTCTTGGGAAATTTATATCAATTGTCAGGGCAGTATTTCTTGTCAATTCCCAATAGCCCTCTTAGTCAAAACACTGCCAATTCAGAGCCAAACACATTAAAGTTTCTACAATCCATATGCCAGCCAGACTGGTAACAATCATGAGCACACATCCTTTGCTGCACCATGTGCTTTACAACAATCTAGCAGTTCCATGGTTATCACTGATGACAGACATATTCCAACATCATTTCCCCAACCAACATATGGGATTCAAGCTCAAGTCAATAGGCATCTATCTAAGCTACACCAAAAGTTAAATTTTAAGATTTCCACCATCTACAAATAACAGAAAATGCTGGGAAGTGCTCAAAAGGTCAGTCTCTGTGGAAAGATAAACGGCTAGCCTTTCAGGTCAATAAACTAAATTAGTTCTGGTGAAAGGACGAAGCATTGAAAAATATTATCTGTTTATCTCTATACATCTGCTGAATGACTTGCTGAGTGTTGACAGCATGTGTTTGGTCAATAAAAGATAACTGTGGAGAGGGGTGTGAGGATGAGGAAAAATAATAGAAAAAAATCAGTTCTGGAGCGTCAAATAACCATTCATGGCAGAAGGAAATAAATCAGGAGTAATCAGGAGCCCAGAGCCGAAGCAGGATAAGAAATCCCCCAGGGTTGTAGGAAATTAAGGATAGGCAAGAGTTGAAAACCAGAAGACAGATTTTCAAGTTGTGGTGTTGCTTCACCAGAATATAACATAAGCATGAAAATGATATATAGGTTACAGGCCGCAATTGTAGATAAACACAAGAGATTGTGAAGATGCTGGAAATCCATAGAAACACACACAAAATACTGAAGGAACTCAGGTCAGACAGCATCTATGGAGAGGAAAAAGCTTTGTATCAGAACTGGAAAGAAAGAGGGAAGAAGCCTAAAAAGATGGGGAGAGGGGAAGGAGTATAAGCTGGAAGGTGACAGGTGAAGGCGGATGGATGGGGGAATGAAAAAGAATTAAGAAGCTGGGAGATGACAAGTAGAAGAGGTAAAGGGCTGAAGAAGGAATCTAGTAGGAGAGGATAGTGGACCACGGGAGAAAGGAAAGGTTAGGAAGCAGAGGGAGTGATGGGAAGATGAAAATGAGTAAGACAGGAGCCAGAATGGGAGAAGAGCAGAATTACCATTAGTACGAAAAAACAATGTTCATGCCATTAGGTTGGAGGCTACCCAGGTGGAGTACGAGGTGTTGCTCTTCCAATCTGTGGCCTCATTGTGGTAGTACAGGAGGTCATAGACAGACATGTTCGAATGGGAATGGCCACTGTAAATTCCTACTTTTTGCAGCAGACAGAGTGAAGGTGCTCAAGAAGACACCAGATACTGTAGTTGACCCTGACAGACTCATGGATGAATTGTTGGCTCACCAATTAGGACTGCTTGGGAGCCTGCATGGTGGTACGGGAGAAGGAGGTGTACTATTTTGTCCCACCTGCAGGGATAAGGACCAGGAGGAAGATCAGGAAAAATGGATCAGCTATGATGAAATGGCAGAGCTGACTCAATGGGCCAAATGGGCTAATTCTGCTCCTATATCTTGTGGTCTCATATACAATTTGTGGACATGTCAATTAATGCAGTTTTCAGGTAATATTGCTGAGGTTCACCACAATGAGGAAAATTACAACTGCAAAGAATAAATCCTTGGCAAAACATTTTAATAGCCTGTTGGCAGTTAAAATGCTCACTGGATGCAGTTCTATGCCTGCAAAGAGGAGAAATGAACATAGACACAGACATATGCAGTCCCATTCAACTGGGCAGCTGTAGGAGGGCACTGGAGGATGGTAGGTACAGACAAGGATGCTAAAAAGTCTCATTACCCACATCCCAGTCCTAGTGGACAGCATTTCTGACTTCATCGGGAAATATTTGAGAATAATGGTGAACTAAATGGATTGAGTCCCATGTTTCAATCCATTTTACAAGAAAATCTGCAGCTGCTGGAAATCTAAACACACAAAAAATGCTAGAGGAACTCAGCAGTTAGGCAGCATCTATGGAAAAGAATAAACAGTGGACGTTTTGGGCTGAGACCCTTCATCATGAAAGGTCTCAGCCCAAAAAAGTAACTCGTGATGAAGGATCTAAGCTGGAAACATCGACTGTTTACTCTTTTCTATAGATGTTGCCTGGCCTGCTGAGTTCCTCCAGCATATTTGAGCTGTTTCATCCCATTTAGTTCACCACCAAGGGATGTTCAAATATTTGAAAGGCAAACAATGCCGTAGAAAGGACAAGGATTACTTTTGAGAGGCAGATTTGAAGGGGAAACAAAGTGCTACAAAATGGAAGTAATCTGCATTGCCCATTGTTGGCTGGTGTGTACATGCACTGACCGACCACCTTAATGCTCTAAAATGTCTACAGTTTTATTTTTCTATGGGAATGGAACACTGGAAAGAGAGCCAATAAAACAAAAAATGTAATGCAAAATGAATGCAGATACATAACCTATGCAAGTCTAACCAAGTAGAGGGCAGTGGATCAGCAACCTGGCCCACGGAGCCCCATTGGTTCAAAGTAGGTGCATACAATAGTTTTCCAGTTCCTTGCACAGTGGTAGCACTCAAATCCACATCAGAGGCACAAGGTTGAAATCTAGGCCAGGTTCAGAACCTCCAAAGAGTGCAATGTTTAAAGCCATCTTTTTGGGCAAATTGAGTGGGAAAAAATCAATACACATTATGAAACATAACAGAAAAATGCCTTTGACACAATGACACTCTGATCCTTTAATCAGGAAGAAAAGTTGTCTAATCACTTCACCATAATTTGCAGCATCATGCCAGGAGGAAAATGCTTAATAAACCATGAGGGACAAACTGAATAAATACAGTTTTTATTTAAACCCCATCAGGGAGCATACTCCTATATTTAAAATAAAATCTGAAACCATGTTTATTTTTCTTTTCCTCACAGAAAACATCATTAAGTTTATACTACATTATGCCCTCTATAACTCATAACATTGCACAAGAGACAAGTAGGAGAATGCAGGATTGGATGGGAGTGGAGAATGAAATTGATGGCTTTGCTCGAGAGACAGCACCAACTTCAAGGGCCAAATAACTTCCATTCATGTTTCAAGAAAATAGAATATAAACATGTCATTACTTCACGCCGCTTTTCAAAAGTTGAATTCAGCTCAACTAGATGAACTAGATGAATTTTGAAATAAAACTAATTGCTTTTATGAATGTAGTTTGATGAAATCCTGATAGAAACTAAGCAAGTTCAATTTCTGGCACTGATTTGTTTAATGTAGGAATCTTTTAAAACATCTCCTAGAGATCACTACACTCATACCTGCCAAACCTTGAGAATGAACAATTTCACTGGCAAATGAGCTCAAATCAAGGTGTCAATATTTTTATAGAATCCAGTGACAAAACTGAGGGTGGACAAAAGGCATCAAAACTTCCTTTCAACATCATGCTGAATAATTAGGATCCTAATGTGCTGGCAACTGGGCTTGCAATTTATACAATTTTGAAAAAAAAACATAAAATGCCACCCCTAAACAATCTATTAAACACTTTAGGTTTTCAGCATTATTCAGTTGAGTCTTAGTCACATTTAAAGATAACAGTAATTGCTCCAAGAATGTGTGCTATTAGCTGATTCTGCAAAATTTAAACTTAGATTATTTAGAACTTGTAACAGCATAACATCACTGAAATATCTCATTAGATTTGCAGAGTAAAGGCAGAGTCCTTGAAGCAACAGGTGCATTGAAAGATCAAGTGGAATTCTGAACCTGGCCAGCTCCAAGGGAGAATAAATGTTGCTAAAGAGGTCAAAGGGAGGCATGTGGCAATACAAGGCCTCAAATGTGGCTCTCAACATTTTATTTTTAACTTTCTACTCTCATAATTATCACTTTTATCAACAGCCTCTTGGTCATCTATTTGTTGTAGCTTTTCTACAGCAAATCCAGTAATGCACCTCCCTACATTCAATCTGTTAGTTCTATCTGACTACTTCTAATTAAGCTACATGCACAAAGGGCAAAAGGAGACTCAATTCTGGCCCAAGAAATGACTTGAATCTGCTCCAATTTGCCTACAGGAGCGACAGATGCCACCTCATTAGGTGCTCACTCAACACTGGAACATCTGGACAACAAAGGTGCATACATCAAGATGCTCTTTATCGATTACAGCTCAGCATTCAATACCATCATCCCCCCAAATATTACTGTCAGCCCTCCTTATTCACGGGGGATTGGTTCTGGGACCCCCCAAGGATATCAAAAAATTGGGATGCTCAGGTCCCTTATTTAACCTGTCACAGTGTGGGTGGACTTTAGGACCCAGGGGAGCTCCAGACCTGCTGCTGAATCTGCAGTGTTTGCTCCATTGACCTAAAACGATCATGATTGAAAATAAAATGGAAATAATTGTGATCGGAAAGAGATGAAACACCATCGGTCATTGGAAAAGCGTTAAGCTACAGTCAGTCAACCATTGGAACAATTTTAAAGGATAAAGTGAGAATAATGGAGCATGTGAAAGGCCCTGCCCCAATGAAAGCTGCAATTATTACTAAGCAACGCAGTGGTTTAATTATTGAAATGCATTTCTTAAGTGTTTTATATGCATAGAAAGGTAAAATATATACTATATACTAAGACAAACATTTCACTGACACTAAATAATACCGGATGTACCTGTTCTGACTTATGTACAAATCCAACTTAAAGACTGCCTGTACTTTAAATAATCTCTAGATTATAGTACCTAATACAATGTAAATAGTTGTTATACTGTATTGTTTAGGGAATAATGACGAGAAAAAAATCTGTACATGCTCAAACAACCAGTGCTGTAGAGAGAACTTCTGGGTTTTCCCAATCCACGGTTGGGTGAATCCGTGCATTCGGAACCCGCGGATAAGGAGGGCCAACTGTAATTAATAAGCTTCAAGACCTTGGTCTCAATACATCTTTGTGCAACTGGATTCTTAATTTCCTCCCTTGCAAACCAAGTCAGTTCGGATTGGCAACAACATCTACTCCATGATCTCCATCAGCACAGGGGCATCACAAGCCTGTGTGCTTAGCCCTTTGCTCTACTCACTTCTACACTTACCAACATGTGGCTAAGTGCAACTCCAATGCCATATTCAAGTTTGCTGACGACACCACTATATTAGGCCAAAGAAAAGGTGGTGACGAATCAGCATACAGGAGGGAGATTGAAAACCTGGCTGAGTGGTACCACAACAACAACCTCTTACTCAACTGATTATTGACTTCAGGAGGAAACTAGAGGTCCACAAGTCAGTCCTCATCAGAGGATCAGAGGTGGAGAGCATCAGCACCTTTAAATTCCTCAGTGTTATTATTTCGGAGCGCCCAGTACACATGTGCAATTATGAAGAAATCATGGCAGCGTTTCTACTTCCCAAAGAACTTGCAAACATTTGGTATGATATCTAAAACATTGAAAAACTTTTGTCAATGTGTAGTGGAGAGTATACTGACTATCACAGCATGGTAAATATGTGGTAAATCACAGCCCTTGAATGGAAAAGCCCACAAAATGTCATGTTCTCTTCTTGCCACTGCCATCAGGAAGGTGGAACAGGAGGAGTTGTTACCCTTCAACCATCAGAGTCTTGAACTAAAGGGGATAACTTCACTCGCCCCCATCACTGAAATGTTCCCACAACCTACGGACTCACTTTCAAGGACTCTACATCTCATGTTTATTGTTTGTTTATTTATTATTATTTCTTTATTTTTGAATTTGCACTCCGGTTGAATGCCCAAATTGATGCAGTCTTACATTGATTCTACGACAGTTGTTATTCTGTTATGGAGTTATTGTGTACACCTGCAAGAAAATTAACCTTAGGCTGTATATGGTAATGTCCATGTACTCTGATAATAAATTAACTTTGAACTTTAAAAAGGAGAAAGGCATGCCAGTGCACAAATACACAAGGAACAGTTTTCAATTATCAAGCACATATATTAAAAACTCTAGATGTTGCTCTGAGGACCAATACAGGTCAAAAGCACAGGGGTAACGATTAATGCAAGTTAGAACATAGTGATTAGATGCTACAAATGAGACCAGGTACAAGTCTGCAGAAGAACTCAAGTCCAGTGAAAGTTTAAAAGGAACAGATGAGGAAAGGCATGATAAGACATTATATATGGCGAAGGATCAATGGTCTTCTGATGTTTTGAGTCTTCTAATCCAAAATGAACGGCGGATCAACCAGAGTGCATCATGAATGTCACCAAAAGTCTGATTTATCCACTGAAAAATGGAAGGGAGAAGGATGGAGTCAATGGTTGGGAAACAGCTTGCACAACTGATCAAAGACAATACATCTTAATATTTAGCTGAAGGAAATTTCTGAAAAATATTGAAGAAAGTAAGGAACACTTGCAAAACAAAGTGTGGAGAAGGAACTTATTTAAACACTACTGTTCATGTCTTAAGTACTTTACAAGCAAAACTGATTGGGAAACAAATTTTTAGTAGTGAGCATATTTAACTCAATTTTTAGCAGTGATAATGGCCCCACTTTAACATTTGGACAATAGGTTAACAAAATCTTAGCAGACACATTTCTAGAGTTATTTGATAAATGTATTAATTTATGCCAAAAGCTTGATAGCTTAACTTTATTCAGCACTACAACTTTAGCTTTAAGCCTTATTTTTCCAATTAACCTTATAACCATTTATTTATTCCATCACTCAGACATGTCCCACTGAAGTAAGCAATGTTTTTATTTAAAAGATTATTGATCATTGATTCCTTTTAATGTGGAATTTCTAAATTGACTGTCTTAACAGCCATACTTTGCTGTTAGAAAGATAATGTTAAAACACATCCCGTGGGCCTATTTAGCAGAAAATCATCTGATACTGATGGACAGAGTCAGTACAATAATTACTGAGCTATTATTAGCTTTGACAAGATTCCTTTACAGAAATACTGTTAGTTCTGTAACAGGCCATTTTTATGCAGAAACAATGCATCTACTTTTCCAAACATCTACAATGTAATTTTCTTCCACCGAAACCAAGTCAGATTATATTATTTGGCTCATTTAAATTAACTTCATTCATGCAATCTTCACTCCTTCATATGCTCTCTTTATGCTGTAATAAGTCCAATTTTGCACAAGATCCACATTTCTCAGATCATCAGGTCTACGTCAAACAACGCTAAAAAAATGCTGGACAATTATTACACACTATGTTTTAAATTAAAGCAGACCAGAAAAAAGTATTTGATTGGATTGACTAAGGTCCAATCCAAGATTAGCTTTGATAAAGCACTTTGATAAATACCCCATTATTAGGAAAGGCAGGAATTTTAAAAAGGACCCAATCCTCCAATCAAGCTTCATATAAAACAAAATTCCAGAATGAATAAAGACACCACCTACCCACCCACTCCAAACTTTTTTTGTTCAACGTGTGCCATAGTACGTTGGTCAAAAATGATCAGGCAACAAGCAAACTGAATAAAGTTACCGGTAATCACAAGCACGAGAAAGTCTGCAGATGCTGGAAATCCAAAACAATAGGCACAAGTATGAATATAGACACCACCATTTCCCTCATGCCTTCTCCCTATATCCTTTCATGCCCTGACTAATAAAGAATCTATCAATTTCTGCCTTAAATATGCCCAATAACTTGGCCTCCTCAGCTGCCTGTAGCAATAAGTTCCAGATTCACCACTCTCTAGCTAAAGAAACTTCTCCTCTCTGTTCAAAATGGACATCCCTCTATTCTGAGGCTGTCCCCTCTGGTCTTAGACTCCCCAACCATAGAAAACATCCTCTCCACATCCACTCTACCGAGACCTTTCATAATCGATAGGTTTTAATGAGATTTCCCCCCACCCCACCTCCCATCATTCTTCTGAATTCCAGTGTGGACAGGCCCAAAGTCATCAAACGCTCCTCATATGACAAGCTTTTCAATCCAAAATCATTTTTGTGAACACACTCCAATGTCAGCACATCTTTTCTTAGATAAGGAGTCCAAACCTGCTCATAATACTCTGTGAAGCCTTACCAGTGCCTTAATGTTATTACTTATTCATTAACATACAGTGTGGAATAGGCCTTTCCAGTCCTTCAAGCCATGCTGCCCAGCAACCCATTTAACCCTAGCCTAATCACAGGACAATTTACAATAACCAATTAACCTACCAACCGATACGTCATTGGACTGTGGGAGGAAACCAGAGCTCCCAGAGGAAACACACGTGGTCACAGGGAGAACATACAAACTCCTTACATTAAGTGGCAGGAATTGAATCCGGGTTCCCAATGCTGGAAAACCACTAGTGGTGACCACTACGCTACTGTAACATCCTTCCACATAGTAGTGCTCTCAAAATGAATGCTAAATTGCATTTGCCTTCCTCACCAACTCAACCAGCAAGTTAACCTTTAGGGTGTTCTGCATAAGGACTTCCAAGTCCCTTTGCATCTGAGATTTTTGGATTTTCTCCCCATTTAGAAAATAGTCTGTACATTTATTTCTGCTACCAAAGTGCATGACCATCCATTTTCCAACATTGTATTTCATTTGCCACTTTCTTGGCCATTCTCCTAATCTGTTTAAGTCCTTCTGTAGCCTACCTGTTACCTCAACACTACCTGCCCCTTCACCAACCTTCTTATCATCTGCAAACTTGACAATAAAGCCATCTGTTCCATCATCTAAATCATTGATATACAGCTTAAAATGAAACTGTCCCAACACTGACCCCTGCAGAACACCACTAGTCACTGGCAGCCAAACAGAAAAGGATCCTTTTATTCCCCACAAGCTGCCTCCTACTAATCAACCAATGCTCTAAACAGGTTAGTAATTTTCCTATAAAACCATGGGTTCTTAACTTGGTAAGCAACCTCGTGTCTGGCACATTGTCACCTTCTTGGGGAGGTATAGGCTGAACAAAAGGGAAAGGTTACACCTGAACCAGAGGGGGACCAATATTCTCACAGGCAGGTTTGCTAGTGTTGGGGATAATTTAAACTATTTTGGTGGGGGTGGAGGGTAGGGGCTGGGAACCAGAATGGAGTGACTCAGGATAGGAAGGTAAAAAAACAACAACAAAGATAGCATGCAGTCATACAGTCAGGAAGGGCAGGCAATGATAGGACAAAATTGCAGCCAGCAGGTTAGGTATCAGTGCATTAAGGATGCAAAATCAAAAAGGCAGCACTCTAAGTGTTGTATCTCAATGCACAGAGTACAAGAAATAAGGTGGATGATCTTATTGCACTCTTACAGATTGCCAGGTATGATGCTGTGGCCATCACTGAATCATGGCTGAAGGATGGTTGTAGTTGGGAGCTGAATGTCCGAGGTTACATGCTGCATCAGAGGGATAGGAAAGTAGGCAGAGGGGGTGGCATGGCTCTGCAAGTAAAGAAGGGCATCAAATCAGTAGAATGATGTGACAGCGGATTGGAAGAAGTTGAATCCTCGTGGGTTGAGTTAAACCGTGAGGGTAAGAGGACCCTGATGGCATTTATATACAGGCCTCCCAACAGTAGCTGGATGCTGACCACAGATTACAACAGGAAATAGAAAAGGTGTGTCAAAAGGGCAATGTTATGTTAGTCATGGCAGATTTTAAACATGCAAGTTGACTGGGGAAAAAATCAGGTTGGTAATGGATCTCAAGAGAGTGAATTTGTTGAATGCAAATGAGATGGGTATTTAGAGCAATTTGTCGTTGATCCTACTAGGGGATCAGCTATACTGGATGGGATATTACGTAATCAAATGGAGGCAATTAGGGAGCCCTTAGGAGCCAGTGATTACAATATGTTTGAATTCAACTTGAAATTTGTTAGAGAGAAAGTAAAGTCTGATGTAGCAGTAATTCAGTGGAGTAAATCATAGCGGTATGAGAGAGGAGATGGCCAAAGTAAACTGGAAGGAGATGCTGGCAGGGATGACAGCAGAGCAGCAATGGCATGAGTTTCTGGAAAAAAAAGAGGAAGGTGCAGGACAGATACATTCCAAAAATGAAGAAATACTCAAATGACAAAATAGTACAATCATGGCTGACGAGGGAAGTCAAAGCTAATGTAAAAACAAAAGAGGGCATACAAGAAAGAAAAAATTAGCAGGAAGATAGGATTGGGAAACTTCTAAAAACCTACAGAGCAACTCAAAGATTCATTAGGAGGAAAATGAAATATTAAAGCAAGCTAGCAAACAATGTCAAGACAGAGTAAAAGATTTTTCAAGTACATAAAAAAAATGAGATGAGAGTGGATTTAGGACTGCTAGAAAATGAGGCCAGAGAAATAATAACGGAGGATAAGGAGATGGCAGATGAACTAAGTGAGTAATTTGCATCAGTCTTCATGGTGGAAAACACGAGCAATGTCCAGATGTTGTAGTGCGTGAGGGAAAAGTAGTGAGTGCAGTTACTACTACAAGCGGGAAGGTGCTTAAAAAGCTGAAAGACCCAAGGGTATACAAGTCACTCGGACCAGATGAACGGCACCCTAGAGTTCTGAAAGAGGTAGCGGTAGATATTGTGGAGGTATTAGTAATGATCTTTCAGAGACTGCAGCAGAATTGAACCTCAGTAGCTGGAGACAATAGTGTTACACTAACCACTAAGCTACCATGCCACCCTAAATCTTAAGAAATTCTGAATTGCCATATTATTGTAAATCTAACACAGATTGTCCTTATAAATTCCCCCCTCACCCATGCAAACTGTCTTTACAAAGAAAGGAAAAGGCAGTCTCCTTCTTACTCAAACATTCTTTCACATTTTAAGTTCACTTTTGAACTTCCCTGCCATTTCAAGATTAGGCTGCCTGCATCTCAACAGTGCAATTGTTGCAACAATGTGAATTACAAATCTATAGTAATCATTCACACGGAAGACCCATCAGTGCGTCAAAATACAATTCCAGAACATTTGTCCTGGTGCCTACTTTGGCATTCAGAAAATAGATCTTCAGACCTGTATTACTTTAAGGATAATTCAAAGATGCAAGCTTCCAAAGATTTGATTTTTAAAAAATAGATCTGCAGCATTTATGGATCCTAGCACAAAAATATTGTGAGATGATATGTAAACAACTTTTAATATTATACACAAGCTACTGCCCCTGCTTGTGGGGTCAAGTTTCATGAGCAGCATAATCAGGATAGATAGTTGTAGTTAACTTTCTACAGCGCAGAGTAAACCCATCCTGCCCTTTGAGCTTTGCCGCTCAATAATCCCCAATTTATTCTGAGCCTAATCACAAAACAATTTACAATGACCAATTAACCTATCAACTGATACAGCTTCAGAATGTGCGAGGAAACCCATGCAGTCACAGGGAGAACGTACAAACTCCTTACATGCAGCAGCAGGTCACTGATACTATAAAGTGTTGTGCTGGCCACTATGCTACCGTGCTGCCCCATTTTGTTCTCATCAAATTTTCCTTTGCACCCAACTACATTATAGAAAGCTTTAAAATACAATTTCAACACAATGTAAAATTGCACTCCACATCTACAAAAAGGTGGATGACTACACCATTGTTCTATGGGTCAAATCTCCATTTAGTGTGACATGCAATTCTTCATGCCCCACTAATGACAAGTTATTTACAAAGTAACAAGAGAAAAAATTAGTTTGTGTCCTCATCATAACTCATGCACATGCTTTTTTCTAAACATCAATGACACTTCTTAAACAGCTTTACTAAATTGTAATTTCATGAAATGGACATTTCAAGAATGCCCATCCATATTTTAGAATATTTTCTGAAGAAACTTCAGTCATGAACTGATCCTGTAGTTCCCATAAGATTTAACCAAATCCATGATGGCAAGACTCAGCTTGGTATCAGCAAGGTGGGTGATGTCCAGGAGTGGTCCACAAGGAGGCTCAGCAACCAAAGGTACTAAAAACGACTGAATACTCAGACGAGAATAAAAGAAAAATTGGGAAGTAGATTACAAGAAATCCATGTATTACCACACAAAAAAAACTAAATTGACTATAGGATTAAGATGGATTTAAAAATAATTGCAAAACCTTTTGCAATTATGTTGGTCATTATTTGCTCATTGAAACAAGGATATGATTTCCACAATTATATTTATTGTCCCCAGAAACACTGCTCAGTAGTAATCACTTTGATTTCCATTACAGACCATTCAAAAGAAATTGATTTTCTCCCACGAAAAGTGAGAAAAAATCCACAGAAAGTTCATGTTAAATCTATGATGCTTATAAATTTCATTTGCAAAGGCTCCAACAGCACACCCTGTGGAAATAAGGATTACTTGCAGGAATGCCCAAATTTCCCTATTTAATAGCTCACTTTCAGAGGTGTTAGCTGCTCTTGATTTTCAAGAATTAATTTTACTGACATGCCATCAGAAAACTGAAAACAAGGGCAATATTACAGTCCAAGAGATAAATTACATTTCTAACCTCAGTGGCTGTGAAGTTTAAATTGGAATTTAATAATGGTAAACATGAATGAACTGGACTGATGTAAAATCTCATCAGCTTCACTGATACTCTTCAGAAAGCATCAGTCTGTTGACCACACTATCTTTCGCCTATTTGTTCTCAAACAATTTGGTCAAGTGGATTATTTTGAAGCTTGCAACAAACATGACACAATGCAAGAATCTGAGTGGATACAGAATCGAGTTTCAAGGGGTTTTACTGAAGTGAATAAGACTACAATAAAGGCATCTTACCATTTCCAAATAGGATCTCAGTAAGACCATACTTCAGTATCATGTACAATATTGGTTACCTCTAAAAATATTTTTTTGAGATTACAGAAATGATCAATCTCCAATTAGATCTTGTAATAGAACTATTATATAAATATATATATATATATATATATATACACACAAACCCCATTTCCAGAAAAGTTGGGATATTTTCCAAAATGCAATAAAAACAAAAATCTGTGATATGTTAATTCACGTGAACCTTTATTTAACTGACAAAAATACAAAGAAAGGATTTTCAATAGTTTTACTGACCAACTTAATTGCATTTTGTAAATATACATAAATTTAAAATTTGATGGCTGCAACACACTCAACAAAAATTGGGACAGAGTTAAAAGAAGATTGAAAAGTGCACAGAATATTCAAGTAACACCGGTTTGGAAGACTCCACATTAAGCAGGCTAATTGGTAGCAGGTGAGGTATCATGACTGGGTATAAAAGTAGCGTCCATCAAAGGCTCGGTCTTTGTAAGCAAGGATGGGTCGTGGCTCACCCCTTTGTGCCAAAATTCGTGAGAGAATTGTTAGTCAGTTCAAAAGGAACATTTCCCAATGCAAGATTGCAGAGATTTTAGGTCTTTCAACATCTACAGTACATAATATTGTGAAAAGATTCAGAGAATTCAGAGACATCTCAGTGCGTAAGGGGCAAGGTCGGAAACCACTGTTGAATGCGCGTGATCTTCAAGCCCTCAGGCGGCACTGCCTAAGAAACCGTCATGCTACTGTGACAACTACAGCCACCTGGGCTCAGGAGTACTTCAGAAAACCATTGTCACTTAACACAGTCCGTCGCTGCATCCAGAAATGCAACTTGAAACTGTATTACACAAGGAGGAAGCCATACATCAACTCTATGCAGAAACGCCAGCGAGTTCTCTGGGCCCGAGCTCATCTTAGATGGACCGAAAGACTGTGGAACTGTGTGCTGTGGTCAGATGTGTCCACATTTCAGCTAGTTTTCGGAAAAAACGGGCGTCAAGTTCTCTGTGCCAAAGATGAAAACGACCATCCTGATTGTTATCAGCGAAAGGTGCAAAAGCCAGCATCTGTGATGGTATGGGGTGCATCAGTACCCATGGCATGGGTGAGTTGCATGTATGTGAAGGTACCATTGACTCTGAGGTGTATATTAGGATTTTAGAGAGACATATGTTGCCATCAAGGCGACGTCTCTTCCCGGGACGTCCATGCTTATTTCAGCAGGACAATGCCAGACCACATTCTGCACAGGCTACAACAGCGTGGCTTTGTAGACACAGAGTGAGTGTGCTTGACTGGCCTGTTGCCAGTCCAGATCTATCTCCTATTGAAAATGTATGGCGCATCATGAAGAGGAGGAATCAGACAACGGAGACCATGGACTGTTGAGCAGATGAAGTCTTGTATCAAGCAAGAATGGACAAAATTTCCAATTGCAAATCTACTACAATTAGTATCCTCAGTTCCAAAACGATTAAAAAGTGTTATTAAAAGGAAAGGTGATGTAACACAATGGTAAACATGCCTCTGTCCCAACTTTTGTTGAGTGTGTTGCAGCCATCAAATTCTAAATTTGTGTATATTTACAAAATACAATTAAGTTGGTCAGTAAAACTATTGAAAATCTTTTCTTTGTACTTTTGTCAGTTAAATAAAGGTTCACGTGAATTAACATCACAGATTTTTGTTTTAATTGCATTTTGGAAAATATCCCAACTTTTCATGGGCAGCATGAAAACAAGGGTTCCAAATCTCAAAACAAGCAGACCATTTATGACAAGTTATGAGAAATTTCTTTATTCAAAATCTGGAAAATCATAAGAATTCTCAATCCCGGATTAATGTGAAATCCTAGATTGCTTTCAAAACAGATAGTTAGATTTCTGGACATTATTGATATCAAAAGGGAACAGAGATGGGGCAAGAAAATGATGTTGAAGTACAAGATCCACAAGAATCACATTATACAATAAAGGGGTTTCAAGGAGCCAAATGTCTGCTTACCACATGGGTTGTAATACAAAATACAAATTATCCTTGGAAAATATATTGAGTTTTTTTACTGCATGAAATTCTCAATTATAATAGCTAATAAGAAATTATAAATTGCTTCAGAAAATACTCCTAAATACATAAAAGTGCTACTTCAATTTACTAATATTAAGTATATGCAAAAATTAAACAATCATAAATGACTGTAGTTCATAATTTGAATCGCATACATTTCATGTCTATACAGATCATGGTATTTCAGTTTGAACGATAATTTTCTGAAAAAATGACACCTACCTTAATTATTTTAAGAAAAAGCACTGAAAATTATGTAGTTGACTGAAAAGGCATGCTAACTTTTGTAAAAGTTACCCTAAATGACTTTGCTTTCACCTCTGTTCCACAACCTGTTGGATTAAGTATCATTTGTAAATAATGCAAATCAAATTTGCAGATAACAATGAATGTGAATACAGGTGCATTGGAGGCCGTTGGGGAGGAAGGTGACATTCCAATCCCCTTTTATTCAAGTCATGCATAGAAGACGTTAAATTCACTGGGAAAGGATATACCATTGTTGGCAATGCTGCCCAACTTTATAGTGCTGCCTGCTTAGCATATAATCCCTACCACAACCAATGGCTGGGCTGGAACCTGAGTTTGAATTGGTAGTCTCTTGGCTTCCCTGATAGCTTTATGGAGGTCATATCTCAACTTCTTGTAAATGTCAGGAATCACCTGATTTGAATGCTGCAGTCCTATGAGTTCAGTAGGGACTGGTTCCTCCAATTCATCCTGGCTTCCAGTTTGTGAACACCTGGATTATCCTTTTTGGTACATAGTCCTCAGCACACGTGCTAATAAAGTTGGTAACAATGGTTAACATATTCATCGAAGTCAACAGCTGTCTCTTTGAACAATGACTAAAATGACTAAAAATCAGGCACATACAACTTCAGCTACTTCCTCAGTAGGGGTAGCACGGTAGGCGTCTTTGATAGTAGTGTAGCAATTGCCCAGGGTGGGACAGGGGCATGCTGGTAGATTATTGATAATATACTTTTGAAATAGGCCTGGTTCAAGTTGCCAGCAGTAATGACAAAGGCCTCAGGGTATCCCATTTTAAAGCTGCCAACCACAGAGTGAGTTCAGGCTATGTCTACCTGGTGTAGGATACAGACTGCTTTCAGGATAGCTGAAATAAGCTTCCACAACAAGTAGTATGGGCAGCACTTCACTGTTAGATTTTCCAAGCCATGCGAACAGTAACTCAGGACTGTCGTATCAGTGTTTGTTGATTTGGAAACAGACCCCTTCACCTCTAACTTTGCCAGAAGCCATCATATGGTCAATATAATGAATTGAGAAGTCCTTGGGTTTATACATTGCAGTCAGGTGAAACAGGTGTAAGCCATGTTTCAGTAAGACATAACTGTCCCTCAGTTCTTTTTGGGAGGTCTAATAGCGAGTGAGTGATCGGCTTAGTCACTTTCCTTGTGATCACAAGACCCTGTTGGACCTTGATAATGCTGCAAGCCTGATTCATTGGCGGACGGTGAAGGAGCTGCATAGCCTCGGACATAGAAAGGACTAGGCCTCAAGCCATGGTGAGCCTGTTTACAGCCTCCCAAGAGAGCCAAAGGCAGAGCTGGTGCGCTCTACCAGAGTTCCGGACTTGATGCTGCACACCCCCCCCCCCCCCCCCCCCCGTGTTGACAAGCCATTGGGGTTCAACTACAGACTGCTTAAACATTCATGGATGGACTCAGGGACTTGGGACTATTATTTTTTTTGTGTGACTGTATTTTACTGCTTTCTTACATGTGCCTTATGCTGCGTATGACTGATGATCTGGTGCTTTTCACCTTGACTCCAAAGCAACACTGTTTTGTTTAGCAGTATTTATAGGTATTCATGTGTGGATGAATGACAATTAAACTTGAACTTACAACTTGGAAGAACAGTAAACAATGAATTGGAGGACTTCAGAAGGTGTAGACCTGTGACGGAATGGGTGGGTAAGTGGCATTTGACATTTCACACCAACAAATGCAAAGCATTGTCATTTGGTGGGAAAAATGAAAAAATAAACTAGAGGGCACAATTCTAAAGGAAAACATATTCATATCAGCAAGGCATCAATAAAGGTAAAGTGTTTTAAAAGCAAAAAGGATCCTGGGCTTTATAAATAAAATTCTAAAAAACAGAAGAAAATAGCAGGAAAGGGCTACTCACTCAAACTTAACACTATTCAATTCAATCATGACTTTTGCTTCTGTTTCCATGGCACAAGTCTCCCCAAAACTATACATTGTCAAGCAAGCGTACATTAGAAATGTAAAACTTGCACAGTGGATTTTCCACTACACTTTCTAAATAATGGACAGATACATGCAATACTGCTTGCTGTCGTGAGTTAGCAAATTAACCTTCACATTCTGGCCCCATGTTAAACCCATCTCTCAATTAACAGCATGCCCTCACAGCACAAACACAAGTGCTGTAACTGGACATAGCATTGCTTTTATGGAAAATGCCATGATAGTACTTAATTTCAATACATACAATTAACTCAAAGCATGTAAAGACAGTTGATAAGTAATCAATTTCAAGAAGCACAAAATGATGAAATATCAGAATGGCAAATACAAGTCAACTTCTCTTCACACAAGCATGGCGGGATGAACTACCAAAATTTACTCAAGTGTAGGCATACCTTTACTCCTAAGTTTGCATGGCCAGAATTCCATAAAGGTAATAGTATGGTGCTTACAAAAGAACATAAGGGATCCACGTTTTAAAACAACTGATCAGTGTAGAAAAAGATTTTTTAAAACAACACTGGTTTGACCTCAAAATGAACAATCTCTGATGTGTGGAGAAACTAGAAATTAAAAGAAATATGAACTACGGAAGGTTTGTTAGATTTCAAATGCATGTTCAAATAAAATTGGTTTTGCCATTGAACAAACAATCCAAGTGGTCAGCAATAATGCACAATTATAAACAGTGAAGGCTACCAGCAAATAAATGTATGATCCAGGACATCATCTTGTCTCAATGTCTCATGATACTATATATAGACCAGGATAGCAACACATGGTCAATTTTATGTTTCTTTAATACTGAGGTTCTTCTATGATCGAGCATCAAATGCCATGAAACTAAACATGTCAACAAAAATCTTTTAAAAATATAGACGCATGTTTGTACCACAAGTACTATTCTATTTGCTACCAACTAGTGAAAAGGATGGGAGGCAATTTTGCAGGAAAACTGCAGCCAGGTGGATAAGCCATCCAGCAGTAATAATGGGTGCAAATATAAACTGGGATAACAATTACATCACAATCAAAGAGAGATAGATGAATTATCTCAGATCCATTAGAGTGAACGTTCTTCATCAATTTGCATTGGTCCAATGAGAGGTGGCATCATCCCAATATGGCTCTGGGAAACAAGCTGTACCAGCAGAACATCTAGAAAACTCTTATCATAAAAGTTGAGGATAGTTTATGGGAAAACACACAAGACAACTCCAACGTAAAAAGAATCAAGTGGAAAGAGCAAAGTTCAAAGAGCTGAGAACAGATCTGGCACTAATAATTTGGAATCAAAATCTGGCAGCAAAAATACGTTAAAAACTTTTGGTCTTTAAAGTTTATTCTTACAAAAGAAATTGTGGGAAAATTAAAGCCAGATTTGAATGGATGACAAAAAAATAGGAGAGTTAAATATAACAGATTAAAAGAGCAGATGTGATAGCAGGTTTGTAATACAAGCAAACACTGAAATGATCACAGAAACTTCAGAAGGGCAATACGAAGAGGCAAAGTGAGAACACGGGAAAAACAGACAGCAAATAATTGAATAAAATCAAATGTTTTGTGTGCATGTGAACAAAGAAAAATAGATTGCAGGAGAAGTGGGGTCAAAGACAGAAAGAACATGATAATAAATAAATCTCTCCAACAACAAAACTAGTAGTCTCTGCAAAGTTTGAGGTAAAAATGAATAGAGGGTATTGGAATGTCTATGTGCAAAGTGTTTAACTGATCTGGCTCAACTGAGAAGAATCCTAGTTTGCTAAGGCAAGGGAGAAAGATGCAGACTGCATTTGGATGGAAGAAGCATGTGTACTATTGTATCTAAGTTTGCTTATGATACAACTGTGAGGGGGGTGCAGATTAAATAAATTATTAACATAACTTGGAAATATGTGAGGTTGTCACCTTGGTAGAAAATAAAGAGGTGGAATATATTTTCAAATTATGACAAATTGTACGCAAATCAGTGCAAGTTAACAGACAGATACATTAAGCCATTGGGAAGACAAGTGCTATGTTAGCCTCTTTTAGCAAAAGCATTATACTTGTATCTTATTACTTCAAGTTTAAAGCATTGCAAAGATCAAATCTGGAATATTGTGTATATGTCTGTTTTTCCTGTTTGTTAGAAGTATGCAAAGGTTCACTGGATTGTTTTTGGTGGGGGGGGGGGGGCTTGCCATTTGGCAGCCTGAGTTTAGAATGAGAAGCAGTCTCATTGTAACAAATGAATTTATTTCAGGTCTTGTTCAACTAATGTGTCTTTCTGTAGTGGCATCAGTAAGAGCAATTGTGGCACAAATAGACTTCCAAAAGGCAATGGATGAGGTGGCAGGTAACAGCCTAATGTCACAGTTGAATGCCATGGAAATAAAAGAGTTGCAGAAGGATGAAAAATTGACCAAATAACATGTAATAGTAACAGATAGTTTTCCAGAGTGATTACTGCATTCAGCTGAAGTGCCAGCAGGTTGTTTTAGACCAATGCTTTCCCTAATGTAGATCAAGACATGGACTTCAGTACATAGGGAACAATTTTGCAGTGGTCACAAAATTTGGAGGCATAATTTATAAGAACAGTAGTACTGGGGTGCAGAATAAATTTGACAAAATTATTCTAGAGATGACTGATCTAGATAGCATACTATAAAGAGATGTTTCCATAGGCAGAGTTGTCTGGAACCAAGGCAGACAGAAGAAAATGTCTTTAAGAATTTTTTTTAAAAACAGACAGACAAAACAAGCTCTTTAGTGTCTACAACACACTGGCAAGGGTGTCACAGATCTAGTTTAAATTTTACTTTTCAAAAGGAAGTGTAAAGCATTTGCAAGACTGAGGGGCAAGGGCATCTAGCATTGTTGGACTACTCTTACACAGAGCAGGCATAGACTCAATGGACCAAATGGTCCCTCTCCACATTACAAACATTTGTGATTCTATTACACAACTATAGTCAATTCAAATTAATTAGACTCAATATCAGGCTTTCCTTTCCTCTGTAGCTCAACAACTCAAAAACTAGCTGAGCTATTCATAAATATTCCAAAAATTCTTTTACTGCAATATCAGCAAAATATTTGTTTTCATTTCCCTTAAGTTACTTCCAGCTTAGTATTCAAAAATTAGAATCAAACCAATCCTTTATAAACACAGGATCTAGGTGGCATTATTACTTGATAAAGCTTCACCTCCTCCCCCCCCCCAACAGTGAATATTAAAACTTTGTAGCTTGCATCAACATCAATAATTTTGGTATAGTTGACAAATAAAATAGGTAGCTTGGGTTTGTGCAGATGAACAACAAACATATCGCTGTCATTTTCAAAAGTTATATTTTTTAAAAATTGTCACAAAAGGAACTGGTCAATAGTTTAAGGACAATAATCCTTGAGAAATATGGCCAGGTCTCTGAATTTGTGGTTTCAGAATTTCAGTATAAAGGATGTCTATAATGAATTTAAAAGTCATAGGTGTCATGGTCATTTTTCTTCCCCAAATAGGACTTTGAAATAATCCTGAAATACACTGTACAATAAAAGTATTAAAGGTAGACAAAGGTGTTGGAAATACACCCTACTTTAAATGAACACTTTATTCAAACCACAAACATCCATACATTTTTCATACCACTCTCACATCTAACAACATCATACAGTTCAGACTGGCAGACTGGCAATCCTTACTTCACTCAGCAATACATCAAAGGCACCTATTTCATACACCACCTTTACAAACTTAACCAATTTCAACAAAACTCAGGGGTATCGTGTCCCAATCAGTGTGTTGGCAGCAGGGATGAAGTCAGCCAAGCTCCTTAATTACTATCAAATGGCTCCTACCTGCATTACACATACATGTAGAAAAACAATTAAGTACTTTCCTCGGTGGTCATTACTGATAATGACCAGGCAATGCCACAGAGACCCAGACTGCGTCTGAGCAGCCACAGTCCCAGAATAATGTCCATGTTTTTGGAGAAAACACAGTGCTTTATATATCCTATACAACAACAAGAAAAAGCATGTGGATTTTTTTTTTATACCCTTAGTATGCAAAAAATCACATTAGGAGATAATTTGCACAAAAACCTAAGGAATAGTTACAGATAAAGTAAAGTGGTGCCAGGGAATCTGCTCACAGTTCCATTTTCCATTTTTTCCAGTCAGTCCTAATCTCCTTTTCTTCAATTTCTCCCCAGGTCAGAGATGAATGCCTGTCAATTCTCACAAGTAAAAAGCCTTTTCTTCCTGAGGCAAGTTTCAATTCAAAGAGCACATGGCTAATCTACATATGTGAAGGTCATGGCACTTTAGTGAAAGAGGTTAAATTTGGAACAGCTCACATAGGGGGTTGATATAAACATCTTGGATTAGTGCCCAATAAGAGAGAGTGCTGAAAAGCAATAGATGGCTTCTGGCAGCAGCAAAAAAAAACAGCAACACAGCTGACCATGAGATTCATTCAGATTATCTCACAACCCAGGTTTCCTACTGTTCACCTACTAACTAAATGTGCCCTTTCTTTCCCATGCACAGAACAAATAACTAATTATAAAGAAACAATGGATGATGATTGCAAGTTTTCATTGAAAAGGACATTCTATAAATACAAACCAGATGTTATCTTTTTTTAAAAATTGGCTAAATTCTAGTGAGAAGTCTGTCAACTGGTGGATGAGTAGTTTATACCTTCTGTGCATTCATTTTTTTTTAAAACCATACCCGTGCAGTTTGGTTGCCATAATTCCAGACGCTTCGCGTCCTGAAATGGGTATTCTTGCATTACAAGTTTTATATTAGATTCTGATCATCTCATATTAAAATAGCAAATCTGATGCAAATTTAAAGTAAAACTGCCATTTCAATTTTGCATCACAATGAACACTTATTGTTAAGCTCAAGTTCCAGTTCAGTTTTTTTGCCATGCAACTGTACACATGTACACCGTCAAACAAAACAGCATTCCTCTGGACTAAGGTGCATAACAGTACATATAACTCACACACATAGCATGAAGTAATATTACAAGTAAATTAATAAAAAGGAGCATTTACAGACAGCACAAGTAAACAGTGTAACATTACTAACACTTCATATGTGATAAGACCTGAGTGGTGTCAAGGTGTTCAGTGGTCTTGCGGCTTGGGAGAAGAAGCTGCTCCCATCCCAACAGTTCTTGTCTTAATGTTACGACAGCTCTGCTTGATGGTAACAGGGTCAAAAGATTGTTGTATGGATGTGAGGAATCACTGACAATGCTATGGGCCCTGTGTACACAGCTCCCTTGATAAATGTATATGATGGGTGGAAGTGAGACCCTGATGATCCTCTCAGCGGTCCTCACAAGCCTTGGTAGGCACCTGCATTCAGATGGTGATGCAGCTGATCAGGACACTCTCAATGGTGCTCCTGTAACAATTAGTTAAAATTTGGGAGGAGGTGGGGTTGGAAGAGCCTCACTTGCCTGAATCTTTTCAGGAAGTGGAGACACTGCTGTGCTTTTCTGTCCTGGTATCGACAGACCAGGTGAGGCTATCGATTATGTGCACTTCCACAAACACGATGCTCCTATCTATCTCCACAGAGAAGCAGTGCACGTGTAGTGAGGAGAGGTCAGCCTGCACCTTCCTAAAGTCCACCATCATGTCTTTGGTCTTGTCCACGTTGAGACTCAAGTTCTTGTGCTTGCACCATTCTATCAGCTGCTCTACCTCCTCTCTGTACGCTGTGCCATCAGCGAACTTGACAATTTGGTTTGAACTGGATCTAGCAGTGCAGTCATGTGTCAGAAGCGTGACAGCAGCGGGCTGAGCACGCAGCCCTGGGGATCACTACTGTCAGCGTGATGGAGCTAGAGACATTTCTGCCAACACAGAGTGACCAAGTCCAGGATCCAGTCACAGACAGAGGTGTTGAGAACCAACGAGGACAATTTACCCACCAGCTTCTGAGGGATGACTGCATTAAATACTGAGCTGAAATTGATAATCATCATCCTGGCATATGAGGCACCATTTTCCAGGTAGGACAGGACAGAGTGGAGTGTAGAAGCTTATTTCAAATAACACATTGTTAAATTACCTTGCGCTTTACAAAGTACAAACAGAAATTAAGATTCAATTATCAGAAACAGACTGTTTTACAGATACACATGTCCTAGGAAAAAAGTTAATATAGCTGTGTCAGTTTACTGAATCTGTTCTATTTATTTAAAAAAAACTATTTGCCAGGCAGTTTATGTTCTTATTAACAAACAGGGTACTATATTTTGGCCAAGATCATACACCACAATAAAATTCATGTTACATTCAAATAATCCCGTGTTGGTCGCTCAGGCTTCCAGACCCACAGCCATCCCAGTTTCATTCTAATCAACACTAAGTAAATTCTACACGTTCACTGGACTTAAACACAAGTGAAATAGCAATTCCACAAAATGTATTTCACACCCAATATTACAAAATTACCACAGAGAATCAAACAAACACCTGAATATATTATACTTAAATCCAAACAGGTAGGCACCAAAAATTACATCATGCCCTGAATGTCAAAAATGAATGAATTTTTAATTGCTCCAGTACCAACAGGGAAATATGAATTTCCATTCCAATACTTCTGAGACATCTCAAAATTCACACAGCAGCAACTTTCAGAAGTTAAAATATCAATATTTATTTCAATTTGCATTTCCTACTCTTGCATCCAACTTAAAATTTTGGAATTTTGGTAACAAACCAAAACAAAATGCTGGTAACTGTAAAGCTGAATAAAACACCATGAGAGCAAATTGACAAGCTATTTTTGTTTCATAAACAAATTTAAAAATCAACTACTAAAAACGTGCATTTTGTACCATCAAATGGTATAACTCCTGAAAGTTCCAAACACATCATAAAACACTCAAAGTTGAAGCTCAAATGTTATAATATAGCATATATGCAGAAAAGTCTGTCACACTAGTAACCAAAGTAAATGTCAGTACAGCTTTTTTTTGCTGCTTTTATTACACAATATTTGGATATCATGCAATAAGCAGATCCGAACTACTAGTGGCAAGCTATCAAAATAACACTATTTTGATAGAGTAAAAGATGACAGGCCACTAAAAAAACATATTACTTTTTGAATAATATTCATTTGAAAATATTCAGACACTTACAATATCCTATTAATTCAGAAAATCATTTTGATTTAAATAACTGGGATAAGACAGATCAGATGAAGCAATGGGAACAGTACCAATTATTGAAACCGCTAGATTAAAACAACTGAGAACACTTAAGTGGTTCTTAACTTGAAACAGCACACTACTTAGGATTTGTATTTTTGCAAACATACCAAATTTAATTATTTACCTTTAAGACATTATTTTGGAAAACATTTCTGACATGAAGCAATTTTTGCAAGAATGAAAAATAAGCAAAATGGACAAATTTATATATCTGGTTCATAAATGGGCTTTGAATTAATATCTTCAAACAATTCCTCAGAACAAATTGTTAATTAATTTACCATCTTCATCTCCAATGAGCTAAATTTTATCTCATCTAAATTAGCACCAAGTGTACTTGCACCCACACCCACCAAGACATGACAAAGACAGAATTCTCAGCAAAACATGATGCAATAATTTAACTTGAAAAGCCATTAAATCCCTTGCTCTATGTCTACTTTTCTTCTCCCAACATTTATAACATATGATTTACAACTTACCATTACAAATGGTGAAATTTTAACTTGTTAAAGTTGTATCTATAGCAATTGAAACTTTTCAAACATTTCCAAATTTAAAGATCATTCTTGTGACCCAGTAACAAGAGCTAAAGTGCAGAACACCAAAGTTCCTAGCAGACAGTGACTGGTTTAAATCCAAAAGTCAAATGAATCTCACATGCTCCCTGCATTTGCTAATTATCAAATAAAGTGCCATATTTCAAAAGAGCTAAAAATAAAACACAACTTGCTCAATTGCTTAAGACAGACCTCTAGCCAGCTCACAACAGAACACTATCATTATTTGGGCTAGCAAAACCTGCTCCACAACCTGAATTCCTTGCACCACCAATGAAACATTCCCACAACCTATGAACTCAGTTTCAAGGCGCTTCGTCTCATGTGATCGATATGTATTGCTTATTTATCATTATTTCTTTCTTTTTGTTTTTGTGCAATTTATTATCTTTTGCACACTGGTTGGTGCGGTATTTCATTGATTCTATTATAGTTATCCTATAATGGATTTATCGAGTATTCCTGCAAGAAAACTCGATAAGGTTGTATATGGTGACATGTACTTTGATAGTAAATTTACTCTGAATGAAAAAACACAACAGTATAGAAGAAATGTAAAAATGCGTTATCATAATAACTGTTAACAGCATTTTCTTTTTAGTACAATGTATCTTGATAGTATTGATAGGTGTGGGGCAAGAGGGAGCAGGGAAGAAGTAGAGATGCTTTCACCAGAAACACTTTGGTGTTGGCTGTGACTCCATGTTAGTACACCTGGTTTCAGATTCCTTTCTGAGAACAAGCACATGAATTACAAAGAAAGATTGAGGGAATGATACTTTGTTAACAGACCATTTTTACAGATGAACATCACAAAACAACTGAAAGTTGTCCTGTTTTGAACTCCATACAGATTAGCATGCCCCCATTTTAAATATGGAAAGAGTTTTGATAACCATATTAAAATACCTAATGCTACAGTTGAACACTGAAGTTTTCCTCATGTGTAAAGGCATGAAAAATACTTTTAAATGCTGATTTTTAAAACAAATCTTCTGCATTAACAGCAATTATCCATGACAAATAGATCCAAGCTGTTGCAACACACTGAACAAAAAAAACAAATCACAAACCAATTTACATTAAATTTAGTTTATATCAACAATATTAGTCAGGTAGATCGAACACAAGATGCTAGTTCAGTTTACTACTATGAAAAAATATGAACTTATAAGCTGAAAATCTCAATTCTCCATACTAAACAGGGAAGATTTTTCCTACCTACATACCCATCCCAAACCAACGATAGTCAAAAGTGAAGCCACCAATATTATTCATCCATTCCACTGATGCCCATTAAGGTCACACAAGAGCAGCTGCTAGCACCAAAGGAAGATTTACTATCTTCAATTAAAGCAAAAATAAAAACACCATAAATTTAACACAAAGAAACTACCAGATAAAAGTATTTTCAATCTGCATTGTATACAATAATGAATCCAAATTTGCAATATTCAAAATTCAAAAGTCATACATACATCAATGGAAATTATTTGAAAAAGGTGTAAGTAAAATTATTCTTTTGGCATTAATCACAATTCCATATCCTTGAAACATGTTGGCTCAGAACTTTCTGACACTGTCAGCAGTCGCTGCTAATCTGCACGACAAAAAATGATTTTACCCTTGCAGGTTCACCATTAACTTCCTGCAAAGTGTCAACAAGTCCTTAATTTCAAGGCCCTGAAAAATATGGCCTTGCACGCATAAATGCCATCATGCAAAGGTAGGAGCGTGGTGCGGGTGAAGGAAAAATGTTCCATCCTATAAACAAATGGAAAGCAGTACTGCTAAGCTGCTCCTCTGAATTTCTCAACTGAAAAACCATAAAAACAAAGCAGTTCCAAATCCAGCAGGGAAAAAAAAACAAATTTTAAACACTTATCTAGACTCAAAAAAAATCTGCCTAACCCACTGATCCTTTATTTGAATAGATAGGACAACTACAATGGAGAAAGTGTACTTCCAACCAGGTCTGAAATAATGGAAACTTTCAGGTAATTTCCCAATTTAATATGCTAGAAAATTTCCTCACCTTTGCATTTTGCCAATGTTGGTACACCATCTGTAAAGGACATTGAAAACAAAAATGGCCTTGCTAATTTAGGATTTCTCCATTTGTGAATAAGAATCTCAAACTTAGTGGTACAAAAGTGGGAAAAATACCTTCAATTCCACCCGGAAAAAAAAAAAACAATAATTAAATTGGTTTAGATAATTCAACAATTCACAAACACACAAGGAAGGTATTTAAATTTTGTTTGGAAGTGGAACAATAAACTAAAAAATAGACTAATGAATCTTATCCTTTTATATAGTTTAAGAGACAGTTTACAAGGATGTTGCTGGGACTTGAGAAACTGAGTAACAGAGAAAGGTTAAATAGGTTAGGACTTTATTCCCTGGAGTGTAGAAGAATGGGGGGAGACTTAATAGAGGTATATAAAATGATGATGGGTATAGACAGAGTGAATGCAAGCAGGCTTTTTCCACTGAGGCTAGGGGAGAAAAAAAAGAGGACATGGGTTAAGGGTGAAGGGGAAAGTTTGAAGGGAACATGGGGGGGCTTCTTCACACAGAGAGTGGTGGGAGGGTGGAATGAGCTGCCAGATGAAGTGGTAAATGCGGGCTCACTTTTAACATTTAAGAAAAACTTGGACAGGTACATGGATGAGAGCTGTATGGAGGGATATGGTCCAGGTGCAGGTCAGTGGGACTAGGCAGAAAAATGGTTCAGCAAAGCCAAGAAGGAATGAAGGGCCTGTTTCTGTGCTGTAATGTTCTATGGTTCTAAGCAATAATTCTGAATTGATTTCTACTAAATTAACCAATTCAATAGCAGTCCCAACCAAATAACAGAGAACAAGCAAGAAGAACATAAATGGCTATAATAAATAATAGGGCGAATGAAAATAAAATAAAACTAACACAGCCCAAGATATCCTGTTCTTTTTTTTTCCATCCCACTTATGGCCAGCAACCCCTCATCCACTTTTATTAATTTCTAAAAAATTAGCAGAAAAATTGCCTCCACGCAAAATTTAAGCGCCTTGAAACATTGAGATACTCATTCAAATCTACCTACAGTTTGAGAATACAAATTTAGTTAACAAATGTGGAATAAAAATAACTATAAAAGTATCAGGTGATATAAAATGAGAACATGTCTGTGACCATATCTCTTAGAGAAGAAAATCTTATGTCCTTTTAATTTTAACCCTTTTCAAATTGGACTCCAAAGCCACTCAGTTATTGAGAAAACAATGTGAAGTACATTATAAGCAAGGGTCCAGCAAGTCCAGCAAACATACCAAGCCAATAAAGTCCTTCTCACTAATTTTGGGAGATCAATGCTTAAACTTAAGAGTTGTTCTATAAACTAATTAAGTACCTGGTCACAGCATGGCAGAAACAATCTAGAGGAGACAGCCCCAATAGTCATTAATGTTGGTACCACGAAACCATGGAACAGCAAATGAAGCATTAAGTCAACCTCCTGAATGATGACTTTATTCCCTCAAATGATGACTTAATATTCTTCATGCCAATTCCCAAATGGAAAAAGCAGACAACATATTTAGTGGGGGATAAACTGGTCAATTCCCAAGAATGACACTGTAGAACTGATTAAGATGTCCAAATTTAGAATAATACAATTTCCAGACTGGCCCAGATGCAGGTGATGTAAAGATTAACTCAAAACAAGTCTGCAACTTAGCTTCCAACTTGTTGCAATGCACTTGCCATGAGTTAAAGCAATCGATTTACAGGAATACCAAGCTGCTGAAGCTCCAACACATTCATAAACAGCGGAAGAAGCAAGCAATGGCAGAATGCACCTTCTGTATTAACACCACAGGTTATACTCCAGTCCTGTCATATCCAGTCATGAATCATGGTTAGCATTTAAACAACTAACATGAGATCCCATGAACTGCAATATATTTGTTAATTATGGGGATCAAATATTCTAGTAGAAAACACCAAAGTATTTCCAACCCTCTCCAGTCAGTCAAACGAATAATCCATTTTGGCCTCTCAGCCAGTAATCCCCATAGAAAAAGAAGCCAGCCTCCAGCCAATCAATTTACACAACGTCAAAGAAACTGTTGAGCACACTGCATAAAGCAGAGGTTGTGGACAGTGATACAATCCTGGCTCTGGTGCTGGACAGGAGCTTGACTAAGTGTAAGGTGACAGTGCCAATCTATTTAACAATCTGAGGAAAATTTCCAAGTAGGTCTTAGCAACAAAGGACAAGTACAATATAGCCCATTTTATTACCAACAAAATTGATGAATGGCATTGTCAAACTATAGTTGATCATCAATAATTTGTTCAGCAATATTCAAGTTTTGGTTCGATCAGACAAACCTCAAAATACAGTGGATTCCAGTTAATTTGGTCAAAGGTTAATCAAGGTTGCCATTTTCTTAAAGAACAAAAGCTCATTCAGAAAATAGCCAGGATTCCCTTTGTTTATTTGGGACACTATGCCACTTAATTGAGCAGGAAACTATTGCCGAAAAGTTTCCAACTAGTATCAGTCGTGTGCACTTACGTGGCTGTTAAGATACTACACCATGCTTAGAGTGAACAGTTTTTAAAATAGTGTTAATTGCATGTGCTGGTGTTCAAAAAGCAGTGATATTTGTCACCAATAATTGGCGAGAAATTAAGCAAAATGTCAGAAATGGCCAGGAGTGAAAATGAAACATTTCACTTCAACAAATTAGAAAGTACGAAAAATTTGAAGGCATTGACAATCATCTTGAATGTAACACTGAAAATGAAGATTTGGAGAATGAATTCATCAGAAGCATTGTATGAAGACAGTCCATTATCTGCATTGATTTTGTTCATTTACAGTCAAAAGAGCACACCATCGTACACTGGATTAATTCCTCCATCCATAACTATTAGAAACTAATATACACATTTACAGCACTTTTATTGTATTGTTAAGAGTTCTAATTTGTTTTGTACTTCACTTAAATACATAACTTGTTACTTCATTAAAATGGAGTTTGTCTTTTTTTTAAATATAACTATTTCTATTAAGCTATGAAACTCCAACTAACTGGCCAAAATGTACTAGCCCTGTTGTGTCCCAATTAACCAGAATACACACTGCATTATAATTCTGGTCAAGACAAAAGAGCCAAATCCACCACTGAACAAGATCTTACTGGATTAGCCATATAAATGCCTCAGCAATAAATGCGTGTCCGACTCTGGGTACTCTAGCTAGTGAAACACAAACTGCCTCCCCCAAAGCCTGCTATTATCAACACATGTCAGGATGATCAAAGAATCCTCTCCAACAGCTAATAGACTGCAATGTCATAGCTCAAATGCAACTCAGAATAAGGTGGCCTCTTAAAAAAACTGCACACAGGTACAATTGTTAATATACATACCATCAACGTGTTTTGTAGCAACTACATTGATTCTTCCCAAATCTGCAATCTTAAGAGGCTGGAGCGATACAGAAACAGGTGCATGAAAAAGCCGATGAGATCTCCCTCTAAGTCAGGGGTGTCAAACTCATTTTAGGTCATGGGCCGAATTGAGCAAAATGCAGCTTCATGCGGGCCGGATCAGTCGGACGCGTGCAAATGCAGCTTTCGTTGCCTCCGTTTTTTCAGCCTGCTCTCATGTGTCTCAGTCTCTGCTATAACTACAAAGTGTTTCACTTTACAAATTCCGTTTCTTATGAAGAAGACTGCCGAATAAACACTAAAAACCCTGAAAACCCGCTACCTGAATAAACTCAGCATTAGCCATATCATACGCCATAGGCGCTTCGATTACTGGGGCCAGCTTTAATAGTAATTAGATATTATCTCGCGGGCCAAAGATAATTCCACCGCGGGCCGGATTTGGCCCGCGGGCCTTGAGTTTGACATATATGCTCTAAGTTATGCACCATAACAACTTGCAAGTTTGTGTTCCACACATTACTCAATAAAGATTTTGGTTCTCATCTTAAGATACTTTGAGATCTGTAAAGTACAGACTACAATAATTCAAGGTGCTAGTTCATTTTTTAAAAATTAAGATACAGCACAGAATAGGCCCTTCCAGTCCTTCAAGCCTTGCCGTCCAACAAACCCAGATTTAAACCTAGCCTAATCATATGACAACTATGACCAATTACCCTACCAAACGGTACATTGTTGAACTGCGGGAGGAAACCCATGTGGTCACTGGAAGAACATACAAACTCTTCACACACAGCAATGTGAATTGAACCTGGGTCATGGATACTGTTAAGTGTTGTGCTAATCACTGTGCTACCGTGCCTCCCCAATTTACAATGACATTTAGGGATGAGTACCATATGCTGAGAATGCCCAGATCTTGCACTAAAATAAAATGTTGCTATCAATAGGCAATGTTATGTGGAGCATTATCCCCTCATGAATGTTTCCTTTTTCATTCATTTTCAGCTGTACTTTCTTTCCAATGAAAGAGGAAAGAAAAGCTCAACCAATCTGAATCAGCCAAACTTCCCACCTTTTGCACCAGTATGAAATCAAAGCCACTTCAGAAGATAGTGATAATTTAGAAGAACACTCAACATTAGAAAGGGGGGGGGGGGGGGGGAAATCACAACTCAACTTTGCAGAAGAAAACTCCTGCATACCCAACTATATACAAAAAAATCCTTTTTGGTGTTGAACAATCATAACAGCATAATAATGAAAACATTTTCTCTGGAAGCTAATGATTTTTGATTTGTCAGTCAATTTATGAGGTGTCAATCTAAGGAAATGTAGTTTCCTCACTTTTAAAGACTCCGTTTAAATACATTCCCTTTGCAAGGAAACATTCTCCTATGTCATACCAGTGGGCATGCTCATTTAATTTGCTAATATGTTTAGTTCATCATAGGAGCATCAGATAAATTTACAATAATTCACAATAATGTCACTTCAACATAATTTTTCTGGAAGGAGTTTCTGACTACCATTCACCAGATAGATGTTTCGAGTACTACACCACCAGCTGAAGCAAATCTCAGTAGGGACCAAATCTTCAACCAAGATTAGCCTCTCAAAAATGAACCCAAACCAAACAAGTGAATGAGTCATTGTCCTGATCAGCATGAATCAAATCCCAAGGTGAAACAGTTACCAAATGGGCCATGAGGTGAAACTCATTTCCAGCAACAACAAAAAAATTATACTTCCTTGAGAAGTTAAGGTATATTAACATGCAAATGCAATACAAGTACAGGAATACAAGGCAGCTTTAAGCAAATGGAGTGGTCAATTTTTACAGTATCTACTTAGCACGACCAACTAAGCCTATTAAAACACGTCTTAAAGCATCAGAATTTTCCTTCAACAGATCTTTTGGTGAAAGAGAGAGAAAAAAAACAAGCCAGGTATGTCACTTTGAACTAGATCATTAAATTAAAAGGCATGACGAGCAGTTCATGCTTTGCTGTTCTGCCATTTTATTGGTGTTCTTTCTGCTTCACAGAACTTGCACAAGATCATTCCTTTCACAATAATGTCAGGACAGCATAAATTATATAATTCCCTAAATTTAAAACCATTTGAACCCTAGTTCCTCATACGGGGAAAAAGGTGTAGCTTTTGGTCTCAAGGAACACACAAGCAAGCCAAATCCATGAACTAACCAACCCATCAATATCCATTTCTGTCATATGCCACCTAAGTAACCTAAAAATATTCCATCACTTTTTCCAATCTTGTTTTCCAAAAATGTTATTTTTTGGGGCAAGATGCTAGATGTGGCAAATGAAGGATTCCTTTTGTATCCCCCACATTAAAATGCAGCTAGTAAAACAAGCTTAGGCAGAGTAACTTGAATTTATTATGGAGCAAGAGACTGCAGATGCTGGAATCTGGAGAAACAAAATTTGCTGGAAGATAGTTCTGATGCAGTGTTTCAACCTTTCCTTCCACAGATGTTGCTTGACCCACCAAGTTCTTCCACCTGAATTTACTGTGCCATGACAAGCAGTCTTTTGATTACTTCCAAATGCTTGAAGTTCAGCAAAATAAAACACATCGGAAACCTAATCTCGCCTCCTCGCCTGAAGCAGGTGGTAAAAAATAACAGTCCACCTTCTCTCTAGCCAACATCTCCAACAGCTCACTAAGCAATGGAGGAGACAAGGAGGACTACTTTGGTGACAAAGTAATCTGGGTTCTGTATTCTACAGTGATAAATCCCTGGCTGTGCAGTTCAGTCTTAAAACACTCAAGCAGCACTTCCATCTAATTTATTGACATTGCAGTGTACAAGGTCAATGGTACCACATCAGTTAACAACTATAATGTTGTATTTCCAGACTTGACCACACCATCTGACAAATGCCTGAAAATTCCCTAAAAGACTACCACTACTCCCCCTGAAAACTCTACACCACATATGGTAATTTCAGGAAAATAAAAAGACATTTAGGCCAAGGCAAAGAACATTTATTAAATTTTAACACCTCATTCTTTTTTTATATTTTCCATGAGTCCCATTGCTCTCCGTTGTCTTCTTCCACGCTTCCTTTACATTTTCCCTTCTGATCCTGAAGGATCTGTCCTCAGCTTCATCGTCCTGCATCTCACTGCTTTCCAACATAACAGCCTTCCACCACCTTCAGCTTACCAATTCCCAGTAACTTAAAATGCATTTAATCAAAGACATTAACCATTACTTACTCCACAGTTGCTGTAGGATCTGTATAAATTTAGTTTTTATAATCTGTGGAAAAAATGTTCTGATGCACCTCATGCATAAACATACATAATTATGATGACACAACAGCTCAGCCTATTAGACTTCTAAGACCATAGAATTATGCACTTCTATTTATGCTTATTCTCTCCCAAAACCTACACCACAGTCTTAATTATACCCAAATAGGGATAAAAACAGTAACCCAGAAACCTAACCAAGAGGTCAATCATCCTGTGCTTTTCTCACACACCTCCTAGTGGCCAATGCTGGAACCAGTTTTCCAAATTGGTTTACTTACAGGATACAGAAAGAAAAAAAAGCAGCAGAGGCTTTCAAAAATGTTTGTTTGTTGTTCAAACAAATTACAGAAGACAGCAGAGTCATACAAGACATAGCCAATAGTTACACACCAGAAACCAGTACAACTGCACCATGAACGGTCCCAAGCCTGGCTTTGAAAAAGAGGGTTGGGCATGGGACTAACAACCCTATTCCTTTTTTTTAAAAAGTGTTATAGAAACACCTAAAGTTTCAAAGACCTCATCCCTAGGAGATAAAAAGATACACAAAGAAAATGGGCTACACCTAGGGACAACTTGAAAGACAGGACTCTGGCGAGCTACTGTCAACAGTCTATGCCCCAGTAGGGATTACGGTCTCAAAGCAGTTTTTAGCCAAAAATTCCATCTTTTCTTACTCCAATGAGAAATTTCCCCAAATATAACAGTTATAATTAAGAATGCAAGCCAACATTGTTAAAATATTCCCCTTAGATGCACACAATCAAAATTAATGCAGCATAATTATTTCAGATGCCTGTTATGAAGCAATTTCTTCCAATACTTTGAAAAGTCTATACTTCAATTAGATCTGTGATAATGGCACACATTTTAATCCTAATTATAGATAGAGTACCTGAACTAGGGAACACATTATTCAGTTGTTTCTGGAAAGACTTAAAAAGCAACAAATTTGCAACTTTTGTTATGTAATTAATTGGAAATGTCCAGACTTCAAAACAAGCCCTTCAACTAGATTACTGCTTTCAACCTAGTTCAGTCAGATGCACTGGTTTAAGAACAACAAAAAAATCACAATTAAGCTTCTGTACCCTAATGTGTTCTTTTCTGATATAAACAGAGCAAGTGAACAACATTTGATAGTATGATTTTGCATTACCAATTTGTTAATCTTCCTTTCCAAAAAAATTACATTTACATTATAAGCAAGATCCTAGTGGCATGTAGATAAATGATTAATTTGTATATTTGAAAAAAATTGTTTATAGTTTTAAAGTACTCTTCCATGAAGATACACATTCAATCGCAGGTACCTCCCTCCATTGCTACTTGATTGACAGTCTCATGTTAAACACTGGAAAGACAGACTCCTACTGTAAAGAATGAATTACAGCTTAATTTTCTTTTTAAATCCTTGTCCTCTTCCCTCATGCAGGGCAACATACTACAAGCAACAGTCACTCTTCAACATCTGTCAGAAATACTGTAATTTAAAGACGATGTGCAAGTCAAACAATTACTGAGGAAGTCATCACAATATCTTAGCCTACTGAATCCTCACTGACTTTCAGCTTTCAGTTACAAATTGAAATCACTCATGGCACTAAGTTACAAACAATATTTTGTAACTACATGTAACTTTGTAATTATATTCTAAACAGTATTCAACAGGAACTAATTTTAATACTTCTATCTACACTACTGGATAACCACACAGTGAGAAATGAATCGCTCCAGAACATTCAAGAAAATACAAAATTAAAATTGTTATATACTTGGCATTACAATAATGGATGTGGAATCAAAAACATCTATAGGTGTATTTATAATTGCTAAACAATCTGCATGCAATATTTAGGACTGTTTTGAACTACTACAAAGGAACCTTTTTAGTACTGAATATATAATTTCATGAACTACTCTAATTTACCTATAATCAATAAGCTTATAAACATTTAAATTCTTCAGTTATGAAGAACAGGTTTTGAAACATACGGAACAATCTAAGGCTGTTACATGAAATTACTAATGTTTATAATTAACACTTGATTTTACTAAATTTGCACAAGCTGTTGTTTATTGCAGAAGGTTATAAATATTTTTTCAACAGCTTGATTTGAAACAAATTAATTTTGTTCTGATATCTACCATTCCTGAAAGCGGTTAAATTAAAAATAATTTAACTGATTTTATTACTAGTGAAACAAAAGTACAATGCCATCCCTTTAAAAAAGGTTTTGAAATACAGGAGAGGAGGGATCTTTATCTAAGAGGTGTGTGGATTTGCAGTGGGAAAGGTGCTGGCTGTGGATTTGTGATTGTAACGCTCAACAACTTGTATTTACATCAGCACTGATAAATGCCCAGTGGTGAGTGTGAGAGCCAATCAGATGGCAGATTAGATGTCAACTCGGAGGCAGCTGTCTGGAGACTCGATTCCAGGCCTTTTACCTCCACAATTCAAATTGCAAACCTTGCAAAATAAGTTGTGAAGAGTCGAGTGCGAACTGAATGGAGCTGCCAGTTTTCACACATCACGAACCAGAAACAACCTGAGCAGGCTAAAGGGCAAAAATACTGCACACAGACACACAGAGAAAAGGGTGGGGTCAACAAAAAGACAGCTGTTTGAAATAATAGAGAAAATTTAGCAGGTTTATTTAAGAAAGATGTAACAAGAGGATTTCCTTTCCACCATCTCACAAGCAGCGGAGTAGATGTCTAGGTCGTTCATTTTGGGGAATGAGGGGGTAAATTAAGCACGATACACCGACGCCCCTGCAGAAGGGGTTTACATCAAAACCCGGGGCAGAGTCACCAAAACTTCCTAGCAGACAGCAAGGGCCCAGTCCCCGACCATCAGCTCCTTTCTAATGTCCTCCAACACCGACACTCTCGCACTCACACCAAGGCCACCTTTACCTGTGCCCTGCCCAGAGCCTGAGCCGTGCTACCGGGACTCATAGCCGGGTGGCTGCGGGTTTGTCCAGCTGCCGCTCCGCCGCCGCCACCTCCTGCCCAGGCTTGGCTGCTCCCTACTCCGTACTGAGAACCCATGTCGCTCCCTTTGAGCGAGGCCTGCGAAGCACCGGGGTTGCTGTAGTCCGGGAAGCCGTATCCCCTCATGGGGCTAGGGGAGGTCAGGAGCTGGTTGAGGGTTGGCGTGGCTCCCGAATGCTGGCTCTGACCGGAGTAGCGCTGAAAGGCCCCGGCCAAGGGCGGCTGCTGTTGCTGCGGCGGTGGCTGCTGCTTGCCGGAGTGATGGTGGTGGTGGTGCCCACTGCCGCTGTTGCTACCTCCCATGCTGTTCGCCCTGGGCGAGCTCATCATGCCGTAGCCGGGGCTGCCGTAGGGTGGCCTGTAGCCCGAGTAGTTATTGTAGTTGTTGGAGTAGCCGTCGTGCGAGTTGTGCAGCGGGCTGGCGCTCAGTTCCAGGTTGGTGGAAGGGTGAACGCCGAGCCCGGGGCTTTGTTGTCCGCCATGTTGATCGAAGTAAGGGCCGGGCCCGGGGCCTGCTCCTGCCGCCGTCGCCGGCCCCGCTCGGTAGTAATTATAGTCGGCAACGCCCGCCTGGTTGTTTGGTCCCGCGGCTGCCGGGTGTTCGTACCTCTGGTCACCCATTTTGAGCAGCTCGTCGTCGGCCTTGTGACTGTTGCCGTTGCCCTGGCTATCGGCGGTTAAGAGGCTGTTGTTGTCTTTGCCGCCGCCACCTCCATGTTGAGTGTCTGCGCCGCCGCTTCCTTCTCCTTGGTGATGGGGGGCGAGCAACAACTCAGCACCGCTCGCCTTCACTTTGTGATTTGGAATTATCCCCGCCTCGCCGGCGGCCGAAGAAGACGACGACGACGAGGAGGAGGAGGCGGTGGATGCCGAGGAAGGCGAGGCCGAGGCGGGTTCTTTGTGCGCCGGCTCGGGGTTCGGGTTGAGGCTGGGGTTGGACCCCGAGCCTCCAGCTGCGCCGCCGCCGCCGCCACTGTTGTTGTTAGCCGGGCCTGAGGAGTTGGCCATGTTGAGCTCGCCGTGGTGCTGCTGCTGCTGGAGGTGGTGGTGAAGGTGGTGGTGGTGATGGTGGTGACGGGGATGGTGATGATGATCAACGCTGTTGAGATTCAAGCCGCCGCCGCCGCCGCCGTCACCACTGGAATCTCCGGGCAGTCCTCCTCCCGCAGCCGGAGTGGGAGCCGCCGGCTTTCCGTTGTTGATGGTGTCGGGGTCGCGGCTGCCGGGGCTACCGCCGCCGCTGTTACTGTTGGCCGGAGCTGCTGCTACTTGAGCGGCCATGATCATCTCTGAGAGAGAATCAGGCAGAGAGGGAGAGCGAGAGAGGAGGGAGAAACACACAGACACGTCTGCTTCTTCTCTTCCTTTTACACCCGATCATTAAATATTATTAAAAAGGGGAAAAAAACTCGTCCTCCTCCAGATTGAAAGCAAGAGAGAAGGGGAAAAAAGGCTCAGGCTTTCTTTTGTTGCATGGGTGATTATTATAATATATTACATTGTTTTCCTCTTCCTATTTTTGTTAAATAGATAGGAAACTTTCTCCAAATCTGTTTTAAAAATCAAACTTTCCTTTCCTCTCTAACCCGGATATGGGTAAATACATGTCTAGCTGAGCCTCTGGCCCAGCATGGCATGAGCACTCCAACAACTATTATCCATTCGTCTTATTATTACACATCAACTCGAAAACACGGGCTGGAGCATACTACTCTCACTCATGCATACAATAAGCTATTTAAACATATTAATCTTTAAATACATTTTTAAACTTTCATTTACTTAGCAGAATTTTAATTTTTATTTCAGACAAAACGTGCAACATCTACATTCTATTGAAATTGATACTGAACAGTTAAATATAATGATCAATAAGATCTCGTTTCAATTCTCATTATATTAGAAATAATCTTTGTTCCATTGTCTGTAATAACAATAAAATTAACTCGTTCATTTTTGTTTATGTAATCTTGCATAAAAATTCAATTTATTGTTAATATAAATATTTTTCTACGCTGAATGCAGCTGAGTCAAAGCTTTGGCTATCTACCAAGCCAAAGTGCACAATTACCTTCAACAACTTTAAAACTTGGTTTCCAAATTCGAAAACACCAGCATAATTATTAATGTATTAATAATGATACACCCTGCTAAGATTTATTTATATGCAAGCCCATTTTAATATTTTTTAACATCCAACCAAAATTATACTCATTCTATTAATTGTTGAGAATGCAATTGTTAAAGTATTGTTTGGGGGGAAAAAAACTAAATTGAAGTTAATTTCTTTCGTTATTTTATTTTCCAAAAGTGGCCACCTTTTCTTTTAAATTGCGTGTGCCAGAATACTCCAGTCCAGTTCTTTGCTCTCTCCCTGCCCCGGGTTCAATCTATTTCTCTCTAGCCTCAGAGTTAGACATAATCACAGGATCACTGGATCCTTACGCTATTAACTTATACACATCTGCCAACATCCAAATCAAAACTCTGCCAGCAAAAAATATTCACCCTAAAACCACCTATCCCAGACTGATGTGGCAACTCAGATCTGAGAAAGGGGGTTAAGAAAAATCCTGCAAAAAATAGCAGGGACTATTTTCTCTAATGTGTCCTTTCCTTCAATGTAATGAACAACATTCCTAGGTTGAAGCATTCTCTGCTCTGCTCAGTGCCTATTTGCTGTTCCTCTATACTCCCTCTGGAGATCTTTTTACATTGAAAACAAATGTGAAAAATCGTTATTTTTAATCTAAAATTGCTTTATGATATATATTTCCAATTAGTTTACGCTGACACTGTAACCAATTTCAGAAGTTTTCAGTCAGATCCTAATAGTCTTTTTCATTTACTTAATGAAAGGGAGTTGCTTGCAATTGCTTCACACGCATCAATAGTTGTCAGTAAAATCAAACTGACGTCAGCCCGGGGTAAAAGATATGTCCCTTTTGTTCTCCTTTTTCTCAATTTGCAATCAAATAATCCCGACGTTTGCAAAATAAACCCTCATTGCAAATAAATTTGAAGTTTGTAATAGTGATTCAGCGTTTTTTGTGTAAAAATAAAATGGTTGTTGAAGTCTTTCTGATCTTTCTGTCTCCCAGCGTCAGTTGGGTTCAGTTATGCCGGAAGGTTAGTTGCAAATCCTGGTTGATCTGATATTCGATCAAAAGAGGCAAGGGGCAAAGAAAAAGCTTTTCTTTACTAATTGATGGGCTCATGATGCCCAGAACAGTTTTATATATGGCATTTTAAATAAGATGAGAAGCTATGCAGATTTTCAATGAAATTTAAACCAATTAATAAATAACTAGCGAGCAGTATTTTTCGGAGGGAGGAAACTAATTTCTTCAAACACCCACATTATGGTTTGTTGTCTACTTCATGCTGAAGCGCGGAAGTAAAACTGATTGCTTTGGCAGTACAAGATTTTTATAGAACTTCAAAAGAATTTAAATAGCGTTTTAAAAAAACAATTTCAAATGCAATTTAAAGCTTCAACTGTTATATTTACAATTGTAACCTGGCATCAATGTCCACAGCCCTGTCTGACATTTAAAGGGATAGTTTGAGCAAATGTTTGTACTTGAAGGTGGACTGTTTATGAAGCTAACTTGGAAGTGAATTGTTGGTAAATTATTTAGACCAATGTAAAAATAACTTTTGTTAAGATTATATTACAATGTACATAAGGGGGGAAATTTCAGTGGTAATATAAAGTGAATCTTATGCATAAGTGTAATAAGGGACCCTCTGTACCATGACAGCAGAATAATTTGTGATGCAATGAATGATTATCTTTCTGAATATTCTGCAATTTATGAGCAAATTTTATAAATTAATATATATTTGTAAAATAATGATTTAAACAAGTCTGAAACAACAAACATTTACACCAGCCCATGGTATTTTAGAAACCATGATTATAGAGTTATATAGCACAGAAACACGCCCTTCAGCCCAACTCGTCCATGCCGCCCAGGATGTCTTCCTCAGCTAGTCCTATTTGCCTTGTTTGGTTAGTATCTCTTTATACATTTCTTCATTAAGTCATTATTGCAGGATCTGAATTGGAGAGAGTCAGTAGTCTTAAATTTCTTGGTTTCAACATATCAGAGGATCTGTCCTAGGACAGCATATTAGTGACATCTCACAAAGAAGGCATGGCAGTGCTTCTACTTTCTTAGAAGTTTGAATAGATCCGGCATGTCACCAAAGGCTTTGAGAAAGTCTTCGATAGTTGCACAGGAGTGAGTATCCTAACCAGTTGCACCATGGCTGGTATGGAAACACCAATGCCCAGGAATGAAAACGGCTGCAGAAAGTGGTACATACAACTGGTCCATCATCACAAGCAGAGCCCTTTCCAACATTTACATGGAGCACTACTGCAAGAAAGCAGCACCCTTCATCCCCTACCATTCAGACCATGCACTCTTCTCACTGCTACACACCACCAGATTCAGGCATAGTTATTACCTGACAACCATCAGGCTCCTGAACCGAGATGGATAACTGCATTCACCACTACTCTGAATTGGTGTACAGACTCATTTTCAGAGAGTCTTTACAACTCATGTTCTCATTATTATGTTTAGTTGCACGTTGGTGTAGGTCAGTCTTCATTGATGTACAGTTTTTCAAAAAATTCTGTTGTATTTTACCCTGTAAATGTCTGCAAAAAACCTAAACTTAGTGGATAGTAACATAAATGTACTTTAATAATAAACTTACTTTGAACTTTGAATTTTTATCCATGTACCTTTCCAAATATCTTAAATTTTGTAATTTTACCCACCTGTACCACTTCCTCCGTCCGGCAGCTCATTTCGTATACCCATTATCTCCTGTCTGTAAGAAGTCCCCTTTAAATCCTCAGCTTTCATCTGAAAATGTTTTAATGTTAAATTTTAACTTTAAATTTATGTTTTAAAAGTGTAAAATGAAAAATAAACAATGTATCTTGTAAGGAAAAAATGTGAGCTCTGTAAACATGTACGAAATATTTATGTAATGCATCACATTTATAAATTTATATAACATTTCCTGAACCTGTTGTTTACAATATTTATACTGTATCTGTATCCCAAGGTGTTTCACAGAGACAAAATTTGATTGAGGGAATGCAGACAGTTTTTAGTTGAAGAAACAGGTTTTAAGAAATGGCTTGAGTATTACAGATTGATAGAAAAGCTTGCTGATTTAGCAGAGGAATCCAAAAGATTAGGTCCACAGTCCACTGACCATTACCAGCAATTGCGGGGAGTGGAGAATAGAAATACACATTGGAGGTCACATTGAAGGACCACCGAGGACTTGGACAATGGGAGTTCTTCAAAGGCTCTACAGAAAGTGGAAGGATTTGAACTTAACAGTAAATTTTAACTTTTGTGTATTCTTTCGTGTCTTAATGAATGTATGAGACAGCATCAAATAAATCCAATAGATAGTTTGTAGGGTATCCTAAAAATAAAGCTCTATGTGCAGATTGGGTCTCTAAGCACTTGAGACAAACTGAATGTCTGTGAAACTCTTGCATTATTGAGGAGCAGGCACACCACATGACTCTGTAATCCAATCGGATCATAGCATAAACACAGACAACTATAGATAAGGAAGGATATCCATGCTTAAAAAATGCATTGCAAACTACTGTCTTTCGTTTGAAGCATTGGCAAAATAACTAAGAACAATAAATTTAATCTAATAACTTCCTGTGAGCCTTTTTGATCTTCTTACAGGTTTGATGCTGAATCAATGTTAGGGATGTTTAGTTTTGAATTTGAGCTCAGAAGGTTCTGTTACTTTGTCACACTTGGTCTACATGAACCGTTCAGATTTTGTTGCCTGCTTCAGCTGAGTTTCTCTTGGACCCGCAATTGCCTGCTATCATGCCTACCTACTTAAGTAAACTAGATGGGCTGTGAACACAAATGCTACTATTTTGTTGAAGGTGCGTTTTCCTGATTGGTATTGTAATGAAGTTTTGACACAACTGTTTCGGTTGGAACCCTGAAAGCCAAACTTGGTCAAATAAGACTCAAGCATTTTCTCTATCTTATTTTCATCGAGATATCAGCAAATGTGTATCCCATGGTAGTATAAGGAGTTGATTCAATCTCAGGTTTACTCTTTCAGATCCTGTTGAAGACGGTAGTTACTCAGAGGAGTGCTGTCAAAGACAGGAGCGTGGTACTGCAAGTTGCTCGACTACATAGGGGAAAGGAAGAAACATGAGGGAGCAATAGAGACTGTTTCAGCAAAGATGAGAGAAATATTCCAACAGAGGGGACTGCTAATACTGCTGGGAATGGTTTAAGCTAACTTGGCGAAGGGTGGGAGGATAGAGGATAGAATCAGAAATGAGAAAAGCAAAGATGGAACCAAAAGGTAGCAGTTCAGGTGAAGATGCATTCTAGAAGAGTGCAGGAAATGACAAGAAGAGTTTATCAAGTAGAGCAGAGTATACAAGCGTGAAACCACATCACCAAATAGTCAGACGCAGGAAGAAAATTATAGGTATGAAATTACAAGTAAAAAAAGCAAGAAGAAATGTGGATGACAGTTTACAGTAGATTAGGTCAGTATAAGGATTTTACTGTTCAGTGAAAATGAAAATGATATAACTAAATTTCCTTTACAATGCATGTATATGAATGCACAGAGTGCTGTAAATAGTTCAGTGAACCATAAGCAAAGATATAATGAGATACCATTAGCAGAAAATTGCTAAAAATAAGGCTATGACTGGACACTAAGTATTCCTGGATTGAAAGTGTTCGGAAGGATAGAAGAGAAAGTAGAAGGGTAGTAGAACTGATTAAAGCTAATAATGTAGGTGCTGGAGCAGAGCAGCAGTGGAGGGGGCATGACTCTGCTGGCTGTTTCTGTATGTCACTAGTATAGGAGCAGTATGAAGGAACAAATATGCAGGGAGATTACAGAACTAGTAGTTTATAATCACAGACTTTAATTACCTTTGTGTAAAGTTGGATATTAATAGTATCAAATGCAGAGAGGTGAAGAGTTTCTAAAATGTGCTTAGGATCATTTTCTAATAGAATACATTTCTGGCCCAATAACAAAGGGGCCATTACCAAATCTGATACTAATGAATGAAGTGGATCAAATGCACAAAGTTTCAATGGAAGAAAATTTGGGAGATAGTGATCATATTGTCATAAAATTAGGTTAGCTACAGAAAAGGAGTAGCAATCCAAAGTAAAAATATATGTTTTCTAAATTTTATTGTTAATTGTGTTTTAAATTTTTTTTGTTAGAAGGGCAAATTTCAATGAGATGGGAGTGAATTTGGCCCAGGTAAGCTGGAACCAAAGGTTGGCAAACAAAAAATAAGAACAATAAGCTGCCTTCAAAGAAGAAATGTTTCAGGTATAGGTGAGGCATGTTCCCATGATATTTACAAGAATGAGATGCAGCTGCAGGGATAGATTAGAGAGTTGAATCTGGGACTGTTTTCTATGGACAAGAGAAGATGGAAGGAAGATCTGACAGAAGTATGTAAAATTATGAGGAGCCTGGTCAAAGTTAGATTGTTCCTATCAGTAGAAGTATCACATTGTAGAAGTCACAGGGATAAATTAAAGGGAAAGAAAATTAAGAGGAGCATGAAGAAAAACTTTTTCTACAGAGTGTGTGGTTGAAATCTTGAATGTGCTGCCTGCTGATGTGGAGAAGACAGTGATCACTATGGCCTTCAAGGGAGAATTGGCTAACTATATGTTGAGGAAAAATACTTGAGTTTATCAAGTAAGCATCTTGACTCATTACTAAACGGTCTGAAATGGTATCAATTGATATATCAATGCACTGTTTGTAAATCAATACCATTACTTGAAAATCTGTCGGCTTGTTGCTCTTACTGTTTGCAGTAGAGAAACTTACAATTCTGGTTCCTTATTATCCAAACAATCTTCCAAACTAGGAAGCTCACCTTATGTAGTTTGAATAGCCTCTGAAATTTCTTTTGTTATTTGCCTTAGCTTTGGATCTTTGGGCTGTTGAAACCTAACATTTCTTTTGGCAATTAAAATTCTTTTTTTTTTTAAATAGCAGGACTCTGATAAATGATGGTCATGGTGATGCCAAGAACTGACTGAACTGGTCTCATCAGTGTGATTCAGACTCAGGTTCATAGACTTGAACTGTGCGAGTTCTCTGACTGTGAACTGCAGCTAAACAGATGATTGTGGTGAACCAAATTCTCCAGTGTTATTGGGTGAAGTTGTTATCAATGCAGGAATTTGACAAGAACGTTTGAATGTCAGGTTTTACAAGTTCAAAAGTTTTGACTGACTTTGTTCATCTACACAAACCTAGCTTGCGGGGTGCAATCCAAAAAGGCACCAGAACTGCAATGCAAGAATAAGTTCTTTAATGAAATCCTGTACTTTCTGGCTGCCTCACCCTGTTTCTGGCTCCTTGTCACTAGTATGTCTGATGGCCTTAGATCAAAATAATCTTTCTGTTTCTGCACAGCATCTTTAAACAAGACATCCTTGGTCTTGCATGGCATGCAAAATTTTGTAAGCATGCCAAATACTTCTGGCCCAAATTCTGTAAGGGGTATTGCATTTTTATACTCACATTTCCACAGCAATTTGGAACATCGACTACTTCAGCATTTAGGAAATCATTCACTTTAAAATACATGCCCACTTTTATTCAATGTATGAGTCGAATGCTTCTCAAGCATTCTTGGCAGAGTGCTGCCAAGACTCTCAATTTGAAAATTTTTTTAAAAATCTGTAGATGCTGGAAACCTATAATAAAAACAGAAAATGTCAGGAACAGTGAGCAGTTCAGGCAGCATCTGTAGAAGGAGAAACAGTTAATATTTCAGGGACTTTTCAGTACAGACAACCTCTAATTTATGGCAGTTTAGGTCATGAAAATTTTATCCTACAGAATTCCCAAGAATTTTGAGATGTAAAATGAAAATTCACTAATGAATGTAGGAAGAATGTTTTTCTTCTACTCTCATTTCTTGACACATTACAAATGACACCGCTTTGTGTTGCAGTAAAATGTGGGGGGGGGGGGTGCTGCATTTTTTAGAAAGATTGTTTGTATCACATTGTATCACAAATGATGATACAAACAAACTCTGCATGGGCAGACATGTTGCGCAGTCCCATTCAGCACTGACACAACTAATTTGGCTTAGAGAAAGTACTGTATATCCATGGATCAACACTGTTTTCCTTCCATCCGCATGTTGTTGTGATTACACCCTCATTGATATACATGCAACATCCTAAATATTCAGATTTGGTTCTATAAACTCACCTTATAAACTTGCCATGTGAGAATCATTAATAATTTACAATACACTCAGTGCACCCTCATCTCCAATTTGTAATAACAGTGAGACTTAGCAAATATATAGGGGAGGACTATTCTCAAAAGAGCACACAAGTTATTTGTATGTTGAGTTACAAAGCTCTTGCTACAAAATGGACATCTGTGAAACTGTTACATGGTTGAGAAGTATCCATACCACATGACTTTGCTGTCCAATGGAGTCACAACACAAATATGCAGATGGACACAGAGAAAAGAGCGTGTTCCATGCTTGAAGAGGCATAATATACTGAACCAGTCAGTGTTCAATATAGGTCTGTGTCCACATAGGTAGCAAGCAAAGAAGGGCTGGTGCCAATTAAGATATATGCAGCAGATATTTGGATGAATGAGAGGACACTGGAATACTTAAGTCCAGTGGTTCAAAAACAAGGATAAGTGTTTCAGCAACAGATGGGCTGAGGCAAATACATAGACAGTTGATACTCCAAAGGTGTATGAAACCAATCAGTTAAGGATTAAATAAGACGCCACAGTTGCAAACGATTGAGTTCAAATTTAGATCACTTACATGGAACTCCTGGTTAGTTTGTTGTTAGCTTTTATTTTATTTATTTGGAGATACAGGCCCTTCTGGCCCAACAACCCACACCACTTAGCAACCCACCTATTTAACTCCAGCCTAAATTACTGGACAATTTACAATGACCTGCTAACTGCTGTGTCTTTGGACTGTGGGAGGAAAGCGGAGCACCCAGAGGAAACCCACACAGTCACGGGGAGAACATACACACTGAAAGCCAGAATTAGAGTCCAAACTCTGCAGTACCTCGAGCTGTAATAGTGTCTCACTAACTGCCACACTACCATCGTACTTTCGAGAGTTAAATATCCTGTCTGCTTTTTATATGAATATTTTATTCCCAATCATTTTATGTAAAACTTTTCACCCCATTTTCTTTTTCATCCCAGGAATAAGATTTAATTCCTTCCCTTCTCACAGAACATAAAATAGTACAACTCAGGAACAGGCCCTTTCAATCAATAGGTACATTTAATGTCAGAGAAATATATACAATATACATCCTGAAATTCCTTTTCTTTGCAAACATCCACAAAAACAGAGGAGTGCCCTGAAGAATGAATGCCAGTTAAATGTTAGAACCCCAAAGCCCCCCTACTCCCCCCTCCCAACATAAGCAGCAGAAAAGCAACAACATGCCCCCCAACACCAACAAAAAGCATTGGTGCCCCCACCGAGCACTCAAGCGTGTATGATGTTGTGGTGAACTAATTAAGCTAGTAAGTAAATACCTAATTTCTTCTACCTACACATTGTCCATATCCCTCCATCTTCCACACACCCATGTTCAGACTGGTGTGTCTAAGAGCCTTTTAAACTTATCTATTATATGTCCCTTTACTATCACCACACGCTGTGCATTTCAGGCAGCCGCTACTTTCTGCGTAAAAAGTTTGCCTTGCACATCTCTTTTGTACTTGCCTCCTCTCACTGTACATGCATGACCTCTAGTATAGAAATATTTCAATCATGGGAAAAAAGATGCTGGCTCTATCTGTTGGTTGTTTGTTGTATCCAACAATGACAGGACGTACAGGAGAGTTTTTAAAGTGGGAAAGCCGTACACAGGCGCAGTTCCACTCTCTTGACCTTGGAACTCCAGTGGTACGAGCAGTCTTCACTAACTGGGGTCTTCCTTGGCTGCAGTAGCTGACCATGGATTCTTCTGTGCCAGTCGCTCCCCACGAAGCGTTGTAGAACCACCTTCCTGGCTTTTGGATCTCACCTGCCCAGTCCACTGGAGCTGTCCTCACATGCTAGGACGGGTGTGTCCCCATGTCACCAGGGTATGGGACCCACTGGCTACCCTCACCTGGCTTAGCCCATTTGTTAAATCAGTGTACCGGGGTGTGGCCAGTGTTGCGTGTAAACAGGTACATGGAGCCACAGGTGAGAGCCGAGTGTCCAGTAGGGACCAAAGGTGAGTGAGATGCCCCAGAATAGAACAATAAGCCCCTTCACCAGAGGTGCTACCCCACTCTGGATACTCCATACATCCCCTGCGCTATCTGTGCCTTTCATAATCTTATGACTTCAGTCAGATCTCCCAACAGCTTCTGGCACTCCAGAGAAAACAGGCCAGGTTTGTCCAAACTCTCCTTATACCGCATGCCCTCTAATCTCGGCAGCATCCTGGTAAACCTCCTCTGCATCCTCTCCAAAGCCTCCATTTCCTTCCTAATGCTATAATCCAGATGTGGCTTAACTCGAGTTTTATAAAGCTGAAACATAAAGCTCAATATCTCAACTAATAAAAACAAGCACGCGATGAACATTCTTTAGCACACCGGTGCAGCCTCTTTCAGGGAGCTATGGATATGGATCTCAAGATCCCTCTACACATCAACACTGTTAAAAGTCTTGCCATTAACAGTGTACTGTCCTTTTATAATTGATCTCCCAAGTTTGGTTTAGATTAGCAGGATGTGGATGTCATTGGGAATGGCACCATTCATTACACATCCTCTTTGCCCCTGAACTGAGAAACAGTCAACTACACTGATGTATCTAGAGTCACATCGAGATAAGTACAGCAGAGTTAATTTCCTGAAGGACATTAAGGACTCAGATGGGATTTTACAACAATTCAATGTTCCATGCAGAGCTTGTCTGAGATTAAACTTCCAAAATTATTTAGTTATTGAAATTAAATTCCCCAGTTGTCATGGTACTACTCAAAGTCACATTTCTGGATGAATGGTCCACAACCTCAATGCTTCCATTCTGTTTAGGACCCTGAATATCAACAGTTGCTCTCACAAATTCCCCCTTTTTAATGATATACTGTACAGTAAATGATTTTATTTCTCAAGTAAAAGAAAATCAAACAATGAATTATAAACTGACATTGGCCTTGAGTGGAAACCATGTCATTGACCAGAAAGAGATCAAATTCATCATGGATTAATATGAGACCAATCAAAAGGATTTTAGTTTACTGCTTAGGTAAATCTATATTGTATTAGTACTTCATTTAGTATTTTAAACTTAAATATATTATGCAGTTTCTGAATAAATTTACAGAAGATTTTCAATAGACATTTTTTGGCATATTGAAAAACAGTAATGAAACCTTCAGGCTCAAAATGATCACCTGATCCTACAAGTATAAAATGTTTTAGACAATGACTCGTATTACATAGAAAATATATATTATGAAATCAGATATTTGAGTTTTCATCAAACTTGAAATACGTGCATTTTTAATAATAGAAATACATTGACTTAAATCTCCCTACAATAGCCCAAATCTTTTCTGGAAATGAGTTAAGATTTTATCATAAAGACCATGAGATCTAAGCATCAATTGACAGCAGAAGGAACTAACAAGTAAGCCAAGAATTCTGCCGGTTTCTGAGTCCGATTGCACTCCACAACTGAACATCAGTTGAGAAGTTAAGACTGCAGCCTATAGAATCTAAGACTGTAACTTTAAAGTTAAAGGTTTCCTTTAACCTTATGGAGCCAACTTGACCCTTATAATTTCAGGCATTTCCATAAATTCTTCAATATCCATCTGCCATGTCAGAAATGTCAGTTTGAAATAAAATAGAAGTACAGTATGCATGATAGTAGCACAGAAAGCAGTCAACCATAATCTTCTGAGAAAGTATTTTGGTGCTGTTTTAAAAATTAGTTTCAGATAATGTTTATCGATGAACCAATTTCCATCTTTCTCCTCTTTTTTTGAAGGGAGAGACTTTTACCAGATTACAATTATTGAAGGAACTGTTGGACCATTTTCCTTGCTCTTGACTTGGTATTGCAAATGAATCTTATATTGTTTTTCATTAATAAATATAAACATGCAATTTTCCTTCAGATCTTAACACTGAGTGGAAGGAGCAGAACAGACTTTGTCTGGCTTGTTCTTTATAGGTCCAAGATCCCTAACCATTTTTCATTCTGAGTTCAACTAATTTGACAAATCTGAGAATTTCTCGCTTTGCAAATATAGGGTCACATCAAATGGTGTAGCAATATACATAGCATTCAAGGATGTAGATAAAAAGTGCAAGAAGATCATACTTTTGAGATACTCTAAAAAGATAAATATTTTGAATGTTACAACAGACACCCATTTTATATGAACTCTTATTTGTGAGAACCATTAAGGCTCAGTTAGTTAGTGTGCTCCACAATCAGCTTTGCCTTCTGAGGATGACTGCCTTCAGCAGAATTAATTTCATCATTCAAAGCAAGTTAGGATCTGTCAGGATTTCCTCTAATAACCATCCCACCACAACCCCTCAAACAGTACAGTACATTTTACTTTTTGAGACATTTAGATAATTATATTATCAAGACAAAGTATTTTGTTTCATAAAGAATGATAAGATTTTAAAAGGATTTGAACAATATCAATGATTACAGTGGAATCTCTAGTAGGAGTTGCTGCATACAGAAGTAAGTAACATATATGGAGTCAATAATTAAAGTTTCTTTATTGAAGGCAGTCAATTCCCAACTAACAACTGTGGCTGGTACAATGTTTCAAAATACATACTATTTTGTATATTTTATATTTAATAAATACATCAGATTCATATAACTAACACTACGTTGGTTCTCCTTAAAAATGTAATAAACCCTTTCGAACTATCGGTCATTATATAATCAACTACTTATTGTACCAAAATTAATACTCATGGAGATATGTATACACACAGTTATAAATCTAATCTGACGTAAACTGACTCAGGTTTTGAGTATTCTCAACTACAAAACTTTACATATGAGCTGATCTTCGTATCCCTTAAACATCTGATAATTTCAGAAGCTCATTTCTCCAGATAAACCTAATGTACAGCTGATCATGCATCCTGTTCTGCAGTTGTTTTCCTTACATAAATGTCTCCATAACAATGTATAATCATAAATATATTGTATTACATAATCAAAACATAAGATTACATTATATTAAACTTAGCTGGAGCTCATGACAATGATAACGTAGCCACAGTTATGTACGTATTGTATTTAGCACATTGCTGAATACCATGAATTCAATCACTTCAATTTCTACTTGGCTGCTTCTTGAAGTTCTCCTTTTATATCATTTGACATCCTGTCTCCTACTCTGACTTCTTGTACACACTGGACTTTTCATCTTTCCTGCTGTCCATTTTGATGCTACAAAGTCATTCAGCCTGACTCTCTCGCCAGAGTGTCTCCAAAGCTCTCAATTTTGTCAACGTTATTTTCAGAATCTCTTGTCATGCTCTAACAAGGCTGTATTGGGCCGATATCAGTAAATCCATACCTATTGTGACATTCCTGATAGGCTCTTCAGAGATTTTCAACTGCCTGTACAATGCCTCTATTAGAGTATCTCACTTGAGTCAGTCCTTTCGGCAATAGTGATGCAGTGAGTAAAGCCACTACATCAGAGTACTAGAGACCCAGGCCTGGTCTGGTGCTGTCTGTGTGGAGTCTGCACATTCTCCCTGTGGCTGCATCAGTTTCCTTTGGGTATTCTGCTTTCACATCCCAAAGGTGTGTGGGTTGGCAGGTTAGTGATGGAACGGAGGGCAGGTGATGAAAATGAGGGGATAATAACAAATGGGAGTAATGTGGGTGAGATTCAAATAAGTGGAAGGTTAATGGTTGGTGAGGACTCAGTGGTACAGTAAGTTCCTCCCTGTGCTCACTCAGTCTCATCCTCCTCATTAATATTGTCTGTGCCAGGCTCCCTACAGCGTTATGCCAGGCTCCTTACTGCACTATACCAGGTTCCCTACAGCACTATACCAGGACTCCCCACAGTGCTATGCCAGGACTCCCTATGGCGCTATGCCAGGACTCCCTATGGCGCTATGCCAGGCTCCCTACGGCACTATGCCAGACCCCCTACGCTATGCCAGACCCCCTACAGCACTATACCAGGACTCCCCACAGTGCTATGCCAGGACTCCCTACAGTATTATGCCAGGCTCCTTACAGCACTATACCAGGACTCCCCACAGTGCTATGCCAGGACTCCCTATGGCGCTATGCCAGGCTCCCTACAACGCTATGCCAGGCTCCCTACGGCACTATGCCAGACCCCCTACGCTATGCCAGGTTCCTTACAGCACTATGCCAGACCCCCTACGCTATGCCAGACCCCCTACTTTGCTGTGCCAGACTCCCCACAGTGCTATGCCAGGCTCCCTACAACGCTATGCCAGGCTCCCTACAGCGCTATGCCAGGCTCCCCACAGCACTATGCCAGGCTCCCCACAGCGCTATGCCAGACCCCCCACAGTGCTATGCCAGGCCCCCTACAGCGCTATGCCAGGCTCCCCACAGCGCTATGCCAGGCTCCCCACAGCGCTATGCCAGACCCCCCACAGCGCTATGCCAGGCCCCCTACAGCGCTATGCCAGACTCCTTACAGCGCTATACCAGGCTCCCCACAGCGCTATGCCAGGCTCCCTACAGTGCTATACCAGGCTCCCTACAGCGCTATGCCAGACCCCCCACAGCGCTATGCCAGGCCCCCTACAGCGCTATGCCAGACTCCTTACAGCGCTATACCAGGCTCCCCACAGCGCTATGCCAGGCTCCCTACAGTGCTATACCAGGCTCCCTACAGCGCTATACCAGGCTCCCTACAGTGCTATGCCAGGCTCCCTATGGCGCTATGCCAGGCTTCCTACAGCGCTATGCCAGACCCCCCACAGCGCTATGCAAGGCCCCCTACAGCGCTATGCCAGACCCCCCACAGCGCTATGCCAGACCCCCCACAGCGCTATGCCAGGCTCCCCACAGCGCTATGCCAGACCCCCCACAGCGCTATGCCAGGCCCCCTACAGCGCTATGCCAGGCTTCCTACAGTGCTATGCCAGGCTTCCTACAGTGCTATGCCAGGCTCCCCACAGCGCTATGCCAGGCTCCCTACAGCGCTATGCCAGGCTCCCTACAGCGCTATACCAGGCTCCCTACAGTGCTATACCAGGCTCCCCACAGCACTATGCCAGGCTCCCCACAGCACTATGCCAGGCTCCCTACGGCGCTATGCCAGGCTCCCTACAGCACTATGCCAGGCTCCCTACAGCACTATGCCAGGCTCCCCACAGCGCTATACCAGGCTCCCTACAGTGCTATACCAGGCTCCCCACAGCACTATGCCAGGCTCCTTACAGCGCTATACCAGGCTCCCTACAGCACTATACCAGGCTCCCTACAGTGCTATACCAGGCTCCCCACAGCACTATGCCAGGCTCCCCACAGCGCTATGCCAGACCCCCCACAGTGCTATGCCAGGCCCCCTACAGCGCTATGCCAGGCTCCCCACAGCGCTATGCCAGGCTCCCCACAGCGCTATGCCAGGCCCCCTACAGCGCTATGCCAGGCTCCCCACAGCGCTATGCCAGGCTCCCCACAGCGCTATGCCAGACCCCCCACAGCGCTATGCCAGGCCCCCTACAGCGCTATGCCAGGCCCCCTACAGCGCTATGCCAGACCCCCCACAGCGCTATGCCAGACCCCCCACAGCGCTATGCCAGGCTCCCCACAGCGCTATGCCAGACCCCCCACAGCGCTATGCCAGGCCCCCTACAGCGCTATGCCAGGCTTCCTACAGTGCTATGCCAGGCTTCCTACAGTGCTATGCCAGGCTCCCCACAGCGCTATGCCAGGCTCCCTACAGCGCTATGCCAGGCTCCCTACAGCGCTATACCAGGCTCCCTACAGTGCTATACCAGGCTCCCCACAGCACTATGCCAGGCTCCCTACAGCGCTATGCCAGGCTCCCTACGGCGCTATGCCAGGCTCCCTACAGCACTATGCCAGGCTCCCTACAGCACTATGCCAGGCTCCCCACAGCGCTATACCAGGCTCCCTACAGTGCTATACCAGGCTCCCCACAGCACTATGCCAGGCTTCTTACAGCGCTATACCAGGCTCCCTACAGCACTATACCAGGCTCCCTACAGTGCTATACCAGGCTCCCCACAGCACTATGCCAGGCTCCCCACAGCGCTATGCCAGACCCCCCACAGTGCTATGCCAGGCCCCCTACAGCGCTATGCCAGGCTCCCCACAGCGCTATGCCAGGCTCCCCACAGCGCTATGCCAGACCCCCCACAGCGCTATGCCAGGCCCCCTACAGCGCTATGCCAGACTCCTTACAGCGCTATACCAGGCTCCCCACAGCGCTATGCCAGGCTCCCTACAGTGCTATACCAGGCTCCCTACAGCGCTATGCCAGACCCCCCACAGCGCTATGCCAGGCCCCCTACAGCGCTATGCCAGACTCCTTACAGCGCTATACCAGGCTCCCCACAGCGCTATGCCAGGCTCCCTACAGTGCTATACCAGGCTCCCTACAGCGCTATACCAGGCTCCCTACAGTGCTATGCCAGGCTCCCTATGGCGCTATGCCAGGCTTCCTACAGCGCTATGCCAGACCCCCCACAGCGCTATGCCAGGCCCCCTACAGCGCTATGCCAGACCCCCCACAGCGCTATGCCAGACCCCCCACAGCGCTATGCCAGGCTCCCCACAACGCTATGCCAGACCCCCCACAGCGCTATGCCAGGCCCCCTACAGCGCTATGCCAGGCTTCCTACAGTGCTATGCCAGGCTTCCTACAGTGCTATGCCAGGCTCCCCACAGCGCTATGCCAGGCTCCCTACAGCGCTATGCCAGGCTCCCTACAGCGCTATACCAGGCTCCCTACAGTGCTATACCAGGCTCCCCACAGCACTATGCCAGGCTCCCTACAGCGCTATGCCAGGCTCCCTACGGCGCTATGCCAGGCTCCCTACAGCACTATGCCAGGCTCCCTACAGCACTATGCCAGGCTCCCCACAGCGCTATACCAGGCTCCCTACAGTGCTATACCAGGCTCCCCACAGCACTATGCCAGGCTCCTTACAGTGCTATGCCAGGCTCCCTACAGCACTATGCCAGACTCCCTATGGCGCTATACCAGGCTCCCTACAGTGCTATGCCAGGCTCCCTACAGCACTATGCCAGACCCCCTATGGCGCTATGCCAGGCTCCCTACAGTGCTATACCAGGCTTCCTACAGCGCTATACCAGGCTCCCTACAGCACTATGCCAGGCTCCCCACAGCACTATGCCAGGCTTCCCACAGCGCTATACCAGGCTCCCTACAGTGCTATGCCAGGCTTCCTACAGCACTATGCCAGGCTCCTTACAGCGCTATGCCAGGCTCCCTACAGCACTATGCCAGACCCCCTATGGCACTATGCCAGGCTCCCTACAGCACTATGCCAGGCTCCTTACAGCGCTATGCCAGGCTCCCCACAGTGCTATGCCAGGCTCCCTACAGCGCTATGCCAGGCTCCCCACAGTGCTATGCCAGACCCCCTACAGCGCTATGCCAGGGTCCCTACAGCACTATGCCAGGCTCCCTACAGCACTATGCCAGACTCCCTACAGTGTTATGCCAGGCTCCTTACAGCACTATGCCAGACTCCCTACAGTGTTATGCCAGGCCTTTTCCCTTGTTTGTGGATTTTCTGATTGGCACGTAATATCTGGACTCTCTGGTGAACCAGTTCTCACATACCATGTAGCCAGATAATTAAATCTTCTAAATTGCTTTCTATTGTTTTAGACTTGGGCTGTTTATTACAGAATGACATTCACCCTGGTCTGATTTCAAGACCAGCTTGTTGCCTTGCTTTACAGGTTTGTTTCTCAACCTTATGGTGACCTCTATCAATACTCTGCAATCAACACCTTCTGCCGTCGTAACTCACTGCCATCACAATCTAACATTCGCTTCACTTGCTAAACAACATTGAGGTAGGCACAAGCTCAACCCTCACTAGCAGAGACCAGAACAACCAACACTGCAAATCCATAGTTTGAAGCAGGCTTTTGATATTCTCTTGATTTTATACAATATACGTTCTCTGTTAATACTGACAACTTGTATTACAATCCCACTTTTGGGTACATCATATTCCCATTTAGTGCCACGTGGTTTCAGCATAGCCTTTTGCTCCAGATTAGTCAACTTCTTTCTCCATCTCCTTAGTATGCAGACTTTGTATGCATTGTTCAGACAATTGCCCAACCTTCACTCAGGAAGGTCTAACTTCGAGTTGCTTAGCTCCCTCTCCAGTAACTTTGCACATTTCTGTTCAGGTGGACCATCTTCAATTTCTAATTGGCTAATTACATTGCACTCTCTTCTGGGTTCTGCTTTCTGCTGCTGACTCTAGCAGCAGTGGGCCAGCAAAATGATTTCTCAGTTTTGTGAATGTTTTGTTGGAGCTGTAGTCACTCCGGTCTGCCATTTTCTGTGGGTATTGAACCCGTTGGCGTATCTCTAGCCCACCTAACAACTGATTAGTTTGGGTCTGCACTGTACCTGATAGCACATACATCTCTTCATGACCCAGTGCTGATTGATATTGGCACACACCCTCAACCTGATCTGTGCCTATGAACACTGATGTACCCTCAGACCAATCATAATGATAGGTAAATGGTCACCAGAAACCTAATAGTTTACTTTCTACATAACTCAGAGTCTCTCTGTAGGTATAGGTGCCCAATACCATTTGCTCTCTCTCAATGGAAGGTGTTGATGTATTATTCACACATATCCTGACCTGGAAGAGACCAACATGAATCAGTTAGTATGCTTATCATTGATTTAATGAGATGGCATTAAATAAACTGTCCTTACTATACATTGTGTAATGGATGTTATTTGATTCCAGGCTATAAATGATATCCCAGGAAACATACATACCCAAATTCACTAGAGTATGCATGAGGCAAATGGAAAATCAGATTCAGAATTGGAATCAAATTCAGAATCAGGATCAGATTTAATATCACTGACATATGTCACAAAATTTGTTGTTTTCGCAGTAGCAGTACAATACAATACATAGTAATAAAAACTGTGAATTACAGAATGTGTATATATATAATAATTATATTACTAAGTAGTGCAGAAAATGGTGAGTTAGTGTTCACGGGTTCAATGTCCATTCAGAAATTGGATGGCAGAGGGTAAGAAGCTATTCCTGAATTGTTGAGTGTGTGCATTCAGGCTCCTGTACCTCCACCCTGATGGTAACAATGAGAAGAGGGTATGTCCCAAAATGGTGGATGCCACCTTTTTGAGGCATTGCTGCTTGAAGATGTCCTGGATACTGGGGAGGCTAGTGCCCATGTTGGAACTGACTGAGTTCACAACCTTCTGCAGCTTTTTTCATCCCTATGAAATAGCCCCTCCCATGTAAGATGGTGACGCAGCCAGTTAGAAAGCTCTCCACAGTACATCTATAGAAATTTTTATGTCTTTGGTGACATAACAAATCTCTTCAAACTCTTAATGAAATATAGCTGCTGTTGTGCTTTCTTTGTAACTGCATCGATATATTGGTTACAGGATAGATCCTTAAAGATGTTGACATGCAAGAACTTGGAATTGCTCACTTTTCCACTTCTGATCCCTTTATGAGGGTTGGTGTGTGTTCCCTTGACTTATGCTTTCCGAAGTCCACAATCAGTTCTTTGCTCTGACATTGAGTGCAAGGTTATTGCTGTGACTCCTCTCAGCTAGCTGATATATCTTGCTTCTGTACGCCTTCTCGTCACCAACTGAAATTCTGCAACAATAGTTCTGTCATCAACAAGCTTATAGATGACATTTGAGCTGTGCCTCGCCACACAGTATGGATGTAATTGCTTTCTTCAGGGGTTACACCTCAGTGAAAAGTGTCCTACCCTTTTAAAATTACATACAGCACAGGGCCTGCTGGAATCAGCATTCTGAACCTGGGTGGCCCATCTTTAACAACCACTTTATCTCACCAAGCCCGTTTGTGATGACAACTGACTTGGCAACCATGCTGCTTTCACCATTTCTGTGGGCTCATTCCATACTTGCACCTTAGATGCACGCCCCAGGTGAAAACTGCCTTAACTAGTTAAGTCCCTTCTCCATTTTAGGAGCTATTTTGCACGTTGCTTCAAATTGTCTGTCATATCAAAATTAATTTTGTCTAAATCTTTTCATTTGACAGCCTGCATATTAAGCATTCAGTGTTCAATGTCAAATGGTCAGGAAATTATATACTTATTCCCATGGTCGTCAACTTGACCATATATATAACAGCCATTTCCTCTCATCATTGATTGATCACATCAAACTTGTGATATTTAAAAATCTTGAATAGCTTTGAATTAAAATATTCTTTCAAGGTTTTTACAATATCCTGACTTGAGATCTCCTCTGTGGGGTTCATGATGCTCAAAGACTCAACACCATGTTATTCATCCATACCAGCAGCAAAGTTGTCTTCTTTTTTTCATGCGTTGCTCAATTTTGTAACCTTCCCGTCATCATTCCCTGCTTTCGGAACATTTCCACTCAGGGCAAATGCTGAGATAGTTCATATCTTTGATCTATCTGCCACAGCGACTGCATGGAGAATCCAATCTGTATTAACTGTGCACAAGTAGCAAATTTTCAAACACAACACCAACATAACGTTTGTAAACTCACTGGTTGTCGCTGTTTCCAAATTACTAGGCAAAGAAAAGAAACAGATCATCAGATCTCAACAACAGCAATGTCTGATGTAACAATGCAATCAAGGGCACATTACAGCGAACTCTCAACTTTTAAAGGTGTATTCACTTGCATGTACACTAAATCAACAAACTCCCCAAAGTCAAAAAGGGACTTAAATTGTCTGGGTACAATTTCCATTACTTCACAAAGGGCAATCACTTCCTTCATGCAGTGTCTTGTGCAATCCTCTAGCCACAGTTAATTTATTACCATGATAGTCTGAAGACAATTTATTAAATGAGCTGGAAAAATTGTACATGGATTTCCACACTTTGCTTGTCATACGATTGCTTAGAGTTCTTAGCCTTCTGGCAAAATGTTATCTGCATCTTTTATATGCAGATATATAGTTTTTATATAGTTGGCTTTGACGTATTGGGGTTAAATACTCAACAGCGGTCCATATACAAGCTTCCGTCATCCCTTTTATTTGAAAGTTCTCTTTTGGGACACTGGCCTCAATAATAAATATCTTTGCACTGATGGGAGAGGAATACATTGGGCTGGGATTAAAATCTTGAAAATCAAAAACCTGCTCTAATGTTAACAGCAGTGACACTTCTGTTAAAAGGAGTCAGAGACTAACTTGAGATTTAAAGTTTTAACCCAATTACATCATCAGTTCAGCAACTTGATGTCAAACTAGAGAGAGCATTGCTGTTTGCTGCAAAGCAGCGGCATCTAAGTGGGAGGAGTCAATTGTTCAGAAGAGACCCCGTAAAGTTTGAAAGTGTCCATCTCTTTGAATAATCTGAGGACTTCAAGAAACAGTATTTATCCCCAATGTACGTGAGATCCTTGGACTTTTCAAGTCCAGATCTCAGATCCTGCACAGCAAAAGAATATTCAGTCTTCCAGCAAAAGGATTACTGGCAGTTCTTCATGATGGAGCCAGCTTTCCTGATCCAACCAATATCCAGGGATCTGGTTGTGTTCTCCTGATGCCACATTCTTATATTACTAAGTTGTGAATTTGCAAAGCTACTATGCTGGACTCCAGGAAATCGTCGAATGTAACACTGTCATTAATGCTCTTTGACATCCCAATCTATATGGACATGTCACTTGAAGCTAAATATTTTAACTGATATTTTTTCCATTCCTAATAATAATTGAGGTCAATAGCTAAATTGCCTCTAAAGTTGGGGAGTTATTTGATCTGCCCTAGTACATTGTGTGCTCGGTCTGTGCCATAACACATTGTGAGTCCAGAACTGATGATGACCCCCCAAATAGAGAAACAGGCAATCAATTACAATTTCACAATTATGTAAATATCAGAAAATCACCTCACAAGATGTTGGTCTTAAGTGAAAATAATTGAGAAAAACATTATTATTGAAGTCATCTTCAAGCAGCAGTAAAAGTAGTTAGTATATGAAGCTGAATGTGAACTTTATAACTCTACTACCATTTTTTTCTTAAATAATAGAATATAACAGGCTATTTCCACATCTGTTTTTAACAGTTGCATTAATGGTGGTGGGAGGCCAGTGAAGAGTGCTGTGTGTGCATCCAATTATGCATGCATGAAGCTTCGCTTTCCCCAATTTCATAAAAATGTGAACAGCTTGTGAAAACTAACCACCTTTCCTCTGCGTTAAAAATACAGGCTTTTAAAGGCCTTTCATGAGGTATAGTAACTACATCTTTTCTTTCCGCTTTGTTTATTTTTTGCCTTTTTTATTTTTGAATTTCCTGTCATTTTACTACTCCATTTTCTGTTCATCATTAATTCTCTCATTCATTGCCTGCCAGTCTGTAAGCAATATGGTCGGACTGCTGTCAATATAAGAGTCCCTTGCTTGGTGGAGGGGATTGTTCCTGTGCCAATCTCACCCAAACTCAACAGCACAAGTTTGGACATAAGAGAAGTGTGCTTGGTGTGTAAACACATCTTCCATACTTTCTGTATAGGCTCTTTGTTATCTAATAGAAACCTGATCGATGATAGCATTAAAGTAAGCATTTCCTGATTTAAGCTGCGTCTTTAGACAACGTTTTATGCAGGAACAAAATCTTCTGTCAAGTTCCTTGAGCTATGTGCTTCATGTTGTGGAATAATCTAGTTTGTGACAACACATTATTTTCAAACCAGGGTTCTAATTGTTTCTTTATCTAGCAATATTTTTAAATTGGACAAAATGTGTTCAAAATATAGCTAAATGAAAATTATATCTGAAAAATAACTAGAATTACTTTTTATTTACTAGTGAGTGGTAATACAGTAAATAAATTGGCTATAATGTAATAATTTTTGCAATGCAGCAGACCAAAGAGAAAGGTAATCCAGTCCCCCTGGTGGTGATATTCCAAAACTTTATTTTCTACCAATTATTTTCTGACAATTTTCTCATCTTCTCTGAGTGTACTGATTTATTGCTGGAAAATTGCTCTTCAGATCTAAGGGCCTAAAAATAGTAAACAAGGAGTAAAAAGAGAGGTGGGTCGAGTCAGGCAGTTGACGTGGCACAAATGTACAGAAAATGGACGATTTGCATAACTCATGCATATAAAGTGTTTTACATCTTTATGCCTGCCATTTCCTGTTGCGTTCCCGCCCATCAGGAAATTAGATTGGGCACATCTTGTCACAATTTACTCAAATGCAAGTTTTCCATTTGGTATTTTCTTGGACATGATGATGTCATCAATACATGTACTGTAGCTATAAAAGCTGCAGAATCTGGATAAAAAGGTTGGCCTTACATAAGTAACTTTCAATAAAAGTCACACTGAAATTAGTGAACTGTGTTTGAATGAAACCACTCCCTCCTTGAACAATTAAGTTAAATATCACCAGAAGTTGAATGGAAAAATAGATTCTAATATATTAACTCACAATAAAATTTAAGCATTATGCTGAGATTAGTGAATTGTGTGTGAATTAATGTTATGGCTTTTAATATGTAAAAAAGTCTTCTCTCATTTTTATTGAAAATATTGTTGCCAAAAGCCTTCTGTTAAGATTGAGGGATCAGTGCACAGTTATCCCCACTTTCTACCTCCCATCCCATTTTTTGCTATTCTGTTTCCAGACTTGTGGCAATCATGGACATATTGGCAACCCACTTCTCATTGATCAGCTGTGAGCCTAGCACCAACTCTTGTCTGTAAAATACATGGGCTGGATGTTAAAATTATTTAAAAGGAGCAAACCGTGATAACCATTTCTTAGAGAAGGTATATCTCAATTTTATGAATTTTTAGTGACTTCCAATTTGGTGATAACAAGATACACAACATCTTTTAATGCATCAAATGTACCCAAAGTTCAAATTGTTTGGAATAATGGTTATTTACCAAGGAAAATAATTGCAATTTTGGGCTAAAATTTGATAAAGGAGATACTAGAAAGGTTGCAAGCACATACGATAGATCAATCAACTGAAGCAGATGGGCTGCATTCTTGATTGCCAAGAGAATTAAAGATGGAAGTTACGGAGGAATTGGCCACAATGTTCCAGATATCTGAAACTGTGCAAATACTCCCTCAGGACAGGAGAACTTACAAGGTTACATCATGATCAAAAGGCATAAATGCAGCAAATGTGATTGATGAAATTGATCCTAACCAGGGATGGGGTTAGCAATCATCAGGAGAAGGATCAATGGTTAGAGAAACCTCGCATGGATGTTCAGAATCAGAATCAGAATCAGGTTCATTATCACCGGCATGTGACGTGAAATTTGTTAACTTAGCAGCAGCAGTTCAATATAATCTAGCAGAGGGAGAGAAAAAAATAATAATAATAAAATAAAACATAATAATAAATAAACAAGAAAATCAATTATGTCTATTGAATAGATTTTTTAAAATGTACAAAAAACATAAATACTGTATATTAAAAAGAGTGAGGTAGTGTCCAAAGCTTCAATGTCCAGTTAGGAATCGGATGGCAGAGGGGAAGAAGCTGTTCCTGAATCGCTGAGTGTGTGCCTTCAGGTTTCTGTATCTCCTGCCTGATGGTAATAGTGAGAAAAGGGCATGGCCTGGGTGCTGGAGGTCCTTAATAATGGATGCTGCCTTTCCGAGACACCTAAAGATGTCCTGAATACTTTGAAGGCTCATGTACAAGATGGAACTGGCTAGATTTACAACCTTCTGCAGCTTCTTTCGGTCCTGTGCAGTAGCCCCTCCATACCAGACAGTGATGCAGCCTGTCAGAATGCTCTCCACAGTACAACTATAGAAGTTTTTGAGTGTATTTGTTGACATACCAAATCTCTTCAAATTCCTAATAAAGTATAGCCACTATCTTGCCTTCTTTATGACTACATCAATATGTTCAAAAGTCAAATTGTATTCATGACCAAGTAACATGACCAAGGTTTTTGTGATGTAACACAGAGGGCAATGTGGTTCCAAAAGGCATTTTATATAGGGCTGCATATTGGCCATCATCAAGACTGAAGCACGTGGAATAAGAGAGACAGGAACAGCATTGATTAAAAATGAATTTAGTGACAAGACAAAGATGAGTACAATCAGTCACAGATCACAGAAACTGGCTATTGGGTTCAAGCTGATAATCAGTAATTATCAAAACTAATCCCATTTTTCGACACTCAGCCCATAACTTACTATTCCTTGTTATTTTAACTAAATTCTTCCTAAACATTGTGAGAGTGCCTGCCTCCATTACCTCTTCAGGCAATGGCAGTAAACGGGTTTTGTTTTAGACAGGAGGGAAGAGAACAGTGCTTTTCTTCAGGTTCTTTGCTCTTGTGAGGATAAAGCAATGACTTGAATGGGGCAATTTTCAAAATTGCAGATTTCACAAAAAGTAGAAGCTTTGTGAACTCTGAGGACTGGAGTGATGGAATTTATAGAGATATAGACAGGCTAGTGAAATGACTGGGGGCAGTGCCAGATGAAATTTAATGCAGAAAAATGTGATGCATTGCATTTCCATGGGCAGAACAGGGAGAGGTAATTAACAATTCTTAAAGAAGAGAGATCTGCAGGCACATATGGATAATTGTTGAATGTGGCAGGACAGCCTGAAAAAGCAACTGAAAAATCACACAGGATCCTGGACTTTATAACTTAGCGGCCCATAGGATAAGAGCAAGGAAGCCATGATTAACTTTTATAAAGCACTCATTCAGTTACAACTGCAGTAATGTCTTTGGTCCAGTCACTACACTTCAGAACAGGTGGAAAAACTTTTGAGGAGGTACAGAAGAAATTTATTAAAATAATTCCAGGAATGAGGGACTTTAGTTCTGTGATAGACCGAAGAAAGTGAGAGGCAATAGAACTATTGAGAATCATAAAGGATCGAGATAGAGTAGAAAGAGAGAAACTGTGCCCATTGATGAAGTGACAAGCACCAGAATAACGATGAATAACTAAAGGTTTATTTTTAATCTCATTAAATGATCAGGTCTGGAATACACTACTGGGTAATTTTATGGATTATGTTCAGTCATGACTTTCAAAATGGAACCAGATAAATACTTGAAAGGGAAAAGTTCCCTTCTACAGAATCAGGCCATGTGACCTCCTTTTCCTCTGCAGCTTGACTGTTATTCTGTAATTCCTAAGGCTTGGTTGGGCTAGCTAACAGCAATCCTGCTTCTGGTTCAGAAGGTGTACGTTCATGCTCCTAGACAGGATGCTGGCATTTCATCTGTGCTGATAACTCAATGGACAGTAGATATCCAATAAAAATGAATACCTGGGACTTTGTTGCTACCAGTCTGGCAGATTCTCCAGACTACTGCATGATACTCCAATTATTACAGGAAAACACATTCATTCACATAATATAAATATTACACAGTGTAGAGTATTATAATTTTTCTAGTGAGGAGTGTGAGAAATGGGAGTTTCAAGGAAGCAAAGCAACCAGGCTTCTGGTATGTGAGAGGAAGCAGGGGAACTGGGCCATGATGTGTTTATGTGGAAATCGGGCCCTAGCGAGCTTAAAAAGGAGTGCAGGAAACATTAATTGGTGAGCCAAATGCCAAACAATCTGGATTTCTGAAAAACTGGATAATGTATTTATGGAGTTTTACTGTAGGACTAAAGGATTGTTGCCAGCTCTCGGAAGTGATATAAAACAAAGGCTTTTAGATTAAGAAGATATCACAGCATGGCCCGAAATTATCATCATAAAGTCAAAGAGCACCACAGAAAATGTCTATGCCAAACTATTATAGTGCCTAGTCCCATCAACCCACACCTGTCCATATCACTCAGAAATGGAACTGGCATCCACCACTTCCCCTGGCATCTCATTCCACACTCTCACCACCATCTGAATGAAGTAGATCCCCTTCAGGTTCCCCTTAAATGCAAGATTCTTCTTTTTTGCCCTGTATTACCTCTTCAAGAATGAGCTTTAATAGTGAGTGTCAGGATGCAGTTCCATTATGCCAGTGCAGGTATACGAACTCTCTTTTGCAGAGGCAGCTGGACCAAGCTAAGGAACAGGGTTCTGTAGACATTTTCCTCTACCTAATTTGGGACGTTGGAGATCATTGTAACAGCAGTATCACTGACCAGCTTATTAATGAAGCACAAAAGATGCCTCACATTTGGAGGGTCACTCATCTGTGTGTGGTGGGGGTGGGGTGGTGTATGGGATCTGGAGTCAAACCGCAGTTTAAATTGCTTCAACAAACAAACCGGGAGTGAAACGTGCCTGGAACCTGTTTAAATCCGTTTTAATGTCTGTATCACAGGGGAGGACAGCTAATCTGTTTGCAAGAACTAGTTTGAGATAGTACCATGAAAATGTCTGCTTCTTTTTCAAGAGTAGATCTATTTTGAAAACAACTGTTGACTTGATTTTCCTGGTTAGGGGAGCTTGGCAGATGAGAGTAAATAAGTTGAAATTGAATCACCAGGCAGCCATTGTCTGGTGAGCCACTAAAGGAGGGGAACTTCTTCCAGGTCCAACAATCTTACCCTGTAAATCCCAACCTCATTCCTGTAGTCTATCCTCTCTTCCCAAACTACAATTTGGTCCCAACTCTGGCAACTGAAAAATGCCAGAGTAACTAATTTCGTTAATCTAGCCCATGATCTGGACTCCATGTTAGACCCAGACATCTGATCTCTTCTTAACCCACCACTTTTCCAAAGACACTTCAGACTTCTTGTTACTCACAGGTTTTATTTACAGCCCATAGAACAGATTTACTGCCTTCCAAGACCTCAGTACATCCATAGTCTTCCTAAAGCTTAGAATCCAATTTTAAGGATGCCTGTAATTAGATATGCAGGAAATATGTTTCACTGAGTTACTCCGACCTTCTGCCTGCCCCCATCAAAAATATACAAACAGTTCAAGGGTTTTTCTTTCACTTTAGATAATCCATCATTCAGTTGGTTCTGTGGCATCTCTCCATTCCACTAGCTCACCAAACCGAACCCCAGACAAATTTTCTCTCTGGTCTTGCTCTGTACTCACATTTTACTCTAATGAATTTAATCTACTAATCTCATGTCATCCATGAACTTCCACAACTTTTCTCAGTTTAAGCAGGCTAAATCCCAATAACATTCAGACTAGAGGGCCTATAACTAGCAGCACCAAGCAGATATCGGTGCTGGGCTAATTGTTGTTGTTTGTCATTTATATAAACAATTTTGATGAGAATGTACAAGGCATGGTTAATAAGTTTGTAGATGACACATTTTGGCAAGTCAAACCAAGGTAGGACTACTACAGTGAACAGTGGGGCCCTGGGGAGTACCGTACAGCAGAGGGACATTGGAACAAGTACATAGTTCCCCAAAAGTGGGGTTACTGGTAGGCTGGGTGGTGAAGAAGGCATTTGGCACATTGGCTTTCATTAGTCAGGGCACTGATTTTTGGAGTTGGGATATTATGTTGCAGTTGTCCGAGATGTTAGTGAGGCTGCTCCTGGAATATTGTGTACAATTTTGGTTACCCAGTAATAAGAAGGATGTCATTAAAATGGGAAGAGTGCAAGGAAGGTTTATGAAAATGTTGCCAGGACTTAAGATCCTGAATTACAGGGAAATATTGGGCAGCTAGGACTTTATTTCTGGGAGCATAGGAGGCTGAGGGGTTGTATAAAATTAGGGTGATGTGTAAATGGAGCAAACTGCCAGAGGATGTGGTTCAGGCAGCGACAACAACGACATGTAAAAGACATTTGTACAGGTACGTGGACAGGAAGGTTTAAGTTCAAAGTTATTACCATGCAGGTATAAATGCTGTGAAAAATTTGCTTTTTATCAGTAGTAGCAGCAGCACAGTGCATTACAAATATGACAAACATAAAGTTAAATTAACATATATTGTACATAACATACACAACTAAATAAACATGGCACCAGTGCAAGTTGAAAAAAAGAAAAATAAATATAGTCCGAAATAGTGTGAGGGTTCTTAGGTCGGTTCAAGAACCAAAATGAAGTGGGAGAGAAGCTGTTGTTGAACCTTGAAGTATGGGTCTTCATGCCCTCTTGAAGAGGACATGGCTGGGATGGCTCAAATTCCTGATGATGATGATATGGGCTAAATACAGTCAAGAAGGACTCGCTTAGATGGCCATCTTGGTCAGCATGGATGAATTGGGCTGACAGGCCTGTTGCCGTGCTGTATTACTCTGACTTTAAAACAAATTCCTATGATCTCTCACTGGATTTTATGCCAAAAATAATTTAAGTTGTGGCCATTGCCTACAGATTACTTGGCTTGTTTACTGAAAGTAATAATTTGTCCTCTTACATACTCTGTCATAACCTCTCATCTTCTTAAAAATCTCCATCAGGTCACCTTAACCTACACTATTACAAATAACAGCATTTCAGTCCCTTGTCATTTCAGTCTCTTAGCCGGGTAACCTCCTCTATCTCCTCGATCAAGCATTTATATTTTCCCTGAACCATGATGCCTGGAAATTGTCCACAATACAGTATTGCGGTTGATCTTTAACAAATGATTTAGAAAGTTTTAACATGATCTGCTTACATCTCTATTCCATAATGAATAGTGATCAAACATCTCTATTCTATGTTTCTATTTCTTAAATAACAAGTAATCCTTATACTTTTTAAAGTCACATCATAAAACACTTTGTCTCCATTAAGGGCCATCATGGTCTTGTTGATCGCCTGTACTTTTCAAAATGGTATCATAGTGTACTCACTGTCTATATTACCCCTCCCAAAGGGCATCACAGCATGTCAGCTCTCTTTGAAATCTCCCTGTGCCTTTCTATCCTATCTATGATCCCCTGAAGGTTATAACAGTGCTCAAAGTTGTTTATCATGTTAAGTTTCACATCCTTTGCAAACTGCATAATGTGGTTCTCTGCACCTAATTCTATATTGTTTAGAAATCATGGATACAAATATGTAAGAAAATAAGAGTCAGAGATGGCCCTCTATCCCCTCAAACCTGCCCCACTGTTCAATGTAATCATGGCTGATCCATGCTGGCTTCAACTCCTCCTCTTCGCCAGTTCCTCATAATTTTGGGGCGGCATGGTAGCATAGTGGTTAGCACAATGCTTTACAGTACAGGCAACCCTGGTTCAATTCCCGCCACTGCCTGTAAGGAGTTTGTATGTTCTCCCTGTGATGCAAACATTTCCAGTTTCCTCCCACAGTCTGAGGATGTACCAGTTGGTAGGCTAATTGGTCATTGCAAAATTATCCAGTGATTGGGCTAGCATTGAACTGGGAGATTGCTGGGTGGTGTGGCTCAGAGGGCCGCTGAACCCCAATAACCAGACAAACAATCCCTAATTTCTTAATCAAGCAAATATTTATCTATCAATATGTATATTTAATAATCTGGCATCCACCACCCTTAGGAACAGGTAATTCCAAAGATTCATTATCCTCTGGGGGAAGAAATTTCTACACACCTTAGTTTTAAATTACCTGCTCCATATTATTTTATGGCTCTATCCCGTTGTTTGCAACTCTCCCATTAGTGGAAACATCTCAACATCTAACCTGTCAAGCCACCTTAGAATTGTGCATGTCACCCCTCATTCTTCCAAACTCCAAGGTATACAGGCTCAAACTGTCAAGTCCCCCCCACCCCAGGGATGAGTCCTGATGTATCTTCTTTGGAGACTCTCCAATGCTACTATATACATTTTTTAGGTAAGAATACCAAAAGTGTGCAACTGTAACTTCTCAATTTTTAAACTCTAACTGTTTGCAATAAAATTCAATATTCTGTTTGCTTTTTTGTTGGACCTGTCTGACAACTTTATGTGATTCATGCATTGGAACATCTAGATCTCTCCAAACTTATTTCATTTGCAGTCTCTATACTTTCAGATAAAATTGCACCTTTTAATGCCTCCTCTCAAAAGTACATGACTTCTCACTTCCTTGATTTAAACTCCATTTGCCAGTTTTCTTTTGCTCTGTCAATCAATCTATCTCCATCCCATTGTAGAATCACATTTCAATGTGTCCTTCCACCTATTTTCATAGCATCGGCAAACTTGGAAATATTACATTACTTTTGCCTAGTTATTAACGTAAATAGTAAATAATTGGAGTGGTTGGAAAGTACTTTCAATGAGGTCTCAAGGATAGCGTTTGAAGGGGACACATTAGCCACGTATAAAAGCCGTGGATGGGAGAGATTTCAAGAACGATGGGACTAACACAGGCAGATGGGACAAGCTCACTGAGCAACACGTTCAGCTTTGAGTTGGGCTAAAGACCCAGTCTCCAGTCTCCATGCTCTATGACTCTATGACTCTGAGGATGTGAATTCATAGGATCCAGGTTAACAATTTGGTAAAAAATTCCAGCAGAATGAAAGGTAGCAAATTTGACATTATCGTTCAAGAAAGTGGGACAGTGAAAAGGAGCAAAAGACAGCACTTCATCTTAGCATTTGAAACCTGTTTAAAGTGACGAATTAAATTAAATAAAACCTTTCATTGTTGTTAAGATTCATTAAGTAAATGTTCATTAACGTGAATTGGATTAAACATAGGCTTTGCAGAAGAAGCCAGAGACTAGTTGTAGATGGTTGCCTCTCCGACTGGAGGCCTGTGACTAGTGGTGTGCCACAGAAATTGGTGCTAAATCTCTTTCTGTTTGTTGTCTAAATCAACGATCTGGATAATAATGTAGTAAGCCAAATCTTTGGATGACACTAAGATTGGGGATGTCATCAAGATTATCAAAGCTTGCAGGAAGATCTGGACCAGCTGGAAAAAGGGCAGATGGAATTTAATGCAGACAAGTGTTGGTTATTGCACTTTGGAAGGACCAACCAGGGTAGATCATACAGGGCACTGAGGAATAAGGCCATAAGACATAGGAGCAGAACTAGGTCATTCAGCCCATTGAGTCTGCTCCACCATTCCATCATGGCTGATCCTGGATCCCACTCAACCCCCATACACCTGCCTTCTCACTATATCCTTTGATACTCTGACCGATCAGGAAATGGTCAACTTCCGCCTTAGATATACCCACGGAATTGGCCTCTTCCTCAGTCTGTGCAGAGCATTCCACAGATTCACCACACTCTGGCAAAAAAAATTTCCTCCTTACCTCCATTCTAAAAGATCGCCCCTCAGTTTTGAGGCTGTGCCCTTTAGTTCTGGATACCCCCACCATAGGAAACACCCTCTCCACATCCACACTATCTAGTCCTTTCAACATTTGGTAGGTTTCAGTGAGATTCCCCAGCATTCTTCTAAATTACAGTGAATACAGGTCCAAAGATGCCAAATGCTGTTCATATGTTAACACCTTCATCCCCAGAATCATCCTTGTGAACCTCCTCTGGAGTCTCTCCAATGACAACACATCCTTTCTGAGATATGGGGCCCAAAACTGTTGACAATACTCCAAGTATGGTCTGACTAGTTTCTTATAAAGGCTCAGCATTATCTCCTTGCTCTTATATTCTATTCCCCTTGAAACAAATGCCAATATTGCATTTGCCTTCTTTACCACAGACTCAACCTGCAAATTAACCTTCTGGGAGTCTTGCACAAGGACCCCTAAGTCCCTCTGCACCTCTGATGTTTGAACCTTCTCCCCAATTAGGTAATAGTCTGCACTATTGTTCCTTTTACCAAAATGCATTATCATACATTTCCCAACACTGTATTCCATCTGCCAATTTTTGCCCATATTTCCAATTTGTCTAAGTCCTGCTGCAATCGCATTGCTTCCTTAGCACTATCTACCCCTCCACCTATCTTCGTATCATCAGCAAATTTTACCATCAATTCCATTATCCAGATCATTGGCAAACAAAGTGAAAAATAGCTGCCCCAATACTGAATCCTGAGGAACACCACTAGTCACTAGCAGCCAACTAGAAAAGGCCCCTTTTATTCCCACTCACTGCCTCCTGCCTGTCACCCATTCCTTTATTCATACCAGTATCTTTCTTGTAATGCCATAGGATTTTATCTTGTTAAGCAGCCTCATGTGTGGCACTTTATCAAATGCCTTCTGACAACCAAGTAAATGACATCCACTACCTCTCCTTTGTCTACCCTGCTTGTTACTTCCTTGAAGAACTCTAGCAGATCTGTCAGGCAAGATTTCCCTTTACAGAAACCATGCTGACTTTGAATTATTTTATCATTAATCTTCCTTTCTTTTTCCTTACTTCATTCTTAAGGAGTGGAATGAAATGTGCAATTTTCCAGTCCTCCGGGACCATGCCAGAATCAAGTGATTCTTGAAAGATCATAACCAATGCATCTGTTATCTCTTCAGCAACCTCCCTCAGAACTCTGGGACATAGTACATCTGGTCCAGGTAACTTAGCCACTTTAAGACCTTTCAGTTTGTGCCTCACACACTTTCACACTTTCCTTTGTTATAGCAATGGCACTTACTCCTGATCTCTGACACTCATGGACCTCTGGCACAATGGTAGCGTCTTCCACAGTGAAGACTGATGCAAAGTACCCATTTAGTTCATCTGTCATTTATTTGGCCTCCATTACTACCTCACCAGCATCATTTTCCAGAGGTCCAATATCAACTCTCACCTCCCTTTTACTCACTGTATAACTGAAAAACTTTTAAAATCCTGCTTTATATTATTGATTAGTTTGCTCTCATATTTAATCTTTTCCCTTCTTATAGCTTTTAAAATTGCGTTTTGTTAGAGTTTAAAGGCTTCCCAATCATTCAACTTCCCACTCACTTTTGCCACCTTATATGCCCTTTCCTTGGCTTTTACGCTCAGAAGTCAGTCATGGTTGCCTACTCCTGCCATTTCAGAACAACTTCTGTGGGACATATCTATTCTTCACATTGTGAACTATTCCCAGAAACTTCAGCCATGTCTGCTTTGCCATCAACCCCCCCAGTATCTTCCTCCAATCCACCTGGGCAAGCTCCACTCTCATGCCTCTGTAATTCCTTTTATTCCTTTGCGACAGAACAGAGATATCTGGGAATACCGATCCATAATTCCTTGAAAGTGGAGTCACAGGCGGATAGAGTTGTAAAAAAAAGCTTTAGGCACATTGGTCTTCATAAATCAATGTATTAAATAGAGGAGTTGGGATGTCATGTTGAAATTGTATCAGATGCTGGTGAGGCATAATTTGGAATATTATGTCCAATTTTGTTCACCTTCCTACAGGAAAGATGTAAATAATATTAAAAGGGTGCAGAGAACATTTACAAGGATGTTGCCAGAACTTGAGGATATGAGTTGTAGGGAAAGGTTGAACAGGTTAGGACTTTATTCCCTAGAACCTAGAAGACTGAGAGGAATTCTATAGACGTATACAAAATTATGAGGGGGTGTAGATGGGGCAAATGCAAGCAGGCTTTTTCCTCTGAGATGGGGTGAGACTAGAACTAGAGGGCATGGATTAAGGGTGAAAGATGAAAAGTTTAAGGGGAACATGAGGGGAACTTTTTCACTCAAGAGGGCATGGAACTGCCAATGCAAATGGTGGATGAGGGGTCGATTACAACATATATGAAAAATTTGGATAGGTACATGGATGGGAGGGGTATGGAGGGCTACAGTCTGGGTGCAGGTCAATGGAACTAGGCAGATTAATAGTTTGCCACAGACTAGATGGGCCAAAGGGCCTGTTTCTGTGCGTTAGTATTCTATGACTCTATGACTTTAACTCTGGGAGAACTCCACATAAGTAAGTAGAGACAGTTCTGCAATATGAAAGAAAAGTTGACTTGACAAATTAAATAAGAGTTTTTGAGTATAGAATAAACAGAGCAAGAGTACATGTGATTTATCTAGATGAGAAAGACCATGTGAATGTAAGACACAGGAATAAAAGTTAGGCCATTTTTCCATCAAGCCACTAATTTATTGTTATCATCTTTATTTTCCCACCATCTCCCCATAACCTTTAACTCATACTGTATTACCAAGAAATAGCCAAGAAATAACTTGGTACCCCAAGAAATAACTTACATTTTCATAGAGTCATTCACCATCTCAGGGAGTTCAAAACACCTTCTTATATTCTTCTGGTAAAGATGGCACCTGCGTAAAATGAGTCTTTGGAGAGTCTCCAAAGAAAATCTGACCTGTATTTCTTCACTAGTTGGTGACCATATATGGATTGACAATTAGTTTTGTCTGGTAAGTGATTTGAAAATGGATAGCTAAATTGCTTAAACTGTATCAAACTTTAAAACTTCTCAGGAATACAAGTAATTTGTTTGGACATCTCTAAACGACAATAAATGTAAATAGGAAGCTAGGAAAGGAGTCCCATGGACACTTTAATGCAGGGGTTTCCAAACTTTTTTAATGTCATAGACCCCTACCAATAACCAAGGGGTCTGTGGACTTTAATGCTATACATGTTGTTCATGAGTTTTGAATCCTGAATTATGGACACCGCTCCATATGATTGAGCTCCATATCATTATTAAATTTGGAAGTCCAACATGTGTATATACTTTTGTTCATAAGAATGGCAGAAATAGCTTTCTCTCTGTTACCACATTAAATAATTATTCTTTCTTTAATAAGAAAGAATAATTATTTAATGTGGTAACAGAGAGAAAGTTGTTAGTTGTTTTGATGTAATTTATTATGAAACTGTTGGGGTATGGTTACCACAAAGTGATCTTTGTATATTTTCTGACTTAGGCACAAAATCAACTGTATAAAGTAAACCTGTTCATTACTCAGTCTTGGCGACAGCTTCATTAATGGGAAAACAAGCAGCCCAAACATGATAATCCTCATTTTATATTAGTCAAACAGCCTTTTGAAACCCAAAAATAAATGATAAATGTTTCATCCCTCCCAGCTGTTGTTTCACAAAACTTTGCAGAAATGTCACAGTGTCAAAACCAAAAGTAATGCTTATGTGACCATATCATAAGTGCTCATGTGGACTGAGTCACATTGAAAGAGTAGCACATTTTCACTCTGGAAGCCAGATCACAAGAACACTCTGGAGACAAATTTTTGGCAGTGTATCACAGAGCATGTGAACTTGTTCTCAAGACTGGAGGAATTGGAAAGAAATTCACGGTTGAACAGTGTGCCAAAAATTTGGCAGGAATATTACTGTAAAGTAAGAGTAAAATGTGTATGTGCAGTGGCATTTTTATAAAGATTTAAACAGAGATGCCACTTTCACATTAGACAAATTTAAAAAGGGTAAATTATGCATTAATATGGACTTAAAAGGAAATAAACAAAATTGATTAAATAAAAGCTGTTTTAAAATATTGAAACATAATAAATAATAATTTTAATACCTCTAATTCTGCTTTAATACAAAACGTAGGATCAGAAAGTAATTGGTTGGAACAATGGTGGACTCCTCAGACTGAGAGAAATGCAATTCTCATTGAAAAAAATGTACTGATTATTCACAAGGAACGTCTTAAAGGTGATCAGCCCAATGAAAGAGAATTCATCGAAAGCTGTATCATATTTTATCATCATTTCTTGCACAGTTTGCTCCAATGTGCTCTCTTTTCAAAGCAAGGAAGCAATCATTTATCGTAATGTTAAGTTGGGGCACAACAGTTACCTCTGCACAAGCCATCACCATACAAAACCAAAGTAAACTCAAGTAAAAATTCAGATAGCTTGAGTGAAAATTCAGTTGCACAATGCAGTTTTCAGTGCCATGAGTCTACATTCTGGCACAAACTTGACTATGAGCCATAGTGGTAGGTTATACTATGTCTGCATATTTGATCACATTTTTTGAACATGCCTCATCAAGATAATGCAACAGTTTGGGACAGCTTTCCTGAAGTGAAAACTTTTGCTTATTAACAAAAGTTGTTATTGCACTGGGTCTTTGGTCATCAAAGACAGTTGTAATCCACTCAACCATCCACCATCACCTCTTGGGTGCTCGAAGCCTGCATCTTTCTCCCACTCCACAACACCTCACCACTCCCTCTCCTCTGGTGCCATCAACTCTCTTCTCCCTTCTGATCCCAGCTCTAATCTATGCTGTCTTCGCTATTCCCTCTGACCTTCCCCAGTCTGAGGCAGAACGTTCTGTCCTTAGCAAAGGCCTTACTTTTGTCTGCCTTTGCCTGTGCCTCAGCAAGTTCTGTGCCTGCGGTGACACCGAGCTCTTCTTCCATTGCCTCTGTCTCTGAGCCCATTTCTTTGGCAGGAATTCCACAACCTGCACTGATGACCCCTTCTCTCATCTCCAACCCTTCTCTTCTTCTTGGACACCCCGCTCTGGCTCTCTGTCTGTTCTGGATCTTTTCATCTTAAATTGCCGACAAGCCATCAACTGTCTCAACTTCAGCACTCCTCTCTCCTCCTTGAAGCTTGCCTCCTCTGAACACACTGCCCTTCACTATCTCCACACCAGTCCCAACCCAAAGACAAAGGGCTGTTATAGTGTGGTGGACTGACCTCTACCTTGCAGAGGACAGGCAGCAACTCTCAGATGCCTCCCCGTACCTCCCCCTTGAAGAGGACACCACTCCAGACCATCGGAAAACTGTCCCCAACTCCATCACTGACCTCATCCACTCTGGAGAACTCCCAACCACTGCCACTAAACTCACAGTTCTTTTACCTTCCACTACAAACTTCTTATTCCTACCCAAGATCTACAAACTGGACTGTCCAGGGAGACTGTCTGTGCCTGCTCCTGCTCTACTGAACTCATGTCCTCATACCTTGACTTGCTTCTGTCTCGTTTGATTCAGTCCCTTCCCACCTACATCCTCGACACTTCTCATGCTCAGGATCTTCTCACTAACTTTCAGTTCCCTGGCCCTGACTGCCTCATTTTCACCACGGTAGTCCAGTCCTTATACACTTCTAACCCCCCATCAAGAAGGCCTTATAGTTCTCCATTTCTTTCTCAAACAAAGAACCATCCAGTTCCCCTCCTCCATCTGGCTGAACTAGTCCTCACCCTCAACAATTTTTTTGGCTCCTCCTACTTTCTCCAGACTTGAGGCATAGCCATGGGCACCCACAGGGGCTCCAGCTATGCCTGCCTTTTCGCTGGCTACGTAGAACAGTCCATGCTCCAAGCCTTCCCTGGTAATGCTCCCCAACTCTTTTTCCACTACATTGACGACTGCATTGGTGCTACTTCATACATCCATGCTGAGCTCACCAAACTCATCAACTTTGCCACTAACTTTGGCCCTGACCTTAAATTCACTTGCTCCATTTCTGACACTTCCCTCTCCTTTCTCAATCTCTCTGTCTCCATCTCTGGAGATAAACTGGCGATTGACATCTTTTATAAACCTACCAATTCCCATGTCCTACTTGATGATCCCTCTTCCCACCCTATCTCCTGTAAAGTTGCCTTTTCTCAGTCCCTTCATCTCTGCTGCCTTCCTTTCCAGGATATCAGAGATCTTCTTCAAAGTACAGGGTTTTCCTTCCTCCACCACTGATGCTGCCCTCTCCTCTATTTCCTGAACATCCACATTCAACCATGTCTTCCCACTGCCTTAACAGTGATAGACTTCCTCATTCATTCCTACCAGTCCATGAGCCTCCACATCCAAAGCATCATTCTTCACAACTTCTGGCATTTCCAAAAGGATCCTACCACCAATATATCTTTACCAACCCCCCAACTCTCTGTTTTTTGTAGAGATCGCTCCCTCTGTGATCCCCATCCATTTGTCCCTCTCCATTAACCTCCCTCCCAGCCCTTATCCCTGTAAGCAGTTGAGGTGCTACACCTGCCCATTCACCTCCTCCATCACTTCCTTTCAGGGTTTCAAACAGTCTTTCTAGATGATGCAACGCTTCACCTTTGAACCTGCTGGGGTCGTCTATTGTGTCCACTGCTCCCAATGTGGCCTCTGCACTGGTGAGACCCATTGTAAATTGAGGGACTGATTCATCAAGCACCTCTGTTCCATCCACCAAAAGTAGAACTTCCCAGAGGCCAAACATTTAAATTCTGATTCCCATTCCCGTCCCACTATGTTGGTTCATGGTCTCTTCTTGTTCTATGATGAGGCCACTCTCAGGGCAGAGGAGCAACACCTTATATTACATCTGGCTATCCTCCAAACCGATGGCATGAATATCAATTTCTCCATCTAGTAAAAAAATAACTCCCTCCCCCTCCTCTCTTATTCTATTCCCCACTTTGGCCTCTTACTTCTTCTCACTTGCCTATCACCTCCCTCTGGGTCCCCACCTCCTTCCCTTCTTCCTTTACTATTAAGGTGCCTTCCTCTCCAGTCCTTTACCTTTCCTACCCACCTAGCTTCACCTATCACCTTCTAGCTATCCTCTTACTCTTCCATCCACCTTTTTATTCTGGAGTCTTCCCCCTTCCTTTCCAGTCCTGAAGGAGGGTCTTGGCCTGAAACATTGACTGTTTATTCATTTCCACAGAATCTGCTTGACCTGCTGCGTTCCATCAGAACTTTGTGTGTGTTGCTTTGTAATTGCACTGGGTCTTGGGTGTAGGTGAGGGCAAGGGTTCTTCATCAAAGAGAGCTGTAATTGCACTGGGTCTTTGGTGTAGGTGAGGGCAAGGGTTCTTCATCAAAGAAGGGAGAAGGGGAGAATGGTTCTTATGAAGACAGTCCATTCCCAGGAGGCTTTGGGAGCAGAACGCCTGGTAGGGGCCGTCTGCAGAGAGTTACATTTGGGGCTGTGATTTTTCAAAGGCTTGGAAAAAGATCTGTAGCAATGGGAGGTCCAACTATACACTGAGCTCTGGACTACTTTGTCGGTGTTGGTGAAGATTGCTGGTAGACAAGTAAAGTAATGTGCCTTAATGGCAACTGCCCAGTGGCTGACATTCATCATCATGATGTGTTTTGAGAAGCAGGTCAAGTCACATATTAACTTCAGCCTTCCAGACAACCTCAACCTATTGCAATTCACCTACTGCTGAAACAAGTCTACAGTGGATGCCATCTCCCTGGCCATACACTCATCTCTGGAGCATCTGGACAGTAAAGACACTTACATTAGACAATTGTTTATTGACTACAACTTTGCCTTCAATGCTGTAATTCCAAGCAAACTCATCACCAAATGCTGAGACCTGGCAGTCAACACCTCCCTCTGCAACTAGACCCTCAAGTTCCTGACCAACAGTCCATAAGCAGTAAGGACAGGCAGCAACATATTCACTATGATTATTCTCAACACTGGTATTCCACATTTCCCTGCTCTACTCCCCATAAACTCATGACAGATTCCACTCTAACTCCATACATAAATTTGAAGATGATACCACTGGAGTGAGCATTAGCTCAAATAACAATGAACCAGAGTACATGAAGGAGATCAAGATCTTAATAACTCTTAATAACAGAGTGTCGTGACAACAGCATCTTCCTTCCCTTTCTTCAATGTCCACTGTCCTCTCCTAGCAGGTATTTTTTCTCCAGTTCTTTATCTTTTCTACCTATCCTCTCCCAGCTTCTTTGTTTATTCCCAAGACCTACCAACTTGAATTCCTTCCCCTCCCACCAACTTCTTTATTTTGGCTTCTGCCCCCTTACTTTCCAGTCTTGATGCAGGCACTTAGTCTGAAACATCAACTACTTATTTCCTTCCACAGCTGCTCCTGACCTACGGAGTTCCTCCAGCAGTTTGTGTGTGCTGCTTGAGATTTCCAGCATCTGCAAAATCTCATGTTTATGATGACATCCTTTTCCCCGATGTTAGCAAAACAAAAGAGGTGCCATTGACCTCAGGATAGGGTTCAGTGCACATGTTCTTGTCTACATTAATGATATTGAGGTTGAGAAGATTAAGAGCTTCAAGTTCCTTGGAGTGAACATCATCAACAGCCTATCATGGTCCAACCACGTTGATGTCTTGCACAAGAAAGCTCACCAATGTCTCTACTTTCTCAAAAGCAAAATAAATGTGGCATGTTCCTGTTGACCTTTAACAATTTTCATCAATGTACCATAGAAAGCATTCTAAATGGATGCACAACGGTTTGTTATTGCAACTGCTCTGCACATGATTGCAAAGAACTGTGGCGCATCACAGAAATACCCTCCCCTCCATGGATCCTGCCTGTACTTCTCACAGCCTCGGTAAAGCAACCAGTATAATCAAACAGCCCCCCTACTCCAGACTCTGCTCCCCTATCCCAGCATGTACAACCAACTCAGGGACACCTATCCTGTTATAGGACTGTTGCATGGTTCCCTAGTACAATAAGATAGACCCTTAACCATATATCTATCTTGTTCTGATCTTGCACCTTATTGTTCACCTGTACTACACTTTCTCTGTAGCTCTGTAACTTCATTGTGCATTTTGTTATTGTTTTACCTTGTAATACCTCAATGCACTGTGTAATCGATGAATTGATCTACGTGAGGAGTATGGGAAATAAGCTTCTCACTGTGCATATAACAGTGATAAACCAATTCCATTTCCAGCCTATGGAAATGGAATTTCCACATTTCATAGTCTGCAGCTCGTTATCCATAACATCACAAATTCTCTCCTCTCCAGAGAGAGGTCTTGATCTCCACCTCCCTCTGTTGAACAAAGCCCAGGCACATGAATTTGGGAAGCTTTCCGTAGGTGATTCCACACTGGACATGGACTTCTGAACCGCATTTTTATGATCAAAGCTCTGTAGCTGGACACTCTGTGTGACTCATCCTGGGTCAGTCAGCTGTGCCAGCTGAAGCTCAGTCACCATACCAGTCAGAGTGACATTCCACCCATCACTACCAACGACTCTCACCTACAGTCCATATGTCCCCAGCTACCCTCATCAGCCTATTACACATTTTGCCCAATATATCCACATCATCCCTGGAAAATGGATTACATCTACAGCCACAAAATTATTTATGGAAATTGCCACGAGGCCCTTAATTTTCATTTGTTTGCCTGAACCCACGAGGAGGTACCCTGCAGTATTCTCTGCATAATGACAGCACAATCTTTATCCACTGTGCAGCAGCAGGAAGAAGGAAGATTTTCACGTGGGGATACCATTGTCGTGGCTCACAGATTCAGGCATACAGCTTTAGGTCAGAGTGTTGATTATTCACAACTGTTGTTACTGGTGTGCATGTTCAGTAATACATGTAGTGGCTGTGGGCTTTCTTGCTATGTTCACAGGTTTTAACCACATTTTTGTGGTCATTATTTTTTTTTTCACTGGCACTGGAATGCACAGAAAATATAAGCAGGCTCCTCAAGCTTGCCCTGCTACTCAATATGATCATGATCAATTTGCTTCAGGCCTCAATAGCTTTTAGTCCTTGGCACATTACTCCTGTCACTGACCTCTCTGATTCTCTCCTGCTGGCTCCGCCCTTCTGGGACCACAAGAAATGCAGAATCTTACTCCTTTTGCTCAGCTCTTCAGCTATGTTGTTGAAGTCAGTGTCTGTAAAATGGAATGTGTGCTTCCAGGTCTGTTTTAGCATCTCTGAGTACAAAATGCTCCCCCCCCCATGCTGTTACTTCCAATCACGGCTGGACTTAATGATTACTGATCATTTAAGAGGTACAGGCATGATGTCGATCAGCACTGGTTAATTCTACTTGTTACATGAGATTTATAAAATTATTCTTGAAACTATGCATTATGACATTGGAACAAAGCAGCTTTGTACCCCAAGCAGTGCTATCTTAGTGCATGCTTTTGTGTTATTGAATTTCGACGCCTTCTGGTCAAATAAGAATTAAGGTACACAAGGGAATGTACAGGTACTGGTGATGATGTAGAACAAGCAGTGTAGAGACTGATAATGTTCAAGTGCAGAAGTCAGTTCTGTCCTGCTCTCATGAGAAAGATTGACTCAATGTGCTTTCTATTGGACAATGTCAGAACACAGAGCCTTTGTTAAATGACTCCATGTTTCCTTACTTTCTGTACATGCAGAATGGAAGTGGATATATATAATTTGGTAAGCTGTACTTGACCTTGCCTCAATTGCAGAATGCTGGAGATAATCATAAAGGAAGGATTCAGAGAACTCAAACCTGCTTTACATTTACAGAGATCAGCTGAGATCACTTCCAGTTGTTTCATGTGTACAGTAGTCACCTGACATTTGTACTTTAAAGGATGAAATATCCAAGAACAGCAAGCCTGAATCAAGGACCTGCTGTCCCATGCAGTGGTTGGAACGCATATTATTGATCGGTTTACGGGAGACTCGATGCAGGCGGGACTGTAAAAGAATAAAAGAATGCAGGATCAAATTGGAAAAAAAGGTTATTTATAAAAAGATCATTCTCTAGCAATGGACATCACTGGTAAAGCTGGCAACTGTGGAGCATTTATAATGAAGCAACTGAATGTCTTGCTAGGCCACGTCAGTCATCAGTTAATAATCAGCCGTGCTGCTGCATGTCTTCATTCACCTATAGGCCAGAATGAGTAAATACTACAGGGTTTCTTCCTTGAAAGATCTGGACCACTGTGCAAACTCATTGTTTACGCTGACTGCATGCTGCCTCTTTCCTCCTTTAGATATGGAGGGTTGGCCAAGCTGCCCCTTGTACCACGGAGGTATCCTACAAAGTGGAACTGGCTCTGTGCTCCCTCCCATTGTCAAAAGCTTTTGGAATATGCATTTGTAGATGCATATCACAGTCAGAAACAGTTTAAAACTGTGTAAAGCGATTGATATAATTTACAAAAAGGTTTCAAACATTAAAAAATTACAACTTCTTAAATACTAAGAAATATTTAAAAATATTAAAATAATGTAAAAGCAGAAACCCCCTAAGCAATGGCACAAGAACACAAGAAAATTCGTGCAGGAATAGGCCCCAGGCTATCTCACCATTCAATATGGGTGTTTTATGCTGTCCTCAAGTTCTCTTCTGTGTCTGTACCCCATAACCCTCAATTCTTCAATTTTCAATTATTTATTTATCTCCACGTAAATATATATTTGAGTACTTGGCCTCCACCATCCTCAAGGGCAGAGAATTCCAGAAAGTCAATCCCCTCTGACAGAAGAAATCTCTACACACCTCAGTTTTAAATGACTGGCTCTTTCATTTGTACCTACAATTCCTTCTTGTGGCTCTCCCACTAGTGGTGACATCTGTGCATCTACCCTGTCAAGTCCCCTCAGGATATCATGTGTTTTAATACATCACCCTCATTCTTCTGAACTTCAAGGAATACAGACTGTCAGCAGCCTCATTAAAAATGAATGGGACTTGATGTGATGCACCTTCTTCTCAGCATCCCAGTCCTTTGCTGCTGGACTCAATGTCGAGCCTGGTATGGGATGAAAGGTCACTTAAGCCTGCATCTGACTTTCTTGTTTGACCATTCATGCTTAAAACTCTGAGACACGTTGAGCTGTGGACTGCACATATACTTAACTGCTGGAAAAGGTGGACTAGAACCAGTCCAGAGCAATAAAGGTTTTCACAACAATCCAACAGCTCTTTATTTGCCTTTACAGATATAATTCATTATTTCACATTTTTAGAGTTTCTTGAAAAGTAAATTCAGATTCTCAAATCACCATCCAGGATTTTGAATTAATTTTTTTGGATTATTACCTGAACTTTTGGATTAGCAACATACAAATGAAGCTTGTGTAGAGTATTAACCCAGTTTACAGATCAGTTGAACTCAAAGACCTGAGCTTTAAATATTATGTATTGTCAATGATAGTTCCTAGTCATATTTCATGTTTTTAATGACATAGGTTTCCATCTGGCCCATCCAAGTCCATACTAGCACTCAAAGCAATCCCATTAATCGCATTCTGCCATTTATTTCTCTGTAATCTATACTCTCACACAAGGCTATCAGTTCCACTCTGATTCCCATGCCACTCTCTGAGGCTGGGGGCAATTTGAGATGTTTGAGGAATGAGGACCTCCCAAGGAAAACCACATATTCTCAGGGAGAATATGCAAATTCCACGTAGACTCTGAAGAGCCCAATATGGAGTGATGAGACAGTGGCACTACCTATGTTGCCCATAGTCTATTGGAATCAGTTTTCCATTTTTCTTAAATTTTATAATGATCATTCTTTGTACTCCTCTTCTGTTTGAAATATTGCTTTTGAATACATTCATTCTGTGAAATTGAAACTTTCCTGTGCTATTTAAGACCGTAAGACATAGGAGCAGAATTGGACACCTTGGCCCATCGAGTCCATACTATATTGCTTCACAACCTTAATTCAACAAGGCTAGATCACCCTTATCTTGTCCTTCACATGACTGGCCTGCTACGAGTCTTAGCTGTTGTAACAGATAATATACCTTGTTATTTTCATTTCCCACTTTGAATTGAGAATTGGTGAATCTGTGGAATTCTCTGCCACAGGAAACAGTTGAGGCCAGTTCATTGGCTATATTTAAGAGGAAGTTAGATATGGCCCTTGTGGCTAAAGGGATCAGGGGGTATGGAGAGAAAGCAGGTACAGGGTTCTGAGTTGGATGATCAGCCATGATCATACTGAATGGCGGTGCAGGCTCGAAGGGCCAAATGGCCTACTCCTGCACCTATTTTCTATGTTTCTATGAGAGACTCAGAATAATGATAAGGATGTATAAAAACTTTCATTAACATTATGTTTTAATGTTGTTCCACTGTTTATGTGCCTCTTTTGTATAATCAATTAAAACAACTCCCCAAATTCCCCCAGGCATCTCTCTGTTGCAAAATAACGCCCCTCCTGTCTTGGCAGAAAGACATCCAATGTGCCATTCTAACTCTAACTTCTGGTTACTCAGGCCCACTGTGGAAAGTGGGTCATTGGGATTGGCTCCCTGTATTTTTCTTTCTGAGTCTGGCTCCTGTTATCCAATGGCACATTCAGAGACTCACCTCTTTGAAGCTTTGCAAATCTATTGGTTCCTAATGTTTTCCCCGCAAAGAGTTTGTCTGGTCAGAGGGGAGTTGTATATCTCTAGTTGGCTGAAAATCTGTACGGTAAAAGTGCCTAAAGTAACTGATCGAGGTTGCGAATTCATATCCTATAATGACTAGACTGAGACTGTGAAAGCTTATTTCACTTCTGACTATCTGCTATTAGAAAAGGTTACCTGACAGGGGATTGTCTTTGAACTCAAGTTTATTGAGACATGCAGAGGCAGTGTTAAGAGAATATTAACAGGCTTTACTCTCCCTCTTCTCCTCCCCCCTACTTCAATTATGTAACACATGCACCTGAGGAATTCTGTAAAAATATACATAATATACAAAAAGCTAACATTTGAAACTCAGAAGGAAAATTAGGAAACTGCTTTTATTCTTTCCATCCACCCATTTCCACAGTAGCCTCCACTGTGGCTCTTTCCAGAGTAATTACTGGAAATATAGCCAGAGGCTATTGCCCTAAACCAAGATAAAGGGTGGCTGTGCGGAGAACTTCAATTTATTTCCCCAAAGGCAACAACTATTTGAGAGTCTAAAAAAAACACAAGTGTAGCATGCAGCGTAAAGTATTAACAAATATATAATGTACATGTCACCACACCCTTTTACATACCAACTCAATCATTTGTCGCAAATGGTAATTTAATGATTTAATGGCAATTTCCTGACATCAGCCTGCTTCAGTAATGTGTGGGTGAATGAGGTCCATGATCCATTGCAAAGCAAATGGTTACCTAATTGCTGTTATCCTGGCCTTGGTTGTAGGGTGCTTTGGCATAGGCTCTAATTTCAACAGTAAGTAACTGTTTTATATTAGGATGTTAGTATTTTAGGTGCTTGACATTAGCAGCTTCGTGACTCCTGAATCAGAAGGCTGTGGGTTAGATCCCGTTTTAGAGATACAGGCCAACATTCAAAGTGGATTAGTGAAGAAGAGCTGCATTTTTGAAATTGTCTTCTTTTGGGGTCAAATGAAATGGACGTCCCACTAGTCCTTGCAGGAAGACGTGTCAAAGAAGATCAAGAAGCTCTTCTGGGACTCCATTCATGTCCCAATGAATACACAAAGCTACCGATAGCATTACTTACATTATTGCTGTTATGGCCCTTATACATGTAACCTTGTCTCTGCCTCTTAGCAAAGGCAGACAGCAATGATCAAATCTGATAAAGCAACGTCAATATACACTCAGAGGCTACTTTATCAAGTACCTACTGTACCTAATGAAGTGGCCACTAAGTGTATGTTCATGATCGTCTGGTGCTGTAGCCCATCCACTTCAAACTTTGACATGTGTATTCAGAGATGCTGCTCTGCACACCACGGCTGTAATGTGTGGTTACCTGAGTTACTGTTGTCTTCCTGTCAACTTGAACCAGTCTGACCTTTCTCATCAATAAGGAGTTTTCACCCCCGGAACTGCTGCTCAGTGGATGTTTTTTGTTTCTCACAGCATTCTCTATAAACTCTGGAGACTGTTGAGTGTGAAAATCCTGGGAGATCAATAGTTTCTGAGATACTCAAGCCAGCTGTTCTGGTGCCAACAATCATTCTACAGTCAAAGTCACTTTAATCCTATATCTGATGTTTGGTCAGAATAACAACTGAACCCCTTGACCACGTCTGCAATGCTTTTATACATAGAAATGCTGCAACATGATTGGGTGATTAGAATTTTCTCTAACGAGCAGGTGTACAGGCGTACTTAGTAAAGTAGACGTTGAATGTATATTTCTAAATCCGTTCCAGGATGACCATCATTCTGACTTTGAAACATAGTCTGAAACAGGTGCAGATTCTCCTATAGGGAGAAGGACTGTCGATGTTTCGGGCCGAGACTCTTCGTCAGGACTAACTGAAAGGAAAGATAGTAAGAGATTTGAAAGTAGGAGGGGGAGGGGAAAATGCGAAATGATAGGAGAAGACCGAAGGGGGTGGGGTGAAGCTGAGAGCCGGAAAGGTGATTGGCAAAATGGATACAAAGCTGGAGAAAGGAAAGGATCATGGGACGGGAGGCCTAGGGAGAAAGGAAGGGGGAGGGGAGCACCAGAGGGAGATGGAGAACAAGCAGAGTGATGGGCAGAAAGAGAGAAAAAAAAGGAGGGGGGAAAAAAACTAAATATATCAGGGATGGGGTAAGGAGGGGAGGAGGGGCATTAACAGAAGTTAGAGAAGTCAGAGTTCATGCCATCAGGTTGGAGGCTACCCAGCCAGTATATAAGGTGTTGTTCCTTCAACCTGAGTGTGGCTTCATCTTGACAGTAGAGGAGTCCATGGGCCTCCCATCCCATGATCCTTTCCCTTCTCCAGCTCTGTATCCCTTTTACCAATTACCTTTCCGGCTCTCAGCTCCACCCCACCCCCTTCGGTCTTCTCCTATCATTTCGCATTTTCCCCTCCCCCTCCTACTTTCAAATCTCTTACTATCTTTCCTTTCAGTTAGTCCTGATGAAGAGTCTTGGCCCAAAACATCGACAGTCCTTCTCCCTATAGATGTTGCCTGGTCTGCTGCGTTCCACCAGCATTTTGTGTGTGTTCCTTGAATTTCCAGCATCTGCAGATTTCCTCGTGTTTGCAGATTCAGATTTATTGTATTTATCACCTATACCTTGAAATATACAGTGAATATGTTATTTGTGTTAACAACCAACACACCCGAAGGATGTGCTAGGGCAGCTCACAAGTGGTGCAACAGGAAGTGTTTCTATCTCCCAGTTCAACAGAAAAGGTTCAGTACCAGCCTCCACTACTGTTCGTCACTTGGTAAATCACAGAGTAACACAGTACAAGAGAGTGGGGGGGGGGGGGGGTAGAAATTATTGTGGTTGGCAGACAGGAAGCAAAGAGTGGGAGTAAACGGGACCTTTTCAGAATGGCAGGCAGTGACTAGTGGGGTACTGCAAGGCTCAGTGCTGGGACCCCAGTTGTTTACAATATATATTAATGATTTAGACGAGGGAATTAAATGCAGCATCTCCAAGTTTGTGGATGACACGAAGCTGGGCGGCGGTGTTAGCTGTGAGGAGGATGCTAAGAGGATGCAGGGTGACTTGGATAGGTTAGGTGAGTGGGCAAATTCATGGCAGATGCAATTTAATGTGGATAAATGTGAGGTTATCCACTTTGGTTGCAAGAACAGGAAAACAGATTATTATCTGAATGGTGGCCGATTAGGAAAAGGGGAGGTGCAACGAGACCTGGGTGTCATTGTACACCAGTCATTAAAGGTGGGCATGCAGGTACAGCAGGCAGTGAAAAAAGCAAATGGTATGTTGGCATTCATAGCAAAAGGATTTGAGTACAGGAGCAGGGAGGTTCTACTGCAGTTGTACAAGGCCTTGGTGAGACCGCACCTAGAGTATTGTGTGCAGTTTTGGTCCCCTAATCTGAGGAAAGACATTCTTGCCATAGAGGGAGTACAGAGAAGGTTCACCAGATTGATTCCTGGGATGGCAGGACTTTCATATGAAGAAAGACTGGATCGACTAGGCTTATACTCACTGGAATTTAGAAGATTGAGGGGGGATCTTATTGAAACATATAAAATTCTAAAGGGATTGGACAGGCTAGATGCAGGAAGATTGTTTCCGATGTTGGGGAAGTCCAGAATGAGGGGTCACAGTTTAAGGATAAAGGGGAAGCCTTTTAGGACCGAGATGAGGAAAAACTTCTTCACACAGAGAGTGGTGAATCTGTGGAATTCTCTGCCACAGGAAACAGTTGAGGCTGGTTCATTGGCTATATTTAAGAGGAAGTTAGATATGGCCCTTGTGGCTAAAGGGATCAAGGGGTATGGAGAGAAAGCAGGTACAGGGTTCTGAGTTGGATAATCAGCCACGATCATACTGAATGGCGGTGCAGGATCGAAGGGCCGAATGGCCTACTCCTGCACCTATTTTCTATGTTTCTATTTTAGAGAAATCGATGTTCATGTCGCCAGGAAATGCTGCTTGTTGTGGACAGAAGGACAGATCTTTGCTCTAACAGCAGGGATTCCTGGTGGCCAACCATCTTAATTCCAATGCCATTCCAATTCTGACCTGTCCCTCCATGGCTTCCTCTGCTGCCATGATGAGGCCACTCTCAAGCTGGGGGAGCTACACCTTATACTCTGTCTGGCTAGTCTCCAACCTGCCAGCATACACATTGATTTCTCTAACTTCTGGTGATTTCTTCCCCATCCGCTCCTTTTTTTCGGTCCCCATTCTGGCTCCCCCTTACCTCTTTCCTTCTCCTCACCTGCCTATCACCTCCCTCTGGTGCAGGGGTTCCGAACCTCTTTTATGCCATTAAGCAAGGAGTTCATGGACCCCAGGTTAAGAATCCCTGCTCTGATGCCCCTCCTCCTTCGCTTTCTCCCATGGTCCACTCTCCTCTCCTATCAGATTCCTTCCTTTTCAGCCCTATAAATTACCCCCCAATCACTTTCCAGCTTTTCACTTCATTCCTGGCTTCACCTATCACCTGCCAGCTTGTACATCTTCCCCTCCCCCCACCCACATCTTCTTATTCGGGATTCTTCCCCTTCCTTTTCGGTCCTGGCGAAGGGTCTCAGCCTGAAACGTCAGCACTTTATTCATTTCTGTAGATGCTGCCCGACCTACTGAGTTCCTGCAGCATTTTGTGTGTGTCTCTGGATTTCCAGCATCTGCAACATCTCTTTGTGTTTACAACTAAAACTGATTACAATACTCCAAATGCAGCCTCAGCATTTGTACAATTTTAACATAGCCTCCCAACTTCTATACTCAATATTTGACTGGTGAAGGCTAACTTTACTTCTTCACCCTTCCTACCTGTGACTCCATGTTAATTGGTAACTGTTACTTACCTGATGTGGGTGGGTGGTGAGTAAATCAGGTTGGAGTTTACGAATACACGTGAGAGAATGGGTTGCCAAGCGATCAGTGTGGTAGTAGCCTGATGGGATTGCTCTGAGAACTAGTATAGACTCAGTGTGCAGAATGGCCTCCTTTGGTCTCTAAAGAAAATATCAAGTTTGAGAAATATTGTCATTCCTACATCCTGGAACATCACCCCTGACAGCACCGAGGGAGTATCTTCACCAGAGGTCTGCAGTGGCTCAAGAAAGTGATTGATCACCATCTATTGAAGGCCGTTCGGGGTGGATAGTAAATGCTTACAATGGAGTGATACTCAGATCCTGGAATGAGAACATAAGAAACCTGGTGCCAGCTCTATGGGTATTTAAATTAGGGTCTAGAAGAAACTGTAGAATAGTTTCAGAGGAAAATTATTTTATGTTAGTTACGTTATGTAGTCATACAATTTATTGTTGTGGTTCAGTCGATAGGGTTTTCATGTCAAGATGCGGAAGTGGATTCTGTGCAGTGCAGATACTGCTGCTGCCCAGATTGGGACCCAGCTGGGTTTGAACTCAGGACCTCCTGCCTTGAAGTCCAGTTCTGATGCCACTACACCACCAGCCACCACATAAGATACAGTACAGTTAGTAAAATTAGCTGCACCTATATTCAGATTTTTAGGAAGGGAATTACACAGCCAAAAAAGACAGACAGACAAATCTAAGTCAAAGTAAAGAAAATTTACACCAGCAGTGACGTTTCACGGGGCAAACATGTTGCTAATGTGCTGTGTTGTTATGTTTAAAGCACCCAACAGAGGGAGCATAATGGAACAGGTGTTAGGCTACATCAGAAGAAAGTAACGTGATCTACAAGTTATGGAATTACTTGGTAGCAGAAGAGGGAAACCTCAAAGGAATTGAGCATGAGCAGGCTGGAGAGTAGTGCAGACCAACTGATATGTATCATATTAATCACACGTTCCATCATTCAGACTGTATGTTATTTCAATATATCCATATCATTGATTGATTATAAGTGCTTAATAGTTCATGTAATGACAATACAGTGGCTAAATGTGCTACATGCTTAAAGTGCCCTATCATTCATAGAACTAAGAACCAGGTTTAGCATTCACAGTAATCAAACAGCAGTATTCCCAAAGCACCTACCATCATGTCACTCCCTGACATTATAAAGCAGAGAAGATACTGTAACCTTCCAACAATTAGTTATTCGTGCGATGGGAAAACATGGCATTCTGGTGATAAAAAAAATAATAGCATTAGGATTGATGAGGAGCCAAAAGGAAAAGCTCCTGAATGTAATTACAGTGCTGTATACAAATACAAATTATTCTATAACACTGCAATAGAATGGCATTGAAACATGAAACCTGATTGATCCAACTGGTATATATTGATTCTTTAATTTCAATTGATTCAAATCCTATTGATAATTCTTAATTGTAACACGATCCTCGCTTTGATCGTAAATTTAGGGATATTGCACAACTGCACAGCTCTCTCTGTGGGATGGCTTTTTCATCTTTGTGCTCGACCTCTTGCAGTCAGTAGTATATATAAACAATATTTCTACTCTGCTCTATGCCTATCTTTTTAATCATATCATCTCAATCTTCACTATAATAACTTTCATAACATTCATGTGTTTTTCACAACAGGTGTAACCCAGTAAATCTCTATCGCCTCAATATCCTTCCTGGAGCTCAGTGTCTAAAAAAAAAATGCCATACTTTAATTCTTCCTCAGGTTTTATATTACACAACATTTTATATCTCTTGCCATAAACTTACTTTTCTAAGTCTTTAAAATTCACCTTTTCTACTTAGTGGGTATCTTTATAGCAGCTCTAAACCCAAAATCCCTTTCCTTTTACTCAACTGCCAACTTTTCTGCGTTTTAGAACTCACTTGCCTTCATAATCAGAACTGCTGAAAGTGGTGTCACTGACAGGGAAGCAGTCGCTATGGCATCTCTAGTTATGGTGTCACTGGGTATGAACATAATCATAATAGGAACCCTCATGTCTTCTCTCCATCTCAGGGTTCTTGCCAGGCTAAATTCCAAGTGCTGACACAATAAGCTTTAACCTGCACAGAAAGATCTATATACAAGAAGAGAACCTTTAGTGTATTCTACTTTAAGACAAATTAATAGGGACTATGAGGAAATAGCTTTCAGCAGTGATGTGCATTTTAGGGCACAGGAGAGGTTGATGTGCAGACATGTTTTCAAGCAATAGCAGGTAAGGAAAGGCAAGTACTTCCATTAGAAGTAAGGTAACCACAACAAAGAACATTCCTACATCCAGTACAACAGGGTAGATTGCAGATGATGGGTCTGAGCCTCCCAAATTCTTCAGAACCTAGAAGTTGGATGAGAAATGCCCTACCCCCACTAATTCCTCAGCTTGGGAAATTCTTGAAAATAGTAGTAGATGCTACGTGGCTTCTGCAGATATTCTAAATTTCAATGGTATCACGAGCTGCATGATTTTTGTTGAAATTAATGGAAACAAATACCAGATAGGATATAAAGTGATCTTTTTACTTATTGCCAATTCTTATCACATCCATCTATCACCAATTTTATCCCCATCATCTTAAACTCATGTTCACTAAAATTACTGGAGGGAAAGAACAGAGTTAATCCAATGGCTATAAAACTGAGGAATTTGATTACCATCAAATGTTGTTATATTTTTGGAAAAATAAACACATGCAGTTAATAGTTTTTTGGAATTCTGCAGCTACCCTGATAGCCAACAATATTCCTTTCTGAATCTGCCGTTTTCTATGTTCTTGTTTTATATTGAGACGATAAAGAATCCATCTTTGTAAATAGCTTATTTTCTGGAGATGAGCATACAATAATTGCAACAATTGTTAATCAGGAAGCTCTTTCATTAATAAATATTGTCAATGGTATTTTATTTTATTGAGGCTACAGCAGATATATAAAAATAATAGAAATAAAAGTGAGTAAAAGGTATGCAATAATTAGAGGATGATAATGTCTATAAAACACTCAAACTTCACTGAGGACTGCTAATGTCCTCTGAAACCTTCAATTAAATTAAAGCCTAATTACTTGCATTATTGTTTCCATCTCCCCAGTGATTCCCATTCTCCCCAATTAGAATGATATGGGATTGATTCCCTACAAAGAGCTTCAATGGGCTTTTAATTAATTAGGTGTTTGCCTACATAATAACAGTCACTGCAAATCACAGTAATTTATTTTGTGATTCGTTTTAATGCACATTTGAGACATGACAATACACATAAAAGCAAATCCTTTTATTGGCCAATAACCTTCAAAAATAGTTAAAATGCTCTACTTTACATAAATTTCAACTTTTCCCACTCTAATTGTCTTGATTCCTTTCCTGAAGGGGCAGTCCCATAGGTCCAAGCTTCCCTCCTTCATCTTCTACAACTGCTCTTCACGTGTATGCTTAAACAGGATCTGTGATGCTGAGGGGCATCACGAGTTCAGTACTCGCACATTTCCCACCAGCAGTCGATGAGTAGAGATTAGGAGTCTTAAATTTTCCCTCCATTCCTATGGGTCCTAACATCAATTATAACCCTTCTGTTTGCCCATGAGAAGTCAATCAACTGAGCATGGATTCTGAATTTAGGTTGGATTCCTTACAATTGTTTATGCATTTACTGAATAGGCCGTGAAAGGAACACACCAATGTTCTTTGACAAAATACATGGACATATTTTCCAATCCCAAACCCTGCACTTGAAAATATTAGATGTATAGGAAGACCATATACTCATAACAGCTTTAATTAATCTAGAACTATTAACATAGAAAGAAAAATGCTCTGTTAAAATATAAAAAGAGGATTACGTGAAATTGCCCCTTCAAACTGATCCTCGTCTGCAACTTTCTTCCTCTGCTGGTTCCAACCATCAGCCCTTGGAACATAACTGTCACACCACAACTCCCAGAGCATAGCATGCTGATGGCCTTCCGCTCACATTTGACCTTACATCAGCCTCCAACTCTATCACCCAGAGAAATCATGAAGAATTCTTATCATATTTGCTTGTCTTCGGATGTTAATATCCATTCTATGTCTGCTGCACTATGGTTCTAACCAGTAAGTTCATTACAGATTCTATGTGAACTGGGATCGAAAAATAATTTGTCAACTGACCACCTTACTTCTTCATCCTCCTTGCTATTACAGAGGACCTCACTTCTAGGAAGTTTCCAGCTGAAGTACAGAATGAGTTGAAAATAGTTGAACATTTGTTGCTTTCACTCTACATCAAGATTGTCCCAACCTCAGTTATCGTTTTAGAGTACACGCGACTTGAATATGTGTGTAATCATAGACTAAGTTCCAGACAATCATTGACTCCTTCACTGAAAGGCACAAAGGCATAGACTTTGCAGCAACAACCAAAAGCCAAAACCCTCCCCTGTCATACAATTCAGATTCATGACAAAACCCTGGAAAATGTTGATCATTTGATAGGGTAGTTAAGAAGGCCTATGGGATGCTAGGCTTCATTAACAGGAGGATTGAGTTCAAGAGTAGAGAGGTCATGTTGCAACTCTACAAATCTCTGGTGAGACCACACTTAGAGTATTGTGTTCAATTCTGGTCACCTCATTGTAGGAAGGATGTGGAAGCTATGGAGAGGGTACAGAGAAGATTTACCAGGATGTTGCCTGGTTTGGAGAACAAGTCATATGAAGCAAGGTTAGCAGAGCTGGAACTTTTCTCTTTGGAGTGTAGAAGAATGAGAGGGGAATTGATAGAGGTCTACAAGATTATGAGAGGCATAGATAGGGTGGATAGTCAGTACCTGTTTCCCAGGGCACCAATAGCAAACACCAGAGGGCATATGTACAAAATTAAGGGGGGGAAGTTTAGGGGAGACATCAGGGGTAAGTTTTTTTACGCAGAAGGTTGTGAGTGCCTGGAATGACTTGCCAGGGATGGTGGTGGAGGCTAAAACATTAGGGGTATTTAAGAACCTATTGCACAGGCACATGGATGAAAGAAAAATAGAGGGTTATGAGGTAGTGTGGGTTTAGTACTTTTTTTAAGGATTATATGGGTCAGCACAACATGGAGGGCTGAAGGGCCTGTACTGTGCTGTAGTGTTCTATGGTTCTATTTTCCATATCTTGGGCACCACCACTCAGCAAAGGCAGATATCAATGACAAAACTTATTGAAGGAATGGCAGCGTATGCCTAAGACACACCATTTGACTTGAAAATTTATTGCAGCTTGTCCATTGGTGTTGGGTCAAAATCATGGAACATCCTCCTGAACAATATTATGAGAGTACCTTCACCAGAACTGCAGTGGTTTGAGGCATTAGCTCTCTATCACCTTCTCAGAAGCAATTAAGGATGGGCAATATATTCTGGTCTTGCTGAAAAATGAATAAATAAAAGTCAGAATGGTGCTTAATTTAGACTTGGAGAGCAGATGTTAGTGCTTCTCTGTCCCTGGGCTCTGCATTCTTGTTAGTGATAGACTGGAAAATTGCAAGGTGCTGTTAGAGATGGACAGGCTTGTAACTTCATGAATTTTGTACATGATATGTGCAGTAGTCCTTTTGCTGGTAATGAAGGGACTGAATATTTGGTGGGATGGATGGGGTACTATTCAAATGGGTTGCTTCATCCTGAATGGTCATAAGTCATCCAGTGTGAAAATTGGATTGCCATTAATAATCATTTACGCTCATCCTACATTATTTACCCTGCACTCACATTGAACTCTTAAGATTACATAGACATTGTGGACAACTTATAGAGGCCAATTAACCTACCATGCTACATGTTTTTGGGATGAGAGAGGAGACCAGAGCACCTGAGGTAAATTGTGTAAACTCTACACAGACAGAACCAGAGATTAAGACTAAAGCTGGTCGCTGGATGTGTGGGGCAGCAGTTATATTGTCTGGAGCTTTAAAGAACAAACTGCTGGAGGAATTCAGTGGCTCAGGCAGCATCTGTGCAGGAAAATAGAGAGTCAAAACTTTGTATTGAGACCCTTCCAGATTCACCATCTGCAGTCTCTGCTATCTCCATCTCTACCATCTGCATCACTTTGCATTATATCAAGATTATTATGAGTTGTTGGAGTTGTACTCATACAGACAAATGGAAAGTGAGATATACCTCATGGCTGGAAAGCCACTGGGGTATCAGAAGGTGAGCCACCTTCTCCGGAGTATCCAATCTCTGACCTGATCTCATAATGCCATGTTTATGAGTTGATCTACCCCATCAAAGATTTACAAATGATTATTTTTCCAGTGAGATCACTGTGAGCTTTTTTGAACATGAGACTATGGGCCTCACTCACTCTCCTCATTCTCCCTTCATACAGCCTCATCTCTGGAATCAATCCAATGTCGAGAAAAGAAACGACAGGAACTGGAAAGAGTATTAAAAGGAAAACAACAAGGAAGAATTAGACACCTAATTAGACAAAGGAAAATCAAAGAGTGCAAGATAGAATTCCAAAACCAGTACTTATACCTGAAGCACAGTATTTATAAAATCTTGTGACAGAATTCATTCTGCAGTTTGAGAGAGAGAGAAGCTAAAATCGAATGTATTGGTATTACAGTAGCGTAAAGGCATGAGAGAGGGACTAGCCCCAATGTTGATGGGAAGGGGATACTAGCAGGGATGACAGTAGAACAGCAATGGCTAGAGTTTCTGGGAGCAATTTGGAAAACAAAGGATAGATTCATCCCAAAAAAGAAGAGGAATTTTAAAGGGAGTATGATGCAATCGTGGCTGGCAAGGAAAGTCAATGACAGCATAAAAGCAAAAGGGAGGTCATACATTTTAGGAAAAATTAGTGGAAAGCTAGATGATTGGAAAGCTTTTAAAACCAACAAAAAGTAACTGAAAAAGCAATAGGAGAGAAAAGATAAAATATGAAGGTGAGCTAGCTAATAATATAAAATAGTACAGTATATCAGAAGTTTTTTTTAGATATATAAAGAGTAAAAGAGAGGCAAAAGAGGCACAGGCATTCAAGTCTGGTGACCAAGAAAGTTTTTCAAGGTCCAGGTACAATCTCTGGAAAGCCATCTCACAGGAAAAGTGGCAAATCTGGAATAAACAAATCAATGTTGGATGCTCGACAGTTGTGGCAGAGTTTGATTGCTATCACTTCTTATAAAGTGACATAGGTGACAACAGGACTTCACTTTCAAATGAGCTCAATGCCTTCAACGCTTACTTTGACCATCAAAACATGGAGGAACCATCATAAAATCCCATAGCCACTGATGAAACTATGATTTCAATCTTCAAAGCCAATGTACCAGCAGCCTTCAGGAGGATTAACCCATGAAAAGCATTTGGCCCAGATGGGGTAACTGACAAAGTACTAAAAACCTGTGTTGACCAGCTGGATGGAGTGTTCACTGAGATCTTTAACCTCTCTCTTCAGCAATCTGAGGTACCAAACTGCTTCAAATAGGCTTCAATTGTACTGGTGCCCAAGAGCATTGTGACCTGCATCAATGACTATAGAAACATAGAAAATAGGTGCAGGAGTAGGCCATTCGGCCCCTCGAGCCTGCACCGCCATTCAGTATGATCATGGCTGATCATCCAACTCAGAACCCTGTACCTGCTTTCTCTCCATACCCCTTGATCCCTTTAGCCACAAGGGCCATATCTAACTTCCTCTTAAATATAGCCAATGAACCAGCCTCAACTGTTTCCTGTGGCAGAGAATTCCACAGATTCACCACTCTCTGTGTGAAGAAGTTTTTCCTCATCTCAGTCCTAAAAGGCTTCCCCATTATCCTTAAACTGTGACCCCTCGTTCTGGACTTCCCCAACATCGGAAACAATCTTCCTGCATCTAGCCTGTCCAATCCCTTTAGAATTTTATACGTTTCAATAAGACTCCCCCCTCAATCTTCTAAATTCCAGTGAGTATAAGCCTAGTCAATCCAGTCTTTCTTCATATGAAAGTCCTGCCATCCCAGGAATCAATCTGGTGAACCTTCTCTGTACTCCCTCTATGGCAAGAATGTCTTTCCTCAGATTAGGGGACCAAAACTGCACACAATACTCTAGGTGCGGTCTCACCAAGGCCTTGTACAACTGCAGTAGAACCTCCCTGCTCCTGTACTCAAATCCTTTTGCTATGAATGCCAACATACCATTTGCCTTTTTCACTGCCTGCTGTACCTGCATGCCCACTTTCAATGACTGGTGTACAATGACACCCAGGTCTCGTTGCACCTCCCCTTTTCCTAATCAGCCACCGTTCAGATAATAATCTGTTTTCCTGTTCTTGCAACCAGTGGATAACCTCACATTTATCCACATTAAATTGCATCTGCCATGAATTTGCCCACTCACCTAACCTATCCAAGTCACCCCGCATCCTCTTAGCATCCCCCTCACAGCTAACACCGCCGCCCAGCTTCGTGTCATCCGCAAACTTGCAGATGCTGCATTTAATTCCCTCGTCTAAATCATTAATATATATTGTAAACAACTGGGGTCCCAGCACTGAGCCTTGCGGTACCCCACTAGTCACTGCCTGCCATTCTGAAAAGGTCCCGTGTACTCCCACTCTTTGCTTCCTGTCTGCCAACCAATTCTCTATCCACATCAATACCATACCCCCAATACCGTGTGCTTTAAGTTTGCACACTAATCTCCTGTGTGGGACCTTGTCAAAAGCCTTTTGAAAATCTAAATATACCACATCCTCTGGCTCTCCCCTATCCACTCTACTAGTTACATCTTCAAAAAATTCTATAAGATTCGTCAGACATGATTTTCCTTTCACAAATCCATGCTGACTTTGTCCGATGATTTCACCTCTTTCCAAATGTGCTGTTATCACATCTTTGATAACCGACTCTAGCATTTTCCCCACCACCGATGTCAGACTAACCGGTCTATAATTCCCCAGTTTCTCTCTCCCTCCTTTTTTAAAAAGTGGGGTTACATTAGCCACCCTCCAATCCTCAGGAACTAATCCAGAATCTAAGGAGTTTTGAAAAATTATCACTAATGCATCCACTATTTCTTGGGCTACTTCCTTAAGCACTCTGGGATGCAGACCATCTGGCCCTGGGGATTTATCTGCCTTTAATCCCTTCAATTTACCTAACACCACTTCCCTACTAACATGTATTTCCCTCAGTTCCTCCATCTCACTAGACCCTCGGTCCCTTACTATTTCCGGAAGATTATTTATGTCCTCCTTAGTGAAGACAGAACCAAAGTAGTTATTCAATTGGTCTGCCATGTCTTTGTCCCCTATGATCAATTCACCTGTTTCTGACTGTAAAGGACCTACATTTGTCTTGACCAATCTTTTTCTTTTCACGTATCTATAAAAGCTTTTACAGTCAGTTTTTATGTTCCCTGCCAGCTTTCTCTCATAATCTTTTTTCCCTTTCCTAATTAAGCCCTTTGTCCTCCTCTGCTGGTCTCTGAATTTCTCCCAGTCCTCAGGTGTGCCGCTTTTTTTTTGCTAAAAAAATAGCTAATTTATATGTTTCTTCTTTGGACTTGATACTATCCCTAATTTCCCTTGTCAGCCATGGGTGCACTACTTTCCCTGGTTTATTCTTTTTCCAAACTGGGATGAACAATTGTTGTAGTTCATCCATGCAATCTTTAAATGCTTGCCATTGCATATCCACCGTCAACCCTTTAAGTATCATTTGCCAGTCTATCTTAGCTAGTTCACGTCTCATACCTTCAAAGTTACCCTTCTTTAAGTTCAGAACCTTTGTTTCTGAATTAACTATATCACTCTCCATCTTAATGAAGAAATCCACCATATTATGGTCACTCTTACCCAAGGGGCCTCGCACGACAAGATTGCTAACTAACCCTTCCTCATTGCTCAATACCCAATCTAGAATGGCCTGCTCTCTAGTTGGTTCCTCGACATGTTGGTTCAGAAAACCACCCCACATACATTCCAAGAAATCCTCTTCCTCAGCACCCTTACCAATTTGGTTCACCCAATCTATATGTAGATTGAAGTCACCCATTATAACTACTGTTCCTTTATTGCACGCATTTCTAATTTCCTGTTTAATGCCATCCCCAACCTCACTACTACTGTTAGGTGGCCTGTGCACAACTCCCACCAGCGTTTTCTGCCCCTTAGTGTTATGCAGCTCTACCTATATCAATTCCACATCCTCCAGGCTAATGTCCTTCCTTTCTATTGTGTTAATCTCCCCTCTAACCAGCAATGCTACCCCACCTCCTTTTCTTTCCTGTCTATCCCTCCTGAATATTGAATATCCCTGGATGTTGAGCTCCCATCCTTGGTCACCCTGGAGCCATGTCTCTGTGATCCGAACTATATCGTATTCATTAATAACTATCTGCACATTCAATTCATCCACCTTGTTATGAATGCTCCTCACATTGACACACAAAGCCTTCAGGCTTGTTTCTACAACACTCCTAGCCCTTATACAATTATGTTGAAAAGTGGCTCTTTTTGCTTTTTGCCCTGGATTTGCCTGCCTGCCACTTTTACTTTTCACCTTACTACTTTTTGCTTCTACCCTCATTTTACACCCCCTGCTATTGCCCAGCAGTACTTACATCCACAGTAATGAAGTGTTTTGAGAGGTTGGTAATGAAACTTATCAACTGCTGCATGAGAAGTGACTTAGATCCACTCCAATTTCCCTACTGGAGCACCAGGCCCACAGCAACGCTATCTCATTGGCTTTTCACTCAACCTTGGAACATCTGGACCATAAAGATGCATACATCAGGATGCTCTTAATTGATTACAGCTCAGCACTCAATACCATTATCCACTCAAAACGAATCAATAAGCTTCAAGACCTTGGCCTCAATAACTCCTTCTGCAATTGGATCCTTGATTTCCTTACTTGCAGACCCCAGTCTGTTTGGATTGGCAACAACATCTCCTCCATGATCTCCATCAGCAGAGGTGCAGCGCAAGCTGTGCACATAGCCCCCTGATCTGCTTGTTTTACACACATGACTGTGTGGCTAAACACAGCTCCAATGTCATATTTAAATTTGCTGATGACACCACTGCCGTAGACAAAATCAAAGGTGTTGATGAATCAGCATATAGGAGGGAGATTGAAAATCTGGTTGAATGGTCCCACAACAACAAACTCTTACTGAATGTCAGCAAGTCCAAGGAACTGATTATTGACTTCAGGAAGAGGAAACCAGAGGTCCATGAGCCAGTCCTCATCAGAGGATCAGAGATGGAGAGGGCATCTTCATGAAACTTCTTCACAGGAAAGCAGCATCCATCATCAGGGATCCTCACAACACAGAACATGCTCTCTTTTTGCCACTGCCATCAGGAAGAAGGTACAGGGGCCTCAGGACTCACAACTCTGGGTTCAGGAACAGTTATTACCCCTCAGCCATCAAGCTCTTGAACCAGAGGAGATAACTTCACTCAATTTCACTTGCCACATCATTGAAATGTTCCCAAACCAATGGACTCTCTTTCAAGGATTCTTCATCTCATGTTCTCAATATTTATTGCTTATTTATTTATAATTATTATTATTTCTTTTTGTATTTGCACAGTTTGTTATCTTCTGTACTCTTACGCTCAAGTTGGGCAGTTTTTCATTGATTATTAATATTATGGTTATTATTCTATAGATTTATTGGGTATTTCCACGAGAAAATGAATCTCAGGGTTGTCTATGGTGACATAGATGTACTTTGATAATACATGTAATTTGAACTTTGGAAAATGGTGCTGGAGAGATAGTAATTTGGAACAAAGAACTGGCAGACGAATGAAATTTGTATTTGGTATTATTGTTTACTGTGGAAGACACCAGCAACATGCTAGAAATTTGAGAGTGTCAGGAGGCAGAAGTTGCTAGGAAAGTTGAAAAGTCACCTTGACCAAATGGACCTCTCCCCATGATTCCTTTAAGAATGTCCAGATTCTGGAATACTTCCAGAGTACTGGAAAATCACAAATGGCACTCCACATTTTATGAAGTGAGGGAGGCAAAGGACAGGAAATTATAGACCAGTGAGCCCGATTTCAGTGGCTGGCAAGAGGAAAATTGCAAATATTATTCTGTATTTACACAGTAGAGATAAACAGCCATTAATTGCTGGAATCAAACAAACTATAGACATCCAAGTGACAAAATGACTCAGTATTTGGACAAGCACAAGCTGATCAAAGAAAGTCAGCACAAATTTGTGAAAGAATAGTAAAATAAAAACTGCTGCCTGTGCCCCAACTAATCGCACATCATCCCTCTGTTCTGGGTCCAACAGTATCTCAATTTTACATTCTGATTCTTGTATTCAGTTCCCTCCAGATTCTCATCTCTTCCGTTCTCTTATAGTAACAACCCAGATCCTCCAAGATCTCTGATTTTGATTTATTGCAAGTGCCTTATTGTATTGCTTCAATATTGACAACCATACTCTTACTTCCTTTGGTTTAAGGCCTGGAATTTTCTTCCTAAATCTGTCTCTTCATCCACTTAATTCCACTATGATATTCATTCTCTCCTTAACAAACTTTTGGTCAATTGCCTGAGTATCTCTTCATGTTTTGTGCGAAATTTCATGTGATATTGATATTATAATATACATTATGTTAAGCATACTGTAGAAATAAAGTTTAAACTTTAATTCCATCTACTCTCACATTCACAGTCCCTGTGCTTTCATCGTCACATTACCTATCCATCTCTGCACTTACTATTAATGATAGACAACACATGAAAATGACATTGCTCATGACACATAGCATTCAGGCGCCATTTGTAACATTCTTAATTCAATGTGCTAAGTCAAACTGACCATGGCCAATCCAAACTTGAGCTGAGCCTGATGACAAAATTTGTTTGATACCTGACCCATACATGGAGTCAAGTTTCATCGGGATGCTACTGGGTAGCCAGCTTCTGATATGTTGGTTGTCAATATTATAGCCACGGACAGAAGCTCTTCCAGTAAGAATATTGAGCGAAGGACGTAAACATATTGATTATATCACAAGTAGATATGTGAAAATCTGATATGTGATTGTGGTGGTGAAAATATTCAGGGAAGTCATAAAATACAGGGGAAATATAAATATGAATTGTAATACAAAGCAAGGGAATAGTCATTATCTGCAAACATTACAGAAACTCAGAGCCATTCACATTCCTCCACATTACTTGTTTACCAATCAGTAATAAATTCCTCTCCTGCACTTTAATTTGTTCAGGTCATTTGCAATAAACCGGTTTTCATGCAAGCTCACTTCACACCTGGCTCAGGCTTGAATTGCTCCATCAGCAGTCTCATAAATTGCTAGCATGTGACCGTCTGTGGTAATATAAATAATCCTTTAGTCAGCTTTCACCTTCCTGCGGAACTACTTCTAGTCTCTCCTTTCTTCTTTCAACCTGTATCTGTCTTTTGATTCACCTTCATTTCCTGTTTCACAATTAATTCTGCCATTATTTTATTACATTTCTTTCAAATAAACCGACAGAATATCCTCCTAATACCATGGAGCATTTTGATATTCAGTACAATTTAAAAATATTTTACGCACATGAACTACAGTTAAAAATTTGCGATTCACCAGAATTTGAAAGGAGGCAAGTCCTTTTCACCTGGCAACCTGGCAGCTCTATTTTAGACTGCATTTAACGCTAATTAAAATGAAGAACTTGTGAAAACACATAAAAAGCAACATCGGTGTATAAGTATTGGAAAAATAAGAGTTTTAAGATATTCATAATTTAATTGATTGTGCAAGAAACAGGCACACAGACAAGAATTCTTCAGAAGACTCGGCTGAGACGGTAGACTGGCAACAAGGGACACTGCAGGTCAGATAATCAATCTGTCCGGAGCTAGATGATCTCATTGGTGATAGTCCTGCTTCTAATCAATGTCTAGTGACCTCTGCTGGAAAGTACATGCACACAACTGTCAAGTGGGGCAGATCCGGGCCAAGCTGAGGGATCTCATTATAGAAATTGTTAATATCTGAAGCCCAGAGTTCATTCAGTGGAAACAAAAACCTGCTTTGTGAAGGTCGCCGAGAGTGCTGGACGCAAGTTGCTGACTTCTGGAGAAAATAGGGGGAATAAAAATAACAACCAATACAATTGAACATGTAGGTGATGGAAGTTTCTGAGGTTTTGTGGTAAAATAAATTTCTTTTTGCAGCTTGGTACATACAGATCAAATTTAGTTTATTGAATTTTCATTTACCTTGGTCTTATGTGTGAGATTATTCTCAGCATTTCTGACCTGGGGCTCAAGCACTTGTTCTGTGATGATTCTTACTGAAGTTCAAAGTGAATTTATTACCTAAGAACATATATGTCACCACATGCTACCCTGAGATTCATTTTCTTCCGGACATTCACAGTAAGTACAAAGAGATAGAGTGGAATCAATGAAATACCGTATACAGCAAGACGAACAAACAACCAATGTGCAAAAAACAACTACGAAAATACAAAAAGAAAAAATAATAAATAAGCGATAAATATCGAGAATATGAAATGAAGAGTCCTTGAAAGTGAGTCCCACAGGTTGTGGGAACACTTCAATATTGGGGTGAGTGAAGTTGAGGGAATTTATCCCGTCTGGTTCAAGAGCCTGATGGTTGAGGTATAATAACTGTTTCTGAAACTGGTGGTGTGGGTCCCAAGGCTCTGGTACCACCTCCCTGATGGCAGCAGTGTGAAGAGAGCATGGACTGTGTCCTTGACGAAGGATGCTGCTTTCCTGCGACAATGCCTTTTGTAGATGTGCTCAATGGTGGGGAGCACTTTCCCTAGGAAGGACTGGGCTGTATCCACCACCTTTTGTAGGCTTTACCATTCAAAGGCTCTTGTGTTTCCATACCAGGCCATGATGCAATTAGTCAGCAAACTCTTCACCGCACATCTATAGCAGTTTGTCAAAGTTTTAGATGGCATGCTGAATCTTCTCAAACTTCGAAGAGTTTCCAGTAGCTTCCAGTAGAAGTGGTAGAGGCAGGTTTGGTATTGTCACTTAAAGTAAAATTGGATAGGTATATGGACAGGATAGGAATGGAGGGTTATGGGCTGAGTGCGGGTTGGTGGGACTAGGTGAGAGTAAGCGTTTGGCATGGACTAGAAGGGCTGAGATGGCCTGTTTTAATGCTGTAATTGTTATATGGTTATAAGAAGTTTGCTTTCTTTGTAATGGGACTTATCTGCTGGATCCAGGACAGATCCCCTGAAATGACACCAAGGAATTTAAAGTTGCTGACCCTCTGTAACTCTGCGCTCCAGATGACGATTGGCTCATGGACCTCGGGTTTCCTCATCCTGATGTCAATAATCAGCTCTTTGGTTTTGCTGAACAACGAAGGTACAGGTACAGAATTCAGTTGTCTATAGTAAAGGTCCCTATGCATGAAAATCCTGCTAAATAACACAGGGGCTACTGAATCGCTAAAGGTGTCATATTCCAGCTAAAACAATAAATTTAAGTACATGACTTCATTTCAGGTGAATGTAAACAATTTCTGCGCTGCTTGAGGAAAAATAATGAGATTTCCTCATGACCTGACCTGACCTGGAATTTTTGCTTAACAATTATCACTGAAACAGGTTTTCAGGTTATTTATCTATTTAATGTTGACAAATTGGTTCCCATATTGACCTGTATACCATGATCTAGTTTCAAAAGTAATTAACTGATGTGAATCAGAATCGGACTCTGATTTACTGACTTTAGATAAAACATGAAAATCCAGGCAGCGTCTGTGGTGAGTAAAACAGAGTTAGCATTTCAGGTCAGTGACCTTTCGCTGGTAGGGTGTTGACCATTGTTGTCCTGGTGACACAATTGCTTTTGGCGTGACTGTATTGATCATAACTGACCTACCTGGGACAGCTTAAAGAGAAGGAGATGAATGAGGGTGGAGAGAGACACATAGACAGAGACAAGTGTGGAACGCAAAACACAGCCAACACTGAAAATCTGAAATAACAGTGAATAGCAAAAAAACCTTCAATAGATCAAGAGACATCTGCGGAGTAGGAAAAACAGAGCTAATTTTACAGGTGGATGACCTTTCATAAGAACAATCAGTTTTGACATCAGTAAAAAGGGAGGTGATCTGAAGTTGTTGATTTCAATATTGAGTTGCAAAGGTTGCAAAGTGTGCACATAGCAGATGGAATCAAAGCTACAGGATGGAACCAGGCCTTTTTACCTGAGTTATGTTGACCATCAACCACCCACTTACATTAATCCCATCTTCATCTTCCCCCTGGATTCCAGTCTAGGAGCAATTTAAGATAGCCAGATAACATAACAGCATGTTTTTGGGATGAGGGAGGAAGCCGGGGCATCAGGAGTAAACCCATATGTTCACAGGCAGAAGGTTCTAAGTCCCAAGATCAGGATTGAACTAGGGTCACTGGCTCTGTTGGGTAGTGGGCCTACTAGCTGTGACACTCTGCTGCCATGAGCTTATGTTTCTCTTTGTAAGAGGCCAAAAAAGCTCTGAAAGGAAGTGGGACAGAGAATTAAAGTGAAAGGAGAATGGAACACAGGGCTGTCCTGGTGGACTGATGAGTGGTGTTTTGCAAAGCGATCTCTTTATCTGCATTTTATTTTCCCCACTGTGAGACTATAACCATAAGAAAGGAGTACAATGCACTGGACTGGAAGAATGTTGCATCTCCTGTGGTTGCTTTGAAAGTGCTGCAGGGAGGACTGCGATGGAAGAGTGAACCAGGAGTTAGAAACAGAATAGTCCCTATGAAACACTGAAAGTTGAGGGAAAATGTGTCTGCTGATAGAAATGACAGAGGATAATAGAATGACTACAGAAGCTGATAGGGTGAATGCAGAACATTTCCAGCATTCCAGTTTAGTTCAGGTTTCCAGCAACCGTTGTCATCCATATCTCACAGTTCCAGCATCTCCCTGGAGCGGACACTGGGTTTGAGTCCTGTTCTGATGCAGGGTCCTTGATCTGAATTGTTAATTCTGATTTTCTTCTGATGAATGACACTTTCATTGAGTATCTCCAGCATTTTTTATGCTGATCCACAGAATGGTGGTTCAGCTCCACCTGGAAGAGTGGTGTTCACAATGCTGCACTAACCTTAGAGGGGCAGTGGCACAGACTCCACAAAGGACAGCAGGGATAAAAGTTTAAATTACAAGGACAAGTTGTAAATACAAGGTTTATATTCCCTTGAGTATTAGGGCAGAATTAATTAATCAGTTTAAAGGGTTTGAAGGATTTGACAAGTTGAATGGGATAATCTGAAACAGAAGGCCATAAATGTAAAATTGGAACTTGACGAATTCATTGTCATTCCCATAGAATATCACAGCTTAGAAACGGGCCACAAACAAGAGAAAATCTGCAGATGCTGGAAATACCAGCAACACACACAAAATGCTGGAGGAGCTCAGCAGGCCAGGGAACATCTATGGAAAAAAAGTACTTTGATGTTTTGTGCCGAAACCCTTCGGCAGGACTGAAATAGGACAGTCAGTTTCTCACCAACCATCAGGACAGTAATCTCATTTTATTGTCTCCACATTCTCCTCAATTTCTGCCAGGTTCAATCACTCACCTACCCAATGACGAATTAATCAACCAACCTGCGCAGCTTTGGAATGTGGGGGGAAACCCCAGCGTTCACAGGAAGCTGCTGCAGAGTGACAAGCAGCACCTGCTGAACTCAGGTTGCCGGAAGCAGTTCCACTGTACCAGTTCAAGAGTGATGTTGAAAAACAAAGGAAATATGACACCCTCTGCAGAAAAAAAAAAGCTGTGGAGGAAAGACAGATATTGTTTTGTAAGAGTACACAAGGAAGGTCGATGAAATTTAAGCAGAACAGGTTTAAGGGGATGACTAACTTACCTCTGCTCCTTTGCACTAAAGCTACAAGCTCTGGCAAGTTGCAGGAGGCTGTGTTGGTTAAAACCTGAATTGCAACACAAAGGTCAATTTAACACCTGTGGAGACAGCACCTGTTGCATTTCAAAAGGAAACAGATTTTCCCATTAAAATAAGATTTTCCACTAAATAATTTACAGATTTAATAACCACTTTTCAAATTGTTTGTTATTATTTCTGGAAGTCTCTGAGATGCCTGGATAGAAAAGAATTATTTCCAAGTACAGTTGCATCTCAGAGTTTTCATTTATTTCATCTCCATTAAATTCACCCTTTACCTTCCTCTTGAATGGGCAAGATCTGTGTAAGGATCACAACAATTTTTATACCACAATTATCTCTTGATTAAAAGAGCATTTATCCTTAATCTGTAGTTTTTTATTGCATATGAAAGGGGTTGTCTTGAAAATAATAAGCTCCGAAAACAAATGGTACAGAAATTTTATTGAGTGAAAGTTAATAGAAGTAATGGATGTAACATACACTACACGTTACATATAATAAGCTTGAATGCATTTCATTGTAAGTTTTATATGGCTATAGGTGAGGCTTCCCCATCAATGTCATTATATCAATGGGATTTCATAATAGCTAACAAAAAGAAAAATTACAGCTAACCCCAAGCCCCAACTCTGTCTAGGTTTGAGTCAGAGTTTTAGACCGTCTTGAGATTGTCATCCAAACTGATAGATAGTTCAGTGCTGCCTTGGTATGGGTTAGAAATACACAAGGGGTGAGGTGCACACAGCCTCTGTCTGTTAACATTGTCTCAGATCACATGCAGTATTCCTGCTGCCTGCTTATTATCAATGCTTTTGAATGGAGCAGCATTGCCCTTGCTGACGACCATAGCCCCACATCTGTTTTAGGAGGCAGGCACTGGGCTTCCCTGCCATGACTTCAATGCAGTTAGCACCACTTAAAGGAGAAGCGCATTCTCGGTGCGGAAGGAGGTTTAATGAAGAAGTGGTTACTAGATGTCCTGATTTACCCCTCGGTGTGTGTTATTGATTTAGCTCAGGCAATTGACAATTGATAGGCAATGTCTATGGGTAGAGATGGCAGAGGAGCTTATTCCAGGGTTTGACACAATGCCAAAAAACATCCTGGAACTGTCTAGATAATAATACTGCTCTTTTACCTCGTTCATCTCCAGTCACAATATTCCCAAATAAATTTACCATGGCATCTTCATACTCCTTTCTTACATTTACTTTACACTCACTCTCACTAAAGTGTTTCCACTACCTGCCATTCCTCTTTGCTTTCTTTCACACTAAATGCTAATTCTTGTCCCTCTTCTTCACCACTGGCACTGAAGAAATGGACATGTGGACTCCTCCCAAAGAGACAGTTTCATACAATAAGACTCTGTCAAATGGTGCCACCACGTCTACTAATCCAGAAATGTCTGTATATGTTATGAATTGAATTGACTTTATTACTTACATCCTTCATATACATAAGGAGTAAAAATCTTTACGTTACATCTCCGTCTTAATGTTTTATGTGCAATTTATAGTAATTTATAATAAATATGTACAACAGGATAGTCAATATAACAGAAATACTGTAGCATCAACATGAATTAATCAGTCTGATGGCCTGGTGGAAGAAACTGTCTCAGAGCCTGTTGGTCCTGGCTTTTATGCTGCGGTGCCATTTTCCGGATGGTAGCAGCTGGAACAGTTTGTGGTTGGGGTGACTCGGGTCTACAATGATCCTTTGGGCCCTTTTTACACACCTGTCTCTGTAAATGCCCTGACTAGTGGGAAGTTCACAACTACAGATGCGCTGGGCTGTCCGCACCATTCTCTGCAGAGTCCTGCAATTGAGTGAAGTACAGTTCCCATACCAGGCAGTGATGCAGCCAGTTAGGATGCTTTCAATTGTGCCCCTGTAGAAAGTTCTTAGAATTTGAGGGCCCTTTCCAAACTTCTTCAACCGTCTGAGGTGAAAGAGGCACTGTTGTGCCTTTTACACCACACAGTCGGTATGTACAGACCATGTGAGATCCTCGGTGATGTTTATGCTGAGGATGTTAAGTCAAATCATTGGATGCAAACCTGCAAAGGCTACAGATATCAGAGGACAAGACCATAAACTACCTGTGTTGCAGAGAGATGGATGTTGCCTTTGTGTTTAGTTTTCTGAAAAAAGTTAATGGATATTTTTCCCCGTACGTCAGATAGTCCATCAAAAAACTTGCATCACTATTAAAGAATGTGGAGAATTCATGGCTCTACGTGTTTTACACAGATAATGTGGTGAGGTAGTGCTGGGGTAGTACTGTGGCTTCACTGTTCCTGGGTCCCAGGTTTGACCCTGATCTTAGGTGCTGTCTGTCAGGAATTTGTTTGTTCTCCTGGGGACTTTGTGGATTCCTCCAAGGTGTTCTGGTTTCCTCTGACATAAACTCTGGGAGGATAATTGGCTTTTGTAAATGATCCCTTATTGTAGGTTAATGGCAAATGAACCAAAGGAGAGTTGGTGGGCATGCCTTCACCAAACAGGGAGGTCATATGGTCCATACTAATCCCATTAGTTTCACTACCTCTCTTCTTACTCCCCGAACTCCTCCAACTTGTTCTCAGTCATACAGTCCCTATCAACCTGCCATGGAATGCAACCTGGCAACTCTTGCAGCTGCCACCCGAGTTCATTTTTTAAAAAGGTGGTATGGCGTTTTAGACCTTCAATTTAGATCTTCCTTTCACTCACCCTTTGTTCTTCCATAGAGCTGTAGGAGTGCTGAAGTACCTGGACAATTTAGGAGAGGCACCTGCTGTCACTTCTCAGATGGTTGAATTATCTGCACCACCATTGGTTAGTGCCTAACTTTGGTTAGTGTCCTAACCAAAGTGTTAAATCCAGCTGGGCCTATGCCACACTCAAAGCCAACTGCGATTTGAGGTTGCCCTCAAATTTTATTAAAGTGTGTAACTCAGCACAGCTTTCCCAATCCCAGTAAAGGAAGAGTTTCTTAGTTCTTGCCATTACCTAAGGATCATCATGTGTGAATGTCAAGTGTATGTCCGGTTAGCTGCACTTCTTTAAATATTGTTGGTAGTTGATCCTTCCTGCTGACCACTAGACGTGTGCTATCATTGGCTCTGGGGTAATCCAAACTGTGGAAAAGAGGACCACCCATAATATTGGATCCTAATTCAAATAACTCTGACATGTGCTCCTGAGATGCCCAATCCAACGTGGCAATGAGAACATGTCATACATGAAAACAGATTACTTTCTCAATTTGTTGTTTTAGTAGTCTTGCTGTATCCAAAGAAGTTGCAGCTTTTGTTTTAATGTAGAAAGATTAATAATACTTTGGAATGTTCTCAGAACAGCTTCATAAATCTTGTGTTATTCAGGATGATGATGGACAAGTTTTAATTGTCATTCTCAAGTCAGATCCAACATTGACTAAATGCAACTTAAAGATGACTTTATTTTGGAAGAAAGAGATATAGATAGATAGGGTGGGCAAGGGTGTGGCAGATGGAGTACAATGTTGGCAAATGGAAGGTTCGCTTATTTTGGAAGGAAAACTAGAAGATAAGATTATTATTTATATGGTGAAAAATTGCTGTTGTGCAGAGGGCCTTGGGAGTGCTTGTGCATGAATTGCAGAAGAGTGGTTTGCAGGTGCAACAGGTTATCAAGAAGACAACTAAAATGTAGGCCTTCATTGCCAGAGGGATTGAGTTTAAGGGCAGGGAATTTATGTTGCAACTGTACAGGGTATTGGTGAGGCCATGCATGGAGAATTGTATGCAATTCTGGTCTTCTTGAGGAAAGGTACACTGACTTTGGAGGTGGTGTAGAGGAGATTCATAAAGTTGATTCTGGAGATGAAGGAGTTAACCTATGAGGAACGATCGAGTCACCTGGGACTATACTCGCTGAAATTCAGAAGATGAGAGGAGATCTTACAGAAACATCAAATTATGAAAGGGATAGATAAGACAGAGGCAGATAAGTTGTTTCCATTGATAAATGAGAAGAGAACTAGGGGACATAGACTCAAGATTCGTGAGAATAGATTTAGGACGGAGATGAGGAGAAACTACATTTCCCAGAAAGTGGTGAATCTGTGGCGTCCTCTGCCCAGGGAAGCAGTAGAGACTACCTCATTAAATATCCTTAAGACGCATTTAGATGGATTTTTGCATAGCAGGGCAATTAAGGGTACAGAGAAAAGGCAGGTAGGTGGAGCTGAGTCCACGGTCAGATCAGCCATGATCTTATTGAATGGCAGAGCAGGCACGATGGGCCAGGTGGTCCACTCCTGCTCTTATTTCTTGTGTTCTTTTAGATAGCACCTACTTGGATCTCCAAAGACATCACCAAGAACTTCACATTCCAGTAACTCATTGTAAAATGCAGCAACTTTTTAGACCAGAATACAATAGTTTTACACACAACAACATTCTAATAGCGGGCAAGGAGTGAATCATCTTTTCTTGGTGGTCAGAGAAATATTGACCGAGGCACCAGAATTCCTTTATTTCTTTAAGTAACGCAACAAACATTTTGAAGTATATTAATTTGTGACAATGGTTTAACTCAAAGCATTGAACCACTGCCAAAGATTAGTATTCGTAACTTGCTACTGAAGACATTTGGATGTCTTTGATATATGACTCAATGAATATCACCTCTGAGAAGGCAACATTCGCTTGTTATTAAATTGCAATATCTACTTAGGTCAAGTGTTAAAATTCTGGCCTGGGACTTGGATCCAGATTATTTCTAAATCAGATTCAAGAAAGTTACAAAGACAAGCTAATGCTTCTAATTACTTGCATTAATTTCAGTCTCATAACTTCATTAGTATGATTTCCTTTTTCTTCCCAATTATCCTAGTGAGCATTTGTGTGAGACTGGCAAGTTGTAAAGCAGATTTGAAAAGTTGTGGACAATTCTGTAATGTCTTGTACTTATTTGGTACTGGAATGAGTCTATGTAAATTAGTTAAAATCAAACAGACGAATTCCAACAAATGTTGAAATACAGCCCTTACAGAATTTAATTACAACACTCCAATACTTTTATCTGTGTCTTCAGTATGAAATATCCTAAAATGATTAATGAACAATATGTAAATTTTTCACTTCATTTTTCCCTAATGCTGGTAATATTACCAATATTAGCCTCAAAATTAGATTCCACAGTGCTCACTCTTGAGATATCAATCAGAAAAAATTCAGACAAATCTGAAGTAGATCATTTCCCGAAGAAATCTCAGTAATTGTGAAATTGAACAAGGTCCTTCGATATGTGATCCACTTTAAAGTATCTGATGTCATCGGTTGCTAACATAACTTGGGATTCAAGGCTTCATAGTTTGACCGTCATGGAACAAACTCATATAGATAGGAGCACATTTTGCTAGTTTATTGCTATTTAGAAGCACACACTGCTGATATTGGATGACCTCAGCAGGTAGATTCAGAACTGCCACCAGGTTGCTCTGACGTTCAATCATGTCTGATTTTATTTTAACCTCATTGCTCTGCCTTCTCGCTGTAGTTCTTAACTCCTTTACCAGTCAATAACTTATCAATCTCTGCACCCAGTGGCTTGACCTCCACAGCCTCTGTGACAAGTTCCACAGATTCACCACCCTATGTCTGAAGAAATTCTTCCTCATCTCCATTTTAAAGGGATGTCCCCTTATTCTGAGGCATTGCTCCAGCATTTCTCAATTGGGTTACACATTTTATGGATTTATTGGTAATGATATCACTACAGTGGTACCATTGCAGGAGGCTTTGTGATGGCACTATGCATTCTAAATACAACAATGTTTTAGCACATCAAAATAGGTGCAAAGCAATTTCTAGTTAACTAATCTGATTTGCCTGATAGTTGCTCTTTGCAATGGGCAACAGAACTAACTTTGCATCCATCTCCTGTTTTTGCTGCCAAGTGGAAGACAAACTCTTCCTCAAGGTGTTCTGCAAACTGCAATGACCCAGGAGAAATGGAATTCCTCTTCCTCAACCGGAAGAATAGGGGGTTACAAGCAGAAAGCAAACTGTAGAGGAAAAGGGCGTCCATTCAGACTGGCACAAGGTTGCAAGAGGACCATTGCTGAAATCATTATTATATACTACTGATGTTCACAATGTAGACTTCAGAATCAAAACTGGCACCACCAAACTGGGGGAAGTAGTTAAACAGTGAGGGTCTGAAACAAAATACAAGAAGACTCTAATAAATTATATACAATTGGCAAATGATTTCAACAGTAATGAATGAGGTGTTACACTTAGGCACTGACATATTATTTAGAAGATAGGGATTTCAAGAGCTGCAATAAAAGTTAACAAACACTTCGGTTCATTTCCAGAGTGATGCAATAGAGAAATTATGCATAGAATCTTACATTACACTAAGTACTGTGCACAGCTCTGGTTGGCATATTAGAAAGAAGGCAAGAAGGTGCTGGAGAGAGTGTAAAGGAAGATTTACAAGGATGAAACCAAAACTGTGAGATCATATTACTGTGAAAGAATAAAAAGATCAGATTTTTTAACTCTGGAAGAGAGATGGCTAATGGATAACCCACTGTAAGTTTTAATTTGAGGCAGAAGGCACATCACTAAATAAGCTGGATGAAGAAATCACAAGTCTTGCTTTGCAAAGAATGCTGAGCTTGCTACTGCAGTTTTAGGGAGGAATAGTATTTAAGGTGAAGTGGATAATCAAACGAGGGAGAGGGAATAGAGGGCTCTACAATTAGAAATAAAAACAGAAAACATCTGTTGAGGCACTGCAGTTAGAATCAGCTGAGGAATAATGGGAAGATTGGGGAGGATGTATGGACTGTTCCACGCTGTAGATTTATGTAATCAGGTTCTGGAAACAGTTGTCTTATATTCAGAATCAGGTTTATTATCACCGGCATATGTCAAGAAATGTGTTAACGTAGCAGCAGCAGTACAATCCAATACATGATAATATTAAAAAAAGTAAATCAATTACGGAATTATATATATGTGTGTGTGTGTATTAAATAGTTAAATTAAAAAGTGTAAAAACAGAAATAATAAAAAAAAGTGAGGCAGTGTTCATGGGTCCAATGTTCATTTAGAAATTGGATGGCAGAGGGGAAGAATCTTTTCCTGAATTGCTGAGTGTGTGTCTTCAGGCTTCTCTACCTCCTACCTGACAGTAACAATGGGAAGAGGACATGTCCTGGGTGGTGTGGTTTGTAATAATGGACATCACCTTTCTGAGGCACTGCTCCTTGAAGATGTCTCATATATTATAGAGGCTAGTACCCAAGATGGAACTGACTAATTTTACAGCTTCTGGTAGCTTCTTTAGATCCTGTGCAGTCGTGCCACCGCCTTCCCATACCAGACAGTGATGTGGCCTGTCTGAATGCTCTCCACAGTTACATCTGTAGAAGTTTTCGAGTGTTTTAGATGACAAGCCAAATCTCCTCAAACTCCTAATGAAATCTAGTTGCTGCATTTTCGTCTTTATAGTTGCATCAGTATGTTGGGACCAGGTAGATCCTCAGAAATCTTGACATCCAGGAACTTGAAATTGCTCGCTCTCTCCACTTCTGATCCCTCTATGAGGATCAGTTTGTGTTCTCTTGTCCAACCCTTCCTGTAGGCCACAATCAACTCTTTGGTCTCACTGACGTTGAGTGCAAGGTTGTTGCTGCAACACCACTCAACTGGCTGGTATTACTTGCTCCTGTACGCCCTCTCGTCTCCATCTGAGTTTCGGCCAACAATGGTTGTATGATCAGCATTGGTATTTGAGCTATGTCTAGCCACACCATCATGGTTATAGAGAGAGTAGAGAGGGTTAAGCACACATCCCTGAGATGCGTCAGTGTTGATCATCAGTGAGGAGGAGATATTATTAGAAATCCACACAGATTGTGGTCTTCCGGTTAGGGAGTTGAGGATTCATTTGCAGAGGGAGGTACAGGGGCCCAGGTTTTGTAGGTTATCGATCAGGACTGTGGGAGTGCTGAGCTTTAGTCTCGAACAGCATCCTGACATAGGTTTGTGTTGTCTTGGTGACCTAAGGCCAGTGAAGAGCCATTGAGATTGCGTCTGCCATTGACCTATTGCGGCGAAAGGCAAATTACAGTGGGTCCAGCTCCTTGCTGAAGCAGGAATTGATTCTAGCTATAACCAAACTGTCAGAGCATTTCATCACCGTAGATGTGAGTGCTACTGGGTGATAGCTATTATGGTCGCTCACATTATTCTTCTTAGGCACTGCTATAATTATTGCCTTTTTGAAGCAGGTGGGAATTTCTGAGCATAACAGTGAGAGGTTGAAAATGTCCTTGAATACACCCACCAGTTGGTTGGCATAGGTTTTCAGAGCCTTACAAGGTACTCCACTGGGCCTGCCTCCTGTGAGGGTTCACTCTTTTTAAAGACAGTCTAACATCAGCCTCAGAGAGAGATCACAGGATCATCAGGTGCAGCAGGCATCTTCTCAGCTGGAGTTATATTCTCCCTTTCAAAACAAGCATAAAAAATATTATGCTCATCATATGAAGCATCTCTCCCATTCATGCTACTGGGTTTTGTTTTGTAGGATGTAACATCCTGCAAACCCTACCAGAGTTGACATGTATCTGATGTCACCTCCAACCTCGCTTGGAATTGTCTCTTCACTCTTCAAGTGGCCCTCCACAAATCATACCCGGTTTTCTTGTACAGACCTGGGTCGCCAAATTAATTGGCGGAGACCTAGCCCTCAGCAGACGATGAACCTCCTGGTTCATCCATGGCTTTTGGTTTGGGAAAGCACAGCAAGTTTTCGTAGGCATACAGGTTTTAATGAAGTCAGTAACAACGGCAGCATACTCAGCTAGATTCGAAGATGATGCCCTGAATACAGTCCAGACCATCGATTCAAAGCAGTCCTGTAAGTGCTCCTGTCAGTACCCTTGTCAGTACCTTCTTGGTCTTCACTGCTGGTGCTGCAGTCTTCAGTCTCTGCCTGTACTCAGGGAGTAGAAGTACAGCCAGATGATCAGACTTTCCGAAGTGAAGGCATGGAATAGCACGGTAGACATTCTTGATGGTGGTGCAACAGTAGTCCTGTGTGTTGTTTTCTCTGATACTACAAGCGATTTGTTGTTGATTATTATTTAGTGGCCTGGTTAAAATCCCCCAAGATGAAGGGGAAGGCATCCGGACGTGCTGTTTTGTGATGTTGATCACATCGTTCAGATCACATTTAGATATGTTGCTGTCAAGTTGGGAAATGAATAATCCAACAAGGATTGATGAGAAGCTCTGGGTAAAAGTGAGACCAGAATTAGAGGTCATAGGTTAAGGGTGAAAGGTGAAATACTTAAGGGGAACTTTTCACTCAGAAGGTGATGCAAGTGTGGAACAAGCTCCTAGTTGAAGTGATAGATAAAAGTTTGATTGCAACATCCAGCAGATGTTTGGATAAGTACATACATAGATGGTTGGGTTATGGAGGGCTATGTTCCTGGTGCGGGTCAATGGGAACAGGCGGAATAACAGTTCAGCATGAACAAGATAGGGTGGAGAGTTTTGTGCTGCAGTGCTCTATGACTCTATGAACACAATGAAACAAAGGGTTTAAGATTTCTAATTTCACCACCAGTGATCCTTCTTCCCACAGCAGCAGAACGTTTCAATGCAGATTCCTGCTAACTCAATGTCAAGCAGAAAGCAGATTAGTTACCATGAATAATGTAGCAGATGTCTCAGATCCAGAGCACCCATGGCGGCTTGCACAGCCACTTCACGCCTTCCTGAAAGGGGCAGGCTCATTAATTCCTGTACAATGTCGGCAGCACCTCTTTGCACGTGCCCATCTCCTTAACAGGATGTGTTAGCCTGCATTGCCCACTCTTAGGTCCATGGTACCTTGACACACTCCCCCAGCTTTTCAATATTGCTGGATCCCATGTTTGCTATAGCTGGTACGTGCTACTTCTGAAATTATTCACGCTTAAAATATGCCAATGGGACTAGCGTTGGTGCTTCCCAAACACTGAAGTTCTTGCACAAGATTTGCACATTAAAGTCCACATTAATGGAGCAAGCTTTCTCTGGTCTCTCCACTGAACCATCTGATTTTTGTAGGTGATTGAGTTTCTATGCTGATGTCTTCAGACAAATTGCCAATCAGTGCTGCTTTTATAAGCATTAATGAGTATCTTGGAGTTATATGAATTAATGATCCTGCCCTTTTCAACTCATTAGGTAAACTGTTTCAAACTCTTGGCAATTAATGTGGCAACTGCATCTGATTTGTAAAAATGTTGGTGAATTAGATTAGGAGAACAGGTCGGATAAACTTGGCTTGCATTTGTTTTGGCTTAGTGCAGAGGCTGCCATTGACCAGTACCGCTAAGCAAGTGGACTGTGGGCCTAGGTTGGGAAACCCTGGTTTAGTGGATTGAGGATTGAGCTCATCAGGTTTTTACAAAAAAAATAGCACAGGCGTTCCAAAAACTATTTTCTCTAGTAAGGAATCAAGAACAAAGAAACAAGACATTTGAAACACAAGCAAGTTCATTCAGGAGAAAAGTCAGGGAGCATTCCGTCACAGAGGCTTGTAGAAATCACTCTCTCGCAATGAGCTATTGCTCCAGGGTCATTTGGAGCTTTCTCGGCTGGGATTAATAGATTTTTCTTTGGTAAAGAGACCAGGAGCAAAAGAAAGAAAGAGGTTGAGGTGCAAACCAGCTGTGATATAATTGAAGGATGGAACTACCCTAAAGCACAGCACAGATTCCTCATGTTCATTATACCCCGCTGTTCAAAAAAACACCTCTTACGACGAACTAAAACAATTTCCCATTAATCACCGGTGTTTATTGATTGATATCACTCATCTGCTAGTAAAGGTCATTCTTGTTAATGATGTGAAACAACTTACTTAAAGCATTTAAAGTCCATTTTTAAGAGGTTTTCTGAGTCATTGTGGGAATATAATCCATATTATGAAAATAATTTGGGTCTTCTATTACAACCATCCAATAGCCTCACAGCACCATTAAAGTAAACCTGTTTGCATTCCGATATTAGCTTTAACAAACACATTGGAATTGTAATATTAACAAGATCACTATTTGTCATTGCTAAGGTACTGAGGGTGTGCAGTGTCACTGCTACCAGGCCCAATAAACTCCTCGTAAATACAAAGTACACTGCAGATGCTGTGGTCAAATCAACACGTACAAATAAGCTAGATGAACTCAGCAGGTCGGGCAGCATCCGTTGAAATGAGCAGTCAACTTTTCCAGCTGAGACCCTTCGTCAGCACTGACGAAGGGTCTCAGCTGCCCGACCTGCTGAGTTCATCCAGCTTGTTTGTACCAATAAACTCCTTACAGTCTTTCATGAGGAGTGAGCTGTGTGGCAGTGGTGGAACAAAATTAGCAGAGTGAAAAGTATTAAAATTTCTATCAAGGACTGCAAGGCATCTCCCTCCCACTCCTTTAACTCCTGGGATATGAAGAGTATAGTTTTATCACTGCTGCCTTCCTGTTCCTAGCAAGTATATATATTGGAACATTCTGGTGGCTAATGCTGAGCATGAATAAGGTTGCTTTTGACACTGGTACTACTTCTAAGAGAAATTGTTGCCTGCAGTCTGGAGCTGGACTCTGGGTATATTATTGGCTCTGACCCAGGAGGACTGGGGTCAATTGTAATTTCCTTTCTCCTACTGCACTATCAGCAATTTCAGCACAGGCAAAGGTTTGACCTCAAGGACCTCCTACACAGGGACTACATATTTCCACCGAGAGCAAAGAGATGATTGAATAGTTTGGGGTTTGTGATCAGCAAGATGTTTGTCTTTTACCTTAAAAAATGCCTTCAAGAATTTATTGATACATGTGGCATGAAACTCCTCTTTTCCAAAGTCAATGTCATCAGACATTCATTCAAAGGAATCCCTGGTACATAGCAACTGTGATGTGATCAAGCTGATGTGTTGCCAATTGCACAAAATTTTTTGCAGGTAGGAGGAAATATTATATTTAGCAAACATTTTAGGCATTGATAAATAAAGCTAGGAACATAGATACCTGAAATAACAAAAGCAAGTTTTAAAAATAAAAATTCTATATGTTTAAAAAATATATATTTTAAAAATTACTGTCAACAAATAATAGTTCTCACATGTAATGTTAGTTTATTTGAACTAGACTATTTACTAAACAACATTTACTATTGACAGCATTGTTAAAAAAGTATATGCTCAGACAAAACTAATATTTTTACAACATGTGCTGAGGCAAAACTAGTTAGTCAGTGAGCTTGGTCCGATATTGCCACAACACCACTTGCAACAGGAACACAGACAGATTTCCATCTATAGTAATGTGTTTTTCAATAGTGTGCCTGATTTACTGAATTTTGTCAATTCAGCTGATTTCTTTGATTGCCGTGGAAATTGTTGCAAACGTTGGAGATCTTGTGAACTGCAATTGACTTACTTGGACACAGAGTGAGGCCATTGGCTCATTAGGTCTATTGCATCTCCCAGATGAATAATCACATCAGTGCCTGATCTCTCTACTTACCTCCCTACGGTCCTGCAATTTGTTCTCTCTCACATATCCATCAGCTCCCCTTTAATTCTTTATCTACTTATCTACACTCTGGTTAATTAAGCTACCAGCCATTTTCTGGGATGTGAGAGGAGAGGAGCACGCCGAGGGAATATAGTCACATGGTGAATGTACAAACCTCACATGTTCAGCACCCCAGGAGACGTTTACACTGTGTCCCTGGAGCTTTGAGCCAGTGGCGCCAACTGCTGCACCAGCACGATACCTGGGCTGCTGGAATGGATGGAAGAGTGAAGGATGAAATATGCTGCAGAGATATGTTGTGCTTATTTTGTTAGGAAGAACAAAAATAAGACAAAATAAAACAGAGGGTGTATTTCTACAGTGGGTAACACCACAGGAGGATCTGGGGATATGTGCTTGTAATACATTGGAAGTGACGGAACAGGTGGACAAAACCCTATTGCATCATGGCCAAAGGAGATTTTTGGCTTTATAGATTGAGGCACTGGGTGCAAGAGAAAAGATGCGATGATGAAACTTTATAAAAACACTCCATGATTTAGGAACAGTATTGTGTTAAAATTTTTTTTCAGGGATGAGGAATGTAGGTTTGTGGATAAATTACATAAACTTCAGCTGAGGAGCTGCCATCAGATCCGACTGGTGTATTCAGCATCATGGAGGACGGAGAGAGATGAAAAAGAAAGGAAATGTTCACACTGGAAGAGGGTTACAAGCAAGGAAGCATAGGATAGAGGTGGTTGGCAAAAGAAAAAAAAGTGGCAAGAGGATTATTTTTTCAATGAATGGTTCGGATCTGGATTGTATTGCAGCATTTAAAAGACAAGTTGGAGAAGTATCTAAAACAGACAATTTTGTAATGCTTTGGGGAAATGAGACAGTGCTAGCAGAAAGCCAACACTTGATGGGCAGCATGGCCTCCTTCCCATTGTGATCTTACCATCCTGTAAAGCAAACCTGAATTACTGCATGGTTTGTAATTTGTGTTATACTGTGCATGCACAGTTACTGCCTAATTCAAATAAACTGCAAACTCTGGGTCAATTAACTTTAAAATAACTAAACCCATGATATCTGAAGTAAAGAACGTATACAGGTACATTCTTATAAACACTTCTCCAAATCCGTCCAACAAAACTATAATTTTAATGCTTTTGTATACACCAGATGGCGCTGTGCAGTGCATGGGAAGATGCTAAAAGGGGAGTTGTCAATAATGCAATCACCAAAGCAAAGTTCAGTCAGTGATTCAACTGTCTACTCACTTTTCAACTCCTTTCCATTAACCATCTACTCCAGTGCTCCGTGTAGAAACAATGCCTTTAATTATGACCCAGAATCCCTAAATACTTTGTATTTGGGAAAGGAAGAGAAAGCATATTTATCAAATGTATCAACTGTTCTTTGGAAGAAATTCCATGGCTATTTTTAACAATAGCATCAATTTATTTTGCCACAGCTATAGAAATATCATGTAAAGAATTAACTTAAATAAAGATAAAAGAGAAAGATTAAAATGTCAATATTATAGCATTCATGGGAAAACCATGAATTTGTGAAACTGGTGAAACTGAGGACACTACCATAATGAGAATCGCTGAGATCTGAAAGCCCAGGTAAATTCTGTGCAGTGTGTGATTCATGTTGGATGTCACTGCAGGACTCTGTTCCGAGCACAGGAAGACAGATCTGGCCTTTTGTGCAGAAGCAGTCAATCACAATACAGGAAATTTTACTCAACCATATACAACCTTGAATCAAGGGGAGGACATACCATTTCATGGAATCCAGTCCTGGGAGTTGGCATGGGTAGGACTCTGGTAAGATATTTACCTTTGTGTGGCTCTCTCTTATGACCCTGGCATTACAACCTGGTCACAAATTGTCCTGCTCGCCCAGTTATTGAGAGTATGCACACCCACCTGATTGTGAACCACATTTGAACTTCAGCCCAGTCCTCTTCAACCCACAAACTAAACCATCACCATTTCCCTGTTAAGAGCAGGGCCCCAGCCATACATTATGATCTCTAGTATGCCTAGTAATATCCCATTCCCGATCACTCACTGGAGCCCCTCCACCAAACCCTGCACTGATCTCCAGTCTGAAACACACCCTCAACCTTAAGGTGGGCCCACCATCATACTCATCTCCATCACTAGGATCTTGCTTTGCTCACACTGACCAGATCACTAAGCACAACCTTTTCATCCCATTCACACCGTTTACCAGTCATAAACACTGACCATCACCAGGTCCAATCTATATAAAACAGAATACGTTGGAGAAGAATTAGGCCATTCAGCTCATTGAGTCTGCTCTGCCATTCCATCATGGCTGATTTATTTGAAGAGCCTTCATTTCAAGAGGACTAGAATATAAAAACGAGGATATAATTCTGAGACCTTACATAGCAATGGTGAGGCCTCACTTTGAGAATTGTGAGGTGTTCTGCGTCCCTTATTTCAAAAGGACATGCTGAAACTGGAGAGGGTTCAAAGGAGATTCACAAAAATGATTCCAGGATTGAACAGCTTGTCATATGAAGAGCGTTTGATGGCTCTGGGCCTGTATTCACTAGAATTCAGAAGAATGAGGGATGACCTAATTGAAACTTATCGAATGGTGAAAGGCCTTGATAGAGTGGATGAGGAGAGGATGTTTCCTGTAATGGGACAGTCTAAGAACAGAGGACACAGCCTCAGAATAGAGGGGCATCCTTTTAGACTAGAAATGAAGAGGAATTTCTTTAGCCAGAGAGTGGTGAATCTGTGATATTCATTGCCACAGGCAGCTGTGGAGGCCAAGTCTTAATGTATATTTAAGGCAGAGGTTGATATATTCTTGATAGGTCAGGGCATGAAGGGATATGGGGAGAAGTTGGGAGATTGAGGCTGAGAGGAAAATTGGATCAGCCATGATGAAATGACAGAGCAGGCGATAGGCTAAATGGCCTAATTCTGCTCCTATATCCTATGGTCTTATTATCCCTCTCAACCCCATTCTCCTGCCTTCTGTTCTTAACCTTTGATGCCTTTACTAATCAGGAACCTCTCAACTTCAACTTTAAATATACCCTATGACTTGGCCTATCTATGGCAATGAATTTCACAAATTCACCAGCCTCTTGGATGCCTGATTTGGACTTCCAGTAGTGTCATTAAGAAGGCGACTTGTGCGAGGAGCTCCAATCTAAATCTTCAAATATTCCTGTTTTAGAGTGCTACAGCTGAAATACACAGCTACAGCCATGGACAATGCTGTAAACAACATTGTTTTAATGCTCTTAAGAAAGCCTATTGCTACTCAAAGTTGACGAATCTTGGATGACATTCTCCAGTCGCAAGTGCAGTTCCCCTTCCAGACAGCAGAAGAAAGGATGCCATACTGGATTAAAAATTAGTTCATGGAGATGAGGGTTCCAACTTCCACTACCATCTATTTTGCTGGCAAATTAGAGCCTTTGGAAAATAAAATCGAAGACCTCAGAGTAAGATTGCTGTGCCAGAGGGACATCAGGGACTGTTGTATTTTTTGTTTCGCAGAGACTTGGTATTTCCCGCCATTCCTGACTCTGTGATACAGCTCGCAAGGTTCAGGATTCACCGCTAAGATAGGATTGCTGAGTCTTTCAAAGGCAGAGACAGTGGATTATGGTTTATCATTAAGTTCTCGTGGTGCACAAACATGGTAGTTCTGTCCCAGTCCTGCTCCAATGACCTGGAACATCTAGTGATCAAGTGTCGTCCATTTTACCTGCTTCAGGGGTTTTCAGCCACCATTTTGGTAGCAATGAGCCTCTGTCAAACAGGCTCTAGATGAACTGAGTAACATAATCAATAGGCATGAAACAATGCATCCTGATGCCTGCCACATCATTTTGGGAGATTTTAACCAGACCAGCTTGAAAAAGTCTCTAAATAATATGACTAACATATCACTTGTGGAACCAGAGGAGCCAACACACTGGACCACAGTTATACTACCACCAAAAACACTTACCATGCTATCCCACACCCACACCTTGGGAAGTCTGACCACCACTTCTACTCCCTGAGCATAGGTGAAGACTGAAGACTGCAGCACCAATAGAGAGGACCAATAAAAAAATGGACAAGGGAGGTAGAGGAGCGCTTACAGGATTGCTTTGCATTGATCGACTGGACGTATTCAGGGATTCATCTTCAAGTCTGCATGAGTATGCCACAGTTGCCAAATACTTCATTAAAACTTACGTGGCTGAGTGTGTGCCTACGAGAACATACCGTAATACCCAAATCAGAAGCAGTGGATGATGCAAGGGATTCAAAGTCTGCTGATGGTTGCATCTGTGGCATTCAAGTCTGGTGATCCAGGACTATACAAGAAGGCCAGGTACGGTGGAGCACTATCTCAGGAGCAAAAGAACAATTCTGATTGAGGTTAGAGTTAGAATCGGATGCCTGTCAGCTCTGGCAGGGTTGGCAGGCCATTACTTCCTCCAAAGCGAAACCTAGCATCATGAAAGGCAGCGATGCTTCACTCCCAGACGAGCTTTCACCCCACTCTCCAGTTTTCTGTTGCCAGGACCACTGTCCAGGTACATCATCTGACCATCAGGCTGACCACTGACCCTGTCCATTGCCCTCCAATCGCCAGCCCCTCTGACTGTCGAGATGCATCCCCTTCCCCAAACCGTGTTCCAACAAAACAAAGGAACACATTTTTGCATACCGCAGTCTGAATTGTTTGGAGGGAGAGACAGTTTAAAACCAGCAAGCGGGAACATCAGCAGTCCTGAAGAGATATCGGATTGCACATAATTAGGCAATTGGCCAGGACCAATGAAAGAAAGTTAGGTTTAAGTGAAATGGCCACTGTAGGAGTGGCTATTGTGTGAGTGGGCCAGTGTTAGAGTGCGTGTTGAGTCTTTGGTTCATCAAGGCTTTGGTGAGGAGAGGCTAGGCCATGGGTAGATTTTAAAAAACTATTTATTCATTCTTTATTTCTTATAGCACATTTAGAGCAGAGGGGGAAGTCAGACAGGATGGTGGAATGCTTCTCTTGCAGATGTAGGAAGACAGGGAGGCATCCAGTGTTGCTGATGACCACACCTGCAAGAAGTGCATCCAGCTGCAGCTTCTAACAGACCATGTTAAGGAGTCAGAGTTGGAACTGGATTAACTCTGGATTATTCAGGATACTGAGGGGTTGATAGGACAGGGTATGCAGGGAGGTAGGTAGTTGCACCCAAGTTGCAAGACACAGCTAACTGGGTGACCCCCAGGAGGGAGAAGGGGAATAGGCAGCCAGTGCAGGGTACCCCTGTGGCCGTTCCCCTCATCAACAGCTATACTGCTTTGCATACCGTTGGGGGTGGCCTAGCAGAGGAGAAGCCAAGGCGGTCAGGTCTTTGGCACTGAGTTTGGCTCTGTGGCTTAGAAGCGAAGGCTGGAGAAGAGACGAGCTGTAGTGATAGGGCATTCAATGTTTAGGGGAACAGAAAGGAGGTTTCTGTGGATGAGAATGAGATTCCCAGATGGCTTATTGCTCCTTGGGTGCCAGGGTCAGGGACATCTTGGATCAAGTCCACAGCATTCCTAAGTAGGAAGGTGAGCATCCAGAGGTCATGGTCCACGTCGGTACCAAGACATGGGTGACGAGGTCTTGCAAAGTAAGTTCAGGGAGTTAGATGCTAAAGTAGAGGGCAGGACCTCCAGGGCCATGACCGGATTGCTACTCATGTCACATTCTAGTGAGGTCAGAAATAGGAAGTTCATACAGTTTAACACATGGCTAAGGAATTTGTGTAGGAGGGAGCAGCAGACTGGGCTCTCTTCCAGGGAAGGAAGCACTTATACATAAGAGATGGTTTGCACCTGAACTGGAGGGGGACTAATATCCTAATAGGAAGTTTTGCTAATTCTGCACAGGGATGGGGGGCAGGGTTTAAACTAGAGTTGGAGGTGGATGGGAAGCAGAGCACCAGAGCAGACAGATGAGTGGATGTAGAAAAAGATGTTGTTAAGCCTACACACAAAGTCAGGAATCGAAAGTTTGAACATGGTGGGACTAATGTTCTGAACTATGTATATTTCAATGCAAGGACTATTACAGGAAAGGCACAAGAGCTTAAGGCATGGGTCAGCATGCTGAATTATGACATTGTAGCCATTAGTGAGACTTGGCTGCAGGAGGGGCAGGACTGGCAGCTCAATATTCCGGGGCTCCATTGTTTCAGATGTGATGGAGCAGGAGGGGTTAAAGGGGGAGGGGTGCCATTACTAGTTGAGGAAAATGTCACAGCAGTGCTCAGTCACATCAGACAAGACAGCTTATCAATGAGGTTTTGTGTGTAGAACTGAGGAATGACCACGTTAATGGGATTATATTACAGACCAACCAAAGGCCCATGGGATTTAGAGAAGCAAATTTGTAGAGAGATCACAGACTATTGCAAGAAACATAAGGTTGTGATATTAGGTGATTTTAACTTTCCACATATTGACTCCTATACCGTAAAAGGGCTAAATGGGAAAGAGTTTCAGAATGTTTCCTTAATCAGTGCACAGAAGTTCCAACTAGAGAGGGTGCAATACAGGAGTTCACGTAGGGGAACATTTTACATTTAGTGATCATAATGTCATTAGTTTCAAGGTAATTATGGAAAATGATAGGTCTGATCCTTGGGTTGAGATTCTAAATTGGAGAAAGGCCAATTTTGATGCTATCAGAAGGAATCTGGCAAGTGTGGACTGGAACAGGTTGTTTTCTGGTCAATGTGCACTTGGTAAGAGAGCTCAAGTTAAAAGGACCACGAAGGAAAAGTAATCATAATATGATTGAACTCACTCTGAAAACTGAGAACGAGAAGCAAAGTCAGATGTGTCAGTATTACAATAGAGTAAAGGGAATTACAGATGCACAAGAGAGGAGTTGGACAAAATTGCATAGAAAAGAACACTGGCAGGGATGATGGCAGAGCAGCAATTGCTGGAATTTCTGGAAGCAATTCAGAAAGCACAGGATACATACATCCCAAAGAGGAAGAAGTATTCTAAAGGCAAAGTGACACAACTGTGGCTAACAAGAGAAGACAAAGCCAACATAAAAGCCAAAGAGAGGGCATATAATAGAACAGAAATTAGAGGGAAGTTAAAGAATTGAGAAGCTTTTAAAAACCAACAGAAGGCTATGAAAAAAAATCATTAAGAAGGAAAAGATAGAATATAAAAGTAAGCTAACCAATAATATTAAAAAGGATACAAGAAGTTTCTTCAGATACATAAAGTGTAACAGAGAGGTGATGGTGGATATCGATCCACAGGAAAACAATGCTGGAGAGGTAGTAATGGGGACAAGGAGATGATCGGTGAGCAGAATAAGTATTTTGTATCAGCCTTCACTGTTGTAGACACTAGCAATATAGTGAAAGTTCCAGAATGTTGGGGGTCAGAAGTGTGTGAAGTTGCCATTACAAAGGAGTAAGTTCTAGGTAAGCTGAAAAGTCTGAAGATAGATAAATCACCTGGACCAGGTGGTGTCAACTGCAGGGTTCTGAAGGAGGTGGGTGAAGAGATTGTGGAATCATTAGTAATGATCTTTCAAGGATTACTAGATTCTGGAATGGTTCTGGAAGACTAGAAAATTGCAAATGTCATTCCACTCTTCAAGAAGGCAGAGAGGCAGAAGAAAGGAAATTATAGGCCAATTAGTCTGACTTCAGTGGTTGGGAAGATGTTGGAGTCGATTGTTAAGGATGTGGTTTTGGGGTACTTGGAGGCACATGGTAAAATAGGCTGAAGTCAGCATGGTTTCCTCAAGGGAAAATCTTGCCTGACAAATCTGTTGGAATTCTTTGAAGAACTAACAAGCAGGATAGACAAAGGAGAATCAGTTGATGCTATGTTCTTGGATTTTCAGAAGGCCTTTGACAAGGTGCCACACTTGAGGCTACTTAACAAGCTAAGAGCCCATGGCAATATAGGAAAGATACTAGCATAGATAAAACAGTAGTTCATTGACCGGAGGCAAAGAGTGGGATAAAAGAGGCCTTTTCAGGTTGGCTGACGGTGACTTGTGGTGCTCCACAGGGTTTTGTGTTGGGACCGACTCTTTTTACATTATATGTCAATGACTTTGATGATGGAATTGATGGCTTCATTGCAAAGTTTGCAGATGATACAGAGATAGATGGAGGGGCAGATAGTTTTGATAGATTAGAGAGGCTACAGCAGGACTTAGGCAGATTAGGATAATGTAATATGGAGAGCATACAGATTGAATCCTCTGTATTCACTAAAATTCAGAGGAATGAGGGGTGACCAAATTGAAACCTATCAAAACTGTTGCACTTCACTAGAGGTGGTGTCCAGAACGGAGTTGGAGCTGCCCTCCCAGAGTTTCACTCAGCAGAAGACAAGCTCTGTTGTGGTCTATTGCAGATTTTTTAGTGGCACTCAATGAGCTCGGGCCTCAAGCAGCAAGGTTGCTTGCTTTTCAGTCGGCGGAGGAGAGGCGTAGTGCAGTTGTGGTGACTGAAGATTTAAAATGGACTATATTTGTTTGTCTGTGTTTTTACTAATCTGTATGTGCATGTATCTGTGAGGACTGGTCCTCAAAGCCGCTGATTTGGCCAGTGGGAACTGAGGGCTGGGCCTCAATGTCCTGGTGTTACTTAATGGGTGTTGAGATTCTTTTTGTGATCTGGTGTGTGTTTATTGTGTGTGACAATTGGTACTGTGTCTTTACATCTTGACCCTATAGTAATGCTGTCTCATTTGGCTGGATTCATGAGTATTCATGTATGGCTAAATCACAGTTCATCTTGAATTGAATTGAAAATGGTGAAACATCTTGATAAAGTCGATGTGGAGAGGATGTTTCCTATGATGGGAAAGTCTAGGACCAGAGGGTGCAGCCTCAGAATAGAGGGGCGTTCTTTTAGAACAGAGTTGCCAAGGAATTTCTTTAGCCAGAGAGTGGTGAATCTGTGGAATTTACTGCCACAGGCAGCTGTGGAGGCCAAGTCTGTACAAATATTTAAGGCAGAGGTTGATAGATTTTTGATTGGTCAAGGCAAGAGGGGATACAGGGAGGCAGGAGATTGGGGCTGAGACGAACAAAGGATCAGCCATGATGAAATGGCGGAGCAGACTCGATGGGCCAAATGGCCTAATTATGTCTCCTACATCTTATGATCTTATGTAAGTGGGAGGCCTTCAAAAGTGAAATTTTGAGAATATACAGTTTGTATGCTCCTATCAGAAAAAAGGCAAGGGTAACAGGCTTAGGAAACCTTGGTTTTTGAGAGATATTAAGGCCCTAGTTAAGAAAAAGAATGTGGTACGTAGCAGGTATAGGTGGGAGGAACAAATGAGGTGCTTGAGGAGTATAAGAAATGCAAGAGAACACAAGGAGGAGATAGGGAGGGCTAAAAGAACACATCGGGTTGCTCTAGCTGACAAGGTGAAATAGAATCCTAAGGGCTTCTACAGATATAATCAGAGCAAAAGAATAGAAAGGCACAAATTTGGTCTTCTGGAAGATCAGCATGCTAACCTATGCGTGGAGCCATATGAAATGAAATGAAGGAGGTCTTATGCATTTTATGCATCTGTATTTACTTGGGATATGGACACAGTCTATAGATGTGAGGCAATATAGCAGTGAGGCCGGATTCAGAACCATTTATTATCACCAACATGTGTTGTGAAATTTGTTAACTTGGCAGTAGCCATTCAATGCAACACATAATATCGAAGGAAAAAAATAATACAGTAAATAAATCAATTCCGGTGTGTGTATATTGAATAGATTAAAAATCGTGCAAAAACAGAAACAATACATATTTAAAAAGTGAGGTAGTGTTCACGGGTTCAATGTCCATTTAGTAATCAGATGGCAGAGGGGAAGAAGCTGTTCCTGAATTGCTGAGTGTGTGCCTTCAGGCTTCTGTACCTCTTACCTAAGAAAAGGGCAAGTCCTGGGTGTTGAGGGTCCTTAATAATGGACGCTGCCTTTCTGAGACACTGCTCTTTGAAGATGTCCTGGGTACTTTGTAGGCTACTACCCAAGATGGAGGCAACTAAATTTATGACGCTTTGCAGCTTCTTTCAGTCCTGTGCAGTAGCCCCCCCCCCCGCCCCCCGCAATGCCTTGGAACCCCTACAGATTCTAGAAGAGGAGGTGCTTGCTGACATGAGGCAAATCAGAGTGGATAAGTTCCCAGGGTCTGACAAGGTGTTCCCTTGGACCCTGTGGGAGGCAAGTACAGAAACAGCAGGGGCCCTAGCAGAGACATTTAAAACACAGGTGAGGAGCTGGAAAATTGGACATTCACTAATGTTATTCCACTGTTTAAAAAACACTCTAAAAATAAACCAGGAAATTATAGGCTGATGAGCCTGACATCAGCAGAGGGAAAGTTATTGGAGGTATTCTAAGGGACTGGATATACAAGTACTTGGATAGACTGGGACTGATTCAGGATAGCCAACATGGCTTTGTGTGTAGTTATTCATGTTTAACCAATTTTATAGAGTTTTTGAGGAAGTTATCAGGAAAGTTGATGAAGGTAAGAGAGTGGACCTTGTCTACATGGACGTCAGCAAGGCCTTTGACACGTTCTCGCATGGGAGGTTGATTAAGAAGGTTCAGTTGCTTGGCATTCAGGATGAGGTAGTAAATTGGATTGGACATCAGCTTTGTGGGAGAAGCCAGAGAGTGGTCGTAGATGGTTGTCTCTGACTGGAGACCAGTGATTAGTTGTGTGCCGAAGGATTGGTGCTTGGTCCGTTGTTGTTTATCATCTGTATCAATGAACATAGTAAACTGGATCAGCAAATTTGTGGATGACACCAAGATTGGGGGTGTAGTGGACAGCGAGGAAAACTGTCAAAGCTTGCAGCAGGATCTGGACCAACTGGAAAAATGGGTGGAAAAATAGCACCTGGAGTATAATGCACTGAAGTGTGAGGAGTTACACTTTGGGAGGGTCAACCAGGGTAGGTCTGACACGGTCAGCAAAAGAGCAATGAGGAGTGCAGTAGAACAGAGGGATCTGGGAATACAGATTCATAGTTCCTTGAAAACCGTGTCACAGGAATGTTTTTGGCACATTGGCCTTCATAAATCAATGTATATAGGAGATGGGATGTTATGTTGAATTGTACAAGATGTTGGTGAGGCCTATTTGGAGTATTGTGTTCAGTTTTGGTCACCCACCTACAGGAAAGAGGTCAATAAGATTGAAAGCGTGCAGAGGAATTTTACAGGATGTTGCTGGGACTTGAGGAACTGAATTATAGGAAAAAGTTGAATAGGTTTGGACTTTATTCTGTAGAACATAGAAGATTGATGTGAGATTTGGTAGAATTATACAAAATTTGAGGGGTATGGATATGGTAAACACAAGCAAGCTTTTTCCACAGAGGTTGGGTGAGACTAGTACTAGAGGTCATGGGTTAAGTGTGAAAGGTGAAACATTTAAGGGGAACACGAGGAGAAACTTCTTCACTCAGAGAGTGGTGAGAATGTGGAATGAACTTCCAGTAAAAGTCATGGACACAAGGTTAATTTCAATATTGAAGAGAAATTTGGATGGCAGGGGATGGCAGGAGTATGGAGGCTATGGTCTGGGTGCAGGTCAATGGGATTAGGCAGATTATTGGTTCAGCACGCACAGGCTGTACTCAAGGACCTGCTTCTGTGCTGTAGTGTTCATTGACTATGACTAATAGAATTTAGAAATATAGGAAACCTACAGCACAATACAAACCCACGCAACCAACGTGTGAAAAAGAACAAGTCATGCAAACAATAAATAAAAGCAAACTAACAATCTACATAATATGAGCTGCAGAGTGCTGATGGGTGCAGGCTGTGTAACAGTTTCCTGCTCAGAGCAATGGTTGGTCCATGCAGTTGTACATCAGAGAGAATATTGCAATACAACACACACACACATACACAAAATCAGGCGTCCAACCCCTCAACCCCCATCATAAACCTGACCAGAACCGCATTACAAGTCAATCACTGGCTCCCTCTCTTGTGTCTCACATCACAAGCCCAATGTCAGGGGTAAGTGTTTTTTTTTATGCAGAGAGTGGTGAGTGTGTGGAATGGGATGCCAGCGATGGTGGTGGAGGCAGATACGATAGGGTCTTTGAGGAGACTCCTGGACAGGTACATGGAGCTCAGAAAGATAGAGGGCTATGGGTAATTTCTAAGGTAAGGACATGTTCGGCACCTGTATTGTGCTGCAGGTTTTCTATGTTTCTACAAGAGACTGCAGATGCTGGAACATGGAGCACAAAAACAACAAGCAGCCAAAATAACTCAGAGGTCCAGACATCATCTATAGAGGCAAAGGGATAGTCGATGTTATAGTCTGAGATTAGGACTGAGAGTCTAAAGGGGTGATAAGTGGTGATCTAGGGGGTTTGGGGAAGGGTGAGGCAGGTGCTGACTAATGATAGGTGGATCCAGATGAGGAGAGTTTGATAGGCAGATGGACCCAGGTGGGAGTGGGCAGGGTGGACATAATGTCCAAGGTTGGAAGGTGATTGGTAGAGGCCATAAAGGGCTGCAGATATAGAATCTGACCAAAAACAGGTGATGAGTGGAACCAGATGGTAGGCACATTGGAACAATGGCAGGGTGTTCGGGAATGAATGGGGTGTGGGGGAGTGGGAGAGTGGGGGAGCAGGGGAGTAAAGAAGTAAAGAAACTATGTAACAGGGTGTGTACGAGGTCCTGGGTGGATCAGAGAAGAGGGGTGACTAGAGTGCAAGTGGGTTACCTGAAATTCAGGAATTGAAAGTGGATTCCATCAGGTTGTTGCCTACCCGGGCAGAATCTGAGCTGCTGCTCTGCTTTGTGAGCTTGGTTTCACCCTGGCAGTGGAGGAGAACGAGGAAGGGAAGGTCAGTGTGGGAATGAGAGGAGGAGTTGGAATGGCAGGCAGCTGGGAGCTCAGGATGGCCACTGTAAATGGAACACAAGTGCCCTGTGAACGGGTGACTTGGTCTTGCTAATGTCATGGAGATATCTTTGAGAGCACTGAATGCAGTTGACAAGGTTGAGGGAAATGTGTGTGGATCTCTGCCTCACCCGCGTCTCTGGCCCAGGCAGTGAGGGAGGAGGTGTAGGAACAAGAGATGCATCTTCTGCCATTGCAGGGGAAGGGACGGGTAGGTGGAGAGGAATATGTGGACCACAGCATCATGGAGAGAGTGGTTCCTGTTGAAGGCAGGTAGGCACGGGGAAGGAAAGATGTGGCTGGAAGTAGAATCAAGGTGCAGCTGGTAGAAATGATGAAGAATGATGTTCTGGAGTTAGAGGCTGGTCAGCTGAAAAGTAGGACCAAGGGAACTATTGTTGTTCTATCTGAAGGGAGGAAGTCTGGAAAATGGATACAGGTGAAGCATCACAAGACTGATACTAATTTAAAAGCATTTATATCGGATGTGAACTTCAATAGAGAGATTATCAGTTGATTTCATTTGGCAGTCTGGTAGATTTAGTGCCAGTATTCCTGATACCATGACACCATTTTGGGCTGATAATAATTTAACTGAGTGAATTTAACTTTTGGGAACTGAAGTCAGAAATGTGAATCATTAATCCTGGTCCCTGATTGCACTTCCAATAGCATAATCACTATGCTACCATTCCCCTTAAATCCTGAACAAAGATAATGGAGTAGAAATTAGTCTGGCTGCTAGTGCTGAAAGAATGATTTTTTTCCCCCTCAGTGCTAAGCAATCCAATCTTGTTAGTGACCATTTCCAAGCGAATTCATGCAAATTGCGAAATTGGACCAGGCAGCTCCAGTCACGATCCATGTCAACACATCCACCATTTCCCCAGCACCAGGCACACACCTAATGATATCAATTATCTGCAAAGCACATTTCAACACCATGTGACATAAATTGGAGCTCCCAGCTCCAGGAAACGACTGTCATTGAACTGTCATCAAATAACAAGGAGTGCAATGCACTGTGATCTTCATTTAGACATCATTTAAAGTGCCTCTCTGCTGACATCAGAGCAGTTTGTAAGGCAGCTCCAGACCTGATTGTAGGCTGGAGAAACTTAAAAGTCCACAGAATGTGTTCACACCAACACAAAATGGTTGTTGAGAAATTAAACTTCAGAGGAAATTGTGAATGCCTCAATTGGCATAATGGAAAATGAGACTGCTGATGGAAAGTGTTGGGCGTTAACTGCAGGCAATCCAGACAGTGTTGGGGAATCTGACGGCCAGAGACACAATAAAGCACGAGTGGGAAGACTTCATCCACTGAGAGTTTTCAGAGACATAAGATCTTATTTTAACCTCTCCAAAGAGCATTGTTGATGCAATCTCAGACTATTAAAGGCTGTAATTACTGTGACACACACATTCTGTGGGAAGACCTTCAGACGTGTTCTCAAGCCTGAGCTGCTTTCACTCTTAAGGTTATGAACATAGAACATAGTAACAGCACAGACCCTTCAGCCCCCGATGTTGTACTGACCCTCTAACTTATGTTAATTCTCAAATTCCCGGTCTTGGAGTCATTCCAGACGACCGCCACTCCCCTCTGCCTCATCTCAGAGTTGGTACTGTTATGCCGTTGGCCCCCTCCTTTGTGAAAATCGCAAGAACTCTAGTTAAGGGGGGTTAACTGACCCAAGAGAGAGAGACGTGCGAAAGACCACGTTCTCCCAAGAAGCAGAATAAAAGTGACTTTGACTATTGTCTCATGGAGACCACCTGAAAAGCCCTCGGGCAAAGTGGGCTGGTTGAGAGAGAGATCGCATTACCTGCAACTTGATTGACACCTGCGATCCCGTGAAGAAGTATAAAGGCGGGTCTGAGGGGAGGACCCTCAGATGCACCAAGGAAACACACGAAGGAGAAACGCTAGAAATCCTGCGACAGCGTTTTAATAGCTACAGCCGGTGGTGGGGTTCGTGTGCGTCCTTCCCTTGCCTGGGATTGGCGACTTCACCACGGAAGACGGCCTAGCTACAGGGGAAGCCACAGATGAGAGTCCATTCCCCCAACGAGACTTCCGACTACCTCCTACAGGTTGGAAAACCTGTCGGGTAAATGCTTCATGTTCTCTGTCTTTCTAACTAAAAGTGCACCAACGCGACACATCCGCCGACAACTAAGTGAAACTGCCGTGATCTAAAAGACTTTTAGATCATCCAGTGAACGATATAAAATCTACATTACCCCTAGACGACGATCGAGCTTGTGTTTTGAATGATTATTATTACACCGGTGTTTTAGATTGAGTTTTGATGATCTGAATGTTTTGTATTAACCATACGTTTGTGCCCTTGTTGAATAAAACGGTTGAAAATAGTAGCATCCGACTCAGCTGATCCATCTATCTTTGTTGGTAAGTTACCTGGTTACGGGGTTTTCGTAACAGTACACACTGTGCCATTGGAGGCCACCCAGGATTAGGCATGATGGCATGACATTGTGTACTTCGAGTAACACATGGCATTACTTACACAGAGATTGCTGACATCCCCAAGGTCAAGGCTGTCATCATTGTACCAAATGTCCCACGAGCGCTTCTAAAGCTCCTCTGTTCCTTCGACACTTAGGCAGCTGTTACTTGTGGCAAGAACTTTCTCATGCCAATGTCATGTTTCCTGGGAGCTCACATAATCCCATTATTCTTTGCCAAAGAGCACTGAAATGAGGGATGCATCTTTGGAGGCAAGAGCTACCTACTGCTGTTAATACCTCTAACCCTTATATGCATTCCCACCACTCACACAGTGATAGAATTACACAGCACAGAAACAGGCCCTCTGGCCCAAATGGTCCATGAAACCAAGAGACCCTTCGAGGCTCATTTCATTTGCCAGTGTTTGGACCTTAACCTTCTAAATCTTAGTATTTCATGAACCTGCCCAACTGTCTTTTAAAGTTGTTATTGTACCTGGTTCAATCACTTCCTCGAGCAGCTTATTCCACACACTATAGATACATACACAAGGTTGTCATAGCCGGAGTGGTGGTGGGGATAAGCTCCCAGTACCTATAAAGTGCTCCAAATGATGTGTGACTCTAAAAGCTTCTGACAACCAAGCCCAACTCTTGGCCTTCACATGTGGCTTAGCTGCTAGGCCTGGCAGTACTGTTTCTACCGACAAGAGAAGGGGCAAAGGTGGGCCACTGGCACCTCAAAACCAGTTGCTTCAGCAAGGTGGGGCTCGTCAGCCTTGGATGGCAGCCAGCCTAGAAGAAAGAAAACTCCGATTTTAAACCTCCTCTGCCATACAGCCATACCCTCCCATGGGAAAGGCTTCGGGAGTAAACTCCGAGGAAGAAATCTGGAGCTGGGGTCCCTAAGGCAGTTTTGATGTTCTTTACAACTTCACTCTGGCAACCTCTGTGATGACACTGGTGCCAAGCTGTATCGATGCTCGCCCTTCCGTTGGACGACATCAGTGATGTGGAGAGGGGGAGCCCACTGCATGGGCAGCAGCTGGTTCTTCAAGAGGCTTATGCCCTGAAGAGGACACAGTCCACAAGAGGTGCAAACCCATGATCCCCTGGGATCAACAGCTGCCTACTACTAGATACATACCATTTATCCTGTCTATACCCCTCATGATTTCTTACACCTCTATTAGATCATCTCTCAGTCTCCTATGCTCCAAGGAATAAAGTTTTACCCTGTCCACCCTCCCCCAACTACTCTCAAATCCTGGCAACATCCTTGTAAATAATTTCTCCACTCTTTCTAGGTTAATAATGTCTTTCCTATTATTGAGTGACCAAAACAGAACACAGTACTCTTAGGGTGGCCTCACCAGCATCCTGTGTAACTGCAGCATAACCTCCACTGCAATCAGAGTCAGATTTAATAACGCTGGTGAATGTTGCGAAATTCGTTAATTTAATGGCAGCAGTACAACAAAATCCATGATAAATAAATATAGACAGAATAAAACTGAATTACAGTAAGCATATATGTGTGATGAGAATGCCATCTGGCTGCTGAAGACGTGGTTCCTTTGGTCCCAGAGGGTGGGTGATGGTGGAGAATTCACTGCAGCTTATGCCAAATTGATGTTCAGACATGATTGTTGTTTTCTGAATGCTGCATAACTTGGTTAGAACCGGGCACAAACAGTGTCTGTGGAAAATTAGCCAGGAGACCAGGGGCATGAGATTCAAGAGATGCAAGATGACGACCTGCAATAGCAAGACTCTAAGAAAGAAATCCCATTGGAAACTCATGAGCTGCATTATCACTCCCGGAAGAGCAGGGAGGCAATGCCGGGATGTGCTCCTCCAGATTTCTGTTGGATTAAGAACTAAGTGTCATTTTTCTTATAGTTTAACCATCTTTATGTTTGCTTATATGTTTGTATAATCACCTGCTTGCAAACGCTTGGCTGATTTTCAGTAATTTCTTTGTCTGCAACTTGGTCTCACAATAAAGTGAACTGTCTCATTGGCTGTACACGTGAAAAGAATTTTCTTATCTATCTAGTTTGAACTCATTTTCAGTATAAATTTGACCATGAGCTGGTTTTGTTTTCTTTGTCTTCTTACTTAGTTTTTATTTACAGTAGAGTGAGTTGGTTACTGTTCTTTTTTTTATTATGAACACCTTATAAAAGGCTGTTACCTCAAGATTTATATCTCATTCTTTGAGACGGAGTAGATAAAGTCAGATATATCAGTATTACAGTAGAATAAAGGGAATTACAGAGGCAGGAGAGAGGAGCTGGCCAAAGTTGATTGGAAGGGGACACCAGCAAGAATGATGGCAGAACAGCAATGGCTGGAGTTTATGGGTACAAATCTGACGCTATTGGATAGATACAATCCAAAGGTGAAAAAGTATTCTAAAGCAAGGATGAAGTAACTGTGGCTGACAATGGAATACAAAAGGAAAAGAGAGGGCATATAATATAGCAAAAACTAGTGGGAAGTTAGAGGATTGGGAAGCTTTTATAAACCAACAGAGGACAACTAAAAACACCACTAGGGGAGAAAAGATGAAGGTAAGTTAGCCAATAATATAAAAAAGAATATCAAATGTTTATTTAAGATGTATAAAGAGTAAAAGAGAGGTGAGAGTGGACATCAGACAACTGGAAAATGACACTGGGGAGGTAGTAATGAGGGACAAAGAACTGGAAGACAAACTTTCAAGTATTTTGCATCAGTCTTCACTGTGGATGACACGAGCTATATGCCAGGAATTTGAGATTGTCAGGGGGTAGAAGTGAGCTTAATTGCTATTACCAAGGAGAAGGTGCTTGGGAAGCTGAAAAGTCTGAAGATAGATATGCCACCTGACTCAGGTGGACTACATCCTGGGGTTCTGAAAGAGGTAGCTGAAGAGACTGTAGAGGCATTAGAAGCATTTTTCAAGAATCACTAGATTCTGGAATCGTTCCGGACAACTGGAAAACTGCAAATATCACTCCACTCTTTAAGAAGACTGGGAGACAGAAGAAAGGAAATAGGTCAGTTAACCTGACTTCAGTGATTGTGAAAACGTTGCAGTCCATTGTTAAGGATGAGTTTTGGGGTACTTGGAGGCACATGATAAAATAGGCCTAAATCAGTATGGTCTCCTTAAAGGGAAATCTTGCCTGACAAATCAGTTGGAATTCTTTGAGGAAATAACAGGCAGGATAGACAAAGAAGAGTCAGTGTATGTTGTTTACTTTGATTTTCAGAAGGACCATGGTACCAAACATGAGGCTGCTTAACAAGGTAAGAACCCATGGTATTACAGAAAAGACATTAGCATTGATAGAAGATTGGCTGACGGGAAGGAGGCAAAGAGTGGGCATAAAGGGGGCCTATTCTGGTTGACTGCTGGTGACGGGTGATGATCTGCAGGGGTTGGGGCTGCCACTGCTCCATTTCATGTTGTATGTCAATGTTTCAGGTGATTGAATTGATGGCTTTTTGGCCAAGTCTGTGGATAGGTGGAGAGGCAGATAGTGTGAAGAAGAAGGTATTCTGCAGAAGGACTTAGACAGATGAGGACAATGGGCAAGAAAGTGGCAGAAGGGATATAGTGTAGGGAAGTGTATGCTCATGCACGTTGGCAAAAGGAAAAAAGGCAGAGACTATTTTCTAAATGTGGATAAAATTCAAAAATCAGAGGTGCAAAGGGACTTGGGAGTCCTTCTGCAGGATTCTCTAAAGGTTAACTTGCAGGCTGAGTTGGTGGTAAGGAAGGCAATGTTAGCATTCATTTCAAAAGGAGTAGAATACAAGAGCAAAGCGAAGCGAAGAAACAAATATCACTGTGATGATTGTACGCTCTAGTATCAATTGTTTGGTGACGATGAAGTATTTGTATCGTATTTTGTAATACTGTGAATTTATAAGGTATTGGTTAGACTGCACTTGGTGTATTGTGAGCAGTTTTGCACTCCTACCTGGAGAGGGTCCAGAGGAGATCCCTGAGAATGATTCCAAGAATTAAAGGGTTAACATATGAGGAGAATTTCATGGTTCTGGGCCTATACTTGCGGAAGTTTAGTAGGGTAAACAGCTTTAAGTTTCTTGGCATCCACATCACCGAGGGCCTCATGTAGTTTGTACACACCAGCTGTGTGGTGAAAAAGGCATAACAGCACCTCTTTCACCTCAGACAGTTAAAGAAGTTTGGTGTGGGCCCCCAAATCCCAAGAACTTCCTACAGGAGCACAACTGAGAGCATCCTGACCGGCTGCATCACTGCCTGGTATGGAAACTGTACCTCCCTTAATCTCAGGATTCTGCAGAGAGTGGTGCGGACAGCCCAGTGCATCTGTAGTTGTGAACTTTCCATGATTCAGGACACTTACAAAGACAGGTGTGAGAAAAGAACCCAAAGGATCATTGCAGACCCGTCACCCCAACCACAATCTGTTCCAGCAGCTACCATCTGGGTAACGGTACCGCAGCATAAAAGCCAGGACCAAAAGGCTCCAGGACAGCTTCTTCCACCAGGCCATCAGACTGATTAACTCACACTGACTTGAGTGTATTTCTATGTTACATTGACTGTTCTATTTATTATAAATTCCTAAGATTGCACTTTTCACATTTAGACAGAGATGTAATGAAAAGATTTTTACTCCTCAGGTATGTGAAGGATGTCAGAAATAAAGTCAATTCAATTCAAATCTCCTTGAAAATATATTGAATATTGAACATATAGAGTGGAAGAAGAGAGAATGTTTCCTATTGTGGGTGTGTCTAGGATTAGAGAACGCAGCCTCACAATGGAGGAATACCCACTTAGAACAGAGATGAGGAAGAATTCCTTTAGCTAGAGGGTTGTGAATCTGCAGAATTCATCGTCACAGTCAGCTATGGAGGCCAAGTCATTGGGTTTCTTTAAAACGGAGGTAGATAGGTTCTTGATTAATCTGGGCATCAAAGGTTACAGGGAGAAGGCAGGAGAATTGGGTAGAGAATAAATCAGCCATGATGGAATGGTGGAGCAGGATTGATGGACTGAATGGCCTAATTCTGCTCCTATGTTGTATGGTCTTGTGATCTAACAATCAACAGTTGAGAGCAACAGTGGTGAACTCCCCACCAGATCTCCTTCGCCTGGTGCCAGACTGCCACTTGCACTTGCCCGGAGTTTCTCGTCTAACCCCAGTTGTCTTGTAGTGTCTGTCTCCAAGGTGGAGTGAGAGCTGTCCAGTTCCCCATTCTGTAACCCAGACTTATGGTGGGTGTTAATAGAAAGGGGGACCTCCTCATTCCTTGCAAAGACAAAACAGAAGAGAGATGCATGTACTCACTATGCCCAACCCTTCTGCTGATGCAGCAGCATAGCGTTCATGCTACCCCCAGGGTACAAACACCAGACTTATGGACACACGTACATATGGTCCCAGCTTCCATAATGTTACCAGACTCAGAAGTCTGACATGCATATACATGTTTATTCTTACAAATGACAGAGCTAAATTTTCTCTGTCCACTTTTAGTAATTGATTTTTCATCTCAGTCTTTTGTACTTTTGATTGCATTCATTACAATTCTGTGGAAGTATAGTTACAACATTGAATGATTTTTGTGTATCTTCTGACTTATGGACATCGGTAAAAACTGATTGTTTGTTACCCAGGAATGCCTGCAGTGATAAACATGCACACTTTAATCAATTCAAAGGAAAGCACTGGGTCACAGTAACAAGTTGTAAATGACCATACTGGATTTTGTGCAGCTCTTGCCTATGAGAGCCTCTTATTATGCAGCCTGGTAAGCCCCAGTACTCCAGATGGCTCTGCTAACTTTGGCTTCCCTCTCATTCCTTGCAGTTATAACCTAAATGGGGGAGATCAAGAACATTAATTTACCAACACTACCCTCCCCACCCCAACATAGATACACAATCGCTCCTAGCATCTATCATGATTAGAGTACATCAATGCCTGACCTGGTCCTACATGGGTGGAGAACACACTTTATCTTTCATCAATATCACAATCCTTCTGAAAGACCCAATTTGCACCACTGTTGTATGCAAATACAAAATGTTTTAGAGCATCAAGGATGGTGAAATCCAATTTTTAGACACTAGTTTCATTGACCATTGTCTTTCTTTTACCAGATGTTTCTCAATCCCAAATGATTTCTGAAAGATGAAGCAGAGTTTCTTGAATTTTGGAGAATTGGAGAATATACTGCATATATTATATTATAATATAATATTACAAATTATATATATATATAAATAAATAAAATATTGTGGACCCTTGGGCCCATAATGTTATACCAACCTTTTAACCTACTCTAAGATCAATCTAACCCTTTATTCCAATTTAACCCTCCACTTTTCTATCATCTTGGTGCCTATAGAAGAGTTTCTTAAATGTCCCTAATGTAGTTGCCTCTGCTACCAACTCTGGTGGTGCGTTCCACACACCCACTACTCTCTATGTAAAAACCTTACCTCTGACGTCTGTCTATATTTTCTTCCAATCAGCTTAAAATCGTGTCCCTCTTATTTCCTTCCTTATTTCTTTATGGATTCCCGGACACTCAGATTTTTGCACTTACTCGGTGAAACATGACGTAACCTTTTCATGTCAGTCGATATTCCTTTTCCAATCAAATAGGTTAAAATTGAGACATAAACCTAATTTACTGTTTTCTGGCCTATCTAGCAACAGTTGTCAAAACATTTATCTCACCCCACTCCCAGTAGCACTTAACTTTTTATTGTTATCCTTTACTCTCTTTCTAAATTAAAATTGTAACTTTTCTTGCCATTTACATACCTTTACTACATTCCTGTCAGGGTTTTGGTATTGAATAAAAACATCCTTCAACATTACTGACAAATCCAGATTGTCAGGAACATTTCTACGAAGTGGCTTGAACAATTTAGTTGAATTGCCGTCCCCTCCCTGTTAATTGTTTTATTGATGGCAATCTTGCCAAGATTGGCATTTTCCCTTCTGCTGAGTGTTCATTGGCAGGTGACCCATCTGTTCCAGCAATCAGCAACATTTCATTCACAGTTATGCTTTAACATTTTTGTTGTTATTTGAGATGATCACGAGCACATATTCACAAACGCTTTGTGATGAAATGTTATGTCAAGTCTGATTGACACACACTAATAAAACTATTTCATGATTTTTAATTTACGATGCTGGCTTCTGTCATAAATGTGAGGAATCACAGATAAGTTGACATTGAAGGGTGACTAAAATAGTTGCAACAATCAGTATGGACTACAGATAGGAACAGCACATAATAACACAAATCACACTGACTGAGTTGCCTGTTCCAAAGAGAGCACTTGACTGGCAACTGTGTGCCGCGACATGTTCCGGATTTCTCCAGATGAGGTGTGGAGGGCAGTATTCTGAGATGTGCTGGAAGGTGTCCGAGCTGCTGCTGGGTTCACCATTGGGTCTGGTGACAGAGCATTTCTACGCTCAACATGGAATCTGGATGAACTTGTTCCCAATCCTTTTAAGTATACTGATACCGGTTCTGTGGAACAAGTTATTTGGTTGCTTATTCTTTTTCAGATCGGGGAATTGCCACACGATCACCATTTATTGCCCATCCCTAAATAGCCTTTGAGGTGATGGAGGTTTCTTGGACTGTTTCTGGACAGGGAGCTCCAGGATGTGGATCCAGCGATGATGACGGACTGGTGATACTGAAGTTTATATGGCACGTGATTAGAGGGAACCTGTTGATGGTGCTGTTCCTATGGGCCTGCTGCCTGGTATGTCTTGGTGGTGAAGGTTGCAGGTTTTGTTGATTATTATCAGAATAGGCTGGGTGAGTAACTGCACCACACTTTGTAGATGGTGCATACTGTACCCAATCTGCACTGATGGAGACGGGAAAGAAAATTCTGGGTTGTGGAGCTTGTTCCCAGTTAGTCTTTACAATGCCTCCTGAGACGGTGATGTGCCTCTCCTGTGAGATGTGGCAGACTTGGGGGAACTCCCCTCTCCCGCAGAGTCACATCTGCCAGAAGTGCTTGCGGCTGGGCGATCTGGAAGACCGTGTGAGGAATCTGGAGCAGCAGCTGGATGACCTTCGACTCATGAGGGAGAATGAGGCAGTCATAGATGAGAGCTACAGGGAGGTAGTCACACCTAGGCTGCCGGAAGCAGGTTGCTGGGTGACAGTCCGAGGGGGGAAAGTGAAGGAGAGTAGACAGGTAGTGCAGAGCACCCCTGTAGCCATTCCCCTGAATAATAAGTTTACCATCCTGGATGCTGTTGGTGAGGATGACTGACCAGGTGTGAGCCACGGTGGCAGGGCCTCTGGCACTGAGTCTGACCCTGTGGTGCAGAAGGATGGGACGGAGAAGAGCAGAGCTGTCGCCATTGGAGACTCTATAGTCGGGGAGCAGACAGCAGATTTTGTGGATGTGAGAAGGACACCCGCATAGTTTGTTGCCTCCCGGGTGCCAGGGTCCAGGATGTCTCTGACCGGGTGCATGACATCCTGGTACGAGAGGGAAAGCAACCAGAAGTCGGGATACATGTTGGGACCAACGACATAGGCAGGAAGAGGGATGAGGTCCTGAAGTGTGAGTTTCGGGAACTAGGCAGAAGGCTGAAGAACAGGACCTCAAGGGTGGCGTTCTCAGGATTGCTGCCAGTACTACGTGATAGTGATGGTAAGAATTGGAGGAGATGGTGCAGGGGGCAGGGTTTTAGATTTTTGGATCATTGGGATCTCTTCTGGGGAAGGTGGGACCTGTACAGATTGGATGGGTTGCACCTGAACTCGAAGGGGAGCAATATCCTTGCAGGTAGGTTTGCTAGCATGGTTCAGGAGGGTTTAAACTAATTTGCAAGGGGGATGGGACCCGGAGTGATAGAGCAGTGAAAGAAGTGCATGGAGTAAAGCCAGATCTAACATATAGAGAGGCTTTCAGGAAAGAGAAGCAGAATAAAGGGTGTAAAGGTAGTAAGGTAGAAGGGCTAAAGTGTGTGTACTTCAATGCAAGAAGCATCAGGAACAAAGGTGATGAACTGAGAGCTTGGATACATACATGGAATTATGATGTAGTGGCCATTACAGAGACTTGGCTGGCTCCAGAGCAGGAATGGATTCTCAATATTCCTGGATTTCAGTGCTTTAAAAGGGATAGGGGGGGGGGGGGGAAGGGGAGGAGGGGTGGCATTACTGGTCAGGGATACTATTACAGCTGCAGAAAGGGTGGGTAAAGTAGCAGGATCCTCTTTTGAGTCAGTATGGGTGGAAGTCAGGAACAGGAAGGGAGCAGTTACTCTACTGGGGGTATTCTATAGGCCCCCTGGTAGCAGCAGAGATACCGAGGAGCAGTTTGGGAGGCAGATTTTGGAAAGGTGCAAAAACAACAGGGTTGTTATCATGGGTGACTTTAACTTCCCTAATATTGATTGGCACCTGATTAGTTCCAAGGGTTTGGATGGGGCAGAGTTTGTTAAGTGTGTCCAGGATGGATTCCTGTCGCAGTATGTTGACAGGCCGACTAGGGGGAATGCCATACTAGATCTAGTATTAGATAACGAACCGGGTCAGGTCACATTATCTCTCAGTGGGTGAGCATCTGGGGGACAGTGACCACCGCTCCCTGGCCTTTAACATTATCATGGAAAAGGATAGAATCAGAGAGGACAGGAAAATTTTTGATTGGGGAAGGGCAAATTATGAGGCTATAAGGCTAGAACTTGCGGGTGTGAATTGGGATGATGTTTTTGCAGGGAAATGTACTATGGACATGTGGTCGATATTTAGGGATCTCTTGCAGGATGTTAGGGATAAATTTGTCCTGGTGAAGAAGATAAAGAATGGTAGGGTGAAGGAACCATGGGTGATAAGTGAGGTGGAAAACCTAGTCAGGTCTTAGAAGGCAGCATACATGAGGTTTAGGAAGCAAGGTCTATTGAGGAATAATAGGGTAGCAAGAAAGGAGCATAAGAAGGGGCTGAGAAGAGCAAGAAGGGGGCATGAGAAGGCCTTGGTGAGTAGGGTAAAGGAAAACCCCAAGGCATTCTTCAATTATGTGAAGAACAAAAGGATGACAGGAGTGAAGGTAGGACCGATTAGAGATAAAGGTGTGAAGATGTGCCTGGAGGCTGTGGAAGTGAGCGAGGTCCTCAATGAATACTTCTCTTCGGTATTCACCAATGAGAGGCAACCAGATGACGATGAGGACAATATGTGTGAGGTTGATGTTCTGGAGCATGTTATAATTAAGGGAGAGGAGGTGTTGGAGTTGTTAAAATACATTAGGATGGGTAAGTCCCTGGGACCTGACGGAATATTCCCCAGGCTGCTCCACGAGGCAAGGGAAGAGATTGCTGAGCCTCTGGATAGGATCTTTATGTCCTCGTTGTCCATGGGAATGGTACCAGAGGATTGGAGGGTGAATGTTGTCCCCTTGTTCAAAAAAGGTAGTAGGGATAGTCTGGGTAATTATAGACCAGTGAGCCTTACGTCTGTGGTGGGAAAGCTGTTGGAAAAGGTTCTTAGAGATAGGATCTACGGGCATTTAGAGAATCATGGTCTGATCAGGGACAGTCAGCATGGCTTTGTGAAGGGCAGATCATGTTTAACAAGCCTGATAGAGTTCTTTGAGGAGGTGATCAGGCATATAGATGAGGGTAGTGCAGTGGATGTGATCTACATGGATTTTAGTAAGGCATTTGACAAGGTTCCACATGGTAGGCTTATTCAGAAAGTCAGAAGGCATGGGATCCAGGGAAGTTTGGCCAGGTGGATTCAGAATTGGCTTGCCTGCAGAAGGCAGAGGGTTGTGGTGGAGGGAGTACATTCAGATTGGAGGGTTGTGACTAGTGGTGTCCCACAAAGATCTGTTCTGGGACGTCTACTTTTCGTGATTTTTATTAACGACCTGGATGTGGGGGTAGAAGGTTGGGTTGGCAAGTTTGCAGAGGACACAAAGGTTGGTAGTGTTGTAGATAGTGTAGGGGATTGTCAAAGATTGCAGAGAGACATTGATAGGATGCAGAAGTGTGCTGAGAAGTGGCAGATGGAGTTCAACCCGGAGAAGTGTGAGGTGGTACACTTTGGAAGGACAAACTCCAAGGCAGATTACAAAGTGAATGGCAGGGTACTTGGTAGTGTGGAGGAGCAGAGGGATCTGGGGGTACATGTCCACAGATCCCTGAAAGTTGCCTCACAGGTAGACAGGGTAGTTAAGAAAGCTTATGGAGTGTTAGCTTTCATAAGTCGAAGGATAGAGTTTAAGAATCGCGATGTAACGATGCAGCTCTATTAAACTCTGGTTAGACCACACTTGGAGTACTGTGTCCAGTTCTGGTCGCCTCACTATAGGAAGGATGTGGAAGTATTGGAAAGGGTACAGAGGAGATTTACCAGGATTATGCCTGGTTTAGAGAGTACGGATTATGATCAGAGATTTAGGGAGCTAGGGCTTTACTCTTTGGAGAGAAGGAGGATGAGAGGAGACATGATAGAGGTGTACAAGATATTAAGAGGAATAGATAGAGTGGATAGCCAGCGCCTCTTCCCCAGGGCACCACTGCTCAGTACAAGAGGACATGGCTTTAAGGTAAGGGGAGGGAAGTTCAAGGGGGATATTAGAGGAAGGTTTTTTACTCAGAGAGTGGTTGGTGCGTGGAATGCACTGCCTAGGTCAGTGGTGGAGGCAGATACACTAGTGAAATTTAAGAGACTACTAGACAGGTATATGGAGGAATTTAAGGTGTGGGTTTATATGGGAGGCAGGGTTTGAGGGTTGGCACAACATTGTGGGCCGAAGGGCCTGTAATGTGCTGTACTATTCTATGTTCTATGTACCAGTCAAGCAAGCTGCTTTGTCTTGGACGGTGCTGAGCTTCTTGGGTGTTATTGGTATTGTTGCTGTTGCACTTATCTAGGTTTTTGGAGTGGATTCCTTCAAGCTCCCCTGGGGTATTAGGAAGTAAGTAATTCATCACGGGATACTCAGCCTCTGACCTGATCTTGCAGCCATAATATCCATGAGGTCTGATTACCTCATGAGTACTGAGTTTCTGATTAATGGTGCCCTCCAGGATGTTGGTGATGAGAAACGGGGAAGCTAATGTGACTGAAAATGAAAGTTATGTAGTGAGATTCCCTCTTGTTGGAGATGGTTGTGACCTGTCAGTGTTGCAATGGAATCACCAGTAACATCTGTATTTCTGATCTTGTGATGGAAGGAAGGTCATTGATGATGCTCAAGCCTAGGACCCCGTCCGAGGAACTTGGGGCTGGGAGGTTTGACCTCCAACAACTACTGTCATCACCCTTCATGTGAGATATGACTCAAATCATTAGAGTTGTTTCCTTTCAATGTCCATTGACTTCAACTCCACCAGAGCTCGGGGATGCCACACTCAGTGAAATATAATCAAGGACAGTCACTGCCACCTCAAAGTAATTTCATTTTTTGAAATCATTGAGTAGTTTTAAAACATTTCTGAACAGGACCCATTTAAAAACTCTGAAAAAGCTTTTGCCAGTGGTGAACTGTGGGGCCTCAATGAGATACTCTGACTGAGGCTGACCTGCTGTTTGGAGCCCATTTCACCCTGCGAGATGCCTGCCAGGTTAAAGAGGCCCATCCTTCTTCATTTGGAAAATATACAGATGAACTGAAATCGCCAGAAGTCCAACATGATTCAGCCCAAGTTGTTATTTTTCTCAAAGGGAGATTTGGGATGATTTGTGATTTCACAAAGTTTCAATCTGGAATGTATTCATGATTCTCTAAGAAATAATGATGAATGAGCTTCTAACAAGTGTTTTTTTATATATACTTTGGATCTTTTCCCATTGGGCTGCCGTAAGGAAGGATCATAGTTCTGTTAAACCTGCAATGATTTACAAAGACCCAATGTGGTGTGGAGTTGTTTATCACAGTGTTCTATTGCACTTCTAATGACTCCAATCCAATAAAGAGTGAAAATAAGGTGGAAAGATTGCTGACTAACAACCATCTACTGGTTTAATTATGTAAGAACCTGTTCACTCAAATAAGTGTCACAGAACCTCACTGCAGGAGAGATTACGAAGAGCACTTATGCTAATAAGCTTGAATGCACGATAAAAATGTGGAAATGACAGCAGAACAATAGAATTAAAATAGCTTGTAAATTGTGTCATCTGTCACATCCAGGCAGAACGGTAACTGGGTGTGCATCTCATTGCCCACAGAATTTGTGCATTCCATCAAGGTAATGTTGATGCCAAAGGTTATATTGGCATGTACTGTGTGAAATGATGATGAAATTTATTTTCATTCTCAGGACGTGAGTGTTGCTGGCAAGAAAAGCATTTATTGCCCAATCCTGGCTGCCCTTGAGATGGTGACGGTGAGTCATTTTAATTGCTCTCATCTATGTAGTGAATGTACCACTCATGTTATTGAGTTGGAAATTCCAAAATTTGCATTCAATAACTGAGGAAGAAGTGATATATTCCCAAATCAAGATGTTATGTCTCTTGGAGAGTAACTTGGATGTGGTGATATTCCCACTGACCTGCTGCCCTGTCGTATTTCTAAATAGTCGATATTGTTGGTTTAGCAGATGCTGCTATAAATACCTTTAGGCATTGCTTCAGTGAGCTTTGTGTGTAACATATTCTGCAGCCACAATATCCCAGTGGTGAATGATTTACACCACTGGATCAGAATAAGAATCAGGTTTAATATCACTGGCATATGCCATGAAATTTGTTGTCTTGCGGCAGCAGTACATTGCAATACTAAATAAAAAGCACTATAAATCACAATAAGAAATATAAAGTTAAATTAAGTAAGTCATCCAGAAAGAGAGGGGGAAATAGTCAGGTAGTGTGTTTAGGTTCATTGACCATTCAGAAAACTGTTCCTAAAAATGCTGAGTGTGTGTATTCAGGGCCCTGTACCTCCTCCTTCATGGTAGCAATGAGAAGCGGGCATGTCCTGGGTGATGGGGATCCTAAATGATGGATGCTGACTTTTTGAGTCATCAGCTTTGAAGATGTCCTCGATACTGGGGAAGCGAGTGCTCATAATAGGGTTGGGTGAGTTTGCAACTTTCTGCAGCTTTTTCCAATCCTATGCGAAGGCCCCTCCATACCGGAGAGCAATGCAACCAGTTAGAATGCTCTCTGTGGTACATCCGTAGAAATTTGCTGGAGTCTTTGGTGACATAGCAAATCTCCTCGAACTCCTAATGAAAAATAGCCTCTGTTATGACTTCTTTGTAATTGCATCAGTATGTTGGGCTCAGGATAGACATTCAGAGATATTGACAGCCAGGAACTTGAAGCTGCTCACCCTTTCCACTGCCTATCATTCAATGAGGACTGGAGTGTGTTCTCTCAACTTCTCCTTCCTGAAGTCCACAATCAATTCCTTGGTCTTACTGACATTGCGTGCAAGGTTGTTGCTGTGACACCATTTAACCAGCTGATCTATCACACTCCTGTATCCCTCCTTGTCACCATTTGAAATTCTGCAAACAATTGTTGAATCATTGGCAAATTAATAGATGGTGTTTGAGCTGTGTCTAGCCACACAGTCATGGGTGAGGAGTGAGCATAGCAGTGGGCTAAGCACACACTCTGGAAGTGCGCCTGTGCAGATTGTCAGTGAGGAGGAGATGTTATTTCTGATCTGCACTGACTGTGGTTTCCCAGTGAAGAAGTCAAGGTTCCAGATGCAGAGGGAGGTACAGAGGCCCAGGCTTTGGAGCCTGTTTAGTATTGAGGATATGATTGTGTTTTAATTAGTAAACAGCAGCCTGACATAGGTATTGCAACTTTCCAGGTGATCCAAGGCTAAGTGGAGAGCCAGTGAGATTGCATCCACTGTAGACCTATTGTGGCGATAGGCCAGTCACAGTGGATCAATGTCCTTGCTTGGACAGGAGTTGATTCTGGCCATGACCAGGCTCTCAGACACTTTATCACAGTCGATGTGAGTGCAACCGGGCAGTGGTTTTTGAGGCAGTTCACGCTGCTCTTCTTGGAAACTGCTATGATTGTTGCCCTTTCTGCAGCAGGTGGGAACCTTCAACTGCAGCGGTGAGAGATTGAAGATGCCCTTGAATACCCCTGCCAGTTGGTTGGCAAGGGCTTTAAATTCCGTATCAGGTACATGACCAGGGCCTGAGGCCTTGCAAAGGTTCACCCTCTTGAAAGATGTTCAGACGTCGGCCCGAAGACAGAGATCACAAGGTCACCCGATACTGTATAGTTTTATTCTCCCTTCCAAAAGTGCATATAAAAGATGTTGAGCTCACCTGGGAGCTCATCTGGCATCACAAGCATTCATGATATTAGGTTTTGTCTTGTAGGAAGCAACTCGTACTTGAGCTGACATGCATTCGATTCCAACACTGACTACAACTGGAATTTTTTTTCTCTCCTCTTAAAAAGTCTTTTGTCGGTCACACTGGACTTCTTGTACAGCTCTGGTTTACTAATCTTGAATGCTGCAGATCTAGCCCTCAGCTGACTGTGAATCTCTTGGTTTATGGTTTGGGTATGTCCGGTATTTTCGCAAGGCACACACTCATCCACGCAGATTTTGATGAAGTCGGTAACGACTGTGGCATATTCATTCAGATTCGAAAGTGAATCCTGGAATATTGTCCAGTCCACCGATTCAAAGCAGTCCTGTGCGCACTCCTCTGCCTCACTTGACCATACCTTTGTGGTCCTCACCACTGGTACTGTGGTCCTCGGTCTCTGTCTGTGTGCTGGAAGCAGGAGTACAGCCAGCTGATCGGACTGTCCAAAGAGTGTGTGGGGAATGGCAAGATGGGGGAAGCATTCTTGATGGAGGTGAAACAGTGGTCAAGTGTATTGACTCTGCTGGTTCTGCAGGTGATATGCTGGTGGTAGTTGTTCAAGTTGGCTTGATATCATGGTATTGTCGCTGGATATCATATAAAAATCATGAGATAAGGAGACTGGTCAAATGTCTGAGTGACAGGAATGACTGGAAAATGGTCATTTTTGAGGGACATTCTGAGGAAAAAGTAATTTTCAACTGTGTAATTCCATGCCAGAGAGGTGTTGTACAAGTGAATTTTCAGGCCCTAATACCTTAATAGTAAAATCATGGCTTTTAATTGCTGAAATTAGCTGTCATCACAACGTGCCATAAAACAGGGTTCCTTTTGAACCTCGGGAAGACAACAGCTATTCTATCGCTTATTTAGTCCAGAACAGCTGGACAATAACATTGGAATGTAACAGATTAAGATGCGTCTAATGAAAAGGTACTTCCATTTCCTTAAAAATGCAGTAACATCCCTGTCAGTTTTGAAGTTGTACATTTAGATTTAGGAGGATAACAAATACTTCACATTACCTTTGCAAGTTGAACATTAAGATAAATTTTCAAATATACAGACAAAGCAATATGAGCAGTAATAGCTCTGGAGATATTACATCTTTTTTTATCTACCTGGTAATTTCATGGCATGAAAGAGCTTGGAATAGAATGCCTGCTTCTACAGTCTGGTATCAGCCTGAAGCATCCTAATACAGTCCCCCCCCACCACTTGTAAGGAGTTTGTATGTCCTCCCCGTGACCGTGTGGGTTTCCTCCCACAATCCAAAGACATATCGGTTGGTCATTGTAAGTTATCCTGTGATTAGGGTGGGATTAAATCATGAGATCGCTGGGCGGCATGGCTCAAAGGGCTTGAAAGGCCTACTCCATGTTGTATCGGACCAAGAAGGCAGCGGGAGAGCACCTAAGCATTTCCAGCAGATTTTGAGTTTTTGGGGGAAGAGAGAGGCCAGACTGCACAGGTGCATGACATCAGCCAGTTGAGCGCAAATAGTTTAAAAAGAAGGCAGCCGTATCCAGCGGGCAGCGTTGGGAGCGGGCAGTGGAGAGTGAGAGGCAGCAGAGTGAAAGGGCTTTGGCTCAACGGGCTTCGGCAGTAACGGGACGAGGCGAGGCAGTTGTTGATTGCAAAACGAAGTAGTATGTGTGTGAGGCCAGTTTTCTGTGGTCGGTGTCAGATGTGGGAGGTCCTGGAGTCTCCTGGCATCCTGGACGGCCACATCTGCACCCGGTCCATCGAGATGCAACTCTTAAGGGACCATGTTAGGGAACTGGAGATGCAGCTTGATGACCTTCGTTTGATCAGGGAGAGTGAGGAGGTGATAGAGAGGAGCTACAGGCAGGTGGTCACTCCAGGGCCATGGGGGATAGAGAAATGGGTCACAGTCAGGAGAGGGAAGGTGAAGAGTCAGGTACTAGAGAGAACCCCTGTGGCAGTACTCCTTGACAATAAGTACTCCTGTTTGAGTACTGTTGGGGTTGACAGCCTACCTGGGGGAAGCGACAGTGGCCGTGCCTCTGGCACAGAGTCTGGCCCTGTGGCTCAGAAGGGTAGGGAAACGAAGAGGAGGACAGTAGTGATAGGGGACTCTATAGTCAGGGGGTCAGACAGGCGATTCTGTGGATGCAGGACAGAAACTCGGACGGTAGTTTGCCTCCCAGGTGCCAGGGTCTGGGATGTTTCTGATCATGTCCAAGATATCCTGCGGTGGAAGGGAGAACAGCTAGAGGTCGTGGTACATATTGGTACCAATGACATAGGTAGGAAAAGGGAAGAGGTCCTGAAAGAAGACTACAGGGAGTTAAGAAGGAAGTTGAAAAGCAGGACCTCAAAGGTAGTAATCTCGGGATTACTGCCTGTGCCACGTGACAGTGAGAATGGGAATAGAATGAGGTGGAGGATAAATTTGTGGCTGAGGGAATGGAGCAGGGGGCAGGGATTCAGATTTCTGGATCATTGGGACCTCTTTTGGGACGGGTGTGACCTGTACAAAAAGGACGGGTTGCATGTGAATCCCCGGGTGACCAATATCCTGGCGGGCAGGTTTGATAGAGCTGTTGGGAGGGTTTAAACTAGTTTGGTAGGGGGCTGGGAATCAGAATGTGAGTGCAGGGATTAAGGTAGAAGGACAAGGGCATGATGCTAAGAGTTCTGAGTTGATGAGGAAGGACAGACAGGGGACGAAACATAATTGTAGCCAGTTAAAGGGGTTGAAATGTGTCTATTTCAAGGCTAGGAGTATTAGGAACAAGGAGGATGAACTTGGAGCATGGATTAGTATGTGGAACTATGATGTTGTAGCTGTTACTGAAACTTGGTTGGAGGAAGGGCAGGATTGGATGATGCAGGTCCTGGGGTTCAGGTGTTTTAAAAGGAATAGGATGGGAGGTAGAAAAGGGAGGGGGAGTGGCATTGCTGGTCAGGGATAGTATCACGGCTGTAGAAAGGAAGGACGCTGCAGAGGGAGTGTTCACTGAGTCGGTCTGGGTGGAAGTCAGAAATAGGAAGGGATCAATCACTGTGCTGGGAGTAGTCTATAGGCCCCCAAATAGCCCTCGGGACACCAAGGAGCAGATAAGTAGGCAGATTTTAGAATGGTGCAGGAAATACAGGGTAGTAGTTATGGGTGATTTCAACTTCCCTCATATTGACTGGCACCTCCTGAGTGCAAGAGGGATAGATGGGGCTGAATTTGTCAGGCGTGTTCAAGAAGGATTCCTGATACAGCATGTGGACCGGCCGACGAGAGGAGAGGTTATACTGGATCTAGTTCTGGGTAATGAGCCTGGTCAGGTGACAGACCTCTTGGTGGGGCAGCATTTTGGTGAGAGTGACCACAACTCCCTTAGCTTCAGCATAACTATGGAAAGGGATAAAATCAGACAAAATGGTAAAGTGCTTAACTGGGTGTTACGAACCCCGTAACTGGGTCACTTACCAGCAAAGATAGAGAGGTCCGTTGAAGTCTGATGGTACTATTTTTAACGGTATTTATTGATAAAAATACACAAAAATAATATCAATGCAAACATACAGATAATATACGTCGTCAATACTAAATCTAAAAGTGCGGGTATAATAATAATCAATAAGAAATAGCTCTATTGTTGTCTAGGGGATAATGTATTGTCCGATGGAAATATAAAAGTCACTTTAGTTCATTCAAGCTGCAGCTTTTGGTTGGAGAGAAAGACGGAGGTTTAACTTGTCCATTCCATTTATGATGTCAATCCTTCGAGAGTCGTTGGGGGCTGATTTCCCCTTTGTTGTTAGCTAAAGTTGTGCTTCCGTGGTAAAGGCCCACCAATTCCGAGGCAAATGGAGAAGGACGCACGTGGGCTTTTCCACCGGCTTTCGCTATTACGCTGTTACAGGAGTTCTAGCATTTCTTCTGGTGCGTCTGAGGGGCTGTTCCCCAGTCCCTCTTTTATCCTGACTCACAGGGTCTCAGATGTCAATCAGGGTGGAATGATGCCATCCCCCCAACCAGCCCACGTTGCCTGAGGGCTTTCCGTGAAGTACAGTACTCAATACACAATTCCGTCTCCAAAAGACAATGACCTGTTCCGTGGCTTTGTATCGCTGGGGCCAGGACATTTCAAACATCTCTCTCTCATTTCCTAGGTCTCCTGCCCTGACTTAATAGCGATCTTGCGATTCTCAAAAAGGAGGGGGGGGGGAGCACAGGCGTAACACCCCCTTTCTTCAACGTGTTTTTTACCATCAGAAAAAAATGAAGTAATACAGAGTCTTACAGGATTTTAGAATCTAACACAATACAAAAGGTTTTTTTTCTCTACAGAGTAATACAGTTATACATTCAATTCAGTATCTAGATGGTTACCGATTACATTGTCACTTCCTTTAATATCTTAACATTTTGTACCTTACTAAAGTCTGGTAGTATTAGACTCCAATTTAATAACCACCTATTTGTAGGTCTTATTTTTCTTTAGCAAACAAAAACTAAAGAGTTGTGATCTTAGCTTACGGGTATACTGCAAAAGTTCATGCAAATACTAATCTTTATGTTGCTTTCAAACTTAGCAGGCAGGCTTCCATGGGGGTTGTCTTTTATTATTCACATGCTTTGTCGAAATCCCTTAAAACCGGCTTCAGTTATTTAAAAATGGCGTCCCCATTAACCCTCGCCTCTTTTCTGGTTAATTCCCACGTGGGGAGCTTGTGCACCCTGACGAAATAGGCTTTCATCCACTCCTTCCATAGGAGTTATTTTATCAACAATGTGTCCCAAACTTAGACCATCTTCTGAATTTCCACCCAATTCTTTAAGTTTACGCAAGTTGCTAGTTTTCTCTTCAGGACCCTTCAGGCTATTAGTTTTCAGTTCAAACTCTTTGTTCAAACAGCATTTCAAATTCTGCCTTTTCACACCACACTCTGGAATAACAATAGCGTGTGGGGCCCCGTTACCTTCCAACTCAACCTGTAATTGATTCACAGGCTTTCTGGTACCAAGCCATTGTCTCTGTAGCCTGGTTGCTGCCTTTGATATCAGTCCAGCCTTTAAATTTTCTTCATTCAATTTGGGAACTACATATTTCCCTTTTCCTTCAATAATAATATTAATCTCCCCACTAACTTCTAACACACCTTCAAGCACAAACACCTGGGAACTCTCACTTCCCACTATTACCAAGGTTAACCTTTTCTTCACTGAACCAAGTCCATCTGACCCACAAGGACTGCATTCCTTTCCAACTGAATCAAATACCTCAGACTTTTTCTGAGCTCCATTGCTAGGTTCAGTACCACGTGCATCCACATCTTGGACATACTCAAATGGGACATTTGCCTCTTCCAGGCTTTCAATACCCGTACCCGGTCCAAATTCTAAATTCCCCTGATTCTCCCAGCTACTCTCTGGGCAACTCCCTTCCAGAGTAAACTCAACCCCGCGGGCTGAAACAACCTCATTTGCCAACCCAGCAGACTTCTTTAAGGTAATGGCATCCTTTTCATCTAGGACTGCCCTCATTTCATTATCGGGAACACCTTTAGAATTTTCGACTTCTTCAAACAGTTCTGCCAAACCAGACAGATCATCCATGTCCAACCCTGCACCTTTTAACAGCTCTATCTGTTTCTCATCTTTATTTTGTGCCTCTAGAACTTTTCTCCTCGCTAAGGGAAGGTCTACCCCCTCTCCCCTACTCTCTTTCACTTTCCTATTCTCCGTTTTCCCACCCTCCTGGTACAGGGTCAGTAAAAACGTCTCGGCCAAATCGATACTGGCCTGATTTAAACCGCTCTCTGTCTCAGCTGCCTTTCTCGACATGCTGCGAGTGATCGTGCATGCGGGATAGATCTTGGAATCTAGGGGCAGAGCCTCAACACTCACAGGCTGTCTCGTCAGCGTCATTGCTGCCCAAACCTTACCACCGGCTAAATCGTTACCCAGAAGGACGTCCGCACCAGTTCTCGGGAATTCTGATTGCACCCCCATTTCAACTGGTCCAGAGACTAGCTCACAATTCATAATGACCCTATGCAAGGGCACCATTTCCGTCCCTTTTCCTATTCCTTTCACAGCTACCATTCCCGTCTTGCGACCAAACTCTAGTACCTTACTGCTGATCAATGATAGTTCAGCCCCCGTGTCTCTCCAGATCCGTACTGGAACTGGTGTGTTTCCCTCCCTCACAGACACGGTTCCGTTTGACAGACAAGTCTCAGACCCTCCTCATACTCTGTCTACCCGGGGCTCTCTTGTCAATTTACTGATTACCACAGCACATCCGATAGGGACCGCTGCTTTCCCTTTTCCTGTCTCCTTTCTCGGAGCAAAGCACCTCGATGCAATATGTCCCCCCTTTCCACAATTAAAACAGGTCACGCCTAGAAATCTCTGGCCGTCTTGCCTTTCCCCCTCAATCTTACCACTAGCTCCCGGCGGGACCTCTGCCTCAGCTGGTGGGCTTTCTCGATCGTTCCCATGGTCTCTCTGGGAACTTTTATTCGAGGCAAACTTTGTCTTGTGGGTTAGGGCATATTCATCTGTGAACCTAGCAAATTCAGAGATGGACTTATTTGGCTTCTCATTCAAATACATCCGGATATCCTCCAAAACACAACCTTTAAATTCCTCAATCAGAATTAACTCCCTGAGATGCCAAAAATTCTCTTCCACTATCTCTGCTGTGCACCAACGGTCCAAGAGCACACCCTACTCATAGGCAAACTCGGTATACGTCTGATTCCACCCCTTTTTTAAATTTCTGAACTTTTGTCTATACGCTTCAGGTACTAATTCATAACTCTGGAGAATGGCCGCTTTCACTTTGTCATAACTCTCTGCCTCTTCCTCCTCCATGGACAACGCCGCATATGCCCGCTGTGCCTTCCCTTTTAACACACTTTGTAACAGCGCCACCCACTGATCTCTGGGCCACTTCTGATTCACTGCCACCTTCTCAAAAAGCAAGAAATAAGTATCAACATCCGTCTCCTCAAACGGAGGTACTAACCTCAACTCCCGACTAACATTAAACTGCTCCTCTCGGTCTGACCCTTGATCTCTTTGCTCTTGCCTTAACTTCTCCATCTCCAAGGCATGTTTCCTCTGTTTCTCTGCCTCCTCATACTCTCTCTTCTTCTCAGCTCTTTCCTTTTCTTTCTCAGCTCTCTCTCTCTCTCCTTCTCAGCTGCTTCCAGCTGTTTTAACTGAATTTCATGCTCCCTTTGTTTCTCAGCCCTGTCCTGCTCCCTTTTCACCTCTAACGCCTTTAGCTGGAGCTCGTGCTCCCGTTTCACCTCTAACTCCTTTCGCTGGAGCACATGCTCCCTTTGTTTGTCGGCCCTTTCTTTCTCTCTCTCTTTCTCTTTCTCGGCTCTTTCTCTCTCTCTCTCGGCTCTTTCTTTCTCTTTCTCGGCTCTTTCCTTCTCCTTCTCAGCTGCTTCCAGCTGCTTTAACTTAATTGCATGTTCCAACCTTAATTGCTCCAACTCTAACTGAGCCGTCCCACTAGCTGGTACCTTTTCAGGGATATTTTCCAATACCTCAGCTGCAAACACATTCTTCCCAATATAATACTGAGTTATTGCCCTTCGCACCTCCCGCTTTTTCATTGACAACCTCACCTCTGCGAGGTTTAACCCCTTCGCCAAATTTATCAAGTCTGATTTGGTGGCCGCCTCTAGCACCTCCAGAGTCGGGTTTTCTATAAATTCATCCACGTCCATCTTTGCTGGTTTCCCGTCTGGCTACCCGTATAACCAGATCCAGGTTTGGACTTACAAGCCCGATTCACTAGCCCTCCAATTTGGTATCAAATCTCGAGATGAGAACCCCAACTGTTACGTACCCCGTAACTGGGTCACTTACCAGCAAAGATAGAGAGGTCCGTTGAAGTCTGATGGTACTATTTTTAATGGTATTTATTGATAAAAATACACAAAAATAATATCAATGCAAACATACATATAATATACGTCGTCAATACTAAATCTAAAAGCGCGGGTATAATAATAATCAATAAGAAATAGCTCTATCGTTGTCTAGGGGATAATGTATTGTCCGATGGAAATATAAAAGTCACTTTAGTTCATTCAAGCTGCAGCTTTTGGTTGGAGAGAAAGACGGAGGTTTAACTTGCCCATTCCATTTATGATGTCAATCCTTCGAGAGTCGTTGGGGGCTGATTTCCCCTTTGTTGTTAGCTAAAGCCATGCTTCCGTGGTAAAGGCCCACCAATTCCGAGGCAAATGGAAAAGGACGCACGTGGGCTTTTCCACCGGCTTTCGCTATTACGCTCATACAGGATTTCAAGCGTTTCTTCTGGTGCGTCTGAGGGGCTGTTCCCCAGTCCCTCTTTTATCCTGACTCACAGGGTCTCAGATGTCAATCAGGGTGGAATGATGCCATCCCCCCAACCAGCGCACGTTGCCTGAGGGCTTTCCATGAAGTACAGTACTCAATACACAATTCCGTCTCTAAAAGACAATGACCTGTTCCGTGGCTTTGTATCGCTGGGGCCAGGACATTTCAAACGTCTCTCTCTCATTTCCTAGGTCTCCTGCCCTGACTTAATAGCGATCTTGCGATTCTCAAAAAGGAGGGGGCCACGGGCGTAACACTGGGGAAGGGCTAACTTTGAAGGGATGAGGCAGGAACTAGCAAGAGTAAATTGGAAACAGATGTTCAAAGGAGAAAGCACAGAAGTAATGTGGGAGAAGTTTAGGGACCACTTGAGCTGGGTTCAGGATAGGTTTGTCCCACTGAGGCAAGGTAAAAATGGCAGGGAAAGGGAACTGTGGCTGATGAAGCACGTGAGGCAACTCGTCAAGAGGAAAAAGGAAGCATATGTTAGATATAAGAAGCAGGAAGTAGGAGGGGCTCATGAGAAATATAAGGTAGCCAGGAAGGAGCTAAGAAAAGGACTTAGGAGAGCTCGAAGGGGGCATGAGAAGGCCTTGGCATGTAGGATTAAGGAGAACCCCAAGGTGTTCTATGCATATGTGAAGAACAGGAGGATGACGAGAACAAAGGTGGGACCGCTAAAGGATAAAGAGGGCAACATGTGCCTGGAGGCAGAGGAGGTTGGGGAGGCCCTAAATGAATACTTTACTTAAGTATTCACAAGTGAAAAGCATCTTGATCAGGGTGAGGTCTAAATAGAGCAGGCCTGTGTGCTGGACAATGTGGAGATTACGGAAGAAGAAGTGCTGGATCTTCATAAAATCATCAAGATTGATTAATCCGTCAGGCCGGATATGATACACCCCAGGTTGTTGTGGGAATTGAGAGAAGAGATCGCAGGAGCATTAGCTATGATCTTTGAACCCTCTTTGGCTACAGGGGAAGTGCCGGAGGACGGGAGAATGGCAAATGTAGTTCCCTTGTTTAAAAAAGGCAATAGGGAGAAACCTGGGAACTACAGACCGGTGAGTCTTACGTCGGTGGTCTGCAAACTACTGGAAAGGATTCTTAAGGATAGAATCTACGAGCATTTGGAGAAGTATAGTCTACTCATGGATAGTCAACATGGTTTTGTGAAGGGAAGATCATGTCTCATGAGCCTGATTGAGTTTTTTGAAGAGGTAACAAAAGAAATTGATGAGGGTAGGGCAGTGGATGTGGTCTACATGGACCTTAGCAAAGCATTTGACAAGGTCCCTCATGAGAGACTCATGACTCATCCAGAAAGTCATGAGGCATGGGATAAGTGGAACCTTGGCTGTTTGGATAAAAAATTGGTCTAAAGAACGAAAGCAGAGGGTAATTGTGGAAGGAAAGTATTCTGCCTGGAGGTCAGTGACTAGTGGAGTGCCACAGGGATCTGTCCTAGAACCCCTGCTATTTGTGATTTTTATAAATGACCTGGATGTAGAGGCGGAAGGATGGGTAAGTAAGTTTGCGGATGACACCAAGATTGGAGGAGTTGTGGATGGAGCTGTAGGTGGTCAAAGGTTACAAGAAGATATTGACAGCCTGCAGAGCTGGGCAGAAAAATGGCAGATGGATTTCAATCTGGATAAGTGTGAGGTGATGCATTTTGGAAGGACAAACCAGAAGACTGAGTACAGGATTAATGGTCAGTTACTTAAGAGTGTGGATGAACAAAGGGACCTTGGGGTTCAAATCCATACATCCCTCAAGGTCACTGCACAGGTTGATAGGGTAGTTAAGAAGACCTATGGGATGCTAGGCTTCATTAACAGGGGGATTGAGGTCAAGAGTACAGAAGTCATGTTGCAAATCTACAAATCTCTGGTGAGACCGCACTTAGAGTATTGTGTTCAATTCTGGTCACCTCATTCTAGGAAGGATGTGAAAGCTATGGAGAGGGTGCAGAGATTTACCAGGATGTTGCCTGGTTTGGAGAACAAGTCATATGAAGCAAAATTAGTAGAGCTGGGACTTTTTTCTTTGGAGCGTAGAAGAATGAGAGGGGACTTGATAGAGGTCTACAAGATTATGAGAGGCATAGATAGGGTGAATAGTCAGTACCTGTTTCCTAGGGCACCAATAGCAAACACCAGAGGGCATATGTACAAAATTAAGGGAGGGAAGTTTAGGGGAGACATCAGGGGTAAGTTTTTTTTTACACAGAGGGTTGTGAGTGCCTGGAATGACTTGCCAGGGATGGTGGTGGAGGCTAAAACATTAGGGGTATTTAAGAACCTCTTGGACAGGCACATGGATGAAAGAAAAATAGAGGGTTATGGGGTAGTGTGGGTTTAGTACTTTTTTTTAAGGATTATATGGGTCGGCACAACATGGAGGGCTGAAGGGCCTGTACTGTGCTGTAGTGTTCTATGGTTCTATCTCAACAAATAAAAGATAAATAGATGAATGTAACTTTGGTTGAGGATATTGTTTTGTTTACCCTGCTAATGGATTTGGAGGAATTTGTGGCAGAAGCATTGTTGGGATCTCTCCTGTGCCATGTGGAGTATTCTGTAGGTGGTCCATACCTCTGATGAAGAACTTGCTGCCTGAATTGCCCTAATTTTGAAGTTCTAATGTTCAAGTATATTTCTCCTCAGATGGCCAATCGCTGTGGCACTATACTGAAGGCAAAGGTAGATTTGATCATTGATATTCGCCCGCATTGAAAGGTGGCTTTCCCAAAAGCCGTTCACATTTTCCGGTCTTTTGACGTTGACTTGAGGGTTGTAAAGTAGGGGCAGTTTGGTTGAGGATCTTAGTTTTGCATGTTTTGGGTGTAAAATTGACTCACACATATTTTTCAAAGCAGAGTTGATAATGTCTTTGATCTTGGCCTCCAAGCATATGCCATTGCCATCTATGTACCGTAATTCAGTAATGTTAGACAGGAAGGTGGAGGAATTGATGCCGTCTGTTCATGAGCTTGGATTTGGAACGAAAACTGCACTGACCGAAGGATTTCCCATTGGTCCTATAATTAAGTTCCAATCCAGTGGAAAGTTTATTGCAGATCAGACAAGGCACTGCAACAACAAAGAGAAATAAAATGTTGGAGCAATCAAACTGCCTAGCTTGGCATCAGTTGCATAGAGGATGTTGAGGAGCTCTTACAGAAGCCACTTGATATGGTTCCATGCTAACCAACACGAGAGAATAGAAACTGCATGGTTTCATAATTATTATGAAATGAGAGTTCGAACCCAGGGATCACAGGCATGTTCTCTGATTGATGGGATGGGGCAACTGTGTTCATTAGGAATCTACAATAGAACCTGAGCTATTCACGATATATTTGATGATAAAGGCTCAGAGATTTGCATATCCAAGCTGCACTGTAAATACCATAGACAACATAAATAGGTCCTTAAATAAGATTTGAGGAGATTTCGTATGTTACCAAAAATCAAGCAAGTGTCTATAAATGTACCATGGGTGAGCATTTTGACTGATTGCTGTTGTGTCTGTGCACAAATATGTATCAATTAAATAAAAGGATGCATGTGGGAGATGGCTTTAACTGGTGTGTTCACATTGCAGCACAAAAGAGAGAGAGAACAATGCACATGTGTAGACAACAGCATATGCATAGACAATAGATCAATATGTAGTGCTAAGGGGGGGAGGTCCTTGCTCTAAAAGAAATAGATCCATCTACACCCTATCCTCGTTATATGTGGGGGATACATTCCTAGCAGTTGACGCATAATAAGAAAATGCATAATGTGAATAATTATTTAAATGGAGAAAATAGGGATGCGTTCCAGAGGGCTTCCTGAATATGTTTTATCTGTAATTTATTCACATTTTCATACCAATACGACTCAAAAGCAGTACCACAAGGCAACATTCGTATTATATTTCATCAATTTAAGGTAACATTCAATGTAATAAATCATAGAAAGTTAACATAGTAGGGTGTACAGTACTCAGCAACAGTGGCAGTGTCAGACGGGGGGCGATGAAGGAGAACCCAAGTGCAGGACACTGGCACGGCGACTCAGTTGGGGAAGCTGGCGTAGACTTGAACATAGAGCAGGAAACCAGAGGGATCTTGACAAGGAGACGGGATTCACAGGGACTCTCTAGAAACTAGAGCGGAACTTAGAACTAACGGTTTTAATCAGAACAGGGAACGAAGTATCACACGAGAATTGACCAACGAACTGGCAACCTGTGATAGAGTCGTCCTTGTATTTATTTCCCAGTCTCTGATGAAAGCCAGGTATATGATTATAGGGTAACTAGCAGCAATTGACTGAAATTGGGGCATGATCAGGGAGAAAGAAGTGTTAAAGGGGAACGGCCAACCGGAACCATAACAGGCAGGTGTGTTCGCTCTGGGAGATGAGTGGTTGTTGTAGTGTCGGGCAGCTTTACATGGATAAGGTGGATGGTTGTGGTTGTCAGGATCATATCAAGCACAGCAAGGGGTGAAGGAAGACTCACAGAACTCTTAGAACTGCCGGCAGCAGGAGATGACACCGGTTTGAAGAAAGTGGTGAGGGTTGTTTGCTTGGCAACATTTTGTTTTTCAGCATAAATTTGCTCGTAGGGAGGAAGAATTGATGGCAGGGAGCGACTGAAATGCTGACTCCGTTCTAAACTTGGGTCCATGGTCATCGCCATTTGTGCCAAGTGTTCCGACTTCCACCATTCCCTCACCGTTGGTAAACTCCTGGGATTTTCAAAATCCTCTGTTGTTTATAGCATCTGAGAGATAGTTCGCTGTAAAAAAAAATGCCTTGAATGTGGATCACACCTTGGTTGAGTGGTTGAATCAGCGATGTTGTGTTAGGCGGCAGGAAACACACTGTTATGTTAGGGTGAATGCTGTCCAGATGTTTAGGATGGGCTGGTGCATTGTCAAGCAACAAAAGAACTTTAAAGGTAAGATTCTGTTCCCGGCAGTAGCGTCCCAGAGCTGTGTTACCTTCAGCTGATGCTGCGCTGTTTATAATTTCCAACTTTTTTCAAGTGTTAAAGCGGTTCTCTGCCGCTTGACTGATGGCCCAGGACATGAAATTGGACACTTAGGAGGCATAATTAACTACTTCAACCACAAAATCACTGCACCATAGGTAAAACCAACAAAAGTTTAAGAGTGCAAGATCGCACATCCACACCTTGCCAAAACCAATGCGAGACTGGCGGAGTGAGACTGTGAGGCGTGTGCATGTGACTTGTATTGGTGGGAAAGCAGTGCTGCTCGCATAACTGTGAGTTTTGGACGCATATAAGGAGACATTGGTAGAAACAGGTTCCTCACATAACTGTGAATCCGCTTTGTCTGAAGATGCATATAACGAAGATAGGGTGTATTATACTTCCTCCCCCTTTAGATTAATTCAACGTAAAGCCGTATATGTACAAAACATTCAATTGCCCGTTCATAAATCCATATTTCAAATAAACATGTTTTCACAATAACAGTCCATAACTAACTTCACAGTTCTAACGGTTCAGTCTTTTGAATGGCACTCTGTTTCTTTCAGGAAGGTGCCTCTGGACCTGTGGAGTGGCAACAGGTTTGGCAGGTGTCTTGTCAATGATAACGTTCTCATCGCACCTCTGGATCAGTGGAGTGGCATCGCGTTTGGTCAGTATCTTGTCAGTGTCTTCTCAGTTTCTGGTGTCACGTTGCTGTCAATGACATCTTCACTGAGAGGTAAGTCCAGTGACAGTAATGAGTCCATTTTATTGGATGCAATCCAACTCAGGTGTGTTCTTGGGTTGAGTATCCACTATCTGGTCCACATGACATCAACATGTTTGATCTCCAACATCAACTGTGTACACCAGTGGTCCAGTTCTTGTAGCTATCCTGCCAGAAGTCTACTTGTCTTCTCAGTAATCATGAGCTAGGTCTTCCTGTCCAATCTTGAAGCTCCTCGCTGCTTCACTTGCCAGAAGGCTGAACTGTTTATTCTGCACTTCCATCCAGGAGGTCTGTACGAGATCTCAGAAATTCTGCTCATGAACAGCATTGCAGGTGTTTGATTTGTCGATGCATGAACAGAGTTCTGATACACAAAAAGGAAGTTGTTCACCTTGTGCTGAAGAGAAATGTCCTCCTTGTCCATCGCTTTAATAGATTTCTTGAAGGTTTGGATAGACCTTTCAGCTAACCCATTCGTTGCTGGGTGGTGAGGAGCTGACTTGAAATATCTGTTGCCATTTTTCTTCATGAACAGTCAGAATTCTTCTGATGTGTATTGTGGTCCGTTGTCACTCACAATTTGTTCTGGTAAGCCATTTCTGGCAAAGATAGTCCTGAGAGTGGAGACCGTCTTTGCTGAGGTGGTTGCCTTCATTGGTATAACCTCTGGCCACTTTGAATGAGCATCCACAGCAATCAGAAACATGGAGTCCAGGAATGGCCCAGCAGAATCAATATGGACTCTTTGCCATGGTAAAGATGGCCACTCCCACGGTGTGACAGCACCCATCAGTGTGCATTTTGAACTTTTTGGCATCCCGAACAGCTTTCAGCCAAATCTTCAGTCTGTTTATCTATTCCCAGCCACCACACATAGCTCTGGGTGAGAATCTTCATCTTGATTGTACCAGGTGTTTTTCATGCAGATTTTCTAACACTCTGGTGCACAGTTCAGAGGAAACCACAACACGAGATCCACACATCAGCATTCTTTGACATACTGACAGTTGGTCTTGTTTCGCTGAAAACTCTGGAAGCATAGGGTTACTATGAACTGGCCATCCTTGCATGGTGATTTCATAGACTTTTGACAATGTTGGGTCATTCCTTGTTTCACTTTGTATTTTGCAATTTGTTCCCGCCAATGCAGTATGGAACACTTCTGCTGGGTCACAGAATGAAGACTTCTCTTCTTCAGTTGCCAACAGTCGAAGACATGACAAGCCATCAACATTGCTGGATTGTTTGGTATCTTTGAACTCTATGTCATAAAGGTGAGCTCTTCGGAATAGTGCCAACATTGTAACCAGGTGGCAGACATTATTGGAATTCCTTTCCTGGGATTGAAAATGGACACTAGGGACTGGTGATCTGTCACTGGTGTAAACTTCTGTCTGTAGAGGTAGTGGTGAAACTTCCTTATTCCCCATTCGAGACTAAGGGCCTCTTGATTGATTTGTGCTTAGTTCTATTCTGCGCTTGTCAGTGATCTTGAAGCAAACACAATCGTGAGTTCAGATCCATCTTTCACAGTGTGTAACAAAATGGCTCCAATGTCTTAAGGGGATGCACTGCATTCCTGTCTGATGGGCAGGGATGGGTCATAATGGGTGAGCAGTTCATCAGATGTTATTAGTTTTTTTGTTTCTGGGAATGATTTTTCACATCTTTCTGACTATTCCCACTTTGCTCCTGTCTGTAACAGTGTACTCAATGGATGCAGTATTGTAGCAATGTTTGGTAGAAAGCAGTGGTTGTAGATTACAAGGCCCAAGTATGACCTGAGTTAGGGCACATTATCCAGTTTGGGTGTCTGTAGCACTGCTTCAGTCTCCTCTTGTAACTTACATGAGCCATGCTTGTCAAAGACATGCCCACAAAATGAGATTTCATTCTTGGAAAAACTCACATTGCTCTCTCTTTGCATGCTTTACCAAGGTTCTTGAGGTGCCCTCATCATTCTTGCCAGTCACAACGATGTCAACAAGGTAACACTGTGTTGTTGGGATACCTTAGAACACTTGGTCCATTGCTCTTTGCCAAATTTGCTGGAGCTGATGTGATGTCAAAGATGAGACAATTATACTAGAATAGTCCCTTGTGAGTGTTGATTGAGAGGAACTTCCTGCTTGCCTCCTCAATCTCCATCTGCAGATAGGCTTGTGACATGCCCATCTTTGGAAAGCTCTCTCCACCTGCCAAAGATGCAAAAATGCCTTCTATTCATTTCTGGGGATACAGCACTGGGTTGATGCTCACCTTGAAATCCCTACGTATGCGAATGGCTCTGGCCTTCCCTTTCTTGGTCACTGGGACAATGGGCATGGCCCAATCGCTCTGCTCAACGTTGAAGAAAATTCCAGATGCCTCCAAGCTCTGCAGTTCAACATCCACTTTAGGACATAATGTGTCGTGTCGATAAACACTGGACGTGCTTTATAGAATCTTGGTGTTGCTTTTTCATTCAGTTCAATTCTGGCCTTCATGCCTTTGAGTTTATCGAACCCTTTTCAAACACTCTCTCATTAGTATTAAGCAGCTGTGCCAGTTTCTGGTTAGTGCTACCTTTTGGGCTGCCGTCGCCTGTTGATGTCGCACTGAGAGCTTTGACTGAGTGCCAGTCTAGTTGGATTTTTCTCAAACACTTACACCCGAAAAGTGCTGACCCTCCATTTCTCAATGCATAGAGCTCTAACTGCTGTGTTTGGCCTCCATGTGTCACAGTTATTTTCAGTTTGTGTTAGGGAGACACTTTTCACCTGTGTAAGTTTTAGCATCACAGAGGTCTTCTCTAATAGTATCTTCGAAAACAGTCTGTTGTCGTCAGCCTCTGGAATTACGGACAAAGCTGACCTTGTATACAGCTCCATTTTCAGCTTTATACCAGTCACATCTGTCGTGATCCTGATGATTTTGAGATCTGCTTCAGTTATACTATGCAGTTCAGGCATGACAGTTCATATTTGGCAGACTTTATGTTGTCTGATTCTGTTTTATAATCAGTAACTTTATATATCTGCATAGTCTTGTGTTTGAGACTTCACTCAGTTGTGCTTTTTTCTGCCTTGTACATTTGCTTTATGCGACCTTGTCTGTGATACTTCCTGCAGACTTTTTCTTTGAACCAATAGTCATTTGCATCATGGGAAGATTTGCCACATCGATACCATCCTTGGCTTTTTGTACCACTCAGGAATAATTTGTGCATTTCACATTCTAACCTCCTTTTCTGTAGCGCTGTTGCATCCTTTGCTGCAGTTTCTAACAATATTGCAATGGTTAATACCCATCCTAAGGTTTGGTCTCTTTCGGGCAGTAGCCTCTTTTGTGTGCTTTGACTGTGCATGCCACATACAAGTCTGTCTCTTAATGCATCAGAAAGTCCACCTCCAAAGTCACACTACTGGGAAAGTTTGCGCAGTTCTGCGAAGTATTCAGTAATGCTTTCATTGTTTGACTGGTTCCTTTGTAAAATCTAAATCTCTCAGCTATTACCAGTGGTTTAGGGCTCAAGTAATTTTGTAAGATGGTAACAATTTTGTTGAATGTCAGGTACAAAAACTTGAAGTCTTACACTCAATATTTTAGGAAATGCTGTCAGATATCAGAATGGCCCACGAACCCATGAACACTACCTCATTATTCTCCTTTTGTACTGTTTATTTATTTATCTTCACTGTAACATAATTATTTTTATGTTTTGCACTGTACCACTGCCAAGAAAAAACAAAAGATTTTGCAACATATATCAGAGATAATAAACCTGATTCTGATTCTGTCAGGAATGGGGAGGTGATATTCTACAGCATTGGAAACACATGTTACTATTTACATAATTACTGGAATTTCTGAATTGGGAGTTTAAAAACTGAGATTGGTATTAAATTGGAAAGTTTAGTTAATACATAGGAAAACTAACAAAATTTGAAAACATTTGCTGAAGGGACAACTAAAAGGAGCATTTTCAATTTTGGGAAGTATAAGGTGTTAAATTTAAGTGAAAATAAGTATGAATGTGAGATTTAGTTTTGAAGAGTACTGGAGTACCATGTGCAGTTCTGGTCTCCATACTTGAGGAAGGATATACTGGCTTTGGAGACGGTGCAGAGGAGGTTCACTAGGTTGATTCCAGAGATGAAGGGGTTAACCTATTAGGAGCGATTGAGTCGCCTGGGACTATACTCTCTGGAATTCAGAAGAATGAGAGGAGATCTTATAGAAGCATACAACACTTTGAAAGGGATAGGTAAGATAGAAGCAGGAAAACTGGTAGGTGAGACTAGAGCTAGGGGACATTGCCTCAAGGTTCAGGGGAGAAGATTTAGGACAGAGATGAGGAGAAACTGTTTTTCCCAGAGATTGGTGAATCTGTGGAATTCTCAGCCCAGGGAAGCAGTGGACGCTTCTTCACTAAATATATTTAAGATACAGTTAGATAGATTTTTACATAGTAGGGGAACTAAGAGTTATGGGGAAAAGGCAGGTAGATGGAACTGAGTTTACGGACAGATCAGCCATGATCTTATTGAATGGCGGGGCAGGCTCGATGGGCCTGATGGCCTACTCCTGCTCCTATTTCTTATGCTCTTATGTAAGAGGCTGGTGGAGCAAATATAATAAAATCAAAATTGCTGGAGGTAGTTAGCAAGTCAGGCAACAGTAGTGGATCGAAAAAGAGTTCTTGTTTTAGATCAATCACTTTTCATTGATAATATTTCAAAACTAGTTTTGTAATTCTGGCATTTGATATACTTCGCCTTGTCTTGGTTGCTAATTTGATAGCAGTGTGGACTCACCTGTTTTAAAATAATCATTGCCTCTGTTGAAAAGCAAGAACTATGTTTAGAATCTTCATGTTCCTCATGCACCCAATAAAAGGCTTTTTTGCTAATCAAACCCACTCTTTCTAACAATTTGAGTCCAACAGCTATCACATAATCATTTGAGATATACAAATATTCAGGGGAAATTACTTTAACAGATCCCAGCCACCCCAGCACATCTCTTCCATCTTCTGACTTTCAGCACTGGTTTTGTGAGCATATTTATATTTGGGCTCTCTGTACAGATTTGAATGAGTACCCAGGCTCCTGCCAAGGTGTTTTGTTTAACTGCTGCAATAACTGCCCAGTGAAACTTCAGTGAATCACTTAAGTTGCAATGATGACCAATAGCATTGTTTGAATAAGCAGAGCATCAGTGAGCAGGAGGCAAATATAAGCTCCTGATAGAAGAATCTGACAACAGAATTATTACTCCTACCAAACAAATAGGGATGAACAACAGTAGTTTTATTCTTGGCAAACAGATTCCTGAAAAATAATCTATAATATACTTCCATTTTTTGCACTTTAGGAATCATGGACAGAAAAATCTCAAAATGTGTACACCATTATGTAATTTGGTTTGTTTTTCGTAACGTGATTGTAATTTACTTAAATGTTGCTTCTCAAATTTACATTGGTGATAGAAACAATAGGAGGCGATGCTCTAATCTCAGTCAGTGCATATGGTATCAGCCTAAAAATCTGAGGCTCCAAGCCCTTGTATTCTGTGATCTATGTAATGATCTGAACTGGAAGTGCCTGCAGCATTTAAGTTTGTTGGCCTGCTGTGTAGTAGACTCCGCAAGGTCTGGATTTTATGTAGATTAGGTGGACATTGCCCTGGCAACTCCCAGGAAATTGTCTCAACTTTTGTGGCTGTTGAACATTTCTTTCTGGTGTGATGATGATGGCATCCATCTGTCTCGGAGGACAATGGAGCATGCGCAGTGGTTCAGTCTGTTGAAGAGCTGCAACACCTGCTTTGGTTGCACAGTCCAATTTTGGAGCAGCAGGTCTTGCTGCAGTTGTTGTGCCAGCCCGTGGACGTGCTGATGGTGGTGCTTCCCTTAGCTGCCTGTTTTCTCTTTCTCTCTCTCTCCCCCTCTCTCCCCCCTCCCCCCACTTCCCACTGCTCTTCTATCTTCTGCTCGCTCCTCTTTACACCTGCCTTGATGGTCTGTCTCCAGCTGCTGAGGTCAGCTACTACGACTTCCCAGGTTGTTTGGCCAATGTCCCCTGCTTTCATATCACACTTACAGATATCTCTATAATGCAGGGCTGGTCTTCCAGACTGCCTGGTGCCGGCGGCAAGCTCCCCGTACAATATGTCTTTGGGGTCCTCCATGCGGCTGACGTGATCAAGCGACATTGAGTGAGGAGGGTGAGCATGCATGCGACGCAGGCTTGTTCTAGAATGTCCTTGCTTGGAACGCGATCCTTCCATGTGATGCCCAGGATTCCTCTGAGGCAGCGAAGGTGGAATGTGTTTAGGCTGCGGTCTAGGTGAGAGTAGCTCGTCCATGTTTCACTGCCCTGCAGGAGTGCGTTGAGCCTGGGAGACCTTCATCTTGGTATTCTTGGTCAGCATGGAAGTCTCCCAGACTTTTGTTGCCTGGTGAGATATTGTTGTTGATGTTCTGCTGATCTGCTTGTTGTGTTTGACGTTGAGGGAGAGGTTGCTTGAGACAGTGGAGCCGAGGCAGGTGTGCTCATCCACCATGTTGCAGGTGTAGTTGGCTATGCAGATGTTTGGTAACTTGTTGACATCTTGCTACATGACAGTTGTCTTCTTGAGGCTGATAGTCAAACCAAGGTCTCTGCAGGCAAGTGCGAAGCAGTTGATGAGTCTATGGAGGGCTTCCTCTGAGTCTGAGATCAGGGCGGCAGCGTCTGCAAACAGCAACTCCCTTCTCAGAACCAGCTGCACCTTGGTCTTTGCTCTTGGACGTGCAAGGTTGAACAGCCTGCCGTCACTTCTGGTGTGGAGGCGTACACTGTCTTCTGATGAACTGAAGGCATGGGACGGCAGCAGGGAGAGGAGCGTAGGTGCCAATATGCAGCCCTGCTTCACACGGCTCCTAATTCGGAGGGAGTCGAGGATGAGCCATCAAACTGGACAGTGCCTTGCATGTTTTTGTGGAAAGATATGATCATCTTGAGGAGCTTGTGGGGACATCCAATCTTTTGGAGCAGTGTGAAGAAGTCCTTTCTGCTTTCTGCTTTCAGGTCGAAGGCCTTTGTCAGGCCGATGAAGGCAATGTACATTGTCTCTGCTCTTGGCATTTCTTTTGGAGCTGGTGTACTGAGAAGATCATGTCAATTGTTAACTGTCCCATTTAGAACCCGCACTGTGATTCTGGGTATACGTAAGCAGTCAGTACTTGCAGCCTGTTGTGTACCACATGAGCAAAAATCTTGCTGATGATGCTGAGAACTGAGATGCCTTGGTCATTACTGCAGTCACTACGGTCACCTTGGTTCTAATAGATGGTGACAAGGATAGAGTTGCACATGTCCAGAGGTTCTGACCACACTGGCAGAGAAGCTCATGCATCTGGTGTAGCAAAGCAGACGTCTTACCAGCCTTTATGATGTCAAGTGGCATACCGTCTTTTCCAGGAACCTTAACTCTTCCGTGGCAATTGATTACTTTACTGAGTTCGTCAACAGACAGCAACTGGTCAAGTTCTTCCATGACAGGCAGACTCAGGATGCTTTCGAGTGTGACATCTGTGACGACATTCTCTCTTGGGTACAGTCCTGGTAGTGTTCGGCTCATCTTTCCATCTGTTTTCCACGCACAATGATGACATTGCCAGTGGAGGATTTGAGTGGAGTGGTCTTTGAGTCGGTTGGTCCGAGGGCCTTCCTTATGCCCTCGTACATGCTGCAGATGTTGCTGGAGTCAGCGGAGCATTGGATGCTCAGACAGAGGTTCAGCCAGTGGTCATCGGCACAGAGATGAGCGAAACTCTGGGCATCACCCCCGGCTTTCTTGAGAGCAATGAGAGACTTCTCGGAAGGGTCCTTCTTGTGCTGGATGAGGGCTCGTCATTTTGCTTCTATGACAGGCTCTAGATCTGCGATTCCAGCTTAGAACCAGTCTGGGTTTTGCCTGCCAAAGGTAGTCATGGTTGTGCCGTGGACAATGTCACGGAGGTGACTCTCTGTCTGTTCGATGCTCCCTGCAGGGTGGTTCTGGAGAGCTTGCTGGATGGTGTTGGCGAAGCGTGTGCAGAGATTGGGGAGAGAGGTTCTGGCGATGTTGATGCGTGAATAGTGGATTTGTCTGGGCTGGTGATGCACTTTACTGCTGACAAGGGAGAGGTTGGTGAACAGTCAGCACTGTGGTAGCTGCGAGTGTTGAAGGTACAGTTTAGTGATCATCTTCTTGTGATGACAAGGTCCAGCTGGTGCCAATGATGAGATCTAGGGTGCCACCAGGACTCTCAATGGTGTGGTTTGGTTGAGAAAAATGTGTTGGTTATGCAGTGGTCACAGTAGGAGTAAAGCTCTTGTTGCCTCCATCTGTTTTTGCTGAGCTTGCCAATTACAAAATGTCCAGTGCAGCTAGGCTAGGAGTCGTGGTCAGATCCCACTCGGGCATTGAAGTCTCTGAGTAGGTACAGGTGGCCTTTTGATGATGGAATCAAGGTCTTTTTAGAACTGGTCCTTCATTTCCGCAGTGGCACAGAGGGCTGGTGCATAGATGCTCAGACCGTTCACTGTGCCGGAGGAAGTGGCAAGGTGGAGAGACAGAATGTGCTCTGTGCCTCTGGATGGGGGTTCCTGTGAGGAAAGCACTGCAAGTCCAGTGCAATGCCGCCATGGTCCATCTGGTTTCTTGCCCTGCCTGGAGAAGGCGTTGTCCTGTTCTCTGAGGCTGCAGTCTGAGAGGAGCCTGGTCTCCAGCACTGCAGCAATGTCACTGACCTCACGGTCGATGATGGCCGTCTTCCTGTTGTTCTTGACATGTCATTGGAGAGGCCAGGCCACATGGTCCTGATGTTCCAACTTGCCAATCGTAGGATTGGAAATATGTTATTTTTTCTTCTTGGCTGTTCTTTGCCTGGTGCAAGGTTGGCAGTCTGCTTGCCAAGTTGATCCTCTGAGCTCCAAGCACCCGTTGAAACAGGCGGACCGTGGTGAATCAGCACCTTAATAGCCAGGGGCTGCCCAGCTTGAGGTGGGTGGTAGCTGACCAGTGGGACACAAAGATCCCTACTACCATCGCAGACAGCCTATAATGCCCGTTACTTATGCCAATCGGTGAGGGTTTATCAGTCATAACTGCTGCCTCCCGTGTTGGTTCTGTTGCTGAGAACAGTGGCACAGGAGGGACCTCTCCAGGGTACAGAAGGCATAGAGATCTTGGGATGCCAGTTGTCTAGATCCCCCCTCTTGGCCTCACCAGTGTAGTCCAAAGGAAAGTGAAGCAATGTGTTGGCACCCACCTTGGCTGTGGGAGCAGCCGAAAGGATGGTGAGTGAGGTTTTGCCACCTTAGGGGCTCCACTCCAGATTTTCTGTCTGGGTTTATTCCCGTAGCCTTCATCTCTCACAAGGCTGCCCACAAAGCAGTGGGGCTATTTACCCATAGCTGGGGAACTGGCTCAGGAGCACCAGGGCGTCTACACACTGGTGGGCTTGTGTGCTCCATGTGCAGGGGCCAAACTTCCTCTGTCCTCTGTAGCTCAGCCCAAGTCTGAAGGGTACAGTGTTCAGTTTCCGTATGCCACCAACGAAGAGGCACTATATGAGGCTTGCTGTTGAGAGACTATGTACTGGCACGGAGAGACTTATGCAGTCAGCTCTCCTTTTTGTGAGGCTGCTAGCCAGCGGTGGAAGCTGGAAGTGAGAGCGACAAGCACTACCCACTACACTAGACGAGTCACAACGACCATTTGACCCACATTTCTGGTGCAAAACTCGCCAAATTACCAAAAAGCCACGCAACATGCAAATATTTGTCTGCTATGACTTTTTTTTAAGCTTGTTAGTTTGGAAAAGAAACATTAGTATTTTGGACTGTATAGCACCTGTTCATTTACAAGCTACATGATCCAATTTTGATTTTATCCCGAGTATATTACGCTGGAAGTAACTTCTGGATGAAATTGCAGGAAATGAAGATCAGGCACTCATGGGCGTAATCCATGCCTGGCAACAACCCACACCGAGAACATCACCAGAGAGGCAAAGGCCATTTCTGTCCTCAATATAAGCGGGCTGAGAAAGCACAGCACTGCTTCTATGGTGGAATGGTTTCAGCTGTGCCTGGATCTTGCGATGCCAGTCTGTTCTTCTTCTTGCTGTTGGAGTGGAGGGACCTGACTGACCACTTTCAGCTATGATGACTTCTCACGAAATCCAAAGTCCACAAGGTGCACTGAAATGGAAGTGAGTGATTTTCCCAGCAGCCTCTGAGGGGTGATGCTGGGACTCTCTCCCTCCGTCCGGCTGGACATGCAGGGAAGGTGGGGAGCTCTAAAGCAGCAAGCAAAGACCAACCCATCAGACTCGAGCCCACCCCACAATCTTCACAGGCACCACCTCAGTGCTGCACAATGCATTCCTGGATATACTTTCCTTGAGGCAATGCCACTTTACAGGACCAAAGATTGGTTAGGATTCTGAATTCTTTGAAGTGTTGTTAAACCTATTTGTAGGCACAAGTTATCTAAGGCTGTCACCTCTCAGTTTCCTCACCAAACGAACGTAGCCTGTCTCAGTTGTGTCCACTGATTGGCTGCTCAGTGCTGCATCAGAGAGCTCACACAGGAACTGATCACATCGACTTTGATTTCATAAAGGAGTATGTCATATCACTGGTACTGGGACCTGGGAGTACTTTGGCTTCTCATCAGCATCGGTTGATAGTAAGCACACTCACATCCTGAACTCTTAATAATCTGGAAACTTTTATGAAGAGAAAAGTTTTTCACTCCTTCCATGAGCAGATTGTTGTCAATCACAAGAAGAGTTTTGTGGTTGTGAATATTGCTCAAACTGAAAGAGTCTACGATAACAGACATTTTCAGCAGCTGACATTGCCCAGGGGGCTGGATCATGAGGGACAAGAGCAATTCCACTTTCCTGGCTACTCACAGCCGTGTGTTTTCCAATGACAACAGCTGAGCCTCTCAAGCAATATAACGAGAGCCTCTCAAGCATCAGGAAAGTGCCACTGATCTCCCGAAGATGGGTTTTAGTTGCCAGCATAAGTCTGGTGGCACTTAGCAGATGAGTAGATAGTCACCTGCTGTTCAATGTTGCAAGACAGCTGCTGCTTCCGAAAGGAGAGGTGCCTGAGGTCTACGAGGCACCGAGTGGAGAGCAACAACAGCAAGAGCAGCAGTAGGTTCCTGCCCACCAAGTTGCCCCACTGATTTGAAGAAGCAGACACTGGCCATCAAGGGTATTGAAAGAAAGGCTTTCATAAGAAGCTGGCAAAATGAAAACTTCCCTCCGCTGGACAACACTGGTGAGCAAGGAGCTTGTAGGGTATCTGTTTCAGTCGGTGAGCAATTGATGACATGCAGTAGCTCTTGGTTCATGGAGAATGGCGAGCTCCTCTCGCACCTGGAGGATTACAATCAGCTCACGAGAGTAGCAAGCTTCTCACAAGTAGCACCTTTCTGCTCAGAGGCAACTTCAAGCTGCTTCCATTTGGCAGAGAGCAATCCTCCAAAGGATCCGATTGAAACGGAATAAAAGCAGAAAGACTTCATACTGTCTCAATGTGCAACAGCTGGCACTTGTAGCAGTAGATAATAGGATGTTGCTGAGTTCTTGCAGAGAAATGTTCATGGCCTCTGGAACTTCATGCCTCTGCAGCACCCCGAGAGGGAGAATCTCAGGCATTTGGCCAGTATTTGGTCTGACTGTGTGTTAATCATCTCCGTGGGCAACATTACCAACCTTGTCACATGGGAGTATGTCAAAGGATTGTAAAGCTGTTTAATTTAACCAGAGTAAAGCAAAATGGATCAAATTAGGATATCGTTGAATTTACAAGGAAGTAATCCATTTAAAGAAGAGAAGTGGTAAAGGAAAGAGTATATGTGGCATGTTCGAGTGGCTTTGACTGTTAATCAAGCAGTCCTGGGCTGCATAAGGATTCCATTCCTTTGAAAAGCCCATAAACTGGTTTCCCTGAAAGTCAGAAACATCTTTCTTTATAGTAACTCATATCATATCACAATATATACACTCACTATAATTATTTTTATTTCATTGAATCATCACCTAACACTACCCATAATTAAACTAATGGAATATATATGGTACCTGTCAATAAAGAATACAACATTATAATATTATTGCTATTATTATTATTAATACTAGTTTGAAAAATGCTTTAAAGTGCATGGTTAAATATGTGTAAATTCGAATTTCCACAAGTCAGGTCATTCATAACCCAAGCAGTCCCTGTATTACAAGCACATTATAGCACACTATAAAATGACAGAGTTGACATTTATTGGTTCTTTACCCACAACTAATAGCAGGGAGAATCCTTTGAATCTTTCTTAATGGAGCTAAAATTGTTAGCAGGTAATTGCAATTTTGCAGTTTGAATTATTGGTGGAATCCAGGAATGCAGCCTGAGGGAACATCCACTACATGAGAGAGGTAACGTGAGAAAATTGCATGCAGATGTGCGTAGATACAGAGCCGCTTCAGGAAGGTTATAATGTGGGATGGCCAGCAGCAGAAAGTACATAGAGTGAAGTGTGAGACTCAATGCAGAGGAGGGATTGTCCGGGCATGAAAGATGTTGCAAGAATTGTTGATAACAACGTGAGCAGCTGAACATTTGCCCTATATATGTTGATTGGAAAATCATCTCCACAAACAGTGTGTAATGGGCGCAGCTAGTGGAACTGTTACTTCACAGTACCAGATATCTGACCTTGGGTGCACAGCCTCCTTATACCTCATGGGTTTCCTTCACAGCATAACTTGGAATGCCTGCCAAAGATTGGCAATCAATCTCGGGCAGGTGCAATGTATTTTGTGATGTCGCTGCCCAATGAAACTTGCTGGATGACTCTCATGGAAAGTGGACAGCTGAAAGAACCAAGACTAAAATAATATGGATTTCACTGTAGCAGACCAGAAGATGTTACGTTGCATTACTTCAGGTGGAACTGATAAAGGACACCAAGATAAAATCATGAAGATTAACTTAAGGCAAAAAAATCACCTCTGTTACACAGTTCACAGCTCCATTGTTCATGGAAGTGGGAAACCTGAAGTGAACGAGAGCATTGGAAAGCAGCTGAAGGAAACTAAAAAATAAGGACAGACCGTGACTGTTAATAGCTGGAGAAACAGGCCTAAATTAAGCTAATGTCACACGTGTCAGGAGCCAGTGGTGACTCAGCACACAGCAGCCCTACCTCAACAGGCTTAAGGACAGCTTCCCTGCAGTTATATAGCTGTGGAATGGTCCCCGGTATGATGAAGATGGACTCTTGGCTTCTTATGAGCTTACTCTCTATCTGCACTGTGCTTTCTTTATAGCTATTGCACTTTATTCTGCATTCTGTTATTGTTTTACCTTACTACCTCAAAAGTAACGAATTGAACTATATGAATGAATGCAAGAAAAAGCTTTTCACTGCATCTCGACACACGGGATCAAAATAAACCAGTTCCAGTTCTAATTCACACATGGTGCCCCATTTTGGAGGAACTGGTATAACCTCAGGAAAGCGACCAAAGAAGCTGCATTAATGGAAGCAGACATGGAGATAGTAGAGGATGCTGCTCATCAACAGGCCATGAGAGACTGTTCCAAATTTAGAAGTACTCTCTGTTGATCCGTATCCTGAAAACATGACAAAAATATAAAGCACAATGACTCAACACTTAATTTGAATGCTTAGTTTCTATTTTATAGAAAATAATATAGTACAGCGCAGCACAGGCCCTTCAGCCCATAATGCTGTGCCACCCTCTTAACCTTTGTAAGATCAATCTAACCCTTCCCACCCACACAGCTCTCCATTTCTCATTCATCCACGGTAGCACAGTGGTTAGTGCAACGCTTTATAGTACAGGCGACCAGGGTTCAATTCCCGCCGAAGCCTGTGAGGAGACTGTACGTTCTCCCCATTACTGCGCGGGTTTCCTCAAGGTGCTCTGGTTTCGGTTAGTCGGTTAATTGATCTTTGTAAATTGTCTTATGATTAGGCCAGGATTGCAGAGCAGCGCAGCTCGAGGGGCCGAAAAGGCCTTTCTCTCGCTGTATCTCAATAAATGAATAAAATCAATAAGAGTCTCTTAAATGTCCCTAATATAACAGCCTCAGACACTATCCCTGACAGTGTGTTCTGTGCACTTACCTCTCCCTCTGACATCCATCCTACTCTTTCATTCCATCACCTAACAGTAAGCCTTTGATATAATTTTGAAGAAGGCGTGCCAGCAGCTTTACTTCATTAGGAGTTTGAAGAGATTAGGCGTGCCACCAAAGACGCTCGCAAGTTTCTGTAGATGTGTGATGGAGAACTTCCTGACCAGTCACACTGCATACGGTATGGAGACTCCAGTGCACAGGAAGCTGTAGACTCAGCCAGCTCCACCACAGTGTAATCCTTCCAGCCATCGGGGACATCTTCAAAAAGGTGGCATCCTTTACTGAGGACCGAAACCACTTGGGACATGCCCGCTTTGTGTTAATAGCATTGGAGAGGAGGTTCCGATGACTGAAGACCCACACTGAACAATTTTGGAAGTTTTTTTCCCTTCACTGTCAGATTTCTGAAAGGTCCATGAACACTGCCTTGTTATTCCTTTAATTGCACTATTTATTTATTTTGTAATTTACTGTAATGTTCTGCTGCAAAACAACATAAGACCATCAGACACAGGAGCAGAATTAGGCCATTCAGCCCATTGAATCTGCTCTGCCATTCCATTATGGCTGATTGCAGATCCCAGTCAACCCCATACACCTGCCTTCTTGCCATATCCTTTGATGCCCTGACCGATCAGGAAACTATCAACTTCTGCCTTAAATATACCCACGGACTTGGCTTTCACTGCAGTCTGTGTGAGAGCATTCCAAAGATTCACTACTCTTTGGCTAAAAAAAAGTCCTCCTTTCCTCCATTCTAAAAGCTTGCCCCTCAGTTTTGAGGCTGTGCCCTCTAGTTCTGGATACCCCCACCCGAGGAAACATCCTCTCCACATCCACCCTATCTAGTCCTTTCAACATTTGATAGGTTTCAATGAGATACCCCCGCATTTTTTAAAGGGAGTACAGGCCCAAAGCTCCCAAATGCTCCTCATATGTTGATCCCTTCATTCCCAGAATCATCCTCGTGAACCTCCTCTCGACTCTCTCCAATGACAACACATCCTTTCTGAGCTATGGGGCCAAAAACTGTTGGCAATACTCCAAGTACAGCCTGATTAGTGTCTTATAAAGGCTCAGCATTATCTCTTTGCTCACAAGAGATTCTGCAGATGCAGGAAATCCAGAGTTACACACACAAAATGCTGGAGGAACCCAGCAGGTCAGGCCATGTCCCTGGAAAAGATAAAGCAGTTGTCGTTTCAGGCTAAGACCCTTCAGGGCCCACAGGTGCCAATGAAGGGTCTTGGCCCGAAAAGTCGTTGAATGTTTATTCCTTTAAAATAGGTGCTGCTTGACCTGCTGAGTTCCTCCAGAATTTCGTGTGTTACAACATTCCTAATGCTTCCAAAGTATTTAACTAGCTGTAAATTGCTTTGAGACCTCTGAAAAATGATGTAATGTGCTAAAGAAATTCAAGTCCCTCTAAACAATGATTGGTAATGTTAACAGTCTGTGCAAAATTCACAAAAAATATTAATGAATTCTCCCCCTACGAAGTGAATTGGCAGCATAAGAAATTAGATTTATTTAAAAGAAAGGAAGTTCTGCTAGGTCCCCAAACAGTAGTGATTTCATCAGTTGTAGTAAAAATTTAAATGCTCATGAAATATAGGTAATACAGTAATCACATGAGATTTTAGTCTACATGTAGACTGACAAAAAAAGCTGTAATATGGTGAAGATAAATTCATGCAGTGCTAAAGAGGTGGCCCCAGGAACAGAACGTTGAAGAACCAATGCAAATACAAAAGTAGATATTTCTTGCTGTAATTAGATTGGAATCAGTGAGACCGCATCTGTGAAATTGTGTAGAGCTCTGACTTCACAACAGACAGATAAAGGGAATGTTACAAACATTCATCAGATTGGGATTGAGTGGTGGGGGTGGGGTGGCCTTGTCATACGAGGAAAAGATGATGCACACTGGCCCTGAAGTCTCTTGAGTTTAGGAGAAAGAGAGGTGCTCTCAATAAAACATACAACATTCTTACAGGGCTTGACCGGGGAGCTGCACAGATGGAGCTTTCCCTGGTTTTAGTGTGTGGAATGAGAGATAGCAGTCTCAAAATAAGGGATGAGCCATTCAGGAGGAGAAATTTCTTTTTGTAAATCTTTGGAATACTTAACTCTTGTTTTTGGAGGCTAAGGCACTGAGTGTATTCAAGGAAGAGATGAACAAACTTAAAATACTAGGAAAGTCCAGGGATCTAGGACTCGGGCTGGAAAGTGACACTGAGGTAAAAGACTGACCAGGTCCTATAGAATGGCAGAGCTGGTGGTTGAAGTACACATTCCCACATGTGGGAGTGACACACAGTTCATTGGAGAAGCTTGGCAGGAGGCCCAGACTTGTTTGGGTAAGCATGACTCCTGCCAAAAGCTCTCCAGGCGTGTCCTGGGTCAATCAGCCGAGAGGATACATTGAAGTGCGTAAATTGAAAAATACAACAGAGCAGCGCATGCGATTCATTGAAGCATGTTTTCTAACTGATGGCAATGCTCTGGAAAAGATGTAATGATGGTGATGCTGTGAAAAATGACTGCACAAAATAAGCCCATCACCCTGGCAACAAGGCTGATCCAACTGAAAATTAATTCAATTTTCTGTAGAGGTAAATTTGAAAGACAAATGGGCCAAAGCACTTCACGACATATAAAAGGTTGAAACTGGATTATTCAATGTCTGTGCTGTTGGCATAAGCAATCTATATTTTCAAGCACTGAGGCCTGTTTTGCAACTACTGCAGTGGGGAAATGTATCATGTTTGCGCTCTTTTTAAGGTTCAAAAGTGTTAATAAGTTTCTTCACCAACTACCAGTCCAAATGCCTGAACCCAAAGTGAACCGTAAAGGGCAATCTGCTTGGTAGTTTCATCAGAAGTCCATTGAACCAGAAATTGTGAATTTTTGGTACCATTTCTTGACATTACTGATCTATTGTATTTATCTAAAGCTGTGCCTCATCTGATATCTATGGATGTTGGGGAATGGAAAGTGATCTGAAATTGGATCAAACAGCACCAACTTCACATGAAAATATCAATATACTTTCTGCCAATTACTACGAGATGCTCCCTTTCACATCCATGCTTGAGCTATTCCTTCCTTTTCTTGACATTGCAACTTCAATCTCAGAGGATAAATTAGTGACTATTTAGGCCACCCAGACTCTCTATTATCCTTATATCTCCTTCTGCCCTGTTTCAGCAAGGAATCCATTCCATTCTCCTAGTTTATGTTTCATCTGCTCTGATGATGAGATTTTCCAAACTAGTACCTTTAAGATGTCATCCTTAACATGGATTCCTCTTAAATATAACTGACAAAGCTCTCAACCATTTCTCCTCTATTTCTGCTCTTACCCTTTCTCCTCTAGTCCAGAACAAAGATACAGTTTCCCTTGCCTTAATTTCCCTACCACCAGCCTCAGTGGATTATCCTCCATAAACTCTGCCACAATTCCACTGGAACTCCACTGCCTGATGTATCACCCTCCTCCCACCATCACTTCTGAGTAATCCACAAGGACCTGATACTCTCTTCCATTTCCACCAATTACTCCTCTCCTCACTGCATTTTCCCATTACCTTGTCTATTTAACCTTCCAGCTAAGTAACAAGTCACTTCCAAAATCTTCCAGTTCATTACTGTACACTCAGATCTGGCTATATGATCTGCTCTCCATTGTAGAAACCGAACAAAGGTTGGGCCCGGGTTCAAACTGGGCCTCTGTCAAGACTGCATTGTCTGTGTGGTGTTTGCATGTTCTCTCTGTGACTGTGTGGTTGTCTCTGGGTTCTCTGGCTTCCTCCCAGATCGAAAAGGTGTAGGTTAAATACCCAAAGTAAATTCACCCTCGCATGAAGGTGTGTGGTAAAATCTGAGGGGATCTGATGGGAATATGGGAGAATAAAATAGACTGGAATGAGATGAGTATGAATAGGAGTTTTGTGGTAGTTGTGGACACAGTGAGCTGAAAGGCCAGTTTCTCTACACATTGCTTTGTAGCTGGAAAGCCTTCCTGAGTTTCTGGTCACCTGTCACTTTAGTCCTCGGTTGCATCCCCACTCTGAGCTCCTTGTCTTTGGCTTTTCATGTTTTTCCGGTGATGCCTGATGTAACCACAAGGAGCAGCACATCATAATTAGTCTGGGAACATTACTACCCTCGGGACTTAATATTCGGCTTGCGATTTAATGTAAACACAATTTTTCATATATGTCTTCAGAGTTGTACTTATTCTTTCAATTTGTTTATTTTTCATATATTTTGCCTCCATATGTCTTTTTTAAAGTATTTGTTACCTTGGCAACTTTGGTCTGCACCCTATTACAGACACTTCCTCTGTTCTCTTCGTCCTCCCCCCCCCACCCCTTTGCTGTTTTAAACACCCTTGTTTTTCCACTTTTCCAGTTCTAATGAAGGGTCCTTGACCTGATATATCTACTCTATTTCTCTTCTTACTGATGATGCTCAACCTGCTGAGAGGTTTGTCTATTTTCTATTTTTGTTTCCAGCATTTGCAGTTTTTCGTCTCCATTTAACAATGGGCTGACCAACTAAGCAACAAATATTAAAGTAAGCATGATCTTATGGATTTCTGGCTGAAATTCTGTTGTCCTCTTTCATACTGGGTGGGGGTGTGGGTGGAGGGATAGGGATTGTGAAGAATTTGGAGACATAACAGCTTCCTTATCTTTTCACTTATTTCCCTCTACCTTGTCTGTGACTCAGATTCACCAGTTCAGCTCTTGTAACCCACAAATTCAGATTTATTTGTACTCCTTGCTACAGCTCCCTCTTGGACTTTAGGCTTTGTGCTGGGTTATTAATGGGACTGCCGGGTCATTACTGGAAAGGGGAAGGGGAAGGGCCCTCTGACAGGAACCAGAGTTGATCTTTTTTAGTCATTCCAGCTGGTCTGCTTCGCTCAGTAAATTTATTACCACTGTGGGGAAAAATAATTAAACTGGAGGAATGGAAGCTATCCTGATATTTTTAAGCTTTGTATTTGCAATTTCTGCATTTTTGTAGCACTTCACAAATGGTAGCAGGTCATTTGCACTAAGTCTCTGCAGGAGGTTCTGTTGCAATGGGCGGCTGAGGAAGCAGACGCAGGCACGGAGACTTGACACGGAGACGGACTTGGACATGACTTGGACTTGACTTGGACATGAAGCCTTGACTGGACACAAAACATTGACTGGACACAGAACCTTGAGTGGACACAGAACGTTGACTGGACACAGAACCTTGACTGGACACAGAACCTTGACTGGACACAAAACCTTGACTGGGACTGGACACAGAACCTAGACTGGGACTGGACACAGAACCTTGACTGGGACTGGACACAGAACCTTGACTGGACACAGAAACTTGACTGGACACAGAACCTTGACGGGGACTGGACACAGAACCTTGACTGGACACAGAACCTTGACTGGGACTGGACACAGAACCTTGACTGGACACAGAACCTTGACTGGACACAAAACCTTGATTGAACACAGAACCTTGACTGGACACAGAACCTTGACTGAACACAAAACCTTGACTGGACACAGAACCTTGACTGAACACAAAACCTTGACTGGACACAGAACCTTGACTGGACACAGAACCTTAACTGGATACACAACCTTGACTGGACACAGAACCTTGACTGGGCACAGAACCTTGACTGGGACTGGACGCAGAACGTTGACTGGACGCAGAACCTTGACTGGACACAGAACCTTGACTGGACACAGAACGTTGACTGGACACAGAACCTTGACTGGATTCAGAACCTTGACTGGACACAGAACGTTGACTGGACACAGAACCTTGACTGAACACAGAACCTTGACTGGACACAGAACCTTGACTGGACACAGAACCTTGACTGGACACAGAACCTTGACTGGACACAGAACGTTGACTGAACACAAAACCTTGACTGGGCACAGAACCTTGACTGGACACAGAACGTTGACTGAACACAGAACCTTGAATGAACACAGAACATTGACTGGACACAGAACGTTGACTGGACACAGAACGTTGACTGGACACAGAACCTTGACTGGGACTGGACACAGAACATTGACTGGACACAAAACCTTGACTGGGCACAGAACCTTGACGGGGACTGGACACAGAACCTTGACTGAACACAAAACCGTGACTGAACACAAAACCTTGACTGGACACAGAACCTTGACTGGACACAGAACCTTGAGTGGACACAGAACGTTGACTGGACACAGAACCTAGACTGGGACTGGACACAGAACCTTGACTGGGACTGGACACAGAACCTTGACTGGACACAGAACCTTGACTGGACACAGAACCTTGACGGGGACTGGACACAGAACCTTGACTGGACACAGAACCTTGACTGGGACTGGACACAGAACCTTGACTGGACACAGAACCTTGACTGGACACAAAACCTTGACTGAACACAGAACATTGACAGGACACAGAACCTTGACTGAACACAAAACCTTGACTGGACACAGAACCTTGACTGAACACAAAACCTTGACTGGACACAGAACCTTGACTGGACACAGAACCTTAACTGGATACACAACCTTGACTGGACACAGAACCTTGACTGGGCACAGAACCTTGACTGGGACTGGACGCAGAACGTTGACTGGACGCAGAACCTTGACTGGACACAGAACCTTGACTGGACACAGAACGTTGACTGGACACAGAACCTTGACTGGACACAGAACGTTGACTGGACACAGAACGTTGACTGGACACAGAACCTTGACTGGGACTGGACACAGAACATTGACTGGACACAAAACCTTGACTGGGCACAGAACCTTGACGGGGACTGGACACAGAACCTTGACTGAACACAAAACCTTGACTGAACACAAAACCTTGACTGGACACAGAACCTTGACTGGACACAGAACCTTGAGTGGACACAGAACGTTGACTGGACACAGAACGTTGACTGGACACAGAACCTTGACTGGACACAGAACCTTGACTGGACACAAAACCTTGACTGGACACAGAATGTTGACTGGACACAGAACGTTGACTGGACACAAATCCTTGACTGGGCACAGAACCTTGACTGGACACAGAACCTTGACTGAACACAGAACCTTGACTGAACACAGAACCTTGACTGGACACAGAACCTTGACTGGACACAAAACCTTGACTGGGACTGGACACAGAACCTAGACTGGGACAGGACACAGAACCTTGACTGGGCACAGAACCTTGACTGGACACAGAACCTTGACTGGGACTGGACACAGAACCTTGACTGGGACTGGACACAGAACCTTGACTGAACACAGAACCTTGAATGGACACAGAACCTTGACGGGGACTGGACACAGAACCTTGACTGGACACAGAACCTTGACTGGGACTGGACACAGAACCTTGACTGGACACAGAACCTTGACTGGACACAAAACCTTGACTGAACACAAAACCTTGACTGAACACAGAACCTTGACTGGACACAGAACCTTGACTGAACACAAAACCTTGACTGGACACAGAACCTTGACTGAACACAAAACCTTGACTGGACACAGAACCTTGACTGGACACAGAACCTTGACTGGATACACAACCTTGACTGGACACAGAACCTTGACTGGGCACAGAACCTTGACTGGGACTGGACACAGAACGTTGACTGGACGCAGAACCTTGACTGGACACAGAACCTTGACTGGACACAGAACGTTGACTGGACACAGAACGTTGACTGGACACAGAACCTTGACTGGACACAGAACGTTGACTGAACACAAAACCTTGACTGGACACAGAACGTTGACTGGACACAGAACTTTGACTGGACACAGAACCTTGACTGAACACAAAACCTTGACTGGACACAGAACGTTGACTGTACACAGAACCTTGACTGAACACAGAACCTTGAATGAACACAGAACGTTGACTGGACACAGAGCCTTGACTGGACACAAAACCTTGACTGGACACAGAACGTTGACTGAACACAGAACCTTGAATGAACACAGAACATTGACTGGAAACAGAACGTTGACTGGACACAGAACGTTGACTGGACACAGAACCTTGACTGGGACTGGACACAGAACCTTGACTGGGACTGGACACAGTACCTTGACTGAACACAAAACCTTGACTGAACACAAAACCTTGACTGGACACAGAACCTTGACTGAAGACAGAACCTTGACTGAACACAGAACCTTGACTGAACACAGAACCTTGACTGGACACAGAACCTTGACTGGACACAAAACCTTGACTGGACACAAAACCTTGACTGGACACAAAACCTTGACTGGGCACAGAACCTTGACTGGGACTGGACACAGAACCTTGACTGGGACTGGACACAAAACCTTGACTGAACACAGAACCTTGACTGAACACAAAACCTTGACTGGACACAGAACCTTGACTGAACACAGAACCTTGACTGAACACAGAACCTTGACTGGACACAGAACCTTGACTGGACACAAAACCTTGACTGGGCACAGAACCTTGACTGGGACTGGACACAGAACCTTGACTGGGACTGGACACAGAACCTTGACTGAACACAAAACCTTGACTGAACACAAAACCTTGACTGGACACAGAACCTTGACTGAACACAGAACCTTGACTGAACACAAAACCTTGACTGGACACAGAACCTTGACTGGGCACAGAACCTTGACTGGTCACAGAACCTTGACTGGACACAAAACCTTGGCTGAACACAAAACCTTGACTGAACACAAAACCTTGACTGGACACAGAACCTTGACTGGGCACAGAACCTTGACTGGACACAAAACCTTGACTGAACACAAAACCTTGACTGAACACAAAACCTTGACTGAACACAGAACCTTAACTGGACACAGAACCTTGAATGAACACAGAACATTGACTGGGACTGGACACAGAACCTTGACTGGGACTGGACACAGAACCTTGACTGGACACAGAACCTTGACTGAACACAGAACCTTGACTGGGACTGGACACAGAACCTTGACTGAATACAAAACCTTGACTGGACACAGAACCTTGACTGGGACTGGACACAGAACCTTGACTGAACACAAAACCTTGACTGGACACAGAACCTTGACTGGGACTGGACACAGAACCTTGACTGGACACAGAACCTTGAATGAACACAAAACCTTGACTGGACACAGAACCTTGACTGAAGACAGAACCTTGACTGAACACAGAACCTTGACTGAACACAGAACCTTGACTGGACACAGAACCTTGACTGGACACAAAACCTTGACTGGACACAAAACCTTGACTGGGCACAGAACCTTGACTGGGCACAGAACCTTGACTGAAAACAGAACATTGACTGGACACAGAACGTTGACTGGACACAGAACGTTGACTGGACACAGAACCTTGACTGGGACTGGACACAGAACCTTGACTGGGACTGGACACAGAACCTTGACTGAACACAGAACCTTGACTGAACACAGAACCTTGACTGGACACAGAACCTTGACTGAACACAGAACCTTGACTGAACACAGAACCTTGACTGGACACAGAACCTTGACTGGACACAAAACCTTGACTGGACACAAAACCTTGACTGGGCACAGAACCTTGACTGGGACTGGACACAGAACCTTGACTGGGACTGGACACAGAACCTTGACTGAACACAAAACCTTGACTGAACACAAAACCTTGACTGGACACAGAACCTTGACTGAACACAGAACCTTGACTGAACACAAAACCTTGACTGGACACAGAACCTTGACTGGGCACAGAACCTTGACTGGTCACAGAACCTTGACTGGACACAAAACCTTGGCTGAACACAAAACCTTGACTGAACACAAAACCTTGACTGGACACAGAACCTTGACTGGGAACAGAACCTTGACTGGACACAAAACCTTGACTGAACACAAAACCTTGACTGAACACAGAACCTTAACTGGACACAGAACCTTGACTGGGACTGGACACAGAACCTTGACTGAATACAAAACCTTGACTGGACACAGAACCTTGACTGGGACTGGACACAGAACCTTGACTGGGACTGGACACAGAACCTTGACTGGACACAGAACCTTGACTGAACACAGAACCTTGACTGGGACTGGACACAGAACCTTGACTGAATACAAAACCTTGACTGGACACAGAACCTTGACTGGGACTGGACACAGAACCTTGACTGGGACTGGACACAGAACCTTGACCTGGACTGGACACAGAACCTTGACTGAACACAAAACCTTGACTGGACACAGAACCTTGACTGGGACTGGACACAGAACCTTGACTGGACACAGAACCTTGAATGAACACAGAACGTTGACTGAACACAGAACGTTGACTGGACACAGAACGTTGACTGGACACAGAACCTTGACTGAACACAGAACGTTGACTGGACACAGAATGTTGACTGAACACAAAACCTTGACTGGACACAGAACCTTGACTGGACACAGAACTTTAACTGAACACAAAACCTTGACTGGACACAGAACCTTGACTGGACACAGAACCTTGAATGAACACAGAACCTTGACTGAACACAGAACGTTGACTGGACACAGAACCTTGACTGGGACTGGACACAGAACCTTGACTGGACACAGAACCTTGACAGGACACAGAACCTTGACTGGACACAGAACCTTGACAGGACACAGAACCTTGACTGGACACAGAACGTTGACTGAACACAGAACCTTGACTGAACACAGAACCTTGAATGAACACAGAACCTTGACTGGACACAGAACCATGACTGGACACAAAACCTTGGCTGAACACAAAACCTTGACTGAACACAAAACCTTGACTGGACACAGAACCTTGACTGGGCACAGAACCTTGACAGGACACAAAACCTTGACTGAACACAAAACCTTGACTGAACACAGAACCTTAACTGGACACAGATCCTTGACTGAACACAAAACCTTGACTCGGACTGGACACAGAACCTTGACTGGGACTGGACACAGAACCTTGACTGGACACAGAACCTTGACTGGGACTGGTCACAGAACCTTGACTGAACACAAAACCTTGACTGGACACAGAACCTTGACTGGGACTGGACACAGAAACTTGACTGGGACTGGACACCGAACCTTGACTGAACACAAAACCTTGACTGGACACAGAACCTTGACTGGGACTGGACACAGAACCTTGACTGGACACAGAACCTTGAATGAACACAGAACGTTGACTGAACACAGAACGTTGACTGGACACAGAACGTTGACTGGACACAGAACCTTGACTGAACACAGAACGTTGACTGGACACAGAACGTTGACTGAACACAAAACCTTGACTGGACACAGAACCTTGACTGGACACAGAACCTTGACTGGGACTGGACACAGAACCTTGACTGGGACTGGACACAGAACCTTGACTGGGACTGGACACAGAACCTTGACTGAACACAGAACCTTGACTGAACACAGAACCTTGACTGGACACAGAACCTTGACTGAACACAGAACCTTGACTGAACACAGAACCTTGACTGGACACAGAACCTTGACTGGACACAAAACCTTGACTGGGCACAGAACCTTGACTGGGACTGGACACAGAACCTTGACTGGCACTGGGCACAGAACCTTGACTGAACACAAAACCTTGACTGAACACAAAACCTTGACTGGACACAGAACCTTGACTGAACACAGAACCTTGACTGAACACAAAACCTTGACTGGACACAGAACCTTGACTGGGCACAGAACCTTGACTGGTCACAGAACCTTGACTGGACACAAAACCTTGGCTGAACACAAAACCTTGACTGAACACAAAACCTTGACTGGACACAGAACCTTGACTGGGCACAGAACCTTGACTGGACACAGAACCTTGACTGGGACTGGACACAGAACCTTGACTGGGACTGGACACAGAACCTTGACTGAACACAGAACCTTGACTGAACACAGAACCTTGACTGGACACAGAACCTTGACTGAACACAGAACCTTGACTGAACACAGAACCTTGACTGGACACAGAACCTTGACTGAACACAAAACCTTGACTGGACACAGAACCTTGACTGGGCACAGAACCTTGACTGGACACAGAACCTTGACTGGACACAGAACCTTGACTGGGCACAAAACCTTGGCTGAACACAAAACCTTGACTGAACACAAAACCTTGACTGGACACAGAACCTTGACTGGGCACAGAACCTTGACTGGACACAAAACCTTGACTGAACACAAAACCTTGACTGAACACAGAACCTTAACTGGACACAGAACCTTGAATGAACACAGAACATTGACTGGGACTGGACACAGAACCTTGACTGGACACATAACCTTGACTGGGACTGGACACAGAACCTTGACTGAATACAAAACCTTGACTGGACACAGAACCTTGACTGGGACTGGACACAGAACCTTGACTGGGACTGGACACAGAACCTTGACTGGGACTGGACACAGAACCTTGACTGAACACAAAACCTTGACTGGACACAGAACCTTGACTGGGACTGGACACAGAACCTTGACTGGACACAGAACCTTGAATGAACACAGAACGTTGACTGAACACAGAACGTTGACTGGACACAGAACGTTGACTGGACACAGAACCTTGACTGAACACAGAACGTTGACTGGACACAGAATGTTGACTGAACACAAAACCTTGACTGGACACAGAACCTTGACTGGACACAGAATCTTGACTGGACACAAAACCTTGACTGGACACAGAACCTTGACTGGACACAGAACCTTGAATGAACACAGAACCTTGACTGAACACAGAACGTTGACTGGACACAGAACGTTGACTGGACACAGAACCTTGACTGGGACTGGACACAGAACCTTGACTGGACACAGAACCTTGACAGGACACAGAACCTTGACTGGACACAGATCCTTGACTGGACACAAAACCTTGACTGGGCACAGAACCTTGACTGGGACTGGACACAGAACCTTGACTGGGACTGGACACAGAACCTTGACTGAACACAAAACCTTGACTGAACACAAAACCTTGACTGGACACAGAACCTTGACTGAACACAGAACCTTGACTGAACACAGAACCTTGACTGGACACAGAACCTTGACTGGACACAAAACCTTGACTGGACACAAAACCTTGACTGGGCACAGAACCTTGACTGGGACTGGACACAGAACCTTGACTGGGACTGGACACAGAACCTTGACTGAACACAGAACCTTGACTGAACACAAAACCTTGACTGGACACAGAACCTTGACTGAACACAGAACCTTGACTGAACACAGAACCTTGACTGGACACAGAACCTTGACTGGACACAAAACCTTGACTGGGCACAGAACCTTGACTGGGACTGGACACAGAACCTTGACTGGGACTGGACACAGAACCTTGACTGGGACTGGACACAGAACCTTGACTGGACACAGAACCTTGAATGAACACAGAACGTTGACTGAACACAGAACGTTGACTGGACACAGAACGTTGACTGGACACAGAACCTTGACTGAACACAGAACGTTGACTGGACACAGAATGTTGTCTGAACACAAAACCTTGACTGGACACAGAACCTTGACTGGACACAGAACTTTAACTGAACACAAAACCTTGACTGGACACAGAACCTTGACTGGACACAGAACCTTGAATGAACACAGAACCTTGACTGAACACAGAACGTTGACTGGACACAGAACCTTGACTGGGACTGGACACAGAACCTTGACTGGACACAGAACCTTGACAGGACACAGAACCTTGACTGGACACAGAACCTTGACAGGACACAGAACCTTGACTGGACACAGAACGTTGACTGAACACAGAACCTTGACTGAACACAGAACCTTGAATGAACACAGAACCTTGACTGGACACAGAACCATGACTGGACACAAAACCTTGGCTGAACACAAAACCTTGACTGAACACAAAACCTTGACTGGACACAGAACCTTGACTGGGCACAGAACCTTGACAGGACACAAAACCTTGACTGAACACAAAACCTTGACTGAACACAGAACCTTAACTGGACACAGATCCTTGACTGAACACAAAACCTTGACTCGGACTGGACACAGAACCTTGACTGGGACTGGACACAGAACCTTGACTGGGACTGGACACAGAACCTTGACTGGACACAGAACCTTGACTGAACACAGAACCTTGACTGGGACTGGTCACAGAACCTTGACTGAACACAAAACCTTGACTGGACACAGAACCTTGACTGGGACTGGACACAGAACCTTGACTGGGACTGGACACCGAACCTTGACTGAACACAAAACCTTGACTGGACACAGAACCTTGACTGGGACTGGACACAGAACCTTGACTGGACACAGAACCTTGAATGAACACAGAACGTTGACTGAACACAGAACGTTGACTGGACACAGAACGTTGACTGGACACAGAACCTTGACTGAACACAGAACGTTGACTGGACACAGAACGTTGACTGAACACAAAACCTTGACTGGACACAGAACCTTGACTGGACACAGAACCTTGACTGGGACTGGACACAGAACCTTGACTGGGACTGGACACAGAACCTTGACTGGGACTGGACACAGAACCTTGACTGAACACAGAACCTTGACTGAACACAGAACCTTGACTGGACACAGAACCTTGACTGAACACAGAACCTTGACTGAACACAGAACCTTGACTGGACACAGAACCTTGACTGGACACAAAACCTTGACTGGGCACAGAACCTTGACTGGGACTGGACACAGAACCTTGACTGGCACTGGACACAGAACCTTGACTGAACACAAAACCTTGACTGAACACAAAACCTTGACTGGACACAGAACCTTGACTGAACACAGAACCTTGACTGAACACAAAACCTTGACTGGACACAGAACCTTGACTGGGCACAGAACCTTGACTGGTCACAGAACCTTGACTGGACACAAAACCTTGGCTGAACACAAAACCTTGACTGAACACAAAACCTTGACTGGACACAGAACCTTGACTGGGCACAGAACCTTGACTGGACACAAAACCTTGACAGAACACAAAACCTTGACTGAACACAGAACCTTAACTGGACACAGAACCTTGAATCAACACAGAACATTGACTGGGACTGGACACAGAACCTTGACTGGACACATAACCTTGACTGGGACTGGACACAGAACCTTGACTGAATACAAAACCTTGACTGGACACAGAACCTTGACTGGGACTGGACACAGAACCTTGACTGGGACTGGACACAGAACCTTGACTGGGACTGGACACAGAACCTTGACTGAACACAAAACCTTGACTGGACACAGAACCTTGACTGGGACTGGACACAGAACCTTGACTGGACACAGAACCTTGAATGAACACAGAACGTTGACTGAACACAGAACGTTGACTGGACACAGAACGTTGACTGGACACAGAACCTTGACTGAACACAGAACGTTGACTGGACACAGAATGTTGACTGAACACAAAACCTTGACTGGACACAGAACCTTGACTGGACACAGAACCTTGAATGAACACAGAACCTTGACTGAACACAGAACGTTGACTGGACACAGAACGTTGACTGGACACAGAACCTTGACTGGGACTGGACACAGAACCTTGACTGGACACAGAACCTTGACAGGACACAGAACCTTGACTGGACACAGATCCTTGACTGGACACAAAACCTTGACTGGGCACAGAACCTTGACTGGGACTGGACACAGAACCTTGACTGGGACTGGACACAGAACCTTGACTGAACACAAAACCTTGACTGAACACAAAACCTTGACTGGACACAGAACCTTGACTGAACACAGAACCTTGACTGAACACAGAACCTTGACTGGACACAGAACCTTGACTGGACACAAAACCTTGACTGGACACAAAACCTTGACTGGGCACAGAACCTTGACTGGGACTGGACACAGAACCTTGACTGGGACTGGACACAGAACCTTGACTGAACACAGAACCTTGACTGAACACAAAACCTTGACTGGACACAGAACCTTGACTGGACACAGAACCTTGACTGAACACAGAACCTTGACTGGACACAGAACCTTGACTGGACACAAAACATTGACTGGGCACAGAACCTTGACTGGGACTGGACACAGAACCTTGACTGGGACTGGACACAGAACCTTGACTGAACACAAAACCTTGACTGAACACAAAACCTTGACTGGACACAGAACCTTGACTGAACACAGAACGTTGACTGGACACAGAACCTTGACTGAAAACAGAACATTGACTGGACACAGAACGTTGACTGGACACAGAACCTTGACTGGACACAGAACGTTGACTGGACACAGAACCTTGACTGGGACTGGACACAGAACCTTGACTGGGACTGGACACAGAACCTTGACTGAACACAGAACCTTGACTGAACACAGAACCTTGACTGGACACAGAACCTTGACTGAACACAGAACCTTGACTGAACACAGAACCTTGACTGGACACAGAACCTTGACTGGGACTGGACACAGAACCTTGACTGGGACTGGACACAGAACCTTGACTGAACACAAAACCTTGACTGAACACAAAACCTTGACTGGACACAGAACCTTGACTGAACACAGAACCTTGACTGAACACAAAACCTTGACTGGACACAGAACCTTGACTGGGCACAGAACCTTGACTGGTCACAGAACCTTGACTGGACACAAAACCTTGGCTGAACACAAAACCTTGACTGAACACAAAACCTTGACTGGACACAGAACCTTGACTGGACACAGAACCTTGACTGGGCACAGAACCTTGACAGGACACAAAACCTTGACTGAACACAAAACCTTGACTGAACACAGAACCTTAACTGGACACAGATCCTTGACTGAACACAAAACCTTGACTCGGACTGGACACAGAACCTTGACTGGGACTGGACACAGAACCTTGACTGGGACTGGACACAGAACCTTGACTGGACACAGAACCTTGACTGAACACAGAACCTTGACTGGGACTGGTCACAGAACCTTGACTGAACACAAAACCTTGACTGGACACAGAACCTTGACTGGGACTGGACACAGAACCTTGACTGGGACTGGACACCGAACCTTGACTGAACACAAAACCTTGACTGGACACAGAACCTTGACTGGGACTGGACACAGAACCTTGACTGGACACAGAACCTTGAATGAACACAGAACGTTGACTGAACACAGAACGTTGACTGGACACAGAACGTTGACTGGACACAGAACCTTGACTGAACACAGAACGTTGACTGGACACAGAACGTTGACTGAACACAAAACCTTGACTGGACACAGAACCTTGACTGGACACAGAACCTTGACTGGGACTGGACACAGAACCTTGACTGGGACTGGACACAGAACCTTGACTGGGACTGGACACAGAACCTTGACTGAACACAGAACCTTGACTGAACACAGAACCTTGACTGGACACAGAACCTTGACTGAACACAGAACCTTGACTGAACACAGAACCATGACTGGACACAGAACCTTGACTGGACACAAAACCTTGACTGGGCACAGAACCTTGACTGGGACTGGACACAGAACCTTGACTGGCACTGGACACAGAACCTTGACTGAACACAAAACCTTGACTGAACACAAAACCTTGACTGGACACAGAACCTTGACTGAACACAGAACCTTGACTGAACACAAAACCTTGACTGGACACAGAACCTTGACTGGGCACAGAACCTTGACTGGTCACAGAACCTTGACTGGACACAAAACCTTGGCTGAACACAAAACCTTGACTGAACACAAAACCTTGACTGGACACAGAACCTTGACTGGGCACAGAACCTTGACTGGACACAAAACCTTGACAGAACACAAAACCTTGACTGAACACAGAACCTTAACTGGACACAGAACCTTGAATCAACACAGAACATTGACTGGGACTGGACACAGAACCTTGACTGGACACATAACCTTGACTGGGACTGGACACAGAACCTTGACTGAATACAAAACCTTGACTGGACACAGAACCTTGACTGGGACTGGACACAGAACCTTGACTGGGACTGGACACAGAACCTTGACTGGGACTGGACACAGAACCTTGACTGAACACAAAACCTTGACTGGACACAGAACCTTGACTGGGACTGGACACAGAACCTTGACTGGACACAGAACCTTGAATGAACACAGAACGTTGACTGAACACAGAACGTTGACTGGACACAGAACGTTGACTGGACACAGAACCTTGACTGAACACAGAACGTTGACTGGACACAGAATGTTGACTGAACACAAAACCTTGACTGGACACAGAACCTTGACTGGACACAGAATCTTGACTGGACACAAAACCTTGACTGGACACAGAACCTTGACTGGACACAGAACCTTGAATGAACACAGAACCTTGACTGAACACAGAACGTTGACTGGACACAGAACGTTGACTGGACACAGAACCTTGACTGGGACTGGACACAGAACCTTGACTGGACACAGAACCTTGACAGGACACAGAACCTTGACTGGACACAGATCCTTGACTGGACACAAAACCTTGACTGGGCACAGAACCTTGACTGGGACTGGACACAGAACCTTGACTGGGACTGGACACAGAACCTTGACTGAACACAAAACCTTGACTGAACACAAAACCTTGACTGGACACAGAACCTTGACTGAACACAGAACCTTGACTGAACACAGAACCTTGACTGGACACAGAACCTTGACTGGACACAAAACCTTGACTGGACACAAAACCTTGACTGGGCACAGAACCTTGACTGGGACTGGACACAGAACCTTGACTGGGACTGGACACAGAACCTTGACTGAACACAGAACCTTGACTGAACACAAAACCTTGACTGGACACAGAACCTTGACTGAACACAGAACCTTGACTGAACACAGAACCTTGACTGGACACAGAACCTTGACTGGACACAAAACCTTGACTGGGCACAGAACCTTGACTGGGACTGGACACAGAACCTTGACTGGGACTGGACACAGAACCTTGACTGAACACAAAACCTTGACTGAACACAAAACCTTGACTGGACACAGAACCTTGACTGAACACAGAACGTTGACTGGACACAGAACCTTGACTGAAAACAGAACATTGACTGGACACAGAACGTTGACTGGACACAGAACCTTGACTGGACACAGAACGTTGACTGGACACAGAACCTTGACTGGGACTGGACACAGAACCTTGACTGGGACTGGACACAGAACCTTGACTGAACACAGAACCTTGACTGAACACAGAACCTTGACTGGACACAGAACCTTGACTGAACACAGAACCTTGACTGAACACAGAACCTTGACTGGACACAGAACCTTGACTGGGACTGGACACAGAACCTTGACTGGGACTGGACACAGAACCTTGACTGAACACAAAACCTTGACTGAACACAAAACCTTGACTGGACACAGAACCTTGACTGAACACAGAACCTTGACTGAACACAAAACCTTGACTGGACACAGAACCTTGACTGGGCACAGAACCTTGACTGGTCACAGAACCTTGACTGGACACAAAACCTTGGCTGAACACAAAACCTTGACTGAACACAAAACCTTGACTGGACACAGAACCTTGACTGGGCACAGAACCTTGACTGGACACAAAACCTTGACTGAACACAAAACCTTGACTGAACACAGAACCTTAACTGGACACAGAACCTTGAATGAACACAGAACATTGACTGGGACTGGACACAGAACCTTGACTGGGACTGGACACAGAACCTTGACTGGACACAGAACCTTGACTGAACACAGAACCTTGACTGGGACTGGACACAGAACCTTGACTGAATACAAAACCTTGACTGGACACAGAACCTTGACTGGGACTGGACACAGAACCTTGACTGGGACTGGACACAGAACCTTGACTGGGACTGGACACAGAACCTTGACTGAACACAAAACCTTGACTGGACACAGAACCTTGACTGGGACTGGACACAGAACCTTGACTGGACACAGAACCTTGACTGGACACAGAACCTTGAATGAACACAGAACGTTGACTGAACACAGAACGTTGACTGGACACAGAACGTTGACTGGACACAGAACCTTGACTGAACACAGAACGTTGACTGGACACAGAATGTTGACTGAACACAAAACCTTGACTGGACACAGAACCTTGACTGGACACAGAACTTTAACTGAACACAAAACCTTGACTGGACACAGAAACTTGACTGGACACAGAACCTTGAATGAACACAGAACCTTGACTGAACACAGAACGTTGACTGGACACAGAACGTTGACTGGACACAGAACCTTAACTGGGACTGGACACAGAACCTTGACTGGACACAGAACCTTGACAGGACACAGAACCTTGACTGGACACAGAACCTTGACAGGACACAGAACCTTGACTGGACACAGAACGTTGACTGAACACAGAACCTTGACTGAACACAGAACCTTGAATGAACACAGAACCTTGACTGGACACAGAACCATGACTGGACACAAAACCTTGGCTGAACACAAAACCTTGACTGAACACAAAACCTTGACTGGACACAGAACCTTGACCTGGCACAGAACCTTGACAGGACACAAAACCTTGACTGAACACAAAACCTTGACTGAACACAAAACCTTGACTGAACACAGAACCTTAACTGGACACAGATCCTTGACTGAACACAAAACCTTGACTCGGACTGGACACAGAACCTTGACTGGGACTGGACACAGAACCTTGACTGGGACTGGACACAGAACCTTGACTGGACACAGAACCTTGACTGAACACAGAACCTTGACTGGGACAGGTCACAGAACCTTGACTGAACACAAAACCTTGACTGGACACAGAACCTTGACTGGGACTGGACACAGAACCTTGACTGGGACTGGACACCGAACCTTTACTGAACACAAAACCTTGACTGGACACAGAACCTTGACTGAACACAAAACCTTGACTGAACACAAAACCTTGACTGGACACAGAACCTTGACTGAACACAGAACCTTGACTGAAAACAGAACCTTGACTGAAAACAGAACATTGACTGGACACAGAACGTTGACTGGACACAGAACGTTGACTGGACACAGAACCTTGACTGGGACTGGACACAGAACCTTGACTGGGACTGGACACAGAACCTTGACTGAACACAGAACCTTGACTGAACACAGAACCTTGACTGGACACAGAACCTTGACTGAACACAGAACCTTGACTGGACACAAAACCTTGACTGGACACAGAACCTTGACTGGACACAAAACCTTGACTGGACACAGAACCTTGACTGAACACAGAACCTTGACTGAACACAAAACCTTGACTGGACACAGAACCTTAACTGAACACAGAACCTTGACTGAACACAAAACCTTGACTGGACACAGAACCTTGACTGGGCACAGAACCTTGACTGGTCACAGAACCTTGACTGGACACAAAACCTTGGCTGAACACAAAACCTTGACTGAACACAAAACCTTGACTGGACACAGAACCTTGACTGGGCACAGAACCTTGACTGGACACAAAACCTTGACTGAACACAAAACCTTGACTGAACACAGAACCTTAACTGAACACAGAACGTTGACTGGACACAGAACGTTGACTGGACACAGAACCTTAACTGGGACTGGACACAGAACCTTGACTGGACACAGAACCTTGACAGGACACAGAACCTTGACTGGACACAGAACCTTGACAGGACACAGAACCTTGACTGGACACAGAACGTTGACTGAACACAGAACCTTGACTGAACACAGAACCTTGAATGAACACAGAACCTTGACTGGACACAGAACCATGACTGGACACAAAACCTTGGCTGAACACAAAACCTTGACTGAACACAAAACCTTGACTGGACACAGAACCTTGACTGGGCACAGAACCTTGACAGGACACAAAACCTTGACTGAACACAAAACCTTGACTGAACACAAAACCTTGACTGAACACAGAACCTTAACTGGACACAGATCCTTGACTGAACACAAAACCTTGACTCGGACTGGACACAGAACCTTGACTGGGACTGGACACAGAACCTTGACTGGGACTGGACACAGAACCTTGACTGGACACAGAACCTTGACTGAACACAGAACCTTGACTGGGACTGGTCACAGAACCTTGACTGAACACAAAACCTTGACTGGACACAGAACCTTGACTGGGACTGGACACAGAACCTTGACTGGGACTGGACACCGAACCTTTACTGAACACAAAACCTTGACTGGACACAGAACCTTGACTGAACACAAAACCTTGACTGAACACAAAACCTTGACTGGACACAGAACCTTGACTGAACACAGAACCTTGACTGAAAACAGAACCTTGACTGAAAACAGAACATTGACTGGACACAGAACGTTGACTGGACACAGAACGTTGACTGGACACAGAACCTTGACTGGGACTGGACACAGAACCTTGACTGGGACTGGACACAGAACCTTGACTGAACACAGAACCTTGACTGAACACAGAACCTTGACTGGACACAGAACCTTGACTGAACACAGAACCTTGACTGAACACAGAACCTTGACTGAACACAGAACCTTGACTGAACACAGAACCTTGACTGGACACAGAACCTTGACTGGACACAAAACCTTGACTGGGCACAGAACCTTGACTGGGACTGGACACAGAACCTTGACTGGGACTGGACACAGAACCTTGACTGAACACAAAACCTTGACTGAACACAAAACCTTGACTGGACACAGAACCTTGACTGAACACAGAACCTTGACTGAACACAAAACCTTGACTGGACACAGAACCTTGACTGGGCACAGAACCTTGACTGGTCACAGAACCTTGACTGGACACAAAACCTTGGCTGAACACAAAACCTTGACTGAACACAAAACCTTGACTGGACACAGAACCTTGACTGGGCACAGAAACTTGACTGGACACAAAACCTTGACTGAACACAAAACCTTGACTGAACACAGAACCTTAACTGGACACAGAACCTTGAATGAACACAGAACATTGACTGGGACTGGACACAGAACCTTGACTGGACACAGAACCTTGACTGAACACAGAACCTTGACTGGGACTGGACACAGAACCTTGACTGAATAAAAAACCTTGACTGGACACAGAACCTTGACTGGGACTGGACACAGAACCTTGACTGGGACTGGACACAGAACCTTGACTGAACACAAAACCTTGACTGGACACAGAACCTTGACTGGGACTGGACACAGAACCTTGACTGGACACAGAACCTTGAATGAACACAGAACGTTGACTGAACACAGAACGTTGACTGGACACAGAACGTTGACTGGACACAGAACCTTGACTGAACACAGAACGTTGACTGGAAACAGAAGGTTGACTGAACACAAAACCTTGACTGGACACAGAACCTTGACTGGACACAGAATCTTGACTGGACACAAAACCTTGACTGGACACAGAACCTTGACTGGACACAGAACCTTGAATGAACACAGAACCTTGACTGAACACAGAACGTTGACTGGACACAGAACGTTGACTGGACACAGAACCTTGACTGGGACTGGACACAGAACCTTGACTGGACACAGAACCTTGACAGGACACAGAACCTTGACTGGACACAGAACCTTGACAGGACACAGAACCTTGACTGGACACAGAACGTTGACTGAACACAGAACCTTGACTGTACACAGAACCTTGAATGAACACAGAACCTTGACTGGACACAGAACCTTGACTGAACACAAAACCTTGACTGAACACAAAACCTTGACTGAACACAGAACCTTAACTGGACACAGATCCTTGACTGAACACAAAACCTTGACTCGGACTGGACACAGAACCTTGACTGGGACTGGACACAGAACCTTGACTGGGACTGGACACAGAACCTTGACTGGACACAGAACCTTGACTGGGACTGGTCACAGAACCTTGACTGGGACTGGACACCGAACCTTGACTGAACACAAAACCTTGACTGGACACAGAACCTTGACTGGGACTGGACACAGAACCTTGACTGGACACAGAACCTTGAATGAACACAGAACGTTGACTGAACACAGAACGTTGACTGGACACAGAACGTTGACTGGACACAGAACCTTGACTGAACACAGAACGTTGACTGGACACAGAACGTTGACTGAACACAAAACCTTGACTGGACACAGAACCTTGACTGGACACAGAACCTTGACTGAACACAAAACCTTGTCTGGACACAGAACCTTGACTGGACACAGAACCTTGAATGAACACAGAACCTTGACTGAACACAGAACGTTGACTGGACACAGAACCTTGACAGGACACAGAACCTTGACTGGACACAGAACGTTGACTGGACACAGAACCTTGACTGGGACTGGACACAGAACCTTGACAGGACACAGAACCTTGACTGGACACAGAACCTTGACTGAACACAGAACCTTGAATGAACACAGAACCTTGACTGAACACAGAACCTTGACTGGACACAGAACCTTGACTGGACACAAAACCTTGACTGGGCACAGAACCTTGACTGGGACTGGACACAGAACCTTGACTGGGATTGGATCAGAACCTTGACTGAACACAGAACCTTGACTGAACACAAAACCTTGACTGGACAGAGAACCTTGACTGGGCACAGAACCTTGACTGGTCACAGAACCTTGACTGGACACAAAACCTTGGCTGAACACAAAACCTTGACTGAACACAAAACCTTGACTGGACACAGAACCTTGACTGGGCACAGAACCTTGACTGGACACAAAACCTTGACTGAACACAAAACCTTGACTGAACACAAAACCTTGACTGAACACAGAACCTTAACTGGACACAGAACCTTGAATGAACACAGAACATTGACTGGGACTGGACACAGAACCTTGACTGGGACTGGACACAGAACCTTGACTGGACACAGAACCTTGACTGAACACAGAACCTTGACTGGGACTGGACACAGAACCTTGACTGAATACAAAACCTTGACTGGACACAGAACCTTGACTGGGACTGGACACAGAACCTTGACTGAACACAAAACCTTGACTGGACACAGAACCTTGACTGGGACTGGACACAGAACCTTGAATGAACACAAAACCTTGACTGGACACAGAACCTTGACTGAAGACAGAACCTTGACTGAACACAGAACCTTGACTGAACACAGAACCTTGACTGGACACAGAAACTTGACTGGACACCAAACCTTGACTGGACACAAAACCTTGACTGGGCACAGAACCTTGACTGGGCACATAACCTTGACTGGGACTGGACACAGAACCTTGACTGAACACAAAACCTTGACTGAACACAAAACCTTGACTGGACACAGAACCTTGACTGAAAACAGAACATTGACTGGACACAGAATGTTGACTGGACACAGAACGTTGACTGGACACAGAACGTTGACTGGACACAGAACCTTGACTGGGACTGGACACAGAACCTTGACTGAACACAGAACCTTGACTGAACACAGAACCTTGACTGGACACAGAACCTTGACTGAACACAGAACCTTGACTGAACACAGAACCTTGACTGGACACAGAACCTTGACTGGACACAAAACCTTGACTGGGCACAGAACCTTGACTGGGACTGGACACAGAACCTTGACTGGGACTGGACACAGAACCTTGACTGAACACAGAACCTTGACTGAACACAGAACCTTGACTGGACACAGAACCTTGACTGGACACAAAACCTTGACTGGGCACAGAACCTTGACTGGGACTGGACACAGAACCTTGACTGGGACTGGACACAGAACCTTGACTGAACACAAAACCTTGACTGAACACAAAACCTTGACTGGACACAGAACCTTGACTGAACACAAAACCTTGACTGGACACAGAACCTTGACTGGGCACAGAACCTTGACTGGTCACAGAACCTTGACTGGACACAAAACCTTGACTGGACACAGAACCTTAACTGGACACAGAACCTTGAATGAACACAGAACATTGACTGGGACTGGACACAGAACCTTGACTGGGACTGGACACAGAACCTTGACTGGACACAGAACCTTGACTGAACACAGAACCTTGACTGGGACTGGACACAGAACCTTGACTGAATACAAAACCTTGACTGGACACAGAACCTTGACTGGGACTGGACACAGAACCTTGACTGTGACTGGACACAGAACCTTGACTGGGACTGGACACAGAACCTTGACTGAACACAAAACCTTGACTGGACACAGAACCTTGACTGGGACTGGACACAGAACCTTGACTGGACACAGAACCTTGAATGAACACAGAACGTTGACTGAACACAAAACGTTGACTGGACACAGAACGTTGACTGGACACAGAACGTTGACTGAACACAGAACGTTGACTGGACACAGAATATTGACTGAACACAAAACCTTGACTGGACACAGAACCTTGACTGGACACAGAACCTTGACTGGGACTGGACACAGAACCTTGACTGGACACAGAACCTTGAATGAACACAGAACGTTGACTGGGACTGGACACAGAACCTTGACTGGGACTGGACACAGAACCTTGACTGAACACAAAACCTTGACTGGACACAGAACCTTGACTGGGACTGGACACAGAACCTTGACTGGACACAGAAGCTTGAATGAACACAACGTTGACTGAACACAGAACGTTGACTGGACACAGAACGTTGACTGGACACAGAACGTTGACTGAACACAGAACGTTGACTGGACACAGAATATTGACTGAACACAAAACCTTGACTGGACACAGAACCTTGACTGGACACAGAACCTTGACTGGGACTGGACACAGAACCTTGACTGGGACTGGACACAGAACCTTGAATGAACACAGAACGTTGACTGAACACAGAACGTTGACTGGACACAGAACGTTGACTGGACACAGAACGTTGACTGAACACAGAACCTTGACTGAACACAAAACCTTGACTGGACACAGAATATTGACTGAACACAAAACCTTGACTGGACACAGAATATTGACTGAACACAAAACCTTGACTGGACACAGAACCTTGACTGGACACAGAACCTTGACTGGGCACAGAACCTTGACTGGTCACAGAACCTTGACTGGACACAAAACCTTGACTGAACACAGAACCTTGACTGGGCACAGAACCTTGACTGGTCACAGAACCTTGACTGGACACAAAACCTTGGCTGAACACAAAACCTTGACTGAACACAAAACCTTGACTGGACACAGAACCTTAACTGGACACAGAACCTTGAATGAACACAGAACATTGACTGGGACTGGACACAGAACCTTGACTGGGACTGGACACAGAACCTTGACTGGACACAGAACCTTGACTGAACACAGAACCTTGACTGGGACTGGACACAGAACCTTGACTGAATACAAAACCTTGACTGGACACAGAACCTTGACTGGGACTGGACACAGAACCTTGACTGTGACTGGACACAGAACCTTGACTGGGACTGGACACAGAACCTTGACTGAACACAAAACCTTGACTGGACACAGAACCTTGACTGGGACTGGACACAGAACCTTGACTGGACACAGAACCTTGAATGAACACAGAACGTTGACTGAACACAGAACGTTGACTGGACACAGAACGTTGACTGGACACAGAACGTTGACTGAACACAGAACGTTGACTGGACACAGAATATTGACTGAACACAAAACCTTGACTGGACACAGAACCTTGACTGGACACAGAACCTTGACTGGGACTGGACACAGAACCTTGACTGGACACAGAACCTTGAATGAACACAGAACGTTGACTGGGACTGGACACAGAACCTTGACTGGGACTGGACACAGAACCTTGACTGAACACAAAACCTTGACTGGACACAGAACCTTGACTGGGACTGGACACAGAACCTTGACTGGACACAGAAGCTTGAATGAACACAACGTTGACTGAACACAGAACGTTGACTGGACACAGAACGTTGACTGGACACAGAACGTTGACTGAACACAGAACGTTGACTGGACACAGAATATTGACTGAACACAAAACCTTGACTGGACACAGAACCTTGACTGGACACAGAACCTTGACTGGGACTGGACACAGAACCTTGACTGGGACTGGACACAGAACCTTGAATGAACACAGAACGTTGACTGAACACAGAACGTTGACTGGACACAGAACGTTGACTGGACACAGAACGTTGACTGAACACAGAACCTTGACTGAACACAAAACCTTGACTGGACACAGAATATTGACTGAACACAAAACCTTGACTGGACACAGAATATTGACTGAACACAAAACCTTGACTGGACACAGAACCTTGACTGGACACAGAACTTTAACTGAACACAAAACCTTGACTGGACACAGAACCTTGACTGGACACAGAACCTTGACTGAACACAGAACCTTGACTGAACACAGAACGTTGACTGGACACAGAACGTTGACTGGACACAGAACCTTGACTGGGACTGGACACAGAACCTTGACAGGACACAGAACCTTGACAGGACACAGAACCTTGACAGGACACAGAACCTTGACTGGACACAGAACGTTGACTGAACACAGAACCTTGACTGAACACAGAACCTTGAATGAACACAGAACCTTGACTGGACACAGAACCATGACTGAACACAAAACCTTGCCTGAACACAAAACCTTGACTGAACACAAAACCTTGACTGGACACAGAACCTTGACTGGGCACAGAACCTTGACAGGACACAAAACATTGACTGAACACAAAACCTTGACTGAACACAAAACCTTGACTGAACACAGAACCTTAACTGGACACAGATCCTTGACTGAACACAAAACCTTGACTGGGACTGGACACAGAACCTTGACTGGGACTGGACACAGAACCTTGACTGGGACTGGACACAGAACCTTGACTGGACACAGAAACTTGACTGAACACAGAACCTTGACTGGGACTGGTCACAGAACCTTGACTGATCACAAAACCTTGACTGGACACAGAACCTTGACTGGGACTGGACACAGAACCTTGACTGGGACTGGACACCGAACCTTGACTGAACACAAAACCTTGACTGGACACAGAACCTTGACTGGGACTGGACACAGAACCTTGACTGGACACAGAACCTTGAATGAACACAGAACGTTGACTGAACACAGAACGTTGACTGGACACAGAACGTTGACTGGACACAGAACCTTGACTGAACACAGAACGTTGACTGGACACAGAACGTTGACTGAACACAAAACCTTGACTGGACACAGAACCTTGACTGGGACTGGACACAGAACCTTGACTGGACACAGAACCTTGAATGAACACAGAACGTTGACTGAACACAGAACGTTGACTGGACACAGAACGTTGACTGGACACAGAACGTTGACTGAACACAGAACGTTGACTGGACACAGAATATTGACTGAACACAAAACCTTGACTGGACACAGAACCTTGACTGGACACAGAACCTTGACTGGGACTGGACACAGAACCTTGACTGGACACAGAACCTTGAATGAACACAGAACGTTGACTGGGACTGGACACAGAACCTTGACTGGGACTGGACACAGAACCTTGACTGAACACAAAACCTTGACTGGACACAGAACCTTGACTGGGACTGGACACAGAACCTTGACTGGACACAGAACCTTGAATGAACACAGAACGTTGACTGAACACAGAACGTTGACTGGACACAGAACGTTGACTGAACACAAAACCTTGACTGAACACAAAACCTTGACTGGACACAGAACCTTGACTGAAAACAGAACATTGACTGGACACAGAATGTTGACTGGACACAGAACGTTGACTGGACACAGAACGTTGACTGGACACAGAACCTTGACTGGGACTGGACACAGAACCTTGACTGAACACAGAACCTTGACTGAACACAGAACCTTGACTGGACACAGAACCTTGACTGAACACAGAACCTTGACTGAACACAGAACCTTGACTGGACACAGAACCTTGACTGGACACAAAACCTTGACTGGGCACAGAACCTTGACTGGGACTGGACACAGAACCTTGACTGGGACTGGACACAGAACCTTGACTGAACACAGAACCTTGACTGAACACAGAACCTTGACTGGACACAGAACCTTGACTGGACACAAAACCTTGACTGGGCACAGAACCTTGACTGGGACTGGACACAGAACCTTGACTGGGACTGGACACAGAACCTTGACTGAACACAAAACCTTGACTGAACACAAAACCTTGACTGGACACAGAACCTTGACTGAACACAAAACCTTGACTGGACACAGAACCTTGACTGGGCACAGAACCTTGACTGGTCACAGAACCTTGACTGGACACAAAACCTTGACTGGACACAGAACCTTAACTGGACACAGAACCTTGAATGAACACAGAACATTGACTGGGACTGGACACAGAACCTTGACTGGGACTGGACACAGAACCTTGACTGGACACAGAACCTTGACTGAACACAGAACCTTGACTGGGACTGGACACAGAACCTTGACTGAATACAAAACCTTGACTGGACACAGAACCTTGACTGGGACTGGACACAGAACCTTGACTGTGACTGGACACAGAACCTTGACTGGGACTGGACACAGAACCTTGACTGAACACAAAACCTTGACTGGACACAGAACCTTGACTGGGACTGGACACAGAACCTTGACTGGACACAGAACCTTGAATGAACACAGAACGTTGACTGAACACAGAACGTTGACTGGACACAGAACGTTGACTGGACACAGAACGTTGACTGAACACAGAACGTTGACTGGACACAGAATATTGACTGAACACAAAACCTTGACTGGACACAGAACCTTGACTGGACACAGAACCTTGACTGGGACTGGACACAGAACCTTGACTGGACACAGAACCTTGAATGAACACAGAACGTTGACTGGGACTGGACACAGAACCTTGACTGGGACTGGACACAGAACCTTGACTGAACACAAAACCTTGACTGGACACAGAACCTTGACTGGGACTGGACACAGAACCTTGACTGGACACAGAAGCTTGAATGAACACAACGTTGACTGAACACAGAACGTTGACTGGACACAGAACGTTGACTGGACACAGAACGTTGACTGAACACAGAACGTTGACTGGACACAGAATATTGACTGAACACAAAACCTTGACTGGACACAGAACCTTGACTGGACACAGAACCTTGACTGGGACTGGACACAGAACCTTGACTGGGACTGGACACAGAACCTTGAATGAACACAGAACGTTGACTGAACACAGAACGTTGACTGGACACAGAACGTTGACTGGACACAGAACGTTGACTGAACACAGAACCTTGACTGAACACAAAACCTTGACTGGACACAGAATATTGACTGAACACAAAACCTTGACTGGACACAGAATATTGACTGAACACAAAACCTTGACTGGACACAGAACCTTGACTGGACACAGAACCTTGACTGGGCACAGAACCTTGACTGGTCACAGAACCTTGACTGGACACAAAACCTTGACTGAACACAGAACCTTGACTGGGCACAGAACCTTGACTGGTCACAGAACCTTGACTGGACACAAAACCTTGGCTGAACACAAAACCTTGACTGAACACAAAACCTTGACTGGACACAGAACCTTAACTGGACACAGAACCTTGAATGAACACAGAACATTGACTGGGACTGGACACAGAACCTTGACTGGGACTGGACACAGAACCTTGACTGGACACAGAACCTTGACTGAACACAGAACCTTGACTGGGACTGGACACAGAACCTTGACTGAATACAAAACCTTGACTGGACACAGAAACTTGACTGGGACTGGACACAGAACCTTGACTGTGACTGGACACAGAACCTTGACTGGGACTGGACACAGAACCTTGACTGAACACAAAACCTTGACTGGACACAGAACCTTGACTGGGACTGGACACAGAACCTTGACTGGACACAGAACCTTGAATGAACACAGAACGTTGACTGAACACAGAACGTTGACTGGACACAGAACGTTGACTGGACACAGAACGTTGACTGAACACAGAACGTTGACTGGACACAGAATATTGACTGAACACAAAACCTTGACTGGACACAGAACCTTGACTGGACACAGAACCTTGACTGGGACTGGACACAGAACCTTGACTGGACACAGAACCTTGAATGAACACAGAACGTTGACTGGGACTGGACACAGAACCTTGACTGGGACTGGACACAGAACCTTGACTGAACACAAAACCTTGACTGGACACAGAACCTTGACTGGGACTGGACACAGAACCTTGACTGGACACAGAAGCTTGAATGAACACAACGTTGACTGAACACAGAACGTTGACTGGACACAGAACGTTGACTGGACACAGAACGTTGACTGAACACAGAACGTTGACTGGACACAGAATATTGACTGAACACAAAACCTTGACTGGACACAGAACCTTGACTGGACACAGAACCTTGACTGGGACTGGACACAGAACCTTGACTGGGACTGGACACAGAACCTTGAATGAACACAGAACGTTGACTGAACACAGAACGTTGACTGGACACAGAACGTTGACTGGACACAGAACGTTGACTGAACACAGAACCTTGACTGAACACAAAACCTTGACTGGACACAGAATATTGACTGAACACAAAACCTTGACTGGACACAGAATATTGACTGAACACAAAACCTTGACTGGACACAGAACCTTGACTGGACACAGAACTTTAACTGAACACAAAACCTTGACTGGACACAGAACCTTGACTGGACACAGAACCTTGACTGAACACAGAACCTTGACTGAACACAGAACGTTGACTGGACACAGAACGTTGACTGGACACAGAACCTTGACTGGGACTGGACACAGAACCTTGACAGGACACAGAACCTTGACAGGACACAGAACCTTGACAGGACACAGAACCTTGACTGGACACAGAACGTTGACTGAACACAGAACCTTGACTGAACACAGAACCTTGAATGAACACAGAACCTTGACTGGACACAGAACCATGACTGAACACAAAACCTTGCCTGAACACAAAACCTTGACTGAACACAAAACCTTGACTGGACACAGAACCTTGACTGGGCACAGAACCTTGACAGGACACAAAACATTGACTGAACACAAAACCTTGACTGAACACAAAACCTTGACTGAACACAGAACCTTAACTGGACACAGATCCTTGACTGAACACAAAACCTTGACTGGGACTGGACACAGAACCTTGACTGGGACTGGACACAGAACCTTGACTGGGACTGGACACAGAACCTTGACTGGACACAGAAACTTGACTGAACACAGAACCTTGACTGGGACTGGTCACAGAACCTTGACTGATCACAAAACCTTGACTGGACACAGAACCTTGACTGGGACTGGACACAGAACCTTGACTGGGACTGGACACCGAACCTTGACTGAACACAAAACCTTGACTGGACACAGAACCTTGACTGGGACTGGACACAGAACCTTGACTGGACACAGAACCTTGAATGAACACAGAACGTTGACTGAACACAGAACGTTGACTGGACACAGAACGTTGACTGGACACAGAACCTTGACTGAACACAGAACGTTGACTGGACACAGAACGTTGACTGAACACAAAACCTTGACTGGACACAGAACCTTGACTGGGACTGGACACAGAACCTTGACTGGACACAGAACCTTGAATGAACACAGAACGTTGACTGAACACAGAACGTTGACTGGACACAGAACGTTGACTGGACACAGAACGTTGACTGAACACAGAACGTTGACTGGACACAGAATATTGACTGAACACAAAACCTTGACTGGACACAGAACCTTGACTGGACACAGAACCTTGACTGGGACTGGACACAGAACCTTGACTGGACACAGAACCTTGAATGAACACAGAACGTTGACTGGGACTGGACACAGAACCTTGACTGGGACTGGACACAGAACCTTGACTGAACACAAAACCTTGACTGGACACAGAACCTTGACTGGGACTGGACACAGAACCTTGACTGGACACAGAACCTTGAATGAACACAGAACGTTGACTGAACACAGAACGTTGACTGGACACAGAACGTTGACTGGACACAGAACGTTGACTGAACACAGAACGTTGACTGGACACAGAATATTGACTGAACACAAAACCTTGACTGGACACAGAACCTTGACTGGACACAGAACCTTGACTGGGACTGGACACAGAACCTTGACTGAATACAAAACCTTGACTGGACACAGAACCTTGACTGGGACTGGACACAGAACCTTGACTGGGACTGGACACAGAACCTTGACTGAACACAAAACCTTGACTGGACACAGAACCTTGACTGGGACTGGACACAGAACCTTGACTGGACACAGAACCTTGAATGAACACAGAACGTTGACTGAACACAGAACGTTGACTGGACACAGAACGTTGACTGGACACAGAACGTTGACTGAACACAGAACGTTGACTGGACACAGAATATTGACTGAACACAAAACCTTGACTGGACACAGCACCTTGACTGGACACAGAACCTTGACTGGGACTGGACACAGAACCTTGACTGGGACTGGACACAGAACCTTGAATGAACACAGAACGTTGACTGAACACAGAACGTTGACTGGACACAGAACGTTGACTGGACACAGAACGTTGACTGAACACAGAACCTTGACTGAACACAAAACCTTGACTGGACACAGAATATTGACTGAACACAAAACCTTGACTGGACACAGAATATTGACTGAACACAAAACCTTGACTGGACACAGAACCTTGACTGGACACAGAACTTTAACTGAACACAAAACCTTGACTGGACACAGAACCTTGACTGGACACAGAACCTTGACTGAACACAGAACCTTGACTGAACACAGAACGTTGACTGGACACAGAACGTTGACTGGACACAGAACCTTGACTGGGACTGGACACAGAACCTTGACAGGACACAGAACCTTGACAGGACACAGAACCTTGACAGGACACAGAACCTTGACTGGACACAGAACGTTGACTGAACACAGAACCTTGACTGAACACAGAACCTTGAATGAACACAGAACCTTGACTGGACACAGAACCATGACTGAACACAAAACCTTGCCTGAACACAAAACCTTGACTGAACACAAAACCTTGACTGGACACAGAACCTTGACTGGGCACAGAACCTTGACAGGACACAAAACATTGACTGAACACAAAACCTTGACTGAACACAAAACCTTGACTGAACACAGAACCTTAACTGGACACAGATCCTTGACTGAACACAAAACCTTGACTGGGACTGGACACAGAACCTTGACTGGGACTGGACACAGAACCTTGACTGGGACTGGACACAGAACCTTGACTGGACACAGAAACTTGACTGAACACAGAACCTTGACTGGGACTGGTCACAGAACCTTGACTGATCACAAAACCTTGACTGGACACAGAACCTTGACTGGGACTGGACACAGAACCTTGACTGGGACTGGACACCGAACCTTGACTGAACACAAAACCTTGACTGGACACAGAACCTTGACTGGGACTGGACACAGAACCTTGACTGGACACAGAACCTTGAATGAACACAGAACGTTGACTGAACACAGAACGTTGACTGGACACAGAACGTTGACTGGACACAGAACCTTGACTGAACACAGAACGTTGACTGAACACAAAACCTTGACTGGACACAGAACCTTGACTGGGACTGGACACAGAACCTTGACTGGGACTGGACACAGAACCTTGACTGGGACTGGACACAGAACCTTGACTGGGACTGGACACAGAACCTTGACTGAACACAGAACCTTGACTGGACACAGAACCTTGACTGAACACAGAACCTTGACTGAACACAGAACCTTGACTGAACACAGAACCTTGACTGGACACAGAACCTTGACTGGACACAAAACCTTGACTGGGCACAGAACCTTGACTGGGACTGGACACAGAACCTTGACTGGGACTGGACACAGAACCTTGACTGAACACAAAACCTTGACTGAACACAAAACCTTGACTGGACACAGAACCTTGACTGGACACAGAACCTTGACTGAACACAGAACCTTGACTGAACACAAAACCTTGACTGGACACAGAACCCTGACTGGGCACAGAACCTTGACTGGTCACAGAACCTTGACTGGACACAAAACCTTGGCTGAACACAAAACCTTGACTGAACACAAAACCTTGACTGGACACAAAAGCTTGAATGAACACAGAACATTGACTGGGACTGGACACAGAACCTTGACTGGGACTGGACACAGAACCTTGACTGGACACAGAACCGTGACTGAACAGAGAACCTTGACTGGGACTGGACACAGAACCTTGACTGAATACAAAACCTTGACTGGACACAGAACCTTGACTGGGACTGGACACAGAACCTTGACTGGGACTGGACACAGAACCTTGACTGAACACAAAACCTTGACTGGACACAGAACCTTGACTGGGACTGGACACAGAACCTTGACTGGACACAGAACCTTGAATGAACACAGAACGTTGACTGAACACAGAACGTTGACTGGACACAGAACGTTGACTGGACACAGAACCTTGACTGAACACAGAACGTTGACTGGACACAGAATGTTGACTGAACACAAAACCTTGACTGGACACAGAACCTTGACTGGACACAGAACCTTGACTGAACACAGAACCTTGACTGGACACAGAACCTTGACTGGGCACAGAACCTTGACAGGACACAAAACATTGACTGAACACAAAACCTTGACTGAACACAAAACCTTGACTGAACACAGAACCTTAACTGGACACAGATCCTTGACTGAACACAAAACCTTGACTGGGACTGGACACAGAACCTTGACTGGGACTGGACACAGAACCTTGACTGGGACTGGACACAGAACCTTGACTGGACACAGAAACTTGACTGAACACAGAACCTTGACTGGGACTGGTCACAGAACCTTGACTGATCACAAAACCTTGACTGGACACAGAACCTTGACTGGGACTGGACACAGAACCTTGACTGGGACTGGACACCGAACCTTGACTGAACACAAAACCTTGACTGGACACAGAACCTTGACTGGGACTGGACACAGAACCTTGACTGGACACAGAACCTTGAATGAACACAGAACGTTGACTGAACACAGAACGTTGACTGGACACAGAACGTTGACTGGACACAGAACCTTGACTGAACACAGAACGTTGACTGAACACAAAACCTTGACTGGACACAGAACCTTGACTGGGACTGGACACAGAACCTTGACTGGGACTGGACACAGAACCTTGACTGGGACTGGACACAGAACCTTGACTGGGACTGGACACAGAACCTTGACTGAACACAGAACCTTGACTGGACACAGAACCTTGACTGAACACAGAACCTTGACTGAACACAGAACCTTGACTGAACACAGAACCTTGACTGGACACAGAACCTTGACTGGACACAAAACCTTGACTGGGCACAGAACCTTGACTGGGACTGGACACAGAACCTTGACTGGGACTGGACACAGAACCTTGACTGAACACAAAACCTTGACTGAACACAAAACCTTGACTGGACACAGAACCTTGACTGGACACAGAACCTTGACTGAACACAGAACCTTGACTGAACACAAAACCTTGACTGGACACAGAACCCTGACTGGGCACAGAACCTTGACTGGTCACAGAACCTTGACTGGACACAAAACCTTGGCTGAACACAAAACCTTGACTGAACACAAAACCTTGACTGGACACAAAAGCTTGAATGAACACAGAACATTGACTGGGACTGGACACAGAACCTTGACTGGGACTGGACACAGAACCTTGACTGGACACAGAACCGTGACTGAACAGAGAACCTTGACTGGGACTGGACACAGAACCTTGACTGAATACAAAACCTTGACTGGACACAGAACCTTGACTGGGACTGGACACAGAACCTTGACTGGGACTGGACACAGAACCTTGACTGAACACAAAACCTTGACTGGACACAGAACCTTGACTGGGACTGGACACAGAACCTTGACTGGACACAGAACCTTGAATGAACACAGAACGTTGACTGAACACAGAACGTTGACTGGACACAGAACGTTGACTGGACACAGAACCTTGACTGAACACAGAACGTTGACTGGACACAGAATGTTGACTGAACACAAAACCTTGACTGGACACAGAACCTTGACTGGACACAGAACCTTGACTGGACACAGAATCTTGACTGGACACAAAACCTTGACTGGACACAGAACCTTGACTGGACACAGAACCTTGAATGAACACAGAACCTTGACTGAACACAGAACGTTGGCTGGACACAGAACGTTGACTGGACACAGAACCTTGACTGGGACTGGACACAGAACCTTGACTGGACACAGAACCTTGACAGGACACAGAACCTTGACTGGACACAGAACCTTGACAGGACACAGAACCTTGACTGGACACAGAACGTTGACTGAACACAGAACCTTGACTGAACACAGAACCTTGAATGAACACAGAACCTTGACTGGACACAGAACCATGACTGGACACAAAACCTTGGCTGAACACAAAACCTTGACTGAACACAAAACCTTGACTGGACACAGAACCTTGACTGGGCACAGAACCTTGACAGGACACAAAACCTTGACTGAACACAAAACCTTGACTGAACACAAAACCTTGACTGAACACAGAACCTTAACTGGACACAGATCCTTGACTGAACACAAAACCTTGACTCGGACTGGACACAGAACCTTGACTTGGACTGGACACAGAACCTTGACTGGACACAGAACCTTGACTGAACACAGAACCTTGACTGGGACTGGTCACAGAACCTTGACTGAACACAAAACCTTGACTGGACACAGAACCTTGACTGGGACTGGACACAGAACCTTGACTGGGACTGGACACCGAACCTTGACTGAACACAAAACCTTGACTGGACACAGAACCTTGACTGGGACTGGACACAGAACCTTGACTGGACACAGAACCTTGAATTAACACAGAACGTTGACTGAACACAGAACGTTGACTGGACACAGAACGTTGACTGGACACAGAACCTTGACTGAACACAGAACGTTGACTGGACACAGAACGTTGACTGAACACAAAACCTTGACTGGACACAGAACCTTGACTGGACACAGAACCTTGACTGAACACAAAACCTTGACTGGACACAGAACCTTGACTGGACACAGAACCTTGAATGAACACAGAACCTTGACTGAACACAGAACGTTGACTGGACACAGAACCTTGACAGGACACAGAACCTTGACTGGACACAGAACGTTGACTGGACACAGAACCTTGACTGGGACTGGACACAGAACCTTGACAGGACACAGAACCTTGACTGGACACAGAACGTTGACTGAACACAGAACCTTGACTGAACACAGAACCTTGAATGAACACAGAACCTTGACTGAACACAGAACCTTGACTGGACACAAAACCTTGACTGGGCAAGAACCTTGACTGGACACAGAACCTTGACTGGACACAGAACGTTGACTGAACACAGAACCTTGAATGAACACAGAACCTTGACTGGACACAGAACCTTGACTGGACACAAAACCTTGACTGGGCACAGAACCTTGACTGGGACTGGACACAGAACCTTGACTGGGACTGGACACAGAACCTTGACTGAACACAAAACCTTGACTGAACACAAAACCTTGACTGGACACAGAACCTTGACTGAACACAAAACCTTGACTGGACACAGAACCTTGACTGGGCACAGAACCTTGACTGGTCACAGAACCTTGACTGGACACAAAACCTTGGCTGAACACAAAACCTTGACTGAACACAAAACCTTGACTGGACACAGAACCTTAACTGGACACAGAACCTTGAATGAACACAGAACATTGACTGGGACTGGACACAGAACCTTGACTGGGACTGGACACAGAACCTTGACAGGACACAGAACCTTGACTGAACACAGAACCTTGACTGGGACTGGACACAGAACCTTGACTGAATACAAAACCTTGACTGGACACAGAACCTTGACTGGGACTGGACACAGAACCTTGACTGTGACTGGACACAGAACCTTGACTGGGACTGGACACAGAACCTTGACTGAACACAAAACCTTGACTGGACACAGAACCTTGACTGGGACTGGACACAGAACCTTGACTGGACACAGAACCTTGAATGAACACAGAACGTTGACTGAACACAGAACGTTGACTGGACACAGAACGTTGACTGGACACAGAACGTTGACTGAACACAGAACGTTGACTGGACACAGAATATTGACTGAACACAAAACCTTGACTGGACACAGAACCTTGACTGGACACAGAACCTTGACTGGGACTGGACACAGAACCTTGACTGGACACAGAACCTTGAATGAACACAGAACGTTGACTGGGACTGGACACAGAACCTTGACTGGGACTGGACACAGAACCTTGACTGAACACAAAACCTTGACTGGACACAGAACCTTGACTGGGACTGGACACAGAACCTTGACTGGACACAGAAGCTTGAATGAACACAACATTGACTGAACACAGAACGTTGACTGGACACAGAACGTTGACTGGACACAGAACGTTGACTGAACACAGAACGTTGACTGGACACAGAATATTGACTGAACACAAAACCTTGACTGGACACAGAACCTTGACTGGACACAGAACCTTGACTGGGACTGGACACAGAACCTTGACTGGGACTGGACACAGAACCTTGAATGAACACAGAACGTTGACTGAACACAGAACGTTGACTGGACACAGAACGTTGACTGGACACAGAACGTTGACTGAACACAGAACCTTGACTGAACACAAAACCTTGACTGGACACAGAATATTGACTGAACACAAAACCTTGACTGGACACAGAATATTGACTGAACACAAAACCTTGACTGGACACAGACCCTTGACTGGACACAGAACTTTAACTGAACACAAAACCTTGACTGGACACAGAACCTTGACTGGACACAGAACCTTGACTGAACACAGAACCTTGACTGAACACAGAACGTTGACTGGACACAGAACGTTGACTGGACACAGAACCTTGACTGGGACTGGACACAGAACCTTGACAGGACACAGAACCTTGACAGGACACAGAACCTTGACAGGACACAGAACCTTGACTGGACACAGAACGTTGACTGAACACAGAACCTTGACTGAACACAGAACCTTGAATGAACACAGAACCTTGACTGGACACAGAACCATGACTGAACACAAAACCTTGCCTGAACACAAAACCTTGACTGAACACAAAACCTTGACTGGACACAGAACCTTGACTGGGCACAGAACCTTGACAGGACACAAAACATTGACTGAACACAAAACCTTGACTGAACACAAAACCTTGACTGAACACAGAACCTTAACTGGACACAGATCCTTGACTGAACACAAAACCTTGACTGGGACTGGACACAGAACCTTGACTGGGACTGGACACAGAACCTTGACTGGACACAGAAACTTGACTGAACACAGAACCTTGACTGGGACTGGTCACAGAACCTTGACTGATCACAAAACCTTGACTGGACACAGAACCTTGACTGGGACTGGACACAGAACCTTGACTGGGACTGGACACCGAACCTTGACTGAACACAAAACCTTGACTGGACACAGAACCTTGACTGGGACTGGACACAGAACCTTGACTGGACACAGAACCTTGAATGAACACAGAACGTTGACTGAACACAGAACGTTGACTGGACACAGAACGTTGACTGGACACAGAACCTTGACTGAACACAGAACGTTGACTGGACACAGAACGTTGACTGAACACAAAACCTTGACTGGACACAGAACCTTGACTGGGACTGGACACAGAACCTTGACTGGACACAGAACCTTGAATGAACACAGAACGTTGACTGAACACAGAACGTTGACTGGACACAGAACGTTGACTGGACACAGAACGTTGACTGAACACAGAACGTTGACTGGACACAGAATATTGACTGAACACAAAACCTTGACTGGACACAGAACCTTGACTGGACACAGAACCTTGACTGGGACTGGACACAGAACCTTGACTGGACACAGAACCTTGAATGAACACAGAACGTTGACTGGGACTGGACACAGAACCTTGACTGGGACTGGACACAGAACCTTGACTGAACAAAAAACCTTGACTGGACACAGAACCTTGACTGGGACTGGACACAGAACCTTGACTGGACACAGAACCTTGAATGAACACAGAACGTTGACTGAACACAGAACGTTGACTGGACACAGAACGTTGACTGGACACAGAACGTTGACTGAACACAGAACGTTGACTGGACACAGAATATTGACTGAACACAAAACCTTGACTGGACACAGAACCTTGACTGGACACAGAACCTTGACTGGGACTGGACACAGAACCTTGACTGAATACAAAACCTTGACTGGACACAGAACCTTGACTGGGACTGGACACAGAACCTTGACTGGGACTGGACACAGAACCTTGACTGAACACAAAACCTTGACTGGACACAGAACCTTGACTGGGACTGGACACAGAACCTTGACTGGACACAGAACCTTGAATGAACACAGAACGTTGACTGAACACAGAACGTTGACTGGACACAGAACGTTGACTGGACACAGAACGTTGACTGAACACAGAACGTTGACTGGACACAGAATATTGACTGAACACAAAACCTTGACTGGACACAGAACCTTGACTGGACACAGAACCTTGACTGGGACTGGACACAGAACCTTGACTGGGACTGGACACAGAACCTTGAATGAACACAGAACGTTGACTGAACACAGAACGTTGACTGGACACAGAACGTTGACTGGACACAGAACGTTGACTGAACACAGAACCTTGACTGAACACAAAACCTTGACTGGACAGAGAATATTGACTGAACACAAAACCTTGACTGGACACAGAATATTGACTGAACACAAAACCTTGACTGGACACAGAACCTTGACTGGACACAGAACTTTAACTGAACACAAAACCTTGACTGGACACAGAACCTTGACTGGACACAGAACCTTGACTGAACACAGAACCTTGACTGCACACAGAACGTTGACTGGACACAGAACGTTGACTGGACACAGAACCTTGACTGGGACTGGACACAGAACCTTGACAGGACACAGAACCTTGACAGGACACAGAACCTTGACAGGACACAGAACCTTGACTGGACACAGAACGTTGACTGAACACAGAACCTTGACTGAACACAGAACCTTGAATGAACACAGAACCTTGACTGGACACAGAACCATGACTGAACACAAAACCTTGCCTGAACACAAAACCTTGACTGAACACAAAACCTTGACTGGACACAGAACCTTGACTGGGCACAGAACCTTGACAGGACACAAAACATTGACTGAACACAAAACCTTGACTGAACACAAAACCTTGACTGAACACAGAACCTTAACTGGACACAGATCCTTGACTGAACACAAAACCTTGACTGGGACTGGACACAGAACCTTGACTGGGACTGGACACAGAACCTTGACTGGGACTGGACACAGAACCTTGACTGGACACAGAAACTTGACTGAACACAGAACCTTGACTGGGACTGGTCACAGAACCTTGACTGATCACAAAACCTTGACTGGACACAGAACCTTGACTGGGACTGGACACAGAACCTTGACTGGGACTGGACACCGAACCTTGACTGAACACAAAACCTTGACTGGACACAGAACCTTGACTGGGACTGGACACAGAACCTTGACTGGACACAGAACCTTGAATGAACACAGAACGTTGACTGAACACAGAACGTTGACTGGACACAGAACGTTGACTGGACACAGAACCTTGACTGAACACAGAACGTTGACTGAACACAAAACCTTGACTGGACACAGAACCTTGACTGGGACTGGACACAGAACCTTGACTGGGACTGGACACAGAACCTTGACTGGGACTGGACACAGAACCTTGACTGGGACTGGACACAGAACCTTGACTGAACACAGAACCTTGACTGGACACAGAACCTTGACTGAACACAGAACCTTGACTGAACACAGAACCTTGACTGGACACAAAACCTTGACTGGGCACAGAACCTTGACTGGGACTGGACACAGAACCTTGACTGGGACTGGACACAGAACCTTGACTGAACACAAAACCTTGACTGAACACAAAACCTTGACTGGACACAGAACCTTGACTGGACACAGAACCTTGACTGAACACAGAACCTTGACTGAACACAAAACCTTGACTGGACACAGAACCCTGACTGGGCACAGAACCTTGACTGGTCACAGAACCTTGACTGGACACAAAACCTTGGCTGAACACAAAACCTTGACTGAACACAAAACCTTGACTGGACACAAAAGCTTGAATGAACACAGAACATTGACTGGGACTGGACACAGAACCTTGACTGGGACTGGACACAGAACCTTGACTGGACACAGAACCTTGACTGAACAGAGAACCTTGACTGGGACTGGACACAGAACCTTGACTGAATACAAAACCTTGACTGGACACAGAACCTTGACTGGGACTGGACACAGAACCTTGACTGGGACTGGACACAGAACCTTGACTGAACACAAAACCTTGACTGGACACAGAACCTTGACTGGGACTGGACACAGAACCTTGACTGGACACAGAACCTTGAATGAACACAGAACGTTGACTGAACACAGAACGTTGACTGGACACAGAACGTTGACTGGACACAGAACCTTGACTGAACACAGAACGTTGACTGGACACAGAATGTTGACTGAACACAAAACCTTGACTGGACACAGAACCTTGACTGGACACAGAACCTTGACTGGACACAGAATCTTGACTGGACACAAAACCTTGACTGGACACAGAACCTTGACTGGACACAGAACCTTGAATGAACACAGAACCTTGACTGAACACAGAACGTTGACTGGACACAGAACGTTGACTGGACACAGAACCTTGACTGGGACTGGACACAGAACCTTGACTGGACACAGAACCTTGACAGGACACAGAACCTTGACTGGACACAGAACCTTGACAGGACACAGAACCTTGACTGGACACAGAACGTTGACTGAACACAGAACCTTGACTGAACACAGAACCTTGAATGAACACAGAACCTTGACTGGACACAGAACCATGACTGGACACAAAACCTTGGCTGAACACAAAACCTTGACTGAACACAAAACCTTGACTGGACACAGAACCTTGACTGGGCACAGAACCTTGACAGGACACAAAACCTTGACTGAACACAAAACCTTGACTGAACACAAAACCTTGACTGAACACAGAACCTTAACTGGACACAGATCCTTGACTGAACACAAAACCTTGACTCGGACTGGACACATAACCTTGACTTGGACTGGACACAGAACCTTGACTGGACACAGAACCTTGACTGAACACAGAACCTTGACTGGGACTGGTCACAGAACCTTGACTGAACACAAAACCTTGACTGGACACAGAACCTTGACTGGGACTGGACACAGAACCTTGACTGGGACTGGACACCGAACCTTGACTGAACACAAAACCTTGACTGGACACAGAACCTTGACTGGGACTGGACACAGAACCTTGACTGGACACAGAACCTTGAATGAACACAGAACGTTGACTGAACACAGAACGTTGACTGGACACAGAACGTTGACTGGACACAGAACCTTGACTGAACACAGAACGTTGACTGGACACAGAACGTTGACTGAACACAAAACCTTGACTGGACACAGAACCTTGACTGGACACAGAACCTTGACTGAACACAAAACCTTGACTGGACACAGAACCTTGACTGGACACAGAACCTTGAATGAACACAGAACCTTGACTGAACACAGAACGTTGACTGGACACAGAACCTTGACAGGACACAGAACCTTGACTGGACACAGAACGTTGACTGGACACAGAACCTTGACTGGGACTGGACACAGAACCTTGACAGGACACAGAACCTTGACTGGACACAGAACGTTGACTGAACACAGAACCTTGACTGAACACAGAACCTTGAATGAACACAGAACCTTGACTGAACACAGAACCTTGACTGGACACAAAACCTTGACTGGGCAAGAACCTTGACTGGACACAGAACCTTGACTGGACACAGAACGTTGACTGAACACAGAACCTTGAATGAACACAGAACGTTGACTGGACACAGAACCTTGACTGGACACAGAACCTTGACTGAACACAAAACCTTGACTGAACACAACGTTGACAGGACACAAAACCTTGACTGGGCACAGAACCTTGACTGGGACTGGACACAGAACCTTGACTGGGACTGGACACAGAACCTTGACTGAACACAGAACCTTGACTGAACACAAAACCTTGACTGGACACAGAACCTTGACTGGGACTGGACACAGAACCTTGACTGTGACTGGACACAGAACCTTGACTGGGACTGGACACAGAACCTTGACTGAACACAAAACCTTGACTGGACACAGTACCTTGACTGGGACTGGACACAGAACCTTGAATGAACACAGAACGTTGACTGAACACAGAACGTTGACTGGACACAGAACGTTGACTGGACACAGAACGTTGACTGAACACAGAACGTTGACTGGACACAGAATATTGACTGAACACAAAACCTTGACTGGACACAGAACCTTGACTGGACACAGAACCTTGACTGGGACTGGACACAGAACCTTGACTGGACACAGAACCTTGAATGAACACAGAACGTTGACTGGGACTGGACACAGAACCTTGACTGGGACTGGACACAGAACCTTGACTGAACACAAAACCTTGACTGGACACAGAACCTTGACTGGGACTGGACACAGAACCTTGACTGGACACAGAACCTTGAATGAACACAGAACGTTGACTGAACACAGAACGTTGACTGGACACAGAACGTTGACTGGACACAGAACGTTGACTGAACACAGAACGTTGACCGGACACAGAATATTGACTGAACACAAAACCTTGACTGGACACAGAACCTTGACTGGACACAGAACCTTGACTGGGACTGGACACAGAACCTTGACTGAATACAAAACCTTGACTGGACACAGAACCTTGACTGGGACTGGACACAGAACCTTGACTGGGACTGGACACAGAACCTTGACTGAACACAAAACCTTGACTGGACACAGAACCTTGACTGGGACTGGACACAGAACCTTGACTGGACACAGAACCTTGAATGAACACAGAACGTTGACTGAACACAGAACGTTGACTGGACACAGAACGTTGACTGGACACAGAACGTTGACTGAACACAGAACGTTGACTGGACACAGAATATTGACTGAACACAAAACCTTGACTGGACACAGAACCTTGACTGGACACAGAACCTTGACTGGGACTGGACACAGAACCTTGACTGGACACAGAACCTTGAATGAACACAGAACGTTGACTGAACACAGAACGTTGACTGGACACAGAACGTTGACTGGACACAGAACGTTGACTGAACACAGAACCTTGACTGAACACAAAACCTTGACTGGACACAGAACCTTGACTGGGCACAGAACCTTGACTGGTCACAGAACCTTGACTGGACACAAAACCTTGGCTGAACACAAAACCTTGACTGAACACAAAACCTTGACTGGACACAGAACCTTGACTGGACACAGAACCTTGACTGAACACAAAACCTTGACTGAACACAGAACCTTAACTGGACACAGAACCTTGAATGAACACAGAACATTGACTGGGACTGGACACAGAACCTTGACTGGGACTGGACACAGAACCTTGACTGGACACAGAACCTTGACTGAACACAGAACCTTGACTGGGACTGGACACAGAACCTTGACTGAATACAAAACCTTGACTGGACACAGAACCTTGACTGGGACTGGACACAGAACCTTGACTGGGACTGGACACAGAACCTTGACTAAACACAAAACCTTGACTGGACACAGAACCTTGACTGGGATTGGACACAGAACCTTGACTGGACACAGAACCTTGAATGAACACAGAACGTTGACTGAACACAGAACGTTGACTGGACACAGAACGTTGACTGGACACAGAACGTTGACTGGACACAGAATATTGACTGAACACAAAACCTTGACTGGACACAGAACCTTGACTGGACACAGAACTTTAACTGAACACAAAACCTTGACTGGACACAGAACCTTGACTGGACACAGAACCTTGAATGAACACAGAACCTTGACTGAACACAGAACGTTGACTGGACACAGAACGTTGACTGGACACAGAACCTTGACTGGGACTGGACACAGAACCTTGACTGGACACAGAACCTTGACAGGACACAGAACCTTGACTGGACACAGAACCTTGACAGGACACAGAACCTTGACTGGACACAGAACGTTGACTGAACACAGAACCTTGACTGAACACAGAACCTTGAATGAACACAGAACCTTGACTGGACACAGAACCATGACTGGACACAAAACCTTGGCTGAACACAAAACCTTGACTGAACACAAAACCTTGACTGGACACAGAACCTTGACTGGGCACAGAACCTTGACAGGACACAAAACATTGACTGAACACAAAACCTTGACTGAACACAAAACCTTGACTGAACACAGAACCTTAACTGGACACAGATCCTTGACTGAACACAAAACCTTGACTCGGACTGGACACAGAACCTTGACTGGGACTGGACACAGAACCTTGACTGGGACTGGACACAGAACCTTGACTGGACACAGAACCTTGACTGAACACAGAACCTTGACTGGGACTGGTCACAGAACCTTGACTGATCACAAAACCTTGACTGGACACAGAACCTTGACTGGGACTGGACACAGAACCTTGACTGGGACTGGACACCGAACCTTGACTGAACACAAAACCTTGACTGGACACAGAACCTTGACTGGGACTGGACACAGAACCTTGACTGGACACAGAACCTTGAATGAACACAGAACGTTGACTGAACACAGAACGTTGACTGGACACAGAACGTTGACTGGACACAGAACCTTGACTGAACACAGAACGTTGACTGGACACAGAACGTTGACTGAACACAAAACCTTGACTGGACACAGAACCTTGACTGGGACTGGACACAGAACCTTGACTGGGACTGGACACAGAACCTTGACTGGGACTGGACACAGAACCTTGACTGAACACAGAACCTTGACTGAACACAGAACCTTGACTGGACACAGAACCTTGACTGAACACAGAACCTTGACTGAACACAGAACCTTGACTGGACACAGAACCTTGACTGGACACAAAACCTTGACTGGGCACAGAACCTTGACTGGGACTGGACACAGAACCTTGACTGGGACTGGACACAGAACCTTGACTGAACACAAAACCTTGACTGAACACAAAACCTTGACTGGACACAGAACCTTGACTGAACACAGAACCTTGACTGAACACAAAACCTTGACTGGACACAGAACCTTGACTGGGCACAGAACCTTGACTGGTCACAGAACCTTGACTGGACACAAAACCTTGGCTGAACACAAAACCTTGACTGAACACAAAACCTTGACTGGACACAGAACCTTGAATGAACACAGAACATTGACTGGGACTGGACACAGAACCTTGACTGGGACTGGACACAGAACCTTGACTGGACACAGAACCTTGACTGAACAGAGAACCTTGACTGGGACTGGACACAGAACCTTGACTGAATACAAAACCTTGACTGGACACAGAACCTTGACTGGGACTGGACACAGAACCTTGACTGGGACTGGACACAGAACCTTGACTGAACACAAAACCTTGACTGGACACAGAACCTTGACTGGGACTGGACACAGAACCTTGACTGGACACAGAACCTTGAATGAACACAGAACGTTGACTGAACACAGAATGTTGACTGGACACAGAACGTTGACTGGACACAGAACCTTGACTGAACACAGAACGTTGACTGGACACAGAATGTTGACTGAACACAAAACCTTGACTGGACACAGAACCTTGACTGGACACAGAATCTTGACTGGACACAAAACCTTGACTGGACACAGAACCTTGACTGGACACAGAACCTTGAATGAACACAGAACCTTGACTGAACACAGAACGTTGACTGGACACAGAACGTTGACTGGACACAGAACCTTGACTGGGACTGGACACAGAACCTTGACTGGACACAGAACCTTGACAGGACACAGAACCTTGAATGAACACAGAACGTTGACTGAACACAGAACGTTGACTGGACACAGAACGTTGACTGGACACAGAATATTGACTGAACACAAAACCTTGACTGGACACAGAACCTTGACTGGACACAGAACTTTAACTGAACACAAAACCTTGACTGGACACAGAACCTTGACTGGACACAGAACCTTGACTGAACACAGAACCTTGACTGAACACAGAACGTTGACTGGACACAGAACGTTGACTGGACACAGAACCTTGACTGGGACTGGACACAGAACCTTGACTGGACACAGAACCTTGACAGGACACAGAACCTTGACTGGACACAGAACCTTGACAGGACACAGAACCTTGACTGGACACAGAACGTTGACTGAACACAGAACCTTGACTGAACACAGAACCTTGAATGAACACAGAACCTTGACTGGACACAGAACCATGACTGGACACAAAACCTTGGCTGAACACAAAACCTTGACTGAACACAAAACCTTGACTGGACACAGAACCTTGACTGGGCACAGAACCTTGACAGGACACAAAACATTGACTGAACACAAAACCTTGACTGAACACAAAACCTTGACTGAACACAGAACCTTAACTGGACACAGATCCTTGACTGAACACAAAACCTTGACTCGGACTGGACACAGAACCTTGACTGGGACTGGACACAGAACCTTGACTGGGACTGGACACAGAACCTTGACTGGACACAGAACCTTGACTGAACACAGAACCTTGACTGGGACTGGTCACAGAACCTTGACTGATCACAAAACCTTGACTGGACACAGAACCTTGACTGGGACTGGACACAGAACCTTGACTGGGACTGGACACCGAACCTTGACTGAACACAAAACCTTGACTGGACACAGAACCTTGACTGGGACTGGACACAGAACCTTGACTGGACACAGAACCTTGAATGAACACAGAACGTTGACTGAACACAGAACGTTGACTGGACACAGAACGTTGACTGGACACAGAACCTTGACTGAACACAGAACGTTGACTGGACACAGAACGTTGACTGAACACAAAACCTTGACTGGACACAGAACCTTGACTGGGACTGGACACAGAACCTTGACTGGGACTGGACACAGAACCTTGACTGGGACTGGACACAGAACCTTGACTGAACACAGAACCTTGACTGAACACAGAACCTTGACTGGACACAGAACCTTGACTGAACACAGAACCTTGACTGAACACAGAACCTTGACTGGACACAGAACCTTGACTGGACACAAAACCTTGACTGGGCACAGAACCTTGACTGGGACTGGACACAGAACCTTGACTGGGACTGGACACAGAACCTTGACTGAACACAAAACCTTGACTGAACACAAAACCTTGACTGGACACAGAACCTTGACTGAACACAGAACCTTGACTGAACACAAAACCTTGACTGGACACAGAACCTTGACTGGGCACAGAACCTTGACTGGTCACAGAACCTTGACTGGACACAAAACCTTGGCTGAACACAAAACCTTGACTGAACACAAAACCTTGACTGGACACAGAACCTTGAATGAACACAGAACATTGACTGGGACTGGACACAGAACCTTGACTGGGACTGGACACAGAACCTTGACTGGACACAGAACCTTGACTGAACAGAGAACCTTGACTGGGACTGGACACAGAACCTTGACTGAATACAAAACCTTGACTGGACACAGAACCTTGACTGGGACTGGACACAGAACCTTGACTGGGACTGGACACAGAACCTTGACTGAACACAAAACCTTGACTGGACACAGAACCTTGACTGGGACTGGACACAGAACCTTGACTGGACACAGAACCTTGAATGAACACAGAACGTTGACTGAACACAGAACGTTGACTGGACACAGAACGTTGACTGGACACAGAACCTTGACTGAACACAGAACGTTGACTGGACACAGAATGTTGACTGAACACAAAACCTTGACTGGACACAGAACCTTGACTGGACACAGAATCTTGACTGGACACAAAACCTTGACTGGACACAGAACCTTGACTGGACACAGAACCTTGAATGAACACAGAACCTTGACTGAACACAGAACGTTGACTGGACACAGAACGTTGACTGGACACAGAACCTTGACTGGGACTGGACACAGAACCTTGACTGGACACAGAACCTTGACAGGACACAGAACCTTGACTGGACACAGAACCTTGACAGGACACAGAACCTTGACTGGACACAGAACGTTGACTGAACACAGAACCTTGACTGAACACAGAACCTTGAATGAACACAGAACCTTGACTGGACACAGAACCATGACTGGACACAAAACCTTGGCTGAACACAAAACCTTGACTGAACACAAAACCTTGACTGGACACAGAACCTTGACTGGGCACAGAACCTTGACAGGACACAAAACCTTGACTGAACACAAAACCTTGACTGAACACAAAACCTTGACTGAACACAGAACCTTAACTGGACACAGATCCTTGACTGAACACAAAACCTTGATTCGGACTGGACACAGAACCTTGACTTGGACTGGACACAGAACCTTGACTGGACACAGAACCTTGACTGAACACAGAACCTTGACTGGGACTGGTCACAGAACCTTGACTGAACACAAAACCTTGACTGGACACAGAACCTTGACTGGGACTGGACACAGAACCTTGACTGGGACTGGACACCGAACCTTGACTGAACACAAAACCTTGACTGGACACAGAACCTTGACTGGGACTGGACACAGAACCTTGACTGGACACAGAACCTTGACTGGGACTGGACACAGAACCTTGACTGGACACAGAACCTTGAATGAACACAGAACCTTGACTGAACACAGAACGTTGACTGGACACAGAACGTTGACTGAACACAAAACCTTGACTGGACACAGAACCTTGACTGGACACAGAACCTTGACTGAACACAAAACCTTGACTGGACACAGAACCTTGACTGGACACAGAACCTTGAATGAACACAGAACCTTGACTGAACACAGAACGTTGACTGGACACAGAACCTTGACAGGACACAGAACCTTGACTGGACACAGAACGTTGACTGGACACAGAACCTTGACTGGGACTGGACACAGAACCTTGACAGGACACAGAACCTTGACTGGACACAGAACGTTGACTGAACACAGAACCTTGACTGAACACAGAACCTTGAATGAACACAGAACCTTGACTGAACACAGAACCTTGACTGGACACAAAACCTTGACTGGGCAAGAACCTTGACTGGACACAGAACCTTGACTGGACACAGAACGTTGACTGAACACAGAACCTTGAATGAACACAGAACGTTGACTGGACACAGAACCTTGACTGGACACAGAACCTTGACTGAACACAAAACCTTGACTGAACACAACGTTGACAGGACACAAAACCTTGACTGGGCACAGAACCTTGACTGGGACTGGACACAGAACCTTGACTGGGACTGGACACAGAACCTTGACTGAACACAGAACCTTGACTGAACACAAAACCTTGACTGGACACAGAACCTTGACTGAATACAGAACCTTGACTGAACACAGAACCTTGACTGGACACAGATCCTTGACTGGACACAAAACCTTGACTGGGCACAGAACCTTGACTGGGACTGGACACAGAACCTTGACTGGGACTGAACACAGAACCTTGACTGGGACTGGTCACAGAACCTTGACTGAACACAAAACCTTGACTGGACACAGAACCTTGACTGGGACTGGACACAGAACCTTGACTGGGACTGGACACCTAACCTTGACTGAACACAAAACCTTGACTGGACACAGAACCTTGACTGGGACTGGACACAGAACCTTGACTGGGACTGGACACAGAACCTTGACTGGACACAGAACCTTGAATGAACACAGAACGTTGACTGAACACAGAACGTTGACTGGACACAGAACGTTGACTGGACACAGAACCTTGACTGAACACAGAACGTTGACTGGACACAGAACGTTGACTGAACACAAAACCTTGACTGGACACAGAACCTTGACTGGACACAGAACCTTGACTGGGACTGGACACAGAACCTTGACTGGGACTGGACACAGAACCTTGACTGGGACTGGACACAGAACCTTGACTGAACACAGAACCTTGACTGAACACAGAACCTTGACTGAACACAGAACCTTGACTGGACACAGAACCTTGACTGGACACAAAACCTTGACTGGGCACAGAACCTTGACTGGGCACAGAACCTTGACTGGGACTGGACACAGAAACTTGACTGGGACTGGACACAGAACCTTGACTGAACACAAAACCTTGACTGAACACAAAACCTTGACTGGACACAGAACCTTGACTGAACACAGAACCTTGACTGAACACAAAACCTTGACTGGACACAGAACCTTGACTGGGCACAAAACCTTGGCTGAACACAAAACCTTATCTGAACACAAAACGTTGACTGGACACAGAACCTTGACAGGACACAGAACCTTGACTGGACACAGAACGTTGACTGGACACAGAACCTTGACTGGGACTGGACACATAACCTTGACAGGACACAGAACCTTGACTGGACACAGAACGTTGACTGAACACAGAACCTTGACTGAACACAGAACCTTGAATGAACACAGAACCTTGACTGAACACAGAACCTTGACTGGACACAAAACCTTGACTGGGCAAGAACCTTGACTGGACACAGAACCTTGACTGGACACAGAACGTTGACTGAACACAGAACCTTGAATGAACACAGAACGTTGACTGGACACAGAACCTTGACTGGACACAGAACCTTGACTGAACACAAAACCTTGACTGAACACAACGTTGACAGGACACAAAACCTTGACTGGGCACAGAACCTTGACTGGGACTGGACACAGAACCTTGACTGGGACTGGACACAGAACCTTGACTGAACACAGAACCTTGACTGAACACAAAACCTTGACTGGACACAGAACCTTGACTGAATACAGAACCTTGACTGAACACAGAACCTTGACTGGACACAGATCCTTGACTGGACACAAAACCTTGACTGGGCACAGAACCTTGACTGGGACTGGACACAGAACCTTGACTGGGACTGAACACAGAACCTTGACAGGACACAGAACCTTGACTGGACACAGAACGTTGACTGAACACAGAACCTTGACTGAACACAGAACCTTGAATGAACACAGAACCTTGACTGAACACAGAACCTTGACTGGACACAAAACCTTGACTGGGCAAGAACCTTGACTGGACACAGAACCTTGACTGGACACAGAACGTTGACTGAACACAGAACCTTGAATGAACACAGAACGTTGACTGGACACAGAACCTTGACTGGACACAGAACCTTGACTGAACACAAAACCTTGACTGAACACAACGTTGACAGGACACAAAACCTTGACTGGGCACAGAACCTTGACTGGGACTGGACACAGAACCTTGACTGGGACTGGACACAGAACCTTGACTGAACACAGAACCTTGACTGGACACAGAACCTTGAATGAACACAGAACGTTGACTGGACACAGAACGTTGACTGGACACAGAACCTTGACAGGACACAGAACCTTGACTGGACACAGAACGTTGACTGGACACAGAACCTTGACTGGGACTGGACACAGAACCTTGACTGGACACAAAACCTTGACTGGGCAAGAACCTTGACTGGACACAGAACCTTGACTGGACACAGAACGTTGACTGAACACAGAACCTTGAATGAACACAGAACGTTGACTGGACACAGAACCTTGACTGGACACAGAACCTTGACTGAACACAAAACCTTGACTGAACACAACGTTGACAGGACACAAAACCTTGACTGGGCACAGAACCTTGACTGGGACTGGACACAGAACCTTGACTGGGACTGGACACAGAACCTTGACTGAACACAGAACCTTGACTGAACACAAAACATTGACTGGACACAGAACCTTGACTGAATACAGAATCTTGACTGAACACAGAACCTTGACTGGGACTGGACACAGATCCTTGACTGGACACAAAACCTTGACTGGGCACAGAACCTTGACTGGGACTGGACACAGAACCTTGACTGGGACTGGACACAGAACCTTGACTGAACACAAAACCTTGACTGAACACAAAACCTTGACTGGACACAGAACCTTGACTGAACACAGAACCTTGACTGAACACAAAACCTTGACTGGACACAGAACCTTGACTGGGCACAGAACTTTGACTGGTCACAGAACCTTGACTGGACACAAAACCTTGACTGAACACAAAACCTTGACTGGACACAGAACCTTGACTGGGCACAGAACCTTGACTGAACACAAAACCTTGACTGAACACAAAACCTTGACTGAACACAAAACCTTGACTGAACACAGAACCTTGACTGGGCACAGAACCTTGACTGAACACAAAACCTTGACTGGACACAGAACCTTGACTGGGCACAGAACCTTGACTGAACACAGAACCTTGACTGGACACAAAACCTTGACTGAACACAAAACCTTGACTGGACACAGAACCTTGACTGGGCACAGAACCTTGACTGGACACAAAACCTTGACTGAACACAAAACCTTGACTGAACACAAAACCTTGACTGGACACAGAACCTTGACTGGGCACAGAACCTTGACTGGACACAAAACCTTGACTGAACACAAAACCTTGACTGAACACAAAACCTTGACTGAACACAGAACCTTGACTGGGCCCAGAACCTTGACTGAACACAAAACCTTGACTGGACACAGAACCTTGACTGAACACAGAACATTGACTGGACACAGAACGTTGACTGGACACAGAACGTTGACTGGACACAGAACCTTGACTGGGACTGGACACAGAACCTTGACTGGGACTGGACACAGAACCTTGACTGAACACAAAACCTTGACTGAACACAACGTTGACAGGACACAAAACCTTGACTGGGCACAGAACCTTGACTGGGACTGGACACAGAACCTTGACTGGGACTGGACACAGAACCTTGACTGAACACAGAACCTTGACTGAACACAAAACCTTGACTGGACACAGAACCTTGACTGAATACAGAACCTTGACTGAACACAGAAGCTTGACTGGACACAGAAGCTTGACTGGACACAGATCCTTGACTGGACACAAAACCTTGACTGGGCACAGAACCTTGACTGGGACTGGACACAGAACCTTGACTGGGACTGGACACAGAACCTTGACTGAACACAAAACCTTGACTGAACACAAAACCTTGACTGGACACAGAACCTTGACTGAACACAGAACCTTGACTGAACACAAAACCTTGACTGGACACAGAACCTTGACTGGGCACAGAACTTTGACTGGTCACAGAACCTTGACTGGACACAAAACCTTGGCTGAACACAAAACCTTGACTGAACACAAAACCTTGACTGGACTCAGAACCTTGACTGGACTCAGAACCTTGACTGGACACAAAACCTTGACTGAACACAAAACCTTGACTGAACACAAAACCTTGACTGAACACAGAACCTTGACTGGGCACAGAACCTTGACTGAACACAAAACCTTGACTGGACACAGAACCTTGACTGAACACAGAACATTGACTGGACACAGAACGTTGACTGGACACAGAACGTTGACTGGACACAGAACCTTGACTGGGACTGGACACAGAACCTTGACTGGGACTGGACACAGAACCTTGACTGAACACAAAACCTTGACTGAACACAAAACCTTGACTGAACACAACGTTGACTGGACACAAAACCTTGACTGGGCACAGAACCTTGACTGGGACTGGACACAGAACCTTGAATGGGACTGGACACAGTACCTTGGCTGAACACAGAACCTTGACTGAACACAAAACCTTGACTGGACACAGAACCTTGACTGAACACAGAACCTTGACTGGACACAAAACCTTGACTGGGCACAGAACCTTGACTGGGACTGGACACAGAACCTTGACTGGGCACAGAACCTTGACTGGGACTGGACACAGAACCTTGACTGAACACAAAACCTTGACTCTACACAAAACCTTGACTGGACACAGAACCTTGACTGAACACAGAACCTTGACTGAACACAAAACCTTGACTGGACACAGAACCTTGACTGGGCACAGAACCTTGACTGGTCACAGAACCTTGACTGGACACAAAACTTTGGCTGAACACAAAACCTTGACTGAACACAAAACCTTGACTGGACACAGAACCTTGACTGGGCACAGAACCTTGACTGGACACAAAACCTTGACTGAACACAAAACCTTGACTGAACACAAAACCTTGACTGAACACAGAACCTTAACTGGACACAGAACCTTGACTGAACACAAAACCTTGACTCGGACTGGACACAGAACCTTGACTGGACACAGAACCTTGACTGAACACAGAACCTTGACTGAACACAGAACCTTGACTGGGACTGGACACAGAACCTTGACTGAACACAAAACCTTGACTGGACACAGAACCTTGACTGGGACTGGACACAGAACCTTGACTGAACACAGAACCTTGACTGGGACTGGACACAGAACCTTGACTGAACACAAAACCTTGACTGGACACAGAACCTTGACTGGGACTGGACACAGAACCTTGACTGGACACAGAACCTTGACTGGGACTGGACACAGAACCTTGACTGGACTCAGAACCTTGACTGGACTCAGAACCTTGACTGGGACTGGACACAGAACCTTGACTGGGACTGGACACAGAACCTTGACTGGACACAAAACCTTGACTGGACACAGAACCTTGACTGGACACAGAACCTTGACTGAACACAAAACCTTGACTGGACACAGAACCTTGACTGGACACAGAACCTTGACTGGACACAGAACCTTGACTGAACACAAAACCTTGACTGGACACAGAACCTTAACTGGACACAGAACCTTGACTGAACACAGAACCTTGACTGGACACAGAACCTTGACTGGGCACAGAACCTTGACTGGGACTGGACACAGAACCTTGACTGAACACAAAACCTTGACTGAACACAAAACCTTGACTGGACACAGAACCTTGACTGGGCACAGAACCTTGACTGGACACAGAACCTTGACTGGACACAAAACTTTGGCTGAACACAAAACCTTGACTGAACACAAAACCTTGACTGGACACAGAACCTTGACTGGGCACAGAACCTTGACTGGACACAAAACCTTGACTGAACACAAAACCTTGACTGAACACAGAACCTTGACTGGGCACAGAACCTTGACTGAACACAAAACCTTGACTGGGCACAGAACCTTGACTGGGACTGGACACAGAACCTTGACTGAACACAGAACCTTGACTGAACACAAAACCTTGACTGGACACAGAACCTTGACTGGGCACAGAACCTTGACTGGACACAGAACCTTGACTGGACACAAAACTTTGGCTGAACACAAAACCTTGACTGAACACAAAACCTTGACTGGACACAGAACCTTGACTGGGCACAGAACCTTGACTGGACACAAAACCTTGACTGAACACAAAACCTTGACTGAACACAGAACCTTGACTGGGCACAGAACCTTGACTGAACACAGAACCTTGACTCGGACTGGACACAGAACCTTGACTGGACACAGAACCTTGACTGAACACAGAACCTTGACTGAACACAGAACCTTGACTGGGACTGGACACAGAACCTTGACTGAACACAAAACCTTGACTGGACACAGAACCTTGACTGGGACTGGACACAGAACCTTGACTGAACAGAGAACCTTGACTGGGACTGGACACAGAACCTTGACTGAACACAAAACCTTGACTGGACACAGAACCTTGACTGGGACTGGACACAGAACCTTGACTGGACACAGAACCTTGACTGGGACTGGACACAGAACCTTGACTGGACTCAGAACCTTGACTGGACTCAGAACCTTGACTGGGACTGGACACAGAACCTTGACTGGGACTGGACACAGAACCTTGACTGGACACAAAACCTTGACTGGACACAGAACCTTGACTGGACACAGAACCTTGACTGAACACAAAACCTTGACTGGACACAGAACCTTGACTGGACACAGAACCTTGACTGGACACAGAACCTTGACTGAACACAAAACCTTGACTGGACACAGAACCTTAACTGGACACAGAACCTTGACTGAACACAAAACCTTGACTGGACACAGAACCTTGACTGGACACAGAACCTTGAATGAACACAGAACGTTGACTGAACACAGAACGTTGACTGGACACAGAACGTTGACTGGACACAGAAAGTTGACTGGACACAGAACGTTGACTGGACACAGAACGTTGACTGGACACAGAAAGTTGACTGGACACAGAACCTTGACTGAACACAGAATGTTGACTGAACACAAAACCTTGACTGGACACAGAACCTTGAATGAACACAGAACCTTGAATGAACACAGAACCTTGAAGGAACACAGAACCTTGACTGAACACAGAACGTTGACTGGACACAGAACCTTGACTGGGACTGGACACAGAACCTTGACTGGAGACAGAACGTTGACTGGACACAGAACCTTGTCTGGGACTTGACACAGAACCTTGACTGGACACAGAACGTTGACTGAACACAGAACCTTGACTGAACACAGAACCTTGAATGAACACAGAACGTTGACTGGACACAGAACCTTGACTGGACACAAAACCTTGACTGGGCAAGAACCTTGACTGGACACAGAACGTTGACTGGACACAGAACGTTTACTGAACACAGAACCTTGAATGAACACAGAACGTTGACTGGACACAGAACGTTGACTGGAGACAGAACGTTGACTGGACACAGAACGTTGACTGGACACAAAACCTTGACTGGGCACAGAACCTTGACTGGACACAGAACCTTGACTGGGACTGGCCACAGAACCTTGACTGGACACAGAACCTTGACTGAACACAAAACCTTGACTGGGCACAGAACCTTGACTGGACACAGAACCTTGACTGGACAGAGATCCTTGACTGAACACAGAACCTTGACTGGACACAGAACTTTGACTGGGACTGGTCACAGAACCTTGACTGGGACTGATACTCGGAGCCTTGACTTGGACTGGGACTCGGAGAGACAGAATACCCAACTCTGAGTAGCAGCAAACAGCTGAACCTACTCAGCTGGAAAACGAGACGACTAAACCAAACAACAACAGACAACACACTTCTAGACACGGAGCAGCTCATGAAGTGGCATACGGCCGGCAATTACTTAGCTGGACACAAAGAGACAGAATTCCCACTCAGAGTAGTGGCAAACGGCCAGACCTACTCAGCTAGGAACGAGATGACTAAAACAAACAACGACAGACAATTCTTATCGCGGCTCGGAGCAGTGGCAAACAGCCGGCAAAACTCAGCTGGACACAAAACAACAAAGGGAAACGACGATAGTCCATTCGTATCTCGACTCTGGGTAGCACATGAAGTGGCAAATGGCCAACAAAACTCTGCTGGACGGCAGGCTCTCGACTTGACCCAGGAACAGTGGATGGCAAACTCTCAACTTGAGCCAGGAACTGTGAATGGCAGGCTCTCGACTTGACCCAGGAACAGTGGATGGCAAACTCTCAACTTGAGCCAGGAACTGTGAATGGCAGGCTCTCGACTTGACCCAGGAACAGTGGATGGCAAACTCTCAACTTGAGCCAGGAATTGTGAATGGCAGGCTCTCGACTTGACCCAGGAACAGTGGATGGCAAACTCTCAACTTGAGCCAGGAATTGTGAATGGCAGGCTCTCGACTTGAGCCAGGAACTGTGAATGGCAAACTCTCAACTTGAGCCAGGAATTGTGAATGGCAGGCTCTCGACTCATTCTCGGCAACCAGGAACAGTGGATGGCAAACTCTCGACTTGAGCCAGGAACTGTGAATGGCAGGCTCTCGACTCATTCTCGGCAACCAGGAACAGCAGAGCTGCACTGCTGAGGTGACGAGCCAGCAGCAAGTGGACGTAAGCCGACGGCTTTATGCTGACCCGTTTGAATAAGGATCGGGTGCCCTAATCAAGGAGCCCAGTGGAACACGGAGAAAAGGAAATTAACTGAAACAAAGAGTCAATGGACCGGACCATGACAGGTTCTTCACTCTCTCTGCAGTGCTGCTTCCCCATAACTCTACATTGGAACCCCTATCCAGATAACAGGCGAATTACCTCAAAGTCAGTGGACCTACAGTCTTATACTTGTAATTAAGCTGCATAATATTTGTTCCATGGATGTTACTTTAAGTGTATGGCTGAGATTAGCACTTCTCTCAGTTGTGCCATATTTCCACATTGGACTGCATTACAACTTCAATGTGTAATATTTGCCAGTCACAAGTAACTGCAGTTTTAAAAGTCACATATTTATAATGAAGAACAAATCATGCAAGATTGTACATTTAGCTCCATGATGTGTTTATATTTGGTGGAAACAAACTGAAAGAAAAGTCAATCCAATGGGTAGTTTAGTCTAAGAGGAATGGAGGATTAAACTAAAGCATTTCTGGATTTCCTGCACAGAGCTCTGAAGAACAATAAGGAAAATAACTGTTGGCCTTCGGGTGAGGACACTGCAGACTGACTGCTGTCTTTGCAGGCCAGGTGTACAAGTACCCACCTAGAGTCACAATGAGATAAAACGATAAAAATGGCTTGGTGGTCAAATGCGTTCTGTTTTAGCATTATCTCAGTTTCTGACCCATTTTGACTACATCTTACAGAGTTGTAAAATGTGACTTAATTCAATTTATTCTATGTATATTCCCAAAGTTGAATAGGTGCACACCACCCAAGATACAGTAGATTGTTCCCTACTGACGTTCTACGGACTGTTTCCTACGGACTTTTTTTGTTGTCTACCAAGCACCTGGAATCGATTCTTCACGCAGCAAATTATTTGGCCCAGCTACCTATCAAGTAATTCTGCATATTACATTAAAAGTTCCAACTTGGTTTTTAACTAAATATTTTTCTTTGTGATCATTTATCCATCAGCAGAATAAAGGAAAGTGGATACAGTACACACCATCATTTTGGGGTGAATGATGTTCCTCCCTTTTCCACAAAATCTTGGAGCTGTCCAGCCATCTTCCCCTATAATTTCTATTTGAGAGCCATGTCTAGACATTTTGATTCATCTTGTCTTCTCCCTGCCTTTTTCAAAACTTCCTGTTGTCTTGTGCTACAGACTAAACACCCAATTTTCTGAAATAATATCACAAACAACTGTTCTGCAATTTAACGTCTATGAAGTAATTTGAAATACTTGCTTATGATCCCATTTGACAACAGCAGATGCAGGAAGGCATCAATCTTTTGACATTTTTAGTGAAAAATGAGAATTAAAAGTACTTGAGTCAATTTTTCTTGCTTTACCAAATCCACAGTTAAGTAAAGTGAGCGCCTAACTTCTGTCAAAAGTAACTGTTGACAATGCTTTTGACTCCTGTTGATTACTCAATACAAAAACCTTTGTGTAAATTGCACATTGGCAGAAGCCCAAACAAACAGCTATAAAATTATGACAGACTACAATGAAACAATTTTTAAGATAAGTATGTTTGAACAGCACAGATAACAGTTCTGAACTTCTGGCCAATCTTAGAGTTTTACAAGGGATTCAGTGCTGATTAGTGGTAAGTTGTTGTCAACTGGCATATTCCACTGGAAATAAGAAATTGGTCAGACAGCACTTGGAGAATTGTTCTGCATTCCTTATTGAAGAGGAGCTTCACAAGAATGATCCTGGGAATGAAAGGGTTAATGTATGAGTAGTGTTTGAAGGCTCTGGGCCTGTACTTGCTGGTGTTTAGAAGAACGAGGAGGATCTCAATGAAACCTATCGAAAATTGAAAGGCCTAGATAGAGTGAGTGAACGTGGAGAGGATGTTTCGTCTCATAGGGGAGTCTAGGAGCAGAGAGCACAGCCTTAGATTAGAGGGATGTCCTTTAGAACAGAGGTGAAAAGGAATTTCTTTAGCCAGAGAGTAGTGTATCTCTGGAATTCATTGCCTCCGACAGCAGTGGGGGCCAAGTCGTTGGGTATATCCAAAGCGAGGTTGGTAGGTTCTTGATTAGTAAGGCTATGGGGAGAAGGAAAGAGAAGGGAGTCAGGAATAATAAATCAGCCATGATGTAATAGCAGAGCAGACTTGATGGGCCAAATGGCCTAATACTGCTTCAATGTATCATGGTCTGAAATGAATGAGGTTTGTCAAGTAAAGACTGTTGGGTACCAATTAAAATCAAACCAAGGCTCTTTGAATCACAATGACTGAAAAACCACTGTATTCAGTGACAGCAATGAAATATTATTAAAATTAATATTACTTGTAATTCTGAAAGAAGCCATTTTTGACAATTGTTAGCATATCCAGGTGGTTTGTTTTGCTCAGTGAATTTAAACTATACTTTTTTTTATGATACTATGGAAATAAAAGTAAATCAGAGAAATTTATCAGGGTCTATCACCTTTAAGTTTGACATTTGGATCTTGTCTTCCATTCTGTAGCCTTCAAAGACACTAGTGGGTCACTTGCTGCAAGTCTCTGCAAAAGGGTCCTAAAAGCCCATACACGAAGTTGGAAACTGTGCCCAATTGCCTTCCTCCTTGATGTTGTATCCCTGGACCTGGGGAAGTGCTTGGTATGCTGTGGTGTTTTCCCTGTAACTCCAGAAATGAACAAGTCAAATCACAACTGGTTGCTGTACATAGAGAGCAGAGAATAGTTGTTTATTCAGGCACAGTTAGAATTTGATTGGCTTCTCTCAAGAGAATAAAATGACATTTTCGTCTGAAAGATCTACAGATTCCTAACCAATATGTTACTCAGAGTAACACATTGAACTGATAGATTTACATTAAGCATGTAATCCTGCTTTACAGTAACTAATTTCCAGTGCGTTATGTAGTAAGCTAAATGGCCCAGAAGTTGTTCTGCACCATGGTGATGTGCTCAGTGGTTGCAGAAATGGCAAGCTAATGCCTACCTTGGTTATTGCAGATTTCAATGGCATCTGAAGCCTTGAGCTTGGGTACTGTAGCTGTCAGCGATCAAAGCAAGATTCTGAGTCTGAGGGTTGGATTTGGGCAGGGGAAGAGGAGAGGTGACAGCCTGAATGGGGGAATAAATGTTGGGTGTGCGCGAAAAACATCCAGGAATCAAGGGGATCAAGGATCTGAAAGCAAGACTGGAATTAGGGGAGATTCTGCAGCAACTGGTTAGAGTGGGGATCAAGGCCTCCATCTTGGTCCTTGGCTGGTTGGTGGGAGAGAGGGAGGTCATGGACCTTGACCAGTCAGGATGGGTTCAAGAGATGGGATAGAATGGGTGGTCCGGAGTGATATCAATGGGACAAACCAAGATTAGTATATTGTTAGTCAGATTAGAATGGAAAGATAGGAGTTGGGGAGGGGTGTAAGGACAGTGGTTGGTGCAATATTCATCAGTAGCTCTGAAGGTTTGAAGACAAGCATCCGACTTACCTTAGTATGTCCCAATCCAGTGACCGCTCTGAGGGTATGATTGCTCTGGGAGTACCCTTTTATGATCACTCCCGGGCAAAATTGTTCTAATTCCCAAATTTATGTTCCAAAAACCAAACCATACTAGAATGATGTGAAAATATGTCAGGTGTGGAAGGGTGAATTGTACTTCAAAGTGGGTGGTCACGAATTCTCAGTGGTGAGATTCAACCCTGAAATAGGGATAACCACATTCTATTCTGAAAAAGTAAATTTCATACTTGGATGCTTACTCAGAAAAGCTGGTTCCCGACTTGTAGGAACAGGAGTTTTCCCACTGACATGCTCACAAAGAGCTATCTTCAGATTGTCAGACACATGGCAGCTGCATCCCAGTTTCTTGGAGGTGAAGCTGACAAATTTTGGCTTGCAGAGAAGGGAAAGCTGGTGCTATATTGGTAAATAAGTGCTTATCATGTACATAAATCAAGTACCAAATCATACCCTTTTCTTTCCAGTCCTGATGATGGTAGGTCTTGCCCCAAAATGCCGAATGCTTGTTTCCCCTTCTTAGATGCTAACTGACTTGCTGCATTCCTCCAGCCCAGTGTGTGTGTGTTGCTCAAGTACCACATGTCTGCAATAGGCTCTCACCCAGAAACAGCAAAAATTCGATGCTGTCTGACTTCTCAAGTCGTAACCCAGGAATGGCTACTCTCATCTCTTTGGAAAAAGCGGGCAGATCTTTCCACATTCTGTAGAGCTGGGAGGTGGGCGATTACATCTCTTGGCCTCAGAGCACTATCTTAACCCATCTCTAGAGGAGGCAAGTGACCCAAATTGGTGGTACAGTGAGCAGTCTCTGGAGCTGTAAAAGGGATGGTAGCCCACTGTACAATTTACAAGGCCGATGACCCGCTTCCTGCTGAGTTTCAATCCTGCAATCTGTGTGCATCCTGAGGGTGCACCGTAACTTATAATTGCAATAAGAGGTCATGTTGAATTCTTGGGCAATGTTTCTTTACATCAGAATTAGAATCATGTTTAATATGTTACTATGTGGCAGTGGTACATTGCAATATCTAATAATAAAAACTGTAAATTACAGTAAGTATATATATATATATATACACACACCTTTTTACTGTAATATATATAAAATAAGTTAAAAGATTTTAAAAAAGTAGTGAGATAATGTTCATGGATTCAATATCCACTCAGTAATTGGATCGCAAAGGGGAAGAAGCTATTCTTCAAACATTAAGTGTGTGCTTTCAGGCTCCTGTACCTCCTCCCTGATGCTGGTAGTGAGCAGAGTGCCTGTCCTGGGTGATGTGGGTCCTTAATGATGGACGCCGCCCTTTTGCGGCATTGTACTTTTGAAGATATCATTAATGCTGGGAAGCAAGTGCCTAAGGTGGAGCTGACTGAGTTTACAATTTACTGCAGCTTATTTCAACCCTCTGCAGTAGACCACCTCCCCCCCCCCCCCATACCAGATGGTGGTGCAGCCAGTTAAAATGTTCTCCATGGTATATCTGTAGAAATTTGAGAGTCTTTAGTGACATACTAAGTCTCCTCAAACTCCTAATGAAAGCTGTCATGCTTTCTTTGCAATTACATCAATATGCGGGGCCCAGGATAGATCCTCAAGGATACTGACAGCCAGAAATTTGAGTTTGCTCACCCTTTCCATTTCTGATCCCTCAATGAGGACTGGTGTCCTCGTCTTACCCTTTCTGAAGTCCACGTTCAATTCTTTGGTCTCACTGACATTGAGCGCAAGGTTGTTGCTGCGGCACCACTCAACCAGCTGATCTATCTCACTCCTGTACACGTCCTTGTCACCATCTGAAACTCTGTCAACAATAGTTGTGTCATCAGCAGATTTATAGATGGTGTTTATGCTGTGCCGAGCCACATAGTCATGGGTGTAGAGACAGTAGAGCAGTGGGCTAAGCATACACATCCTTGAGGTGTACCAGCGTTGATGGTCAGCCAGGTTGAAATGTTATTTCCAATCTGCTCATACTATGGTCTTCCGGTGAGGAATTTGACGACCCAGTTGCAGAGGGAGGTACGGAGGCCTAGGTTTTGGAGCTTTCTGATCAGAACTGTAGGGATGATTGTGTTAAACACTGAGGTGTAATCAATAGATAGTAGCCTGACATAAGTAATCGTATTGTGCAGGTGATCCAAAAACCACCTATCTTAAAGGCTTAGACAAAATCTCACATCTAAGCTGGAAAGCATTTCTTATTGATATCAGCTACAGTAAATTTGCTGTTGCAATTTGAGTGTGGTTGTTCTCAAGCCAACTGTACGTATTGAAGAGAGTTCTGAGGAGCAATGGTAAATTTTTTCTCCTAATGGTCTACTTGCCTTTCATGAATTTGCTTTTGAGTAGCATATTCTAACCTATCTTGATGACCCAATTTTTGAAAATTTGACTGGGTGGGTTGACATTAGTGGGAGTGATGGTATGTCATTGACCTGCAGGTTAAATTCTATTGTTGGACTGGTAGTTAAAGTGCTCTTGATCAATTTAAAGTTTGACTTCTTGACAATTATTATTGCAGCACAACTCTGCTGCATTTCGAAATATGTTAGAAGAGCTACTTAACTGCCTATAATTTTGGCCATTAGTCTCTGTGGTATCCTGTGAAGTGCTGAGAATGATTCACATTTGTACCACCTATTCATGCCCTGTTAATTACAGATACAGTAATCATTAAATATAAATGCTATTTCAGCACCATTCCTGTAATTTATGGATTTTTATTCATCTTTCCCCCATCTTCAGTTTTCCACTTATACCTTTAATGAAATACTGTAAGTTTCCTGGTATTCACAACAGGAATTAGCAACTTCAGTGGACCGAGAAGTGGCGGTGCATTTACAGACTAGTTGCAAAACTTGAAAGATTAGAACTCATTTTTATTTTGACACTTAAACCTCCAAAATTTGTCTGCATATTAGTGAAACAAATTAACTGACGGATGTCAGATTGAACAAGTTGTCTAGTGAACAGTTTTAGGAAGTGTGTAGAAAATGACATCAATCACGGTGTGTGTGTTACTATCTTGGAGATCAGTGTTCCAAAGAATGCTCTGTCCCTTCCCTGCCACATCCCATTAACTTCACTCAGCTGAACACAGGGAGAACCTATAACTGGCACTGCTAATGGGTTAGCTGTAGACTTTCTACTGGTTACTGTTGCAGCTTCACAAATTCTCATTGCTTTCTATAATTGTTAATGTCTTTGAAAAGTGTTTTGGCTGGTGCAAAAGGGTAATGTGGCATAGCAGCTGAAAGTCCAAAGGCCTGGATTAATAACCTTGAATTCAAATCTCTCCACAGCAGGTTGGGAGAAGTCTGGAAGATACTTCCTGAATTAAGCAAGAGCACTGAAATACAGCACGTATGACTGTACCATAGCACACAGAACAGGAATGGAGAAATACTTCCTAGAATCACAAGAACACATTACGTTTGCTGACCACAGAAGGGGTGCAATAGCAAACTGATAAAAAGTACACTTTATATCAATGTCAAGAAATAAAAAGGAAATAAAAGGATAGATGCGTTTCCACTGCACTTTTCATCATCTTTGGATGCTTCAGAGTGCTTTACAGCCGCTGAAATACTTCTAAATTGCAGTCATTGTTGTTACATTAGAAGGGCAGCAGACAATCTGGCCAGGCAAACTCAAAAACAGCAAAGAGAAAGTGACCAGATGATCTGTTGTCGTGACATTTATTGAGTGATACATATTGGCCAAGAGCGAATAAATCAATAGCAGCAAAATGAGCTGATTTTGTTCTTTCTACTCTATTCCTTTTTTCCATATGGGTCCTAATTTGGGTGTCATGCTAGTGTAGCTGTGACAGCATCACCTTAACCACTCGGGGTGTCAGAGTTCAGAGTTCAATTCCACTCGGAGTGTCAGAGTTCGGATTCAGTTCCACTCGGAGTGTCAGAGTTCGGAGTTCAGTTCCAATGTCACTTGTAAGGAGTCTGTACGTCCTCCTCAGGGAATGCATGGGTTTCCTCTGGGTGCTCCAGTTTCCTCCCACAGTCCAAAGATGTACCAGTTAGTAAGTTAATTGGTCATTGTAAATTCTCCCCTGAGTAGGCGAGGGTTAAATTGGGCGGTGTGGCTCCAAAGGACAGAAAGTCCTATTCCATGCTATATCCCAATAAATAAATAAATAAATAATCCACGCACAGTTTTCATCATAAATTGTCCTGGAATACTCGAAACATTGAATAATGTTGTGTGGATGTAAAACAGATGCATACCTGGTGATGTCAATCCTCCAGCAATGCTCATGTGATGCTTTGCTTAACCATGTTATATGCCTAAATGCATTTATCTTAGTGCAAGCATCTAACTCCCCCGTGCACTACCTAAAGAGATCATTTATTTCCTTGTTCATTCTCAGGACACAGATTTCACTGATGCAGATTCAGTGAGACTTTGCAAGAGTTCAAGGAGAATTTATTTCATTTTACTGACTGTGCTGAAGTAAAGTTTCCTCCACAGCATATCTTCATTCCGCTCCCACCCCCAAACCTGGTGTGACCATAAAACATCAGAGCAGAATTAGACCATTCCGTCCATCAAGTCTGCTCTGCCATTCCATCCTGGCTGATTTATTAATCCTCTCAACCCTTTTGTCCTACTTTCTGCCCGTAAACATTTACACCCTGATTAACTAATAACCTAGCAACCTCTGCTTTAAATATATAGAGTCATAGAGCCATAGAATAGTACATCGCAGAAACAGGCCCTTTGGCCCATCTAATCCATGCCAAGCTATTTAAACTGCCTTTTCCCATCAACCTGCACAGGGAGCACAGCCCTCCATTCCCGCACCATCCATGTACCTATCCAAACTTCTCTTAAACGTTGAAACTGAGCTCACATGCACCTCTTGCACTGACAACTCGCTCCACACTCTCACAACCCAATATCCAATGACTTCACCTACAAAGCCTTCTTTGTCTTTGAATTCCACAGACTTACCACCCTCTGGATAAAGAAATTCCACCTCATATTTGTTCTAAAAGGACATTCCTCTATTCTCAGGCTATACCCTTTAGTCCGAGACTCATCCACTATAGAAAACATTCTCTCCACATCCACTCTATCTAGGCCTTTCAATATTTGTTAAGTTTCAGTGAGATTCCACCCCCCATTCTTCTAAACTCTAGAGAATACAGGCAGAGAACCATCAAACACTCTTCATATGGTAACCCTTTAATTCCCTTAATCATTCTTGTAAACCTCCTCTGCACACCTCCATTGCCAGCATATCTTTTCTTAGATAAGGGGGCCAAAACTGCTCACAACATTCAAAGTGTGAACTGACCAGTGCCTTATAAGTTTCAGCATTTCATACTTGCTCTTATACTCTAGTCCTCTCAAAATGAATGCTAATGTTGCATCTGCCTTCCTTACCATTGATTCAACCTACAAGTTACCCTTTAGGGAATCCTGCACAAGGACTCCCAAATCCCTTTGAACCTCGGATTTTTAAATTTTCTCCCTACACCTTTATTCCTTCTACTAAAATGCATGACAACACACTTTCCTACACTATATTTTGAAGGCTGGAGGAGCCTATACTGTGCCATATCACAATAGTAAGTAAATAAATAGATCTGCTACTTCTTTGACAATTCTTCCAAGCTAGCTAAGTCTCCTTCTGCAAACTCCCTGCTTCTTTAACTTTATCTGTCCCTCCACCTATCTCCGTATCATCCACAAACTTGGCCACAAAGCTATCAATTCCATCATCCAATCATTGACATGTAATGTGAAAATAAGCGGTCCTAATTCCGACCCCTGAGGAACATCACTAGTCACCAGCAGCCAACTAGAAAAGGCCCCCTTTTTCCCACTCTTTCTCTCCTGTCTGTCAGTGAACCTTCTATCTATACTAGTATCTTTCTTGTAACACCATGGGCTCTTATCTTGATAAGCAGCCTCATGTGGGGCACCTTGTCAAAGGCATTCCAAAATCCAAGTAAACTACATCCACTGACTCTCCATTGTTTATCCTGCCTGATATTTCCTCAAAGAATTCCAACAGATTTGTCAGGTAAAATTTCCCTGAAGGAAACCATGCTGACTTTGCCTTATTTTATCATGTGCTTCCAAGTACTCTAAAACATCATCCTTAATAATTGACTTCAACATCTTCACAAACACTAAAGTCAGGCTAACTGGCTTATCATTTCCTTTTTTCTGCATCCCTCCCTTTTTAAAGTATGGACTGACATTTGCAATTTTCCAGTCTTCTGGAACCATTCCAGAATCTAGTGATACTCAAAGTTCAAAGTAAATTTGTTATCAAATTGCATACGAGGGGTGATTGATAAGTTCCTGGCCTAAGGTAGAAGGAGTCAGTTTTAGAAAATCTAGCACATTTATTTTTCAACATAGTCCGCTCCTACATTGACACACTTAGTCCAGTGGTCGTGGAGCATACGGATCTTGGACCTCCAGAAAGTGTCCACAGCAGGGGTGATTGATAAGTTTGTGGCCCGAGGTAGAAGGAGATGAGTTATTAACTTCAAACTTTCTGCATAATCACTCAGAGTTGAACTGCATGTGCATGTAATGAGAGCTGTATAACTCATCTCCTTCTGCCTTAGGCCACAAACTTATCAATCACTCCTGCTGTGGAGGCTTTCTGGAGATCCAAGATCCATATGCTCCACGACCACTGGTGTGACTAAGTGTGTAAATGTAGGAGGGAACTATGTTGAAAAATAAATGTGCTAGGTTTTCTAAAATTGACTCCTTCCACCTTAGGCCACAAACTTATCAATCACCCCTCGTATATGTCACCATATGAACCCTGAGCTTCATTTTCTTGCAGGCATTAGGGAAACACAATGGAATCAAAGAAAGACCACTCCCAAACAATGTGCAAAAGGCAAAAAAACTGTGCCAACACAAAAAGGGAAAAAATAATCATAACAATAAATAAATAAGCAATAAATATTGAGAACATGAAATGAAGTGAGTCCATAGGTTGTGGGGACAGTTCATTGATGGGGTGAGTGAAGTTGAGTGATTCTTCAATGATCATTAATAATGCCTTCACAATCTCTTCAGCTCCCTCCCTGGGATGTAATCTACCTGGTTCAGGTGATTTATCTAACTTCAGACCATTTGGGTCATAACCACTGTGCGTTTGGCAGTGAAGGTCACAGTAGCCCTGAACCTATTACCTCTCACCCCCTCCCATCTCCCCAGGTCATTGCAGATGGAGGCAGTACATGTAAATCTCACGCCTAGGTTCTAGCACTATGTTGCATTTGTGACCTGGTAGAAGCGCTCTATTCAAGGCAAGTTGAATCCATCTCCTGTTCCTCAGGTACAGTACTTCACAGATAATCAGACTCCTTAATGTTCAGGGGGCCATCAACTGCATGTGTGGCTTGTGAGTGGATATGTGAACCTAAACTGTTCATCAGTTCATAGAATGTTAGTTCATCAGTTATTGCAATTTATAGTCATTTTTATGCTTTGCATGCACTGTCCTGCTGCCACAAACCAACACATTTCATGATGTATTAGTGACAAGAAAACTGATTCTGAACCTACAAATACTGTAAATGAATGGGATTATGCTGAGGTGCCAATTATGAAGTGCATCAGCTCCATGGCTCTGTAAGTAGTGGAATATCTCTGGAATTAAATTGTGCCCAAAGAACAGAACGATTAGATGTGCCTGAATCTGACCTTTAGTGTTTGCTGCTGATGGCGTACAGGTCTTGAACAAGTTGGTGCCCCTAATTCAGAGAGCTAGAATCTCTCTCTTGAGCATAATCTACCCATTAGCCTATTACAGTCACGCCCCAAGATACACAATGACTTCCAGCAGTGAGCATTGCCACTTTATAAGTGCAGACAAGGTTTCAATCTGTTTCAGCTGCTGCATTGCCTTGGTGAAATAACTGTCTACTTCTGCGCACTAATGGGAAAAGTAGTTTGATTGGCGGTGGTTAAATGCTATAATTATTTCATGTGGGGGAGGGGGAAGCACATACATTTTGTATGAGACCAGCACAAATCATGGGGCTTGCTCCATGCCATTTTGGTGTATCTTTTCTGAAGCAAATAGATTTCAGGGCCTCACAATTCCCTGTGTTCTTTATCTTTTCTATTTAAGCCTTTACTACTTGTATTGAGCCTGGCTTTACAGCTTTTATTTTAGAGAAAAAAGAGCCTTCATTATTAATAGTACAGTACTCATTTAAAATAAGCCAACACTGACATCTGATGTACTTTGATGGATTTTCTGGTGCGTTTTGAATGGCTCTGAGGCAATTATTTACTCAAGTACTTGGTAATAATAGCCCTCTAAATGGAATGGCTTTCATTAGCTCTTTTCTGAAATAGAGGGCAGGATGCCTTAGGAAATGGGAGGATCTTGGCTCCTGATAAGAACTTGACTTCTGTCAGCTTGCTGTTGACTCAGACTTTATTTACACTGGTGCCAGTTATTTTAGGGAAATCCATGTCTGTTCCCCATCCCCCTCTCCCCATCTACAACTGTGACACTTCCTACAGAATAAAAAGCTTCCAAATATTTGAACATTTATGTTGAATTAATGCAAGTCATCTATTGTACCTCCCAGGCCTTAGACGAGTAACACCTGCAGGCAGTTCCTGAGCCAGAGGACTGACATGAATCATTTCCTCAGCCAAGTAAATAAGTAGAGTGTCCTAATCATACCTCTGTGGCCAATTCAGCCTCCGGGGGAAACCAGCTTCAGGTGCTTACCTCGCAAGTAATGGCAAGCTGCAGGTTTGGGAAGAAGAGAACTGGTGATAATGACACCTGCTGTGTCTGGGAAACACACCTGCTCTTTGTACCCTTAACAGTCAGATTTGAAATTTAGCTTGAATTGGTGGATAAGGGAGCATTGAAGACTTCAGAACATAACTGCTGACCGATTTGTCAAATTGATCCTTCAAAAGGGACTGTTCCGGTTTAATTTACATGTTTCGGTGACCTGGCATTTGTTTTCGCCAACTACCTAGAAATTTGTTAAAAAAAGCTTCAGACTTGACGAGCAACTAACGACTGAGTTCCTTCAATAAAACTTCAGCAAATAATGGTGGGCGTGCTGACTAACAGTACCCACGATCTCTGAGCTAGAAATTTGATCCCAAAACAAAAAAATAATGCTGAGCTGTTGAAGATTGGGTTGGTCCACGTCTACTGTAGCACCTGCTAGGATATTCACCTCTTCAGTTCTGAGTGTGATTTCTCTTCTATCAAGCGAACCGTGTCGAAAATATGACACATGTACATGTGCGCCTAACAATTGATTGGTCGACAGATCGATAGTGGTCTTCTATGTATGGACATTTGTCTTTGCCAAACTTTTGCTTCCCTCTAACAGGAAGGAACATACTAGCCCTGCACTCTCCCTATCTCATTTGCCAGATTCTCTTTACCTGTTAATCTTTCTCAATCAAATGCCATCAAAATTAGCCTTGCCAACTTATGGACCAGTCCTATCTTTTCCCATAACTATTTAAAAGCTATGAAATTATCGTCACTGCTCCCTCAGTGCCCACCTCCTATCCCACACAGACATTTCAAGCCACCCTCCCAGCTTCATTTTTCAAGAGGAAGTCCAATATTACTCCAGATATATGTTGCTTGCGGACCTTTACAAAGGCACTTTGCAAATTCTTCAGCAGTGTGGCAGTCCCAGTCAGTGCATTAGCAAAGTTAAAATTACTTACTATTAAAATCCTGTTTGCAACCTCCCATCATATTTGCTCATCTAATTCCCACTGACTATTGAGGAGTCTTGGAGTTCAATCCCATTATTTTTAAGTTCTCTCCATAAAGGCTCAGTGGATGATTTCTTAGGATATCCTCTCCAAGCACTACTAAGAATTTCTCCTGAATCAAAAATGCAAATCACGCCTCTCTTGCCTCCATCTCTATCATGGGTGCACCATCTATATCTCTTTGAACATCTAGCTGCAGTCTTCCTCATTCTTGGAACAAGGGAAATTATTGGGTGTTGGTTAGTAGCCTGCACTTGATAAAAAAAGATGAATACAGTTTTCCTTGGAAAAGGTTATTAACAGAGGGATCAGCAGCAACAGTAGTAGATGTTGCAGCTATTTAGTGTTAATTGTTAAACATTATGCTTGTTTTGGCTTTCTCTGAACTGATTATTCCAACAGTCTTCTGAGCAGCTTCCTACATCCTGCGAACATGAAATGAGCCAAAATTCAGCAGCATGTGAACTAACTTTCACCAAGGCCCATTCATCCATTGCTTTCAGACCCTCAGTGGCTTCTGTTTGCATGTACTCCATTTTTACAAATTTTCCCAGTCGGGCCAGTTAGCCCCCCTCTATGTTGATCACTCAACGAATGGCCACCTTGCCTTTGCCTGTCTGGAACTGAAACTTTGGAATACCATCCAAAACTCATCCAAACCTCTTCAAAGTAGAAATCGAGCTCACATGCACCACCCGTGCTGGAAGCTCAATCCACACTGAGACGACCCTGAGTGAAGAAGTTTTCCCTCATGTTCCCCTTAACGTTTACACATTTCACCCTTAACCCATGATCTCTAGTTACAGTCCCACCCAACCTCAGAGGAAAAAACCTGCTTGCATTACCCTGTCTATACCCCTCATAATTTGGTATACCACTATCAAATCTCCTCCACCACTCTCACCTACCTTGATCTCTTGAAGGACATCCCCGTGAAGCAACCATGATGTAGCATCCAGACTCCAGGCTCTGCTGCAGAAGCAGCTAACCAGCCCGGGCGTTGCACGGGCAGTTCCACAATAGCTCTGCATATTGACGTTCAAAGAGACCTCCAGGGTGTCACCACAGTCAAAGAGTGGTGGAGACTGCAGCAATGGGGGTGACAGTGGAGCAGGTGAAGGTTGAATTAGACCCAAGCCAATTGCAAGGAGCAGAGGTAGGAGTAGACCTGGGGGAACTTGAATCCTTGACTTAGTCTGAGGAGCAGTGGAAAAAGATGTGGGACAGACAGTTAGTGATCAGTTGATGATTATTATAGCTTTTATTGTCCCTCTCTAAAAATTATGTGCTGGGAATTACTAGAACATAGAAAACCTACAGCACAATACAGGCCTTTAGGCCCACAAAGTTGTGCTGAACATGTCCCTACCTTAGAAATTACTAGGCTTACCTATAGCCCTCTATTTTACTAAGCTCCATGTAACTATCTAAAAGTATCTTAAAAGACCCTATTGTATCCACCTCCACCGCCATTGCTGGCAGCCCATTCCACGCTCCCACCACTCTCTGAGTAAAAAACTTACCCCTGGCATCTCCTCTGCACCTACTCCCCAGCACCTTAAACCTGTGTCCTCTTGTGGCAACTATTTCAGCCCTGGGTAAAAAGCCTCTGACTATCCACATGATCAATGCCTCTCATCATCTTATACACCTCTATCAGGTCACCTCTCATCCTCCATTGCTCCAAGGAGAAAAGGCCGAGTTCACTCAACCTATTCTCATAAGGCATTCTCATAAGTGGTTGTTCTTTTATTGAATTAAAGATCTAATTAATAAAATTAAATTAATGATCAGCTATACAAACAAAATGTTGGAGGAACTCAGCATTTTAGGACAGAGCACAAAAGCAGCATCTCCATGTCAAACAAGAGAAAATCTGCAGATGCTGAAAATCCGAGCAACACACACAAAATGCTGGAGGAACTCAGCAGGTCAGACAGCATCGATGGAAAAGAGTACAATCGACGTTTCAGTTCTGCCCAACTCCCTTCTCTCTTTTACCGTTCACTCTGGTTTTCCTCTCACCCCTGCCTTGCTCGGAACCTTCACTCTATCCAACACAAAAGGCAAGATACTCTGTTGGCTACACATTTCAATTTGACTTCCCAGATGGGCAGGTCCACTGGTGTCATCAGGAAAGACTTAAAATGGCCTGGTAGAGACAGGAGAATTTGAGAGTTTAAGAGGGAAAACAAAGCTGTAATGGAAGGCACAGGATCAGTAAGCAGTTCGAGAAGATGTGTAGAAATGAATGCAAGATAAACGATAATGAAGACAGTGTTACTTACTAGTATTCACAGTGAAATACAGAATCAGCAAATGCAGTATAGACCTGTCAAAGGTCAGAAGAAGACAAATATGCAGACAAATGTCTGAAAAATACAAAAACAACTGGGGGCGTAAAAGAAAGAGATTTCAACTATTTGAAAATTGATTCAGTCTTGGAGAATGAACGAGAGGCCGATGTTAAACTGTCTTTAAAGAGAGTGAACCCTCACAGGGCGGAAGGTCCCGATGGAGTACCTGGTAAGGCTCTGAAAACCTGTGCCAACCAACTAGCGGGAGTATTCAAGGACATTTTCAACCTCTCACTGCTATGGGCAGAAGTTCCCACTTGCTTCAAAAAGGCAACAATCATATCAGTGCCTAAGAAGAATAAAGTGAGCTGCCTTAATAACTAGCACCTGGTAGCACTCACATCGACAGTGATGAAATGCTTTGAGAGGTTGGTTATGACTAGACTGAACTCCTGCTTCAGCAAGGACCTGAACCCATTGCAATTTGCCTATCGCCACAATAGGTCAATGGCAGATGCAATCTCAATGGCTCTCCACGTGGCTTTAGACCACCTAGACATCACAAACACCTACCTCAGGATGCCGTTCACTGACTATAGCTCAGCATTTAATACCATCATTCCCACAATCCTGATTGAGAAGTTGCAGAACGTGGGTCTCTGTACCTCCCTCTGCAATTGGATCCTCGACTTCCTAATTAGAAGACCACAATCTTTGTGGATTGGTGATAACATCTCCTTCTCTCTGACGATCAACACTGACGCACCTCAGGGGTGTGCGCTTAGCCCACTGCTCTACTCTCTGAATATACATGACTGTGTGGCTAGGCATAGCTCAAGTACCATCTATAAATTTGCTGATGATACAACCATTGTTGGTAGAATCTCAGGTGGTGACGAGAGGGCGTACAGGAGTGAGATATGCCAACTAGTGGAGTGGTGCTGCAGCAACAACCTGGCACTCAATGTCAGTAAGATGAAAAAGCTGATTGTGGACTTCAGGAAGGGTAAGACAAAGGAACACATACCAATCCTGGTAGAGGGATCAGAAGTGGAGAGAGTGAGCAACTTCAAGTTCCTGGGTGTCAAGATCTCTGAGGATCTAACCTGGTCCCAACATATCGATGTAGTTATAAAGAAGGCAAGACAGTGGCTATACTTCATTAGGAGTTTGAAGAGATTTGGCATGTCAACAAATACACTCAAAAACTTCTATAGTTGTACTGTGGAGAGCATTCTGATAGGCTGTATCGCTGTCTGGTATGGAGGGGCTACTGCACAGGACCGAAAGAAGCTGCAGAAGGTTGTAAATCTAGTCAGCTCCATCTTTGGCACTAGCCTACAATGTACCCAGGACATCTTTAGGGAGCAGAGTCTCAGAAAGGCAGCATCCATTATTAAGGACCTCCAGCACCCAGGGCATGACTTTTTCTCACTGTTACCATCAGGTAGGAGGTACAGAAGCCTGAAGGCACACACTCAGTGATTCAGGAACAGCTTCTTTCCCTCTGTCATCCGATTCCTAAATGGACATTGAAGCTTTGGACACTACCTCACTTTTTTAATATTCAGTATTTCTGTTTTTGCACATTCTTTTAAATCTATTCAATATACACAATTGATTTACTTGTTTATTTATTATTGTTTTATTTTATTTATTATTATTTTTTCTCTCTCTCTCTCTGCTCGATTATGTATTGTGTTGAACTGCTGCTAAGTTAAAAAATTTCACGTCACATGCCGGTGATAATAAACCTGATTCTGATTCTGATTCTGATTCTGATTCTAAGGAGAATCTGCGAATCTGCGAAATTATTTTGGTCAAAGTGGTCATATTTGCATAGCAATGGAGAAAGACAAAGACAGAACAAAAGTAAAAATGTAAACTGTGCAAACGTGAAGGATGGAGCATGCGCAAACGGGAGCAACAAGAACTACAAAGCCCAGCTACCACTGCAACTGAAAGTGATAGCGAATCAGAGGGAGAGTCAGATCTCCCGGAAAGATCAGATGAAGAGGGAATTAAAAGTCCTTCTAGAAATATAGAAAAGACTTTGAGGCAAATAATGCGTAAATTAGACACACTAAAAGTAATTAAAAATAATCAAAAAATACTCGAAAAAAAAAGACCAATATGGAGATTATGCTTGATAAAATGACAAAGAGACAGGAAAAAATGGAAAAAAGAATTACAGACTTGGAAACTACAACGGAGGACATGGTTGAAAGAATGGACAAAATGGAAAAGGAAAATACTGCTTGGACATCAGAAAGAAAACAATTTATGGAAAAAATTGATACGCTTGAAAATTTCAGTAGACGAAATAATATTAAAATTGTTGGACTTAAAGAAGATATAGAAGGGGAAGATCCAATAAATTTTTTTCAAAAATGGATCCCTGAAAAATTGGAAATGGAAGGAGAAACTCCAATTGAGATCGAAAGGGCTCATAGATCCTTAAGGTCAAGACCTCGAGCTGATCAAAACCCACGATCAATTTTGATAAAATGCTTACGATACCAAGACAAAGAAAAGATCCTGAAGGCTGCTGCCCAAAGTGCCAAAAATAGAAACGGGCCACTGATGATAGCAGGGAAACCAGTTCTTTTTTATCCGGATATAAGTTACAACCTGTTGAAGAGAAAGAAGGAATTTAACCCAGTGAAAAAAGCCTTATGGGAAAAGGGTTATAAATTTACAATGCGTCATCCAGCAACATTGATAATTTTTTTGGAGGAGGGAAAAATTTTTTTTTCCGATTATCGAAAAGCGGAGGAGTTTGTACAAGAACTTCCATCTATTCGCTAATTACACATAGAGGCTTCCAAACGTAATGGATTAAAGATGAAGATAGACCCAACGAAGAGAAGTGATGGACATTTATGGATATTATAGAAGAGAAAAGCAAAATTTTAGAAATACTAAATGAGAATAGTATTTTTTTTTCTCTTCTTATACATATACTTTTTTATGTTGCGGGGGGGCTGGGGAGCTTTGGATCGGTTACTGCGGGATTCACGTGTGTAATCATGGCGGTTGCCATGACCCGTACAGCAGAGGGGGGTAATGTTGTGTTTTTTTTCCCACAACATTAGTAGGGGGGTATTTTGTTTTTTTCTTTATATTTTAATTTTCTTCTATCTTTTTGCCTGGATGATTGGTGGGGACACACATAGCAACATGAAGATTTTTATAAGGATTTCCCAGGATGCCACGGAAGTTGAAGGATTAGGTATTATTATAGATTGGAGTAATATAATAAAAAAAATAAAGACTTATATACTAAAGTTATTACAAACTCCATGGAGCATGTGGGGATCTTCCAATATCCAGGCATTCCTTTTTTTTCTTTCTTATTTTTTTAATAGGGATGTTAGGGGGGAGGGGTGAAGGGGAGGGGGGCTGGGTAACAGATTTTTTTTCATACACATTTATTCTGTAACTATTTGAAAACAATAAAAAAAAGTTTTAAAAAAAAGAAGTAAAAATGTGGAACTGTACAGCACAGGTAAGGCCTTTTAGTCCACTATTTCTGCAATATCGAAACTAATCCTATGTTCCTGCAGATAATCTGCATACTTCCATTCCCTTCCTGCTGATGTGTCTGTCTAAATGCCACTTCTACCTTGTTCTCAAATATGCTATTCCTGGCAGCATGTCCCTGGCATCCTCCACTCTGTGTAAAAATCTCTTTTGAACTTTCTTCTTCTCACATTCAACCTAGTCCATCTTGTATTTGACATTTCTACCCAAGGACAAAGAGTCTGACTATGCATCTTTCCTATGGCTCTCATAACTTTATATAACTCTAACAGGTTATCCCTCCATCTCCAAAGCTCCTGAGAAAACAATCCAAGTTTGTCCAACCTCTCCTGATAGCTAAAACTCTCTAACCAAGGCAGCATCCTGGTAAATCTCTTCTGCACTCTCTCCAAAGCCTCCACATTCTTCCTATAGTATGGCAAACAGAACTGCACATGATACTTCAAATGTGGTCTAACCAAAATTATCTGAAATTGCCACATAACCCTTTATGCTCAATGCCCCAAACAATAAAGGCTACCACACTGTATGCCTTCATTACCGCCCTATCACCTTGTGCTACCACTTTAAAGGAGCTATAGACTTGCAATGTAAGATCTCTCTGTATATTTTTCCTAAGAGTCCTGCCATTCAATGTACATTTTCCCCTAAGATTCGACCTTGCAAAATGCATCTCCTCACAACTGCCTAGTCTGCTACTTCTCCCTCCAAATTTTCAACTGATCAATATTCTGTTGTATCCTTTGGCAACATTCTTCACAATCCAAAACTCCACCAATTCTTGTGTTACTTGTAAACTTACTAATCATGCTACATTTTCATCCAGATCATTAATATATATTTCAAACAGAGATCCCAGAAGGGATTAATGCAGAACACCACTGGTCACAGTCTTCCAGGCAGAGAAATACCTATCTACCACTAACCCCACCACTCCCCTCTCCACCCCCATCTTCTGTGATCAAGCTAACTTTGAATCCAGTTTACCAACTCACCATGGTCATTTCACCTCCTGGATGATTCCATCCGGGGGGGGGATAAGATATGGCAAGTTAATGTTGCAGCAATATACAGAAGGAGTGAAAACTGAAATTTTAAAAATTAGGGAAGCAAAGAAAATCCATGAAAAAAGCAAAGAAACAAAAAACCCTCAGAAAACAATACGTTGAAAACAAGGGAATAGTTTATTGCATGTTGCTGGAACAACATTCAATCTGAATTGAGACTATTTAGAGAGGGGTTTACCTCAAAGACATCTCCACCAAATGTGTCAAGAGCAGCATGTGACAAAATGGTGCATTATTTGATGTGACTGCCAAAATGTCAGGCAGAGAAGAGTCTGATTTGCTATTACACCGTCCATGATCATGTGAAGAACTACTCATGTCCTTCAAAGCAGGTAAAAAACGTCAGGGAGCCTTGTTGCTGTATCCTATATTCACTCCTGATCGTGCACAGTGTTTTCAATCCAGGCTTTACTGTTGAATTTGGAGATGAGACTACAGATGCTGTCATCTGAAGCAAAAACACCAGATCCCGACAGTTTTGCTTTTTTTTACTGTTGAACTTGATGAGGTGTTAATTATTACTTCATGACTGTCTTCACAGACATTGCAATTAAGCAGGAGGAGCAGGCAATATTGGATGAGATAAACATGGTGAGAAAGGAAACGCTATGAGGTTCAGAATCTTTGAAAGCAAATACATTGCCAGACTTGTATAAAATGTACGGCAGACTCTTAAGGAAAACAAAAGAAGGAAAAGAGGCTCTGACCATCACTTTCCAGTCCTCTTGTGGAAGGCTCTTAACATGACCCTCTTGTTTAAAAAGAAAGAATTATAGGCTTATGAGCTCAATATTAAGAGCAGCTTTTTTTCAGCCGGCAGACACCTGTGAGGAGGCAACTATATTCCTTCTTGCTATAGATAGATTGGTTTTTGACTCATGCGTCATCCACTCAAGTCTAACAGTGAATTCACTCATTTTATAGCTGAAACTGACCAGGTTCACCGAGTTCCACAGCCTCAAACGATATTAGTGGTTCTAAACAGGATGTGCACAGAATTCCTTTAAACTAACACAGACACATTGCTCACATCTAAGTGTGATTTGGCTCATTCTCTTGGAGTTGCTGGAACTATGTGTTCCTGAAACATTTCGAGACTACACAGAAGGAATAAGCTGCCACAGGGACTCACACTGTTTTGTTTGTCCCAGTCTATGTGAAAATTAATGTCTCTCATTATAATCACACTGATTTACCAAAATGCTCCACTGATCTCTGTGTTTATGCACTCTCCTAATTTATCACTGCTGTCAGGGTTCATGTAGTTGGCTCCCAACAAATTCTTGCATAATTTTTGTTCCTTAGTTTTTACCCGGTGAATTTCCATTGCTTATGGATTGTCGCAATATCCCTTTTTAATTTATGCCATTACAGTCTCTTAGTGTATCCTTCCCTGGTTTCCAGGTCCCTTTTCCTTTCTAGCGATTTGAATCGATTTGGCATGTCAGCAAATACACTCAGAGACTTCCATGGTTGTACTGTGGAGAGCATTCTGACAGGCTGCATCACTGTCTGGTATGGAGGGGCTACTGCACAGGACCGAAAGAAGCTGCAGAAGGTTGTAAATCTAGTCAACTCCATCTTGGGTACCAGCCTACAAAGTACCCAGGACATCTTCAAGGAGCGGTGCCTCAGAAAGACAGCGTTCATTATTAAGGACCTCCAACAGCCAGGGCATGCTCTTTTCTCACTGTTACCATCAGGTAAGAGGTACAGAAGCCTGAAGGTACACGTTCAGTGGTTCAGAATAGCTTCTTTCCCTCTGCCATCTGATTCCTGAACGGACTTTGAAACTTTGGACACTGCCTCACTTTTTTCAATGCACAGTATTTCTGTTTTTGCACATTTAAAAAAAATTATTCAATATACATAATTGCTTTACTTGCTTATTATTTATCTATTTATTTATTTATTTATTTATTTATTTATTATTAATAGATCATCAATATTATCTGTCTACTTATTATTTTTTTTCTCTCTCTGCTAGATTATGTATTGCATGGAACTGCTGCTATTAAGTTAACAAATTTCATGTCACATGCCAGTGATAAACCTGATTCTGATTCTGATAAAGGACTAATTACGTGGAATGTTTAATTCAGTCACACGACAAGGTCTTCCACTTGAGTGCTTGAACCTGTAAAGATAACGAACATGCTAGTCTTCAGGATTTAATGTTACCATTGGATCTTCAGCAGTCCTACAGGTTACAACCTGCCTGATTTTAAAATCCCTGGCATGATTTGTCCAGTCAAATACAAATGAATTTTGCCAAATTAATCTTTTTTATTAAATGGCAGATTTCCAAATGAATTTTGAGGAAACTCCAATTTGTAACACTATATCGGCAAGCTGAAGGACCTCTCTGACGTAGAACAATAACCATGTCATGAGAATTGTTTTACAATGAAGGACTTGTATCTTTAAGAATAACAAAAACAAGCAGAAAGTCTCAACTTATTGATTACGTCACCTATATTTTTCATATTTATGTAATGTAGCTGTTAAAAATAGCACTTGCAGGAAAAATGGTTTGAATATGTATAACAATCCAATAATAGCTAAGTCAGAAAGGTTAGGAATATGGACTGAAGATGAAGGGGACCTCTGACAGCTTCATGCACATTTTTACATCGAAATCAAAAGAAACCTTGCATCCTGGCTCATGAGAATCTTTCCCTTCCCTTTTTTGGCTGTTTAAACTACTTTATCTTTTTTCTGTGGATTTATAAGTTTTCTCATAAAAGCATAAAGATTCTACAAGTAAATGCAGGATACTACCTGTGCCTGCTGTGAAATGGTTAGCATTAACGGGTTCCTCCTATTTGTTCATTGCTGGAAGAAGGGCAATACAAATAGGGGAACAGCTTTGGTGAACCATGTGAGAGCGTGCCCCTTCTCAAGATCACCCACTTGAATATCCACATCAACCTCTTTTTCTACAGGCACAGCGTACTTTTAGTAATTGGAACCTTTCCAATAATTGCACTTAGAGCCATACAGTCAATTGATTCTTTAGCGGCCTTCTTGAATACTTGGCAAATTTCAGTTCCTCATTCAACACCTCTCCCTTTGTTACTTCAGTCTTTAGCATCTCATTTACACTTTCAACAGCAACCATACACCCAACTCTCCATTGCCTTGCAAATTCAGTTTTCACTCTTGCATTTCATTTTGAGCAATCTCAGATATTTTGATCCAATAATTTTTTTCAAATTTATCATATCCCTTACTTGTTCTTTTTTCAAGAACAAGAATACCAAGAACATGAAGTCTTAAGGGACAGCCAGTACAAAAAACAGGCCATTCGGCCCGCATCTTCTATCATTTATCCCACATCCTTCTGGTGTTTGAACTATACAGCTAAATATTTCTTAAATGCCATGAGTGTTCCTGTCTTCAAAGGTCCAGATTTCACTCATGCCTTTAGGTGAAATCTCCACTAAATCTCCAGAGTTTTCTGCTTATTGACTCCTTGGCTAATGTTTAAAAAAAGTTTCTCACTATCTACTCCATCTATGCTCCTCAAAATTCTGTGTAGATCAATTGGGCTTTCCCACTTCATCTCAGGAAACCTCCTGGTGAACCTCTGCTGCACTTTCCCCAGCAAATCGCATCTTTCCTCTCATATTGCATCCAGAACTGTACAGAGTGCTCAAGCTGTGGTACAACTAACGTTTTATATAGTTGAATGATAACCTCCCTAATTCTATACACCTCTGATAAAGGCAAGGATCCCCTATGCTTTATTATCTATCCCTGCTGCTGAATTCAGGGACCCTTGGATATGCATAGTGCATTAGTTATGGCATCCCATATCTCCTTATAGCATAAAAGGAAGCCACTTTTATCAACTCTCTCACCTACCCAAAGGTAGAGTTGCAGAGTACTGTATTATGTAAATAAGCCCTCAGCTTAACCCATCCATGCTAAAATGGTTGACCACCCCAGTTAGTCCCATTTGCCCATGCTTGGCCCACAGTTCTCTGAACAATTCCTAACTATGAACCTGGCTAAATGTCTTTTAAATGTTGCCATTGTACCCATGTCTACCACTTCCTTGTTCCAGCTACATAGCACCTTGTGTGGGTAAAGTTGTCTTGAAATTTTTCCCCTTTCACCAGAAATCTGAAATCACCAATGATTATTGCCCAGTTACACTCACATCTATCGTGATGAAGTGCTCTGAGTTTGGTCATGGCCAGAATCAATGACCTAAGCAAAGGCCTGGTCTCACAGCAATTTGCCTATCACCATGATAGGTCTACAATGGATGCAGTCTCACTCGCTCTCCACTTAGCCTTGGATCACCCGGACATTAGCAATACCTACGTCAGACTGATGTTTATAAATTGCAGCTCAGCTTTCAACACAATCATATCCTCACTTCTAATCAACAAGCTCCAAAGCCTAGGCCTCTGTACCTCTCTCTGCCAGGCTATCTCATCAGGAGACCACAGTCAGTGTGGATTGGAAATCAATCTCCTCCTTGTTGACAATCAACACTAGTGCACCTCAGAGTAACACTACTCTGCTACCCTCTGTATATCTATGACTGTGTGGCTAAGCACAGCTCAAATGCCATCTACTGTATAAATATGCTGATGACAAAATTATTGTTGGCAGAATTTCAGATGGCGATGAGAAGGTATACAGGACTGAGACAGATTAGCTGGTAGACCGGTGTCACAGAAACAAACTTGTATTTAATGTCAGTAAGACCAAGAAACTGATTAGACCATAAGAGAATAAGACATAGAAACAGAATTAGACCACTGAGCCCATCAAGTCTGCTCTGCTATTCCATCATGGCTTATTTATTATCCCTCTCAACCCCATTCTCCTGCCTTCTCTCCATAACCTTTGACACCCTGATTAATAAAGAGCCTATCAACCTCTGCTTTAAATATACTCAATGACTTGGACTCCACAACCGTCTGTGGCAATGAATTCCACAGATTCACCACCCTCTGGTTAAAGAAATTCCTCCTTATCTCTGTTCTAAATGGACACCCCTCTATTCTGAGGCTGTGCCCTCTGGCCCTAGATTCACCCACATCCACTTTACCTAGGCCTTTCAATATTCAAAAGCTTTCAATGAGATCTCCCCTCATTCTTCTAAACTCCAGCAAGTACAAGCCCAGAGTCATTAATCGCTCCTCATACATTAACCCTTTATTTGCCAAATCATTCTCGTGAACCTCTTCTGGACTGTCTCCAATGCCAACACATCTTTCATTCGTAAAGGGGCCCAAAACTACTCACAGTACCCTATGCAACCTGACCAATGCCTTAGAAAGACTCAGCATTACATCCTTGTTCCTATGTTCTAGTTCTCTCAAAATAATTGCTAACATTGCATTTGCCTTCCTCACTACCAACTCAACCTGCAAGCTAACCTTTAGGGTGTCCTGCACTTGGACTTCAATGGCCCTTTGCCCCTCTGATTTTAGATGAATACATTTAGAAAATAGTTCATGTTTTTATTCCTTCTATAAAAGTGCATGACCATACACTTCCCTACACTATATTCCATCTGCCACTTTTTTGCCCATTCTCCCAATCTGAGTCCTTCTCCATACTCGCTGCTTCCTCAACACTGCCTTCTCCTCCACCTATCTTTGTATCATCTGCAAATTTGGCCTCAAAGCCATCACTTCAATCACATAACGTGAAAGAAGCTGTCCCAATACCAACCCCTGCAGAACGCAACTCAGCAGCAGCAGCCTACCAAAATAGGCCCCTTCTATTCCCACTCATGCCTATGGCCAGTCAGCCAATCTTCTATCCGTACTCGTATCTTGGCTATAATACCATGGATTCTAATCTTGTCAATTTTGTATCAAATTGGCTCGCTCACACTGGATCCCATGTAACCTTCCAGATTACACAGAATCTTGTCAGAGGTGTTGCTTAAATCCATATCGATAATGTCTGCTGTCCTGCCCACTAATTTTGATTTTAAAGAGGTGAGCAAGTGAGATTGTGAGATATGGTTTCCCATGCACAAAGCCTTGTGACCATCTCTAATCAATCCTTACTTTTCCTCTCTTGGAATACCTTACAGTAACATTCCCACCACTGATGCGAGGCTCACCAGTCGGTGGCTCCCTGGTTTGTCATTGCCCTTTTAAATAGAAAGCTTGCTGGACCTAACTGTCTCGGTATTTATCACAACTCATCCACCTCTATGTATTTGGATATGGGATGGAAGCGAAGCACGTGAGGCAATTACAGGGAGGGCATGCAAACCCTACACTGGCAGCCTGGGTCTTTGAAACTGTGCAACATTAGTTCCATCAGCTTTCCCCCTGTGTCAACATGCACACTGAGGCCTGTTACACTGAACTATGAAAGACTTCACTTTCCTCGTTTTTTGCTGGTTTGCTGAGAAAATCACTCAATTATGGCACCAATCAAATTCATAAAACCATAAATATCTGTACTTTCCGCACCCTTACTAGCCAAGTGCTCATTGATGCTCTCAAATGTCACCCATTTTAGTGCACAATATAATTGCTAAAAGTGAAACTTTATGAGAAAGCCACAGAATATTAAAAAAAATCATTTTAGATTTCTGGATAGTTCACCAGGTTTTTTGATTGATTTTTAGCTTCTGTCTTCTCTTACTAATTAGATACAGTTTGATATTCTTGATGTAGCACTTTAATTCTATATGAAGAAATACAATTTTTAACCTTTTGTTTATGTATTTTATCAATCACAAAAAACATATTAGTGAGTGTGAACCCATCCATACTTACATGTAGTTGGTTCACTGAATGGAAATGTGGATGCCTTCTGTTCCACCTGCTCCCAGACCACTCAGGGTTGCCATGGCAATCTTTGGTGGGCTCCTTCACCGCCACCTATCACATTCGTATTGGAGTGCCTGAGTTTCTAGGTTATTGAAATTTGACGTTTTTCAACCAGCCACCTGCTTTTCACATTGTCTTCAAAATGATAGAAACTAGTTTAGTCCAGAGTTCAGGTAAAGGCTGCCCCGTTAGACCTGGCATCTGCCCAACACTCACCAGTAAGTTGTAGCCATAACCTCCCATCGTTTCATCTTTTTGTCAACAGGCCAATCAGATCATGATTGGATCCAGCAGACTCCCCGTGATGGACCCTCCACCACTTACGACTCAGCGGCTGTGGGAAGGGATCATGTGACCAGCTCTCCCAATCCTGAGATTAGCAATTCCAACTTCCCCAATGCCTACAAGTAAATGTTGTCATTGATCCACTACACCAACAACTGTAAGTGGGATTCAGTCAACAGAATCAACAAATTGGCAGCCCTTGCACTGCAATAAAATGATTATATCTGAACTAAATGTAGTGTATTTAATGGTTCAATTACATTTAAATAATATTGTCAATATTACTCACCACCATTCAGGGCCCCAGACAGTCCTTCCAGGTGAGGCGACACTTCACCTGTGAGTCGGCTGGTGTGGTATACTGCGTCCGGTGCTCCCGGTGTGGCCTTTTATATATTGGTGAGACCCGACGCAGACTGGGAGACCGTTTCGCTGAACACCTACGCTCGGTCCACCAGAAAAAGCAGGATCTCCCAGTGGCCACACATTTTAATTCCACGTCCCATTCCCATTCTGATATGTCTATCCATGGCCTCCTCTACTGTCAGAATGAATCCAAACTCAGGTTGGAGGAACAACACCTCATATACCGGCTGGGTAGCCTCCAACCTGATGGCATGAACATTGACTTCTCTAATTTCCGTTAATGTCCCTCCTCCCCTTCTTACCCCATCCCTGACATATTTAGTTGTTTGCCTGTTCTCCATCTCCCTCTGGTGCTCCCCCCACTTTCTTTCTCCTGAGGCCTCTCGTCCCATGATCCTTTCCCTTCTCCAGCTCTGTATCACTTTCGCCAATCACCTTTCCAGCTCTTAGCTTCATCCCACCCCCTCCGGTCTTCTCCTATCATTTCGCATTTCCCCCTCCCCCCACTACTTTCAAATCTCTTACTATCTTTCCTTTCGGTTAGTCCTGATGAAGCGTCTCGGCCTGAAACGTCGACAGCACTTCTCCCTATAGATGCTGTCTGGCCTGCTGTGTTCCACCAGCATTTTGTGTGTGTTGTTGTTTGAATTTCCAGCATCTGCAGATTTCCTTGTGTTTGTCAATATTTTGTTTGATTAAGCCTTCTTTGTTTATTACCCAGTCCTGCCGAAGGGTTTTGGCCCGAAATATTGACTATACTTTTTTCCATAGATGCTGCTTGGCTGCTGGGTTCCTCTGGCATTTTGGGTGTGTTGCTCGGATTTCCAGCATCTGCGGATTTTCTCTTGTTTGCTTTTTGTTTGTTACATAATTCATTACGGGTTAGATGTAAGAAGTACGTGAATGGCATATATAATTTTGTTACCTTATCATCTGTGTTCGCCTCACAAAAGCAAAATTAAGTAGACATGTTTTCCAGGGCTCCCATGTTTCTGTTTTGATTAATTTCTGGGGTTACAAAACATAACAATGTCACTGAGGGAGTTTTAAAATGAACCTGAGATGGCTACCTACCATAAGGTTTATCTTTCACAAAGTGTGAGAAAGTTTGTGAACCCTGTAGAACTTTCCCTACTTCTGCATAAATATGACCTAAAACGTGATCAGATTTTTATGTAAGTCCTAAAACCAGATAAAGAGAACCCAATTAAATAAATAACACAAAACATGATACTTGTTCATTTATTTATTGAAAAAAATGATCCAATATTACATGTATTTGTTGGAAAAAGTATGTGAACCTCTGGGGTAATGCCTTCTACAAAAGCTATTTGGAGTGAGGTGTCCTAATCAATGAGATGAGATTGGAGGTGTGGGTTGTAGAGGTGCCCTGCCTGATAAAAAAGACACACAAAGTCAGGTTACTGACAGAGACTGCTGTTTTCAAGAAAGATTTGTTTATGTGCACCATGCCTTGATCAAAAAATCTTTCAGAGGTCCTTAGAAGAATTGTAGAAATGCATGAAGCTGAAGAGGGCTAAAAAGCATTTCTGAAGACCTGAGTGTTCATCAGTCCACAGCAAGAGAAATTGTCTCCGAATGGAGGAAATTTAGTACAGTTGCTTCTCTCCCCAGGAATGGGCATCCTGCAAAGATCACACCAAAAGCACAATGTGTAATGGTGAAGGAAGTGAAAAAGAACCCAAGGGTAACAGCTAAAGACCTGCAGAAATCTTTAGAACTTGTTTGTGTATCCATTACGAGAAAAACACTGAACTAGAATGGTGTTCATGGAAGGACACCACGGAGGAAATCAGTGCTCTACAAAAAAAAACATTGCTGCATGTCTCAAGTTTTCAAGTCTGAAGCAGGATAATATGGCTTTGGTTCAAACAGGGCTTTAGCAAGAACAGGCAGAGGCAAGGTAAGTAGGTAAGTTCATTCCTTATTTCTTAATTAAATCTTGAGAGACTAGGGGGTATATCTGCAGAGCCAGTGTTCTGTTCTGGGGATCAGATGTGGGATTTCCAGGAGACTTCCAGCCTCCCCAGTGGCTAGCTCTGTACCAGGTGCATCAAGATGCAGCTCCTAAGGGACTGCATTAGGGAACTGCGGCTGCAGCTCGATAACTTTCGGCTTGTTAGGGAGAGTGGGGAGGTGATAGACAGGAGCTACAGGGAGGTAGTCACCCCAAGGCTACAGGAGACAAATAAATGGGTGACTGTCAGGAGAGGGAAGGGAGAACGTCAGATAATGGAGAGCACCTCTTTAGTTGCCCCCCTCAATAATAAGTACTCCATTTTGAGTACTGTTGGGGTTTTGTATTATTTATTTAATTGGGTTCTCTTTATCTAGTTTTTGGACTTACATGAAAATCTGATCACGTTTTAGGTAATTTTTTTGCAGAAACAGGGAAAGTTCTACAGGGTTCACAGACTTTCTCACACTTTATGGGGGGGGGGGAGCAACAGCGATCATGGTTCTGGCACTGAGTCCGGCCCTGTGGCTCAGAAAGGTAGGGAACTGAAGATGCTGACAGTAGTATAGTCTGAGGGACAGATAGGCGATTCTGTGGACACAAAAAGGAAACACAGATGGTAGTTTGCCTCATAGGTGCCAGGGTTCACTATGTTTCTGGATGCGTCCACAATATCTTGAAAAGGAAGGGTTAACAGACAGAAGTTATGATACATATTGATACCAAGGACTTAAGAAGAGAAAGGTTGGAGGTCCTGAAAAACAAATACAGGGAGTTATGGAAGGAAGCTGAGAAGCAGGACCTCAAAGGTAGTAATGTCGGGATTGCTGCCTGTGCCACGCGACAGAGAAGATAGGAATAGAATGAGGTGGCAGAAAAATGTGAGGCTGAAGAATTGGAGCAGAAGGCAGGGATTCAGATTTCTGGATAATTGGGACCTCTTCTGGGGCAGGTGTGACCTGTACAACTCACATGCATCAGCATTACAATGGAATAAAGCGAATTACAGAGGCATGAGAGACGAGCTTACCCAGTGGATTGGAGGAGGAGACTGGTGGGGATGACAGCAGAGCAGAGATGGCTGAAGTTGCTGGGAATAGTTCACAAGGTACAGGATAGATATATCCCACAGAGGAAAAAATTCTCAAATGTCAGGGTTAGGCCACCATGGCTGACAACAGAAGTTAAGGACTGCTGAGGAAAGTGCATATCAGGTAGCAAAAGTGAATGGGAAGTTGGATGATTGTGAAGCTTTTAAAATTCAACAAAAGGCAACTAAAAAAGCTCTAAGAAGAGAAAAGATGAAATATGAAGGCAGACTAGCCAATAATATAAAGCAGGATACCAAAAGATTTTTTTTCAGTTAAATAAAGATAAGAGGGAGATGAGAGTTGATATTGGACCACTGGAAAATGATGTTGGTGAGGTAGTAATGGGGGATAAAGAAATGGCAGATGAACTTGATGGGTACTTTGCATTTGTCTTTACTGTGGAAGACACTAGCAGTGTGCCAGAGGTCCGTGAGTGTCAGGATACACGAGTGAGTGCCATTGCTCTTATAAAGGAAAAACTGAAAGGTCTTAAGGTGGATAAATCACCTGGGCCAGATGGACTACATCCCAGAGTCCTGAGAGAGGTTTCTGAAGAGATAACGGATGCATTGGTCATGATCTTTCAAGAATTACTTAATTCTGGCATGGTAACAGAGGACTGGAAAATTGCAAATGTCACTCCACTCTTTTAAGAAGGAAGGAAGGCAAAAGAAAGGAAATTATAGGCCAGTTAGCCTAACCTCAGTGGTTGGGAAAGTCTTGGAGTCTATTATTAAGGATGAGGTTTTGAGATGCTTGGAGACCAATGATGAAATAAGTCATAGTCAGCATTGTTTCTGTTAAGGGAATCTTGCCTGACAACTCTGTTAGAGCTCTTTGAGGAAGTAACAAGCAGATTGGACAAAGGAGAGGCAGTGGATGTCATTTAGTTGGATTTCAAAAGGTGTTTGATAAGGTGCCACATATGAGGCTGCTTACAAGATAAAATCCTATGGTGTTTCAGGAAGCATATTGGCAATGATAGTGGAATGGCTGACAGGCAGGAGGGAGTGAGTGGGAAAAAAGGGGGTCTTTTCTGGTTGGCTGCCATTGACTAGTGGTGTTCCTCAGCGGTCAGTATTGGGACAGCTACTTGTTTACATTTCACATTGTTTGTCAGTTATTTAGAAAATGGAATTGATGGCTTTCTGGCAAAGTTTGTGGATGGTACTAAGATAGGTGGAGGGGTAGGTAGTGCTGAGGAAGCAATGCAATTGCAGCAGGACTTTTGAGGGGTGATTGATAAGTTCGTGGCCTAAGGTAGAAGGCGTTGAGTTGTTAACTTCAAACTTTCTGCATAATCACTCAAAGAGTTGAACTGCACGTGCATGTAACGAGAGCGTCTTGGACCTCCAGGAAGTGTCCACAGCAGGGGTGATTGATGTTCATGGCCTGAGGTAGAAGGAAATGAGTTATACAGTTCTCTTTGCATGCACGTGCAGTTCAACTCTTTGAGTAAAAATGCAGAAAATTTGAAGTTAATAACTCATCTCCTTCTATCTTAGGCCACAAACTTATCAATCACCCCTGCTGTGGACCACTTCTGGAGGTCCAAGACACAGACTTCCACAAAGAAGGGATCTGTATGCTCCACGACTGCTGGACTAAGTCTGTAAATGTAGGAAAAATAAATGTGCTGGGTTTTTTAAAACTGACTCCTTCTACCCTAGGCCACAAACTTATCAATCACCACTTGTAGGTAAATTGGAAGAATGGGCAAAAAAGTGGCAGATAGAATATAGTGCTGGGAAATGTATGATAATGCATTTTGGTAAAAGGAACAATAGTGCAGACTATTATCTAATTGGGGAGAAGGTTCAAACATCAGAGATGCAGAGGGACTTAGGAGTCATTGTACAGGGTTAATTTACAGATTGAGTCTGTGGTGAAGAAGGCAAATGCAGTGTTGGCTTTTATTTCAAGGGGATAGAATATAAAAGCAGGGGAGCTAATGCTGAGCCTTTATAAGACACTAGTCAGGCTACACTTGGAGTATTGTCAACAGTTTTGGGCCCCATATCTCAGAAAGGATGTGTTGTTATTGGAGAGACTCCAGAGGAGGTTCTTGAGGATGATTCCAGGAATGAAGGGGTTAATATATGAGAAGCGTTTGGCAACATTGGGCCTGTACTCACTGGAATTTAGAAGAATGTGGCAGGGATCTCATGGAAACCTACTGAATGTTGAAAGGATTAGATAGGGTGGATGTGGAGAGGATCCAAAACTAGAGGGCACAGCCTCAAAATTGAGGGGTGACCCTTTAGAACAGAGGCAAGGAGGGATTTTTCAGCCAGAGAGTAGTGAATTGGTGGAATGCTCTGCCACAGGCTGAGGTGGAGGCCAAGTCCATGGGTATATTTAAGGCAAAAGTTGATTGTTTCCTGTTTCAAGGCATCAAAGGATATGTTGAGAAGGCATTTGGGGTTTAGTGGGATCTGGGATCAGCCATAATGGTGGAGCAGACTTGATGGGCTGAATGGCCTAATTCTGTTTCTATGTCTTATGGTCTTAACAGACCACCTGGATGTTCTACAACTCTTCAGGGACAATGTTCTGTGGACAGGTGAGATAAAAGTTGAACTTTTTGACAGAGTGTACATTCCTATGTTTGGAGGAAAATGGACACTGCACACCAACACCAAACCTTCATCCTAACTGTGAAGCATGGTGGAGGGAGCATCATGGTTTGGGTCTGCTTTGCTGCCTCAGGGCCTGGTCAGCTTGCAATCTTTGAAGGAACAATAAATTTAAAATTGTATCAAGACATTTTACAGGAGAACGTCAGATTAGCAGTCCGTCACCTGAAGCTTAATAGAAGTTGGATAGTGCAACAAGACAATGATACGAAAGACAAGAGTAAATTAACAACAGAATAGTTTAAAAAGAAGAAAATTTATGTTTGGAAATGCTGAGTCAAAGTCCAGACCTTAATCCTATAGAAAAGTGGAAGGACCTGAAGCAAGCAGTTCATGCAAGGAAGCCCACCAACATCACAGAGCTGAAGCAGTTTTGAAAGGAGTAATGGCCAAAGATTCCTCCAAGCCAATGTGCAGGACTGATCAACAGTTACTGGAAATGTTTGGTCAAAGTCATTGCTGTACAAGGTGGTCACATCAGTTACTAATTGCAATCGTTCACATACTTTTTCCAACAAATACACGTAATATTGGAATATTTTTCTCAATAAATAAAGGAACAAGTATCATGTTTTTGTGTTATTTATTTATTTGGGTTCTCTTTATCTAGGTTTAGGATTTGCATGAAGATCCAATCACATTTTAGGTCACATTTATGCAGAAGTAAAGAAAATTCTACAGTGTTCACAGACTTTCTAGCACCACTGCAACTGTTGAAGTGCAGTGAGACATTCAAGTTTAAAAAACGCGCAGCACATTTTTTTCTTTGCAAGCAGAGAGAGAGACATTAGAGTTGAAAAGAAGGCATAAAATGGATAAAATTCATGGGTTCATAAACAATAAGTACTGGGTGTAAATAATAAAAAGACTGAAACGTCTGACTACATCAGAAAGATAGACATGTTCGATTGCGCAATAGACAACTGGATGATGTATACAGATTGAATTGAGCAGTATTTTGAAGAAAATGAAATAGCCAGTGAGAGATCAGTACCAGTTTTGCTGAGTGTGGTTGGTGGAAAAGCATATAGTTTGCTTAGAAGTTTAGCTGCTCCAACCAAACCAGCTGAAATGAACTTTGATTTTAGATTTTCCAAGCATTGTCAGTTCAGTGATGGGCTTAATGATACACTGAGTGATTGTTTTGTTTGTGGAATCTTACAGAAAGCATTCAGAAATGGCATCTAACTGAAGCACGGCTTACATTTAAAAGCGCTGGGATGAACTTGCCCTTGATGGGGGTTGTCTTGATTGAGAGTTGTTGTACCATCCAAGTTGAGAGCTAAAGTGTTGGAGGAGCTACATGCCAGTTATCTAGGTGTTGTCAAAATGAAAGTGTTGGCTTGAAGCTTTGTCTGGTGACCAGGGATAAATCAGCAGATCAAGCAGATTGCCATGCACTGTTCAGGATGCCAACACGTCCAGAAGATGCCAAGAGCAATGCCACTCCATCTCTAGGAATGGCCTTCCTTCCCCTGGCAGAAGGTTCATGTGGAATATGCCAGGCCATTCATGGGCACAGATTTCTTGGTAGTAGAGGATGCAGCTACAAAGTGGCCAGAAGTGTTCCCAGTAGCCTCCACTACAGCCTCGCACATTGTTCTAGTGTTGAGAAGCCTCTCGTCAAGGACTGGTGTTCCAGAATATCGCAATGCAGCACACTCCACAAGCAACACCTCACCTGCTATGCTGTTCCTGGGCCTTCCCTTGTGCTTATGCTTGGCTCTCCTCAAACCCAATCCCGGAAGGAGTATGGAGGACAAACAGCCAAGACAAATCGAGGGGTCCTCAAACAAAGAGGTTCAGTGTTTCACTCCTGGTCATGCAGTCCCTGCAAGAAACTACAGAAGTGATCAAAAGTGGGTACTTGGAAAGATTAAGGACAGAACTGGACCACTCTCCTACACAGTGCAGAGAGCATCTGATGTCATCTGGAGATGCCCCATCAATCAGTTGAGGAGAGCAGAGACAAATGTTAAAGAAGGGTGTCTGAGCAGTCAGAACCACTTCCTGCAGTCCCAGAGTCAACTCTTACAACTACCATGGAGGAGGCCTCAGAATCTGAGGTTGTTTCACGGCATAGATCTCTCTCGCAAAGGAGAGTAACCCCACTCCCCACCCCCCCCATCAGGAAGGACATTATTCATAAGAGTAAATCCTCCACAGCGAGTAAATCTTTAGGCCTGAATTGGACAATTTAAACATTTACTCTGCTGTGGATGTCTATATCATAGTTGTATTATATAGTGTACTGTATGTGTACTGTATTTCTAAAAATGACCAGAGAGCAATACCTTACATATTTGAGTTGAGATGCATTCTATATTGAGTTGAAGTTTACAGCGAAGCAGGGAGAAGTGTTGTGTATTTAATGCTCCTGTAATATTATAAATATATTGTTTGATTAAATTATTGTTTGTTTGTTTACATAATTATGGGTTATATGTAAGAGGTACATGAAAGGCATATGTCATTATGCCACTCTGTCATACGTGAACGTTTCACTGAAGTAAAAATAAACTCTTTTTACTTCACATTTTCCTGGGCTCTTGTGTTTTCCTTTTGTTTAATTTCTGGAGTTATAAAACATAACACTAAGTATTAAACTACCTCTGACTATCTATTTCAGCAATTACTTCAGTAAAAATTCACAACATCATGTGACAGATTTGCATGAATGTTCACCATGGGAAATAGAAATGTCTATAATAAAAACAAATTATCAATTCAATGTATGGCAGATTGCTTGCCATATCTAACTCTTTTGAAGGACTAACTTTCCACAGGAGGGTGAAATAATAATTTTATGGACTATTTTGGTCTAAATCCAAAGCTGTTGCAGCATTCCACATGAACAGATAGGGTCCTTTGTGTGTAATGTAAAATCAGCAGGAAAAGCTATGAAATAGTTAACATAAAATAAGTTTAATGGGGTTCATTAATGTTGATTTAATTAAGCAGACTGCATTTCATATAAGCTAAAACTGCATTCAAGTGTGTATCTTGTAGCACCAAGCCAGTGATCCTGTATCTTTCTGGGGTCTGTCTAAACTGATGACCTCCTGATATTCAGCAAGGCGGGTGTACTAAACATTCTTAGCAGAGCATGGATCACTAGAAGAGAAGGGCGCTGCTAGCATGAGGGCTGGGCGATTCAGATGTCAGCAATGTGACGTGGAATGTTGATGGTTTAGCCATCATCAGGAGTCCACATGCCTCTCAACTGTAAAACAGAGGTACTTAGAGGCATTTACTAGGTATGACAATAGAGTCCTATTTTTGTAAAGTTTCCTTTTATCTTTTTTATTTGACTACAACTGAAACCCATCTTCCAGAGACAGGAATTTAGCAAGTCTGAGTTTAACCATTAACTTTAAATTGTCACTATCTTTTCTGAAAAATATTATTTTAAGAGATATTGTATTTATTCTCCTGACCCTTGTGTGACTTATTCCTTCTTCATTGGTAATGCTTTCTGCTTATGTTAACAGATTCCTATTTGTAGCTTTTTAATATTAGCTCGAACCCAAGTTTTGTCTCTCAGCGAATTAGAGTACCCAACCTAGTTACTGAGAGCCATCTTTCTCTGGCATCTTGTAAATAACAAGATGAGAAGTACATTTCACATTGTTAAGTGATGAGCATTCCCATTTTCTTGCAGATAGCTGAAGGCACTAGCAAAGAAATAGGAAGTTATTCTATTTAAACATTTATCCAATAGGGAAGCTGTAGTCCCAAGTTGGAGAACGGGTTGTAGCATTCACCATTTTACTATTAATGAAAATGTAATAAGAATGCATAATTTCAACATTTATACAACACAGACAAATGACAAAGCTCATAGATATTATTATATAGTTAAGTTACCTGAAAATATCTATTAAATTGATTCCAAGAGTATCTAAAAAAGATTTTAAAAGGATGTTTGGTCTTGATTACTTACATTTTCCAGGGTTTGGTATTGAATCCAAGGTAGATGAAAGTGAATGATTCATGCTGTTTGAAAGGGACATGGTTAAAATTAACGTCAACAAATTCCTAACTCAGTCAAAAGAAGCAATCATAAAAAAACCTGAAAACCTGCAAACAGTAAGTTTCAGTCAAAACACGATAGCTGTGAACAGAAGACCAATTCATAGGTTTGGACAGAGGGAACACTTCTATGGATGGGCCACGGGAGTGTTTGCAGCTTTGTTCTTTACTCAGCTGCTCAACACCTGTCTGGAGGTGTCTGAACATATCAAACAAGTGCTCATTGCCAGGTAATGAAACTGTCCTCCTTGAGAATAAATATTTAGTCATGAAATCAACACACAAAGTAAAGCAATACTTCAAAATAGTGAGTGGTGTGTTTACATATTGATACTGGAATGGTCATTATTTTAAGTTTAATGCACATTTTTTCTGCAATTTGCTTGTTACTTTATCATTTTCACCACTTGCTTTTGTCACATGAAACCATTCCAGGGTGTGAACAAATTGCTGCAGATGAAGGAAGTCACTGGTAAATGTGTAATGGCAATACCAAGACCACATTTGCTTCTAATTTTTCCTCACTCGCTCTGGTTTTCAAAGGGAACATGGTAAAATTTGGGAAGCAGGGAGAGAATGGTTACTTCTTAAGTAATTCTGCCTGCATAAAATTCCTATATGTACTTTAACACAAACCTGTGTTATCCAATCTTGATAACTTAAACCACTTGATGTTATTAGATAACACTAGATTGTTTAACAATTATATCATTCATAAGTTGATTCTTTTGGCAATGTAGCTTAATACAATAATCCTTCCTCTTTGCAAATATACAAAAAGGGACCCTTGTGAAAAAGCAAGGAATTAAATAAATTGAATAGAGTTGGCACAATTGGTTGGATGAAGAACTTCTGTGCTCAATCATTGTGTGAATTTAAACAGATGGAAAATATGGGAGATTACTCTTGATAACTTAATGTACATAGTGGGTGGGTAAGACTCATCATGTGTGTAGATCAAAACTGTTCAAGCATTAAAATAATCAGTTATAAAAGCAAGTCAATGGACAGTCAGATGCATTCTAAGAAGTTGGTAAAAACATTGTCTTCAAATTGAACTAAAAATTACGGGTTCATAGTATCTCATGAAATACCAACAATTAATTTATTATATGGGTATCTGAAACTTATTCTTAAAGGTGCTAACCCAATGTTTTCCAACTCTTTTTAGCCCAACGCCCTCCTAAAGCAAATGCTTGCAAATGCCCCTCTTACTTGCCAATTTCAATCAAGATGGTGCCTCCGTACAACGCTCCTTTGGTTGACATCTTCTGGATCGATCATGAAACCATTTTCTCCACTTCTTTTATGTCTTTAATGTTTGTTTCTCATCTTGAATGTGATTCCGGAACTATCAGAGTATGTGTTTTGCTGTTTGGAAATCATTTGGATGCTTCAGTGCTCCATGGTGTCCGAGAGGTTTTCGGGAGGCAGAGGCAGCGTGATCAAACCTCGTGGTGAGCAGGCTGCAGGATGGTGCGTGAGCTGATGTTTGACCCCATTTCGCTGATCCCATTGTTCACCGATTAAAGCGACAAGGGAGTGAAACATCAAGGTGAGTGCAGAAGTTGGGAGATCATTTCGGTGTTCCAGTGCTCTGCAGTCTTCGAGAGGATTCCAAGAGGCAGCTTGCACAAACCTTGTAATGGACAGCCTGAAGGATGGGGGCAAATGTTTGGTTCCATTGCACTGAGTAAAGCTCCCATTATTCGCTGATTAAAATGATGAGGGAGATTGAAGCATTGAAGCAAGTGCAGAGGGTGAGCGCTGGCTGCCTGCCTTTCTGATAGGTTGCTCAGTAGAATGGACAGAGCTGAGTCCAGGCCTGGAGATCATTGCCCATGTTTTTTTGAGTTTTGGATTTGGACTTCGGACTATAGACTATATCTTACTGTCTTGTAGTTTTTATATTCTGTGTTTTTTTTGCCCAATCTTGTTTTTTTGTGGAGGGGGAGGGGAATTTGATCCGTTTCGTTTGTTTTTTATGTGTGGGAGGAGGGATTTAGAGGTTGATGTGCCTCTTTCAACAGGGTATGAGGATGGAAATGCAATGAAGAGCAGTTTGGCTCTTCTCTAAAGACCAAGACTCTTCATATGACAGTGTAGCCACATACCACAAAAGCCAACATTTTTGCTTTTTCATCATTCTGTATCGATAATTCCTTTTTGCAAGCTATTTTCCTGTTCTTCCATCTTACAAAGAAATGAGTTAATTAGCCAGTTTGGAATTTCCAGATCATTGAAACATTTGAATTAAGTCTGAAAATCCTTCTTCAGTGACTGTAGGTATAAGCAGTACTCTTGCAAATCACCTTCTGTGAAAGAGAGTACCATACTTACCATGCAGGGAAACTGTGAGAACATTCTTCTCTTAATGTTTTGCTTGCTTTTCCAATTTTCCAATAAAAGAGGACACAACACATTTTGCCTGGATTAAATTGAAATTCTCACCCTACAGTTTCATATTTGGAATAGTCATTTTGTTATACAGATCTCCTAGGTATACCGCATCTCCACTTAGAAGTTCAATCTTGTTTCCCAAGTTCTTGTTGACTTTGAGCAAAATTTCAACCACAGTGTCAGTGTCGAAAACATCAAAGAAACATCTTAAGCAGCTAAGGTCTGTAGTGTGAAGAAGCAGGTGTTTGAACTCTTCATTGTTATCTTAGCATAACGTGGGAAATATAGTTAATGATCTTTAATTTTGCTGATAGCAGATATTATAAGAGTCATGCTTGGAAAAAAATTGCTGACTGATGTTTTGGCTCCAAGATATTCGTGATGAATTACACAATCGACTGCAAACAGACTTGGAATTTCTTTTTTCACAAATGCCACTAAACCAGCATGGTGATCTTTCATATGTAGTGCTCCATCTGTTGCACAAGAAATCATGTTCCTAATCGGAATACTTTTATCCTCAATATAGCTAATCATAGATTGATTCTCTGTAAATATTTGTTTTTAACTTTTTGCAAAAGAGAACACCTTCATAATCTTTTCCATTTTTGATAAACCGGACATATGCCATTAGCAATGCCTTATTGTCTTGCATAGCGGACTCATCCAGTTGTATCGGAAATTCTGTTTTTTGTGGTTCTGTGCATAGTTGATATCAGTGTCTTCACTCATTTCATCAATACAGTGAACTACAGAGTTATTACTCAGAGGAATTGATCTTAAAATACTGGTATCTATTTTGAGAACAGTAGTGAGCACTTCTGATGCAGCAGGCATTATTAAACTTTCACCAATTGTATGAGATTTTCCACACTTTGCTATCATTTTGGAAATGCTATCAAGGTAATTTTTAGTTTTCTTGGCAAATAACTCAAGTTTGCAACGCTTTTCAAATGCTTCTTTCATCTTTGAGAACTGAGTAATACCTTAACTAGCCTTTTCAGGGTGTCTTTTATGGAAGTGTTCTTGTAATCTTGATGGTTTCATAGCTTCATTAGACAGTACAGTATTACAAATAAGATGCATGGGGTGTTACTGATCTGAGGGAATGGAATAAAACTGAACTCCAGGTATGTACCATTGTATTGATACACTTTCTGTAATTTCTGTTTCTTGGCAGGATTATACTGTAATTCAAGGCGTCACTACCTTCAGATTCATAGAGATTGTGCCATAGGTATTTATCCATCATTAATGGGGCTAAGTTAAAATAAAAAGTTAACACAAACTGGGAATGTCTATCAGCTGTTGACAACAGCTGCCAGTTGACATGGTTGGTCAGGTCTCATGCCTCAATTTAAGGTGTGCTTACCACCCCTCCCCCCCCCCCCAAGAATCTTGAATACTCCTTGATGACTTCTATTTCCCCTAATGCCCTCTTAGGACATGTAACCGCCCCCTTAGGGTACAGCCACCATTAGGATTCACTGTGTTAACCTATTAAAATAAACCATCTCATGCTTTTGTAGCAGATAAGAGTTTCTTGTAAATTTGTTCTTGAAGTAACAAGGCACTTTTTAAAGAATGTGTAGGAAAGTTTATAAGGATTTTCACTCCCAAATTCATGTCCAATCTTGATATGTACAGCAGAGTTCATAAAACATTGGGAAACTAGTCCTGGAAGCTCAAGGCCATATTTAAATTCAGTCAAGTTGACTAGTTACTTTTGACTAAATGAACATCCTGGATATTGTATTGCAATCATAATTGTTTCTCTCAATAAATTTCTGAAAAATATTGACATAAACATTGAAACAAAACTGATATAATGTTTATGTTCAAACAGATAAAATATTTTATTAACAGGATTGAGATTAAGTCACTATCAAGTTACCAGATATTTTCATAAATATTTTTATGCACAGATAACCTGCAAGGAACTCCTTATAGTTTGTGACTGATGAAGGAGAAGGATTATTATAAAGTTATACAGAAGCCTTTTTAGTTACCCATTCCTTTTGTCTGTCAGTGACTTGTCTGCACAGGTCATCACCTGTTTGGTGCTTGCCTTCAGATTCGACCAGCTCTGCAAGGATTAAGCAGCCATCTGCAGGAAGTGCAGTCGACTGCCCTGCAGCACCAACTGTCGGGAGCTGCATTTCAGAAAGTAATTGTTGTTTGCACATAAACAAAACTCCACTTATCTCTCTTGCAGTGCAAATGAGAGTCCTGTGAAACACACTGCTCCCACACTCTGTGCTGTGCACAACATAATGGGAATCCTGCAGTTGACTGCAGCCTACAGCTGCTTTGTTTAGAGATGTCTTTTCAGTGTCTATTATGATGGAACAGTATAAGCAGCCAATTTTACCTGTCTTTTAGTTTAATTTTTTTCTTCCAATGTGATATTTTCCCACTGTAAAACACTTTAAGGTTTGTACTGCATCTTGCATGACAAATCCATGCAAAGTCTCAATTGATACCAGAAGCACTGGGAATCCTGACACATTATTCCATGCACAGTGAGCATCCCAGTGTCACATATACTGTCATTATTCACAGTAGTTGGAAACTGGGTCACCTGCAGCTGATTTCGCCACTGGATAAAATGGTTTAATACCAGTGGTGTATTCATTAGACTATATGGTACAATTTAGTGCTTTATAAAACCATTTAAATCTTAGATGGGACATAATAAAATTGTCAATTGGCACATTCTTACCCCTGATCCTCCCCTCCCCACCCCCAGCAAACCTTCACGCAATGTGGAAAGGTTTGCTTGCAAAAACCAAAATGGTATGGTATGAAAATTAAAAAAAAATCTGCAGCTGATAGAAATTTGAAATAAAAACAGAAAATGCTGGAAACTGAGGTAAGGCAGCATCTGCAAAAAGAGTTAATATTATTGTATAAGGTTGAACTGGGACAGAGAGGAAACAATCTTGAATTAAATCAACGGGAAAAAATTAATATCGGAATCAAAACAGGTAATACATTCTCAAAAGCAACACACACAAAGTGCTAGAGGAACTCAGCAGGACAGGCAGCATCTATAGAAATGAATAAGCAGTCGACATTTCAGGCTGAGACTCTTCTTCAGGACCTAGGAGGAAGGGGAAAGATGCCAGAACAAAAAGGTTGGGGAGGGGAAAGAGGCTAACTGGAAGATGATAGGTGAAGCCTGGTGGGTGGGAAAGGACAAGGGCTGAAGAAGAAAGAATATGATAGGAGAGGGGAGTGGACCATGGGAGAAAGGGAAGTAATAGGCAGATGAGAAGAGGTCAGAGGTCAGAGTGGGGAATAGAGGAGGGTTTTTTTTACCGGAAGAAGAAATCGATGTTCATGCCATCACATTGGAGGCTACCCAGATGGAATACAAGGTGTTGCTCCTCCACCCTGAGGGTGGCCTCATCTTGGCAGAAGAAGAGGTCATGGCCTGACATGTAGGAATGGGAATGGGAATCAGAATTAAAATGCTCGGCCACCAGGAAGTTCCACTTATGGCAGATGGAAGGGAGATGCTCGACAAAGCGTTCCCCAATATACAAGTCTCTCAATATAGAGGAGGCCACATTGGGAGTACCGGATACAATTGATGACCACAGCAGATTCGTAGGTGAAGTGTTGCTTCAACTGGAAGGACTGCTTTGGACCCTGAATGGAGGTGAGGGATAATTAAATTTTCAAAGCTTGATATTTGATTCATTAAGTTGTATATGAGCAGTATTAGGTAATAAAACAATGTGCTTCGGCATTGTTACTGTGGTTGCACAGTTTACCATTTTCAAGGTTTTTTGTGGGTTTTCAGATTTGTTGCATAAATATGAAAATTGTTTTTATTTAGTTTAATCATTCCAACAAGACAATTCAGCATATCAAATTCACCTTTTTCATATTCTGTTCTACCCAGTGCATGCTTGTAAAGTGAAGTGCATCTGACTCATAATGAGAAAAAAAATGAAATTAATTTTCTTTTCAAGGGAGATTTTTGAAGCAATATAAAAAAAAATCCTCAACACATGGGCATTGAAGACAGGAGCATTCTTAATTTCCCGGGAATTTTCTGGTGAGCCGTTGCCATGTGTGATGCAGGTATTCCCTCAGCTCTTCTATGCAGGGACTCCCAGGATTTTGACTCATTTATCAGTCAGTATAAAAGTTGTGAACATATTTAAAATGTGTAAGTGATGAATGATACCCAGAGGGGATGGAAATTCTGAGTTGACTGTACATTTAAAGGCCACATTAATAAATTATCTGGGACATAACTTCCCAGAAATACCCCAAGTCTTTGTCAGTTTTGGGCTTCGATGCGGCAGAAGGCTTCTTCACTAAGATACTAGAGGGCTGCTATCAAACAGACCTTTGGAGATAATGAGTTGCTATATTCATGCCCCTCCTTTCAGATCTCCTTAACAATATCCTGTCGAGATGGTGAGAGAAAAACGGGTTTCCCATTTGTGCACCTCCTACACAGTCTGATGGTGCATGGAGATGAAAGGAAGCGCTGGGGGCAAAGAATAGAACTGGAAAAGTGTCTCACCTGCAAAATAAACATTAATCATTGTAATGTCTGATCAAGGAAACCACATCTAAGGAAAGAGGAAAACCATCAGCATTAAATATATCATCCAAAGGAAGGAGCAGATGAAAGGGTGATTTTGGTAAAAGCCAGAAACCCGACACTTAAGGAATGTGCCTGGTGCCAAATTTAACAACTGAACTCTCTTGGAGGCTGTGCACAATCTGTAGGGGGCCACTTACACCTCTTTATTTTAGGCAAAGTCAGTAAATTGATGCTGATGGCCATTTTCACTTATTCAATCGATTTGCAGTGTAATGAAACAGGCTGTGCCGGATGTTTCTTTTCAAGGAAACTTACCTCTAAAAGTGGTTGATCATTCAGTCAGGTCCCTGATCACTTCTATTATAACAGTTCTGAAGGCAAAGATAAAGGCAGATGCAATCGCACCTGGAATGCTGGCATCCACACTGCTTCATTACTTGAGTCAGGCTATTAAATATAATCACATCTGCAACGGTGACCTGTTTATGCTTTATGAAGATAATTATTGTGTAATTTTGACATTTCTGAACCCACTTCCCAGAGAGGATTCGTACAAGCACTGTTCCGTTTACGCCTATAGAGATTATGGAACGTTTCAATGGTTCTGCAAGTCATTTGACTTGAAACATTAACTGTTTCCCACCCCACAGATGTTACCATTTCAGCCTTTTCAGTTTTTATCCCAATTCAGCCCTGAACCATACAGAGAGCATTAGATTTTCTGAAAGGATTACAAAGTCCTCCATTCTTTCACTTTGCCTCTGCAGGCTGTTTGATAAATGTAGAACCCTTGGCCTGTACAATAATAGACCTTTATCATATTATTTCTAATATTGTCTCAATTTACTTCCCTTGTGCTCTTTATCTATTGATCTGGTTAGTCTAACATAGATGTATTTTGGTTGGTGCCCTTGCACTCTGAAATATACAACACTGGCATTTGGTTGGTATAGCTTCTTCGTCTTGTTTGGGGTACTTTCACAGTTGGAAGCCACATTAGGGGGCCAAATAGGACCAAATGCTTGCATGACCCCTGCCTGAAATGAGGCTGTTGCAAAATCTCAGTCCTGTTCAATTGGTGCCAGTCATGTGTGTTACATAGTGAGCCTGAGGCTGATGTAAGCAAAGAAAGGAATCTTGTGATGTTAGGCTGCCACCACCTACTTCCTTGCCTGCATCCTGAATTGCCTTAGCTCTATAATTTGAAGGGCTGTTCCCCGATACACTTACGAATTGGAAGGTTGACAAGTTTGCTGCTGAATTCCATTAGGTTTCTGTGGTTACGCACAATCGTTTTCCTTAAAAGCAGACAAAACACAGCTACAGTGAGGAAGGATCCAGAGCACAACATAAATCAGCCTTGCCTGAGTCCATATCAAAATAGAAAACAGGTAAGGTCAAAAGGCATTTTAATTTGTTGGGACTATAAGCCCTTCACAACATTATCAACTGAAAAGTTTTAAAGCAATATAGAAAAGCAAGTGTGAAGTACAAGAGAGATTTTGCCTTGTGGTTTTATGCTCAATTAATATTACAGCAATATTTTTGAGCACACTGCTTGTGCATTTAATACATGATAGACTCCACAAATGGGTAATGTTAGGATGCCATCTTCTGCAGCCTTGAGAAATATCTACTTCAATGAGCAATGGATATGGGCGACTGCAATCATTTTACCAGTTCTTCAATGTAGCAGACAGAGCAAAGTTGAAACAAAGCAACAACCCTTTCAGAGCCGCTGTCATCAACGCTTCACCTTCTGTGTTTGTGCAAAGGATACAGAGAATACATTTAATTATAACAGAGACCTTCTTCAACCAATGGAGTCCACCTCGCCTTTCTAATACAGCACAAGAGTATAATTCCAGATTTACTTCCATTTGCTCTGTTTAATTGGTTCTCATTGCCCTCTTTAACTGTAAGCAAGCACTAATCTCTGTGCTGTATCATGATTTTGTAGTTGCAGACATGCCTTCTGCAATTCCACTATCACCAATCAAAATCAAGTCACAAATTGCAATATAACCAGAGCTCTGATATACTAAAAGAACAAAATAATCTGTACATCTGGAAAGAAACTGCAATATTTTAACTGCTATTCCTAAAGGTGATTAATAAAGAAACAATAACTTTAAGCCTTTCATTGCTCTTTGCTTCATTTTGTTTCATTTCTTAGCAGAGATTGATTCCATGTAGAAAGCAGACTTTTCTTACAGAAATGGCCAGCATTTCTAATTTATTCCTCAAATCCTGAAAAGGGTGAAAAACCGCCTAAATTTCTAAAATCCTTAGTTTCCATGATAATTATGATTTACAGCCAACCGTGACAAATATTATAATGGTAAATTTGAAGAATATTGCAAAATAATGATTGACAAAATAGTTAAGGGTTACAGGGGTGGGAGAATGGGGTTGAAAAAAAATTAGACATGGTTGAATGGCGGAACAGACTTGATGGACAGAATAGCCTGAATCTGCTCTTGTATCTTATGGTCATATAGAAATACAGTAAACTGTGACAGGACGAATAAATATTTTGTTGTTTTGATTTCTTTCAGAGGTCACTTATCATAAATGAACTGAATATAATTAAGAAATAGCAACTAAATATGGAAGTAAATGAAATATATGATTTATTTTCTATTACAGTTATCTTCAGAGCCAATCAGATTAGATTATATTAGTTAAGATATTAAATAATAAGAAAAGCATTTTATACAATAATGACTTCATTCAGAATATTAAAATTTTTGTTTGCTTAGAGCAATTCGATATTGAATTTAAAAAGTTCTCAATCTCTTCTTTTACTGCCTATTAGACAACCAAAGGACATATGATTAACATAATATGACCCATCTTCACCAGTACACCTCAGATAGCAGATTGCATTTACTAAAATACTTCAAGGTGAATAGGAGAATCATTATTGTTTCAGTGAATAGAGAATCTTAGGGCAATTCAAGGTTATTTACATCAATATATTGCATTTATAATTGGTGCAATGATCTTTTAATGCTCTACCATTTAAATATTATGGATTTTTTAACATTGTATAGTATCTTCAAAATTATAATTTGTGTTGTGTTCTTTATACGTACTGTGGGTTACTCATAAAGACACATACAGTATTCTGGAAGAACATAACTAGAACTTCTATTTAACAGCAAACAGCAACCATGTTTTAACATACAAGCTTCTAGATCATTCTGTCAGTTCTGTGCATGCTCATAGCTCCGTCCAATCACGTTCTTACACGTGACATGTGATATCACCACAATTTGGAAGGAAAGGAAGCTATTCGACAATGGCAAACACTCCAGCCTTGTGAACATGCTATTCTGGGGTCAGAAAGTGTGGCAATACTTGAGAGTTTGCTCCCAACACATCCTAAAAGTGCAAACTATACATGTTAGTGTAAATTTTGATGCACAGTACACGTGATAAATATAATAATAAAAAAATCTGAATCTGAACCCATTTTTGAAAAGATGTTTAATATTCCTGTTTAAAAAATTTCCTTTAGATTGTTCACAAAGTTTTAGAGGATTTCTGGGGCGAAGGTGGTACCTGCAGAAATTGGGCAAGGGCACTGTGCTGATTGGTTAATATGTGTTTGACTATTTAGGTAGGGCACAGATTTTCAGCTGGGGCTAACTCTACTGGTGCTTTAGCAGGGGGACCAGTTTCATGAGCAGCTAACACCAATTCAAAGACATGTATTGTGACTACATTGGTGAGGGGAATTGGGGATGGTCAAGATAATTATGGAGGTGTTTGTGATTTAGAAGAATCATAGCTTACTACAGAATAAAAGAGGCTCCATGACTTTTGAATCACTCTGTTGGAAGACATGGTGAGGTGTAAAGAGTCCCGGAGACTCTCCAGGCATATGCTTTGAAAGAGTGTGAGGAGACAGCTGGGTTTTAAATCCCAAGGATCTGATTGAAACACAACTCTTCAATGCACCACAGCTTATCAGATTCCAGACATCATCTCAAGAAAAATGCATGTTGACATTCAATGGAACATCACACACCTCCCAGGTGAACATTAACCAAAAGCTGAACATATACATCTTGTAATTACTAGAGTAAGTGGTTCACTGGACATTCTATGGGAAGTGGCCCATTTCTCACACCCAAAAGTCGACACACAAACCTATTTTCCACCTAACAGAAGTGCATTTGTTGAAACAAGCAGGAATTTCAAATGAACAAAATCATTTGATTTGGCACTTCACTCACAGTCCAGATATCCACTCGCTCCACCATGAGTCTATCATGGATAGAGGGCACACTATCTACAAGATGAACTGTTAATTTTTGGGGGGAAAACAAGGGCAGTAAGTGCTAAGAATAGTTTTGCCTTCAAATACACTTCCAAGTCACATACTGTCTTGACATCATCACTGAGGGAAGTGCTTCTGCCAAGCAAGCAAATAAAACACCCAATGTATCCTGTGCTCATATTGCTGAATGTAATATTGAGATCCTTATTTAACATCAATTCTCTACATTTTAACTGACATCCTAAGCTAAATTCTGATGAAATATTTAGGCATTAATTACCAAAAATACACTTTGCTTTAAAGAACTGGGTCATAGAGGTCCAAAACTGGGTCATAGAGGTAAAGAGGTCCAAAACTGGTATTTGCAGACACATTCAAGGATCCTAAATGAAAAGCCCATGTTGGAATTCCAAATAGCATCAATTTAACAAATGACGTGATAAGCCTGACTGGGCATTGGTATCAATTGGGTAGCAGTGAGTTGGCAGCCCATTTTACATCCTATTTTTACTTCCATTGATTTGGATGGAATTACAGAATCCTTTAAGTGTGACATTCAAATTACCTTTAAACCTGACATTCAAATATGAAGAAGAATATAATGTAAGAAAAGCTTTTGAATCTACTGTTGGGCACGGGAAAAGGGAATGGAACAAATAAATGTTGTCGGGGATTATCAATGCCACAAGCATGACATGTATCATATCTACTTTATGTTGTTACGAATGTGCCACAGCTCTGAGGGGCCGAAGGGTGCAGGGTAGCCCCCTCCTTTGTGAGAATCGCAAGATCACTATTAAGTCAGTTCGGGAGACCCAGGAAATGAGAGAAAGACATGCAGAATCCGCAAAGAGTTGGAATGTGTCTTGGCCTCCGAAAGGCGGACCCATTGATACTGGCTATTGTCTCTTGCAGACGGACTTGTGTATTGCATCCTGTACGATGCATTGAAGCCCCAGGCAATGAACCGAGGGGGAGGTTGGTGGAGGGACTGCATCATCCCAACCTGATTGACATCTGAGACCCTGTGAGTCAGGATAAAAAGAGGGTCTGTGGGAACAGCCCCTCAGACGCACCAGAAGAAATGCTAGCGATCCCGTAATAGTGAAAGCCGGTGGGAAGGTCACGTGCGTCCGTTTCCATTTGCCCCGGAATCGGTGGCCTTTACCACGGAAGAACGGTTTTTAGCTAACAACGGGGAAATCAACTCCCAACGACTCTCGAAGGATTGACATCATAAAAGGAATGGGCAAGTTTTAACCCGTCTTTCTCTCCAACCAAACAGCTGCAGCTGGAATGAACCAAAGTGACTTTTATATTTCCATCGGACAATACATTATCCCCTAGACAACGATAGAGCTATTTCTTATTGATTATTATTATACCCGCACTTTTAGATTTAGTATTGATGATGTATCTTATCTGTGAGTTTGCATTGATATTATTTTTGTGTATTTTTATTAATAAATACTGTTAAAAATAGTACCATCAGACTTCAACGGACCTCTCTATCTTTGCTGGTAAGTGACCCAGTTATGGGGTACGTAACAATGTAAATTGATATGATTTCTTTATTGATTTACAGAAACTCATATGATTCAATTGAAAATGATTTGCAGACAGCTAACTCATAATCTCAGGGTACATCCCAGAAACATTACATATGAATTACTTTGACATTTTGTTTCTACATAATGGAGGTTCACGAAAATGATTTCAGGATTGAATGGCTTGTTTTATGGCTTTGGGCCTGTATTTATTGGAATTCAGAAGATCGAGGGGTGACCTGATTGAAACCTACTGAATGGCAAAAGGCCTTGATTGAGTGGATGTGGAGAGGATGTTTCCTATGGTGGGAGAGTCTAGGACCAGATGACACAGCCTCAGAATAGAGGGGCGTCCTTTTAGAATGGAGTTAAGGAAGAATTTCTTTAGCCAGAGAGTGGTGAATCTGTGGAATTCTTTGTGACAGGCAGCTATGGAGGCCAAGTCTTTGTGTACATTTAAGGGAGAGGCTGATAGATTCTTGATAGTCAGGGCATGAAGAGATATAGGGAGAAGGCAGGAGATCAAGGCCAAGAGGAAAAATGGATCAGCCATGATGAAATGGCAGAGTGGACTTGATGGGCCAAATGGCCTAATTCTGCTCCTAGATCTTATGGCCTTTTAACTATTAAGCTTCCAAATAACTTTAAATTCAAAAAGCTGCTGATGCTTGAAATCAGAAGCAAAAACAGAAACACCTAGCAGGTCAGGATAAAGAAACAGAGTTAATGCTTCAGGTATGAGACTTTCTGAATTCTGATGAAGGACCTGGGCCTGAAACGTTTCTCTGTTTCTCTTTCCACAGTTGCTGAGTTTTTTCTGCATTTTCTGTTTTCATTCAAGTTACACTGTGGTACTCTATTCAATATGGAGAAGTATTGATACATCAGCTGAGGGCAGACGGTAAGTGATAATCTACAGGAAGTTTCCTACCCCATATCTGACCTGTGCTGGGAGCTTTACAGGGTCAATGCCAAGGGCTCTCAGGCTCATTCACTCCATCCTCTCCAACAACCAACAAAGTCAGGATGCACAACTGCTTCTCCCTCCCCAACACAGGTGCTCCCGAGCGCTGTGAGCTAAGCCCATTGCTATACATTCTGCTCGCACATGACTGCATGACAAATACCCGAGTAATCACATTGTTAAGTTCACTGATGACACGACAGTGATGGGGCTCATCACCAACAATGATGAGATGGTCTACAGAAAGGAGGTGGAAGAGCTCAAGGTCTGGTACCAGGCAAATAATCTCTTTCTCAATGTCAACAAGACAAAGGAGATGGTATTGACTTTGGGAGAACTTGTACAGTACCACTCTCACCACTCTTTACTTTGGCAGCACAGCAGTGGATACCGCAAGAAGTTACAAGTTCCTGGGAGTGCACATCTCACCCAAATTCTCATGGTCGCAGAACACATTCTACACAATCAGGAAAGATCACCAAATCCTCTACTTTTTAAGGACACTGAAGAGAGCTGGACTATGCACATCTGTACTCATGTCATTCTACAGATGTGCAGTTGAGAGCATGCTAACATTCTGTATCACTGCATGGTATAGAAACTGCACTAGGGAGGACAGGAAGGCTCTACAGCGAGAAGTTAAACCGCTCAATGCATCAGTGTACCAGCCTACCCACAATATTGGACATATGTACAGAAAATTTCTGAAAAAGGGCCAGTAGTATCTGATGTACCATCAATAACTCTAGGAGACTGGAAGTGAACGATAGGCTTTTATTAACAGCAAAAAGGGAGCACGACATGTCGAAGACTGAGGGAGGAGCAGTGCCCCAATTGCCTTTTTACAGGGGTCTGTGGGAGGAGCCACAGGAGCAGTCAGCAGGGGGGGCGTGTCCAGACAGGTATCCATAGTTTACCACAGTATCATAAAGGATCCACCCACCCTGTTTATCCCTCCCCTCATTAGGGAGGAGGCTATGTAGCATCCATGCTAGGACCAGCAGACTCAAAAACAAGCAGTAAGACTGATCAACCTCCCCGCACCCCACCCCCATCACTATTATTTTATCATTTCCTGTCAGAGTCACCTTATGCACAGACACTCCAGTAATGCCTGACATCAAATTATGGACATACAATCAATGTATATAAGCTATCTTACGTATTTATATTTCTTGATGTGTTTTTATTATTGTGTTCTTTATCTTATTGCTTTTGTGCTGCATTAGATTGTGAGTAATAATGATTTTTCCTTTACTCTTGTGTACTTGAAATGACATTAAACAATCTTGAATTCCTGAGACTCCCTGACCTTCCATGGCCAGTTGCTAATGGACTCTTAGCCGTCTGGCTACCTGTTTTCTCTATCTCATTACATTTCTAATGAAAAATGTTCATTAAATGGAAATCATCTGCTTTTGCAGTCAGTCATGGAGCCATAGGGTTCACGGCCGACCTCAGAGAAAGTTGCAAACAAGTCCTGCTGTCACTTCAGGAGGGATTCCAGCTTTTCCCATGGGGGTTGCTGTCACTGAGATTTCCCATACTTAATCAGTGATGTCAGCAAGCAGGCTGAGTCACAGAGCAAAACAGAAAATAAAAAGCATAATATTTATTTCATAATTATTTTACAGAAACTAAATAAATAAAACATAAAACTGACAATACATACCATTGGGGGAAATGGAATGATAGTATGCAAGGCAGTACTTTAAAAGACACAGATTTGAAATAATGAGTGGTAAGAAGTTACACATTTAAAGCTAGTTTATTGGGCCACGCAAAGATACTGTACCTTGTAAAATCAGTTTCTTATGAGATCATTGAGTTCTGAAAAGTATGCCGGAGAGGAAAATCTATAAATGAGAATAGATGAGCTGGGAATTACTCACAACAACTTCTAGATGTCTGTACTTCTCTACAAATGTGCTAATTCCAAAGTTGTTGTGAGTTTCACCGTGAAATAATGAAAATACAACCACAAAATCCCAGCTATTGTTTTAATGCCCCTACAATTTTCTCCCGGGTTGCTGGCGCCAGCATCTGGGAGATTATTCTTTCTTTCCTGAAGGGGTAGTAACCATACACCTGCCTTTCATAGGCCTTTCAGCCAAGTCTGATCTTTGCAGTTAAAGGAGCAGCTCATGTGAAAAATGTAGGGCTTGTCATCCTTACTGAAGGATAATTTTAACCACCGCCTGACAGTCAGATTAGCAGGTTAGAATTTGCTCTAATTTTTCTCCTATGAATAAAATGTTAAATGTGAGGATAAACAAAAAATAGATTTTTATGTGCTGAAGAAGAGGAGGCCCCAGGAGCAATATTCTATCACACCCCAGGCCAATGGCATCATGGTTTTGTGTGCTAAAACACATGCAGTCTATTAGATCGGCCACAACAATCCAGTAGGTTAGTTTAAGAGGGGGTAAGGGGTGTGGAATAGGAGTCATGGGCATCAAAGAGAGGGGAAATAGGAGGAAATGGACTTCTGACAACAGTCAGAAGGAATTAGTGAATTTGCTATGTAATTAGGTTGTGGGGGGGGGGGGGGGATACAATTGGTTAAGGATTGGAGCTGAGACTGGGCATTAGTAGCAAGGACAGGGAGTGGAAAAGGAAGATTCTTAAAGAACCTCTGTGTCATAAGATCAATGCCCTGGGCATCCTGGCCACAGACCTGGTAGGCATAGTCCTCGGTGAAGGAGGTTAGTTTAAGATGACAAAATCACTTTTACATCCAAGGTCTCCAAACAGTGAGGGCTTCTTGGTGTGAGTGGCATGTGCATTTGGTGAACATTGAATGAGCAAAGGAAGTTTATGTAAATGACATCAGGACATGCAGACCATGCCCACTGACACTAGGGTCAGATTCAGATTTATTTATCACATGTACAGCAAACATACAGTGAAATGCTTGTTTGTGTTAACACCCAGCACCCTGAAGATGTACTGAGATCAGCCTGCATGTGTCACCACATATTCTGGTGCCAAAATAACATGCCCATAATGTTCAACATCATAACGACCATACATAACACAGAACAACACAAGACAACACAGTAAGATAAGTCCCTTTCCGACTCCCCACCTCCCTCACACACATAAGCCTCTAATCCCAGGATAGACCACCTCGAGATCGCCAAGCCTTGACCCTGGACTCTCAGTCTCACAGACATCCTGCCTCCAACATCCATACTCTAGCCTGGACTTGCTCTCTACCTCAAGTCTTTGACCTTTTGGGCTTTCTACATCTGAACTCACCAAGCTCTGGACTTTGGCCTTTGCCCTCCAGACTTCACTGACCTCTGGGTATTGATCCCAGGACTTGCTAATTATGGGTTTCATGATTTGACCTTTGGGCCTCAATCCTGGGACTCACCAAACACAGGTTTGGCCTACGAGCCTCAACTGCAGCACTTGCCAATCCCAGGTTTGGTCTTTGTGCCTCAACCCCAGGACTCACCAGTCACGAGTTTGACCAAGGGGCCTTGACCCCAGGACTCAACAATCAATGCTGCCTGTATTCCTTCCTCAGTGTTTAACTTTGCTCTTCTTCATCCATATGAGGGTTACAAATGCATTTCAGCTGCATTTTTTTTCTGCAGGACAGGTCCACCAGTAGCATGTGGAACCGACGCATCATGGTATCATGCTAGCACTGCCAATTTGGACTCAGGTCTACAGCTGATGACTTTTATTGCATTAATTATTAGGCCTAACCACTGCTTACAAATGAAAAGAGATCGTGAAATGAAGGAGAAATAGGATGCAGGGAGGGGGACAAGGAGAGGGAGAGGGAGAGGGAGGGGACAGGGATAGGGAGAGGGAAAGGGAGAGGGAGGGGGACAGGGAGGGGACAAGGGCAGGAGCAGGGACAGGGACAGGAAGGGGAACAGGGACAGGGAGAGGGAAAGGGAAGGGGACAAGGACAGGGACAGGGAAGGGTACAGGGACAAGGGTGGGGACCGGGAGGGGGACAGTGACAGGGACAGGGACAGGGGTGGGGACAGTGACAGGGACGGGGAGAGGGAGGGGGACAGGGAGAGGGACGGGGATGGGGACAGGGAGGGGGAGGGGGACAGGGACAGGGGTGCTGCCATCTCCATACAGAGCTGAATAAAAGACTGAAATTGATAAATAACTTGCAAAGAGCAGCCAGCAAGTTTGGGACATGACCATTTAAATGGAATTCTTAAATCTACATGGAAATATGCCTTTTATCCTCATGGTATGATCTAATATATACAGTACTGTGCAAAATTCTTAGGCACCCAGCACCCTAGCTCTATATGTATGTATGTATGTATGTGTACACACACACACACACACACACACACACACACACACTCTTTTGCACAGTCATGTAAATCACTTCTATTTGATCGATTAATCACAAGGTTGTATACAGTTTACATTCTTTGATAATAAATGTACTTTGAACTTCAAACTTTGTTGATGGTAGAATCACTAAAAGTTTAAAATTAACTCATGAGGTCACCTTTAATGAATTAAGTCAGAAGGTCAACTTGCCAAATTTTAGTCAGCCACAGTGCGTCACTTCAAAGTACCTGATATAATAATTTCAGTGAATGAAGTATTTTAATTTGTTAATGATGAGCTCAGCATGTGCTAGCTTCACCTTCAGGGATACGTGTCTGCTCTCTGGCAGATAATCCTGTGTCTAATTCTGGATGCATTTTGTACCAAGTAATTTCAGAACAAATTTTATTTTTCCATTTCATCATATCCCTATAGGTACAAAGAACAAAAAATGATTACTACAAAAGATGAACATATTTTAAAGAAACAGAAACTAATATGTTAATTCACATTAGAATAAAAAAGGGAAGATATTGCATTTCTGGCATTTAATTCATTGCAGAGCATTAAACAAGTCAGATAAAATGATCTCCAACTGGTTTATAAGTGGAATGATTTATTGGTTTTTCTATAAAGGAGATTATAGAAATTGAAATTTAAGAATATTAGCTGTAGTGACTTGTTTCTCATTTTCATTGTAAAATAGAAATTCCAAGAGGATCCAAAAGGAAGTTTATAAAATTACTGTGGGCCTTAGTTAAAATAATTCAGACAAATGTTGAATAAAATGTTTGGAGGTGGAGTGGCAAAGGTTTATAGTCAATGGGAATTTTAGTGAGGGTATCTACCATGGGGTTCTGCAGGGCTCTTATTTATAAAAATTACTGGTGTCTTGAATGATAAAAAGTAATGAGGTCGTAAATTCCAGGATGATGCTTATAGATTGATTTGATGGATGTAAAGATAACAAATGGAATTCAGACAAAAACGCTGTGAGGCAAAGTACTTGTGGAGGGCAAATAAAGTAAGGGAATAAATGAAAAACAGTGAGGTATGAAAAGGAGTGGACGAACAAAGGCATACTTTTAATACCTCAGTGTTTATCATTTACCCCTAAGTACAAGTCTATGAAGAACAATGATTCAGAAGGTTGTGAAAAAGACAGAAGGGAAACTTGCCTTTATTGATCAAGGCACTGCTTATAAGAGCAGTGAGGCTTTGCTAGAGCTGTAGAAAACATTAGTTATACAGTTCTGGTCACCACAGGAGAACATATACATTTTCGGTCACCACTGTGAGGGCAGAGAGGGAATTCTGATGAAGTATGGTTATTAGGAGTGACTGCCTAGACCGGGAATAGTTTCTTTGGAACAAAGGAGATGGAGGGGAAATTGGATTTGGTGTGTATAAAATTATGAGAGATATGGAGAGCAGTGCTTACTGTGAGTTCTGAAAAAAGCATTTCATTCAACAAGTGGTAGAATCAAAAACTCTATCTGAAAGGACAGACTTGATAGAGGTATTTAAAATTATGAGGGGGATAGATAGAGTTGACATGGATAGGCTTTTTCCATTGAGAGTAGGGGGAGATTCAAACAAGAGGACATGAGTTGAGAGTTAGGGGGCAAAAGTTTAGGGGTCACACGAGGGGGAATTTCTTTACTCAGAGAGTGGTAGCTGTGTGGAACAAGCTTCCAGTAGAAGTGGTAGAGGCAGGTTTGGTATTGTCATTTAAAGTAAAATTGGATAGGTATATGGACAGGAAAGGAATGGAGGGTTATGGGCTGAGTGCGGGTTGGTGGGACTAGGTGAGAGTAAGTATTCGGCACAGACTAGAAGGGCCGAGATGGCATGTTTCCGTGCTGTAATTGTTATTTGGTTATATGATAGTGGATGAAGAAACTCTCAGCATATGTAAAAACATCTGAAAACTATAGTTCCACTTCAAATAACATAATTCCAAACAAACCCATCTCCAAACTCCTTAACCTGGGACCCAACACAACCCTTTCCAATTAGATCCTTGAATTCCTGACAATCAGACCAAAGTTAGCAAGGATAGGCAGTAACATCACTGCCATGATTATCCTCAACACAAAATCCCACAAGACTGCGCCCTCAGCTCCCTATTTCACTCTCTATATTCTCACAACTGCCTGGTCACATTCTCTACAAACTCCATCTGCAAGACTGCAAGTGAAACCATGGTAATGGATAAATCTCAGATAACAATGAGTTGGAGTAGAGGAAGGAGATAGAGGGCCTGCTTACATCAATGGCATTGAGATCAATAAGATCGAGAGCTTCAAGTTGCTAGGATGAACATCACTAATAGCTGGTCCTGGTCCATCTGTGTTGAGACCATGTGTAATAAAGTTCAGCAGCGCCTCTACTTCCTCAGGAGGCTAAGGAAATTTGACATGCCCTCACCAAATTTTACAGATGCAACATAGAAAGCACTCTATCTGGACACGGCACAGGTTGGTATGGCAATTGCTCTGCCCGAGACTGCAAAAAACTGCAGAAAGTTGTGAACCCAGCTTAGCAGATCATGGAAAACATCCTCCAGTCAAGGAATTTTGTCTACACTTCATTCTGCCTCAGTAAAACAGCCAAATTTATTGAAGACCCTACACACCCCAGATATTCTCTCTCGCCCACTCCTACCCTGCTGCCAAGCAAAAGCCTAAAAGCATGTAAACCAAGCTGAAGGGTGCTGATGAAAGGTCTCAGCTGAAACGTTGACTGTTTATTTCCCTTCACAGGTGTTGCCTAACCTGCTGAGTCCCTCCAGCATTCTCTGGGTGCTTCAAGGTCAGCTTCCCTCCTGCTGTTAGAAAACTATTGGACGTTCCCTTAGTTCAATAAGGCGGACTCTTGACCTCACAATCTACTTCATTATGCTCTTGCACCTTATTGTCTATCGTGCACAGCACTTTCTCTGTAACTGCAACACAATTCTACATTCTGTTATTGTTGGCCCTAGTGTGTTGGTGAGTGATAATATCTAGGGGTAGTCGGCAGGAAATTGGGGAGAATAAAATGGGATTAGTCTCTGGTTAGTGTACATGGCTGATTAATGGTTGGCTTTAACTTGGTATGCCAAAGATCCATGCTGTACATCTCTATAACCTCGGCTAAAGCTGGTGCAGTTGAGAGAGTGCTGCTCTGTCTGAGGTCTATCATTCAGATGAGGCATTTTAGCAAGGGTCAGTTTCTCTTTCCAGTGGAATTTTCCAAGTAGAAGCAGAGGATGAAGGTCTATCAGATGTCCTATCTGATTTATTTTTGAAATAATATCAGTTGTCAGAAAAGCCTGTGCAGTCTACCATGATTTTTATCCCTAGCACAATGAAATATTTTTTTTCTGTACAACTGAACTGAAAAAAAATCATACCATGGCCAAAAATACTATTCTCATGTCAATTGTATTTAGTTTGGGGTAGGAATAAGAAGCATGAACATCACAATCAAATGATCTACCACATGCAGTGGTTAGAAGAACACAGTTGTAAACTCATATTTTAAGGTTCATTCAGTTCTGTCTGAAGGCAGTAAATAGTCATGGCAGCTGGAAAGGAGACGTGCCAGATCGTCATTGTAAAAGAACTGAATGATGCAATAATAAATCATTCAGAGTATAAAGTTCTAGATTTATTTCTGACTGTTTTCAAGCAGCTGATCCCTGGGAACATGGTGGGGTCAGGGCATAGTTTCCATATTTGAAGAGGCAGAACTACCTCTGTAAATATACTCACAGTAAAGGTCAGACTGAAGGGAGAAAAGCCAGAAATAATGGTCTCTTTTCACACAATGAAATATATTTGATTTACTGCCACATCTTTTTCTGTGCAGTTCAAGGCACCATTTCCATTCATAAAAAAAGGCTTCCTATTAACCAAAATACTTAAATTATGAACATAGTTATCTGGAAGGCAATTTGTCACATGCTGAATAACAACCTGGGGTACACTAAAAATAACTCTTCAGCTGCTGGCCAAATAGCATAAATCAACAATTCTTTTCCCATTCAAAGATGCTGCTCAACTCATTGAGTTCCTCCAGCAGATTGTTACAACAGTCAAAAGAGTAAGTACATCCTATTTAATTTAAAGATTTGTTATAAAAGAAAATATACGGAATATCTCAAAATTACTTTATATTTATAAGTAATTACTTATAAATATAAATATAAGTAATAAAAATTACTTATATTACTTTTGGTAACTTTACTTGGAATAGTCTATCCATATTACACATATGATGTTCATGTTTAAAATACCAGGGCAGATAAAGTGATCAGAATTGCTTTTGGAAAGATATCCACCACTTAAAGCTCCACACAAAATGGGTACATCAGTAACATAGAAACATAGAAAATAGGTGCAGGAGTAGGCCATTCGGCCCTTCGAGCCTGCACCGCCATTCAGTATGATCATGGCTGATCATCCAACTCAGAACCCTGTACCTGCTTTCTCTCCATACCCCTTGATCCCTTTAGCCACAAGGGCCATATCTAACTTCCTCTTAAATATAGCCAATGAACCGGCCTCAACTGTTTCCTGTGGCAGAGAATTCCACAGATTCACCACTCTCTGTGTGAAGAAGTTTTTCCTCATCTCGGTCCTAAAAGGCTTCCCCTTTATCCTTAAACTGTGACCCCTCATTCCGGACTTCCCCAACATCAGAAACAATCTTCCTGCATCTAGCCTGTCCAATCCCTTTAGAATTTTATATGTTTCAATAAGATCCCCCCTCAATCTTCTAAATTCCAGTGAGTATAAGCCTAGTCGATCCAGTCGTTCTTCATATGAAAGTCCTGCCATCCCAGGAATCAATCTGGTGAACCTTCTCTGTACTCCCTCTATGGCAAGAATGTCTTTCCTCAGATTAGGGGACCAAAACTGCACACAATATTCTAGGTGCGGTCTCACCAAGGCCTTGTACAACTGCAGTAGAACCTCCCTGCTCCTGTACTCAAATCCTTTTGCTATGAATGCCAACATACCATTTGCCTTTTTTACTGCCTGCTGTACCTGCATGCCCACCTTCAATGACTGGTGTACAATGACACCCAGGTTTCGTTGCACCTCCCCTTTTCCTAATCGGCCACCGTTCAGATAATAATCTGTTTTCCTGTTCTTGCAACCAAAGTGGATAACCTCACATTTATCCACATTAAATTGCATCTGCCATGAATTCACCTAACCTATCCAAGTCACCCTGCATCCTCTTAGCATCCTCCTCACAGCTAACACCACCGCCCAGCTTCGTGTCATCCGCAAACTTGGAGATGCTGCATTTAATTCCCTCGTCTAAATCATTAATATATATTGTAAACAACTGGGGTCCCAGCACTGAGCCTTGCGGTACCCCACTAGTCACTGCCTGCCATTCTGAAAAGGTCCCGTTTACTCCCACTCTTTGCTTCCTGTCTGCCAACCAATTCTCTATCCACATCAATACCATACCCCCAATACTGTGTGCTTTAAGTTTGCACACTAATCTCCTGTGTGGGACCTTGTCAAAAGCCTTTTGAAAATCTAAATATACCACATCCACTGGCTCTCCCCTATCCACTCTACTAGTTACATCTTCAAAAAATTCTATAAGATTCGTCAGACATGATTTTCCTTTCACAAGTCCATGCTGACTTTGTCTGATGATTTCACCTCTTTCCAAATGTGCTGTTATCACATCTTTGATAACCGACTCTAGCATTTTCCCCACCAGCGATGTCAGACTAACCGGTCTTTAATTCCCCGGTTTCTCTCTCCCTCCTTTTTTAAAAAGTGGGGTTACATTAGCCACCCTCCAATCCTCAGGAACTAATCCAGAATCTAAGGAGTTTTGAAAAATTATCACTAATGCATCCACTATTTCTTGGGCTACTTCCTTAAGCACTCTGGGATGCAGACCATCTGGCCCTGGGGATTTATCTGCCTTTAATCCCTTCAATTTACCTAACACCACTTCCCTACTAACATGTATTTCCCTCAGTTCCTCCATCTCACTAGACCCTCGGTCCCTTACTATTTCCGGAAGATTATTTATGTCCTCCTTAGTGAAGACAGAACCAAAATAGTTATTCAATTGGTCTGCCATGTCTTTGTTCCCTATGATCAATTCACCTGTTTCTGACTGTAAAGGACCTACATTTGTCTTGACCAATCTTTTTCTTTTCACGTATCTATAAAAGCTTTTACAGTCAGTTTTTATGTTCCCTGCCAGCTTTCTCTCATAATCTTTTTTCCCTTTCCTAATTAAGCCCTTTGTCCTCCTCTGCTGGTCTCTGAATTTCTCCCAGTCCTCAGGTGTGCCGCTTTTTTTTTGCTAATTTATATGTTTCTTCTTTGGACTTGATACTATCCCTAATTTCCCTTGTCAGCCACGGGTGCACTACCTTCCCTGGTTTATTCTTTTGCCAAACTGGGATGAACAATTGTTGTAGTTCATCCATGCGATCTTTAAATGCTTGCCATTGCATATCCACCGTCAATCCTTGAAGTATCATTTGCCAGTCTATCTTAGCTAATTCACGTCTCATACCTTCAAAGTTACCCTTCTTTAAGTTCAGAACCTTTGTTTCTGAATTAACTATGTCACTCTCCATCTTAATGAAGAATTCCACCATATTATGGTCACTCTTACCCAAGGGGCCTCGCACGACAAGATTGCTAACTAACCCTTCCTCATTTCTCAATACCCAATCTAGAATGGCCTGCTCTCTAGTTGGTTCCTCGACACGTTGGTTCAGAAAACCATCCCGCATACATTCCAAGAAATCCTCTTCCTCAGCACCCTTACCAATTTGGTTCACCCAATCTATGTGTAGATTGAAGTCACCCATTATAACTACTGTTCCTTTATTGCACGTATTTCTAATTTCCTGTTTAATGCCATCCCCAACCTCACTACTACTGTTAGGTGGCCTGTACACAATTCCCACCAGTGTTTTCTGCCCCTTAGTGTTATGCAGCTCTACCCATATCGATTCCACATCCTCCAGGCTAATGTCTTTCCTTTCGATTGCGTTAATCTCCTCTCTAACCAGCAATGCTACCCCACCTCCTTTTCTTTCCTGTCTATCCCTCCTGAATATTGAATATCCCTGGATGTTGAGCTCCCATCCTTGGTCACCCTGGAGCCATGTCTCTGTGATCCCAACTATATCATATTCATTAATAACTATCTGCACATTCAATTCATCCACCCTGTTACGAATGCTCCTTGCATTGACATACAAAGCCTTCAGGCTTGTTTCTACAACACTCTTAGCCCTTATACAATTATGTTGAAAAGTGGCTCTTTTTGCTTTTTGCCCTGGATTTGCCTGCCTGCCACTTTTACTTTTCACCTTACTACTTTTTGCTTCTACCCTCATTTTACACCCCTCTGTCTCTCGGCACTTGTTCCCATCCCCCTGCCACATTAGTTTAAATCCTCCTGAACAGCAGTAGCAAACGCTCCCCCTAGGACATTGGTTCCAGTCCAGCCCAGGTGCAGATCGTCTTGTTTATACCGGTCCCACCTCCCCCAGAACTGGTTCCAATGCCCCAGAAATTTGAATCCCTCCCCCTTGCACCATTTTTCAAGCCACGTATTCATCTGAAATATCCTCCTATTTCTACTCTGACTAGCACGTGGCACTGGTAGTAATCCAGAGATTATTACCTTTGTGGTCCTACTTTTTAGTTTATCTCCTAACTCCCTAAATTCACCTTGTAGAACCTCATCCCATTTTTTACCTATATCATTGGTACCTATGTGCACCACGACCACTGGCTGTTCACCCTCCCATTCCAGAATGTCCTGCAGCCGCTCAGAGACATCCTTGACCCTTGCACCAGGGAGGCAACATACCCACCTGGAGTCTCGTTTGCAGCCGCAGAAATGCCTATCTATTCCCCTTACAATCTAATCCCCTATCACTATAGCCCTCCCACTCCTTTTCCTTTCCTCCTGTGCCGCAGAGCCACCCATGGTGCAATGAACTCGGCTGCTGCTGCTGCCTTCCCCGATGAGACATCTCCCCCAACAGTATCCAAAACAGTATATCTGTTTAGGAGGGAGATGACCTCAGGGGACTCCTTCACTACCTGCCTATCGCTACGCTGTCTAGTGGCCACCCCTTCCCTTTCTGCCTGTGTAGCCTTTACCTGCGGTGTGGCCAACTCACTGAACGTGCTATTCACGACTTTCTCAGCATCGCGGATGCTCCAGTATGAATCCAATCGCAGCTCCAGACGTTCAATGCGGTCTGCCAGAAGCTGCAGTTGGACACACTTCCTGCACACATAGTCGTCAGGGACACTGGAAGTATCCCTGATTTCCCACATGCTGCAGGATGAACAAACCACGGGGCCGATCTCAGCTGCCATGACCTACCCAATACTTGCCTCAACTTTGAAACTTGCTCCTTTTAAAGGAACTTACCTGGCCTTACCTCACTTGGAGTGAAGCTCGTCCTCAGCCTCTTCTCGTCGAAGTAACAAACAGGTACTGAAGTTTACTTAATTCCTATTTTTCAATAACAAATCTTTCAATATTTATATCAATCCTGATTGAAATTGAAGGAGATTTACAAGGATGTTGCCTGAATTGGGGAGCATGCCTTATGAAAATAGATTGAGTGAGCTTGGCCTTTTCTCCTTGGAGCGACGGAGGATGAGAGGTGACCTGATAGAAGTGTATAAGATGATGAGAGGCATTGATGTGTGGATAGCCAGAGGCTTTTTCCCAGGGTTGAAATGGCTAACACAGTTTTAAGGGGCTTGAAAGTAGGGACAGAGGAGATGTTAGGGTTAAGTTTTTTACACAGAGAGTGGTGAGTGCGTGGAATGGGCTGCTGGTGACTGTGGTGGAGGTGGTTATGATAGGGTCTTTTAAGAGACTTAGATAGGTACATGGAGAAAAATAGAGGGCTATGGGTAACCCTAGGTAACTTCTAAAGTAAGTACATGTTTGGCACGGCATTGTGGGCTGAAGGGCCTGGATTTGCTGTAGGTTTTCTATGTTCTACATTCTATTCTTTATTATTTCTATTGTTTACTCTCTCCAATAGCAGAAAAAAAGCATGTCTTTTAGAAACTGCAAACCTTAAACTACCAGACTTAATGAGATGATGCAATAACAGACTAAATCTGGTTAATTGCATTGCCTCTTGGGTGTCTGAATGGACAAAAGTAAACGATGTGAGCTGTTAAGAAGAAAACAACATGGTCTGCAGTTCTTAATACATCCTCAGCTCCTTCGACCTCACACTGGTGTAATGACAAAACCTATTGACTGCCACTTTACTGTTGCTCAGGAAAATCTCTCATTGTTAGTAGACACTAATTTACCTATCTCTGGTTACTGCCAAAATTATTATTTTGTGGAGAGAAAGAAGTGATTTTTTTTGCAGATCGAAATCCAGATTTCTTTTCTCAGCATCATTATTGCCTATAATGAATAAACCTGTATATAGCATCCTGCTTTAACAAGTTATAAAAATGTCTGATGTAAATATTGTTTTGAGTGAAGGACAGAATTTCAGAATATTCTATTATAATTCATGCTTTCTTCAGACATACTGTACCTTCTTGTCCTCCTACATTCTTTATATCTGCTGTAAAGTTGGAACATTTAAAGTTCACTGTAGATATTGCCTAATCCGCTCATCTACTGAGCACATAATCCGGATTAAAATCCTGAAGTATGGAAGGCTGCTGTATTGGTCACTCGGTTGATGTTGCAGTACAGCAGAAAAATACATTTTCATGTTCTTAAATAAATGATTGAATCTCACTCTCTGAAGAAAGCAGGAGGCTCTTCCAACATTCAACCCTTATCAGTAAAAACAAATTGATATTGAATTTCCACTGTGATTTACAACTTTGGGAAATGTGACTGAACTCATCAGAAATGGAGGGCTTTGTCTGCATTGTTTCTTCCATATTTTCAGAATTTCAGTCAGCATTTTGTAAAATGAGGTCTTCAGACCAAGTTCAAAAGGAGGCACTCTTACGCTAGAGAATTCTTTTATAGGCAGGCCCCACTACCCCACCTCTCCGTGGGATGTGGCTCAGAATTTGGGATTGGACCCCATGTGCTGAGACATTCCAGCCGCTGGAAGGCCAAAAATGAAATGTGTTTGGAGAGTGTGGATGGATAGATGCTGGCAAGTGAACATTGAAGAAAAAGGCAGGACTGCATTCACCCCCATACACAAATAGCTGAGAATACATTGCCACAGGTGGCTATGGAGACCAACTCTTTACATATACATACTGTGTTTAAGGTGGAGATTGATAGATTTTTGATTGGACAGGGCAGGAAGGGACACAGGGAAAAGGCAGGAAACTGGAGCTGAGAGGAAAATTGGATCAGCCATGATAAAATGGTGGAGAAGACTCAATGGGCCAAATGGCCCAATTCTACTCTTATACCTTATGGTCTTATGACCTAATACTGCAAGAATTTTCAATGTAGTCTTAAGATTAGGTCTAGGGGCTATGTTGTGGGGCATAAGATAACTAGAGCTGGAGCTGCCCCACCCCAGTGATAGTTGTTGTTTGGATGGGGTGATAAGGGGTTTCCAAAGATGTAACTGGATCCGTGTAAGTTAGATCCATATAATGATAATGATCACGCTAGAATGTAACAAATAATCTCTTCCTTTCTCCACCGCAAACCATCTTTTATAGCCTCCTCTATCCTGCTTCTTGTCCCTGTTGAGATCAGTGAGGTCTGCCAGCATCCTCCAACTCAATTACTGGAGATTGTTGCTAAATATTCCCAGCTGCGGCTTCCTGCCTTTCACTCACACCCCCTGGCTCCTGGCCACTCTGTTTATTTGGCCAGCTTCAGCTTGTGAGAAAAGGTTTCATGAAGGGATTCAGGGTTCCTCACCAGTTGTCAGCATTTCTCGTCCTCCCCTCAAATTTCAGGACTGATCTGCCGTAATAACATTCTTAATCTACTCTCATATTGTAGCTGCTTTTGTCATCACCATGAGCATTGAAACTCATTCCCAGCACAAGCGTGGCTTGTAATCACTGACCCTTCCACAAAAACTGGCACTATTTATAAGCATGTTCTTTTGGTAAAACTGGTCCTCTTACCTTTCCCAGGCAAAGGGCTGCTTCACCTTCTTTGGGTACATGTGTGTGAATTCTGCTCAAACTACACCTATTCTCCTCAAAATGCTTATCCCAGTCAGAAGGCAGCAAAGTGATTTACAGTTCTGAAACCTTGAGTAGTATACATTTAAGTGCTTTTAAATTACTTGTACTTAGATTAAGTTATTGAAATTAAATGGATGGAATATAAAAGTTTCCCATTTTCTGGGGTTTCTAAGTTCAAAGATGCACTGATACAAATCTTAATACAAACATAAGACTTCTCATATGAAGAGTGTTTGATGGCTCAGGGCCTGTATTCATTGGAATTCAGAAAAATGAGGGGTGACATCATTGAAACCTATCCAATGGTGAAAGGTCTTGAAAGAGTGGATGTGGAGAGGATGTTTCATATAGTGGGAGAGCCGAAGACCAGAGAACACAGCCTCAGAATAACCGAGAAGCGGAGGAATTTCTTTAGCCAGAAAGTGGTGAATCTGTGGAATTCTTTGCCACAGGCAGCTGTGGAGGCCAAGTCTTTATGTATATTTAAGGCAGAGATTGATAGATTCTTGATTAGTCAAGGCATGAAGGGATACAGGGAGAAGGCAGGAGACTGGGACTGAGAGAAAAAAAGGATCAGCCATGATGAAATGGCAGAGCAGAATTGATTGGCCAAATGGCCTAATTCTGCTCCAATTTCTTATGGTCTGTAACATTTCTTGACAAACTTGTCAACTGTTTTTCTATTTAACCACTCAGTAAAACTCAGTGAAACACTCTCCTTTGCCTGCTTGTATGGTCCATTTTCCCTTTTTTTGGCTCCAATGTACAGGACAACTAAGTCTTATTTAACACATTCTCTAGTACAGCGCCAGCCCAGTATTTAAATTTGCTGACGGTACCATAGTTAGCGGCAGTGTGCACAAAAATGAGACAGACCATATGAAAGAAATCAAGAACCTTACCGCAGGGTGTCAAAACAACAACTAAGATCTTAATATCAGCAGGAGTTGGTTGCTAATCTAAGAGGTCATGAAGGGGGACACGGGTGAATAAGACCCTATCCTCATCAAAAGAGCTGCCATAGAGATATCTGACAACTTCAACTCCCGTGCATCCACGTCAGCAGCAACCTCTGATGGGTTGCACCCTGGCATGGCAGTTCTTTTGTTTTTGACTGACTGAACCTACAGAGAGTGGTAAACACTACTGAGTTCATCACACGCTTGTCACTTCCTTCTACTGAGCCCATCCTCGCGACGTGTTGCTTCAGGAAGGCTATAAGTATGGTCAAGGTTGGCTGCCACCCTGGACGCTCTATTCTCTCTGTTCAATCTTCTTGGAAACAATCCCTGTCCTCAATACATGAATACATGAAAACCCATGCATCTGGACTTAATAACAGTTGCTTCATCTCTGCTATCAGACTTCCGAACCTCTTTCACACCCTCCTTTCCCAGAGGTGTTGCCAACACTCTCGGACTCTCGTCTCAGTTATTCTGTTATTGTCACTTCAGAAACTTTTTTTCGCATCCCTTCTGATTTCACTGCACTCACTGCTGTGATTAATTCATTATTACCATGTATAGTGTTTCCTCGATGAACAATGAAATTCTCTGCATTCTGGTGTATACGACAATAAACTCATCGAATATATATATAATAATCTAACCCCTCTTCTTACACAGGTACTAATCATTCTGAAGTACAGTTCCGTTCTCAGTGAAAAACAATCATCTCACACCATGCCTTTCGTTCACATGGCAGGCCAATCTAATCGTTCTTAGGTGACATCACAGCCATGTTTGACCCAGTTTTCAGCAGCCTTCCTCAGAAAGTTGTTGACGAGTTGGGGAATAGAAACATTAGCTTCCTGGATGGGGATTGCCTGACTAGCTGCTGCATTTTTCCTTCTGTCCTAATTGAAAGCAGAAAATCAGATAACCAAGCTTGGTCTAAATATCTATAGTATCTTAGATAAACTATGGGAAACATTTCTGGACATGTGTTTAATTGACTGAGTTCTCCCTGTAAATTTCTAAGTGCATTATTTAAAAGAAAACTTCATGTGGTTTGGAACAGTCATTAAAGATGAGTTCATCTTTGGAACTGAGAGCTACTCTTCCTGACAAGGCTCAAAATGATGATGATGACAACCATATATTTGAAAAGATCTCCTAAACTTACAGACAAGTATTCTGTGTTTTCATTAATATATGAGACTAATCCTAACTTTTAACCTTAAGAATTTGTGCTTATGTTAAATCATTAAAGATGCATTTGTTCTGTTCCCACCTGATCAGTAACATACTTTATTACAGTTCACAGTTTTAAGAGTTGATATTTTAAATTTTAATATCTTTGTGTGTTTGTTCAACCCTCAACATTTAAATTTAATGCAGTTGAACTTTATTGCTAAATTCAAAATAAATAAAATGAAGACATCCTCTGAATTCTAAAAGGTTCTGCAGTTGGAAAAACATTTGTCTGACAGTCTTCTTAAATGTCTGGATTGAAGGACTTTAGTTATGGGGAGAGATTGGACAGGGTGGGCTTCTTTTCACTGGAATGAAGGAGACCATACAGCAACTTGACAGAAGTATGCATGATCATGAGAGGCAGAGATAGGGTAGGTGGACAAATTTTTTTCCTCTTGTAGGGATATCAAAAACAAGAAGGTATAGATTTAAGGTGAGAGGACAGAGTTTTAAAGGGATCTGAGAGGAATTGTTTCAACACAGAGAACGATTTATATCAGGAATACACTGCCAGTGGAGGCAAAGGATTGAGATACAGTTGACACATTTATAAGACATTTAGATGGACAGTTATTATAGGTAAGGCAGAAGAATAAAAGTTGGTGTGGGCCTCTGTGCTGTAAAACCCTATGTCTCTTTATCTACGTACTATCTAAATAAAAGTATTATATATGAATGCACAAAGTATAATGGATTAAAAGTATTATATATGAATGCACAAAGTATAATGGATTAAAAGTATTATATATGAATGCACGAAGTATAAGAAATAAAGTGGATGAGCTTGAAGCTCAGTTGGAAGTTGATGTTGTATGATGTATGATGTATGTATGATGTATGTAAGTTGTATGATGTTACAGGAATAAAAGAGACATGGCTGCAAGAGGACCAGGGCTGGGAAATGAATATTCAAGGTATACATCCTATCGAAAGGACAGACAGTTGGGCAGAGGGGGTGGGGTGGCTCTGCTGGTGAGGAATGAAATGCAGTCCCTTGTGAGGGGTGACATAGAATCAGGAGATGTGGAGTCAGTATGGATAGAACTGAGAAATTGTAAGGGCAAAAAGACCCTAATGGGAGTTATCTACAGGCCCCCAAATAGTAGCCTAGATATAGGGTGCAAGTTGAATCAAGAGCTAAAATTAGCATGTCGCAAAGGTAATGCTTCGGTTGTAATGGGGGATTTCAACATGCAGGTAGACTGGGAAAATCAGGTTGGTACTGGACCCCAAGAAAGGGAGTTTGTGGAGTGCCTCCAGGATGGATTCTTAGAGCAGCTTGTACTGGAGCCTACCAGGGAGAAGGCAATTCTGGATCTAGTATTGTGTAATGAACCAGATTTGATAAGGGAACTCAAGGTAAAGGAGCCATTAGGAGGTAGTGACCATAATATGATAAGTTTTAATCTACAATTTGAGAGGGAGAAAGGAAAATTGGAAGTGTCAGTATTACAGTTGAACAAAGGGGACTATGGAGCCATGAGGGAGGAGCTGGCCAAAGTTGACTGGAAGGATACCCCAGCAGGGATGACAGTGGAACAACAATGGCAGGTATTTCTGGGAATAATACAGAAGGTGATGTTCATTCCAAAGAGAAAGAAAGATTCTAAGGGGAGTGGGGGCGACCGTGGCTGACAAGGGAAGTCAAGGACAGTATAAAAATAAAAGAGAAGAAGTATAACAGCAAAGATGAGCAGGAAGCCAGAGGATTGTAAAACTTTTAAAGAGCAACAGAAGATTACTAAAAAGGCAATACGGGGAGAAAAGATGAGGTACGAAGGTAAGCTAGCCAAGAATATAAAGGAGGATAGTAAAAGCTTCTTTAGGTATGTGAAGAGGAAAAAGTTAGTTAAGACCAAAGTTGGGCCCTTGAAGGCAGAAACGGGTGAATTTATTATGGGGAACAAGGAAATGGCAAATGAGTTGAACAGGTACTTTGGATCTGACTTCACTAGGGAGGACACAGACAATCTCCCAGATGTAATAGTGGCCAGAGGACCTCGGGTAACGGAGGAACTGAAGGAAATTCACATTGGGCAGAAAATGGTGTTGGGTAGACTGATGGGACTGAAGGCTGATAAATCCCCAGGGCCTGATGGTCTGCATCCCAGGGTACTTAAGGAGGTGGCTCTAGAAATCATGGAAGCATTGGTAATCATTTTCCAATGTTCTACAGATTCAGGATCAGTTCCTGAGGATTGGAGGATAGCTAATGTTATCCCACTTTTTAAGAAAGGAAGGAGAGAGAAAACAGGGAATTATAGACTAGTTAGCCTGACATCAGTGGTGGGGAAGATGCTGGAGTCAATTATAAAAGATGAAATAGCGGCACATTTGGATAACAGTAACAGGGTCAGTCCAAGTCAGCATGGATTTACGAAGGGGAAATCATTCTTGACTAATCTTCTGGAATTTTTTGAGGATGTAACTATGAAAATGGACAAGGGAGAGCCAGTGGATGTAGTGTCCCTGGACTTTCAGAAAGCCTTTGATAAGGTCCCACATAGGAAATTAGTGGGCAAAATTAAAGCACATGGTATTGGGGGCAGGGTACTCACATGGATAGAAAATTGGTTGGCAGATAGGAAACAGAGTAGGGATTAACGGGTCCTTTTCAGAATGGCAGGCAGTGACTAGTGGGGTACCGCAAGGCTCGGTGCTGGGACTGCAGTTATTTACAAAATACATTAATGATTTAGATGAAGGGAATAAAAGTAACATAGCAATTGTACAGATGACACAAAGCTGGGTAGTAGTGTAAAATATGAGGAGGATGTTATGAGAATGCAGGGTGATTTGGACTGGTTGGGTGAGTGGGCAGTTGCATGGCAGATGCAGTTTAATGTGGATAAATGTGAGGTTATCCACTTTGGTGGCAAGAACAGGAAGGCAGATTACTATCTGAATGGTGTCAAGTTAGGAAAAGGGGAAGTTCAAAGAGATCTAGGTGTCCTTGTTTATCAGTCTCCGAAAGTCAGCATGCAGGTACAGCAGGCAGTGAAGAAAGCTAATGGCATGTTGGCCTTCATAACAAGGGGAGTTGAGTATAGGAGCAAAGAGGTCCTTCTGCATTTGTACAGGGCCCTGGTGAGACCACACCTGGAGTATTGTGTTCAGTTTTGGTCTCCAAATTTGTGGAAGGACATTCTTGCTATTGAGGGAGTGCAGCATAGGTTCACAAAGTTAATTCCCAGGATGGCAGGACTGTCATATGTTGAAAGACTGGAGCGACTGGGCTTGTATACACTGGAATTTAGAAGGATGAGAGGGGATCTGATAGAAACATATAAGATTATTAAGGGATTAGACACGCTAGAGGTAGGAAAAATGTTCCCGATGTTGGGGGAGTCCAGAACCAGAGGCCACAGTTTAAGAGTAAGGGGTAGGTCATTTAGAACAGAGTTGAGGAAAAACTTTTTCACCCAGAGAGTTGTGGATCTATGGAATGCTCTGCGTCAGAAGGCAGTGGAGGCCAATTCTCTGGATGCTTTCAAGAAAGAGTTAGATAGAGCTATTAAAGATAGCGGAGTCAAGGGATATGGGGAGAAGGCAGGAACGGGGTACTGATTGTGGACGATCAGCCATGATCATATTGAATGGCGGTGTTGGCTCGAAGGGCCGAATGGCCTGCTCCTGCACCTATTGTCTATCTCAAGATACAAACTGATCTTCAGGCAATGTTGCTGGCTGAAGTTTACCAGGAACATCTTAGGAACAAACAGGATTCTAAGTGTCCAGATTGTTGGCCATGGATGGCTCACTTGCATTTAACCACTGGCTTCACCATTCAAACAAAATCCCGTTTCTCATCCAGATATTTATTTAGAGATACAGCATCCGGCCCACCAAACCCAGCTGCCCAGCAACCCACCCTAGTCAAAGGACAATTTACAATGAGTGATTAACATACTAACCAGTGCATCTTTGGACCGTGGGAGAAAATGGAGCATCTGAAGGAAACACTCGCGCATGCGGGAAGAATGTAAGAACTGTCTTACAGAGGACACTGGAATTGAACTCTGAAGTCCGATCCCCCAAGCTGTAATAGCGTCTTGCTAACCGCTACACTACCGTGGCGCCCCAGATCTTCAGTGATGTTTGGTCCAGAACGGGAACACACAAACCACTTAAATCTCACATTATAGATAAGATTTTAGTTATTATTTCATAATCTTTGTTGAAAGGGAGGGATTGGCTAGGAACTGAAACATGATGCCTCAAAGACTAAATAGACCAAAAAAACACCAATAAAAAGATCACAAGAGGTGATCGATTTTTCAGGTCGAAGTTCTGCATCAGCTCTGACTGTGCAGAGGGAAGTTGGCCAGTAAATAGAAGTGAAAGGGAAGGGTGAGATTGTGGGTTGTTGATGATCGGTAGAATCGGGTAAGGGACAGATGGAATCTGGTGGGAGAAGCTGATAACTGTAAGTAACAAGTTGTACAGTCAGGGCACATGGATGGAAAAGATGAATAATGAAATATCTGAATTCAACCATAATATTTATGATGTAGACTGGGTGTATGTGCGAATGGCCCATCAGCTCCACTCTTGACATTGACAGAGGAATGGTGACTTTAAGAACATGGTAGAAAGTGATGATATGACTTCACCAGAGCTGAAACGTCGACAGCACTTCTCCCTATCGATGCTGCCTGGCCTGCTGTGTTCTACCAGCATTTTGTGTGTGTTGTTGTTTGAATTTCCAACATCTGCAGATTTCCTCGTGTTTGCTCTCCAAGTATGTAGTTTGGTAGGAAGAAAACTATCAGTTCATTTAATGACAACAATAACTAATCGTTGTTGTGAGCACAAAATTGACAGCAAGTTTGGATCGGTGATTAAATGCTTAGGCAAAGAGTTGTGATTTAAGGGCTGCCTTTAGGGGGGATGAAACACTGGTGAAACGAAGTCCAGGGAGGGAAGTCCTGAATTTAGGACCCAGTTGGCTAAAGGCAGCAATGATTTGTTGAAGAAAGTCTCACATGCAAGACAGAATCTGAAATGGATCAAAGTTTTTAGTGTCTCGAGTAACTGAACAATTGAATACAGTGATGGGAATTTTAAGTTTAAGCCATTAAAAGACTAAGAACCAATGCACACCAGAAACAAAGAATAATGAATGAACAAATTTGCTGCAAATAAAGATGCAGAATATAGGTTGCTGACTGAAGCAATTTAGGAAGGGTGGAAGAATGAAGGCAGCTACATTCATACGGGCACTTGGCTGTACGTAAGTGTTTTTTGCCCATTGGATGCATATGAATGAAAATGTACAAGTAAACATGTCACAACGTTGATCAATATAATAGGCAAAGAGCATTAACATTTTACAGTAACCCTCAAAAAGAAACAAGGGAGATAGATATGTGAAAGTGGTAATCATATATTTATATAACTGTAATTAAAGATGATAATTGATTATTTGTAAGTGCCTACATGAACAGCAAGTGTCAGGCTAAATGGTTCATTTCCTGAACCCAAATAAAAGACCATCCAAATCAAGATGCCCTTGGAAGAAGCACAGACTGGGAGAATCTTAATATATTGCTATAATTAAATTGTCTATTCTCAAGGCTACTGATGTCATGAATATTCAAGGAAAGCTGCAGGCCATCATTTTTTGGAATAATTAAAATGATTCTTTCAGTTACTTGAACCCTCAAATTTCTTGAATGCACGACCCCATCAGGCGTTCTGTTGAATCCCGAGCTTAGATTTAGTTTTCACGCAGCTACGATGCCCTGCTATCTGACAGTGATTCCCATATAAAAACCTACTTTCTGATCTCATCAAGATACTTTCCCTAACCTCTTGCCAAATGGGATATTCTGCTAATCTGATTTAAACAGAGGACAATTTTCCATCTATACACTTCAAGCAGATATGTAATCTTCAATCAGAGCAATTTCTAACAGCTTTTGGTTTGTGATAAACACTGCTGGATAATTTATCCCATATCAAATGCTCCTTAATATTTGGCCTTCTGATACATTATGAAACTGCTCATTTAACCTCAATTAGATATCAGCATTGATTAAATCCAAGCAGTACACACAAAATGCTGGAGGAACTCAGCAGGCCAGGCAGCATCTATTGAAAAGAGTTCAATCAATGTTTCGGGCTGAGACCCTTCAGAAGGACTGGAGGAAAAAAATGTGAAGAGTAGATTTAAAAGGTGGGCGAGGGGTGGGAGAAACACAAGGTGATAGATGGACTGGGAGGGAGAGGGGTGAAGTAAAGAACTGGGAAGTGGTGAACTTCCAGTAATTCCCCACCCCCTTCACCATTTCCCATCCCCTTTGCCTCTCTCACCTTTTCTCCTTGCCTGCCCATCACCTCCATCTGGTGCTCGTCCCCATTTCTTTCTTCCACAGCCTTCTGTCCTTTCCTATTAGATTCACCCTTCTCCAGCCCTGTATCTCTTTCTCCAATTAACTTCCCAGCTCTCTACTTCACCCATCCCCTTCCAGGTTTCACCAATTACCTTGTGTTTCTCCATCCCCTCCCCCACCTTTTAAATCTACTCCTTATCTCCTTCTTCTCCAGTCCTACTGAAGGGTCTCGGTCCAAAATGCCGACTGTACTCTTTTCCATAGATGCTGCCTGGCCTGCTGAGTTCCTCCAGCATTTTGTGTGTGTTGCTTGGATTTCCAGCATCTGCAGATTTTCTCTTGTTTGAGCACTGATTAAATACCTATTTTTTTCCAGTTTCATTGATAAGTTTATGATTTACATTTCCAATCAAAGCTTCCAGGGCATCATGCAAGTGGATACTCCAACTGATCAGTAGGTCTGTTCCGAACCCCAGTCGGGTGCATGTACATGAGCTGTAAAGTGCAGCTGCTACAACAAAGTCAGTGGAGTCACTATTGTGTCATCCAATTTGGCATATTCAACGTTATATATACTGTGCTTGAATTCAGCTTGTGTGCAACAGGTATTTGACCGATGCCTCAGATCTGAGCCAATTACGTGATATTCCACAGTATGAGTACAAGAATGAATACACCAGTGACGGGGAAGTGAGTTCTCCATACTGAATTTACAAGTGATGTGTGCAAATGGAGCTCAAGGTGAGATGGTACAAATAGGGTCATCAGGGAATTCAGTAACATAGAGAAGTTTTATATGAAATTGTGAAAGAACAAATTACAGCGATCCCTGAGCAAAACAAACCCCAGGATTAGAATTTGGAAGCTGTGACGAGATAATGGATACCCAGCGATCTGTCTGTTCAGTGGATATCGGGAGCACCAATGAAATATTGAAGGATTGCAAAGTTACTGGGCATCGAGGAGGAGAGCTATAGAATCACTGGGATTCAGAGGAAGGGATACTGGCACACAGGAGATCCAGGGAAGGGGTTGCTGAAACACAAGGTATCCAAGGGGGAGGGCTGCCTAGACACTCTCGGGCGGGAGAGTTGAGGAGAGTCAATATATCTGGAGGGCAGGTATGAGAGTAAAGATCAGGAAGGCAGTAGGGGCAACACTTACAGCTACCTACCCAACTTCCAATAAGCAGTTGTGAGAGGGTGGCCAGAAGAACTTCGTTGACCCAAAAACCGAGACTGTGGGGAGGAGATCCTATGTGTGAGCTTCTGTCTCCAACAAACCCAGCCTACCATGAACACAGCCCAAATCCAGTTCCCTATTCTTGGAACACACAATCCTGCCTAAGGGCCTTGGCCCGAAATGTTGACTGTATTCTTTGGCCTACTGAGTTCATCCAGCATTTTGTGTGTGTTGCTTGGATTTCCAGCATCTGCAGAATTTCTCTTGTTCCTTATTCTTGGTCCTGCTGAAGGGTCTCGGCCCGAAACGTTGACTGTACTCTTTTCCATAGATTCTGCCTGGCTTGCTGAGTTCATCCAGTGTTTTGTGTGAGTTCCTTATTCTTGGGATGCACTGTCAATAATATTAAAAAACAGCTAATTTGTTAGGATTGCAGACTTGTAATATCCTGCTCACAAAGTGACCCTTCTGAGAGACACAATGAAAATTTGCAATTTTACACTTTCCCTGTACTGTGCAGTGAAGTAGAGATTATTGTGCAGATTAACTGACGAATGACTAGTGACCAAGAAAATTAAAATACCAGACTTTTATTTCTGAATTGGCACTGTTGAATGTGAAAGAGTTCTGGTCAGCTCACAATGCAGAAATGAAACCATTGTGCAAGTTGCATGATCAGTAATCTGGCTTGGACTGTGATCATGGTGTCATGGAAGGCTGGGGTGGCTTTGATGGGAAGTCCACAAGCTACATGGTTCCAAATGGAGGAAATCCATGTAAATGCAAATAGTGGGAGTCCCCACTATTAATGCCAGGGAAATAAAACAGTCTGCTTGCTCGTTCAGCCAACTTGACAGTTGACGGTTGAGATCCAGAGCATTTTGCACAAGTTTGTGGAGGCAGACAGAATATTTCAAACCCTGAAAACTACAGGCCATTTATGTCTTTCAGGCAGGGAACCACATATGCAGAGCGACAAGTGAGCCTTGAGTACAAAGGAAGTAATAGAGATTATGGAAGAATACACGCTAAGTGGCATTTACACTACAGACGATGACAGGAGAGGAGATTGCAGTGTATTTAAACACAGGAAGCTTGGATGACAAGATATTGTAATTAGTCAAAAAGAAAAAGGAAGCATATGTAAGGCTTAGGAAACAAATCGGACAAGACCCTTGAAGAATATAAAAAAAGCAGAAAATATTTAAAGAAAGAAATTAGGCGGGCTAAAATAGGCCATGACATGACTTTGGCAAGTCGGATTAAGAAGAACCTCAAGGATAGTACACTACACATATACTCAGAACCTGAGTGTGGCCAGGGAAGGGATAGGTCCATGAAAGGACAAAGGGGGGGGGGGGTTTATACCAGAAGAAGTAGGTGGAGTCCTCAGCGAATACTTCACTTCAATACTTACCAAGGAGAAAGACATGGATCTTGATGACATTTGGGAGGTTGGTATGTTAATATTCTAAGGCATGTTGATATTGAAGAGGAGGAAGCATTAAGTGTTGTGAAAAATATAGAACATAGAACATAGAATAGTACAGCACAGTGCAGGCCCTTCGGCCCACAATGTTGTGCCGACCCTTAAACCCTGCCTCCCATATAACCCTCCACCTTAAATTCCTCCATATACCTGTCTAGTAGTTTCTTAAATTTCACTAGTGTATCTGCCTCCACCACTGTCTTAGGCAATGCATTCCATGCACCAACCACCCATTGAGTAAAAAACCTTCCTCTAATATCTCCCTTGAACTTCCCACCCCTTACCTTAAAGCCTTAAAGCCATGTCCTCTTGTGGTACCCTGGGGAAGAGGTGCTCTATCTATTCCTCTTAATATCTTGTATACCTCTATCATGTCTCCTCTCATCCTTCTTCTCTTCAAAGAGTAAAGCCCTAGCTCCCTTAATCTCTGATCATAATGCATACTCTCTAAACCAGGCAGCATCCTGGTAAATCTCCTCTGTACCCTTTCCAATGCTTCCATATCCTTTCTATAGTGAGGCAACCAGAACTGGACACAATACTCCAAATACTGTGATAGTGAGATGGATAAGACCCCAGGGCCTGATAGGAACTACTTTAGGATACTGACAGTGGCAAGTTTGGATAATGACAAAGATCTTTACATTTTGAATTATTTACAGGCAAGATGCCAAAAGCCTGGAGAATAGTCCATGCCCTTCCTATGTTTAAAAAGGGCAAGTGGGACAAACTAGGATATTTTTGGTCAGTGATAGTAGGGAAATTACTGGAGAAGATTCTCAGGGACAATGTTTACTTGAATTTGGAAAAGCACAGACTTATTAGCGAGAGTCAGCATGACCTTGTGTTGTGGAGGTATTGGCTCATGAATTTAATTGAGTTTTTCAGGCAGGGACAAAGATAATTGGTGAGGGCAGCGCAATAGATATTGTATGCATAGATCTTCGTAAAGGATTTGACAGGATCTCTCATGAATAGGCTGCTTCAGGGATCCACAGGGAGCTGGCAAATTGGGTCAAAAATGACCTTGGTCATAGAAGACAGAGGGGAGTGATAGTGGAGATTTTTTCTGACAGGAGATCCATGAACAGTGGTGTTCCACAAAGATCAATGCTGGCACCTCTATTGTTCATGATATAATTGAAAGTAGTCTCATTGCTAAGTTTGTGGATGACACAAAATATCAAGGAATATTGTCAAAGTATATAGCAGGCCATAGAATAGTTGGAAACTCGGGAAGGGATTGCTGGCCAGAAAAATGACAGACAGAGTTTAATCTTCACAAGGATAAGGTCCTGCCAGAGGGTTTCAGCCCAAAACGTCGACAGTACTTTCTTCCATAGATGCTGCCTAGCCTGCTGAGTTCCTCCAGCATTTTGTGTGTGTTGATTGGATTTCCAACATCTGCAGACTTTCTCTTGTTTGTTACAAGAATAAGGTGATTTGCTTTGGAAGGTCAAACGCAGGAGAGAAGAATACAGTAAACTGTAGGACCCTTTAGGACATTGATGTACAATGGATGCAGATTTATAGCTCCCTCAAAGTGGAAAAAAGGTGAATAAAGTGGCAAAGAAGGAGTATGACATGTTTGCTTTCATCAGTCAGTGCATTGAGTATAAAAGTTGGGAAGTTGGGAAGTCTTACTAGAAGCATTAGAATTCTGTAGATCAGAACACCGGGATGTGTAACAAAAACAAGAAATGCTGGAAAGACACAGCAAGTCAGAGAACATCAAAGGGAAGAGAAGCAGACTGCTCTGGGTCTGTAGCCCTTTGAATGAACTGGGAAAGAGAGATACAAGCAGACTGTCAGGAGGAGGGAAAGTGCTGAGGAATGTGTAGAACAAAGGGAGTGTGAGGTAGGATGAGATGAAATGCTTTTGTGAGTACATTGGGCTGTTGCTAGGCTTGTGTAATGAGTTGTTAATGGTGGGGTTTCCAGTGCACTGAAGAAGATGTTCGAAAGCAGGTAGGACAACATCTACAATTGTTTTTTGAGTTTTGGTACCAGAATTTTAATGTCTCAGAGAAATTTTGTCAGATTATCCCAAATCCCAAATGTTAAGAATGGTACTTCTGAGTGAAATCCACATGGAATTGGTCTAGTTTGGAAAGACACTGATGAGGCTGCTAGGTTTTAGCCAATTCCACCAGGCTGGAATAATATGACGATAATAATTCCTCCAGGACCTCAAATGGATTGGACATGTTACAAAAAGAATGATAGCAATAGACTCAGGATCTGGACTAGGTCAAAGATACGGAGACCAATGAAGCCTGCTCTGCAATGCAGACACTGCAGCCAGCAGATCCAGACCAAATAAAGCACTTTTGAGAAGGTTTACTGCTGAAAATCTCAGATATGTTGACTTTTACCCCTCTCGTTTGTGTATTAAATATTGGTCTTTTATTTTCATTCCTTTGTTTTCCCTAACAGGGTTCTTTTGGGTTTCTTGTTTTGTGGCTACCTGTGAGCAAGCAAATATCAAAGTTGTATACATCCTTTGATAATAAATGAATCTTGAATATCAAGACAGATAATCAATAGCTTGGGCAGAGCTGAGTTTTCAGGAAAGTTAAAAATAAAGCTGCAAATGTAGAAAATCTGAAATTAAAACAGAATGCAGTAGCTCTGCTGAGATTATAATAAATCTGTGGGAATGGACACAGGGTTAACAGCTCAGCTCTGTGACCCTTTGTCAGAACTAGGGAAGAGAGAAAACAAGCTAATTTTCAGGAGCAGAAAGATGGAGGGAGGGATGTGGAGGGCCTATGCGAGAACATATGAGTTAATGTGGTAGTTATATCAGGCATGGTCAACAGGCCAGAGCAGGGGTGTCAAACTCATTTTAGGTCACGGGCCGGATTGAGCAAAATGCAGCTTCATGCAGGCCGGATCAGTCGGACGCGTGCGAACGCAGCTTTCGTTGCCTCCATTTTTTCAGCCTGCTCTCATGTGTCTCAGTCTCTGCTATAACTACAAAGTGTTTCACTTTACAAATTCCGTTTCTTATGAAGAAGACTGCCGAGCAAGACTGCCGAATAAACACTAAAAACCCTGAAAACCTGGTACCTGAATAAACTCAGCATTAGCCATATCATACGCCATAGGCGCTTCGATTACTGGGGCCAGCTTTAATAGTAATTAGATATTATCTCGCGGGCCAAAGATAATTCCACCGCGGGCCGGATTTGGCCCGCAGGCCTTGAGTTTGACATATATGGGCCAGAGTATGCTAACGAAAAGAGAAAAACAGACAAAATCACAGATAGCAGTCTGACAGAAATGGCCATATCTGTCACAGACAGAAAGAAAGAGCTAGCTACCTGAAGTGGAGAATTGAATGCTAGGTCTGGAAGGCTGTGAGGAACACAGAGAAAATAAGGTCTTGTTCTTCTCTGTAACTGTGCAAGGGGCAACAAGCAAGTAGGTCAGAGTGGGAATGGGACAAAATAGCTGGCAACAGGAAGTTCAGGGTCAACCATGTGGACTAAATACAGGTCCTCCATAAAGTGATCAAACAATCTGGACTTGATTTCTATAATGCTGATGAGATCACATTACTTACACCAGGCTGGAAGAAATGCAAGAGAATGCTTCACCTGGGAAAGCTGTGACCCTGGGTGGCAGGAAGAGACAAGGTGAAAGTACAGGTGTTATATGTCCTGGGTAAGTAAGATTCAAATTCAGATTTATTTATCATATGTACCTGTCAACATATAGCAAAATGAATCATTTGCCTCAACAACCAATCTAGTTCAAGTTCAAGTTTAATTGCCTTTTAACCATACACATGAAATTTGTAATGGGCAGAGCTGAGCTGCGGAGAATTAAAAACAAAGCTGCAGATGTTGGAAATCTGAATTTAGAACAGAGAATCAAAACAAATGAGGCACTTGAGGAGTATAAGAAATGCATGCAAGCACTTAGGAAGGAAATCAGGAGGGCTAAAAGAAGGCATGTGGTTGTTCTATAGACAAGGTGAAGGAGAATCCTAAAGGCTTCTACAGATACATTAAGAGCATAAGGATAGCAAGGCACAAAATTAATCCTCTAGAATATCAGGATTGGTAATCTATGTGTGAAGCCGAAAGAGATGGGAGCGATCTTAAAAAAGATTTTTTGCACCTATATTTACTCAGGAGATGGGCAGAGGCAGCAATGTCATAGACCCGATACAGATTACAGAGGAGGTCGCGTTTGCTGTTTTGAGGCAAATTAGGATGGATAAATCCCCAGGGCCTGACAATGTGTTCCCTTGAACCCTGTGGAATGCTAGTGCAGAAATTGCAGGGACCCCAGCAGAGATATTTAAAACATCCTTAGACACGGGTGAGGTGCTGGAGATTGAAGGATTGCTATTATTGTTCCATTGTTGAAGAAAGGCTCTGAGAATAAGCCAGGAAATTACAGGCTGGTAGCCTGACATCAGTAGTGGGAAAGTTATTGGAAGATATTCTAAGGGACTGGATATATGAGTATTTAGACAGACAAAGATTATTAGGGATAGTCAACATGGCTTTGTGTGTGGAAGGTAATGTCTAACCAAACTTATAGAGTTTTTCAAGGAAGTTACTAGGAAAGTTGATGAAGGCAAGGCAGTGGATGTTGTCTACATGGACTTTAGTAAGGCCTTTGACAAAGTCCTACACAGGAGATTGTCAAAGACCTTGCTAAGGTCCGTGCTAGAGACCTTGATAAATGTTCAGTTGCTTGGCGTTCAAGATGAGGTAGTAAATTGGATTAGAAATTGGCTTTGTGGCAGAAGCCAGAGAGTGGTAGTACATGGTTGCCTCTCTGACTGGAGGCTGTGTGTGCTACAGTGATCGGTGCTGGGTCTGTTGTTGTTTTGTCATCTATAATCAATGATCTGGGTGAAAATGTCGTAAACTGGATTAGCAAATGTGTGGATGACACCAAGATTGGGAGTGTAGTGGACAGTGAGGAAGATATCAAAGCTTGCAGCAGGATCTGAACCAGCTGGTAAAATGGGCTGAAAAATGGCAAATGAAATATAAAAGAGATAAGTGTGAGGTTTTGCATTTTGGAAGGACCAACCAGAGTAGGTCTTACATGGTGAGTGGTAGGGTACTCAGGAGTACAGTAGATAGGGTCATAAAGAAAGTTATTGGCATATTGGCCTTCATAAATCAATGGGATAAATTAATGTACAGGAGTTGGGATGTTATGTTGAAATTGTATACGATGTTGGTGAGGCCTAATTTAGAGGACTGTGTATAGCTTTGGTCACCTACCTACAGGAAATATGTTAATAAGATTGAAAGATTGCAGACAAAATTTACAAGGATATTGCCAGGACTGGAGGAGCTGAGTTATAGGAAAGTTTCAATAGGTTAAGACTGTATTCCCTTGAATGTAGAAGACTGAGGGGAGATTTGACAGTGGTGTATAAAAAGATGATGGGTATAGATAGGATAAATGAAGCAGGCTTTTTCCACTGAGGGTGGGTGAGGCCAGAACTAGTGGTCATGGGTTAAGGGTGAAAGATGAAATGTTTAAGGGGAATATGAGGGGGAACATTTTCACTCAGAGTGTGGTGAAGGTGTGGAATGAGCAGCCTGTGCAAGGGTTGGATGCGGGTTTGATTTCACCATTTAGGAGAAATTTGAATAGGTACTGGATGGTAGGGGTAGATAGATAGATACTTTATTCATCCCCATGGGGAAATTCAACATTTTTTCCAATGTCCCATACACTTGTTGTAGCAAAACTAATTACATACAATACTTAACTCAGTAAAAATATGATATGCATCTAAATCACTCTCTCCAAAAGCATTAATAATAGCTTTTAAAAAGTTCTTAAGTAGTTTACTTAAATACAGTAAATACAATCAACCCCGGCACTTTAACATAACTTACTCCTGGCGGTTGAATTGTAAAGCCTAATGGCATTGGGGAGTATTGACCTCTTCATCCTGTCTGAGGAGCATTGCATTGATAGCAGCCTGTCGCTGAAACTGCTTCTCTGTCTCTGGATGGTATGGAAGGCTATGGAGCCAGTCAACAGGACAAAGCAAATTAATGGCTCAGCACGGATTAGATAGGCCGAAGGATCTATTTCTGTGCTGTAGATTTGTATGACTCTATGGCTCTATGAATACAGTTAAACAAAGTGGTGTTCCTCTGGGCCCATGCTGTAAAACATGGTACCAACAGCACACAGCACACAACACACAATACACAGCACAAGACACACAGCACACAGCAAACAGCCAACAGCACAAAACACACAACACACAGCAAATAGCACACAACACACAATACACAGCACACAGCACACAGCAGAAAACACACAACACACAGTAAACAGCACACAACACACAGCACACAATAAACACACAGCACATAACACACAGCAAACAGCACACAACACACAACACAATACACAGCACACAACACACAGCACACAGCACAATAAACACACAACACACAACACACAGCACACAGCAAACAGCACATAGCAAACAGCACACAACACACAGCAAACAGCACAAACACACAGCACACAGCACACAGCCCACAGCCCACAACACAACACACAGCAAATAGCCAACAGCACAAAACACACAACATGTGTTGTGGATAATGAAGTAGGTTTTCAAAGCTTGCAGAGAGATTTAGGCCAGTTAGGAGAGTGGGCTGAAAGATGGCAGATGGAGTAAGTGTGAGGTGCTACATTTTGGTAGGAATAATCAAAATAGGACATACATGGTAAATGGTAGGGCACTGAAGAAGGCAGTAGAACAGAGTGATCTAGGAATAATGGTGCATAGTTCCCTGAAGGTGGAATCTCATGTGGATAGGGTGGTGAAGAAAGCTTTTGGTATGCTGGCCTTTATAAATCAGAGCACTGAGTATAGGAGTTGGGATGTAATGTTAAAATTGTACAAGGCATTGGTAAGGCCAAATTTGGAGTATTGTGTACAGTTCTGGTCACTGAATCAGAGGAAAGATGTCAACAAGATAGACAGAGTACAGAGAAGATTTACTAGAATGTTACCTGGGTTTCAGCACCTAAGTTACAGAGGAAGGTTGAACAAGTTAGGTCTTTATTCTTTGGAGCGTAGAAGGTTGAGGGGGACTTGATAGAGGTATTTAAAATTATGAGGGGGATAGATAGAGTTGACGTGGATAGGCTTTTTCCATTGAGAGTAGGGGGAGATTCAAACAAGAGGACGTGAGTTGAGAGTTAGGGGGCAAAAGTTTAGGGGTAACACGAGGGGGAACTTCTTTACTCAGAGAGTGGTAGTTGTGTGGAACGAGCTTCCAGTAGAAGTGGCAGAGGCAGGTTCGGTATTGTCATTTAAAGTAAAATTGGATAGGTATATGGACAGGAAAGGAATGGAGGGTTATGGGATGAGTGCAGGTCGGTGTGACTAGGTGAGAGTAAGCATTCGGCACGGACTAGAAGGGCTGTTTCCATGCTGTAATTGTTATATGGTTATAACACACAGCAAGTAGCACATAGCACATGTAGTTGCAATAGCAGAAAAACAAACATGCATTCTCAAAAAAAAAGTACAGTACTGTGCAAAGGTCTTCAGCATACAGTATATGTATAGCTAGCGTGCCTAAGGCTTTTACACAGTACTGTACATTGGTTTGAATAGGAAGGTACCAGGGAAATAGAAATAAGAGTACTTAGCTCAGTAGTATTGAGTGTTATTTGGAACTAAAAAGGCATAATATACACTATACTGTATACTGTCTCTGTGTACCCATGACTGTGTCACCACCCAGCTCCAATCTGCTAACTAAATTTGCTGATGACACTACACTGATTGGCCTAATTTCAAATAACAATGAGGCAGCCTACAGAGAAGTCATCACCCTGACACAGTGGTGTTAAGAAAACAACCTCTCCCTCAATGTTGCAAAAACAAAGGAGCTGGCTGTGGATTACAGGAGGAATGGAGACAGGCTAACCCCTGTTGACATCAATGGATCTGGGGTTGAGAGGGTGAACAGCTTTAGGTTCCTCGGCATAAACATCATCAAAGATCTCACTGGTCTGTACACACCAGCTGTGTGGTGAAAAACGCACAACAGTGCCCCTTTCACCTCAGACGGTTGAAGAAGTTTGACATCAGTCCCCAAATCCTAAGGACTTTCTATAGGAACACAATTGAGAGCATCCTGACTGGCTGCATCACTGCCTGGTATGGGAACTGTACTTCCCTCAATCACAGGTCTCTGCAGAGAGTGGTGCGGACAGCCCAGTGCATCTGCAGATGTGAAATTCCCACTATTCAGGACATTTACAAAGACAGGTGTGTATAAAGGGCCCAAAGGATTATTGGGGACTTGAATCACCCCAACCACAAACTGTTCCAGCTGCTACCATTTGAGAAATGGTACCGCAGCATAAAAGCCAGGCCATCAAACTGATTAATTCATGCTGATACAATTGTATTTCTATGCAATATTGACTGTCCTGGTGTACATACTATTTATTACAAATTACTATAAATTGCACATTGCACTTTCAGATGGAGATGTGATTAAAGATTTTCACTCGTCATGAATGTGAAGTATGTAAGAAATAAAGTCAATTCAATTCAATGATATAGTCCAAGTTCCTGAGTGGCATGGCCTGCAGATTGATGGTGCATGGGATGTTGGCCTGGTCCAGCATGTCTTTCACCAAGCGAACACTGGAGGGCAGCACTGATGGGAGGAGTTTCAGCATGCCCACAGAGGCTTCTGCTCTTTCACACTGCCTCCAGCATATCCTTGGCATGGACGCCTGGTCTACGTAGCAACCAAGGCAATGCAGCTCCCTCGCCATTGGTCTCACCAATGAACCGGTGAATTGGACCTGCAGGCCATGCCACTCAGGAACTTGGTCTATATTACTAATGTCCAACAGGACTTTGCAACATAAAAAATTAGATCACAATGCACCTGCGGATGTGCTGGAGCAGCCCACAGTTATACCACACATTCCATCACCAACATAGTGTGCTCTCTGCTCAGTCGAACAACTCAGAACACAACAAGCAATAAAACAGCAACAGGGAAACAAACCCCTTTCCTCCTTACCCCTCCCCACACACTTAAGATGGAGACAGAAGAGCAGACCAGGGGAACTGAGGGTAAGAGGTGAGGCAGGACCACATTCGATTTAGTGAAGTCTGAATGAAACATGGACATGGTGAGGCTTTCAACAGCAGATGAGCTGAGGTCCTAGCTCATGCCATCAAATGAAACAACAGTGTTACAAGTGGCATGATTCAAAGTTAGACATTACCAAAGAGGATAGAGTCAATGGTCAGGGCATGGAGCTTGTGGTGGGGAGCAATGATAATATTTTTTTCATTTAATGACATTTTTACTTATTCAGTGGTAGATATCAATCAGTCTGCCAGGTTGGAAATACAGGGCAGTTAGACATATGGTGTTGAGGTGGACCTGATTTTTTGGTGATGTTCTTTAATATCACAAATGAAATGGGGCCCATGAAGATCCACAGCTCACAGCGAGGAGAGGGAGCAGCAAAAGAAGTGAACGAACGGAACCCCCTGGCTGTGAGTGGTGCGATTCAGAACATAGCGAGGAGAGGGAAGAAGGGAGGAGAGGTGCTGGAGGAAGCAGATGCGCTCATCTGTGTGTGTTGTTACAGAAAGAACGGGAAGAATGAAGGGAGCCATGTTTCCATGGTCATGGTCATGGTCACATGGGATTTCATCAGCAACTTTGGCAAAGCTGTCAGAACTCTGACAAACTGAAGGGATTCAGATATGGAAATGTTGGAAAGAGGCACAGGTTTGGGAAACATCTCTTTAAATGACTTCCTTTTTGTGACACCAAAAGAGTCCATTCTACCATCAATCCCATATAAATTACACATTCCATCAGTATCATTCCCAATCTCTTTATTTTCTTAAGACCCTGCAACTTATCCCCTCACACATGCTCACAGTGATTTTTTTTTGTCACTTACACACTCCAGAGAAGCCAGTAAGCCTGTTTTGGATATGGGAGGAAACTGGAGCACACAACAGGAACCCAGGCAGTCCCAGGGAATGTAAATTCCACATGGAAACACTGGGCTCAGGACTGAACACAGCTCTTCAGAGCAAGCTGGTGATAAGGTAATAATCTGTGGAAAAAAAAGAGGGTCATGGCTGCAGAGTTTTGATGAGGGTTGTGGATGATAGATTTGAGGGTTCAAGTCAAATTCATTTTCACGCGCACTAGTACAATGAAGTACAGGGAGAATGAAAAACTTGCTTGTAGCAGCATCTCACACACACACACACACACACACACACACTCACACACACACACACACACACACACACACACACACACAAACACACACACACACGTAAAGCTCTTGAGGAAACAAGTAATTCACCAAGATATATTAACAGTGGGGCCAGTAAAGGAAGCTGCATCATCAGCACAAGCTTTGAAATAAACAGAAAATTACTTCATCACTGGCAGTCCACTCCCTACAGAGTTTCCAAGTTTAGCTCCAAAACATGTTTAACTTTACCAGTAGTCAGAGGATATAATTTAGTAACAAACTCATAAGGCATTCATGACTCCTTTGAATAGCTAGCTGGTGGAGGCAGTCACCCTTTCATTCTTTTTTAAAGCTGAGTTCCACCCTGTGAGGTTAACACAGGGAATTGACGGAAGTGTTGTACTCAAAAGCAAAGTGGAAGTACTCTTTCACTCAGATCGGCATCACATTCTGCCAGCTCTGCACGGTGCATGGAGCTGGTAGGGGGCAATGGTCAGACTCTGCTTTCCTCTCATCAGAACAATACCTTATACTCTTAGTGTTAAATTGCTACATGTTTGAAAATTAAGACCCTTTGCTGAAAATAATCCCCATTACAAACCTGGTATTACTTCTGGTAGAAATTTCTGAGAGCAAAAATTTGAATGGGATGTTGTGATGGTCTGGGAAAAATTCAATGGAAAACTCTTCTCAATAGCTGTGGACAGTGCTGAAATTTCACGGCATTGCTAGGTTGCAAAAATTATTTTATTTAAACGCTGTTCCATCTAACTCCCCAGCATCATTACTGAGTTACAAAAAATGATTTTAAAAAAAGTTGTTTCTTCCAACTTGCCAGCATCATTACCTGCATTGTTATGATTTCTTCTGCAAACAAGAAAACATCCTGATTGTAATTAAAGCAACTGTTTTTACAGGAAATAGATCTCTGCAAGTCCTTTAAACTTTTGCTGAATTTCTCTATTTCTTCCCTTTAGAAACATAGCTCTTGAACTCTTCCTTTTAATGCTTATCCTGGCTATTAGTCTGCAAATCTTTTATACTTCAGTGAAATTACACAACAATGTTCCCTTCTTACTCCTAATTTCTTCAATTTCAACTTATGCTTCCTGGTTTTTGAACCTTTCACCATAGTAACCAGTGTTCTTCAATTCATTTTGTCTATTAGCTGAACATACAACCTTGAAAAGTTCAAGAGGGTCAATATGAAACCAGCTATTTATAAAGAAAGCATTCAATTGTAGTATTCTGAGGTTGAGAGTTCAAATCTAGCCCACACTAACAGGCTGAGGGTCTCCACTGTTCTCTGTGTATTAGAATTCTGTGTGAAAGGTGTTTGTGATGGCCTCAGTTCAGTTCCTTGCAGGCATGGGCTGAGAATTTTTGCTGTAAAAGTGTGTTGAAATTGTTTCAGTTTCAGCACCAATGAACATCATGCTGGAGTGAACTAATCCATGGGCCTAATGGAAACTATACAACTCACAGCGACTACAGAACCAAGGTTATCTGAACCTCTGTAGTCAAGGTGCAGGATTCAGATCATGCTTGTTCAAGGGTTGAGTTCCCTGCCATTCCTCAAGTCTATCAAGGCAACATTGGAGGAGTTGGACCTTACACTCCACACCTGCAAGGCAATGCTCCTCAACTGACTGGTCCACACTACATGACATACCCCTCCAGTAACAAAAGCTTCCACTGAGACCCTGGAAATCATGGACTTTCTCAGGAGTCAGCTCTCAATGAAAGTATGACATCGATGAAATTCACCGATGCTTTCAACACACCTGCGCCAACAATGATTGCCTGGTTTAGAAGAAGGCTGTTTGAAGATCGGGACCTCAGATCTGGCACAAAACCCATGATCTACTGAGTAGCAGAGATCTGTGTTCTGCCATTTGCTCTGACTGCTGGACAACTTATACAGGTCACATAAAATCACTGGGATTTATCACCAATAGACTTGCCACAAAATCTTCCAAATTCACTGTGAGAAACAGCAAACCAAATCTCAGTTTTGTCTCTGGTGCCATCAACCCCAACATAGATTGCACTCTGTTGACTCCACGAGGCAGACCTTGACTTTTGTGTAGCCGATACCAGATTCAAGAAACAGATACTACAGTCTGACCATTGTCACGGGAAATTGCCAGGTAGATAGAGGAAAAAAAAATCAAAGCTGTGCTTAAATCCTCTTTGCAAGATCTCTTGTTGTTCCTGGGAACCTCTGTCCCACGACTGCTGAAAGAGGAGAAGGAGTATTCTGGGTGTTACTGAGAATCTCATGTCCCTGCTACAGGAGCTTACAGAAGCCCTGTGTTAAAGCACACCACCTCCCAAACGGTATCTCTCTCTATCCCATTAGTACCTTCTGCTCCAGCTGTGAAGAATCTGCAGATCCCACATTAATTACATCAGTCTCCTAAAACCTAAAGAACGAAAGGAGAATTCTTTCTGCACCTGGGGTACTGCCAAAGAAGGCAAAGAAATCATATATACACAATACTGGCATTGTTTATGAACACATGATTTTCTTTTGTGAACAGCCAGTCAGAAGTGGCACTAATGTAAAGTGTAGTTTGGCATAAACAAATATATTTGAGGGAGGGACCAAAAATCTCATCACTAGTTGTCTTGAGATAATTAGACACTGCTTCTTAATAATGATACTATTCACCTGTGTTTAAAATAGCCTCAGTGTTAAAAATACACAGTGTGCTTTGAGATAAGTTTTAGATAAAACAACTGAATACTTCTGATTGTGATTATAATAAAAGGCAGAAATCTCTTGAAAATCACATGAAAATTCTAAAATCAACTCACTATTCAGTAGGTTGGGGTGCCACAGTAGGGTAGCAGTTAGCATGGGTGTGCTGCCTGTAAGAGGTTTGTCCCATGAAGCACTTGGGTTTCCCCTATATGCTCCAGTTTCCTTCCACATTCCAAAGACATACTGGTTAGCAGGTTCATTGGTCATTGTCCTGTGAATTGACCTGTGAATAGGTGGGTTGCTGGGCGGTGAAGCTTGTTGTTTTGGAAGGGGCTTTTCCGCACAGTAGCACCAAATAAATAATAAATAAATAAACAGAAGTAAGTTTTCAGACTGTGCTCTTTGTGAAAGCCTTTTTGTTTCCATAAGACCATAAGATATACTGTAGGAGAAGAATTAGGCCATTTAGCTCATCGAGTCTGCTCTGCCATTTCATCATGGCTGATCCAATTGTACTCTCAGTCCTAATCTCCAGCCTTCTCCCTCTATTCCTTCATGCCCTGACCAATCAAGAATCTAACAACCTCTCCCTTAAATATATCTTAAGACTTGGCCTCCACAGCTGTCTGTGGCGAAGAATTCCACAGATTCACCACTCTCTGGCTAAAGAAATTCTTCCTCATCTCTGTTCTAAAAGGATGCCCCTCTATTCTGAGGCTGTGTTGTCTGATCGTAGACTCTCCCATCGTAGGAAAGATCCTCTCCACAACCACTCCATCAGGGCCTTTCACCTTTCGATGTTTTAATGAGGTCCCCCAGCATTCTTCTGAATTCTAGTGAATACAGGCCCAGAGCCATCAAACACTCTTCATATGACAAACCATTCAATCCTGGAAACATTTTCGTGAACCTCCTTTGAACCCTCTTCAGTTTCAGCACATCCTGTCTAAGATAAGGGACCCAAAACTACTCACAGTACTCCAAATGAGGCCTCACCAGTGCTTTATGAAGTCTCAACATTACAACTTTGCTTTTATATTTGAGTCTTCTTGAAATGAATGCTAACATCGCATTTGCCTTCCTCACCACAGACTCAATAAGCAAATTAACCTTGAGAGAATCCTACACAGGGACTCCCAAGACCTTTTGTATCTCAGTTTTTTGTATTTTCTCTTCATTTAGAAAATAGTCAACTCTTTCATTTCTTCTACCAAAGTGCATGACCATACACTTCCTAACACTGTATTCCATCTTCCATTTCTTCGCCCATTCTCCTAATCTTTCTAAGTTCTTCTGTAGCCTCTCTACTTCCTCAAAACTATCTGCCTCTCCACCTATCTTTATATTGTTTGCAAACTTTGCAACAAAGCCACAAATTCCACATCCAAATCATTATCATATAATGTAAGAAGAAGCGGTTCCAACACAGATCCCTTTGGAACACCACTCTTCACCTGCAGCCAACCAGAAAAGACTCCCTTTATTCCCACTCTTTGTCTCCTGCCAATCAGCCACTGCTTTATCCATGCTAGTCTTTCCTGTAATACCATGGGCTTGTAGCTTGTTAAGCAGCCTCATGTGTGGCACCTTATCAAAGGCCTTCTGAAAATCCAAGTACACAACATCAAATGATTCTCCTTTGTCTATCCTGCTTGATGTTTCTTCAAAAAATTCCAACAGGTTTGTTAGGCCACATTTTCCCTTGAGGAAACCATGTTGACTAGGGCCTATTTTATCATATACCTCCAAGTACTCTGAGACCTCATCCTTAATAATCGTCTCCAACATCTTCCCAACCACCGAGGTTAGTCTAACTGGCCTATGGTTTCCTTTCTTCTACCTCTCTCCCTTCTTAAAGAGTGGAGTGACATGTGCAATTTTCCAGTCTTCCAGATCCATTCCAGAATCTAGTGATTCTTGAAAGATCATTACTAATGCTTCCCAAATGTCTTCAGCCACCTCTTTTAGAACACTGGGGTGTACACCATCTGGTCCAGGTGATTTATCTACCTTCAGACCTTTCACTTTCTCAAGAACGTTCTCTCTAGTAATGGTAACTTCACACACTTCATGACCATTGATACCTGGAATGTTCACCATACTGCTAATGTCTTCCACAGTGAAGACTGATGCAAAATACTTAATCAGTTCATTTGCCATTTTCTTGACCCCGTTACTACCTCTCCGGCAAAGTTTCCAGTGGTCCAATATCCACTCTCGCCTCTCTTTTACACTTTACGTATCTGAAGAAACTTTTGGTGTTCTCTTTAATATTACTGGCTAGCTTACATTTGTATTTCATCTTTCCCCTCTTAATTAATTTTTATTAGTTGCCTTCTATTGGCTTTTAAAAGCTTCCCAATCCTCTAATGTCCCACTAATTTTTGCTCAATTATATGCTCACGCTTTGGATTTTATGTTGGCTTTGACTTCTCGTTAGCCATGGCTATGTCATCTTGCCTTTAGAGTACTTCTTCCTCTTTGAGATGTATATATCTTGTTCCATCTGAATTGCTTCCAGAAGTTCCAGCCATTGATGCTCTGCCATCATTCCTGCCAGTGTTCTTTTCCATTCAATTCTGACCAACTTCTCTCTTAGGCCTCTGTAATTTCCTCCAATCCACTGTAATACTGATACATCTGGCTTTAGCTTTACCTTCTCAGATTTCAGAGTGAATTTGATCATATTATAATCACTTGCCCTGAGGGTTCCTTTATCTTTAGCTCTCTAATCAATTCTGGTTCATTGCACAACACCTGATCCAGAATAGCTGATCCTCTAGTGGGCTCAACCAAAAAGCCATCTCGTAGGCACTCTGGAAATGCCCCCTCCTGAAACCAGCACCAACCTGATTTTCCCAATCTACCTGCATATTGAAATCCCCCATAATTACTGTATTGTTTCGTGTTAGTGGGAGTTGATACCATGGGATCTTTAAAGGGAGTTCTCCAAATGAGGAATACCATATTTATTCCCCTTAATGAGGTTGGGCACATACATTCATTAAATATATTCAAAGAAGAGCAATGGCATGACCCAGATGATCAGGAAACTTGATGACAGATGCCGCCTCCTCTAGATGCTCTCGATTTTGGAGGACTGTGCCCATGCTGCTTTGCAGCATCCTAGCATCACGTGTTTGCTTGAAAATCATATTCTTATAATTGAATACTGTCCTTTTAATATGCATATTACAGATTCTACAGTGTCATTTCCAACTTGTACCACACACTAGTCTTCAGCAGCTTCAGATCTGTGGCAAAACCCCTGGCTGCAGCTGCTATACTTAACAGTTGCACAATGATAATGGAATCTGGCGCTCATGCTGTTCAAGGTCTTATCTTCTGATCTGGCACTAGCCAGCAGCTTTTTCCAACATGTATAGTATGTCATAGCATCTTTAGAAATGAGGAAAATGGGTTTCTTCTTTTCTTCTACAATGTTTTTTGTGTGACAAGTGTTCCATCCTTTCTATGGATTAAATGGACAATTTCATTTAACCATTGAAGCTAAGGGATCAGCTTTGCCTATCTCAACCTTAATGTTGGGTTTAAACTAATGTGGCAGGGGGCGGGAACTGGAATGATAGAGCTGAGGTTGGAGTTGTCAGTAAAACGTAGATGCTGTGTATATGAGAGTGTCAGGAAGGACAGGCAGATGTTAAGACAAAGCTGAATGTCAATAGGATGAGTTGGAGTGTAATGTGGGGCAAATTGAAAAGGATGATGAATACAGGACTGAAGGTGTTATATTTTGAATGCACATCATCAACAGAATAAGATAGATGATCTTGTAGTGCACTTGGAGATTGGCAGGTATGACACTGTGGGCATCACTGAGTCGTGGCTGAAAGATCATCGTTGTGAGCTTAACATCTAAGGATATAACTTGTATCAAAAGGACAGGCAGGTTGTTGGATGGGGTGGAGTGGCTCTGTTGGTAACAAATGAAATCAAATCCTTCGAGACAGGTGACACAGGATCAGATGATGTAGAATACTTGTGGGTAGAATTAAGAATCTGCAAGGGTAAAAAGATCCTAATGGGAGTTATATATCTTCAAATAGTAACTAGGGTATGGGATACAAATTACAGTGCGAGGTAGAAAGGGCAGTGTTCTGATAGTAATGGAGGATTTCAATTTGCAGATAGATTTGGAATATTGGGTTGGTGCTGGATCCCAAGAGAGGGAATTTGTAGAATGCCTACAAGATGGCTTTTTTGACCCCCTGGTGGTTGAGCCCACTGGGAGAATGGCAATTCTGGACTGGGTTTTGTGAAATGAACCAGATTTGATTAGGGAGCTCAAGGCAAAGGAAACCTTATGAGGCAGTGATCATAATATAATAGAATTCACTGCACAGTTTGAGAGGGAGAAGATAAATTCAGATGTATCAGTATTACAATGGAATAAAGGAAATTACAGAGGCATGAGAGAGGAGCAGGCCAAAGTTGATTGGAAGGATGATGGCAGAACAATAATGGTTGGAGTTTCTGAGGGCAATTCAGAAGGTGCAAGATAGATACATCCCAAAGACGAAGATGTACTTTAAAGGGAAGATGAGGCAACTGTGGCTGACAAATGAAGTCAAAGACAGCATAAATGTAAAAGGGAGGGCATATAATATAACAAAAATTCATGGGAAGTTAGAGGATTAGGAAACTTTTAAATACCAACAAAAGGCAACTAATTTAGCCATAAGGAGAGAAAAGATCAAATACAAAGGTAACGAACACAACGCTGGAAGAGCTCAGCAGGTCAGGCAGCATCCGTGAGATGCTGCCTGACCTGCTGAGTTCTTCCAGCGTTGTGTTCGTTACCTTTGATCCACAGCATCTGCAGTTGTATTTTTGTGTTTTAAATACAAAGGTAAGCTAGCTAATAATATAAAAGAGGATATCAAAAGTTTTTTTTTCAAATACACAGTACTGTGCTAATTCACAAGACCATATGACCATAAGATATAGGAGCAGAAGTAGACCATTCAGCCCACTGAGTCTGCTCCGCCATTCAATCATGGGCTGATCCAATTCTTCCAGTCATCCCCACTGCCCTGCTTTCACCCCATACCCTTTGATACACTGCCTAATCAAGAACATATCTATCTCTGCCTTAAATACACCCAAAGACATGGCCTCCACAGCTGCTTGTGGCAACAAATTCCACAGATTTACCACCCTCTGACTAAAGTAATTTCTCTACATCTGAGTACAATAAGTACATAGAAACATAGAAAACCTAGAGCACAATACAGGTCCTTCGGCCCACATAGCTGTGCCAAACATGTCCTTACCTTAGAACTACCTAGGCTTTCTCATAGCCCTCTATTTTTCTAAGCTCCATGTACCTATCCAGGAATCTCTTAAAAGACCCTATCATTTCTGCCTCCACCACTGCCGTCGGCAGCCCATTCCACGCACTCACCACTCTCTGCGTAAAAAAACTTACCCCTGACATCTCCTTTGTACCTACTTCCAAGCATCTTAAAACTATGTCCTCTCGTGCTAGCCATTTCAGCCCTGGGAAAAAGCCTCTGACCATCCACATGATCAATGCCTTTCATTATCTTGTATCCTCTGTCAGGTCACCTCTCATCCTCCGTCTCTCCAAGGAGAAATGGCCAAGTTCACTCAACCTATTCTCATAAGGCATGCTCCTCAATCCAGGCAACATCCTTGTAAATCTCCTCTGCACCCTTTCTATGGTTTCCACGTCCATCCTGTAGTGAGGTGACCAGAATTCAGCACAGTACTCCAAGTGGGGTCTGACCAGGGTCCTATATAGCTGCAACATTACCTCTCAGCTCTTAAACTCAATCCCACGATTGATGAAGGCCAATGCACTGTATGCCTTCTTAACCACAGAGTCAACCTGCGTAGCAGCTTTGAGTGTCCTATGGACTCAGACCCCAACATCCTACTGATCCTCCACACTTCCAAGAGACTATTTTTCTATGATAGGTTCTTGATTAGCCAGGGCATCAAAGGGTATGGGGTGAAAGCAGGGGAGTGGGGAAGACTGGAAGAATTGGATCAGCCCATGATTGAATGGCGGAGCAGACTCAATGGGCTGAATGGACTACTTCTGCTCCTATATCTTATGGTCTTATGGTCTATTTTCTGGTTGGCTGCTGGTGATGAGTGGTGTGTCACAGGAGTCTCTGTTGTGACCAATTTTTTTTACGTTATATGTCATTGATTTGGATGATGGAATTGATGGCTTTGTTGCAAAGTTTGCAGATGATATGAAGATCGTTGGAGGGGCAGGTAGTTTTGAGGAAATTGAGAGGCTACAAGACTTAGACAGATTAGGACAATGGGCAAATTAATGGCAGATGGAATACAGTGTTGAGAAGTGTATGGTCATGCACTTTGGTAGAAGAAATGAAGGAGGTGACTATTTTCTAAATGGAGAGAAAATGCAAAAAATTGAGGTGCCAAGGCATTTGACAGCCCTTGTGCAGGATTCTCTGAAAGGTTAATTTACTGGTTGAGTCTGTGGTGAGGAAGGCAAATACGATGTTAGAACTCATTTCAAGAGGACTAGAATATAAAAGCAAGCAAAGATAATGTTGAGACTTTGTAAAGAACTGGAGAGGCCTCACTTGGAGTATTGTAAGCAGTTTTGGGCCCCTATCTTAGAAAGGATGTGTTGAAACTGGTGAGGGTTCAAAAGAGTTTCATGAAAATGGTTCCAGGATGAAACAGCTTGTCGTATGAAGAGTGTTTAATGGCTCTGGGCCTGAACTCACTGGAATTCAGAAGAATGAGGAATGAGGTAATTGAATGGTGATGGAGTGGATAGAGTGATAGAGTGGATGTGTCCAATAGTAGGTTTAAGACCGAGGATACAGCCTCAGAATAGAGGGGCATCCTTTTATAACAGAGATGTGGAGGAATTTCTTTAGCCAGAGGGTGGTGAATCTGTGGAATTCTTTGCCACAGGCAGCTGTGGAAGCCAAGACTTTATGTAGATGTAAGGAAGAGGTTGATAGATTATTGATTGGTCAGGGAATGAAGGGATACAGGGAGAAGGCAGGAGACCGGGGCTGAGAGGAATAATGGATCAGCCAAGATGAAATGGCAGAGCAGACTTGATGGGCCAAAAGGCCTAATTCCACTCCTATATGTTATGGTATTATGGTCTTATAGGTGGCTGTGGAGGCCAAGTCATTGAGTAAATTTAAAGTGGAGATTGATAGATTCTTGATTAATCAGGTCATCAAAGGTTGCAGAGAGAAGGCAGGAGAATGGGGTTGAGAGGGATAATAAACAGCCATAATGGAGTCGCCTAATTTTGCTCCTATGTCATATAGTCTTATGTTCTTAATGTTGTGACAACACTGTATGAAACTTTTCATACTTGCACAGTGACACAAATTTGAAAATTTAAATCTGGGAAATCCAAGTTGATTTCAGAAAACCAGAGCTACAAGAGGAGAAATAAAACAATATTTCATGAAAGTCATATAACATCCACTTTTGAAACCATCCTGGTTATTATCATCCTATTTTTGTTATAATTTATAGTCATGGCAATGTTCAATGTGGAAACATTTAATTAAAGCACTCACGTTTGAACAGTTTTCACCCTATGCTTCTCACTGTGGGGAATCATTTAAACGTTTGTCATCATCCTTTGACTAGAGTAAACTTACATCAAAAGAATAACATCAGCTCTTAGTGGACTGAATGGGACTGCCTTGCAAAGTGGTCATCCAATATAGATCACATGGTAAGCATCAAGCGCAGGACACTAAATAGGAAGAAGTGCCAGAGAATTGCTGTTTTGCCTGGAAGGACAACAAGGATTCTTGGATAGCAAGAAGAGACAAGGTAAAGTGCAGGCACTGCATTTCCCATGTTCGTTGGGGAAAGTGCTGTGAGAAGTCAAATGGTTGGTAGAGGTGGAAGAATAACCAGAGAGTGATGAAGGGATTGAGAACAGGAGATTGAGATGTTTGGTGAAATTTTGTTGAAAGTGGCTCTATAAATGACTGTTGAATGTGGAGGCTGGTGGTGTGGAAGGTGAGAAGGGAAGGAACCATTTCTTATTCAGTCTGGTACGGAAGGGAGTAAAAGTAGAGATGTAGGTGATAGTGCAGCTTTGGCTCTGACTCTGTTAACTCTGGTAGATAGGAATCTATGGTTAAGGATGAAAAAGTCTTTGGGCACTGATGTGGAAAATCTCATCATCAGAGCAAGTAGAGTAGAGATGGAGAATGTGAGAGCATGGAATGGAATCCTCACAGGAAGCAGAGTGAGACAAGGTGTGTTTAAGATAGCCATGGTTGTGAATTAATTAAAAGAAAAATAACTGACCGTGGCCAGTTATTGGACACTGGCCAAATCCATTAATATAGCACAGATAAAACTGGGATAAAACTGGATTGTTTTCCCATTCACCCTGAATATTTCATTATTGGCCATTTAACCACAGGAACATCACCTCAAGAAAATAATGTCTCATTTTGATAAATGAGGAGCTCTTATTAAATAGGATTCCTGTTTCAAATTTTATGATGATTGCATCATTAACTGAGGGGAGAAAATCCAATTCAGAAGATGTTCCATACACTTATGATTTGCAATTAATTCAGAACAGTTTGATAACTAGGAAACACAAAATGCTGGCAGAACTCAGCAGGCCAGACAGCATCTATGGGAGGAGGTAATAACGACGTTTCGGGCCGAAACCCTTCATCAGGAGTGAAGTAACATGGGATGGTCGAGGGGGGATAAGAAGTGGGGGGGAGGGATAAAGTAGAGAGCTGGGAAGTGATAGGCTGGAGGGAAATGGGCGAGGGGGAAGGTGGAGACTTATGGGAAATAAAAGAGAAAGAAAGGTAGGGCTGGGGGGAGAGATTATAGTGAGGGGGGAAAAAGAGAGAGAAAGAGAACCAGACTAAAATAATAGATAGGGATGGGGGTAAGGGTGGGGGGCAGGGGTATCAACGGAGGTCAGTGAGTTGGATGTTCATGCCGGCAGGAAGGAAGCTACTTAGGCAGGAGATAAGGTAGCCTAGGCGGGAGACCTGCGTGTGGCCTCATCTTGATGGTAGAGGAGGCCATGGACAGACATGTCGGAGTGGGAGTGGTCTGTGGAATTGAAATGTGTGGCCACAAGAAGATCCCGCCACTACTGGAGGACCGAGCGCCGGTGTTCGGCAAAACGGTCTCCCAGTCTGCGGCGGGTCTCCCCAATGTATAAATGGCCACATTGGGAGAACTGGATACAGTATATCACCCCAGTTGACTCGCAGGTGAAGTGGTGCCTCACCTGAAAGGACTGTCTGGGGCCTGGGATGGTGGTGAGGGAAGAAGTGTGGGGGCAGGTGTAGCACTTCTTCCGTTTGCAGGGATGAGTGCCTGGAGGGAGGTCCGTGGGGAGGGATGGGGGGATGAATGGACAAGGGAGTCGCATAGGGAGCGATCCCTGCGGAAAGCCGAGAGTGGGGGGGGAGGGGTAGATGTGGTTGGTGGTGGGATCACGTAGGAGGTGAAGTTACGGAGGATTATACGTTGGATCTGTAGGCTGGTAGGGTGATAGTTGAGGACCAGGGGGACTCTATCCCTGGTGGGCTGGCGGGGGGATGGGATGAGGGCAGAGGTGCATGAAATATAGGAGTTGCGATGGAGGGCAGAGTTGATAGTGGATGAAGGGAAGCCCCTTTCTTTAAAAAAGGAAGACATCTCCTTTGTCCTAGAATGAAAGGCCTCATCCTGAGAGCAGATGTGGTGGAGGCGGAGGAATTGAGAGAAAGGGATAGCATTTTTGCAGGAGACAGGGTGGGAGGAGGAATAGTCTAGGTAGCTGAGGGAGTTAGTAGGTTTGTAGTAGATGTCGGTGGATAGGCTGTCTCCAGAGATAGAAACAGAAAGATCTAGAAAGGGGAGGGAGGTGTCGGAAATAGACCAGGTGAATTTGAGGTGAATTTGATAACTAGGCATAGCTTTTAATATCCCTAACATATACGGAACACCAGTGCAGTACCTCCTTCAGTTTAATTTGAAGTACCAGCTAATGTCAAAGAATAGACCATATTTTGCCGCATTATTCAATAGAATCTGCTGTTAGTGAGACTTGTTGAATTTTTTTTGTACATTGTCTGCACAACAAGCTATTGAAAGTGTGAGCTGGTATCAGTGCAATGAGCATCAAAAGCCATCGAGTGACTGAGTGACCAGTTGTGCGGTTCCTTGCCCGATCGGTTGAACTGAGAAGAAAGTGTAGATCGGAGTGTGTGAATTCAGTGCAAAGTCAGGCTCAGAGAAAGATAGGCAGGACTGAAACAGGGAAAACAAAAGAGACAGAAAGGGAACAAAAATATTTCAATATGTAAATCTACAGCAAAATCTGAAACCTCACACACCACGCCACTCGGTTTAACTTCCAGTGCCTTTGAGAGAGATTGGCACCAGATAATGTTTATGCGTTGGTTAAAAGGATAATCAGACTAAGATGGACATGTTCACAAAGATGAAGATTGTTACAGGAAGGTAATAAAATAACTGACTAGCTGAGGCTGAGGTCTTGATCTCTTCCCCTTGTGCTGAGCTTTCTGTGAATCGGGCCCAGCAGATCCACATCTGAATCAAACATCATCTTCTGAGATTTTAAAAAGAATCAATACTGTATTATTTTCAGACCATTTGTAATCTATTACTCCAGACCAAAAGATCTTTCAACATGGATGAAACTGAGTTGAAGGCCAGTGCTTACATAAAGGCTGACTTTGTGTCATTTCTTTATTAATATATACTGAATTAATTGGAGCTTTACCCAAGTCAACCAGAAGCTGAACAGTGTTATGCTTAGATGTACAAACTAGCTGGATGAACTCAGCAGGTCGGGCAGCATCCGTTGAAATGAGCAGTCCAGTCCATGAGCAGTGTTATGTTTAGCCTGTACAAATTAACTTATACCTTCTCCCTCACTACTTATCCCTGCAAGCAGAACAAAAGCCATGCCTACCCCTACACCTTCTCCCTCACTACCATTCAGGCCCCCAAGTAGTCCTTTTAGGTGAGGCGACACATCACCTGCGAGTCTGTTGGGGCCATCAACTGCATCTGGTGCTCCTGGTATTGCCTCCTGTATATCAGTCAGACTTCATGTAGATTGAGAGATCACTTTGCCGAGCACCTTAGCAAACTCCACTTGCCAGATAAATCAGAATCTCCTCATGGCAACCTACTTCAATTCTACTTACTATTCCTATTCTGACAAGTCAGTCCATGGCCTTATCTACTGCTGCAATGAGGACTCACTTAGGTTTGAAGGAGCAACACCTTATATTCCGAATGGGTAGCATCCAACCTGATGGCATGAACATCAATTTCTCAAATTTCCGGCAATGGTCCCCCAGACCTCTCCTTCACCATTCCCCATCCCTGCTTCCTTCTCTCACCTTATCTCCCTACTAGCCCATTACCTCCTTCTGGTGCTCCTCCCCTTTTTTCCATGACTTTCTGTCCTTACCTATCAGATTCCCCCTTTCTTCAGCCCTTTATTTATTTCACCAATCAACTTCCCAGCTCTTTACTTCACCCTCTCCCAGTTTCACCTATCACCTACCACCTTGTACTTCTTTCCAAACCCCAACTTCTTACGCTGACTTTTCATCTTCCTCTCCAGTCCCGATGAAGCATCTCAGCCTGAAATGTTGACTGTTTACTCTTTTCCATAGACACTGCCTGACTTGCTGATTTTCTCCAGCATTTTGTGTGTGCTGTTTTGGAAATCAGCAGATTTTCTTGTGTTTGTAACCAGGAGTGTGATTTAGATTTGTCAGGAGATTCAGCACCACATTGCCTGGGTTGGAGCATTTTAGTTATGAAGAGAAGCTTGAGAGGCTAACACGAGGAAATCTGCAGATGCTGGAAATTCAAGCAACACACACAGGTTGGAGGAACAACACCTTATATACCGGCTGGGTAGCCTCCAACCTGATGGCATGAACATTGACTTCTCTAACTTCCATTAATGCCCCTCCTCCCCTTCTTACCCCATCCCTGATATATTTAGCTTTTATCCCCCCCTCCTCCTTTTTTCTCTCTCTTTCTGCCTATCACTCTGCCTGTTTTCCATCTCCCTCTGGTGCTCCCCTCCCCCTTTCTTTCTCCCTAGGCCTCCCGTCCCATGATCCTTTCCTTTTTCCAGCTCTGTATCCCTTTTGCCAATCACCCTTCCAGCTCTCAGTTCCACCCCACCCCCTCCGGTCTTCTCCTATCATTTCAGATTCCCCCCCCCACCCCCTACTTTCAAATCTCTTACTATCTTTCCTTTCAGTTAGTCCTGACGAAGGGTCTCGGCCCGAAACGTCGACAGTGCTTTTCCCTATAGATGCTGCCTGGCCTGCTGCGTTCCACCAGCATTTTGTGTGTGCAGCTTGAGAGGCTAGGTCAGTTTTCCTGGGGTGGAGAATGTTAAGAGAGGACATAATTGAGGTTGGTAAAATTATGAGGTGTTAAGATAGGGTAGAATGCAAGAATCTTTTCCCCTTATCAGAAGTGAATAAAATGAGAGGACATAGACTTAGAGATTCAAAGAGTACTTGAGGAGGAACTTTTTCATCCAGAGACTGGTGAGTACAAAGATTGCTTTGCTGGAGAGAGTGGTGGAAGCATATTTGCTGTCAACATTTAAGGGTTGTCTAAATGAGCACTTGGAACACCTAGATATTGAAGGATACAGTGCAAGTGATGAAAGAGAGGGTTAATATGGATGGGAACCTACCGGTCAGCATGACTATGCTAGGTTGAATGGCCTGTTTCCATGCTGCGCATGCAGTATCTCGATCACTCTACCTTTGGATCTACAAGACTACTGCTGGGTTCATGCTCATAACTGCAAAATAGATCCTTAGCGCTTCTGCATCCATTTAGTTTTCATTGTGTGAAGGCTACTGCAGTGAACTTCTTTTGATGATCTTTAACCTACATGACCACAGATATAATTCACTTTTAGTTTATTTATGTTCAAGTCATTGGTACCGACACATTGTCATAGACAGGTCAAACTGCTGGGATTAACACAGTGTTTCTCCCACCTTTGACATCAGCTCTCAAAAGGTTGCAACTGCATATTCTACCATAACCAGTTGCAAAATTAGGTCAATACATCTGTTAATAAATCAAAAGTTTCAAATTCATATAAAAATCCAAAGATAGAGATATACCATCTTTTTACATTACTTGAATTACTGCAATGAATGGGATGGGCATGAAACGTTCCCTTGTAACCACAAAAAGGAATATAATTTTAATAAGTACAGCAACCTCTTCAACTCTTTTGTCCCAACAACAACAGTAGTAAATCATTAACACAAGAAAGTCTGCAAATGCTGGAAATCCAAAGCAACACACACACACAAAAATACTGGAGAAACTCAACAGGTCAGGCAGTATCCGATGCAGCAAATGAATAGATAGTGTACGTTTTGGGCTGAGACCCCTCTTCAGGACAACAGTAGTAGATTGTTTAGGCCAATTTAGGTGATAGTATTCTAATGTGCTGATTAGGAGGGTCTGGTTAACGGTTGCACAACTCATCCACTCCACATGTTGTAACAGCTCTCTACTTCACTCTTAAGTAAATATTTTTGATGGTGTCTTACAGCAACCCCTGGAAAGATTGTTGTTCAGGCTGAGTGCAAAGGTGGTTTTCCTGGCTCCACTCAACCAGCATCAGCAAGGCTTAGGGCTCAGCTGCCTTGATAAAGGAATCTGCAGAAGGAGTTTCAACTCCATGTGCATGTTTATTTGGCTAAGTACCTATTTCATGCATGGCCCTGAGCTCTCTTTCTTCCTGGCTTCAACAATACCATGGAGTGCACATCTTACATCAAATACTTAATGCACTGACTGCTTAAGAGCTGTTTTTCTTCTTGTTTTAGTTGTATTGCTGCCAACATCATCTTCACTGAAGTTCTGAGAATATGAGATCTAATCATTGCAGACATCCCGGATGCTCTTCATCCTTTTGCCAATGTGCTCTCATTATTCTTTGAGACCAATTTCTGATCTTCAAGGTGAGGTCCCCCAGATGGAATTAGTTTTGAACATTACAACACAATGGGAAATCCTGGGGGAAATTGTTTGGGCTATCTGTGCGAGCAGAACGGCTACCTCTCCACGTTTCAATCAGTCATTAGATTCATAACCTTGATGTCGGGTATGGTAAATATAACTGAAAACATGAAGTAAAAGCCTTCCTTATTAATCTATGGCATTGTTACCTTCAGATGAGCAATATTCATAAAGGAATGGTTAAGTGCCTACCTGCATTTATGATATTCATTGTTAATCTTCCACATTTATCAGCCAAGTCTTATTATTTATGGAGCTACTACCCGACTTACATAACAAATTCCTTGCATCTCTGTGAACTGTTGCTAAACACTGACATCCATTTCAACACAATATTTGAAATGTAACAGTGTAGAACAGAAAGGAAATGGTGAGATCATGTTGAATTATATTTCAAACAAATTGGAGCTGTCAATGATTTGGAATACTCTTGAGATGAGCACCATAATAATGAATCTTGGCACCTTTGCAAGAAAGACACAACAGCTAACATGAGGACTGTATCCTTTGTATTATTGTATAATACCTGACCCATCAATTAATATAATAGACAGTGACATCATGATTACGGCTTCAATTTAGAGACTACTCACACAGGTCAAGATTTAAAAAAGTAATTCCTAGAAAGAACTTAGTGCAGCATGCTGTTTTCTAATCCCTTTTTGGTTTGCCCATTGGATTGTTAGTGGGATCTCAAATGCAGGTTTAATTTTGGTATCAAGCATCAAAGCAATTTTTTAACAGGTGGATGCTGAATCAATCCCTTCCTGGATTGCATTAAGCTTTCAGTATTTGTTACTTATTTGAATATCCAACAGACTTTAGTTAACCCCTGAACTTTATACTATTTTCCATATGTGGAATTACATTCAGGAGAGTCTGCGTTACTCCTGAGACTGCCAATCTTGTGGAACCTATTTCATTTATGATATGCGGTAAATTCCGCATGGAAAAATCAGCAAAGACATCTGCAGATCCTTCAATATTCCAGATAAAAATCTATTTCTAGTCAATGGAAGGCACTTCCATTTGAGGTAGAAGAGGGGGTGGTAAAAGTTTCTACAACTAAAAATTGGAAATATGGCATTTTATCTCTTGACCACTTGTGAAAAATTGCTGGTTAGGGTTATCTAAAATGTTTTGTTGCAACATTTAATAATAAAAATGTAGACTCTTAAAAGATTTACAAAACACTTTTGAACAATTAAAATATTCAAGTAAATGGAATTACTGAAAACAGCGTAACTCAACAACGCTGAAGTCAGAGGATCTGTCAAGTAAAGGGGCAACAGATGTTACTTTTGTTTAAATGATCTGATGATAACTCAAGTTGCTTGATAAATATAATGGCTGGAAAAGGTTGTGTAAAATGGACCACTGATCTTTTTAATGCAAGGGTTCACCACTGCAAAATTCTATGGCAAATGCATCAAATGGCTGTGAGTATTTAGTTCATATTGAAACCAGTTCTCCAGTGGTGTAGTAAGCAGGGAATGTCAAGAAGTTCATGGGAACAAGTCAAAGATAAGAGGTCATGGACCAAAAATATAACCCTGTTTCTCATTCTTTATATGGCAGCTGTCACGGTGAGCACTGGTAATGAATGAACCCAGGTGCGAGGAACGGCAGACTCCCATGTCGAGATGGAAACTAAAGGTTATACGTAGGAATTCCAACAGAGTATCGGTGGCACGACCAAGCAACACTGCGAGACAAGTCATCCTCAAAAGAAGGACTCCGCGATCTGAGCTAATCAGGAGTCCAACTTAAATGATCATAGAAAGCAGAAAACCCATGCGAGTCACAATTAACTTGACAAGATTAAACAGAAAGCATGAAGGCTTAATGACTCCAGTTAAGACAACAATTAGTAAACACAGGTGCTGGAGAAACGCAGAAGCCCAACTCTCCGCAGCACACTGCAGAGGTGACGAGAGATATATATTTAGGGTAGGGCAAAAGATGTTGTCTACTTGGATTTTAGTAAGACTTTTGACAAAGTCTCTCATGGGAGGTGTTGGGCTTGAAATTCTGCCCTGTGTTCGTTTAGGAAGAGAGACAACTTACACCGGAATATTACAAAACGTGGCTTTATTGCAGAATTCGTAACTGGTACAGCGAATCGACGGAGTCGCTGGAGAAGGCGTTCTGACTTCCCCTTACAATCTGCTCTTATTTATACCCCTTTTTCCCCCAGCACAACCCCCCGTTACATATTAGGTAATATCGGGCACTTGTGTCCATCTTATTGGCCTGCAGCCATATGCTCACGAGTTACCTGTTTCTTTTGTTTACTGAATCGCGTGACACTAGTAGTTTCGATGTAGCGGGGTCCCCAGTTTCGCTCCCCCTCCCTCGCATTCCAGCCTCCTAACATTATGTGTGTTACGTGAGCCACTCCTGACCTGTAATGGCAGTCTCGAATTAACCCCAACACTAATTAACCCCGACACAAATTAACCCCGACACAAATTAACCCCGACACAAATTAACCCCAACACTCCCTCCCTTGGCCTCCCAGAGGCCACATCCCCACATCCCTTACAATCTTTTCCGCGGCTGCCGGGATCAGGCAGAGAGGTGAGCGTCCCCCGGCACTCTTTGGCGTGTCCTCCCTATTTGCTTATCCTGATTTGTCCGACCTAGGGTCACAAAATATGGGTAGGGGTTCCCTAAACATCCGCAATTTTTACAAGTAGCATGCAACATTTCAGAAAACTTATTCAATAACAAATTCACAATCCCCCCCTTGCCATGGTCCATTTCAGTCCGTGTCCTCCCATAGCGCATCCGCTTTCCGGGAGGGCCGTGTCCTCCCCTTCCACCGGGAACAAGGGTGCCTGGTACGCCGGTGGAGGTCCATTCTTTCCAGTCAAGGCTCGATCTATAGTCCGGATGACTAGGGTCCTAATACAGGGTATGCAACAACAACCACACGTGATAAAGATAGCAATTTAAATAGACAGTCCTAGAGCCGACTGTCCCAGTAGGACCCCCCATTCCCCAAACGTACGTTTCACCCAATTCAGCACTGGGTTATTGACTCCTGATTGTTGCTTTAGCTCATTGGCCAGGGATCGCAATTTAGTCAAGCCCTTGGTTAGTGATCCGTCCGGGCCTGTATTGTTCGCTATGGTCATACAGCACATGTCACCAAACAGGGCGCACACTCCGCCCTTCTCTGCTAAGATCATATCTATGGCAATTCTGTTCTGCAGGGTCATTAGGGACGTCTGTGATAGCTGCTCGTGGACAGCTTCCGCGATGTCCCTGGTTAGATTAGCCAGCCTCTGAACGTTATAGTGGATCAGGTTGATCCGGTTGACATTTTTATTGGTGGTGATTGGGAATATGGCTGAAAAAAGTGGAAAGCTCTCAAAGCCTGCAGCTACCTCGTCTGCCAGTTTATATTCGTCCGGGATGTTTCTAGCCTGACCGATAGCATCGATCCATATCCCATCGGGGTTCCTTTCCCCCCTTTCAGTGAGCGCCCTCTTGTTCCTATACCACCTCCCGATTTCATCAGGGATTGGGTTGAGGGTGTAGTCCCCTGGATTCTTTGCCGCAATGAAAAGAGGTACATTTAGAGTGATCAGGGTGCAGGTCCCCTCCCAGTTTACAGGTAGCCAATTATATAGGACCCGTTTCCCACAGTACCACCAGAGGTCCGCTCTGCTGACAGTCAGCATGGTGGCGTTTTCGGTGCCAGTAAGACTGATCCAGGTAGAACACGCACTGTCAGGTAGGTTGCCCACTCTGTAGGGCTGATCCGACGGGGACAGGTTAGTAACGCAAGTGATGTTCCTGATCGGGTCCACCCTAAAGGCTGGTGGGGTCACATTGGCCGGGGCCATGGGGAAATAGGTTTCCCAGGACTTACACCCGGCAGAGGGGTTGGTTAGTGACATGAGTTCGAGGGCGCAACGGAAGGTGTCATTTCCTTCCTCGAAGGGGCTGGGACTCATGAGGAGTGTGGGTTTCCCCGTAGCACATACCCAGCAGTCCCCTATCGCTGCCTGGGTGGTGTATTGGACCACTCGGTCAACCCAGGCGTTTGCTTCCACGTACCCTGTCTCAATTGCAATATACTCCCGGGGAGTTATCTTATTCGTGTCCGAACTCTTTACCAGAACAGGGCTGGCTGTGGGACCCAATCCTGGGTCTGTGTGGGTTCCCAGATTGATCCGGATAATTCCCCATGGGTCTCGGCCTGTCACGTCCGCCCTTATGATCAGGTAGAGCACGCCCCCTGCCCCCTGTTCTTTGACCCGCGATGAGTGGAGCAGGTCTGTGACGACCATCCCTTCATACTAAAAGGGTTGTGTATTTCTTCCTTGAGTGTCAGGATTAACTCCCTGCTTTCTTCCCCAAACAGAGCCCCTGTAAAGGCTCACCTTCCTCTTAAACTCATAGTAGGGTTTGGAGGACCCTCGATTGTTTGGCCTCTTATCCAGCCAGGACTGGTCTGGGCCTGTCCACCACCATACATTTATCCATGCGCTACACTCCTTTACCCCTGGGTTCGGGTATCCCAAGGTGAATGGACACATGTAGACATTATACCCAGTCCAGGCTTTCTTGTCGCCCCAACAGTTGATCACATCGCACAGGTCGAACTGGAATGTCCTACCTGTATGAGGGTCCGCATTAAGGATGATATTCGCTCCGCACGCATCTCCTCCCCTTCCCGCTTCGGCCATCGGCGCCTTACCTAGGAGCATTACTCCTACCCATATCAGGGTTTTCCATGGCGTCATCTTCCTCGGCTTCCTCCTCCTCTATGTCGGAATCGGGATCAATCGGTCTTCCTTTCTTTGTCCTAGAGCAGTGCGAGAAATGGTGCCAGTTATTGTCCCCCTCCCTTCCTACCTTGAGTGTATTGTTTGAAATTTCTGTAACAGGGTACGGGCCATGCCATCGCTGCTCGCTCCAGGAGGAGCGCCCTGGCTGCCGCAGGTAGACCTCATCTCCTATTTTTAGCGGCAGCTCGGGGGGTGCGTCCTCAGGGTGGGCATTCCTGACTTGCTTAGCTATGAGCCTCACCATCTGGCCCAGGACTCTCATGTATTGGGTCATGTCCTGATTCATTGTCTCCCAGTTTTCCTCCCACCGTGGTGATGTGCGCGGTCCGGGCATGGAGCGCCCTGTCAGTATCTCGTGTGGTGTTAGAAAGGTTTCCCCATTCTTTTCTTGCCGCATGGACATCAGAGCCAGGGGGAGAGACTCCACCCAAGTGAGCTGGGTGCCTGCCATTACCTTTGCAATTTTGTCTTTTATGGTTCGATTTGCTCTTTCCACTAGGCCCTGGCTTTCTGGGTGGTAGACACTGCCGAACCGATGGGTTATCCCTGGAACACCCTCTACTCTGGCCAAGTGTTCGTTTTTAAAGTGGGTGCCATTGTCTGTACAGACTTTAGTGGGGACACCGTATCGGGGAATCAGTTCCTGGGTAAGGATGTTGACCACCGTCTCACCATCCTCCGCCCTCGTGGGGAAAGCTTCTACCCATCTCGAGAATCGGTCCACTACAACTAACAGGTATCGGTCGTTCTTGGGGGTCCTTAATCTTGCTCCCATGTCCGTGAAATCCATACAAATTTCCTGCCATGGTCCCGTGGGGTTGGGGAATTTGAGCATCGGATGGGGCAGTGGTTTCCGGGCATTGTGTTCATTACAGATTTTACATTCAGCTCTCAAATTTTCCATGTGCTCCTTCAATTTTTGAGCCCACCAGTGATTCTTTATAAGTTTTATTACCTTGGCTATCCCTATGTGGGTGGGCCCATGGATCTCCTTAAATAGTGACGGTAGTAATGCCCTGGGTGCTACTCCCCTCCCTCGGACCGCCATATATGGTGGTCCGTATCTCCCATAGTGAAGTGTTGTCGAGCAGCTCCCTTGTTAATCCACCCCTGACGCTCTGCTTCCGATGCTGCCCCCTGTAACTCAGCAAGGTGGAGCAGAGCATCCGCTTGGAGCAACGGAGCGACCTGTAAACCTCGGGATTCCGGCTGGGCCAGCGGGCGGGGTGAGCCAGGAGGTTCACAGTCTGAGGTGTCCCTCCCTGACCTCAGGGTGGGCATTTGAATTGCGGCTTTCGCCGCCCTGTCGGCTGCATCATTACCTCTAGCCTCGGGGGTGTTTGAGGAGCTGTGGCCTGCCACCTTTATCACTGCGACCTGAGTCGGCAAGCGGACTGCCCTTAACAACCTGCGGAGAGGTCTCTCATGCTTCACCGGGGTACCAGCCGCGGTCCTGAAACCCCGCCGGATCCAAGCTGCTCCCTCTATATGCACAGCCCCCCACGCGTAGTTAGAGTCGGTGTAAATATTGACTCGCAAACCCTCACTAAGCTCTAAGGCGCGCAGGAGGCCGTAGACCTCGGCCAGCTGGGCTGAGGCTGGTTGTGGGATCTCGGTCACCAAATGCTAGTGGCGGCAGCTTTTTTATTAACGTGTCCAGATCAGTACGGGCCCAGGGGACATACTTTACCCCCCCCCCTCCCTGTGTGGCCAATAGGGGACCCTGTAGACCCCGCCAGGAGACACCATCCCCCGGCGTGCTATCCCCGTCCTCCAAGGGGTCGGGTTCGTTAGCCTGACCTATGGACGGGCTGCCTTTTACCAGTGTGGCTCGCAGTCCAGACCCTGTGATTACTACCGAGTCCTCCTCAGGAGGCTCGGTCTGTCGCCGCAGCTCAGGGTCTCTCCTGCCACCTAGAATCGTGAGGGCGGCATGCTGGAATGACTGAGTGGGGAGGTTCGGAGGGCAGGCACCAGTCCGGCCAGTCCTCCCCTACCTTCGGGAGGGCGGCATGGGCTTTGTGTGCCCTCGCCTCCTCCTCTGTCAGGGCAGTGAGTTCGTTTAGTTGCTGGCTGTGCTGCGTTAGCAGGGTGAGCATATGTTCTCGGATGGGGTCCTCTACGTCAATAATATCACCTTTTATTTCCATCATAGGAGCTTGGACATTCTCCTGTGGGGCTGACGGGACTGATGGTGCTAGATCTGCTTTGGGTGGCTGGGGGGCTCTGCATATGGTGGAGGGGCCGTTACTGGGATATTGTGATGCGGGGCATGAGCGGCGTTAGACCATCCGGAGGGAAATGGTGGGTAAAGAGGCTGGTGGTCTATGATCCACTCTGGGTCTGCGGGGTCAGTCTCGGGGTCTGGACACGTGGCTGACTCCCTTGGTGTGGGGCGCGGGAGCACGGAGTTCCCCGGCGGTTTGTCCGCATGCGCCTGGAACCGGGACAGGAATTCCTTGAGATATACATCCTCATCCTCTAATTTGGCTACGGACTTGGATTTCCCAAAAAACTTTCGTTTTGCCTCCCCTCGTCTGTTTTCCATATCATTGAGGACACGAAGTTGAAATTCAGCCAGCAAGGAGAGGATCAGAAATGGTTGGTCATCGGCTGGGAACCATCCTTTGTCTCTCCACGCCTGAAGGCTTTTTTCTAACATGTGTAATTTCTTTTCACCTTCCTTTACTGTATTGTTATGGGAGATCGAGTGCCTGACGCTCTGGAGCACCTCTCCAGTGCGTGGTCTATTTGCAGCGACAGTGGCGGGGGCCACAGTCGCGGACTCCTTTTGGGTGAAGTCTGAATCAGGGGGATACGTGAGATGGACTGCCACAAACCCCAGTTCCGCGGTTGTACTTGCCGGATGGGCGGTGCCCGATAGGGGCACGGTTGTTAAAGGTCCAATGCCACGCGGAAAGTTTGATTGCATTGATCCCTTCTCAGGCCAATCCCGTGACTCCCACTTTGGGGTCAGACTCATTGTGAGCTCCGTCTTCCATTTGTGTGGCGGGGCCTGCTTTATTCCCTCCCAGGCAGGGGGCGGATTACCTAATTTTATCACTGTTCTGGCAAATGCTCGGGGATTCACTGCCAGGTTATCCAAAATTTTAGCCATGTGAACGGGGTCTACAAGGGTGCGTCGAACCTCACTTAGAAGGTGGTCTTTCTGATGGGGTGCCTGGTCTAGTACCTTAAGTACATTGTTGGGGTCCATAATGGCATTATCTAACAATAGCTGCGATGTAAGATTAGTGCCGTGGTTTAGGCTCAGTCGCCACCACGGGACACCAGGTTGTTCAACACGCAGGTGTCTGAGTTTTGGTAACTTAAAGTTGAAGTGTTCCATGGCTCCCCAGTGCACAGAGAGGATCAAAATGTGGGACAGTCGCCTTTCAAAACCTGACCTTCGCGTGGGAGATTTCTCCTCTTAACAACCGGTCTAAGGTAGGCGCAGTCAAAATCCCCGTGCACTAAGGTGTACCACGGAACACTTTCTCCTCCTCACTTCTTACCTTTTAATGCCCTGTTGGAGACCTCGGCGACAGGGTATGGACCATGCCACCGTTTTCCGTTCCAGGTGAGCTTCCCCGGGCCTCGGAGGAACACTTCCACTCCTACCTTGATGGTGTCCGACCCCTGCGGCTGCTCACTGTTAGTTTATTGAACTCGCACAGTTATCAATTTTACCATATTTCTAAAAACTCTCATATACTCTGTTACTCAACACACCAATGTCTGAGTTTTGGTAACTCGAAATTGAAGTGCTCCATGGCTCCCTAGTACACAGAGAGGATCAAATGTGGGACGGTCGCCTTTCAAAACCTGACCTTCGCGTGGGAGATTTCTCCTCTTAACAACCAGTCTAAGGTAGGCGCCGTCATTATCCCTGTGTACTACGGTGTCCGCAACTTAATTCTCCTCACTCCTGAGACTTTTATGCCCATCGTGGGCGGCGGGTACCCTCACTCAGAAGACTTTTCCACGGGCGGAGAATCTTCCTAAAAACAGATTAAGAATTAGTACTTACCAGTCACGATTCTGCACCGGGAATGATCTCTCCCAGGGTAATTTGGGGTTGGTGAGGATCCGTCAGCAGACAAGATCTAACTCAGTGATTTAACTACCTAGTGGAAGTCTTTGATATAACAGGCACTTCCTGACCTTAGTCGAGCTTGCGGCCGCAAGTTGTCTGCCGTCGGACCCGCCAGCCTGTGTTGTCTCTCCCTCCCCACGTCGGGGTCACCAAATGTTGGGCTTGAAATTCTGCCCTGTGTTCGTTTAGGAAGAGAGACAACTTACACCGGAATATTACAAAACGTGGCTTTATTGCAGAATTCGTAACTGGTACAGCGAATCGACGGAGTCGCTGGAGAAGGCGTTCTGACTTCCCCTTACAATCTGCTCTTATTTATACCCCTTTTTCCCCCAGCACAACCCCCCGTTACATATTAGGTAATATCGGGCACTTGTGTCCATCTTATTGGCCTGCAGCCATATGCTCACGAGTTACCTGTTTCTTTTGTTTACTGAATCGCGTGACACTAGTAGTTTCGATGTAGCGGGGTCCCCAGTTTCGCTCCCCCTCCCTCGCATTCCAGCCTCCTAACATTATGTGTGTTACGTGAGCCACTCCTGACCTGTAATGGCAGTCTCGAATTAACCCCAACACTAATTAACCCCGACACAAATTAACCCCGACACAAATTAACCCCGACACAAATTAACCCCAACAGAGGTTAATCCAGAAGATTAAGATGCATGGGATCGATGGAAAACTGGCTGTTTTGATTCAGAACTGGCTTGCACATAGACAGAGGGTTGTGGTTGAAGGGACTTATTTGAGCTGGAGGTCTGTAATTAGTTGTGGTCCACAGGGATCTGTGCTGGGACCTCTGGATGAAAATGTTTATGGGTGGGTTAGTAAATTTGCAGATGATTATTTTCTGGGCCTTTGACAAGGTGCCACACATGAGGCTGCTTAACAAGTTACAAGCTCATGGTATTACAGGAAAGATACTAGCATGGATAAAGCAGTGGCTGGTTGGCAGGAGACAAAGAATGGGAATAAAGGAATTATTTTCCGGTCGGCTACCAGTAACTAGTAGTGTTCCATAGGGATCTGTGTTGGGACTGACTCTTTTTACATTATATGTCAATGATTTGGAGGTTGGAATTAATGGCTATGTTGCAAAGTTTGCAGATGATACAGAGATAGATGGAGGGGCAGGTAGTTTTGAGGAAATAGAGAGGCTACAAAAGGACTTAGACAGACCAGAAAAATGGGTAAAGAAGTGGCAACACACACAAAATGCTGGTGGAACGCAGCAGGCCAGGCAGCATCTATAAGAAGAAGCACTGTCGACGTTTCGGGCCGAGACCCTTCATCAGGACTAACTGAAAGGAAAGATAGTAAGAGATTTGAAAGTAGGAGGGGAGGGGGAAATGCGAAATGATAGAAGACCGGAGGGGGTGGGGTGAAGCTAAGAGCTGGAAAGGTGATTGGCAAAAGGGATACAGAGCTGGAGAAGGGAAAGGATCATGGGATGGGAGGCCTAGGGAGAAAGAAAGGGGGAGGGGAGCACCGGAGGGAGATGGAGAACAGTAGAGGAGGCCAAAGATAGTCATATCAGAATGGGAATGGAACGTGGAATTAAAATGTGTGGCCACTGGGAGATCCTGCTTTCTCTAGTGGACAGAGCGTAGGTGTTCAGCAAAACTGTCTCCCAGTCTCCCCTACTGTCAATATGAAGCCACACTTAGTTTGGAGGAACAACACCTTATATACCAGCTGGGTAGCCTCCAACCTGATGGCATGAACATTGACTTCTCTAACTTCCATTAATGCCCCTCTTCCCCTTCTTACCCCATCCCTGATATATTTAGTTTTTTCCCCCCTCCTCTCTTTTTTTCTCACTCTCTGCCCATCACTCTGCCTGTTCTCCATCTCCCTCTGGTGCTCCCCTCCCCCTTTCTTTCTCCCTAGGCCTCCCATCCCAAGATCCTTTCCCTTCTCCAGCTCTGTATCCCTTTTGCCAATCACCTTTCCAGCTCTTAGCTTCATCCCACCCCCTCCAGTCTTCTCCTATCATTTTGCATTTCCCCCTCCCCCTCCTACTTTCAAATTTCTTACTGTCTTTCCTTTCCGTTAGTCCTGACGAAGGGTCCCGGACCGAAATGTCAACAGTGCTTCTCTCTATAGATGCTGCCTGACCTGCTGCGTTCCGCCAGCATTTTGTGTGTGTTGTTCGAATTTCCAGCATCTGCAGATTTCCTCATGTTTGCTAAAGAAGTGGCAGATTCTATAGATTCTATATTATAGATTCTACAGTGTCAAGAAGTGTATGGTCACGCACTTTGGTAGAAGAAATGAAATAAACAGAGAAAAAATTCAAAAATCTGAGTTGCAAAGGGATTTGGGAGTCCTTGTGCAGGACTCCCTAAAGGGTAACTTGCAGGTTGAGTCTGTGGTGAAGAAGGCAAATGCGATATTAAATTCATTTCAAGAGGACTAGACTATAAAAACAAGGATGTAATGCTGAGGCTTCATAAAGCACTGGTGAGGACTCACTTGGACCTCTTAATCTTAGAAAGGATGTGCTGAAACTGGAGAGGGTTCAAAGGAGGTTCACGAAAATGATTCCAGGATTAAATGGCTTGCTATATAAAGACCGTTTGATGGCTCTGGGCCTGTATTCACTGGAATTCAGCAGAAGGAGGGGTCACCTAATTGGAACCTATCGAATGGTGATGGAGTGGATGTGGAGAGCATGTTTCCTATTGTGGGAGTGCCTAAGACCAAAGGACACAGCTATAGAATAGAAGGCCGTCCTTTTAGACAAGAGGTAAGGAGGAATTTTTTTAGCCAGAGACTAATGAAGGAATATGGGGAGAAGGCAGGAGACTGGGGCTGAGAGGAAAAATAGATTAGCCATGATGAAATGGCGGAGCAAACTCAAATGGTCAAATAGCCTAATTCTGCTCCTACATCTTATGACACCAAGATTGATGGAGTTGTGGAAGCTTTTAGCAGATGTTTAGATAGGCACACAGATGTAAGGAAAATAGAGGGATATGCACCTGGTATAGGTAGGAGAGATTAGGGTTTGGATGTTTTTGATTTGCTTTTTAGCTGGTTTGGCTCAATATTATGGGCTGAATGGCCTGTTCCTGTGCTGTTCTACTGTTCTACGTACTATGTTTGAAGTATATATCTATCTATAAATAAATATACATGTGTGTGAGTGTGAGTGTGAGTGTGAGTGTGTGTGTGTGTGTGTGTGTGTGTGTGTGTGTGTGTGTGTGTGTGTGTGTGTGTGTGTGTGTGTGTGTGTGTGTGTCCCATTTACAGCCCTGAGATTGATTTTCCTGTGGGCTTATTCAGCAAATCTAGAGAATAGTAACTATAACAGGATCAATGCAAGATCAAGTAGAGTGTAGAAGACAAGAAACTGTGAAAATGCAAACATAAAAAATAGTAATAAATAATAAGAACATGAGTTAACAAGATGAAGAGACCTTAAAGTGAGATCATTAGTTGTGGGATCATTTCAAAGGATGGGCAAGTGAGCGTAGTTATTGCCATTTGTTCAAGAGCCTGATGATTGTAGGGTAGTAACTGTTCTTGATCCTAGTAGTCCTAAGTCCTAAGGCTTTTGTACCTTCTACCTGATGGCAGCAGAGAGAAAAAAACATGGCCTGGGTGGTGGGGTTCTCTGATAATGGAAGCTGCTTTCCTACAACAACATTTCATGTAGATATTCTCAATGAGTGGAAGGGCTTTACCTGTAAAGGACTGGGCTGAATCTGTTACCTTTTGTAGGATTTTCCATTCAAGGGCATTGGTGTTGCCATAACAGGCCTTGATGCAGCCAATCAATACACTCCCCACTACACATCCATAGATATTAGTCAAAGTTGTAGATGTCATGCCGAATCTCTGAGACTACTAAGGAAGTAGACGCACTACAGTGTTTTCTTCACAATTCCTGGGTCCAGAACAGAAATAGTAACACCCAGGAATTTAAAATGGCTAATCCTCTCCACCTCTGATCCTCTGATGAGGACTCGCTCATGGAACTTTGGTTTCCCTCTCCTGAAGTCTACAATCAGTTCCTTGGTCTTGTGTGACACCACTCAGCCGAATTTTCAATCTCCCTCCTGTATACTGATTCATTGCCACCTTTGATTTGGCCCTCAACAGTGGTGTCATCAGCAAACTAGAATATGGTATTGGAGCTGTGCTTAGCTCCACAGTCATAGATGTAAAGCAAGGAGCTAAGCACACAGCCCTCTGGTGCACCTGTGCTGACAGAGATCATGGAGATGTTGTCACCAATCCAAAGTGACTGGGGTCTACAAGTGAAGAAAGCAAAGCCAATTTCTTGGAGTTCGTTGATTAGTTTTGAGGGGATGATGGTATTTGATGGTGAGCTGTAATCGATAAAGAGCATCCTGATGTATGTATCTTTGCTGTCCAGATGTCCTAGGATTGAGTGAAGAGCCAATAAGATGACATCTGCTGTGGACTTGTTGCTCTGGTTGGAAAATTGGAGCAGATCCAAGTTACCCCTCGGGCAGGAGTTGATATGTTTCATCACCAACCTCCCAAAACACTTCATCACTGTGGACGTAAATGCAACTGGGTGATAGTCACCACACTCTTCTCACCGGTATAACTGAAGCCTGCTGGAAACAGGTGACTACCTCAGACTGTCGAAGCGAAAGGTTAAGGATCTCAATGAACACACCAGCCAGTTGGTTAGCACAGGTCTTTAGTACGTGGCTATTAGAAGTCTGAAACAGACTTGATGCTCGAGACAGGGCTGGAAAATTTGAAATAGACCATATAACTTGGGAACATTGTGCATATACATAACTTGGGAACATTGTGCATATAATTCAGGAGCTTTGCGCATATAACTTAGAAGCATTGCACGAGGCTTGGAAGCATTGAATACCATGGGAGACATTACAAACTTGGTTGATCCAGAGGACCTCAAAGAAAATCTTGAAGGTAGACCGGAGAAGCTCGGAACATAGACTTGGGACATAAACTGAATAAAGAAAGCATTCCTGCCTCCAGCCAACCGATGTCCAAACCACTGTTGTACCACCGCTGGGTCCATTGGAATGACCAAGTTCTTCTGTCATGGCGATGCTGGCAATGACTGAACCAAGGTGCGGGGGAACAGCAGACTCTATGTGGTGAACTACATATACCTGTCTGGACACGCCCCCCCCCCCTCCCCTGCTGACTGCTCCTGTGGCTCCTCCCACAGACCCCTGCTGACTGCTCCTGTGGCTCCTCCCACAGACCCCCTGCTGACTGCTCCTGTGGCTCCTCCCACAGACCCCTGCTGACTGCTCCTGTGGCTCCTCCCACAGACCCCTGCTGACTGCTCCTGTGGCTCCTCCCACAGACCCCTGTATAAAGGCGATTGGAGGCACTGCTCCTCCCTCAGTCTCCAGGATGTTGTGTGGTGGTCTTTTGCTGCTGATGGTGCTTTCTTCCAGCTAATTAAAGCCTATCTCGACTCACGTCTCCGAGATTTATTGATGGTGCATCACTCTATCACGGTGAGCACTGGCAATGACTGATCTGAGGTGCAGAGGGACAGCAGACTCCCATGTAGAGAAGGAAACAAGAGGTTATACACAGGAAAATCGGTGGCACATCCGAGCAACACTGTTAGACACATTATTCTCAGGAGAAGAAGTCTGCAATCCAAACTAACCAAGAGTCCAAATTAAATAATCATAGGAAGTGGAAAAATCATGCCTGTCACAATTAACTTGACAAGATTAAACAGAAAGCACAAGATTTAACAACACTTGCTGATACAACAATCAGTGAACACAGGTGCTCGAGAAACCCAAAGCTCAACACTCAATGGCACGCCGCAGAGCTTTATGCCAGGCACCTGATCCATTGTATATTTCCAGTATTGTTTATATTTATGATGTAATAATGCCCATTTTTAGGTTCACAAAATCTTTCCATTAACTTCACAGGTCAAGTTATTTCCCAATATTTGAGAACTGATTACAAAAAAAATTACTCCCCATAACTTATATCCTTCCTTTTCCAAGCCTTCCTTGACTGTATTTATTACTCTTCAATACACTATGCACATATTTTTCCCCACATTTCCCTTTATACAGCTGAAAGGACAGAAGATTCTAAGCTGTAGCATCCCAATTTACTCTTGACTGGTAATAAACTGCTTCCTGATAGCATCCACCACTATTCTAAAGTGTGTGTGAGTTGGTGCTGAGCAAGGGAAGCAGCAACAGTGGACGAGCAGAAGGTAAGCAGAAGTGGGGAGATGCTGCTGGTTATGTGTGGTAAAGCAATAACCTTTTGGGAAAGTTTAATACCTCTGGGAAGCTCAAGTAGTTCTAGTAAAAGGGGAGGGTGGAAATTGGTATCATTGATACAGTCATCCGATCTCTTTATAGTTCAGAGTCAAATTTTCTTTGATAAAACTAATATGAACTACTTTGAGCCATCTTTTTGTGTTCAAACTGTTACATATAAGCCAAGTTTGTGTTCTTGAATGTAAAATCCATTCATACACAATTTTCTATCAAGCATATATTATTGTATTTAGCATGGAACTTGCTGAAAAGTACAAACTGAACTTTCATGCTTCAAAAATTAATTTGGTTTTCTTGAATGCCTTTAATTGTTTAAAGGTGTTAAGAATTCCTTTTAAATTTTAATTTTTTAGATTATCAACGTTTCAGAATAATTCTTTAAAAATTCTTCACTGTTTCATTGATTTTGTTTGTGCTTTGAGTGTTTCTGAGTAGCGGTGCTTGCTTTAGCTAACTGAGAGATTCCTTAGCAACACACACAAAATGCTGGAGGAACTCAGCAGGTTAGGCTGCAGCTCTGGAGGGGAATGAATAGTCGACTTTTCAGGCCAAGACTTTTAATTGGGACTGGAGAGGAAAAGGAATGAAGCTAGAATAAGAAGCGGTGGGTGGGCAGAGAGAGGAGTATAAACTGGCAGGTGACACCTGGTGAAGGTGTAGTTGGGGAATGATGTGAGAAGCTGGGAGGTGATAGGTGGAAGAGATAAAGGGCTGAAGAAGGAGGAATCTGATAGGAGAGGACAGTGAAACATGGAATAAACGGAAGGAGGTTGGGAACTGGAGGGAGAGAATGAATAGATCTCAAGAGTGGGGGAGGAGAAAGTAAGACATGAGAGGACCACCACTGTCTTCTTTCAGTGTGTGTTCTGAGTCATTGCATAATTACATCATTCACATTCCAGCTGTGATGATGGGTTCAGCACATAATAATCAACCAAAACCGGCACCGGAGGAAATTTCTGGCCCATGGTATCATATAGAGTCTGGGACTCAGTACAAATGACAGCATTTTCCACCATTTGGATTGTCACTTTACATAAAGATCAGCAGTCATTATTCCTGTGCTCTTATAGCTTGCTGTAGGGATCAAGACCCATTTTGGTGGGCTAACAGTAAGTGCAAATATTTGACCAATATTATCATGCAAAACCAAGGGGAAGTGACACTGTTAGATGAAGTGTTCGAAGAACTCCTGTCTTAAACAAAATGCTGGTGAATTCAATAGGTCAGGTACTATCTGTGACGGGAAACAGATAACCAAATTAGGGCACCAATGTAGCAATACAGTTAGCGCAATGCTCTGACAGTCAGAGTTCGGAATTCAATTCTATAATGACTTTGTATTTTCTCCCTGTGATTGCGTGGGTTTCCTCCAAAGACTTACCAGTTAATAGGTATAGTAAATTGTCCTGTGATTAAGCTATTGTTAAGTAGATGGGTTGTTGGGCAGTGTGGCTCGTTGAGCCAGAAGGCCTGTTCCTTGCTCTATCTCTAGATAAATAGATAAAAATATCTTGGGTTGAGACCTTTCATTTCTCCTGTCTGCCAGGGGGTGTAAAAGACCCAGTCATACTAATTCATTGAAGAATACTGAAACTATTCCAAGGTCAAAAGCAGAAAATTACTCAAATGCTGCATAGGTCAGGCACTATCTGTGGAGTGATAGCAATTGGCTTAATATTTCTTGTCAATGGCCCTTCACAATAATTGGAAAGCAAAGGAAATAAAAGCATGTTTTATGTTGTAGAGAAGAGAGAATATCTGTGGTAGTGAGGAGAGCTGAGATTGGACTGTACCCTATCACAGACATTCCCTTTGTCTTTGACCTCTCGACCCAACTCCCCACTTGTTTGGTCACATTTCCAGTTCTAGCGGAAGGTCAATAATTTGAACTGTTGACGCTTGTTTCTCATTATTCTTGATAATGTTCAACTTCTGTTCAGTCAGTAGAACATGTATTGTGATGAAGTTTTAGTACCCTAGATCATTTTACATTTCATTCAGCATCTTTCATTATTAGTGGTTGGAGAACTTCATCTTCCACCAAATGTAATTCACGCCAATTAAAACTAGACAAAACCTGAATTACATGTCAGTTAAAAGAGTCTGGTTTATGGTAGTTGCTGCAATGCTTGTTTTGCACATTTTTACACAAAGAATTCATCAGGTTTCTAGCTCTGTACTGAAAAAGCTTCATGAAATTTCATATAAACTGGAATCTGCCACAGTGCATGAGGTGGAACATTTTTCAGAGAAAAGATTAAAGATTGTTCTCACTGAAAGTATTCGGGTATTGATTTCATTGGCATGATCTTTTATATGATCTTTTGGCAATCAGATATGAGCATGCATTTACTTAGGAGACAGCTACCAAAGTCTCTCACCCCAGAATTCCATTCCTACACATATCCACCTTTATGTCGCTTGTTCCATCTTGAAGGCATTTTGTAAAACCTCAGCCTTTAACAAAACACTTAGTCACCAGCCCCCTGGACCTCCATGGCCCAGAATCGATCTTTGTTTCATAGGACTCCTTTGAAGTGCTTTGGAGCATTTTGCTACATTATATTAAAGGGAAGTGTTATTAATAAATAGGAAGGACATCAACTAGGTTCTCAAACTCGCATGTGAATGTTTCCTGCAAATATCTTCTCGTGCTTGGCTGTTTAAAACGAAACTACCCGGGGAGCTGACCTGAGCTTTGCTTTCCGGTTCAGCAAGCAGCCGGTGGGATGGATGGAGTAGGTGCAAGATAACATCGAGAAATTAATATATGGCTCTTAAAATGCCATTTCAAGGAACTTTATAAGATAATGGATTTGAAAAGATATGAAAATCACTCTGCATGAACTTAAGACTCATTTCTTATCCACTATTGCAGAACTTTTCTGGTGTGTACATAGGGTTCGAAAGAGGAGCAGCTACTAAAACTGCTGACTCCCAGCAGCAGAGCTCTGGGCTCAGTCTTGACCTTGAGTTATATCTGTGTGCAGTTTGCATATTCTCCCTCACTGCATAGATTTTCCAAGTGTGCTCCAATATCCCCCCACATCCTGAAGCCATGCAGGTTGTAGGTTAATTGGCCACTGTGAGTTGTGTGGGTGAGTGGTAGAATCTGGGAGGAATTGATGAGAATGTGGAGAGAATAGAAGCAAATGGAATTAATGCAGAATCATGATAGATAGGTTGCTACTGCACTATAGAGTGGTTGGCTTGTTTCTGTTCTGTATCTCTGTATCGCTCTGTGAAATAGGAGCAGGAATATGCATTTGACCAGGGCTCATCTTCTTCAAACACCTTTTTCCTCCAACATCCCCATGTCCTTTTATTCCTTTAGCATCTGTTTATCAGTTATTCTCTTCCATTTGTTCATAGCGAGCGAATCAGAGGGAACAGAATTTATGTCCAGAGCCCAAAGTCAGCTTAGAAATGATCCATTCTTTCTCATCAGTTTTGGGGTGGTGCTTAACGTGAAGTTTCATTTTTTTAAAAACTGATTATCCACCAATTTTGAGATGGAAAAGGGCATAAGAGAGCCAGCTGAAAAGCAGGATCCCAATGTTTTGCTGGGTTATTTTTCAGCATGTTATCCTTTTCCAATTTTCACTCATTTGCAGTTCTTCTAGCCTGCTTCAAGGGAGGCACCAATTGTAACTTTGAGGTTTTATAGCCTTATTCGGAGTACTGGTGACTCAACAAATCATCAAATAGATCAGCAGGCAATCCTTACGTTGCAGACTACACCTCACTCTATTTGCACCTTTGTGGAAGGAACCTCACTTTGTGGGGTTTTAAACTCCCTATACCGATGACCTTGCTGGCGAACATACAGTATCTGGTGAATAAAATCGATGATCTCAGAGTTGTGGCGCTGAATCAGAGGAATATTAGGACCGTGTGTGTCCTTTGGTTCATGGAATCCTGGTCAACCCCTTCCATACCGGATGCAGCGATTCAGATTGACGGGTTTACTATACACTGTCAGGACAGATCTATAGTCTCTCAAAAGCAGAGGTGGAGGAGTATGCCTCATGATCAACTCTTAGTGGTGCACAAATATATCAGTGCTGTCCCAGTTCTGCTCACCAGAGCTGGAATATCCAGCAGTAAAATATTCTCCTTTTTATCTATCATGCGAGTTCTCTGGGGTCATTCTGGTAGCAGTTTTCATTCCACCTCAGGCAGGCTTTAGATGATCTGAACAATAGGATCAACATGCACAACACAGCGCACCCTAACACCTTCACCATCATTTTGGGAGATTTTAACAAGGCCAGTCTGAGAAAATCACAAAGCAATTACCATCAACAGATAACTTGCAATACCAGAGGAAACAACACATTGGACTAGTGCTACACCACCATCAAGAATGCCTACCGTGCTATTCCACACCCTCACTTCGGGAAGTCTGATCACCTGGCTGTACTTCTACTCCCTGAGTATAGGCAGAGACTGAAGACTGCAGCACCAGTCGTGTGGACCAAGAAGGTTTGGACAAGGGAAGCACAGGAATGCTTACAGGACTGCTTTGAATCGGTGCACTGGACTGTATTCAGGGATTCATCTTTAAATTTGGATGAATATGCTGCAGTTGTTACCGACTTCAGCAAAGACTACAAAGACTTACTGTGCATTCCCAAACCAAAAGCTGAGGATGAACCAGGAGGTATGTCATCTTCTGAAGGCTAGATCTGTGGCATTCAAGTCTGGCAACCCAGGCCTGTAGCAGAAAACCAGGTATGATTTGCAGAGGGCTATTTCAAGGGTGAAGGGACAATTTCGAACGAGGTTGGAGGCAATATCAGGTGCACAGCAACTCTGGCAGGGACAGCAAGACATTACTTCCTACAAAGCGAAACCCAATAGTATGAATGGCAGCAATGTTTCACTACCAGATGAACTCAACGTCTTTCTATGCCCACATTGAAAGGGAGAACACAACTACAGATGTGAAGATTCCTTCTGCACCTGATGACCCTGTGATCTCTGTCTCAGAGGCCAATGTTAGGCTGTCTTTAAAGAGAGTGAACCCTCGCAAGGCAGAAGGTCCTGATGGATTACCGGGTAAGATTCTGAAAACTTGTGCCAACAAACTGGCAGGAGTATTCAAGGACATTTTCAACCGCACACTGCTATGGGCAGAAGCTCCCACTTGCTTCAAAAAGGCAACAATTACACCAGTGCCAAAGAAGAATAATGTGGGCTGCCTTAATGACTATCGTCCGGTAGCACTCACATTGACAGTGATGAAATGCTTTGAGAGGTTGGTTATGACTAGACTAAACTCCTGCCTCAGCGAGGACCTGGACCCATTGCAGTTTGCCTATCGCCACAATAGGTCAATGGCAGACGCAATCTCAATGGCTCTCCACGTGGCTTTAGAACACCTAGACAACACAAAAACCTATGTCAGGATGCTGTTCATCAACTACAGCTCAGTATTTAATACCATCATTCCCACAATCCTGATTGAGAAGTTACAGAACCTGGGCCTCTGTACCTCCCTCTGCAATTGGATCCTCGACTTCCTAACCAGAAGAACACAATCTGTGCAGTTTGGTGATAACATATCCTCCTCACTGATGATCAACACTGGTGCACCTCAGGGGTGTGTGCTTAGCCCACTACTCTACTCTCTGTATACACGACTATGTGGCTATGCACAGCTCAAATACCATCAGTAAATTTGCTGGCGATACAACCATTGTTGGTAGAGTCTCAGGTGCTGATGAGAGGGCGTACAGGAGTGAGATATGCCAGCTAGTGGAATGGTACCGCAGCAACAACCTGGCACTCAGCATCAGTAAGATGAAAGAGCTGATTGTGGACTTCAGGAAGGGTAAGATGAAGGAACACATACCAATCCTGGTAGAGGGATCAGAAGTGGAGAGAGTGAGCATCTTCAAGTTCCTGGGTGTCAAGACCTCTGAGGATCTAATCTGGTCCCAACATATCGACGTAGTTATAAAGTAGGCAAGACAGCAGCTATACTTTATTAGGACTTTGAAGAGATTTGGTATGTCAACAAATACACTCAAAAACTTCTATAGTTGTACTGTGGAGAGCATTCTGACAGGCTGCATCACTGTCTGGTATGGAGGGGCTACTGCACAGGACCGAAAGAAGCTGCAGAAGGCTGTAAATCTAGTCAGCTCCATCTTGGGCACTAGCCTACAAAGTACCCAGAACATCTTTAGGGAGCGGTGTCTCAGAAAGGCAGCGTCCATTATTAAGGACCTCCAGCTCCCAGGCCATGCCCTTTTCTCACTGTTACCATCAGGTAGGAGATACAGAAGCCTGAAGGCACACACTCAGTGATTCAGGAACAGCTTCTTCCCCTCTGCCATCTGATTCCTAAATGGACATTGAAGCTTTGGACACTACCTCACTCTTTTTAATATACAGTATTTCTGTTTTTGCACATTTTAAAAATCCATTCAATAAACATAATTGATTTACTTGTTTACTTACTATTATGTTTTATTTTATTTTATTCCTCTCTCTCTCTGCTCGATTATGTATTGCATTGAACTGCTGCTGCTAAGTTAACAAATTTCGCATCACATGCCGGTGACAATAAACCTGATTCTGATTCTGAACAGGGCTGCTGAATAGTACTAGGTTCCCACTGCACTTGATTCTTTTACCCCCAGGGGCAATACAGCTGACAATAACCTCACACTTGCAGCCATTACTTTGAGAATTATAAACCACACAAATGGTATGGCCTGGAGGACCACTTGGTCTGTTGAGGTTATGTTAACTTCCTCATTGAGGAATCCCATTGTCACATTCCCTCCACTCTTCTCCTATGACCCCAAGTGCTCTTCGAATTCCCTTTTGAAAGCTCTGGTTATTTCCACCTCCATTACAGGCGGTGGGTTCCAGACAATAACTACTTTCAGCGTGTCCTTCAAGATGCCTGTCTATTTTCAAGGATCAGCAGAAAAGCCCTAGTTGCCCTTCAGAGGGGCTGCCTCATCCATATGTTCTGTACCAAAATAATCAGGGCACTGTGTTCCTGCAAACTCTTCAAAATTGCACTATTTGGTCTACATTTGCCTAGAAATTGGATTTTGCTGTATGCCACGATTGGCCACATTATCCAAAGTTAGTTTTTTCCTGGAATGGTGCATAATAAATAATCATTTATCTTCTATCTGGGTGACAGTGTGCATTTGTGGAACTGGACCCAGAGACTGGATAGTTCCAGTCTCAATCTGCAGTTACCCTCCTGACCTTTTCCCAGCCCCAGACTTGTATCTAATGATATCTATCACCACACGAAACATGTTGTAGTCCATTTTTACAAACACTGGAGCCCAGGCTCCAGTCAAAATCATCATTGAGTAATCATAGGAAAACTAGGAGCACAGCTGGTTAACATGAGAACCTGCTAACTTGAAAGGAGGCCAGCTTCAGAAAATACCCCAGCTCCACTACTGGAGAGTATTTGTTAAGTGTGGCTCTGCACATTCACTGTGTGGCTCAGTGATAACAACGCTGATTGTCGGAAGCCTCAGGAAAGGTACCACAGACAACTGAAAAAGGTCAGAGATGACAGCGCAGGAGACACAGAAATGTCCATCAGTGTGGACCCTGTACACAGAGAGTCTTTCAAGACACCAGATGGTACCCTCTAAGGCAGTACTAAGAAAAAAACAGTGTCAGTCTGTTAGATGACCTTTTCCTGTCTGCATTATACTCCTTCTGAAGCTGAAGACAACATTAACTCTCAGCTTCCTGGCTACTGGATTATCCAAAGTCACTACTACATCTCTGTCAAATTTCTTTCTTTGCTTTAGAAAAGTAACCAAAGCCAGGAACTCCTGGAGGAATACTGATTGATTTCAGGGAAGTGAAGGTTCTATACTGGGGTCTGGCCTATCTCAACATTCCTAGCTTCAGATGATGGCAGGCAGGCTTTGAGGCTTCCCTAACAAATCTGGATCCTGCAGGAATAGGAATAGAAAAGTTTCCTAATCCCTAAATATCTAAGTCATTGTGGAGCATGGGAAGATCTTTATGATGCCCAATGCAATATTTTCCAGCAGCTCCCATGTCTCCTTTATCCTTGGGGAGTCTGCTCTGACTGTCCTGTGAGATGGGTCATAGGCAAGCCTCTCCTTCTGTGGGTCTGACAACCTGATCACACTCCAACTACAGCACAGATACAATGTGCAGGAGTGTGAATTTTGGCAGAGAACACCACCAGGTCCTAAAGATGAGACTCTGTCATCTTCATCAGTCTGAGATGCACTGCCATACAAGCCAAGTGGGTACGGAGATCTCACTGGAGAATGAAGCTACTGTGTGACATGACAAACAGAAAGCAGAAGTCAGCACTTGATGGCGCGCAACCAAGAGGGGCAGCACATGCAGAAGTTCAAGAGAAGCTGGAGCACTATCAGTGACGTGAAGTGTATGTTCCTGCTCTTCAATCTGAGTTCAGGAGGGATGGGTTTAAGCAGTACCCTGTGAGAGATGTTTCTTCTGGATAGTCCCAATGAAAGCCGAGTGACCCTTTCCACACTTCAATATTTTCCACCATCACAAGACACCAGCAAGTAGCCAAGAGCGCTAAGTGACACATATTATTCCATCACATCCTGCTTTGCCAGTGCACTGCTTAAAATAAATCCATAAATTCATCCCTGCTTGCTTCAATGTCTTACTACAACATCTCTGTTCTTCCTGATGAACAGGCCTTGTTTAAACAAGACACACAAAATTCTGGAGGAGCTCAGCAGGCCAGGCAGCATCTGTGGAAAAAAGTACAGTCGGCGTTTCGGGTGTGTTGCATTTTGTGTGTGTTGCTCGGATTTCCAGCACCTGCAGATTTTCTCTTGTTTGGGCCTTGTTTAAAAGCAGTCCAACCCTACAGAATACACTTTACTCAGAGGAATTCCTCTCTGCTGCTGTTAGCAATAATCAACAGCTTTTATACTTTAGCTTGCTGAATAACACTTGCAGTTAATATTCACAATAGTTAATGGAGTTAAAGGTGACGTGTAGTTCTGATTGGCCAGGGAAATGCATTGAAGAGCCTCGCTACTTTGCAAGTCAAGGAGATCTACACGTTCAGAGATGTGAAAACCCAATGCAACTCTGAGTGAGGTTCACTTTAACTCATTGAACTCATTATCCTTTCCAAGATTTAACAATGTGGAAGAAATAATGATGCCCAAATGGTGGGCACACAACATTTCATATCTGTTCATATCAACAGCGATTGTTGCATGCCATGTTCAAGCAAACATCTCTGCCTCATGCTAACTCACTTGTTCCCGTCATCTTGAATCTCAATCATAATAGGGGTTTCTAGATAACAGATGTTAATATCCTTCAGCCACACACAAGACACCCTCTCTTAGAGATTGCCCTGTAAAGTACAGAAAGAGTACACCAAGCAGGACAGTAGAATTGTGCAGTGGGAAACAACTTCACCTTTTCAGGCCATGCTCATTCACTGCCGATGATATGGCGGAATGGCAACGATTTAACCATCATTTGCTATGCTGCTTTATTGCAAGTGTTTTCATTGGAAATGTGCCCGTCACTGCCTGATGCAAATTAAGGGCGAGATAACCTGACATGGCATCCTGACTAACAGGTATCATAAGGGTGAACAACAGTGCTAGCTGCCAGACCAGTAAATCCTCTTTGCCTACATACTGTAAGGTGCTATATCGCCAAAGTGAGAACATATTTGAGTGCTACATATACAGGTAAATCAATTGCAATGGTGTCGAATTAAATAACACATACAATGGAAAAGGGAATCAAGAACACAAGCCATTCTGCAGATGCTGGAAATTCAGAACAACACACTCAAAATGCTGGAGGAACTCACTAGGTCAGGCAGCATCTATGCTGGAGAATAAACGGTCAAAGTTTTGGGCTGAGACCCTTCTTTGGGATGGGAAAGGAAGGAAGTCGAAGCCAGAACAAGAAGATGAAGGGAGAGGAAGGAGTACAAGCTGGCAGGTGACAGCTGAGACCAGGTGAGTGGGTGGGGCAGGGGGATAGAGCGAGAAGCTGGAAGGTGATAGGTGGTAAAGCTAAACACTTTGATCTCTAAAATTGTCAGCTGCCATCTTTAGAAAGCTGAGCTTGGCAAAAAAGAAGAGGTCCCCAGCATAGGAGGTGAATATCCACCTCATTCCTTTTGAGTTCCTGCTGTTGCCCATTATGTCTACAAAGCTGTTTCCAAAGATCTGCCCCAGCCCAATTAGAGGGGCAGACTGGGATAAATAGGGGTGGGTCACATGAGTTGCCAGTGGTATCAGGATGATGATCAATGTTCATAAGCTACAGTCCATACCACCTCTCCAGGGACCAACCAGATGGTCAATTGTGCATTAATTATTTCAACCTTCAGAGAAGGACTGGGCCTGACAGAGAGGCCCCACATCACAGAGGCCTGGTCTCTAGGGTTGTCACTCCCCTTCATCCTACGCAATCTGAGTAGGATTCTTCTCCAAATGAAGAGGTGTGACAGTTGAGATACTTTTGTCTTCCTTCAAAAGAAGAGACGTGTTCACTGATGCCATTATCTCTGCTTGATTAGTCGAACACTTGCTCATCAATTGCATCTGCCCACTTCTTGTAAGGTTACCAAATTGCTTTAGTAGAGACTCTCTCTGAAGGAAGCAACTTGAGTCACTTCCACCTGCCAGGATATTCTTGTGCTTATCTAACTGCTTTGCCGTCTCTTGTTGTGAAGGACAGAACTTCTGTCCTGGCATGTAGCTTACTGTGAGTACGTTAATGCCCTTGACAAAATCTACCAGCTGCTCCTTTTCCCCTGCAGCCCCTCACACCTCCATTGCAGTGATACTGTGTTGCTGGGAAAGCAGACCAGCAAAGTGTCAGTCAGCTGCACTGTGCTTACTGTGGTGCCCTTAGAATCTGCAGGCTGCATTGTAGCATTTAGTTCTAAATGTGTGTCACATTACCACAATTGCACATTTTTTTGAACAATTTCACCATTTTTGGGTAACCCAGTGCAGTGTTAATCGTTCTATGGAGGCGTGCCATTTCATACTTCTCCATACATGGCACACTTCTTTTTGAACAATTTCACCATCTTTGGGTAACCCAATGCAGTGTTAATCGTTCTATGGAGGCGTGCCATTTCATACTTCTCCATCCATTGGCTTTTAGCCTCCCATTCTGCTGGCTTACTGCCCATTATAGCTTCTTCACTGTTTATATCATGTTTCCAAACTTTATGAACAAACAGATTAGAAAATTTTATTCTGAACTTTGTTATTTAGTCCACTAATATTTATATCCCCAAAGTCTCAAAAATACCTAAAAAACTTAGCATTGACAACTAAGTCAATAGTAGTGACTAACAGTGTGGTAGTATGATAAAGGTAATAAAGTTTTAACAAGGCATTCATGTTCTTGGGGCTCCAGGAATAAGCAAAAAAATCACAACTCACATCAGACCATACTCGCCCATTACCACAATGCTCAGTGACCGATATTGTCTGCCAACTGAGCAATATCTTTGTTTTAAAATTTCACAATCAGTCACATTAAAATGCCTAGAGCATCTTTTAAAGAAGCAGTACTGAGATTTGAAACACACAATTGAATTTATGGATGAAACAAATTTTCTGAAGGTACTGTATGTTAACATAACACCTTAATGCAATAAAGCATCTCAAAGGACTTTATTAGTGTGCCTTGATACATTAACAATTTGAAACATTGTTCTACCTTGGGAGTAGAACTTTAACATCACTATAAACTGTTCAGAGCTAAAGACTAAATTGCTGAACACCTCATATTACTTTCATGATGGAAATCCATATAGTAGATTTGAAAGCACAAACTGCATTTATCTGCGGCATCTCAGCCTTATACGCTATGATGTATATTGGTGATAATCCGACTATAATTACTATAGCTGTTTCCAGTGGTTTGTATTCTGGACTTCTCTATGAAAATGAGACGTAAACTCAAGGTTCTGGATCTTTAACACACCATGCTATCCTAAAATCTTCTTCAAAAGAAACCAGAAACTATGATTTCTGTAAGGTAACAGTCCAATTCATTATCCCAGCAGAGACAGCCATTGGATTTTTCTGCAATCTATAGATACGTTCTATTTCCCGATCCCAAGTAGAGCCATAGAGTCATACAGCAGGGAAATGTGCTTTTGTCCAACTGATCCATACCCACCAAGATTCCCATCGAAACTAGGAGTGTCGACAAAAATCGACACCAGTGTAGTTACATTGTAATTACATACAATTTATTGTAGCATGTAATATATACGGCAAACTTAGCCTTTAACAGTCTGGGTGAAATTTCTCTAATGAATTAAGGACCCCCTATACCTGCCCCCCCCCCCCCAGAATTCACCCTCACAAGCAATGTCAAATGAGCAGAGGCCTGCAAAACCCAGCCGAACCTACTCCTGCCTTCACAGGCAGGAATAACAGTCGATGTCAGAAGGTCTAGGGGTGGGCGGCTGTCCCCTCCGCGGGGGTTGTGCCACTTCCACTGGAGGATCCAGATCCAAATGGGCAGGCTTGAGACGATCCACAGAAACACTGTTGGGGTACCTCCAAGGTCCAGTGTAAAAAACTTATCCCCACTTCCAACAGGCCCAACATGACCCACGGCAGTCCGTCCACTCAACAACTGTCAAGGAGGCACGCACGGAGAGCGGCTTTAATTGAATGGTGGAACCACTCGAACAGACCGTTGGCCTGAGGGTGATAAGCCGTGGTCTGGTTCCGTTTGACCCCCAGGTCATGGGCAACTGCACACCAAAGCTTGGATATCAACTGCGTCCCTCGGTCTGAAGAGATATCTGATGGGTTGCCAAACTGAGCAATCAATGACCCAACGAATGCTCGTACCACCTCCGCGGCTGAAATGGACAACAGTGGCACTGCTTCTGGCCAGCGTGTGGTCCTATCAATGATAGTGAGGAGGTGAGTAAATCTGCAGGATGTGGGCATTGGACCAACCAAGTCCACATTCACGTGGTCGAAACGCCACTAAAGGATTGCAAAAGGAGCCTTGGCAAGTCAAAGCATCTTCGCACTTTGATACGCCAAACAAGCACTAGCCCAGTCCCTGACGTTCTTCTTCAGCTTGTGCCACACAAGCTTTTCTGTCACCAGTTTCTGCGATGCCCTATGACTGCATCGAAGACATGCCCCCACCAACTCGCTGGCACAATCAGCCTGGGTCACCCTGTTGACACATCACACACTGGTGAAACACCACTGTCACTGAAAGCAACGTCCACCAATTCCAACCCTGAGTCTGCCTGCTGCTCAGGTCCGAAACCTAGTCCGCTGCCATCTGAGCGTAGTCCACACCCAAACAGACAGCACCAGTGAAGGATCAGGAAAGGCAGTCAGCCACGAGGTTATGCTTCCCTGCGACATGCTGGATGTCCGTGGCGAACTCTGAAATAAAAGAAAGATGGTGCCGCTGTTGAGCAGACCAAGGTTCAGAGTCCTTAGCCATGGCAAATGTTAGAGGCTTACGATCCACAAAAGCCATTAACAAACGGCGCTCTAGGAGAAAACGAAAATGTCGCAGTGCCAAGCTTATGGTTGAATGTGCTGTACTTGCACTCACAGGGGCGAAACTGATGGCTAAAAAAGGCGAGAGGCGAGAGGTGAGAGGCCAAATGCTGTTGACCATCTGCTCATGCAATGTGCCGGCCGTGCAGTCCAACACGTCCGTGGTGAGAGTGAGCAGCGTGTCTGTGAGGAGGTGTGCCAGCAGTGTTGTGTTAGACAATGCCTGTTTAGTGTCCATGAACGTCTTGGACCTTTCCTCTGCCCAGTCCATGACGTGCTTGGCAGCTTTGCCCTTAAGGGCCTCATAGAGGGGGTGCATGAGCTGATCGGCTTTGGGGACAAAACTGTGATAAAAATTCACCATGCCCAAAAACTCCAGCAGGGCCTTAATGGTGACTGGCTGAGGGAAGCACTTAAAGGCCTCAACTTTAGCCAGCGGGGAACTGCCCCTGCTGCACTGACACTGTCTGAGGAAATTGATCACGGTCAGTCCAAACTGGCACTTTGCCGGATTGATGATAAGACTGTGCTGACTAAGGCATTCAAAAAGGATTCTCAAGTGTAAGACATCTTTGTCCCTCGAAGAGCTGGCTACCAAAATGTCATCAAGGTAAACAAACAGGGAAGGCAAATCCCTGAGAACACTGACAATGAGGCGCTGAAATGTCTGGGCCACATTCTTCAGCACGAATGGCATTCGAAGGAACTCAAACAAACCAAACGGTGTAATAACAGCAGTCTTAGGAATGTCACCCGGATGGACAGGGTCCTGGTGATAACCGTGAATGAGGTCCACCTTCGAGAAAATAATTTTCCCTGCCAGGTGGGCAGAGAAATCCTGGATGTGTGGGATTGTGTATCGGTCAGGGGTCGTGGCATCAATGAGGCAGTGGTAATAGCCACGTGCATGCCACCCGCCCCCTGGTTTTTGCACAATGCGGAGAGAGGAAGCCCACGGACTACTGGACCACCTGACAGTGCCAGGGCACTCCATTGTGTCAAACTCAGCCTTGGCGGCAGCAGCTTCTCCAGATCGAGGCACCTGGCGTGGGCGTGAACAAGTGGGCCGGTGGCAAGGGTGTGGTGCTCCACCCCATGTTTAGCAGTGGAGGAGGAGAAAGTGGCCTCGGTCAGGCCTGGGAACTTAACGAGGAGGCGGATGAAGTTGTCGGAGGCGGAAAGGGCGCTGGACAACTTGGAAGTTCCGGTGTCACTGAGTGTGCTGGAGAGGGAGTAGAAAGTCTCTGTGTTGACAAGGCGCCAGTTCAGGACATCAACTAGAAGGCTGTTGGCACAGAGGAAGTCAGCCCTCAGCAAGGGTGTAGACAATGCCACCAACACAAAATTCCAGTGGAACTTCTGCCCACTGAAGCACAATGCCATGTCAGGCTTACCAAAAGTCCAGATGGTGCTGCCACTTGCAACCTCAAGAGAGGGTCCATATTCCCCAGTTTGTATGTCCAAGTTAGACGTGCGCAGGATGCTCATCTGAGTGCCTGTGTCACAGAGGAAAGAGAGTCTGAAACAAACAACAAACTGCCTGACCTGCTGATGCCCATAGCAGCTAACGGGCACTGGTGGTTCCGTTTCCTGGCTCCTTGAACCTACAGGATGGGCAGCACTACTTAGCTCTCAGGCCAAACCTCACATGGTAGAAACACAGGGCGCGAGAGCATCGTTGAGCTGCAGTGATTGTCGTCCAACCGCATGGTCTCACAGGCCCTCTTGGTGATGGAAAACACCTTGTCAGCCTCTCTGGTAGAGCCCGGAGGTCTCTGAGGAGAGAGCCAGCCAGAGCCAACTGCACCTCACCTGGCAGTTGTTGCAGGAAAAGCTCCCTGAAGATGAAACAGAGCTAATGTCCACCAAGGAGGGACAACATGTGGCCCATCAACTGCAACAGCTTGGAGTCGCCTAAGCCGGGCAGTGAGAGGAGTCGATGGGCGAGTTCAGCTCAGAAAGTCTGAAAGTCTCTAGAAGGAGTTGTTTAAGAATCTCGTACCCGCCGACTTCCAGGGCGTGCTGTAGGATGCTCATCGCCTTAGGGCTATCTAACGCTGTGACAACATAAAATACTCCATGTCGTTTTGTGAGATTCCCCACACTGCGAACTGGGCCTCTGTTTGAGCAAATCAAATGGCGGCATGTTCCTGACAGAATTCAGGGAGCTTGACAGCAACGGCATTTGCAGTCATGATTGTAAAATGAGTGAAATCACTCAAGAATCGTCCAGAGAAGCATTGGGCATCCTATATATATAAATAAGGAAAAAACCCACCTCCAAAATGTAATAACATACAATGTAACACGAAACACACACGGCATACTTAACCCTTAACAGTCTGGGTGAATCTACCTAATGAAATTAAGGAGACCCTACTCTTGTCTCGTTTGCCTGCACTTGGCCCATATCCCTCAAAACCTATGCTATCCATTGTATCTGTACAAGTGCCTTTAAAATGTTTTCAATGTATCTGCCTCAACCACTTTTTCTGGCAGATCATTCCGTTTTTGACCACCCCATGAGTGAAAATGTTGCCCCTCAGATTCGATTTAAATTTCTCCTCTCCCACTTTAAATCTATGTGCTCCAATGCATGATTCCATGAATCTGGAAAAAAGATTATACATAATCAACCCTAATAATCCCCGTTAATGTCTTTAAACACTTCTGTAAGATCACAATGAAAAAACCCATATCTACTCAACCTCTCCATAACTAAGTCCCTTGATTCCCAGCAACATCTTTGTAAATCTCCTCTGCAGTTTTTTCAGCTGATGGCATCTTTGTTATACAGGGTGGCCAAAAAAGAACACAACATTTCAAATCCAAATGCAGCCTCATCAGCATCTTGTACAAGTGCAACACAAAATCCAACTTCTGTACTCAGTGCCCTGTCTGAAGAAGGCCAGCAAGAGAAAAGACTTCTTCACTATGTCTAACTGTGATGTCACTTTAAGGGAACCATGCACTCGTACTCCCAGGTCCTTCAACAACAATATTCATATCGAACCTTTTGCTTCAGTAGTTTTGCCTCACATTGAAGAGATACTAAAAATCTAACAAATTATTGAAGGCTATCATTGACTTCCAGACATTGGAGATGGCTATGATGTTACTCCATCAGCTGGTGAAGGATAATAGAAAATGAAGGCTTGACAGAGTCAGCTATTAAGACAGACACAGGGAAAAAGATTAACAAGAGTGTTCTAACACCACAAAGTTTATCCAAGTCTTTTTTTGTATTTGTTGGTTCATTTAGATTGAAACTCCACTGAAAAGATCGTTCCAGAACTCAGTCCATGCACTGGAAACTCATGTTTGTAATTGTCAAGCCTTTTCCATTTAAATAGCTCCTACTAACTGCAATCTCTTTAGTCATGAATTCTTATTTCTCAAAAAATGTTCAGGAAGCCCTTGAACTCTGTCTTTGTAATTGGAGGATTCAGTGAAGATGAAGGTACAATCCTAGGGCAGGTCTCCATAAATAAAGAGGAGGTACTTGATGTCTTAACAAGCTTAAAGGTGGATAAATCTCCAGGAACAGGTGAGATTCATCTCAGTCTGCTATGGGAGAAAGGGAAAAGATAGCTGAGGCTCTGGCTGAGATTTTTAAATCTGAGAGTGAATAGATGACTGGATGACAGCACATGTAATCCCCCCTATTCAAAAAAGGCTGCAGGGGAAAGCCTTCCTATTTATAAAACTAACATCAAAAGTAGGAAAGTCATTAGAAAAAATTCTGAAAGACAGGGTTAATGATCAGGAGGAAAGGTAGGGACTAGTTTGAGAAAGCCAGTGAAATCTTAGCTGACAAACTTGATTTTTTTGTAGAGGAAGCAAACTTTATTAACAGAGGCAGGCAGAAGATGTGGTTTACTTGGATAATTCCCATATGGGTGACTGGTCCAAAAGGTTAGGGGCATGAGATCCAGGGAAAGATGATAGATTGGCTCTGACACTGACTTGGCAACAGGTGACAGAGGTGATGTTAGAAGGCTGATTTTGTGATTGGATTTCTAAAAAATGATTCAGGTAAGGTTTATTCCTTCTAAGATCACTCAGTGGGCTTGGGCCCCTCTGGGCTTGCTTTCCTGTTAATCGCCCACATTGTCAAATGTCTGCTGCATGGCAAACAACATTACTGTTGCACATAAAATACCTTTCATACACTGACACAATGTTCACACAGAAGGATGGAATTTGAAAACACATTTTGTTGAACATACCATGAAACCTGATCACCATCAGCAATTGTTTGCACTTTAGTTCAATCACTAGCACATAACAGCACTCTATGGAATTGATTTTCTAGACCAATGTGTCACATTGAGTTATGTGCCTCATATATTCCATGTCATATCTTTGATCTTGACTGTGCAATTGTGGACAGAGATTGTGTGACCAGGTGTTTTCCCCACAGGAAAGGAAGGTGAAATCGGGTCAGATCTTTTATCTGCCTCCTAACAAGAAACGTCATTGGACCTTTATGTAGTCGGCCATTGAGTCATCTGCTGATCAGGTGAGGAGAAGAAAGTAGAATCATTTAATGGGAACTACACATTAACTGGCCACTTACAGAGGAAGATACAGAAAATGTGATGCATATTGAGGATTGTTCACATTGAAGTTCTGCCACAATTATTTGGACTCAGAAATGCTATTAGTCACAAAATAATTAGTGTAGTGTTTGTTGGTTGGGCAGTATTGGTATCAAGTTGAATCCGTGTGGGCATGAATATTTGTTATTCAAGTTATATAGGGAGGTGTGCTACCATGACACTTAATACTGTCTGCAGTGCTTATTTTACACCAGCATTCCAGATTATAGCTAATGCCATCTGTATGAGGGGCCATAGAAAGTGAATAGTCAATAACCTGTGGTTTTGGATGCTCTTCAGGATGTTGTCTTGAATAGAGTTTTTTCAGACTTCTCCAAGTGTGTTAAGTTAGCAGGTTAAGAAATACACGCTGACTTCAATCCAGAACAGGAGTGCTCCATTCTTCTCAAGGGGCAGTGTGACGGCAGAATGTGGAGAGAGCACAGGGGGCTGGAAGTGAGAGGAAAGGCAGGGAGGTGAAGGGTGTTCAGTAACAAGGATGTACCAGGAGGAAAGCCTCCTTGGTAAGTCATAGTGAGAAATAAGGTCTGGGGCTTCCAACACTCAATATAAAAGTAGTGTGGTACTCAAGGTTGAAATCATTTGGGTTTCAATTCTCAAAGAAAGAGATACTTACTGAAAGGCAAAAAGGATGTGGGAGAGTGTACTATGAGGTGAGATACAGAGGTCTTTCTGAAATTCAGCTGCTTCCCATCTGGAACCATGCTAAATTCACTATCTACCTTATTCCCAGATGGGAAAACTGGAAGCAGAGGTCTACAGCCTTGACACGTTGAGAGTGCAATCCAATGTATAAATGCGCCAGTGTATGAACCACACTCCATTTTTAACTGCTAATCCCTACCTGCTTCCTTTCCATCAGTTACATTGTGGGATTGTAAAAATGGCCCCATATTCCGAGTGGAAAGACTGAAAATGGCAGAAGAATCATGGAGGAATTTTTTGGATGCAATTATAATATCTTCTAATAAGACTGCACTGCTAGATCAGGTTCAAACCAGATTAAGTTCGCTGATGACATAGCAGTGGTTGGTCTTGTCAACAACAACGACAAGTCACAGAGGAGGAAGGGCATTTGGAGAATGGTGTGAGAACAACTTGAGTCTCAACGTGGACAAGATCAAAAAGATAATGGTGGACTTTAGGAAGGTGCAGTTGACCCTTCCTCACTGCACATACATGGCTCCTCTGTGGAGAGAGAGAGGAGCACAAATTCCTGGGAGTGCACCGAAACGTCGATCTCACCTGGCCCTTCAACGCCACCTGCTTGGTCAAGAAACCACAGCAGTATCTCCACTTCCTGAGGGGATTGAGGTGAGTGAGGCTTCCACCCTCCCCCCCCCCCCCCCCCCCCACCACCCTCCAGTCTCACCAATTTTTACAGGAGCACCATTGAGAGTGTCCTGTCCAGCTGTATCACCTTCTGGTACGGGAATTGCAAGGCATCTGAACACAAGTTGGTACAAAGGATTGTGAGGACAATTGAGAGGATCATCAAGGTGTCTCTTCCACCCATTAGAGATACTTAGCAGGAGTGCTGCATTCCCATCCGTCCAACAATCTCTTTGACCACCGCCCCCCCCCCCCCCCCATCAAGTAGGAGGCACCGTAACATTAGGACAAGAACTGGCATGATGAGATACAGGTTCTTTCTCCCAGGACATAAGACTATTGAATTCTCTGCCACCATCCAGCTCTCATCACACAGGAAGTGCCAGCAGACCTTAAGCCATAGGAACAGAATTAAGCCATTTTTGACCCATCGAGCCTGCTCTGCGATTCAATCATTTGGATTTCAATTCTCAAAGAAGGAGATGGCTGATCCTTTCTTTTTCCTTCCTGATCCCCACTCCCCAGCCTTCTCACTGTAACCTTTGATGCTATGGCCAATCAAGAACCTATCAATCTTTGCTTTAAGTACACCCAACACCTGGCCTCTACCGCTGCCTGTGTAACAAAATCCACAAATCCAGTATCCTCTGGCTAAAGAAATTTCTCCACATACTGGTGGCAATGTTACTATATGTGCTATATATGTGAGATATATGCACTGTATTGTGCACTTCTGTCCAGAGAAACATTGTTTCATTTAGCAGTATATATGTGTATGGTTGAATGACAATAAACAAAACTTTCAATTGAGAGATACTTTACAATGGATGTAATTTGGGGAACTAATGGGTTCTTTCATGGTAAAACAGTGTCATTTGTATCATAAATGATTTCCACTTATTCAATATTCTCTATATTCTAAAAATTCCTTAATCTTTTAAACCATTATCATTAAGTACTTAACCACTTTAGGCCACTACCTGGTTGTTGGTGGCCAAACAGGTCCAATTTAAGAAATGCCTGTCTATTATATTGTATTAATATCCGCTGGTTTTAAACTGAATGCAGCTATGCCAGAAACCCCTTTCCAGGGATTCATCAAACAGGTGTATTATCCCTTACATGGAAAATGCCAGTTTCAGTTATGGACCCAGGGTACTTACTTCTTTACTTCCACCACTATGGCTTGGGTTTTTAGGCTCAGGATCTTGCCACATTGTGAGAACAAACGTACACTTTAGGTAATGTTGTGTCCAATCAATAGAGGACACTTTGGGAGCCCTCTGTCTGCCTTGAGGGATTCAGAAATACCAGGAAAACTGGGGCCACAGTGCAAACACAACCAAAATTGAGCGTGTTTACTCTTTTCCGTCAATGCTGCCTGGCCTGCTGAGTTCGTTCAGCATTTTGTATGTGTTGCTTGGATTTTCAGCACCTGCAGATTTTCTCTTTTTTTGTTATCTGATTCTGATGTGGCCTTGTCTGCACCTACATTTAATGAGATTAAAGTCGATGAAGCAGATATTATTCATATAATCTGTAGTGCTTTTATTTCCATCTAAAAATGGATTGTCAAATAGCAAGCAGAACCACCACAGTCTGAAAGGCATGTAGATTGCTCTCTCTAAGTTCTTCTTGTCAAAAAACACTTTATTCTTCAACAATCAATATTAAATATTTACTGGAATGGTAAGCAGCAACATGTAAGGGGATGATTGCTGTTATGGAAAGCTGGATCTTCATGTGAAGAAACTTAATTTGAGTCCCGGTGTAGCCAGTGTGAAGATGCATTAATCCTGAGGCCAATTCATTATTCATAATGCACCAGCTGCACTTGCAAACAAGGACAAGGCAAGAGCATCTTTCCATGCAGCTTCACTGGGAGCTTGCTGGGTTAGGCTGTGGACTAAAACATTCATCTATTGTAAAAAAGTTTGTACAGAACCAAAAATTAATAAGATTTATATTAAAAACAAAAAATGGTGAAAACACACAGTAGAAACGATGGATTGGAAAAGGTTATGCTTAGAAAAATAGGTTGCACAGTGCTTGATTTCTCAGTGCTCAGTGAATCTACTCCGAGTGAATTGCATTAACAATCATTGGATGATACTGTGACACCCCTGAAGTTGGACAGGGGACTTCTGATCAGGATGCATGCTATCATCTGTAGAGCCAGAGGAGCCAACATACTTGACCACTGTTATTCCACCATCAAGAACGGTTTCCATGTCATCCCACACCCACACCTTGGAAGGTCCGATCACCTGCCTGTACTTCTACTCCCAGTGCACTGGCAGAGACTAAAGACTGCAGCACCAGTGGTGAACAGCAAGAAGGTATGGTCAAAGGAGATGGAGGAGCACTTACAAGACTGCTTTGAGTCAGTGGACTGGACAATACTCAGGAATTCATCTTCAAATTTGAATGAATGTGCCACTGTTGTCATCGATTTCATCATGACCTATGTGGATGAATGTGTGCTTTTGAGAACATTGTGGACATACCCAAACTAAAAGCCGTGGATGAACCAAGAGATTTGTACGTAGCCTGCTGAGGGCTAGATCATTGGCATTCAAGACAGGTATGTCCAGAACTATACAAGAAGTCCAGGTACAGCCTAAGAGCTAAAAAAAACAATTCCAATTGAGATTAGACAGGGAATTGGATGTACTTTAGCTCTGGAAGGGTATGCAGACCATTACTTCCTACAAAGCTAAACCTAACATCATGAATGGCTGTGATGCTTCACTCCCAGATGAGCTCAACCTCTCAAAACATGCTTTGAAAGGGAGAATAAAAATACACTTGTGTGAATCCCTGCAACATCTGGTATCTCTGAAAACCTGTGCCAACCAACTGTCTGAAGTGTTCCAGGACATCTTCAATCCCTCACTGCTGCAGGCTGAGGTTCCCACTTGCTTCAAAAAGGTGACCATCATATAAGTGTCCAAGAAGAGCAGTGTGGGCTGCCTCAATGACTATCACTCTGTGGCACTCATATCTACTGTGATGAGGTGCTTTGAGAGGTTGTCCATGGCCAGGATAAGCAAGGACTTGGACCTGCTGCAATTTGCCTTTCGCCACAATAGACAATACAAGCTCACTGGCTCTCCACTCGGCCCTGGATCACCTGGACCATAGTAATATCTATGTCAGGCTGCCGTTTATTGATTACAGCTCAGCGTTCAACACAGTCATTACCTCAGTTTTAATCAATATGCTCCAAAACATGGGCCCCTGCAAATGGATCCTTAACATCCTCACTGGGAGACCTCAGTCTGTGAGGATCAGAAATAGCATCTCCTCCTCACTGACAATCAACACTGGCGCACCTCAAGGGTCCATGCTTAGCTCACTGCTCTACTCTCTCTACACCCACAACTGTGTGGCTAGGCACAGCTCAACACCAACTATAAGTTTGCTGATGACACAACTATTGTTGGCAGGATTTCAGGAGGCGTACAGGAGTGACACAGATCAGCTGGTTGAGAAGTGACACAACAGCAACCTTCTGCGCAACGTCAGTAAGACCAAGGAATGGATTGAGGACTTCATGAAGGGAAAGTACCAGTCCTCATTGAGGGATCATCAGTGGAAAGGGAGAGCATTTTCAAGTTCCTGGGTGTCAACATCTCTGAAGATCTATCCTGAGCCCAACACGTTGATGCAATTACAAAGAAGGCGCGAAAGTGGCTGTATTTCATTAGGAGTTTGATGAGACTTGGTATGTCACCACTGACACTTGCAAATTTCTGCAGATGTACCATGAAGAGCATTCTAACTGGTTGTATAACCATCTGTTTTGGAAGAATCACTGCAGAGAATTGGAAAAAAGCTGCAGAAAGTTCTGAATTCAGTCAGCTCCATGTTGGGCACCAGCCTCCCCAGCATTGAGGGCATTTTTAAAAGGTGATCCCTCAAAAAGGTGACATCCATCATTGGGGACCTCCATTACCAAGGACATGTCCTCTTCTCATTGCTACCATCAAGGAGGAGGTACAGGAGCCTGAAGATACAGTCAATGTTTCAGAAAAGAGCTTCTTCCCCTTCACCATTAGATTCCTGAATGGAAAATGAATTAACCCGTGAACACTACCTCACTATTTTTTCTCCTCCCTTTTTGCACTACTTATTTGATTTGATATATATATATATATATATATATATATATATATATATATATGTATATAATTCTTATTGTAATTTAGAGTTTTTTATTATGTTGAAATGTGCTGCTGCCACTTAACAACAATTTCATGACATATGCCAGTGATATTTCACCTGCTTCTGATTCTGAACTGAGTGATGTCCCATTGCAGTGCACCTTTGATCTCCCTCCAAATGAAATTGCATCTCCCACAAAACACACAACCTGCTCAGATCTGCTCATGTTCTCTGTTATACTTCGATGTTTTGATTACAGCATTGGATGCATGTATTCTGATGGTCGAAGTACTTGTGCAAAAATTGTTCCTTCCTCTATCAGGGAATATTGTGACTTTACTTTCTGCACCTGCATACAATATTCTGTCTCACTAATCAGCCCAAAACTCGCAGTGGTCTGGGGTTATTTGCAGAACAGGACTCTTCAGGGCAGATGGACAACATGGGGCAGGGGAGCCACACACAATGAATCAACTCTGCCCTCTATTTTGCCTCACTGCCTTGCCACTTCTATATGGTTCCACGGCCATGGGTCTTTAAGGTCACTAACTTTTTCTGTGCATTGTTCAGCAAAGATACGGCAATCATGATGTATTGTATCTCTGCATCTCCCACACTCCTCTGTGGTATGAACTTGGACAAATGCTTCCCAATTTTACAAGGATAAACTGGCACTAGTGTGTAGTGTAACAAGTTACTGGCATACCTCAATGGGTCCAATCCAATTTTTGGGCATTTAGGTTTCATTAATTGCCTTTCATTCAGTGCAGTAGATGTTGGAAGTGAACAGCTTTCAAGTCATTGTGAAGCTGGGGGAGGGGCCAGTGAAGGAACTAAAGAAAGTGAAAAATCAGTGATCTAGCAGCCAACCAAGTGACCATCAATGTTGCAAATGTGACAGGCCAGCTCTGGTGATAATAGGGCAATGTATTGATAAAGAGATTGCAAAATGTCATGAGAAAGTGGGACTGGAGTGTAAGACTGACGGCCAGAGGTAGCCCTCCACAGAACTGTCACGTCATACCTATGAAGGAGGCTGGACTGGTGACATGCGATTGACAATATATCAGAAAGAGCGAGATGGGCCTGTCCCCCAAATGTCTGGCAGAATGGCTTTCCTGGCAGACATATAGCACAGATCATTCAGTAGGATGACTGATGAGTCTGGATGGAACTGTCAGCTACTTACAATGGGCTGGACTTCTGGGGTGTGTAAATATAGAGCATACTGGAGGTTTGGTCTTATCTTGTCCTCATCAGTCCTAAGATACTGTAATAACACAAGCCGGGATCGGATGACTCTATGTCTGGTTCTCCTAGTCATGACTAGTGCAGTGAGCCAACCTTCAACAAAAAGTGAAGTGATGAACAACATAAAAAACAGAAAACATGTGGGATAGAATCAGAGTCAACATTTCAGGCCAAGACTGGAAAGACTAAAACAGCTCAACACAATGAGCTGTCAGCGGGCCGTCTGGAGGCTCTGCGGGCGAGGGCTTAGTTTCTGTTGCCAGAGGCTAGTTGCCACTTGAACCTTGTTTCACTACAAGGAAAAGCTCAATGGCATATCCTCAATATCTTTGGGAATGATGCTCCCACTGGTAAGTTCACAGGGGCTACAACAGATAGTGTGCTGAGTCTCACCCAGCCCAGCATATTTATTTCTCATGTTTCATATCAGAGTTCCTTCCATCTATGCCAGCTTTGAGACATCCAATCAGTCAGATTCGTCCAGTTACTTCCCTGGAACCCATTCTCTCTCACATGCCCATCAACTCTGCTAACCTCCGGAATTCTCCCACAAGGGGTGATTGACATGTCCTTAGATGCAGGAGGAAATTGGAGCACACAGGAGAAATCCAAGCAGTCACTGGAAGAACATGCAAGCTCCACATGGTGCCAGAAACTAGGTACTTGGGAGCTGCTTTACATACTGCACATCTGTGTCTCCCCAGTAGTAATTTATGTATGACGACATAAATATGGTGGCATTAAGCATTCTTTTATCTCCCAAAGGGTCTTTATATATCCCGTGGGAGAAATTTAACCCCTCTCCTCTTCCCCTCTAGGAAGATAGTAAATCCACTCTGGAGTTGACTCCCTTTGAAGAGCTGTCATCATCTCAAGGAGACTTAACACCAGCTAAGATTCTTGCAAATTGGCATCAGACTAAAGGAAATCTTACAACTATAAAGTGTCTTTTATGTCCTCAAAGCACATTACTGTAAATGGAGTAAACATTGAACCATTGCCACAGTTGCAATATACAGTGTGAGCTCCATCAAAGTGCTATGCTAATAACCCAATGGTTTGATATTTTGTATTTCAAAGACAAGCTTTATGAAAAGAGATGTATGCAGAAAATACAATACAATCAGTATATTTTTCTCCTTACTTTCATTGTGTAATGAAAGCAATATATTCTCTGTACAAATCAGCAATGCCACACAGGTTGTCCTTTTAGAGTAATACACCCTTCAGATGTTTCAGTGGGTGTTACAGAAGAGCCAGCATCTCAGTGTCTGGTGGTAGCTGGACCTTCGATTCCAATTCTTCCTTACCAAGAGTTTGTGTTGGAGGTACCTAGTATATGTGTTCTTAATAAAGACAAACAGCATGGGTAAAAACACAAGCATGTATTAATTTACAGAACACTCCAGTCATGGCTTCAGCCGACACCTGCTCGTGTGACCAGCTCGCCAACTTCACTTCCGGTCCTGGGTGAACCGCCCATGTTGCACACTGGAAACTGAAGTTCTTTATTCTGTACGCACATAATAACACAGTACCAACACTCACTGCATCCCTTAATATGAGACCTGGCATGAGTCAGTTGGCAGCATTCCCATCTCTTTGTACCTAAATACCAACAAGTTTCAGGCAGACCAAACTGCACCTTTTCACCAAGCTGACGAATTTTCAGCAACATTTCATGTTTGCCCCAGTAAGCATCCTGTGGAATCCCCTATCGATCAGAGAGTCCTCTCTTAGGCGTCTATAGGAAGGACTATTGCATTATTTTCCAGGCATGTCAAATGCACAGCACACAAAAAAGATCATTTCGTCTTGAGGGCTGTGTGAATGTGGACTAGCCTCCAACCGTACAGGAAGAATGTGACAGGGAGGGTCTCTGTCACTGCCAAACAAGAGAGGTCTCAGAGCTTGTGGGTGAGTTCAGGCAGTCAGGTGCTGTTCTGTAAAATGTCAACAGTCTGCTCAGGGAACCAATCTACAGGATCCAGCATGTCCTTGTCCCACAGGGCTTACAGGATGTTCCGAGTTGACCATAGCCTGATGGACTTATGGTCAAAGATGCTTATCTGCAGACAGATTTCTTTACAAAGGACAGATATTTCCCTAAGGTCCCACTATTTCACAACAATACCAGGACAGGCGGGACCTCAGCAGATAGTGACCCGAGTTGATTTTGCATTTCAGTTCTAAGCACTGCTTGCCATATCCACACACAGAGCTGGTCACCAAGATAAGTCAAATTTGGATATGCCTCTGTGGATAGGCCTCTTTTTCCTGGAGACCCATCAGATTCACTCCATCTCGGATCTCCAGATGAAACACAAGATGGCTCAGCTGATACCACACTGCAGCACTGTGAGGTATGTTGCTCAGGAGCTGAAGGTAACTCCACTGCTCTTCTTCAATACACCGTGTACTTTACTTCTGCCTGAGAACACCAGTGCCACCCCTATTTAACACCGCATCAATCAACTGGCATTTAATCTGTGCATAATTACACTTGCTTTAGGCAATGCATGAGAGAGGATTCTTCCTGCCCTAAATGTAACTTTAACACACAGCATCAGCGATATGGCTGAAGCTGAATTGCTTGAATACTTATGCTGATAACTGAGCACAGATATTCCAAAAATATAAACAATGCATTCAAGCACAAAAGAAAGAAACAGGCTGTTTCTTTTTATAAACTGCAGTGGATTCTTCAATTGCAGTGTATCATCTGACTACCATGATTTACAACTTCATTTTCTATTCATTACAACATAAACAATATTATGCAGTATATTAAAGTCAAATTGTTATAACATAGGAAATGGGATTAAGTACATGGGATAGTAACATCTTCCAGTTAGTTTCCTACCCCTCACCCCACCTTTCTATTCTGGCATTTTCCCCCTTCCTTCTCAGTCCTGATGAAGGGTCTCAGCTCGAAACGTCGACTGTTTATTCATTTTCATAGAACCTGCCTGACCTGCTGTGTTCCTCCAGCATTTAATGTGCATTGCTTTGGATTTCCAGCATCTGCAGACTTACTTGTGTTTAGTATAAACATGTGCCTATTGGGAAGGATCAAAAGATTAGAGTATTTTCTAGAAGCTGGAAAGTTGTACAATGAGGTCAAGATATGTTGAACAAGAGTAATTGAGTTACCCTACATGACCAAACCAATAATTTGTCCGTCTATCATGAACACAAATCACCAGCCCATTATCCAAGTGCTGATATCATGAGCAGATTTGATAAGATAGGTGCTGTGAAAATGCTTCCACACTGTCATTGAACAAAACTAGGGTTCATAGATATAGTAAAATTAATTCAAAAAGGAATTCAGGTGAAGTTCTTTATCCAGAAATTAGCTGGTGTAGAACTCAAACCAAAAGCTTTTGTTAAGGGTTGAAAGATGCCCCAGATCATACTACTACCTCACAGACCCAGTGATCTGAGTTGATTCTGATATTGTGTGGAGATAGCATTTCCCCCCGTGACCTTTGAGTGCTCTCACATTCCAATGATATGCAGGTAGGTAGATTATTAATTACTGTCGATGGCCCTTTGTGTAGTTGGTGGAGTTGATCAGCATGGAAGAAGGAGAGTAAGGTATATGCCATCCATGGCAGAATGGGATTCGTGCAATGCTCCGGAGGTCAGCATTGACTTGAAGGCTGAGTGGTCCTTTCTAGAGTTTTGCAGTATGGAGAAAGAACAGTATCCATATCAACCATCAAACACTCGTTTATATTAATCCTACACTAATCCCATTTTATTTTCCCCATATTCCCATTAATTGGCTCCAGATACAACTGCTCACCTACACACTGAGGGCAAGTTACAGTGGTCTATTATGCTGCCAACATGCATGACTTTCAGATATGGAAGAAATCCCATATGTTCATAGGGAAAACATGCAAACTTCACATGGACAGCCTCTGAATTCAGATTCAAACTCTGGTTCCTGAAGCTGAGAGGCAGAAGCTCTCCCAGCTGCTCCACAGTGCTATCCTGTGATTACATGCTGTACATACAATGTAATTCTATGCAATAAACTAGGAGAGTTCTTTCACCTTGACCTTCCTGGACTTCTGTGGGTGAGGAGCTTTTCTATATTGAAACAGATGATCTTAAGGTCATATTTTAGTCCAATCAGCTGGACTGTGTAATTTTTATTTTATTTTATAAATAAACTCAGAAAATGAGGCAAATTATACATTGATAGAAAATAATTATGTATATGAAGGAAATATTTCATTTAAAAGCTGGAAAATGATTTTATATTAAATTCATGAGAGTGACTTTCAGAACTCACTCATCTTCCCTCATACAGGATTCACCTTCATTTACAAGCCTTTGAGGTTGGCCTCTGAGTATTCTCCAGAAAAGTCAAAAGAAATGGAACTGAATACAAATTAAATCAGAACAAAACGAACTGATGGCTTGGTGGGTAAATGTAGCACAGTGGCTGTGGAGGCAGGGTTATATTGATAGCAGATATGCAAAAAATGCAACAGCAGGGGAATGGGAAAAGGAATTGAAAGGACAAAGCAATGAATTCAATTAAAAAGGGGAGAAGCAAAGCAAGTAATTTCCAATTTAAAGCATGAGGTAAAGAAAAGGGCACCTTGTGGAGCTTTTCAATTAGCTGTCCTGACCAGGGCAATAAAATATTGATATAGCTCTCAAATGGTCATCCATTCTTTGGGGAGAGTTTTATCTTTAAAACCAATGGAAATAAATGTATGTGCAGAGGTGGCTACAACCAGTGGCTGACATTCAGAAACGCATATAGTGCCAGCAATCAAAGACAGACTTCTGCCCCCACAGGTCTTCCAAGGCTGAAGGACTCTGACCCACAGAAATAGTTTCTGCAGGATCAATTGATTGTGAGCTACCACCTGCAGAAAATGTCAATCAGTTTCTGAAAGGTTGATGGTGAAATCTGTAAAGCCCATGAAAAGCACTCAGAGAATCGAGCCTATGCGCACGGCGTCAGTTTACTTCATTGTCAGAAGGGCTTTTTTTTGGTCTTGTACCTTGTGCAAAAAGACAAGAACTTAGAACTCACAAATCACACACCAGATGCTACTAATTTACTGAATACCATAGTCTTGCAGAATGAATCATTGCTGATTGCTATCAGGACAGGGGCTCTTAAAGGGGAGTTGACCCCTCAGTCGCACCATTGCCTGAGTGATTGAGTCTGTGGTTCAGCACTGAGTGATGCCTGCATAGGGATGGGAGCAGGCTCCCAGGTTCACAGATGCTGACCTGGTCATTTTGGTCGATGAGGTCTATACCCATTGTCGGAGGATGTATGCAAGAAGCCATAAAAGTGAGACCCTTTCATTTTGAGAGCAAATGAAGGAATTTACAGTGAGGAATGAAGCATCATGCACCTGGCTGCAGAGCGAAAAGTTTCATTGTCTCACTCTTCTGGTCAAAGTTCATGGAATTGGCCACAAATCCCATTTTATAATACAGGAATTATCATACGCTACACCCTCACATCTCTCAGGTCTCAAATACACATGCTGCTGTTCAAATATGCCATCAATTTCATTCGCACAGACAGAACATGCTCATTAGTACTTTGGCTTCTCTTTTGCAGGAGAAGACTGCTCATAGGCAGACAGCCAGTGTGGAACCCCTGTAATCTGAAACACTTTTATCATTTAAAAAGTGTTCCAGCAAACAATGACCCTACAACCAGGCAATAGTGCCCAGAGGAGGACCAGAAACCATAGTACCTGACCATAGACCCAAAGCATTACATGCCTGTTAGCAAAAATATTTCTACTGTATCTGCTTTCCATTATACTTTGCCTCCATTTTCCAATTACACCCTGTTCTTGACTTACAATCATCATCCTCTAGCTGAACCTACCATTTCACTTCTCCCTACTGCATCCAGTGGGTTAGAAAGGTTGAAGGCATTTTGTCAGTGCACTCCTATTCCTAATAACTTTTCACTGACTATGTAAACCAAAGGCAGAATCTCCCTTACAGAGAAACAAGGGATACTGCAGATGCTGGAGTCTGGAGTGAAAAAATAAACGACTGGAGGAATTTGGTGGGTCAATCAGCATCTGTGGAGAGCATGAAATTGTCAATGTTTTGGGTCGAAGCTCTGCATCAGGACTGAGAGTACAGAGGGAAGATAAGCAGTATAACGAGGAGGGGGAAGGGTGAGACAGGACCTGGTAAGTGATAGGTGGACCAAGGAAGGGTGAAGGACAGTGGGCAGAAGGAGTCAGGTAGGGGGAGGAGAGGTGGTGGAGAGCTGAGAGACGAAGGCTAGTGGATGAATGGTGGAAGCAGACAAGGAAACAGAAGTAGATAGAAATATGGGGGGGGGTGAAGGTGGAGACAGAGGTTCAAGGGCAATAAGCCTTCCATTTCTGTTCCTTTTCCCATTTCCCCCTAGAGACTCGCACCACTCGTTTTATTTTCCTCTGCCGTCCATCTATTACCCACATAACTCACCATTGGATCCACTCTCCCATCTAGTTCAATATGCCAGGTAGGGGGAGGAGAAGGGGGTGGGGAGTTGAGAGATGGAGGCTGGTGGAAGCAGACAACAAATAGATAGAGATATGGGGGGAGGGAAGGGTGAGGTGGAAACAGAGGCTGAAGGGTGATAAGCTTCCCACTTCTGTTCCTTTTCCCATTCTCTCCTACAGTCTTACACTACTTGTTTCATTTTCCTCTGCCTCTATCCATCTATTACCCACATAACTCACCCATTGGACCTACTCTCCCATCTCATTCAGTATGCGCTTCAGCTGTTCCTTCATGGCTCCCATTATCACCTCCCTTCCTTATCAGACTCCAGCAATGTGCGCCCTCAGTTATCACCCTGTCTCCACCTTCACTCTTTTCTTCCCACCTTCTGGCTCCATCTGCATTTACCTATCACCCATCTGCTTCTGTTTTCAAGCTCCCCTCCTCCAACTGCTTCCATCTGACCATCATCCTTCACCTCTCCTCACTCCACCTACCAGACAAATCCCCCCTTTCCTTTCCCCACTTTGTACTGGATACTTTCCCTTTCCACTCTCAGTGCTGATGCAAGGCCTTGACCTGAAGTGTTGACAACTTTTTGCGCCCTCTTCCACCCCACCCCACCCAAGATGCTGCTCAATGTGCTGAGTTCCTCGAGTGGTTTGTATCTTTCTCCTTTCTTACAGGGAAGTGGCAGCCCTCGCTATTATCACCGGGAGTAAACTAAATGGGTCTTTTTTACCTTCAGAACCATCAGGCAGAAGACGATTTGGTCCAGTGGAATGGAAGGCCAGCAGGAACATCGATTCCAATCAGCAAACACTGAATTGTGAAGTGCCGATGGTTTGAATCTGTGCCTAATGCTACAGTTACTGGCATGTTTCACTCATGGCTCATTTCCAATTTCCCACAGTAAAACATGAACCAATATTACAGTCACTTCCTGTAAAAGAAACCATCTTGGTCCCCCAGAGAATCATATAAATAACAAACATGGTAAAGATTTTATTCAAATCAAATGATTCATCAGTATTATGGAATGAATGTCAGCACTGGCCCTCAATGGGTGTCAATTATTGAATATATTTAAATATATGGACCAAAGAATGCTCCCAGATATATTAGGAGACCTAACATATGTTTAATGCTTTTAAGCTTTGCTCTCTTTCTCTTTCATAATTCATCATGAATTAATTGTACATATATTTCCCAAGATTCAAGAATATTAAAAAAGCAATATTTATTTTAGGCATACATACAAAAATAAATATGATTCAACATTATTATTGAGTAATATTTATACACGAGTTTTAAAAGTAACTCTCCCTATGGACATTATTTTGTATTCTGTGTGTTTCCTCACTCATACAATCACATAGTTTTTCTTCAGTATTTTTGTATAATACATTCCAGTAAGTCACTTCCTAGTATTGCCAAGATACTTACAATTTGCCCTGTCCACTCTTGATGGATTTGTTCTAACATTTATGAGAATCCAGATTTCTGAAGAGTGTAAGAGTGGATCTGTTGAACAGCTTCTATCATTTATCAGTTGCCATCCCTCCGGGCTCTGTCCTTGGCCTACTTTCTTTTGTACCGTACATAAATGATTTCCCTAACGTTTGATCCAGAGCTAGTGCCTTTAGACTTACAGATGACGCTGTGTGATTTTTCATCTCTATGTTACGCTGGGCACCTTCTCAAATGGAATGTCATATTTCTCAGTGAAAGCTTTCTCCTATTTGCCTTATCGAAAGAAATAACAATGCCCACAATAAATGATTTAAGTTGCCTGCCTGAGTCTTTGAAAATTTATATAAATCCTTTCACAAAATTTTCAGACTTTATACCATATAGTGAAATTCTGTAAAATCATCTTGCTCTAGATATTTTTGACTTGTGTTCCAGACTATTTTTGTAGGAATGTCCTTACTTCCAATGACCTTGGAAGTATTTATACTTGGCACTATACAAGTGTAAAATGCTGTGGTGCCTGATATAATGAACACACAGTCCATTTCAGATTAGTTTAGCAATTGGTTCGATTTTGCATTTCCATGGTACATTTGCCCATTGGTTAAGTTGCAAAGAAGCTGTAATAATTTTGAAATCCTTGTATTACTTCATGCTAATGGCAATGATTTATTTTTATCAAATTAAATATATCATTTTTATCAGCTTCTGAGACCTTGTAGCTTGCTCAAAGGGTTAAACTGCTGTCTCTTGGCTGCATGCTCTAAACTTCACCTTGCAATTATAATTTTCAAATGCTTTCATAAGCCTAGACCTGATTAATAAATTAATTACCTTATTAATAACTCACACATAGTTCATCTGTTCATATTACAAAATTAGATCCAGCTCCAGCCTTAATTGCCTTCTTTCTAAAGTGTATAATAATAATTATAGAAAAATTAACCTTTACGTCTTTTACTGCTGGTCTCTGGGACTCACTGCCCACTGGCATCAAGCCACTTCCATCTTTATCAATATTTAATGTTCCATGCTGGTCACTGTTCAAATCCATATGCAATGATGATTGCGCTTTTGGCGCTTTTCCCATGCCGTTTAGTCTGCTTTATCAGCCCGCTCCATTTGTACCTGGCCTGTAGTATTTTACTGGCTTTGAATTGTGCTTTGTTTATGTGCCAGTCATGTTCACTCTAATGTTGCCAACAAAGGCTTGGTGTAATTTATTTGTTTTCTGCTAAATGGAGCTATCCTTTGGAAACTTTCACATAAATCAACAGGATATTGTTGCCAAGGGAGAAGTGTTGACAGTGGAGCACACGAATACGTGTCAGACAACTTTATGATTGTCAGAACATGGCCCCCTGTTGTGGGCTGCACTCCACTCAGATACTTCCAGTATGATTAGTTATGCCAGTTGCCAGCTGAGCTGCTAAATTTCCTCACTCACGGTGAACTGCATCAATATGAATTGTACTTTACATAGAGCTTATAGACAATGAAATCGCTTGGCATGAGAGGGGACTGTAAATCATTGGCAGTTTATATTTTGAATTGTTTGGGAAGCAGCCATCCAGTGGCTGAAGTACCTTTCCCTGAATTCCAGTGAGAATTCTGTCCTCCAGAGACACAATGAGCATAGTCTTTAACACAAAACTCCAAAGTAAAATATTGGGAGCAGAACTAACCATTATTCAGGAGCTTTTTCAACCTTATTAAAGCCTTTGACTCCATTAACTGGGAGTGACTGAAGTTCTCCATTTCTCAATGGAATGCAAGCCATAATTCTATTGAAGAGATCTACAAAAGAGCCACTCTCTGTAAAGAGCATTATCAACAAAGGCTATGCCATTGCTGTGATACTTTTTTCAGTGTGTCTTGCTGCTTTGCTGCACCTCTACTTTACTCTGCATCTTACTGGGAGAGAAGTTAATCATTAAAACAAGTGGAAGACTGTTCAGCCTCTGTGATTACACTCCAGAACCAAGGTCATCCCAACCCCAAAGTCAAGCTGTTGCATTTGTGTTTGATGATGGTTAAAGGCCATGTCCCAAGCCATCATCAACTCGTTCACTGAAACATCCGAGAGGATGGCCTTACAGCTGACATTGGTGAGTAAAGGTTCTCTAATAACCTAACCCAACTGTATGACACTGACTCCCACAGAAAAGGTCCGTAGTGAGAACTTGGAAAATGTGGGCTATTTCTCACATCTTGGTGGCTATCTCTAGTAAAGAAATTCACAATAATCTTCTATGATTGATTGATTGTTTAATGATCAATATCTTAATCATGGTGAAAACTCAGCAGCTGGATCTGTCCGCTTACATGCTTCAAGACCTAGATTACCCATAGCAGGCATCTTAATGTGCATTCTAATGAAGTAACACACAAAGTGATGGAGGAACTCACTAATTCAGGTTGCAGCTATGGAGGGAAATTGGCAGTCAATATTTCAGGTTGAAATCCTTTATCTAGACTAGTCTATGGAACCAATGAAGCCCCCCAGACTGATTCTAGGATGTGGCCACATTATGAGTATTTAAACACTAAGGGTACTGCATGTCAAGATTCCACTGGTCCCCAATGTTGAGAAATTGATGCATCATCTATCCCTTGTAGGTAAGCTTCTAGAGAGAAACAGCTTTAGAAAATGTTAATCAGCCAGTGGTTTGGACAAAATGTCCTTGGGGTCCACTGGGGAAAAAGAAATATTGAAGCCTCTGGAATATTCCCCCAAGCAAACTGCCAGAGTAATTTGATAGAATACCTGATTGTCAGAACATTCCAACAAGAACCAAGACTTTGTTGGCTGGAAGTGAGATGTTCTTTTTCCATCATATCCTTCACACACAGCATAAGACTCAAAGAAAATGCAAGCTGCTGCTGCAATGGGATGAGACTGTAATCCATCTCCTGCAGGGATGAGTATTTGCCAAGGTCATGAATAGGATACAATGGTCTTTGTTTAGGTTTATTATCATCAAAGGCACCTCTCCAATGTTTACCAATCCATTTTCCCTCCCACACCGACAACTTCCCTAAAGCTCTTTCCATTGCAAAGCATGTAAAGGAAGGGCCTTTCAGTGCACCATGGGAATTAGTTTCATTTATAACTTCAAATACCTTTGTCTTCGCAAGCTATAGATATGCAGTGGGAACAGATGAAGAAATGTTCCCTGTTCATGCTCACATCACCACATTTACAGAGGGTGAAGAATTTTCAGGCAAGCGAAATTGATTGGCACTTATTCATAATTATCTCATCACTAATAGGTTGCTTATTATGTTAATTACAAAGCTTAACTTTCTGGAGCAGTAATATTGTGCAAGTACCAGAAATATTGCAGCATCATGAAACACAGAGAGGTAGGGACAAAATATTGCTTCCACATGATTGTAACAGTGCAGGTTTGGAACTTTGGACCCCAGGATTTCCCAAGCTTCTGAGAGCTTACGAATAAAATTAACTTGAAAGCACAGTGCCATGTAATGGGGATTTAAGATTTGCCAGGAAAGTCAGGCAAGAAATACTGAAGGTGCTGTCCTGGGTGCCTCAATGTACAACACTTTTGTCCTCCAAGTGCCTTTGTCTGACCTCAAGTTGTGCAGTGTCTGGAGTAGTCTGGCTGGGAAGTACATATTTTAACATGGGTGGAGGAAGCCTGGGCTGGCTGACTGCTTGCTAGCACTGATGGCACTGTTGGACTGTGACAGTGAGATCAAAAATGTTGGGCAGAGCTCGTGGGGTCATTGTCACTACCTAGGAAGGTGTTGGGTGCTGTGTTAATTCTAATTGCTGAATACTTGAATAAAGGAAGAATTTGAGGTTGTTGAGATTGATCATCTCAGATAACCCAGTTATCTTCTGTTGTTTCAGCTGGTCAGAAGTGGGCATGTTTGCTGATGATTGAAGCAAGTAATTCCTGCATACTGCAAGATTTAGGCAATATTTGGGTATAGCCTGAGAAGTTGCAAATAACATTCAGGCCACAAACATGCCACATGGTGACTACTTCCAAAAGTAAGAGTCCAGTCCTTGATATTTGATGGCATTACATTGAATTCCACGGCATTGCCATCCGGGTCGTTATTGATGAGAAATTCAAGCAGACCACCCACATACAAAGCAACACACACAAAATGCTGGAGGAACTCAGCAAGTCAGCATCTATGGAGGGTTCTTCCATATCTATGCTGAGTTCCTCTAGCATTTTGTGTGTGTTTCTCAACATTTCTAGCAGCTACAGTATCTTTTGTGCTTATGGTCAGTCACATAACTAGTGCAGCTCTGAGAGAAGGTCAGAGGCTGTGTATCATGTGACAACTGACTGACTTACTGACATCCTGAAACTTTTCCACTATTTACAAGACACGAATCAGGCGTGTGATAGTGTACTTAGTGTACTTTCCATTAGTCTAGATGAATTTAGCTCCAACTACAGTCAAGAAGTCAACACTGATAAGGACAAACCAGCTCGTTTGATTGGTTTTTCATCCAACACTGTAATTATCCATTTCCTTCACTAGCAGTCCAAAGTGGCTGCAATGTGTATAAACTACAGACTCCACTCCAAATAACTGTCCAATCCATCCCAATTTCATCTCCCAAACAGCAAAAAGTTCCACCAAGGACAAGGGCAACAGACGCAAAGGAACACCACCATCTTGGGTTTCCCTTCCAAGTCACATTCACTGTCACTGGGTGTTCTCCTTACCCAACAGCACTGTGGGAGTAACTTCACCAGAAGGACTGCAGTTCATTTAGATGGTTTAATGGAAATTAGATAGGTAAAAATTGTTAGCTTTATCAGATCCTAAAAATTTGTGACTTCTGTATACATCGTTTATGCTATAACTTAGGGAAAAACGGTCTTTTTCATTTCTAGATCTTTGCTTTCTGTTTAAAAACATTGAAAGCTTTGCATGAGTGTTATGGGGTGGGGTGGAGAGAAAAAGGTCACCATCACATTTCCTGAAATTATAAGTCCATATAACTTGCTTAATAAAACAAAAAAATGTAGCTTAAACTAATTAGTTTCATCTTACATGTATTTCAAGTCCATGCTTGCTAATAGCTAAACTCCACATAAATCAAAATTCTTTCAAGGATTCTTAACAAGATGAAGAGACCCTGATGAAGGGTCTCGGACCGAAATGTTGACTGTACTTTTTTCCTTAGATGCTGTCTGGCCTGCTGAATTATCCTGGCATCGTTTGTGTGTGTTGCTTGAATTTCCAGCATCTGCAGACTTTCTCTTGTTTGGGAAAAGAGGCACAAGTTTCAGCTACAGTTTAAAGCTTCGGCATTCTTGACATATCTGTGGCAGCTTTGGGCCATTTAGGATCAAAATAGAATGCTTCTAACAATGAGTCACAGAACTAAGAATCCAAGTTTTCTGACATGAAAACATGAAAGGGTAAAATGGCTTTAAAGTCAAAGTTTTGATGTTGTAAAGAATTATGACCTAGAAATTCAGGAAAGAAGTGCTGATTTTCCAGCACAAATCTGAAAATTGTTCATCTTGATGGTGGAATGTGCAGAATGTGCAGGAAACTTCATCCAAGTAGGCTGCTTTAACATATTACACTATGGGGCTCTCTTCCACCCCATACCCTCCCTCCCAACTGTGCTAGCTCAAACCACTTGATGAAACTCCAGGCTACACCATCCAATCACACCCTACTTTTTTCAGCTTGTACCTCCAAGTTTGCTGCACCCCCTGCTTTGTCTCCCACAACAATGAGTTCTGAACTTTTGGTTGGCATACAGGGCAACGACCCTTTTACATACATTCAATGACACTGAAGATCTTCGAAATCTATGCATAGCTACTGTTCCAATTCTACTGAAGCAGTGAACTCATCACGGCTATGTTAACATGATAAAATGCAAGAACTATTATAATAAATATTCTAATTATGACCTACTGTGTTTCAATTCTGTGCATCTGTCAAAACCCAATTTCAAAATTACTTCACATTCCTTTTTGTTGATATCAAGCTCCAATCCAAGTTCCTTAAATTATTTTTATGCCTTTTTCCATCTGAGGGACCGATACACCCTCATAATGGAGACCTTCAAGACTCTGGCTGCTCACTGTAAGAGGTAATAGCAAAAAACAGCAGATGCCTCATGTCCAAAATACAAGCAAAAAATGCTGAAATGAAACACCAGATCAGGCAGCACCCTGTAGACAGAAAAGGAGCTCACAGTTTGGCTTCACAAGTTTTCATCAATCTTCCATGTGCAGATACTGCTTGACCTGCTGAATATTTCTACCATGTACTGTTTTTAATTGGTGAGCTGAAAATTTATATTAAAAAATAATGAGTAAGAGCTAAGTTAACTTATTTTAATTTTATACCCTAATAACAGTAATTAGTTATTAGCATCATGTAAATGTACTAGGCTGATCCATATTTTTCACTTTTTGTGAAGCACACATTTTTTTTGTCAGATACATGAACTGACAATGATCAAGTAACTGTTCAACAATGAGCTGCCAATGGCCATTTTTGGATTGGAACCTTGTTCAAAACTTCAGTTGTGTTTTGTCCTCAAGACCTCTACAAAACTTGAGCCTGGTGACTAACGGTTAAGTACTTAGCTTGTGTGCCTAAGTACAGCTCCAACCCATATGAAAGTTTGTTGATGACACCACTGTTGTAGACTGCATCAAAGGTGGTGATGAGTCAGCATACTGGAGTGAGATTGAATATTTGGCTGAGTGGTGTAATAACAACAACCTTTCACTTAATGTCAATAAGACCAAGGAACTGATAGTAGATTTCAGAAGAGGGAAACTGGAGGTCCATGAGACAGTAATCATCATCAGAGGATCAGAGGTGCAGAAAGTCAGTGACTTTAAATTCCTGGGTGCTACTATCTCAGAAGACCTGTCCTGCACCCATCATATAAATATAATTACAAAGAAAGCACAACAGTGCCTCTACTTCCTCAGGAGTCTGCAGAGATTTGGCATGTCATCAAAAAACTTGGAAAACTTCTATAGATGTGTGGTGGAAAGTGTGCTGACTGGCTGCATCATGGCCTGGTATGGGACACCATTGCCATTGAATGGAAAATCCTACAAAAGGTAGTGGATTCAGCCCAGTACATCGTGGGTAAAACCTTTCCAATCGTTGAGCACATCTACATGAAACTTTGTTGTTTTAAAGCAGCATCCATCATCAAAGATTCTCACCACCAGGTTCAAGAACACAAGAACAGCTACTGCCCTCAACCATCAGGCTCTTGAACAAAAGGGGATTACTATACTCATTTAAGGACTCTTATATTTTGTTGTGACATGCTCATTATTTATTGATATTTATTTATTATCTGCATTTGCTCAGTTTGTTTACAGTTTTACAGTTCTTGATACTTACAGTTTACAAATCCTGTTTACAGTTATTGTTCTATAAATTAACCAAGTATGCCTGCAGAAAAAGAATCTCAGGGTTGTATGTGGTGACGTGCATGTACTCTGATAATAAATTTTACTTTGAACTTTGATGGTCGAGGACAGGGCTGTGGGTGGGGACTAAATGTTCAGAGTCCCACATTGAAAGACACCTGTAGACTAGTGATTGATTTTCATGGAGGGAAACATTGGAGCTTTGTAAAAAGTGATCAAGGCTCAGGTGGAAGGAGGGGTTGGTATTGGAGTCATATGATAAAAGGACAGTTGGGGTGGAAGCATTGGAGACTTGTGATGAAACGTTTGAGTATGGGATGGAGACAAAAGATAAGCCAACATTACTGCACCTTGGGCAGCCCAGTGGTCCAGTAGTTGATGCTAGTGCTGCATTCCCCAGTGCCCTAGGTTCAAACGTGACCTTTGATGCTGTCTTTGTGGAGTTTGTGCATTCTAGGAACCTTTGGGTTTTTCCCCTGGTGCTTGCATTTCCTTGCACAAGCTAATGACATGCAAGATGGTAGGTTGTTGATTGGCTGAAAGGGAGAGAGATGAGAAAGAATGGTTACAGGAAAATAACTGGGAGAATGAGACTGATGAAAATGCTCTCAAAATTGTCAGCAACTCAGAGGGCCAAACAACCTCTTTCACTGTTATAAAAAATATGAAAATATAATTATAAAAATAGATGCCCTTCCTACAACAGAAATATATCCACTATACAAGAGTAAATCACTTCAAAAATGCTCAGCTAAATTTCTGCAGTGATATGAAACAATACTGGAAATGGTCATCACTTATGAAAAATCAATTTTCAATCACCTATCACAGAAAATAATAGTGTTCCATGATCAAATTTATATCCAATGTCTCTTTTCCTTCCCGACCACTTGTTATGGCAGTTACGTTGAGTGATTAGAAACATCCCAGAGGAGCTCCATTAATTTTCATGGACTAGACTGGGAATTGATTTGAAGCTGAGTGATTCCAGGAAATCATTTCACCAGTTTTGTTATCTGCCTCACTGATGAGAATTCACCCACATTATATGCAGATCATCATCAGATCACTATAATCACATCATACCCTAATACTGTCATAACTTACAAAAGTATTTAATTAAGCTATGTATGATAAAACCTTTATTAAGAAAGCTGCAATATTATACAAGTGATAGTCTAACCAAATGTTTCTCAATTTGCAGTGTCTAGTTGATTTCAGTTCGAAAAGTTGACTTCAGGTACATATACAGATGGAATTTTGGTTTGTTTTATATAACTAAACTCTTCATTGATCTGCAACATTTTCATTATATGAGATAGCACGTATCAAAACATATTTAAAAATAATGTATAATTTGAATTTTAATACCACCTACTCTTGACACTACTGTGTTGTAATCTGTCAAGATGCTGATGCTATCACATGTAATCACAGTAACTTTTAAAATTGATTTATGAGTAGTGTAAGTGAATGCACACATTTTTCCTGCCTCCTTACTCCACTGCAAATGATCATCTAAGTTCTTCTATCTCAAGATCTTACAACTTACACATTAAATGTCAACCAGAGAATTGGTTATCAGTTACATGAGCAATTTTAGATCTGATGATCAAAGACTTTGGCCAAAGAAGTCGGCTATAAAGAACATCTCAAGTTTGAAAACAAAAGAAAGGAAAGTTGGACTCAGCAGAAAATTTAAGAATTTAAGAACTTAAGGGCTTTTGCATCTGATGATACGGTTGTGAGAAATTCTTGGCTTTAACGGCATTGAAATTAAGAATGACTGGTCAGCCTGCTTGCTGCCTCTTGTCTTTCTTTGAGTCTATTTGGCTGAGTTTCCTGGGCTCCCTCCAGCCTTACTCTTTGGCTTGTATATTTCCCCGTCACTCTTCTGTCTCTCTGCATGCCATCTTTGTTTACTGTGTCTATGAGATCCATCATTTGCTCCTTTGATCTAACTCTCACTAACCTGCTAACAATATTTTCAGACTTCCATGACGGCCAACAATATTAATTGCTCACAACCGCCCATAGCCACCTCACTCCTCAATAATTCAACCTTTGACCTATCTGTGCCTGAACCGCTGATCACAATCCTCCCTCATCCATCCAAAGTTCTTGAACATACCGCAGTTTCAGAAATCGCTGTCATCAGACTTTTGTCTTTGCTACAGTACTGAAATGGCTACAATTAAAACCACTAATTTTATCTTTTGTGATGGCTTCAAAGCATAACGTTTGCAATCTCTGACACAGCTTATCTTCCATTTATTTCACAAACTCAACATAGGGAAAATGCTAGTAATGATAACAACAACATCAAACTAATAGAGCACTGCAAATAACTGTAAAGGTAAAATAAAATTTATAACTGTTGTCAACTAATATGGAAACAATTCAGCATTTTATCAACTTTACTTTGTGGTGCTCAAGATCATGTTTCTGGTTTGAACTTGTTTATTACTTAATATCATGTTAGAGTCCTAGAGACATACAACATGGAAACACGCCTTTCAGTCCAACTCATTCCTGTTGACCAGGATGTTGACATAAGCTAATCCCATTTACATGCATTTGGCCCATATCCCTCTAAACCTTTCCTGTTCATGTACCTGTCTAAATGTCTGTTAAATGCATGTTATTATGCATGTGCTCTGAAAGCTCTTTCCATATACTCACTACCCTCTGTGTGAAAAACGTGTCTCTCTGATCCCCTCCAATTCTTTCTCCTCTCAATTATGACCTACACCCTCTGGTTTTAAACTCAACTGTCCTGGGAAAAAGACTACCTATGCCCCTTGTAATTTCATAAACTTCTAAAATGTTACCCCTCAGCTCCGTCACCCCAGGAAAAACAGTCCCAGTGTATCCAATCTCTTAACACAAGACCTGCCATCCAGGCAGTACCTTAGTAAAACTTTACTGCACTCTCTTACTTATTTTATCACATTCCTCAATACTGTGACAATTAGAACTGCACAGAATACTCAGAATGAATAATTATTTCATCAATATTCACAAATAAATCAATCTTGTGGTTGAAGAATTCAGTGAAGGCGTAGGTGAAAATCCAATGCAGGTCTCCATAACTAAAAAGGAGGTACTCAATGCAACACACACAAAACGCTGGAGGAACTCAGCAGGCCAGGCAGCATCTATGGAAAAGAGTGAACAGTCGATGCTTTGAGCTGAGACACTTCATCAGGACTGGCCTGAATTGTTGACCTTTTACTCTTTTCCATAGATGCTGCCTGAACTGCTGAGTTCCTCCAGCATTTTGCGTATGTTGCTTTGGATTTCCAGTATCAGCAGATTTTCTCATGTTTGGAAGTACTCAATCCCTGGGCAGGTTTAAACCCCCAGGGCTAGATGAGATTTTTTCTCAGTCTGACACAAGGAAGGTACCAGATGATTGGAGGGCAGCAAACAAGGTCTTCCTTTTCAAGAAAGCAGGAGAAAGCCTGGTAACTAGAGTCCTGTGAGCCTGACATCAGTAGAAGGGAAGATACTAGAAACAATTCTAAGGTAGAGGATTAATCATTATTTGTAAGGGTAGGGACTTTAACAAGCCCAGTTCCTGTATGATCAATTTGATTGAATTCTTTGAAGAGGCAATAAAGTGTGAGCATGAGGATATGAAAGTCAATATAATTTGCAAGATTCTTGAAGGTGGCATAACAGGTTAACGATATAGCTAGAAAGGCATCTGGGATACTGCCCTTAAGCAATACACACAAAATCCTTTAGGAACTCAACAAGTCAGGCAGGATCTAAGGAGGGAAATAAACAGTTGTTTCGGGCCAAGACCTTTCAGGAAGATTGGAAATTTAGGAGGAACAATACAGAATAAGAAGGTGGAGGGAAGTTGGCAGGTGATAGGTGATGGGGTGGGGGTGATAAAGTAAGAAACTGGGAGGTGATAGGTGGAAAAGGTCAGGGATTGAAGAAGGAGGAATCTAATAGGAGAGGACAGTGAACCATAGGAAAAATGGATTGAGGAAGGGCACCAGAGGGAGGTGATGGACAGGTGAAAAGAAGAGAAGGGGTGAGAGGGAAAAAAGAATGGGGAATGAAGAAAGAGAGTATGGAGAGGGGGAGAAATTATCAGAAGTGAGAAAAATCAATGTTCATACCATCAAATTGGAGAGGCTGCCCAGAGAGAATATAAAGTGTTGGTTCTCCAACCTGTGTGATCTCATCATCACAGTAGATGAGGTCATGGGCCAACATTTCGAAATGGGAATGGGACATCAAGTTGAAATGGGTGGACACCAGGAAATCTTGCCTTCAGTGGCAGTCAGAGCAAAGATGCTCGACGAAGCAGTCTCCTAACCTACAATGGGTCTCAGCAAAGTCAAGGAGGCCATACTGGGAGCACTGGATACAATGGATGACCCCAACAGACTCGCTGATGAAGTGTGTCACTTCACCCGGAAGGACTGTATGGGGACCTGAATGGTGGTGAGGGAGGTGGTGCAGGGACAGGTGTAGCACATCCCACTTACAGACATTAGTACCAGGAGGGAGATCAGTAGACAGGGGAGTCACACCATCTCTGTACTGCATTCCTAGCTCTCATGCAGATAGCCTTGTGGTCAGCGTAATTGAGATTGACAAACCAGAGCAGACCTTTTCATCAATTAAATTAAGATAAGAAGTGGATGTAACCAGCCACAAAAATGCAGCTATTGTTAATTCTGGATCTCTGTCCATTTAGTGCAGCACTTAATTACCTGCTCAGGTTTTCAAGTGATGGTGGAAGTGGATTCATTGTTACATAGTTTAAATCATACAATATGACATGATTTAAATGTACAATTTTCCAGACATTGTACAGCAATTGCCTGAAGTCATAAACATTTCTTATTGATTTTTGATCTCTTCTCAAAGACATACTCAGTTGCTTCCGAGGCTTTGTGGCAAATGCTCTGGTGTATTCACCTGTTTAGAGTGTCAACAATATTTGCACAAAGCATTGTGCAATGAGATTCCTCCTTATGGGCTTTGAAAGAACTAAAGGATATGCACAAGGATATGCAGCAGGTCAAGCTGCACTAGAGGCATTCAGTGCGGTTGCCTAGCAACAAACCCACATACACAACCACAAGCACATGGATTTGTCAGTGGAGCTCTGCTTGCAGATAATCCAAATCATTGGCAATGAGTTCTGTCTGGGGCTGGGGCTCAATGATGATAGTACTCTAAGGACACCTGTAGGTAATGTCTACTATAGCACTGATGCTGCCTGCAGCAATACGATCAGCTACAGGTTGAGTTAATCTCTTTCTTATTCTTTCACTAACTCCATCTCATCGGGCATCAGGTACAGACTGGAGGACCATGTCACATAATACACACCTGATTTCCAAACTCCAAGTATGTTCTGCCAGAAACATCCTTGTCTAATCTTCTGGAAATATTGCACCTTTGTTAAATCTACTTTAAACATATTTTTGTTTTGTCAGCTCTAATTAGGCTTGACAGCTGTTCCACATTTCAGAAATTAAACTCACATTGTCAATCCAAAATTGTCAATACAGCAATGGCCAGGTAATTAAGTTATTACAACACCATCCAACTGACATTTAATCAAAGGCTCCATTGGAAAAGTTGTTCCCTCTTGCCAAATGGTGAATAATTTTGTGTCATATCTTCAAGACTTAGAATAGTTAACTGTATACTACCAAGCATATTAAGGAATTGATCACAAGAACTTTTATTATTTTATCTTTTTGATAGGAATAGAGGCAGGTCTTTTGGTCAAATTACTTCCAGTCAAGATGTCAGTGAGGCGCCATTTTCATCAAAAGTTAGTGCGCTATTTTTAAGTTCGTAGGGATGGCTTTGGGGACAGAGAGGGTAGTTGGGGGTCAGATTAGTGTTAAATGTGGATTAGTTAGAGGTCAGTGATGTTGATGGATGATGAAGAACATCTGTGGATGTCGGGCTGTCCCAGGATCAAATATCCATGTGAGTCAGAGGCATGAGGAGGCATGGGGGTCAGGCAGTCATAGAGCTTGGAGTTCTGGGTCTTGTTATTGGCTAGTCTGGGGGTCGATGCCAAAGACCACATAAAGTCGATTGGAAGTTCAGAAGTTGAAGCCCGATGGCTGAAGCCTAGAGAATGGAGCCCTGTCCTGGAGTTGGAAGACCCTTTGTGGGTGGAAGGGAAGAAAGGGGCTTGTTTTGCTGTTTGTGGTATTCTCTCTTTTTGTGTTTTGTGTTGTTCTGCACACTCACACAAACAAAGAATTTCCCTGTATATTTCAATGTACATGTGATAAATTAATGAATCCGATTCCAAGGTTATCCAAAATGTCTTCCACCATTTGTGCAAAAAGTACTTCTTCATCATACCCATGAGTCATCAAGCTTTATTCATGATATCCACCCTTGCTCTTCACTCCTCACCAGAATAAATTGTTTCCATGTATCTACCTTATTAGCTCTGTTTACCATTTAAAATACCTTGACAAGACAACCATCAATCTCCAAACTCAAAGGACTACAAACCAAGTGTGTGCAACTTACTTCCATTAATTATTTTAATGGGCCTAGCAACTTCATTCCTTGCTGTTGTATGATCATAGACATAGGAGCAGAATTAGGCCATTCTGCGCATCGACTTTGCACTGCCATTCAGTCATGGCTGATTTATTTTTCCTCTCAAACCTGCTCTGCTGCCTTCTTCCGCAGATTACCTCCATGTTCACTCCAATATATAATCTTAATCCACTGGCCGGCTCTTAAAGTGCAAGCAAGGGTTCCAGTATCATTGAGGATTTGCATCAGATGGTGAGTTGGGTTTGAAATTAATGAATTTTAGTATTGGTTGTTTCTTTAGCATTGTTTGTAAGACCAGAATGTGAGAATCCAGAGCCTCTTCAGCCTCTCCTGGCAAGTTCAACAGAAGTAATTTTTGAAGACAAATTTTTGAATTTGTGAGAGTATGGATTCGGCATGGTGAGAGTAAGCGTTCGGCACGGACTAGAAGGGCCAAGATGGCCTGTTTCCGTGCTGTAATTGTTATATGGTTATAAGACAGGCGGACAAGATTAGATGCTCCTCCAACCAGCTTTCAGATTAATTTTCCACATATGCTCAATCTAGCAAGTGTGCCCAGCATTTATTTTTGAATATATTGACTCTTCCAGATACTAACAAACAAACCTCAGAATTTATGCTAGTTGAGCAATTCTTTGTACAGTAATTTTAAAAAGGTTAATAGGTTCAGATCTTATTTCTTCATGTAGCCAGATGTACTTTATCACCACACTTCAAACTCAAGGAAAGAATTGGCATTAATATTGCTAGTTAAAATAAGTTTGGAGATATAAGAAAAGTAATTTCTATATATCTTAGAAATTACTAATACAAGACATTAATCAATCACTGATTTTTTTTCTTTTTGATAAAGAAATAAACTTTAAAACACTTAAGGAGGCTATATAAAATTCAGTATGGAAGATATTTCATCAGCTGACCTGTAAGAGTATTTTTCGGCTCATTAATGTGTGTGTATTTGGTTTTTCAGATATGTAATGATTCTGCAGATGAAGAAGAAAAGTGTAATTTTTTAATAGAACAGTTAAAGCATCGGGCTTGTGATATGCTGTACAAACAAAACACTAAATGGGAACTTTTTTAAAAAAAATGAGGTGAGAATTCCTCATATGCAGCAATATCTTAAACAAATATATTAATATTTCCTTTTTAGCAAAATCAGATAGATCCAGAGCTGTGTGCTCAGTCCACTGCTGTTCACTCTGCTGACCCACGACTGTGCTGCAACACACAGCTCGAACCATATCATCAAGTTCACCGATTACACGACTGTGGTGGGTCTCATCAGCAAGAACAATGAGTCAGCTTACAGAGAGGAGGTGCAGCGGATGACAGACTGGTGCAGAGCCAACAACTTGTCTCTGAATGTCAACAAAACAAAAGAGATGGTTGTTGACTTCAGGAGGGCACGGAGCAACCACTCTCCGCTGAACATCAACGGCTCCTCAGTAGAGATCATTAAGAGCACCAAATTTCTTGGTGTTCACCTGGTCCCTCAACACCAGCTCCATAGCAAAGAAAGCCTAGCAGTGTCTCTACTTTCTGCGAAGGCTGAGGAAAGTCCATCTCCCACCCCCCATCCTCATCACATTCTACAGGGGTTGTATTGAGAGCATCCTGAGCAGCTGCATCACTGCCTGGTTTGGAAATTACACCATCTCGGATCGCAAGACCCTGCAGCGGATAGTGAGGTCAGCTGAGAAGATCATCGGGGTCACTCTTCCCGCCATTATGAACACTTACACTACTCACTGCATCCGCAAAGCAAACAGGACCCCACGCACCCCTCATACAAATTCTTCTCCCTCCTGCCATCTGGGAAAAGGCACCGAAGCATTTGGGCTCTCATGACCAGACTATGTAACTGTTTCTTCCCCCAAGCTATCAGACTCCTCAATACTCAGAGCCTGGACTGACACCTTACTGCCCTATTGCTTTATTTATTGTTTATTGTAATGCCTGCACTGTTTTGTGCACTTTATGCAGTCCTGTGTGGGTCTGTAGACTAGTGTAGTTTTTTTCTGTGTTGTTTTTTATGTAGTTCAGTCTAGTTTTTGTACTGTGTCATGTAACACCATGGTCCTGAAAAAACGTTGTCTCATTTTTACATGTACTCTACCAGCAGATATGGTCGAAATGACAATAAAAAGTGACTTGACTTGACTAACTTCAGTTTCAGTTCCAGGCAGTATATCTACAAGTTTCAATTCAAATTCAAAAATTATATATGTACTATTTAACCCTTCTCATGACAATTCTCCAACATCACAACTCTTTAACAAAGTAAATCTCATTTAGTACACGGAAAGTCAATTCACAAGCTTGTAAAAAACTTGACCAAATGCCTTGGTATAATTTTGCAGAACTAATTCCTGACTGCACAGTAGGGATTTTGGACACTGGTCTCTACCAATATTGTCTCATTATAGCTGCTGCATGTTATAGCTGTAGCTTCAATAAATCTTTTATTGCTATTGTCTCTCCTCCAGGGGTTTCAGCTTGAGGGTTTCAAGTTAGTAGGGTAAAGGTGTTCACTACTAATTCCACTCTTAACAGTCATGTCTTCAGCTTCTAATCGTTGCTGTGTTTCTCTCCTTATCTGTCCTGTGTCCAACCCACCCCTCCCTTGCATAGAGCTTTTTCTCCCAAATTCTTTTTTTTTTAAATCAGTAAACGTTGTTTTCATCCCTTCGCAGGTAGAACTTTCTAACATTACAATTTTGGGTTTAATTAACCTGGGTTACATTATCTTACTCCAAGATCAGTTATTTGAGAGTGATCTCCTCATTCACTCTGTGGGCTGTCTAATGATGAGTTACCTGACTTCAATGGTGCAAATATTATTTTATGTGCTGTATGTGCTATATGCACTGTGTTTTACACCTCGATCAATGAGGAATATTGTTTTGTTTAGCTGTATATATGTGTACAGTTGAATGACAATAAACTTGAACCTGATTGAGGGATTAGCAGTTGAAAGGATGAGCAGCTTCAAGTTCCTGGGCATCAATATCAGAAACTTTCCTTCATCAGACCCTGAGGTGATTTGGTATGTCCAAAGGCTCCAGTAAATTTTTATAATGCGTGATGGAGAGCATTCTGACCGGTATGGAGCCTCAAATGCACAAGAGACTGCAGACAGCTATGGGCTCAGCCAGCTCCATCAAAAGCACAACCACCCCAAACCATCCAGCACATCCTAAGGGCTGGCGTCTCAAGAAGGTAGAATCCATCATTAAGCATCCTCATCAGCCATGGCATAGCCTCTTCTTATTACAAACACCACGGAGAACATATAGGAGCATGAAAACCCTCACTCAATGATTCAGAAAGAGCTTCTTTCCCTCTGTAGCAGATTTTTGGAATGGCCCTTGAATGCATGAACATATCATTATTCCTTTTTTTGCACCACTTATGTTTTGTAATGTATAGATTTTATGGCTTGCATTGTACTGCTGCCACAAAACACCAAATTTTATGTCCTATTACAGTGGTGATAAATCTGTTTCTGATATTCAGAGCCTTAAAACTTTCAACTGCTGATGTTAGCTGCTTCATCAATACTCTCCCTTCAATCATAACATTAGAAGTTAGGACTGATTATTACTCAATGTACAGCACCATTTAGGACTGGTTAGATAATTAGGTAGTCACATGGAAGTGCAGCAAGACCTGGATGCAAAAAGTCTGGGCAACTAAAACACGCACACGCACACCATGCAATGACAATATCCAACAAGAGAAAATCCAGCTACACCCCCTGACATTCAATGGCATTACCACCTCTGTATCTCCCACTATTAATATCCTGGACACTACCATTGACCAGAAGCTGAACTGAATGCGGTATAAACAGTGTGGCTACAAGAGCAGGTCAAAGCCAGGAACCTTGTTGTAGGTAATTCATCTCCTAACTCCACCAAAACCTGTCTACCATCAACAAGGCTCAGATCAAGGCGCGATGATTTAGATTTAGACTTGCCTGGTTGAGTGCTGCTTTAACAACACTAAAAAAACTTGACACCATATAGGACATAATAGCCGTTTGACAGACACCTCCTTCACAAGCGATCACTCAGTTCAGCACCAATGTATTAGAAATTTGTACAACCTACAGTATGTACTAATCAACTCACTGAGACACTTTGGACAGCACCTTCCAAACCCACAACCTCTGCCAGCTAGAAGGACAAGAGCAGCAAAAGCATGAGAACACAACCTCCTGGAAGTTCTCACACCACCCTGACTTGGAAAATATATCACCATTCCTTCATCGTGACTGAGTCAAAATCCTTGAACTCTCTCCTAAACACCTCAAAGACTGCAACGATCAAGCAGTTTCCTACCACCTTCACAAGAGGAATGAGGGCCAGGCAATTAAATGCTCACATCTCTTCAAATCAAAATACCGCTTCAGAGTCGATGACAATGGGATTCAAATATTTCCAGAGTTACAGTGAATGTCCAGAACAGACCCCACAAAATTACAAGTTCAAGATTGCCTTCCCAATGCCACTGTCTCAGCTCTGACAAAGAAAATGGCTGTGGTTGTATCAATGGGAGCTGTGAATGCAAGATACATTGGTTGTCTAATCACCGTAGAACCCATCCAGTTTTCACTTGGTTTATTTCCACATGAGGCTGTTGATCTGAACTGTCAGGTTATCGTGCAGGTGGCAAAGGTGAAAATTATTTGCTGTGAAGTTAAATATTTGTCAAAAAAGTCTTAAAGAACATGCTTGAGATTACTTAAAGCTAGGTGAACAAATTATAGCTGATGTGGAAAAGCAGTAACTCAAATAGAGCAAGGGAACTAGCAATCCTTCCCCGGAAGATTGAAAGGGTACGAATTATACCTCAATGCCTATGTACTTTATTTTCAGAACTTTTTGTGTTTTTATATGAAAAACATACTTATGCCATGGCTATTAGAATTTCAACAATGTTTCATTTAATAGGAAAATTCCTTCTGTTCTGTTCCAATACTGTCCTTCATTCTGTACCTCAGAAGGGTTATACCAGTGTGAATTCTTCCACTCTGTATAATAGCCATATTACTGTTTCTCTGGAAAGATTGCCAATTTAATGCTAATTAGAACCAAATTAAGGCTAGGCTCAGGGGTATGCTTATGCCCATTAGAAACTAGATTAAAGTGACCCAAATTAATTTTGTTCAGGATCGTAACAACCACCAGACAGAAGAAATTTTCATTCCATCGTTAAGAAACTTGAACCCAAATCTGAACTGGGAGTGAGAAAAAAACAAGATTTAAATTCCTCAAATGTCCTTTTATCTCCTGGCACAAGTAAAATCCAAGCAGATCATGAAAGTGTAAATGTAACGGAGGTAAATAAACAGAAAACCACATTGTCATACAGAAATAGAAAATTAAGGGAAACATTTTAAAAGCTGTTCAAAAGAGTTCAGGAGAAATATATTCTGATGAAAATCTAAAAACAACCAGTTCAGTACTATTGGTGAACAAAGAAACAGAGAAAAAGTATACAGTAAATATAAGACAGACAAACAACTGCAAAGAGATGAGGGAAAAGGTTGAAAACTTATGTGAAAGTATGACATGAAATTAAAGAACAGCATTAGCTAAAGTAAATTGTTTCACAGTCACATAACTAACAAAAGGACAATCAGGATAGATTTCCTAAATGCAGAAACATAATAGTAATGATGGGGACAAAAATAGTGTGTATATGACTTTAGAAAGGAAACAAAAATTCAGGACATTTAACATAGGAAGATAAAAATAACTGGTAAACTAGTTCAAAAAGATGAGAAGTCCCTGCTGTGGAAGGATTATATTTGTGTTGACGAAGAGAAGTTTGGAAAGAGACAGAAGGCAGACTACTGTTACAAATTCATTAGGTAGTGACATAATATTTTATTGTTGACAATATAAGAAATAAGAAGCATAAAGCAAGCTAAAATATGAAACAAAGAAGGGAGTTAAGGGTAGTTACTTAGATTGGTGACAGGCAAAAAGAGGTGCAAACAGCGATTGATGTTGGGGCATTGTTACACATCATTAACATAAATAATTTGGATATAAGAGTTACAAATAAAATGATATGATGTGCAAACTTAGAAGTTAAAACCATCAGGAAACATCAAAAGCTCAAAGATTCTTTTTTCTATAAATGTCTAGACTGAAGGATGCCATTATGAAGGTCTCCTAAATTATAAATAAGTTTGGCCTACAGAAATACTTTATCATGTGAGTGAAAGTAAAATTAGAAGACAAAAATGTCAGCTGATCATAAACACAGTTGAAAAAGAATTCAGGAGAAATGCCTTTATTCGAATAATGTTTAGAACATGCAACTTCTTCCTGCAACAAAAACTTAACCAGATAAAATAGTGTCTGGTATCCTTTGGCAGCTTTGGGCTGGACTCACTGGAATTTAGAAGAATGTGTGGGGATCTTATTGAAACCTACCAAATGTTGAAAGGACTAGATAAAGTGGATGTGGAGAGGATGTTCCCTCTGATGAGGTTTTCCAGAACTAGAGGGCACAGCCTTGAAACTGAGGTGCGACCTCTTAGAACAGATGTAAGGAGGAATTCTTTTAGCCAAAGAACGGTGAATCTGCAGAATGCTCTGCTTGAGAATGCGGTGGAAGCCAAGTTCATGGGTATACTTAAAGCAGAAGTTGACAGATTCCTGATTGGTCAGAGTATTAAGGGATATAGTAAGACAGCAGGTGTGATGAAATGGCAGAGTGGGCTTGATGGGTTGAATGGCCTGATTCTGCTCCTAAGCCTTATGGGGTCATGGCTTTATGGTTGTCTAAGTTCAAAGTAAATTTATTATTAAAGTACATATATGTCACCATATACTACCCTGAGACTCATTTTCATGTGGGCATTCACAGTAAGCACAAAGAAACACAAAAATCAATGAAAAAGTGCACACAGTGGACAACCGATGTGCAAAAGACTATAAATTGTACAATACAAAAAGAAGAAAAAAACAAAATAATAACAACAACAAAGTGAGCTATATTTTAACACACCTCCTATATACGGACATTTGAAATTATATGCTTCTTCATCAGTTAAGCAAAAGCAATTAATTCAAATAGTAGAACTATTTTTCAAAAGATATAAACATGAATTTTGGACTGGATAATTGCAGAACATTAAACACAAAGAAAGGCGCAATAGAGCTAATAGAATATAAAACAGAGCAGCAGGATACAATACAACCGATGGATGAATATGAAACATGTAAGTATCTGGGATATCAACAAGCAAATAAAATAGATCCTATTGTGATAAAGGAAAATCCTTTGACAGAATTTACCTCAAGGCTTAAGAAAATCTGCCAAACAGAGCTCAACAGTAAAAATATAACAAAGGCAATGAACATTTTTGCTATACCAATATTAACATATTCTTTTGGCATAATATCTTGGTCTGAAACTGATCTGGAAAAATTATAAAGAAAAATAAATGAAATGACAAATTTCAGAAAACATTATGTATATTCAATGGGCTTAGGTTTACACTACCTAGGACAGAAGGGGGAAGGCGAATAGCAAACATTAAAAATCTACACAACAGTTAGTAAAGATATATTTTCATCAACAAAAATAAGAATCAGCACTCTACGGCGCATATGCAATTCTGATGAGAAGTACACACCACTAAACTTAAATGAGAGCACAACCCAGAAAAATGAAGACCTGATCACTACTGAAGAAAAGGGTGACCCTCCATGGAAGTCATCCCCATGATCTGAGCACAAGATGTCGACAAGGAAGCACCAAAAATCTGGCTCAGAGCTGGAGATTTTTCCCCTGAAATAGAAATATTCCTTGTGGTGATACAGGACCAAGTGGTTAACACATAAATATTAAAAATATATAATGAAAGACTATCAAATTCAAGATGATAAATATAGAAAATGCAGAGAAAAATAGAAACAATCCAACATTACAGGATCCTGTAGCAGTTTAACACAATCTGATTACTTACGCAGGCACAAACAAATGGCAAACATCATTCAGCAAAATCTTGCTTTAAAATGCACTCATAAATGAAATTACTCCTTACTATAAATACAAGCCTGAGCCAGAATACCACAAAATATATTATGACCAATCAGCTATTACAGATAGGACAAGCCATAAAAACGATTCGGATATAATAATACAGAATAAACAAGCAAGAACAACTTATTTTATAGATATAGCCATTCCAAACACACATAACTTACAAAAATAAATAAGTAAAAAACACCAGAAATGTAGAATGTAAGAAGTAGAAATCTACAGCACATTACAGGCCCTTCAGCCCACAATGTTGTGCAGATCAGGTAACCTACTCTAGAAACTGCCTTGAATTACCCTACCACATAGCCCTCTATTTTTCTAAGCTCCATGTACCTATCTAAGAGTCTCTTAAAAGACCCCATTGTATCCTCCTCTACCACCTTTGCTGGCAGTGCACTCTACGCACCCACCACTCTGTGTGAAAAACTTACCTCTGATATTCCCCTTGTGTCTACTTCCAAGCACCTTAAAACAATGCCCTCTTGTGTTAGCCATTTCAAGCAAGAGTACCTTCATTACATCCTCAGACTCCATGCACACATCTCCACTATCACTCCTGATTGGTTGATTCTCGTACGGCTCATCCTCTTGCTCTTCCAACTTGTAGAATGCTTTGGGGTTTTCCTTGATCTTGCTCGCCAAGGTCTTCTCATGGTCCCTTCTAGCTCTCCTAATTTTCTTCTTAATCTCCTTCAATATGCTGATTTAAAAGGGGAAATTAAAAGACTTTGGAACATGAACAAGGTACACATTGTCCTGATAGTAATATCTACAACTGGTATCATCCCAAAGGCATTGTACAATAGCATTAAATAACTAGGGCTACAAGTAAGATCGATGTAAATCTTCAGAAAGCCACGATACTAAGCACCACTAGTATAGTCTGGAAGTTCCTAACAACTGACAACTGAGTGTGCTTGGCTATGCCTGTACCTCAGGTTTTACCTGCTTGAGCTCAGAAAAAATAAATTAAAATAATCATAGTAATATTAATAATAATAATAAAATAACCAGTTACATTAAAATTCATAAATAATAAATATTGAGAGAATGAATTGTAGAGTACTTGAAAGCAAGTCAATAGATTGTGGAATCAGTTCAGTGTTGGGGTGAGTGAAGTTATCCACGCTGGTTCAGGAGCCTGATGATTGATGGGTAATAACTGTTTCTGAACCTGGTGGTGCGAGACCTAAGACTCATGTAACTCCATCCTGATGGCAGCAGCGAGAAGGGAGTATGGCCTGGATGGTAGGGGTCCTTGATGATCGTGCTGCTTTCCTGCAACAGCATGCCTTGTAGAGGTACCCAATGGTAGGGAGGGCTTTGTCTGTGAAGGACTGAGCTGTATCCACTACTTTTTGTAGGATTCTCCATTCAAAGGCATTGATGTTTGCATGCCAGGCCAAGATACAATCTGTCAATATACTCTCCACTGTGCATCTGCAGATGTTTGTCAAAGTTTTAGATGACATGCTGAATCTTCACAAACTTCTATGAAAGTAAAGACATTGCTGTGCCTTCATTGTAATGGCACTTGCATGCTGGACATAGGACAGATCCTCTGAAATTATAATGCTGATGAATTTCAAGTTACTGACTGACCCTCTCCACTTCTGATGCCTGGTTTCCTCTTCTGTAGGCAATAATCAACTCTTTGGTTTTGCTGATGTTGAGTGAAAGGTTGTTGTGGCACCATTCAGCCAGATTTTCCATCTCCCTATTATATGTTGACTTAAATATGGAGCCATACTTAGCCTGGCATGTATAAGTATAAAGCAAGTAGAGCAGGGGATTAAGTATAAAGCCTTGAGGTGCATCTGTGCTGATGATAACTGGGGGATGGTAGATGCTGTTGCCAATCTGAACTGGGAAACAATCTAATAAAAAGTGACAGAAGCCACAGAATGAAACTTAGACAGTTTACTGACTTTAAAACATCCTCTTAAACAGGGTAAAGAAAATTGAGGAGACAAGCTGTAGAAACAGCGAGGTTTAGGGAGGGAAATTTAAAGTTTAGGACCTACTCTTCAATGGTGAATCAATTAAATTTCGGCTTGCACTGGAGCGCTGAAATGGATCATCATTGAATTGGAGGAGACAGACAAATAGGGAGGCTAAGAGATATGAAGAGACAACACTATGGAGTATTCTTAAAGCTAGTTGAGAATTGTGTAATTAGTGTTTTCAGACTAGAAGCTAATGAAGGTCAGTGTGTGAACAGATTCAGTGAGAATTGGGATACAGGCAGCAGAGGTTTGAATGAGCTCAGAAGAGTTGTAATAGAAGGTCAGATACTTGAAATGCAAAGTGACAAATTTGGGATAGTGAAAGGATCACAAGTAGCAGAGATAATGGTAAAACTGAGTTGCACCAATATACAAAAGAAACCTTTGCCCTTGTGAATTCTGCCCCTACGTGACTGGGCCAGGTATTTTGAATACCGAGAATGGAAAAATCATGGAAATCCAAAAATCCTAATTAAAAAAACAAAATTACTTTAAAAAGAAATAATTCACCACTGACATTAATTAAAGTAATACTATTTGGTAAGATGAAGTACAGTTTTAAAATAAACAGGCAGTTATAAATGCAAATAAAAACAGATTCAAGTTCATTTGCAACACAAAACAAAGTTGATAACATTTCAATAATTAGAAGATGAATTAAATCTTCTCGTAAAGTATATATAAATGAACTCCATGAATATGATTAAAAATCTTGTATCCAAGGTGCATAAATAACTTGATACATTTGGAACACAGTCTTAAAATACTATTTTTGAAGTTCATTTCGGGTGTTCCAATTCCACAGGAAAAAAATGCTTACTGTTCAGATTTGTCTGTTAAATTACCCATTAAATTATCCCAACTGATTTAACTGAACAAATGAAGGTATCATTTATTCAGCAAGAAAGCAAAACTGAATAGTTTGTCATCTCAGCTTGGTTTTCAAAATCACTATTCACTACTGAGAAAATAATGCAGAATCAACTCAATTGTTGCAACAATTCTTTACAAGCTTTCACTTTCCATTCAAAAGAACGTATGTGGAAGCAATGGAACTTTTTCCAAAGTTCAAAGTGCCAAGTAAATTTATTATCAAAGTATATACATGTCACTCTACACAACCCTGAGAAACATTTTCATGCAGGCATTCACAGTAAATACCAAGAAACACAATAGAATCAGTGAAAAACCGCATACAACAAACGGACAACCAATGTACAGAAAACAACACACTGCAAATACAAAAACAAAATAATAATTAATAAATATACAATAAATATCATGAAGATGTGATGGAGTGCCCTTGAAAGTAAGTCCATGAGTCGTGGGAACAGTTCAGTGTCGACGTAAGTGAAGTTGAGTAAAGTTATCCTCTCTGGTTCTGGAACCTGATGGTTGAGGAGTAATAACTATTCCTGAACCTGGTGATGTGGGTCCTGAGGATTCTGTACTTCAGCAGCAGTGACAAGGAAGCATTGCTGGATAGTGGGGCTCTTTGATGCTGAATGCTGCTTTCTTGCAACAGCACTCCTTGCGGATGTGCTCTATCCGTGACCGACTGTGCTGCATGCAGTACTTTTCGCAGGATTTTCCATTCAAAGGCACTGGAGTTTCCAATCCAGGCCATGATGCAACTAGTCAATATACTCTCCACCACACATCTATATAACTTTGTTAAAGTTTTAGATGACATTCTGAATCTTTGCAAACTCGTACGAAAGTAGAGGCTCTGCTGTGCTTTTGTTTTTGCAATGGCAGTTACTTGCTGGGCCCAGGACAGATCCTCTGAAATGATGATGCCAAGGAATTGAAAGTTGCTGATCCTCTCCACCTCTGATCCCCTGATGAGGACTGCCTCATGGACCTCCAGTTCCCTCCTCCTAAAGTTAACAATCAGCTCTTTGGTTTTGCAGACACTGAATGAGAGGTTGTTGTTGTGGCACTATTCAATCTCCTTCCTATATGCTAATTCATCAGCACCTTTGATATGGCCAACAACAGTTCACATCATCAGCAAACTTAAATATGGCTTTGGAGCTGTGTTTAGCCTCGTAGTCATAAGTATAAAGTGAGTGGAGCAGGGGACTAAGCACTTGTGCATCTGCGCTGATGGTGATCATGGAGATATTTTGACAGACATCAAAAATACTTAATAATCTGGTTTACAACAAGGGCCCATATGAGGTTTTCAGCAATAGACAAGTTCAGGCAAGGGCAACATAATGAAATGTTATAGAGATAGGAAAAATATTGCATGATGCTTTAGCTATTTAGTCTGAGGTCATCTAGGTCAACGTGACAATAAAATTGCAAATGGTCTGATTCAAGCACACACAATCATTAGTGGGAAGAATGGAGCTAACGGGAAGAAATCATAGTTTAGAGGAGAGACTGAAATGAATGGATTTTCCTGGCACTGGCCAGTGAATCCTGTTGAAATACCCAGCATTCAGCCATTTTAATGGCAGACAGCCATTGATTAATGTGCACCCACTCTAAGTTCAATACTTACTGACCAATGCTGTATCCAGCAGAATTCTCCATTGCTCAACTTGATATTAAATGCAGGACTGAACCCCAGTCTGAGTGAGATTTTGTTGGCGTAATACAGGGGAATTGACACTCTGATCCCGTATCCAGAGTTCTCCATCATTTTCAACAGGAATTATAACCTTGGGAGCAGAAAAGAAAAGGTAAGAAAAGCAACTTTTCAAAGGTATTTTAATTTTAGTTTAATGCTTTTAATTGTTTCAAATGTTTTAACAACATTAACTATATAGTTTTAACTATATTCTCTTGTTTCATTTTCCTTCAGTTTAACTAACTCAATTTTGTTTAATGTCAAACACATTTAAAATGGAATTAAAGCATTACCATAGTTTTACCTTAAGTTCAAACTGTAGGTTTCTCCAATAAGACAAAGTGAGGTGTTTTATCTTTAATGGAACCCCTAACACATTTTATTGAATTCCCAAAACCCACACCACAAAAGCATGCTAAAAACCTCTTACAAAATACACGTCAGATCAGCCTCTTAAACAAAACCCAACTCAATGTTGGTGGCTATGAATTACATACATTTCTTCCAGTTAAGTTACCCATATTGTACTGTCTCAGTACTTCTATATTTGTGTGCTGTAGCACTTACTTTTTATTCGCAGTTATTTTGTAAATAACACTATTCTTTGCATTTCTGGTTAGATGCTAACTGCATTTCATTGGCTTTGTATCTGTACTCGGCACAATGACAATAAAGTTGAATCTAATCTAATCTACACAGGCACCCCCCAAAATTCACTGAAACTGGGATTGTGCGTCTGTCTGCAGCTTGGGTCCTGTGTTCCATGGGTGGTGGAACCGCAGGTGCCTCTGGCTCATCCAGAGGTGTGTTGACATGCCCATCGTCATGTTGTGATGCCAGAGGCATGGCTGTGGAATACTCCAAATCTTGGTGGTGTGGCGACCCACTTTCTGCGCCGGTGAACTGGCTCACAAATAACCAGCACGCGGGGGGAGACTTTGGTAATGCACCTCTGATGTCACTTCTGCCCGGAGAGGGCGGGCGCTAGGGATTTAAATGCCAGCGCCGCAAAGTTTGAATAAACTAGTCTCAAAACGACTTACCGACTGCGTGTCGTTATTTCAGCGCTGTGTGTAGCACATCGCTACATTGGTGACCCTGACGGTCCAAACGGGATTTGGACCAAAGATGACTGACTCTTCATCTGTTCACGCAGTTTCGCTAAAACTGCCGATTTTCTGGATGCTGCGACCACGCGTGTGGTTTAGCCGGGCAGAAGCCCAGTTCCAGATTCGGCAGATATCCTCTGATTCCACACGTTACTACCACGTGGTGAGCGCCCTTGACCAGGAGACGGCCGCCCAGGTTGCGGATTTCATAGTCACCCCCAGAAGAAGGCAAATATGAAGCATTCAAAGCGCTGCTCATTGGGACCTTTGGCCTCTCACGGCGTGAGCGGGGTGCCCGCCTGCTTCACCTGGATGGTTTGGGAGGCAGACTGCCATCAGCATTGATGAACAAGATGCTGGCCCTGGCTGACGGACACAAGCCCTGCCTCCTATTCGAGCAAGCGTTCCTAGAGCGACTGCCCATGGACATACATCTGCTGCTGGCCGACGCAGATTTCAGCGACCCCTGGAAGGTGGCAGCCCGGGTAGATGTGCTGTAGAAAGCCAAGAGGGAGAGCGTGGCGTCCGTTGGTCAGATTACCAGGCCACACGCCCAACAGTGGACCAGACCAGGCCTGGCAGGGGGGCGCACACAACACAGAGGCAGGAGTGAGGAGGTCAGTGAACAGCGGGTTTCTATCACCAGTGGTGGGGCACAAAAGCCCGCCGTTGTCGCCCGCCCTGCAAGGGCCAGGGCCAGAGCCAGCTGCCGCTAATGACTGTGGCGGCTGGCCACCAGGACAGCTTCTTGTTCGTCCGGGACAAACAGTTGGGACGCTGTTTCTTGGTCGACACTGGAGCGGAAATCAGCGTCTTGCCCCCGACGGGGTACGACACCCGCAACAGGAAGTCAGGACCCACCCTGAGGGCCGCAAATGGCAGCACGATATGGACCGCACAGTGCAGCTGCAGTTCAGCGCCAGCCGGTTCACGTGGGACTTCACACTGGCCGCCGTGGCCCAACCACTCCTGGGGGTGGACTTCTTGCGAGCTCACAGCCTGCTGGTCGACTTGCAAGGGAAAAGACTGGTCCATGCCGAGACTTTCCAGACATTCTCCCTGGGTGAAGCCAAGTTGCCGGCCCCACACCTGGACTCCATCTTGCTGTCGGACAACGAATTCACCAGAATCCTGGTGGACTTTCCATCGATTCTGGCACCGTAGTTCACGGCAGCCATGCCCAGACACGGGGTTCAGCACCACATCCCGACCCAGGGACGACCCCTCCACGCCCGCACACGAAGGCTCCCCCTGGAAAAGCTCCACCTGGCGAAGGAGGAGTTCAAGAGGATGGAGGAATTGGGGATCGTACGGAGCTCCGACAGCCCATGGGCCTCCCCCCTGCACATGGTGCCCAAAGCAGCTGGGGATTGGAGACCATGCGGCGACTACCGCAGACTGAACGAGGCTACAACTCCAGACCACTACCCCGTGCCGCACATACAGGACTTTGCAGCAAACCTGCACGGGGCAAGAATCTTTTCCAAAGTAGACCTCGTCCAAGGATACCATCAAATCCCGGTGCACCCTGAAGTCATCCCCAAAACAGCACTCATCACCCCATTCGGCCTGTTCGAGTTCCACAGAATGCCGCACAGACGTTCCAGCGGCTAATGGACGCGGTGGGACGCGACCTGGACTTTGCGTTCATCTATTTGGACGACATCCTTATAGCCAGCAGTAGTCATCAGGAGCATCTGTCCCACCTCCACCAGCTCTACTCCCGCCTGAGTGATTTCGGCCTCGTGATCAACCCGGCCAAATGCCAGTTCGGTCTCGATACCATCAACTTCCTGGGCCACAGGATTACCAAAGACGGGGCAACACCTCTGCCCGCCAAGGTAGACGCGATCCGCCACTTTGCCCGGCCCAACACGGTCAAAGGCCTGCAGAGTTCGTTGGTATGGTGAACTTCTACCACCGTTTCCTCCCCTCAGCAGCCCATATCATGCGCCCTTTGTACACCCCGATGTCGGGTAAAGGCAAGGACATTACTTGGGATGAGGAGGCCGTGGCCACTTTCGTTAAAGCCAAGGAAGCCTTGGTGCACCCCAGAACGGACGTTCCGACCGCACTCACGATGGACACATCCGACACAGCAGTCAGTGGGGTGCTGGAGCAGCTCATTGAGGGGCGCTGGCAATCCTTGGCATTCTTCAGCAAGCACCTACCACCACCCGAACTCAAGTACAGTGCTTTCGACCGGGAGCTGTTGGCACTGTATCTGGCAATCCGGCATTTCAGGTACTTCTTAGAAAGCAGGCCGTTCACCGCGTTCACGGACCACAAACCGTTGACCTTCGCATTCATGAAGGTGTCCGATCCCTGGTTGGCTCACCAGCAGCAACATCTGTCCCACATCTCCGAGTACACAAGGGCATCCAGCATGTCTCAGGAAAGGACAACGTCGTGGCGGACGCACTTTCCAGACCAGCTGTCCAGGCCCTGTCCCTGGGGGTGGACTATGCAGCACTGGCAGAGGCGCAGCAGGCAGACGACGAGATGCCCAGCTACAGGACCGCAGTCTCGGGTTTCCAGCTGCAGGACTTTCTCGTAGGCTCAGGTGAAAGGACCCTCCTGTGTGACGTGGCTACCGGCCAAACTCGCCCCATCGTCCTGGCAGCCAGGAGGTGGCAAGTTTTCGACTCCATACACAGTTTGGCACACCCATCTATCAGGACAACCGTCTGGCTGGTCTCCAGCAAGTTCACGTGGCACGGACTTCGCAAGCAGGTCAGTGAATGGGCCAGAACGTGCGTGCAGTGCCAAACAGCCAAGGTGCAGTGGCACACTAAAGCCCCGCCGCAGCAGTTCGAACCCACCCACCGGAGGTTCGACCACATTCATGTGGATATCTTGAGCCCCCTTCCAGTGTACCGAGGAGCACGGTACATCCTTATTATGGTAGACCAGTTCACGAGGTGGTCAGAGGTGGGCCCGCTCACCGACACATCTGCCGATTCCTGCGCCCGAGCACTGATTGCAACCTGGGTAGCACACTTCGGGATGCCGGCCCACATTACCTCCAACAGAGGCGCCCAGTTCACCTCCAGCCTGTTGGGAACACAGCTACACCACACAACTGCCCACCACCCACAGTCGAATGGACTGGTGGAACGCTTCCACCGTCACTTGAAGACGACTCTCATGGCCCGCCTGAGAGGACCTAACTGGGTGGACGAGCTTCCCTGGGTCCTGCTTGGAATTCGCACAGCGCCCAAAGAGGATCTGCACGCCTCGTCGGCCGAGTTGGTGTACGGCGCACCCCTGGTCGTCCCAGGAGAGTTCATACCAGCCCCAAAGGGGCAAGCGAAAGTACCCGCAGCAGTCCTGGACAGACTACGCGAAAGGCTCGGCAACCTGGCCCCCGTACCGACTTCACAGCATGGACGGACCCCGACCCATGTACCCAAAGACTTGCAAAACTGTAAGTTTGTGTTTGTACGAAGGGGCGGACACCAGGCACCGCTACAGCGGCCGTATGAGGGGCCGTTCAAGGTGATCAACAACAACGGGTCCACGTACGTTCTGGACATTGGGGGGAGAGAGGAGGTTTTCACAGTGGACCGACTCAAAACAGCCCATGTGGACTTGGCGCAGCCGGTCGAGGTTCAGGCACGGCGGCGCAGAGGCAGACCTCCCAAACAGAGGCTGATCCAGACTGTGGACATTGGGGGGTGTATCGCCAGTTCTGGGGGGGGGGGGGGTTATGTGGCGACCCACTTTCTGCGCAGGTGAACCGGCTCACAAATAGCCAGCACGCAGGGGGAGACTTTGGTAATGCACCTCTGATGTCATTTCCGCCCAGAGAGGGCGGGCGCTAGGGATTAAATGCCAGTGCCGCGAAGTTTGAATAAACTAGTCTCGAAATGACTTACTGATTGCGTGTCATTATTTCAGCGCTGTGTGTAGCACATCGCTACAGTGGGCCAGTTTAAGGCAATCTACCGAAATACATTCAGGTTTAAACTCTTTTCTATGATAAAGTTCTTTTCTTTCCGTTCTAAAACGTGGAACGGACCATCATAAGGGGGCCTAAGGGGAAGCTGGTTTGCAGCATGGCAGACAAAAACAAGTGAGCTGGAATGTAGGTCAACAGGTACCTTAGAGTGCTGTATGCCATGAACTGAATTTACGGAGGAAGGTGGAATGCTGTTGAGAGGCTGACCAGGTGGTTCTGGCATCAGGAATGAAATCACCTGGCAACTCAGCCACGGGTGACTGCAGGTCCTCTTTTAGAGCAGTCCTGAGCCCCAGCAGGTCCCATGGGAGCCGGTCATGCTATTGGTCAGGGAAGTCCACAGACTGGCCTTTAAAGTGCGGTGAAACCACTCACTCCTTGGCCAGAGGAAATATCAGATAGGGATGCCAAACTGAGCAACCCAGGTGCTGATGAACACCTGAGACATGTCTGCGGCTGCCATTGATGCTAAAGGGACAACCTCTGGCCACCTGGTGGTACAGTCCACCGCGGTAAGAAGGTGCATGGAACTGCATGAGGGGGGAAAGGGCCAATAAGGACCACATTAATGTGGTCAAACCACTGCTCAGGGACATCAACAGGTGCCAGTGGTGCCTGAACTGGACAGTTAATTTTTGCCTGCTGTCACTCCACACAAGCTGCAGACCAATCACACATGTCCTTTCTGAGGCTGTGTCACACAAACTTGAGTTCAACCCATTTCTGTGAGGCCTTCCAACTTGGATGTGAGAATCGAAAACAGTCCATCTCCAGTTCGTGTGCACAACGGGGCGAGGGGAACTGTGAGACATCGCACAGGAGAGAAACTCCAGCCTCCTTGAACTTAATGTCAGCCAACTGCAGGCCTGACTGCTGTTCGGTGCACCTGGATCTCTGGGTCAGTAACTTGGTCGGCTGCCATAATCAACCCCAATATTTATGGCCTCAGCGGCTGGCCATGAGAAGCAACTGGCCACGGCACTATTCTTCCCCTTGATATGTTATATATCCGTTGTGAAATAGGCCAGGTGGTGTTGCTGCCACGCAGACCAAGGGTCAGACATTTTGGCCATCATGTACACAAGGGGTTTGTGGTCAATGAACACTGTGAAATGGTGACCCTCAAGAAGAAAAGGAAAATGGCGGCCATCAAGAAGCTCATGATCAAATGTGCTGTAGTTCCTTTCAGGGGGACGGAGCTCCTGAATGAAAAAGGAAAGCAGCTGCCACATGCCTCCGACCAGCTGTGTCCAGCATCCACAGCATAGTCCGAGGCATCTATTGTGATGGCCATGGGTGCTTTGGGAAATAGGTGCACCAGTAGAGCACCATATCATCAAATGCCCTGGTCATGTCTGCTGACCAGTCAAGCACTTGATTAGGGGTATTAACTTTAAGTTCACTACAGAGGGGGAGTAAAAGTTCAGCACCTCTCAGAACGAAGCTGTGATAGAAATTCACCATGCCTAAAAACTCCCATAGTTTTCTTTGTACAACAGGGCAGTAGGAAATCCATAGTAGCGGCTACCTTTGAAAGGGGGGGTTTTGAACCTGCTGTGGAGATACGATGGCCAATAAAGTCAATGGTTGACAACCCAAACTAGTATTTAGCAGGGTTAATAATCAAACCGCATTGGTTTAAGCACTCAAAAAGTATGCAGAGATGTGATATGTGTTTGGATTTGGACACACCGGTGACAAATATGTCATCCAGGTAAACAAAAAGAAAACCTAAGTCTCTAATTTAGAATCCATCAGCCATTGAAAAGTCTGTGCTGCGTTTTTCAGTCCAAATGACTTACATAAAAACTCAAAAAGGCCAAACAGGGTTATCATAGCTGTTTTGGGAATGTCCTCCGAGCACACAGGCACCTGATGCTAACCCCTAACTAGACTAACTTTGGAAAAAGTTAACTTTCTGGCTGAATGTGCCAAAAAGTCTTGGATATGTGGCATCAGGCAACGAACAGGTGTGGTGGCCTCATTAGGGTGTCAGTAATCACCATATGGGCGACCATATGGAGGGGTGAAACCCAAGGGGCTATACGATCGGCGTATAATTCCGAGTCTTTCTAATTTGGCAAACTCCACCTTCTGCAGTTGCCAGCTTTTCTGGGTCCAGTTTATGCATGTAGGCATGAACTAGCAGGCCAGTTGAGGGAATGTGGTGCTCGACCCCATGTTTTGTGACTGTCATGGAGAATATGGGCTTGGTGAGGTCTGGGAATTCGCCCAGAAGTTGAGTAAACTCAAATGCAATGATGCATGCGCACAGCAGAGTCTTTGTGGGGAACTTACTGGGGGAGTAGGGTAAAGACCCAAAGTCCTTAAGATCCACTAGCCAGCAGTTCTTAAGATCGACGAACAGTCCTTGGGCACACAGAAAATCTGCACGAGCAGAGGTCTAGCCAGGACGAAGTCCCATGTGTAAAGTTGCCCACTGTGTAGGTTTTCACAAATAAATCAAAGTGAGCTGTTTTATATTTAATGAAACCCGTAACACATTTACTGAACTCCAGAACCTGAACACAAAAGCACGCTAAAAACCTTTTTAGTAAAATACATCATCATGTCAGACCAGCCTCTTAAAGCAAAACCCCAAGTCAATGTCGGTGGTTGTGAATTACGTACAGTTCTCTCAATTATGTTACCCTACACAGCCACCCCCCAGAATTCACTAAAATTAGCTTTGTAAGCTGTCTGGAGATTGGACGAGCTCCCCGGCTCAGGTCCTGCGTTCCATGGGTGAAAGCGCCTCTGGCTCGTGCACAGGTGCGTTGATACACTCATGGTCATGTTGTAAAGCCATGGGCATTGCAGTAGAATACTCCATATCTTGGTGGGCTGGTCTAAGGGAATCTACCGAAATACATTCAGGTAAAAGTCTTTTCTCCCCATTCCAAAACACCAACAGGCCAGTTCAGGGGGCCTTAGGGGATGTTGGTATGCATCATGGCAGACAAAATCAAACAAGGAGGAATGTAGGTCCACAGAAACCCAGGAATCCTGAATGCCATGATGGGAAGCACGAATAGGTGAAAAGGAATTGAATTTACTGAGGGCTGTTGAGAGGCCGACCAAATGGTCGTAGCAGGAATGAAATCATCTAGCACTTCTAACGGCTGCCCACATATCAATACAGCCACGGATAACTGCAGGTCCTCTTTTGCACCAGTTCTGAGACCCCGCAGGACCCATGGGAGCCCATCATGGCAAAAGCCCTCAGAGCAGCTGTTCAGATAGGCCATTGGACTGCAGGTGATACACCACGGTACATTGTATGCTAACACTGAGGTTCTGGGCCATCACAACCCAGAGGTCTGAAATGAATTGGGCACTGTGGTCAAAGGAAATATCAGATGGGGTTCACAACTGATATCAGGTGCTGATGAATACCCGAGCCACATCTGTGGCCGCTGTTGATGCTAGACCTCTGGCCACCTGGTTGTACAGTCCACCATGGTAAGAAGGTACAAGAAACTGTGGGGGGGGGGGGGGGAGGGTGCAGAGGACCAACAATGTCCTGCATGCAGACTATTAGCCATTTTATCAAGCTCCCGATAATCCATCAAGGTTGCATTAGCAAGGACTACGTGAAATGAATCAGGCATTTGCTGCATGAAGAGTTCTTTAAAAATAAAACAAGGATTGTAATTTCCCAAGAGAGACAGCATGTGGTCCATTAGCTCTGAAGGCATACCTTTGCCGAGACTGGGTAAGGAGAGGAACTATTTGGTGTGCACAGACTCCAATAATCCAAAAGTCTGTAAAAGATGAGTTTTCAGTGATTGGTACTTCTTGTGTTCAAACAGATTCACCACTCTCACAGCCACGGAATTGCTGAGTAACACTACCATATAGAAATATTTGGAATTGTTGGCAGAGATTTCTTGCAGAGCGAACTGGGCCTCCATGTATACGAACCAAGTGACAGCATCTTGCTCCCAAATCTCCGGCAGTTTCAAAACAACTGCGTTGTTCGGCATATTCAATAACTCCGGAATCATCCTACAGCATCAGCATCACCAATGTAGGTTTCCGCAGATAAACTGAAGCAAGGTGTTTTATGTTTAATGAAACTCATAACACATTTAATTGAACTCCCAAAACCTATACAACAAAAGCGCGAGAATAACCTTTTACACAATAACATCATTACGCCAGACCAGCCTCTTAAAGCAAAACCCCAACTCAATGTTGGTAGTTGTGAATTATGTACATTTCTCCCAACTACATTACCCTACAAAACCAATATTCTCTAGGGACAGGGTGACAGTCCATTGCCTTTCAAGGCACTGTTGAACTTGCTGCCTTCTGCAACCTGACCAAGTGAGGTTAGGCAGACAGAAGTTGCAGGAGGTGAGTCAGGACAATGCACTGGGTCTAAACAGAACTGGTTTGATGTTCATGCTTGGTCTTTAGAGAAAATTGCTGCTCTACTGGTAAGGAATTTGGGACAAGGGAAAGGTTTCTCTGAATCAAAATCCTACACACTCATAAAATGAGTTTGATTTGTTACTCTAAACAAAATCAATTGGAAGATAAAGTAAATGAACAGATGAAGTAAATAAAGTGGATAATGAAATTGATTGCTGTGTTTCTTTGGAGAGAAGGAGTAGATTTGCTTAAACAAAATTATGTTTTGATTGAAAAACAAACATTCTAGGATAGCAACACACACAAAAGGCTGGAAAAACTCAGCAGGCCAGCCAACATCTATGGAAAAGAGTACAGTTGATGTTTTGGACTATTACAGAGTGTTGTTAGCGTTATTTAAAATGTTATAATCACTCTGAGCCCTATCTTGCTACCCACCAATGACCCAGATATCCCACTGCTCCCAATTCAGGTTTCCAGCAATTCACAATGTAAACATTTCAAGTGAAGAAAAGAATCTGTCAGAGGGTGCACAATGCATATTTTCATTCTTTATTAAGTTTTGACCACACAGATTCCAACTTCAACAAAAAGTAGTGGGATTTTAACTTGGTAGTAAGATGCAGGAAATCATTCAATGAAGTGAGACACCCCAAGTGGCTACACTGTGAGAAGATGAAATTTCAGTTAATTGTTTTCTGAGTGGGAAGAAAGGAAAATTGGGTACATTGAAAGAGCTACCTGTTTATTTCAAGAAGGAGAAAACCAGCCAAAGAGATGAAGTATGGAATGTATACCACAGACCTGTATTCCTTCTTACATTGAAAGAACATCGATCAATGTCTTATTAACTGTTGCTGGAAATGGATGTTGGCAAAAATCTCATTGATACAGTAACAGGGAGCAGAATAATTTTGTTTTTTGTTATCTTGGAAATGATCATGAAGGGAATATGAACAGTTTCAGTTCTGGCACTTGGTAAAAGATTCATGTCAAATGCAGTTTACTGCAGTAAGCTGACCATTAACTGCACAGATAAAAAGCCTATACTGAAAACAACATTAATTGTTGGCTTCTAATGCTACAAGAAAACATACAATATGTTTTTCATTGGTTTGGATTTTATCTGTTTGATAAAAGGTCTTTAAGTGGTATGTTGGTGATCCAAATCTTCAAAAATTACTATCTTCCAAGACAGGAGACTGAATTTCTACCTGTTGGTTGGTAACTATTCCAGTAAAAACTCTGTTACATTCCAGTGTTTCATTTCATTTGGCACTGGTGTCAGGACTCATTGTCAGTGACCAGTCCTTATTGCTGAGCATCCAAGGTAGCTCAACTGAAAATAGCACACCAGGATTGTTAACTGATGCACTGATCTGCAGGATGTGCTGTTCAAGGTACACGTCAGCTGACAAGAAGGAAGTGAATTCTTTTGTTATTGGCATTGCCCAGCACCAAGGGGAAGATTGCAGTACTGTACTCGCAAAATCAGGTTCTATCTCTGATGGCTGCTATTATTATTATTCTCAACTAATCCACATTATTTTATTTCACTTCACTGTCTCTACAATGTTAAACTAGTCAGAATTTATTTAACATCGGAAGAATACTTCAAGTTAAGTGAATATTTTCTTCGGGGAGGGGGTGTGTGTGTGTGTGTGTGTGTGTGTGTGTGTGTGTGTGTGTGTGTGTGTGTGTGTGTGTGTGTGTGTGTGTGTGTGTGTGTGTGTGTGTGTGTGTGTGTGTGTGTGTGTGTGTGTGTGTGTGTGTGTGTGTGCACATATAAGGAAATTCTAAACATCTTTATGATGAACAGCAATATTTTTAGGGAAGATTGTGCTGGTTCTTACCATAATCGATCAAAAGACAAAATTAATCTGGTGTTTAGTTTACATCTAAATAATTGTCCAAGAATCTCAGATTTATTGGATCACTGGTGACGTTGGTTGACAAAAACTTCACTTGGCTCTGCCGTTTCTGCCAGTGAGAACCTCCCTAGCAACGAGGCCCTGAAAGAACTTCCATATTGAGTGAAAGCAGCTGAACAATCCTAGTTACAAAAGAGAAATCTGTTTGGCCGCCGACCAAGTTCCACTATCTGACTGAGCCAGAACTGCCCATCACGACTTTCAAAGGACTTCAGAATGTTTTAGCAAAACTTAAAAACCTTCAGAAAAATTCCAAAGTTTCTAAAAACAAATGCAGTAAAAGAAAAAAAATTAAGTACTTTAAACACTAAAAGACATAAACATCTGAATACGTGCTCAAATACTTTAATGCACAATTAAGAACTGTAAAGAAATCTAAATTACACATTAAAGACATTTTTCACAAAGATTTATAGTAGCCTTTTTCTAAACCAAAAGCCCATCTCTGGTCTGTTTAAAGTTAAAAACACTTGCCTGAGGCTTCTGCAGCTTTCCTTTCAATTTAAAGCAAGTTGAAGAGGAAATGTCCACTTCCTGAGACTGGGCACAGAATTCCTGGGTGAGTCCATAATTTCCCAAAGTTACTGTTCCAACATTGAACTCTAAAGACTCGCAGACAGCGATTTACAGATTTTCACATTCACGTGCAAAAATGCATAATTACTATCAATCACATGAAGTTGTTGAGTGCTGTGAGCATTGTCAGCCATTACCTACAAAACCTGAACCTTTGTTCTCCTGATAGGAACTGGATGAACTGGATGAGTTGCTGCATGTGTTTCCATCACTTGCTAATTTTCTTTCTTGCAAATGCAGTTGTTTGTTTTTCTGGAAAATGGTTGAGACCACGTTGTTCTAGATCCCTGATATGTGTAAATTTTCCGTTGGGTCTTTGTTTGGATAAAAATTTTATCCACTCCTTTTAAAGTCAATGTTTTAAAGTCAATGGGAATAGTTCTGACTGAGGCCAGGATTTCCTAGACATACTACTGATTATACAAATGCAGACTGAAAACAAATTCAAAATTTTTCAGAATTGCTTTAGAAGGCTAAACAGGAAAACTGATTTAACCGTTAATTAATTTAAAATTTGATGCATCTGTGCAACTCAGATTGCCAGGTTTATGCTCAGGAAGAACTCAACATCCAAAAACCTCTAAATCAGGTGTTCCCAACCCTTTTTATGCCATGGACTGTTTCTAATAACTGAGGGATCTGTGGACCTCAAGTTAGGAATCCCTGCTCTAAATGAATAACTTAAGGCAGAGAATGGCTGCTCTAGATGGTTGAAATGGGAGGTGTCTGACAGAACAATTGTGCAGGAGGCAAGAAAGTCGCAAAGGTGTTTCATCCGTAACAGATCATCTGCACTTACAGATCATGCTTTATCACTTCTACCCAATGCATTGTTGTAATGATTTGATCTGTATAAATGACAAGATTTTCACTGTACCTCGGTACAGGTGACAGTAATAAACCAACTTACCAATCTAATTTACCCCTATCTCTTTCTAACATTTATCTGAACACTCCGAAGTCTTCTCAGTGAAGACCAATATCCCCTCTCTCCTTCATCACCACCTTGCTGTGTCAGCAGTCGATGAGATATATCACTGAAACTTTTACTTTAACTTACTGATTGTCCAGATACTTATTTATATTATTTCACAAACTGCATTCGCTTTTCACATTTGTCTGCACAGAACTGTAAAATCAAAAGCAATTGAATTCCCCCTTCTGAGAAACATTTCCATTTAGTTCCAACATGTGACTTGAATACCTATTTGCTTGTTTCATTAATTCTCTGCCTCACAATAGTTTTGCATTCCTCCACTGTTCTAATATAAATTTGATGAAAAGAGCATCTGCTTTTTAGTCACTCAAATGTTCTAGACTCAGCAATGACTTCAACAAGTTGGTACATTGATTCTGCCATTCTTATTTATTTTCCTTCTAGACTTCTGATTCTTTCCTTAACCAATAGCCGACTATTTTGCTGTGCATCACCATCTCTCCCGTCTTTAACTCTTTCATGGACTTTTGTATTTACACCTTTAAAAAAACTACTAAAACAGAATGGATATTAGATCACTATTAGATCCCAGAGTTTTGAAAAATGTTCAAACAATAACAGCCAAGTGAATTCAACACGAATACAAAGAATTGTTATCTCACAAATATCAATGAAAAGTAAACTGAAACAAGTTTGAAGGATTACTCAGTGGAATTCATATCCTCCGCTAGTGCTTTCAGCTTCTCCAAAACAATCTTTTTAAAATGTGCCTTCATCTTTGGATATTGTTCAAGTGTTTCATTAAAGTCTGTCTTTGAAATTGTATAGAATTTACATGGTGTTAAAGCTGTTACTGTGGCTTCCCTCTTCACATCAGTTAGGATGCTCATTTCTGTAAAAGTAGAGATGAAAACAAAGAAGAAAGAGCTTGGAATTGAAATCAAACAAAAAATTAAAATGACTGATCAGATGCCCAGATGAGATGACATGCCTGGAGCTTATGTTGGGCAAGTCTGGACTAACATAGAAGCCTGAAATCAGAGACCAAAGTGAAATGGAGAATTAAAATAACAGACAACTGGACCTTCAGGGTCACCCTTGAAGACTGAACAGAGGCGGTAAGCAAGGCATCACCCAATCTGTGTTTCGTTCTCCAATGCAATGGAGGCAATATTGCAAGCATTGAATGCAATTCTCTAAGTTGGAAGAAGAGTAATCACAATGCTATTTCACCATGAAGAACTGTATGGGACCCTGGATGGTGGACATGGAAGAGGTAAATGGACAAGAGTTGCATCTCGTGCAGTTGCACAGAAAATTTTGAGAAAAGGGGAGGTATCTGGTGGTTGAACTTAGAACCCTGTTGAAGGTGGCAAAAGGATAGGTTATCAGATGTGGTGGTTAGTAGAGGAGAATGTGAGGGAACCTTATCTTTATTATGTTTGGAAGGAAAGTAGTGAATTCAGAATTGAGGGAAATAGAAAAGTCATGGTTGGGAGTCTTCTCAGCATTAAAGGGAAGGAAAAAGAAATGATGAAGGTAAAACAAAAACATTGAATTAGAAAATCGCATCAGGAGAAATTGGGAGAATTGAATGAAATCTTTCCAGGAAGCAAGATAGGAAGAGGTTTTGTTTAGATAACTGAGAGAACTAGTGTCTTTATTATGGAAATTGATTACCAACTTATTCCAAGGCTGAGTTTGGAGATTGGCAAAATCTTCAAACCTGCTTACAAGATCATTATTGTTGTGGCTCAACAAAAGGCCCCATCTCTCTCCCCAAATCAGAAAGTAGCAGAGAAGAGGCTTCAGCTTCATTCCCCTAAAATATATTTTGAGCTGAACATGAAGCTGATATCTTCTTATCTGTTTTAGCTTTTGTGTCAATTTCTTTGGCCAAGAGTCCTCACCCTAGACTATAGATACTTCCACTCAGCTCCAGAATTCCCAATCTAAATGGATCCCTCTCAATAAACACTAACCCTCTTAATATTATCTGTTACTGACTGCCAACATAACATGGCTCTCTGAGTTTTTTCCCACAATCTTACTCATCCACGATCCTCAGAACTTTAAATCACTTTGTTCACTAGGGACCAAGTCTGATATCTTCATGAAAGGGTGGTGCTGTTGTGATTTTTCAAAGTGATCTCCACCTTGCAGACACTCTCAGATACTTCTTCATTTCTCAGACCTGACCATGATCTTTCCATTGAATATCAGATCATTTTCTCCCAAACAGTAACTGACCTTACTTCCTCAGGAAACCTCTTCATAACTTTTAGCCTCATAGCCCACAATTCTGCACAGCCCATTTCTCCTTCCTAGAATTCACAATCAGGAATGCATGCTATTGTCGCAGAAAAAATATTTCTTCCTACCTTGACTGTCCTTTTTCATTTTTCTTCCAGTCCCTTTCCACTTACATTCATGACACCTCTGAGGTTCCCCATCAGTTAAGTTTCCAGTTTCCTGATCACAACAGGAATCGCTATGGACGTCCTATCACTTTACACCTTCACCCCTTACCAAGATAATCTGAGGCTCCTTTACTTAATTCTTGAACAGGAACCCATCTAATCTCATAGAAATAGAACCTAGAGCAGATTAGCCCATCCAGTCGTTATAGCCTGCTCTGCCATTCTATACGTTCTTGCATTGAACAGCTTTTTCAACTCTACTCATTGTTCCCAGATCAATAGTGTATCTACAGGAATTTTCATGGGGCCAAGCTTTGCCTGTTTTTTCACTGGACAACAGAAAAAAATTATTGCTTCAGTTTTATTAGACAATGAAGACTGGTTCCTGTGCTCATTCAAAACTTAAACATTTTCTCTATCTTTGCTGTTAATTTCTATTTTACTTTCAAATTCACTGGTCCACTAATCCTTCCTTTCCTTATCTTGACAACTTCATTTGGATCTTAAGATTAGCAACCAATTTCATTAAAAGCCAACTGACTCACAATTATTTTAATCATTTCTCCATTCAGCTTGCTTTCTGTATGGACTCCATATCATTCTCCCAGTTTGTTCATCTTTATTATTTTCGCTGAGTTGAGATTTTCCACTTCAGTACCTTTAAGATGTCCTGATGTAGAGTCACAGCCCAAAAAGTCAACCATTCTAATCCCTCCACAGATGCTGCTTGGCCCAATGAATTTTTCCAACAGTTTGTTTTTGGTCCATGTTACATCTGTAGTTACATTAACAGACTTTTAGCACCATAAATTGGTGAGTTGTTTGGAATGTCTCCCTTCTCACTGAAACGGGGACATCTTTTTCCTTCCTTAAGGGGGGGAGGGAGGGAGGGAGGGGGAAAAGAGAGAGAGAGAGAGAGAGAGAGAGAGAGAGAGAGAGAGAGACACACACACACACACACACACTATGGTATGCCGAATTACCAGGTGAACGAGTAGTCTTTGGGGTACTGCAAGTCTGTGTATTTTTGATGTTTTGCTGCACGCTTGAGTGCTTGGTTGGGGAGGGATGCCATTGCTTTTTTGCTGGGGGGGGTTGTTCATTGCTTTGTTGCTGCTTATGCATGGGAGGGGGAGGTGGGGATGTTTGGAGTTCTAACATTTAACTGCCATTCATTCCTTGGGGCACTGCTCTGTTTTTGTGGATGTTTGCAAAGAAAAAGAATTGCAGGATATATATTGCATAGATTTCTCTGACATTAAATGTACCTATTGAAACGTATTGCAGGTCCTTTCAGATGTTTTCCTTTTGCTGTTGTCATCACTTGACTGATACCATGGATGACAGCACTCTCAACTGTTTTACCATGTCTTTGTTTTCATCAACTCTCCTCCCAGACGGAATAAGGTAAAGCTTCCATTTGCCCTCATCTTCTGTATCACCAGCTTCCACATTCTTTCTTGACAAAACAACAACTCACTTGCTGTTGCAAGGACGTGGCTGGGGACGAACCCAAGTGCAGGACACAGGCGCAGAGACAGAGTTGGGAGGCATTATGAGATAGGTATCCAGGAGTGTCTTTACACGGAGACAAGGTTCACAGAGAATCCAGGAAATGATGCAGAACTTAGACTGCCATTCCTAAAGAACCATGAAACAAGGTTACACATAGAAGAGTCAACCAACGAACTGGCAGCTCCTTGTTGTGATTCCAGGGTTTTTATCCTGCATTTACTGTTGGAAAGCAGGTGTGTGTAATTAGTGGAACTGGGAATGATCGGAAAGTAGACAAGGGGATTGAGGCCCAGTTACTGAAGTAATAGCAAGGTGGGGAATTGCCAGACGAGACCATGACACTTGCACTCTTCCACTTAGAAGTATTACATTCAGTACTTGTAATATTATTTCTTCTGTACTGGAGAGACTGGGTACAGATTTGATGACCCTGAACTTCCCCATCCCACTCCTATTCTGACCTTTCTGTCTTAACCCGTTACATTACTCCAGTAATGCCCAATGTAAGCACATCATCTTCCATCTGGGGCAATTGACAGCCTTTAGGATGCAATATTGAATTTAACAATTATAACAGAAAATACTTGAAACACTCACCAGATCAGAAATAGAGTAAATATTTTAGGTTTTACTTTCTACTAGTATAGTCCGAGACACTACATGTTTCCATTGTTTTCTGCTTTTACAGCATTAACAGTTTTTTTTAAATTGAACTTTACATAACCACCCTTTTTCTTTCTCAGGAGAGGCATCTGTACATCAGTGCAGATACAACTCTGCCTTTTTCTTTCAGTCTTTCTATTTCCATCATTCCTGCTTGCCTCTGCAACTCAATATTTCTCCAGCTCAGACTAGAAACATCAGCACTGTTCAGCTCCTCATAGATACTGCTTGAGTTGCCTGGTGCTTCCAGCATTTTCAATTTTTGCTCAGAAATTCAACCTCATACGGTAATGCAAAACACATTTTATAGGATACACAACTAGTTGTATTCTGTCTTTAAAGTTTATTTCTTTAACCTTGTGTTTTTCACTAGAAATAACATTTAAGCAATATTTGCCTCTCATTCTTAACTTCATTGCCAATCTTCAACAATCAGTTTCTCTGTTTTACATGTGATTAGATGGATAGATACTTTATTGATCCTAAAGGAAATTACAGTGTCAGTGGTATTACAAGTGCACAGAAATACAAATATAAGAAAAGAAATAAAAATAAGTTACCTCAAACAGTCTAACAGGAGGGGGTTATCACTTCCTCAGCTATAGGTTGACTCATCATAGAGGCTAATGGCTGAGGGTAAGAATGACCTCATATAGTGTTCTTTGGAGCAGCACAATTGTCTTCATCTATAACTAAAAGTGCTCATCTATTCAGCCAAGGTGGTATGCAGAGGACAAGAAACATAGTAGGGAATTGCCAGGATTTTCCGTAAGGTCCTTTGTTCTATCACAGCCTCCAATGTGTCCAGTTTGACTCCTATAACAGAGCCAACCTTTCTAATCAGTTTATTGAGCTTGTTGACATCACCCGTGTTGATGACATTGTCCGAGCACACCACCACATAGAAGATTGGACTGGCGTCAACAGACTGGTAGAACATGGGACGGAGAGGCCTGCATAGTCCAAAGGACTTCAGTCTCTTTTACATATCATTTGTGATCTTCTGCAGCACTCCACCTGTCCTTTTTCCTTAATTACACTAAATACAGTAAATATTTTCAGAATTAAGTTTATCTAATAAAGAAATTAATTTGCAGTTAAATTGTCTGAGTTGACCTAAAGAAATGTAAGGTGTTACTTGAACACAAATTGTTTCAATCTTTATTTTCTCAACTTTAAACACAGGCAGCAGCCTTGTGCAAGTAATGCAAGTTAAATTTTATAAAAGAGGTTCTTGTCTGGAAGTGACTATGCTCTCTAATATTTTCTAGCAGATATGTCAAATGAGTTTTATGAATATGATCATTGTTAACTAATAGCACTATTGTTTATGTTCAATAACCTGCTAGCAAGTTTGAGACTTTTGTGTTTGTAGAAAATACTGTTGCGTCACCAATGTGCAAAATGTATTTTAGGCCTGCAACTTGGATTTGCAAGGTTTCTTACTTTGCTTATGCGTGACCACTATCAAATCAAATTTCACTTCCAAAATGTTTAAGTAGGACATCTTTCTTTCTAATTTAGCATGAAACATTTGGAGGCACATTTGATTAGTTGTTGTTCATGTTGGGTCTAGGTTGAGAAATTAGTCTATTAGTAACAATTATACCAGTGCCCGGAAGACCACAATCTGTACGTGATGCACCATCAATAACTCTCGGAGACGTGAGGCGAGAGATAGGCTTTTATTAGCTGGAAGAGAAAGCACTATCAGCAGCAAGAGACCATCACACAACATCCTGGAGACTGAGGGAGGAGCAGTGCCTCCAATCGCCTTTATACAGGAGCAGTCAGCGGGGGGGCATGTCCAGACAGGTATATGTAGTTCACCACAGTACGGATCAGAAGTAACATCCCCACTTCACTGACAATCAGCACTGGCACATTTCAGGGGTGTGTGCTTAGCTCACTGCTCTACTCTCTCTGCACACATGACTGTGTGGTGTGGCACAGTTCAAATGCCATCTATAAATTTGCTGACAATACAACTATTGTTAACAGAATTTCAGATAGTGATGAGAGGGTATTCTGGAGCGAGATGTATCAGCTAGTTGAGCGGTGTTGCAGCAACAACCTTGCACTTGATGTAAGAAAGACCGAAGAAATGATTGTGGACTTCAGAAACGGTGAGACAAGGGAACATATACTAGTCCTCATAAGGGATCAAAAGTGAAAAGACTGAGCAATTTCAAGTTCCTGGGAGTCAAGATCTGTGAGGATCTAATCTGGACCCAACATATCTTTGCAGCTACAAAGAAAGCATGACAGTGACTATATTTCATTTGGAGTTTGAGGAGATTTGGTATGTCACCAAAAACATTTGTAAATTTCTACAAATGTACCGTGGAGAACATTCTAACTAGCTGCATCACTGTTTGGTATGGGGTTGGGCTACTGCACAGGAACAAAATAAGCTGCAGAGAGCTGTAAACTTAGTCAGCTCCATCATGGGCACTGGCCTCCATAGTATCCAGGACATCTTCATGGAGCAATGCCTCAAAAAAGCGGTGTCCATCACCCCCATCACCCAGGGAATGCCTTGCACTCATTGTTACCATTAGGAAGGAGGTACAGAAGCCTGTAGCACACACTCAGCAATTCAGGAACAACTTCTTCCCCCGCCATCTGATTTCTGAATGGACAGTGAACCCATGAGCATTGCCTCACTACTTTTTTATTTCTATTTTTGCACTACTTATATTTAACTACTAGTTACAGTAAATATATATACACACACACACGTATATATGTACTTACTGTAATTCATAGTTTTTTCTATTATTATGTATTGCATAGTACTGCTGCTGTAAAGTCTATAATTTTCACGATCTATCGCAATGATATTAAATCTGATTCAGATTCTGATAGGAAAAAGGTTCCCTCTCTCTATGCCCATACTTACAAATTAGAATTGGAAATCCCTGATCACAATTTCTGTAGGTCCTGCACAACAGTAAAAACAGAATACTAACCACAATTTGACAATCACAATAAAAAAGAATGAACTATCAGATAGTTTATTTTTTACAAACCTATGCAACCGGATTTAAGATTAGAAATTTAGTCTTCCACTCTGGGAAAATGGATTCAAATATAGCCCAGGTAAAGAGTGGAATTCTTCAGTGTGTGTCAGCCTTTACAAATCTATGGGAGATGTAACATTTTAAATTAATTTGTAGTAGATTTGGCCCAAGTATAAAGATACTTCAATTTAACTGTTTGTTTGACAATCATACAAGTTGTGACAGCAAATAAATTAATCACAATATAACTTTGGAATTAAAGTTTTAATTAATATTTTTGAGTTGTTATTATTATACACTGGCTTATTCCAATATACTTGTATGTTGGTTCTTGGCGTTATGCTGAACAATATGTGACAGTCAAAAATAAGAACTATCAATAAACTGCAGTAAGGAGTTATTAATATGGGTAAATGTTACTGAGCACTTGTTTAGTGAACAGTTTCTGCAGATGAACCCCTGAAGACAGAAATGTCTGACCAGGCACTGTAATCTTTGTGGGAAATATTCAGGGAGTGAGAGGTACAGATTATATTGGACTAATTGATATTCCTGCCTGAAGTGTTTGATGTGGCAGGCGTGTGAAGAGATTGTCAAAAAGAACTGCAGGGGCCAGCAAGATATTACAAAAAAGATGTCAGATCTGAAGAATCTGCTAAGGTAAGCTAATAACACCACATTGCATTATAAGCATTGCTACAAATAGATATGCAAGATTAACATTTTAATACTTTTATTTGGTAAGACTGGAAGAAGACAGGGTTGACCATTTGCAAAGCTGTCATAGAAGAACTAGGACATGGAATGATTTATTTGGAAGAGAACACTTCCCATTAGGATACCTGCTATTGTTACGATTAGAAAGTGTACATGACAACCCAAATGCAGACCAACACTTTTTAAATCAAAACCATATAAAATACGGTATACATTTTCAATTTGTAATATCTTGTATGTGTCTCAAACTGCAGTTGCAGCATCATGTCCTGATTACTTTCAGTATTTCTGTAATATCATTTGAAATAGAACAATTCAAGGCTCCACGATGAAACCATTTTGTAAACAACAGACCCAGAATGTATTGATGGAATAATGTTTATGAAACTGGACACTTTCCATATAGTTTTCATGCCATGTAATTTCTATTTGGAGTTAATGGAATGTTCTTTGTTTCGTGTTGTGGGAACTCTGAGAGACCTCCAGTCTGCACAAAATGCAACGAGCTGCAGCTCCTTAGAGACTGTGTTAAGGAACTGGTGCTGCAGCTCAATGACCTTCGGCTCATACAGGTTAATGAGGAGATGATAGATAGGAGTTACAGGGAGGTAGTCACCCCGAGGTTGCAGGAGGCAGGTACCTGGGTGACAGTCAGGGTGGAGAAAGGGAACAGACAGCTAGTGCAGAGTATCCCTGTAGCTGTTCCCCTCAATAAAAGGTAGACTGCTTTGGATACTGTTTGGGGTGGGGGTGGGGGTTCAGAAGGCAAGGGGAGAGAAGAAAACTGCAGTAGTGAAAGGCGATTCCATAGTCAGAAGATTAAAGAGAAACGTGGATAGATAATATTTGCCTCTCAGGTGCCAGGGTCAGCAATGTCTCAGATAATGTCCACAGCAATCTAAAGGTGGAGAGTAAGCAGCCAGAGGTCGTGGTACACCTTGGTACCAACAACGTAGGTAGGAAAAGGCAGGAGTTCTTTAAGAGAGAATATAGGGAGTTAGGTAGAAAACTGAAAAGCAGGATCTCCAGAGCAGTAATCTCTGGATTGCTGCCTGTACCATAGGCAAGTGAAGGTAAGAATAGGATGAATTGGCAGATGAATGTGTGGCTGAGGAATTGGTGCAGGTCTCTGGATAATTGGGATCTCTTCTGGGGAAGGTAAGGCCGGTTCAAAATGGATGGGTTACACCTGAACCTGAGGGGAAACAGTATCTTTGCAGATAGATTTGCTAGAGCTTTTGGGGAAGATTTAAACTAATTGGCAGAGGATGGGAACCAGAGTGATCAGGTTGAAGATGGAACAGTTGGTAGACAAGTTGATGCAGTGTGTAATGGGACTGTGAGGAAGGACAGACAGGTGAAAGGGCAAAATTGCAGCCAGTAGGATGAACTGAAGTGTAATATGGGGGCAAAGTTGAAAAAGTTGACGTATACAGGACTGAAGGTCTTATATTTGGATGCACACAGTACAAGGAATAAGGCACAGTAGCTGATTGTTTTGCACAGTTAGAGATAGGCAGTGCAGCATTGTAGGCATCGCTGAGCGGTGGCTGAAAGAAGATCATAGTTGGGAGCTTAACATCCAAGGATACACTTTGTAACAAAAGGAGAGGCAGGTAGATGGAGGGGATGGGGTTGCTCTGTTAATAAAAAATGAAATCAAATCATTAGAAAGAGATGACAGTTCATCATCATTGGAAGATGTAGAACACTTATGGGTAGAGTTAAGACACTGCAAGGGTAAAAAAGGGCATGATGGCAGTTATATAAAGGCCTCTGACTAGTGGCCAGGATGTGGAATACAAATTACAATGAGAAATAGAAAAGCCATGTTAAAAGGGCAACATTATGATTGTCATAGGGGATTTCAATATGCAGGATGACTGGGAAAATCAGGTTAGTGCAGGATCTCAACAGAGGGAATTTGTAGAATGCCTATGAGATCGCTTTATGGAGCTCCTCGTGGTTGAGCCCACTAGGGAAAAGGCAATTCTAGATTGGGTATTGTATAATAAGTCAGTTTTGATTATGGAGCTTAAGGTAAAAGAACCCTTGCAAGAGAGTCATCATAATATGATAGAATTCACCCTGCAGTTGGGTGGGGGGGGGGGGAGTTGGGAAGATAAAGTCAGATGTATCAATATTGCAATGGAGTAAAGGGAATTACAGAAGCATGAATGAGGAGAAGGCCAAAGTCGATTTGAAGGGGACACTAGCAGGGATGATGGCAAAACAGCAATGGCTACAATTTCCAGGGGCAATTTGGAAGGTGCAGGATAGATACATCACAAAGATGAAGAATTATTCTAAAGGGAGAGTGAGGCAGCCCTGTGTGACAAGGGAAGTCAAAGTCAGCATAAAAGAAAAAGAGAGGGACAGTAAAAACTAGTGGGAAGTTAGAGAATTGGGAAGCTTTTAAAAACCAACAGAAGGCAGGTAAAAAGCCATCAGAAGAGAAAAAATGCAATATGAAGATAAGGTAGCCAATAATATAAAAGAGGATACCAGAAGTTTTTTTCAGATATATGCAGTAAAGAGTAAAAGAGAGGCAAGAGTGGATATTGGACCACTGGAAAATTAAGCTGGAGAGGTTGTAATTGGGGTCAAAGAAATGGCGGACAAACTGAATCTGAACTTTGCACCATTCTTCACTGTGGAAGACACTAGCTGTATGATAGAAATACAAGCATATCAGGGGGCATAAGTAAGTGTAGTTGCTATTACTAAGGGAAAGGAGTTTGGGAAGTTGAAAGGTCTTAAGGTAGATAAGTCACTTGGACCAGATGGACTACACCACAGGGTTCTGAAAGAGGTGGCTGAAGTGATTCTGGATGCATTAGTCACGATCTTTCAAGAATCCCTAGATTCTGAAACGGTTCTGGAGGATTGGAAAACTGCAAAAGTCACTTCACTCTTTAAGAAGAGAAGAGGGCAGAAGGAAGGAAATTATAGGCCAGTTCAAGTGTTTGGGAAGATGTTGGAGTCTATTATTAAGGATGAGGTTTCAGGGTACTTAGAAGCACATGAAAAAGCAGATCAAAGTCAGCATGGTTTCCTTGAGAGGAAATCTTGCCTGACAAATCTGTTGGAGTTCTTTGAGAAAATAACAGGAAGGATAGACAGAGGAGAGTCAGTGAATGTTGCTTAATTGGATTTTCAGAAGACCTTTGATAAGGTGCCACACAAAGCTGCATAACAAAATAAGAGCCCATGGTATCATAGGAAAGATACCAGCATGGACAGAAAATTGGCTGACTGGTAGGAGGCACAGAGTGGGAATAAAGGGGGCCTGTTCTGGTTGGCTGCCAGAGATTAGTGGGGTTCCACAGGGGTCGGTGTTGACCACTTTTTTTTTCATGTTATATTTCAATGATTTGTACGACAAAATTGACAGCTTTGTGGCCAAGTCTACAGACGATATGAAGATAGGTGGAGAGGTAGGTAGTGCTGAGGAAGCAGAGAGTCTGCAGAAGGACTTAAGACAGATTGGGAGAATGAACAAAGAAGTATCAGATGGTATAAAATGTAGGGAAGTGTATGGTCATGCACTTTGATAGAAGTAATACAAGAGTAGTTTCTTTTTGAAATGGGTAGAAAATTCAAAACACAGAGGTGCAAAGGAGCTTGTGTGTCTTCATGCAGGATTTCCTAAAGGTTAACTTGACAGTAAGGAAGGCAAATGCAATGCATTCTTTTCAAGAAAACTAGAATAAAAGAGCAAGAATGTAATGCTGAGGCTTTATAAGGCATTAGTTAGACTGCATTATTTGCAGTTTTGGGCCCCTTATTTCAGAAAAGATATGCTGTCATTGGAGAGGGTCCAGGGACGTTTCACAAGAATGATTCTGAGAATAAAAGGTTTAACAAATGAGGAGCGCTTGATGGCTCTGGGCTTACACTCACTGGAGTTTAGAAGAATGAGCAGTATCTGATTGAAACATTTTGAATATTGAGAAGCCTCGATAGGGTGAATGTAGGGAGGGTATTTCCTAAAGTGAGTGAGTCTAGGACCAGCCTCAGAATAGAGGGATGTCCATTTAGAAAAGAGATGAAGAGGAATTTCTTGAGCCAGAGAGTGGTGAAAGCATGGAATTCATTGCTACAGATGGCTGTGGAAATCACATCATTGAGTATACATATTTAAAGCAGAGGTTGTTTGGCTCTTGATTACTCAGGGCATCAAAGGTTATGGAGAGAAGGCAGGAGAATGGGATTGAGAGAGATAATAAATTAACTATGATGGAATGGTGGAGCAAACTCGATGAGACTGAATGTTGAATGTCCTAATTCTGCTCCTATGTCTTATGGTTTTATCACAGAAAGCATCATGAATAAAAACATAGCTTAATCCTGATCAAATGTCAGCTGTGCCTCAGTTAGTAGCATTCTTGCCTGAATATGTTATTGCATTCCAGTCCCATTCTAGACATTTGAATGAAAATATGAAGGCTAATGCTCAAATGTAACGAACAGAGGCAATGTGTATTGAGGAGAGGCTGTTTATTTGGCAACTTTGTAGTCAACAGGATGAGTTGCAACATAAAAGGCAGACAAAATCAACACTGGTGAATACAGGACTGAAGGTGATTTCTTTGAATGTGTGCAGTATACGGAATAAGGAGATGAACTTGTAGCACTGTTGCAGATTGGCAGGTATGATGTTGAATCATAGCTGATAGAACATTATAACTGGGAGCCTAATGTCCAAGGATACACATTGTCTTGAAAGGACAGGCAGGATTGCCAGGTTTGCAGACAATATGAAGATAGGTGAAGGGGCATGTAGTTTTGAGGAATTAGAGAGGCTACAGATGACTTAGACAAATTAAGAGAGTGGGGAAAGAATTGGCAGATGGAATAGAGTGTCCGGAAGTGTATGGTCATGCACTTTGGTAGAAGAAATGAAAGGGTCGACTGTTTTCTAAATGGAGAGAAAATTTGAAAAACTGAGGCACAAAGGGCCTTGGGAATTCTTGTGCAGGATTTCCTAAAGGTTAACTTGCTGTTTGAGTCTGTGGTAAAGAAGGTAAGTGCATGTAAGCATTCATTTCAAGAGGATTAGAATATAAAAGCAAGGATGTAATGTTGAGACTTAATAAAGCACTGGTGAGGCCTCACTTGTGGAGTATTGTGAGCAGTTCTGAGCTCCTTAGAAAGGATGTGCTGAAACTGGAGAGGGTTCAAAGGAGGTTCACGAAAATGTTTCGAGGATTGAATGGCTTGTCATATGAAGAGTGCTTGATGGCTCTGGGTCTGTATTCACTAGAATTCAGAAGAATGAGAGAGACCTTATTGAAACCTATCGAATGGTGAAAGGCCTTGACAGACTGAATATGGAGAGGATGTTTCCTATGGTGGAAGAATCAGACCAGAGGACACAGCCTCAGAAAAGAGGGGCATCCTTTTAGAACAAAGATGAGAAGGAATTTCTTTAGCCAGAGAGTGATGAATCTGTGGAATTCTTTGCCACAGGCAGCTGTGGAGGCCAAGTCTTTATGTGTATTTAAGGCAGAGGTTGATAGATTCTTGATTGGTCAGGCATGAAGGGATACAGGGAGAAGGTTTAAAATAGGGGCTGAGAGGAAAATTGGATCAGTCATGATGAAATGGTGGAGCAGACTCGATGAGCCAAATGGCCTAATGGTCAAATGGTAATACTGAGGAGATGTTATGCTATTGTAGGTATAATATTTCAGATGAGATATTAAAAAGGGCTCTTTTAAGTGAATGGAATAGGTCCTTGGCTCAGTTCTAAACACAAACACCTATGTCAGAATGCTGTTCATCGACTATAGCTCAGCATTTAATACCATCATTCCCACAATCCTGATTGAGAAGTTGCAGAACCTGGGCCTTCTGTACCTCCCACTGCAATTGGATCCTCAACTTCCTAACCCGAAGACCGCAGTCTATGCGGATTGGTGATAACATATCCTCATCGTTGATGATCAATGTTGGTGCACCTCAGGGGTGTGTGCTTAGCCCATTGCTTTACTCTCTATATACACATGACTGTATAAATTTGCTGACGATACAACCATTGTTGGTAGAATCTCAGGTGGTGATGAGAGGGCATACAGGAGTGAGATATGTCAACTAGTGGAGTGGTGCTGCAGCAATAACTTGGCACTCAATGTCAGCAAGATGAAAGAGCTGATTGTGGACTTCAGGAAGGGTAAGACAAAGGTACAGATACCAATCCTCATAGAGGGATCAGAAGTGGTGAGAGTGAGCAGTTTTAAGTTCCTGGTCCCAACATATCAATGTCATTATAAAGAAGGCAAGACAGTGGATATACTTTATTAGGAGTTTGAAGAGATTTGGCTCGTCAACAAATACACTCAAAAACTTCTATGGATGTACTGTGAAGAGTATTCTGACAGGTTGCATCACTGTCTCATATCGGGGGGGGGGGGGGGTGGCTACTGCACAGGACCAAAAGAAGCAGCAGAGGGTTGTAAATCTAGTCAGCTCCATCTTGGGTACTTGCCTACAAAGTACCCAGGACATCTTCAGGGAGCAGTGTCTGAGAAAAGCAGTGTCCATTATTAAGCATTCACAGCACCTAGGGCATGCCCTTTTCTCACTGTTACCATCAGGTAGGAGGTACAGAAGCCTGAAGGCACACACTCAGCGATTCAGGAACAGCTTCTTCCCCTCTGCCATCTGATTCCTAAATGGACATTGAACCCTTGGATGCTACCTCACTTTTTAAATATACAGATTTTCTGTTTTTTGCATGTTTCAATTTATTCAATACATGTATACTGTAATTGATTTACTTATTTAATATTTTTAATTTAATTTATGTTTTCTCTTCTATATTATGTATTGCATTGAACTGCTGCTGGTAAGTTAACAAATTTCATGTCACATGCCGTTGATAATAAACCTGATTCTGATAAAGAAGAGTAGAGAAGATATCCCTTTTTTTTGCCAGAATGCATCCCTCTTTCAGTTATCTGATCACTATAACATTTCTGTTTTTGGGAGCTGGTAGTGGTCAAATTAGCTACAGCGTTCCCTGCATGAAAACAGTATTGCACTTCAAAATAATCCCATAAATGACAAAGTAGAGGTTTTGCTACATTCTGTCATTCATTACAAGGATTTCCCAGTGTGCTTTCCATACAATTATCTATGTTGAATGTTTTTTTTTTCTGTTGCAGTGCAAGGAAAAGAAGGACAGTCTTCATGTAGAAGCCAAACTCAAATGCAAGCCTACAGTTACAACTTCGAGTAATGGAGTCATAGACCAAAACAGCACTGAAGTGGGCCTTTCAGGCCAACTGGTCCATGCTGACCAGAATTCCCATCTAAGCTAACTTGTATACCTCTATTTGACCCATATACCCCAAAACATTTCCTATCCAAGTATCATTGAAGTATTGTTAATGTACCTGTCTCTACCACTTTCTCTTGCAGCTCATTCCATACACTGGCCATATTCTAGGTGAACATTTTGTTTTTGGTTCCCAATAAGTCTCTTCCCTCTCAACATAAACCTAATTCTTGATTCCCTGGCCTTGGAGAAAAGACTGTCTGCACTGACCTTATATATGCTCCTCATGATTTAATACATCTCTGTAAGCTGGTGCACATGTGATGCTATTAAAGCTCAGGGTGTCAGAGTTCAGAAGTTCAAATCTGACATCCTCTGTGAGGAGTCTGTACATCCTTCCCAGAGAACGCATCGGTTTTCTCCAGGTCCTCTGATTTCCTCCCATAGTCCAAAAATGTACAGGTTGACAGGTTAATTGGTCATTGTAAATGGTCCCATGATTAGACTAGGATATTATGCAGTATTTTATCTCATTCTAGGATTGGCAGAAAGATATTTTGACCTGTTTATTCCTCAGTGGAAAAATTGTATTTACATCACATTTTCACAACCTCAAGCCATCCCAAATTGCTTTACAACCAAAACAAATACAGTAGTAATGCTACAAGATAAGGCAGCCAATCGTCAGATGGTAAATTGGCACTCATCCATGTTGAACATCATCTGAAAGGTGCACTGAGAAAAACAAGCACACTGGAAGTGGACTTCAATATCAGTTGCCAAGAGCACAGAAACTACCCATAAATATAAAACTGAGAATGCCAATGATAATATGCAATTGAAAAATAAATTGGATTATAAAAATAGTACATAAAATAATTATGCTTTTGTTAACTAGTATGGCATAAGTTAGAAGACTATTAAGGATCATTTAAGACTAATAATTATCAAATTGTGGTCAAGACATTTTAAAATATAACTATTTTAAAAATATACATACTAATCTAATTGAGTTCACCTGTTGAATGGAGCTTTCAACTGCCAGTTCTTTGCCTCCCTCACATCCAGGAAGGAACAGAATATCGCCAGTCTCCAGACCGCGGTCCCTGCTGCCTCAGCTCAAGACATCGACTTGATCAGATGATTCCAGTCCCCAGATCCTGTCATCTATAACTCCAGTTCCAACAGCCATGGATGCCTTGAGATCACAGATACCTCCAGCTCCAACAACTCTGAACAGCTCCAGACTGGATCCCACTGTTGCCAACTCCAGCTCCAATGACCCTTGTTGCTTTCAGACCACAAATTATGTTTCTTCCAGCTCTGGCTCTAGCCCTGACCAACCACCCCCAGACTTTTCCAACTGCCACTGAGCCCCTGAGCTCCCCTGCCCCCACCATTACTTCCCAACCCCAAGTCTGTCAGGCTCCCCTGTCACCTCTTGGGTCCTTGGAAACACCATCTTCCTCTCACTCCACTTTTTCTGAACAAAACAACCCTTCCCTTTCCTCTGATGCCACCAACTCTCTTCCTCCCTCTGATCCCAGCTCTAATCTTTGCCATGTCTTCACCATTTCCTCTGACCTTCCCCTCTTTGAGGTGGAATGTTTTGTCTTCAGCAAGTGCCTTAGGTTTGTCCCCCTTTGCCCACATCCCAGGAGTTCCATGCCCACCACGAAGCTGAGCTGTTATGTTGCTTCTGTCTCCGAGCCCACTTCTGTGGCAAGAATTCTCCACCCCCAACCAACGACCCTTTCTTCCATCTCCAACCCTCTTTCTCTCTTGCACTCCCCACTATGGTTCTCGGCCTGTTCTGAATCTTTTCATCTCTAAATTTCAATGAGACATCAACCAGCTCAACTTCAGCACTTCTATCTCCTCTTCCAACTGAGTACACTGCCCTCCACTCTCTCCACACTAATCTGAACCATCAAGTCTGCAGACAAAGAGGGTGCTGTTGTGGTGCGTTGGACTAACCTCTACCTTGCCAAAGCCAGGTGGCAACTCTCAAACACCTCCTCTTACTTATCCTTTCAAAACAACCCTGCTCAGGTCTTTCAGAAAACTGTCTCCAACACATTCACCAACCTCATCCACTCTGGAGATCTCTCATCCACAGCCACCAACCTCATAGTTACTTTACCCCACACTGCTGGATTCTACCTTCACAAGATCCACAAACCTACCTGCCTGGGTAGGGCCATTGTTTCTCCCTGAATAGTGTTTGCCTCACTGAAATTGTGTCCTCATACATTGGGTCCATTTTATCCCCCTTGGTTCAGTTCCTCCCCACCTAGTAAATGCATGACATGATCTTGATCTCCTAAACAACCCAGATGGTGCTGGAGAACCATCAAGATGTTCTGCACACTATATACAATACTCCTAAATATACCTCTTTTGAATGACTATCATTGCATCTGCAGCATGTAATTTCCCTTTAAGCAACGTACTTTCAAATCAAGTAAATGATCTACAGATTTCACGATCTTCTGAAGGACTCAGCAGACCAAGCTGGTAAGGAACCTTTAAGCACATGAAGGTTCATCACCATGGCTGGAAGTGAGGCAGAAGAGATCCAAGACAGGCTGAAACACAGAGGGATGTGGCTCCTTCTACCCAACATCTTGTTAGTAAAGGTGCAGTCGCTGGAGAACAAAATTGAAGACCTGAGGGCAAGATTGCTGTTTCAGAAGGAAATGAGAGATTGTCGAGTTTGAATGAGATGTGGCTTTCTTCCAGCATGCCAGATACAGTGATCAGACCCAAAGGCTTCTCGATTCACAGAATGGACCAAACTGCTGATTCAGAAAAGGCAAAAGGAAGTGTGTGTTTCATGATAAACCTTCAGTGGTGATCCGATGTGGCTACTTTGTTGAACTCATATTTCCCTGACCTTGAACATCTAATGGTCAAATGCCATCCATTCTATTTACTTAGGGAGTTCTCCGGCATAATCCTGACCGCAGCTTACATACCATCAGCGGCTTACTGTAATCAAGTGCTTGAAATACTGCATGATGCCATCTCCAAAGATGAAACAGTCCATCCTGACACATTTCAAATCATAGTTGGAGACTTCAGCCAGGCTTGTTTGAAAAAACCCTACCCAATTACCATCAGAATATAACCTGTATCATCAGAGGTTCTCCCAATACACGAGACCACAGTTATATTAAGATAAGGAATGCCTACTGTTCCATGACCAGACTGTATTTCAGTAAATCTGATCACTTGCCTGTCCTTCTCCTACCTGCACACAGGCAGACGCTAAGGAGCAAAGGTCCAGAGATTAGGACAACAAAGAGGTGGTTGTGGAAAGCAAAGGAGCAGCTATGGGATTGCTTTGAGTCGGTCGACTGGACCATGTTCAAGGACTCTTCTGAGTATCTGAATGAAAACACTATGGTTGTCACAGAGTTCATTAAAACAGTTGTAGATGAATATGTCCCCACAAAATCATTCAGTCTTCTCCAACCTGAAGCCCTGGATGAGCCATGAAATCCACAGTCTGCTGGGGGAAGATCAGAGGCATTCAAGTCTGACACCAAAATAGTTATAAGAGTTCCAGGTACAATCTCTGGAGAGCCATCTCACAGGTAAGGTGGCAATTTCATCCTAAACCTGAATCAACAAAGAATGCTCAACAATTGTGGCGGGGCTTAAATATGTTCACTTCTTATAAAATTAAATCAAGTGACATAGGTGACAGCAGGACTTCACTTCCAGTTGAGCTCAATGCCTTCTATGCTCACTTTGACTGTCAAAACACAGAGGAACCATCATTAACTCCCAGAGCCACTGATGATCCTGTTATTTCAGTCTCTAAGACTGCCTTGCAGAAGTGTGAATCCATGAAAAGCATCTGACCTAGATGGGGGATCTGGCCATGCACTAAAAACCTGTGCTGATCAACTGGCTGGAGTGGTCACTTCGACCTTTAACCTCTCGCTTCAGCAGATTGAGGTACCCATCTGCTTCAAGCAGGCTTCAATTATACTGGTGCCCAAGAAGAGGGCAGTGAGCTTTCTCAATGACTATCATCCAGTAGCATATCCACTGTGATGAAGTGTTTTGAGAAGTTGGTGATGGAAAATGTCAACTCCAGCCTGAGAAACAACTTGGATATGCTCCAATTTGCTTACCAGAGCAACAGGTCCATAGCAGATGCCATATCATTGGCTCTTCACTCTACCCGAGAACATTTGGACAGCAAAAGTGCATACATCAGAATGTTCTTTATTGACTACAGCACAGCATTCAATATCGTCATCCCCTCAAAACTAATCAATCAACTCCAAGACCATGGCCTCAATACCTCCTCATGCAATTGGACCCTGGATTTCCTCATTTAGAGACCTTGGTCAGTTCAGATAAGCAAGAACATCTCCTCCCCAATCTCCATCAGCACAGGTGCACCATAAATTCTGTGGTTAGCCCCCTGCTCTACTTGTTTTATATCTATGACTCATTCAGCCCATTGAGTCCTCTCCACCATTCCATCATGCCTGATCCTGGATCCCACTCAACCCCATACACCTGCCTTCTCACCATATCCTTTGATGCCCTGACTGATCCGGAAGTGATCAACTTCCACCTTAAATATACTTGCCCTCACCACATTCTCTGACAGGCTATTCCAAAGATTTGTTACTCTCTGGCTAAAAAACTTCCTCCTTACCTCTGTTCCCAAGGGCTGCCTGTTAATTTTGAGGCTGTGCCCTCTAGTTCCGGATACTCCCACTAGAGAAAACATCCTCTCCACATCCACCCTATGTAGTCCTTTCAACATTTGGTAGGTTTCAATGAGATTCCTCCACATTCTTCTAAATTCCAGTGTGTACACTCCTGTTAACTCCTTCATTCCTGGAATCATCCTTCTGAACCTCCTCTGGCCTCTCTCCAAAAACAACACATCCTTTTTGAGATATGGGGCCCAAAACTGTTGACAACACTCCAAGTGCAGCCTGACTAGTGTCTTATAGAGCCTCAGCATTATCTGCTTACTTTTATATTCTATTCCCCTTGAAATAAATGTCAACATTGCATTTGCCTTCTTTACCACAGACTCAACCTGTAAATTAACCTTCTGGGTGTCTTGCACAAGGACTCCTAAGTCCCTCTGCACCTCTAATGTTTGAACCTTCTCTCCATTTAGATAATAGTCTGCACCATTGTTCCTTTTACCAAAATGCATTATCATACATTTCTCAACACTGCATTCCATCTGCCACTTTTTTTGCCATAGTTCCAATTAGTCAAAGTTCTGCTGCAACCACTTTGCTTCCTCAACACTATCTACCCCTCCACCTATCTTCGTATCATCTGCAAACTTTGCCACAAGACTACCAATTCCATTATCCAATTCATTGACAAACAACATGAAAAGTAATGGTCCCAATACTGACCTCTGAGGAACATCACTAGTCACTGGCAGCCAACCAGAAAAGAACCCTTTTATTCCCAGTCACTGCCTCCTACCTGTCAGCCATTCTTCTATCCATGCCAGTGTCTTTCCTGTAACACCATAGGATTTTACCTTGTTAAGCAGCCTCATGTGTGGCATCTTATCAAATGCTTTCTAAAAATCCAAGTAAATGACATCCATTGCCTCTCCTTTGTCCACCATCGTCAAAGATTTGTCAGGCAAGATTTCCCTTTACAGAAACCATGCTGACTTTGACTTATTTTATCATTAGTCTTCAAGCATCTCGAAACCTTATCCTTAAGAATAGACTCCAACACTTTCCCAACCACTGAGTCAATTGACCAGGCTAACTGGTCAATCACTTCCTTTCTTTTGCCTTCCTCCCTTCTTAAAGAATAGTGTGACATTTGTAATCTTGCAGACCTCTGGGACCATGCCAGAAACAAGTGATTCTTGAAAGATCATTACCAATGCATCAATTATCTCTTGAGCAACCTCTCGCAGGACTCTGGGATGTCGTCCATCTGGGACAGGTGGACTATCCACCTTAAGACCATTGAGGTTGCCTTGCACTTTTTCCTTTGTAATAGCAATGGCACTCACTCCAGCTCCCTGACACTCACAGACCTCTAGCACACTGCTAGTGTCTTCCATAGTGAAGACAGATGCAAAGTACCCATTAAGTTCATCTGCCGTTTCTTTGTCCCCCATTACTACCTCACCAGCATCATTTTTCAGTGGTCCAATATCAACTCTCACCTCCGACTCATTATATAACTGAAAAAATATTTGATATCTTGCTTTATATTACTGGTTGGTCTGCCCCAATAGTTCATCTTTTTCTTTTTTATAGCTTTTTAGTTGCCTCTTGTAGACATCCCACCTCTCCCGGAAGTTCTGGGAGTCTCCCGCGTATTGATAGCAGCTCCCTGATGCCCACAAACTATATACAATATCCCGGAAATTAACTTTTTTGAGAGCGAGCGAGAGACAGAGACAGAGAGAGACAAAGGGAGCAAGTGACAGATGTAGTGACAGAGTGACAGAGAGAGCATCCTGATTGGTCTCTCTTTGTGCTAAGTAGACCTATCAGTTTTCTCTGTGGGCGGGCTTTCCAGTCGATCTCTCTCTCCCTCTCTCTCTCTTTCATTGTCCATCAGTTCAGTTCAGTTTAGTGTCCTGCAGCACCATGGCAGAATGTTCCAAAGAAAAAAAATATAAAACGTACTTCACCCCAGACTACATTAAAGTGTACCCCTGCCTAATAGGGGTCAAAAATAGTGACAGTGTCACTCGATGCTCTGTTTGCAACAGTGATTTTTCTATTGCGCATGGTGGGTTAAATGGCTGTAAAAGACACGTTGAGGCAAGTCTAACAGGTGTCATTCGTTCATTAGCATAGCTAACGTTATTTAAACTAGCTGGCTAGCTGCTAAGGTGCTACTCTATTGATCTCTATTTGGCAGAGAGATTTCCAAATGTGATCAAGACAGATGCAAGAGAACAGCTCCACTTGGAAGTCCTGGATTATGTCTCAACTAACCTTGAAGGACTGGTACCAAACTACAAACGTTTGCCAGTTGATGAGTTCTGGGGGAAGCTGTCCAAAGTAAAATCTGTGAGCACAGGGCAGTTGAGATTCAAAGAGCTCTTCCAGTTGATGAAGCTGCTTTTGGTGCTGCCAAATTCTAATTGTGATGAAGAAAGGGCATTCAGCATGGCGCGTCACATTAAGACAGAATTCAGAAGTCAGCTGTCTCACAAAACAATTGTGAATCTGATGTCTTGCAAAATTACAAACTCATTGACACAGACTGCTATGAGGTTGAGACTTCTGGCAAAATGCTCAAATCTGCCAAGCAAGCCACATCACAGTACAAGGAAAGTTTGCAAAAGAAATAGAAAAGCTACTTGCATTAGCATTTAGCTATTAGCATTGAGACTGCAAACAAAATACTCAACAAGGAATATATATATACATGTGTGTGTGTGTGTAAATAGTTTCAATATGTGATCAAATAAATTGTTGTGTTCTTTCATCATCAAATGTCCTGTATACATACACCTTTGGAGGGGTGGTGGTGCTACCTCCCTGAAATGAGTTTTTGCAGGGTGGGATGTCTGCTCTTGTTGGATTTTTAAAAGCTTCCCAATCATCCAACTTCCCATTCACTTTTTCTACCTCATATACCCTTCCCTTGGCTTTCAAGCAGTCCTGAACTTCCTTTGTCAGCCACAGTTGCCTACCTCTGTCATTTGAGAACTTCTTCCTCTGTGGGACATATCTATCCTGCACCTTGTGAACTATTCCAGAAACTTCAGCAATCTCTGCTCTTCCATCATCCCTGCCTGCATCCTTCCCCAATCTCCTCTCTCGTGCCTTTGCTGAAGAGTAAATGTTTGGCTGAAGAGTAGGAGCAGAGGGCAGGGATTCAGGTTTCTGCAAAATTGGGACTTCTTCAGGGGCAGGTGGAACCTGTACAAAAGGGAAGGGTTGCACTTGAATCCGAGGGGGACCAATATTCTTGTAGGCAGGTTTAATAGAGCTTTTGGGAGTGGTTTAACCTGATATGGCAGGGAAGGGGAACCATTATGAAAGAGTTGATGATGAGCCAACAGGTTTACAAATAGATGATGGGTGTAACATGAATATAAGAAAGAACAAGCCAATGATTGGATACAAATGCAGACAGAGCAAAGAGTTAAATTGTACCACAGAGACAAAATTCAAAATGGCAAAGAATGCAGGACTGAAGGTACTGTATTTAAGTGCACATAGCATTCGGAATAAGGTGGATGAACCCATGGCGCAATTAGAGATTGGTCAGTGTGAGGTTGTGGGCATTAGAGTCATGGCTGAAAGAAGACCATAGTTGGGAGCTGAAGATCAAAGGATATACTTTGTACTGAAAGGACAGGCAGGAAGGCATAGTCGGTGGTGTGGCTCTGTTGGTAAGAGATGGAGTTACATACTTTATAAAGAGGTGACATAGGGTTAGACAATATTGAATCTGCAAGGGTAAAAAAAAATTATGGGAATCATATATAGGCCTCCAAATAGTAGGGTTGAGATGGCAAAGGGAGCTGGAAAAGGCATGTAATAAGGGTAATGACACAATTATAACAGGGGACTTCAATATGCACGGGGATTGGAAAAATTAGATTGGTGTTGGATCACAAGAGAGAGAATTTGTTTAATACCGCCAAGATGGCTTTTCAGAGCAGCTTGTGCTTAAGCCTACTCAGAGCAAAGCTATCTCAGATTGGGTGTTGTGTAATACCCCAGATCTTTGGGAGATTAATGTAAAGAAACCCTTAGGATTTACCCAACACCTTATTCTATTCCTATCTTAACTGTTGTCTGGCAGAGGCAGCAATCCCAATATTACTACCTTTGAGGTCCTGTTTCTCAGCTTCCTTCCTAACTTCCTGTATTCTTTTTTCAGGACTTACTCTCTTTTCCTTCCTGTGATATTGGTACCAATATGTACTAAGACCTCTGGCTATTCACCCTCCCTTTTCAGGATATTGTGGACATATGCAGAAAAATCTCAGACCCTGGCACCTGGGAGGCAAGCTATCAGCCATGTTTCCTTTTTGTGTCCACAGAATCACCTGTCTCCTGACTATAGAGTCCCCTATTTCTGCTGCCATTCTCATCAGTTCCCTACCCTTCTGATCCACAGGGCCAGACTCAGTGCTAGGGGCACAGCCGCTGTTGCTTCTCCCAGGTAGGTCATCTCCCTCAACAGTACTCAAAATAGAGTACTTATTGTTGAGGGGGATGGCCACAGGGGGTGCTCTCCACCATCTGACATTCTCCCTTTCCTCTCCTGACAGTCACCCATTTACCTGTCTCCTGTAGCCTTGGTGTGACTACCTCCCTGTAGCTCCTGTCTTTCCTCTGCTTCACTCTCCCTAACAAGCTGAAGGTCATTGAGCTGCATCTCCAGTTCCCTAACACTGTCTCTAAGGAGCTGCAGCTCGATGCCCCGGCACAGATGTGGCCAGCGGGGAGGCTGGGAGTCTACTGGAAATCCCACATCTGACACCCAGACCAAAACACTGGCCCTGCAGACACACTCTCCAGAGTTGAATAAGAAATAAGGAATGAACTTACCTAGCCGCCTGCTGTTCTCACTGAAATCCCGTTGAGCCACAGCCTTACTACTCTGACTCTGATAACAAACACTCCAATGTTGGCCTCTCCGCTTGGCGGTGCCTCTCCCTTACTGGGTGCTACACCTGACCACTCATCTCCTCACTCAGCTCAGTAAAGGGCCCCAAACAGTCCTTTCAGGTGAGGCACCACTCACATTCAAATCTGTGAAAAGGTGAAAAGTTTAAGGGGAACATGAGGGGAAACTTCTTCCCTCAGAGGGTCGTGAGAGTGTGAAATGAGCTGCCATGCAAGTGGTGGATGTGAGCTCAATTTCAATGTGTAAGAAAAGTTTGGATAAGTGTGTGGAGGGCTATGGTGCTGGTGCAGGTTAATGGAAGTAGACAATTTAAATAGCTTGGCACAGACTAGATGGACCGAGGAGCCTCTTTCTGAGCTGTACTTTTCTATGACTCTATGTTGGGGTCAGAAGCTGTTTCCAGTGCTCCCGGTGTGGCCTCCTCTAGATTAGTGAGACCTGACGTGGAATGGAGAACCATTTTGTCAAGTGCCTGAGCTCCGTCCAAAAACATTGGAATTCCATGGTGGCCAACCCTTTCAATTCCTATCCCCATTCTCATTTCAACATGTTGGTCTGTAGACTCCTCTTCTGCCATAATGAGGACCCTCTCAGGCTGGAGAAGCAACGCCTCATATTCCATCTGGGTAGTGTCCAACTTGATGATATGAACATTGATTTCTCCAACTTCTGGTATTTTCCCCTCCCCCTTCCCTCTTCTTAATTTCTCCACCATGGCTTCTTACCTCTTCTCCTCATCTGCCTATCTATCACCTTCCCCTGCTGCTCCTCCTCCTTCCTGTTCTCCCAAGTCCACTCTTCTCTCCTACCAGATTCCTTCTTCTCCAGCCTTCTTCATCTCTCAGCTTCTCACTTCTTCCCCTCCCCCACCCACCTGGCTTCACCTTTCACCTTCTAGCTATCCTCCTCCCACACTCCCCTCATTTTTTTTATTCTGTCCTCTTCCTTTCCACTCCTGATGAAGGACCTTGACCTGAAACGTCAACTGTTTATTCATTTCCATAGATGCTGCCTGACCTGCTGAGTTCTGCTAGGACTGTGTGTGTGTGTTGTTCTGGTAATTATCCAAAGATAATCAAAGCATCAGAAAGTACTCTATGGGCTTATTGTCTGTGTTTTTAATAGCAATATAGAAACAGATTTAGGTTCTCAAACAGGTCCACCAATGAGAACAAGGCAGACCTGTACCTTCATCCACATTCTTTAGCTACTATCGATCAATACCAGATTTAAAAATTATTAACGGAGCCTAACAGAGATATCGATACATCTCATCTTCTGTATGAAGAACTATTTACATCTTATAGGGAAATAGTTTGGATGAAATTTGTTTATTGTTGTACAGTCCAAAGAACTACAAATTACAAGTTTTCAGTAAAATGCCAAGTAACATACAATCCATAGATCAGATGCAAAACAAAAACCTAAAATGAAAGTTATCAGAGAAATTGTAATGCCAATGATAACTTAAATTTGCTTCAACTCAGAGCTATCTTGTCCTTTCCACAAAGCTGGATATGGTTAAAAAGATTGTCAAGATTTTACCATAAAACATAAGATATAGGAGCAGAATTAGGCTAAAAAAATTCCTCATCTCCATTCTAAAAGGACGTGCCTCCATTCTGAGGCTGTGTCCTCTGATCTTAGACTCCCCCAACATAAAAAGCATCCTCTCCACATCCACTCTATCGAGGCCTTTCAACATTCAATAAGTTTCAATGAGGTCATACCTCATCGTTCTGATCTCCAGTGAGTAGAGGCCCAGAGCCATCAAACGCCCTTCATATGACATGCTTTCCAATCTCAGAATCATTTTTGTAAATTTCTTTTGAATGCTCTCCAGTTTCAGCACATCTAAGATAAGGTGCCCAAAGCTGCTCTCAATACCCCAAAGTGAGTGCTTTATAATGCCTCAAAATTACATCCTTGCCTTTATATTCTAGTCCTCTTGAAATGAATGCCAACATTACATTTACCTTCCTCAACACCAACTCAACCTGCAAATTAACTTTTAGGAAATCTTACACGAGGACTCCCAAGTTCCTTTGCTCTTCAGATTTTTGAATTTTCTATTTAGAAAACAGTCAACCCTTTTATTTCTTCTACCAAAGCGCACAAGCATACACTTCCTGACACTGTATTCCATCTTCTACTTCTTCTCCTAATCTGTCTAATTCCTTCTGTAACCTGTCTGCTTCTACAACACTACCTGCCCCTGCAACTATCTTTGTATCACCCACAATCCTGGCCACAAAGCCATCAATTCTGTCATCCAAGTCATTAACATATAATGTAAAAATAAGTGGTCCTAACACAGTCACCAGCAGCCAACCAGAAAAGGCTCTCTCTGTTGCCAATCTTTGCCTCCTGCCAATCAGCTACTGCTTTACCCATGCTAGTATTTTTCTGTAATACCAAGGGCTCTTAAGTTGTTCAGCAGCCTTGTGTGTGGCACCTTGTCAAAGGCCTTATGAAAATCACATACACAAAATCAACCAATTCTCCTTTGTCTATCCTACTTGCTATTTCTTCAAAGAATTTCGAACAGATTTGTCAGGCAAGATTTTCCCTTGAGGAATCCATGCTGACTATGGCCTATTTTATCGTGTGCCTTCAAGTACCCTGAAACCACATCCTTAACAATTGACTCCAACATCTTCCCGATCACTGAGATCAGACTAACTGGCCTATAATTTCCATTCTTTTGCCTCCCTCTCTTCTTGAAGAGTGGAGTAACATTTGCAATTTTCTATTCCCCTGGAACCATGCTCGAATTAATTGATTCTTGAAAGATTATTACTAATGCCTCCACAATCTTTTCAGCCACCTCTTTCAGATTCCTGGGGTGTAGACCATCAGGTCTAGGTGACTTACCTATCTAGATCAGTTTCCAGCGGTCCAATATCTACTCTCACCACCTCTCTTTTATAGATTATGTTCTGAAGAAACTTTTGATATCCGCTTTAATGTTATTAGCTAGCTTACCTTCGTATTCCATCTTTTCCTTCTAAATTACTTTTTTAGTTGCCTTGTTGGTTTTTAAAAGCTTGCAAATCCTCTAACTTCCCACTAATCTATGCTCTATTATAAGATTTCTCTTTGGCTTTTATGTTGGCTTTGACTTCTCTTGTTAGCCACAATTGTGTCATCCTGCCTTTAGAATACTTATTCCTTTTTGGGATGTACATATCCTGTGCCTTCTGAATTGCTTCCAGAAACTTCAGCCATTGCTGCTCTGCCGTCATCCCTGACAGTGTTCTTTTCCAGTCAATTTAGGCCAACTCTTCTCTCATGCCTCTGTAATTCCCTTTACTCTACTGTGATACTGATACATCAAACTTTAGTTTTTCCTTCTCAAATTGCAGGGTGAATTCTATTATATTATGATCACTTGCTCTGAAGGGTCCCTTTCCCTTATACTCGCTACTCAGTTCTGGTTCATTGCACAACACCTAGTCCAGAAGAGCCGATCTCCTAGTGGGCTCAACCATGAGCTGCTTTAAAAAGCTGTCTCATAAGCATTCTGGAAATTCCCCTCTTGGGATCCAGCACCAACCAGATTTTCCCCAATCTACTTGCATATTGAAATCCTCCATGACTATTGTAACATTGCTCTTTTGGCATGTATTTTCTATCTCCTGCTGCAATTTATAGCCCATGTTCTTACTACTGTTTGGGCATCAGTATATAACAGTATACGAGTGGTGATAGATAAGCTCCTGGCCTAAGGTAGAAGGAGTCAATTTTAGAAAACCTAGCACATTTATTTTTCAACATAGATCCTTCCTACATTTACAAACTTAGTCCAGCAGTCGTGGAGCATACAGATTTTGGACCTCCAGAAAGTGTCCACAGTGGGGTGATAGATAAGTTTGTGGCCTAAGGTAGAAGGAGATGAGCTATACAGCTCTCGTTACATGCACATGCAGATCAACTCTTTGAGTGATTATGCAGAAAGTTTGAAGTTAATAACTCATCGGGTGATTGATAAGTTCATGGCCTAAGATAGAAGGAGATGAGTTATTAACTTCAAGCTTTCTACATAATCACTCAAAGAGTTGAACTGCACATGCATGTAACGAGAGCTGTATAACTCATCTCCTTCTACCTTAGGCCAAGAATTTATCAATCACCCATCTGTGGACACTTTCTGGAGGTCTAAGATCCATTTGCTCCACGACCGCTGGATTAAGCTTGTAAATGTAGGAGGGGACTATGTTGAAAAATAAACATGCTAGGTTTTCTAGAATTGATTCCTTCTACCTTAGGCCACGAACTTATCAATCACCATTTGTATATCAGGGTCTTTTTCGTATTGCAATTCCTTAGCTCTACCCACAATGACTCAATACCTTCTGACCTTATGTCACCTCTTTCTAATGATTTGATTTAATTTTTTTACCAATAGAGCCACATCAAACTCTGACCCACTCAAAACAATGGCCGTGCCACTTGCACTTACTTTTTAAAGATTTGCCCATTCTAAAGTATCCCACTCAGTGATTAGTCACAGTCCAACTCCGAGAAATTGTCGTGAAGTTCTGCCATTTGATCTTGAGTGCAGACCTGATTGAAGAGGGCTAGTACATTTTCAACATGTACTATCAAAGCTAAAAATCTACAAAAAAGAAAATGCTATTGATCCTTATTTTTGTATATATCTGAATGGCCAGTCAAAGTTGAGAGAGGTGTAAACATAACGACAATTAAATTTCAAAGTACTGGATGTATAAAGGAATTGCTAGTGCACACAATACCTAGGGGTTAAGAATGCCAGGACTTTATCCCAACTTCTACATATTTGGAAGTAAGAAAGTGTGTTAATTGGATTAACATTTATTTTATTGTTCTGGTTTTCCTTTGATGAATTATTATACCTGGCTATTTTAAACAGATTTTTTTGTGTCACATTTGAGCAGTCTTATCTGGAACAGCACAATCTTTATATTTAATTAAAATACATAAAAAGGCGGAATTACTTTCTCCACATTTAAAACTGATTCTTTTTACCTCCTATTTTATATAACACTATGTCATATAAAAATCTGTATGTAATATGCATTAAAAGTTTATTAAATACATTACCGATCTTGAATTGTGATGACAATGGAATTGTTTGGAGTTATTACTCTGAAGTTGACAGAAGATTCAGGAATGTTGAAAACTCGAAGTTGTTGCCTACTTCTGACAATATGTGCAACGGGATTCAAGGAACAACGGGGCAACTATATATAGTCACGAAGATGAAAAAGTTGTTTTCATCCTCTTGTCTTTCCCAAGCAACTGTTTTCTATTCACAAACAAACATAGCTTTCAAACTTGATCAGCATGTCTTCGCAATTAGAAATTTCCTCCTTCAGACTGTTCTGGCTGACCTTAAAGGACTGGTATATTTTTTATTAATATTAATTATCCTATTTGCACAGGCATTGCCTTCCCTTCTATGTGCTTTTTAATGTTAATCTATGCAAGGATAGATTTCTGCACATATATCTGTAGCAAAGACAATAAGACATTTATACTGTAACATAGACACCAAGTAAATGAAAGATGATCAAAGTTGTAGGTGAGTCTTAAGGAAGGTCAGAAGGGTGAGATAAAAGGTGAAAATGCACAATCCTTGGGAATAAAATCACAGTGGACAAAAAGATCTCATGACAATTCCCCACTTATATTGTGACTTTCATAATATCAGGCCTCTACTCGAGGAGGCCAAATTATCTCATCCCATATTTCAGAATGTCACCAGCACTCCTACTCCCAGGGCCTGATACCTGCCTTTCAGCTTCTTCTAGGTCTGTTTGTTCTCTCTTGGCCATTTCTGCAATCTGTAGCCTTCCTCTTTGCTGCTGGTGGTGCTTGAATTCCTTCCACCAATCCCAGACCAATCTGTCCTTATAATAAATATTGCAAACAATCACATCCCTAGAAAATAGAACAATGATCTGCTGTGTAATAAGGGATGCATTGACAAAAATGCTAGTTCATGACTGTTAAAACACTCCTCAAATGTGACTTGAATGATCCAGTTACAGTCAGCAGTTTTGTCCTGATTTTAGCATTACAATATTTCATTGTTTTTTCTACAGTTGTTATGTACAATACAGTTGTAGTGTACAAATGTAGGAAATTGCAAGAACTGCTAAATATGTTAGTACTTTTGACCAAACGAAACTTTACCCAAAGCAAAACACAGACTGACTCAGGAAAATTGTTGTATGCAATTTGCAATGTGCCATTAGACCAGAGCTTTAAATGGAATGTCTGTTTTACATATATTGGTCAAAAGTTACTTTCAGAAGTTACCAACACCTGCACTGCAACATATCATTACCTCTTTAGCATTCAGATGATACAGTGGTACTCTACAGTATGTCCGGGGATTTAAATCCCTGTTATTTGCTATTGACTATGGGCTATTGGCATTTAACATTTCTACTGGACACCTACTGAGACTCAGAATTTTAGTTGAACCCACAGAAAATGGCAGAAAGCCTGCTGTGCTGGGTCTCCAATATGTCTGGGTTTTCTAACCTGACCAGCAACAGGTTGTAGCTCTGATTAAAAGTTCCTGACAGGTAATGTATGGGCATATAAAGTAAACCATGTACTGTCCCACTACCCTTCAAGCTTTGGGGAGATCAGAACAGAGGAGTGCCAGAGGGCATATTGTTGGTGTTATTTCACTATCTGTGGTCCATGGTCGCTGACTCTATCTGCTGAAGAATCTCAGAAGAACACCGAGAGAAATTTTCAGCCTTTACATAATGGCTTATGGAAGCTAACATCAGTCGCATTTGTGCATTCAGTAAGTCACAGCACTTAACATAATGGCTAACATGTTGTATCACTGATGAAAGGCAATAAAGTTTCCTTCAACTGAAATGCCAGACATTGATCAAATCCATGTTATCGACAACAGATCAGTTTCCATCTCTTCTAGCTGCAAGCTTTGGTGCTCCAAGGCTGCACATTTATAGTAAGTGTCAGGTCAGTGCCTTCTTTGTCACTGTCTGTTCACTCAGTCATGAACACATTCTCAATTATGAGTTCTTGACTATCTGAAAGAGTTAAGGTAGGAAAGTCAGATTATCCTTATACCATCTGAAGCCTTTAAATCTGAAGAATTCATAGGATGATAGGGAAATGGTTTCTGAGGAAGATAAAATATGAACATACTGTCCAGTATCCAATGATCTCAGTGATCTAATCAAATTCATTGACAACTGGGACTATAGTTGTCAGCATTTTACTTTCAGGCCACTGAGTCATGGATATTGGCATTGTTTCAGGTCACTAGTCACTGTTACCGTTATTGATTTTGACCATTCCCCCCCCCCCCCCACCCCGAGGTGTAAAGCACACTTTATGTGGCTAGGCACAGCTCAAACACCATCTATAAATTTGCTGATGACAAAACTATTGTTGGCAGAATTTCAGACTGTGACAAGAAGCCATACAGGAGTGAGACAGGTCAGCTGGTTGAGCAGTGTCGCAGCAACAACCTTGCACTCTAGGTCAGTAAGACCAAGAAATTGATAGTGGACTTCAGGAAAGGGAAGTCAGGGCAGCACACACCAGTCCTCATCGAGGGATCAGAAGTGGCAAGGGTGAGCAGCTTCAAGTTCCTGGGTGTCAACATCTCTGAGAATCTATCCTGAGCCCAACATATTGATACAAGTACCAAGAAGGCATAACAGCAGCTCTATTTTAATAGGAGTTTGAGAAGAATTTGTACTGTATATCACCAAAGACACTCACAAATTTCTACAGATGTACCGTGGAGAGCATTCTAATTGTCTGGTATGGAGGGGCCACTGCACAAGATTGGAAAAAGCTGCAGCAAGTTGTAAACACAGCCAGCTCCATTATGGACACTAGCCTCCAACATCCAGGACATCTTCAAAAGGTGGCATCCATCATTAAGGACCCCCATCACCCAAGACATGCCCTCTTCTCATAGCTACCATCAAATAGGAGGTACAGGAGCCTGAAGACACACACTCAATATTTCAGGAACAGCTTCTTGCCCTTCTCCATCAGATTTCTGAATAGACAATGAAGCCATGAACACTATCTCAGTATTTTTATTCCCTCGCTTTTTGCACTACTTATTCCAGGTGAGGCAACACTTAACCTGTGAATCTGCTGAGACTGTCTATTACATACAGTGTTCACGATGCAACCTCCTCTACACTGGTGAGAGCCATTGTAAATCGAGTGACCACTTCATTGAGCACCTCCAGACCATCCGCCACAAGTGGGACCTCCTGGTGGCCAAACATTTTAATTCAGATTCCCATTCTTGTTTGACGTGTCAGTTCAAGCCGCTCTTGTGCCCAGATGAGGTAACCCTCAGGATGGAGGAGGAACTCTTTATATTCCATCTGAGTATCCTCCAACCAGTTGGCAAGAATATCAGTTTTGCCTTCCGGTGAACCAATTCCCCACTCCGACCTTTTACTTCTTCTCACCTGCCTGTTACTTCCCCCAGATCACCTCCTTCTTCACTTTCTCCTTTGGGCCACTTTCCTCTCCTATCAGATTCCTTCTTCTCCAGCCCTTTACCTTTCCCACCCACCTGGTTTCACCTATCACTGTCCAGTTCGCCCCTTTCCCCTCCCTCCACATTTTTATCCTGACATCTTCCCCCTTCCTTCTCAGTCCTCAAGAACGGTCTTTGCCTGAAACATCAATTATCTATTCATTTCCATTGATGCTGCCTGACCTGCTGAGTTCCTCCAGTATTTTTGTATGTGTTACTTTAGGTTTCCAGCATCTGCATACTTTAATGCTGGTGGAACGCAGCAGGCCAGGCAGCAGCTATAGGAAGAAGTACAGTCGACGTTTCAGGCCGAGACCCTTCGTCAGGACTCGGCCTAAAACGTCGACTGTACTTCTTCCTACAGATGCTGCCTAGCCTGCTGCGTTCCACCAGCATTTTGTGTGTGTTGCTTGAATTTCCAGTATCTGCAGATTTCCTCGGGTCTGCATACTTTCTCATTTTTACTTATTTATGTTTTTACATATACTCTCTGTAATTTATAGTTTTTAATATTATGTACTGCTGCCGCAAAACAGAAAATTTCACAATGCCAGTAATATAAAACCTGATTCTGATTCTGATTCGTTCTCCCACCACTCAAAAGTTCACTCCATCATTCACAAACCTGTAGAGTGTCTTCCCAATACTTAATGAAGGAAGTAAGTCCCTCCCATTCAAGAGGTGCTAGTATGCGTTAATCTGTAAAAACAAGCTTCCACTGCAAGACATTCATGAGCATACTGTAGATCTTCAGGATACAGGCTAGGGCAATAACTAGGTTTGTTAGTGCTGCTTGAATGGATGCTCATCATGATTCTAGACTGTTCCACAGCAACGGCAGCACACTAATCTGAAAACATGGGGGTGTTTGCAAAACCTATAGGGAAATACGCTTTTTAAAATCTTTCTTATGAAATATTGAGAAGTGCCAGAAATGAATGTTCTAGTGGTAAAATGTTAGGTGCAGAAACGTTGTCTTTGGTGTAGGATCAGAATTAAATGAACTTCAATTAGAACAACCCAGTTCAAGTGAGCTTAATCAATGTTTATAAAAGTAGCCTGTGACTCAGTAAATGTAAAAGTGAGAATAGTTTTACTCAATTAAATAAGAATATCACACAAATTAAATTCTGGATTGCAAAGCATATTGTAAATGTTAAAATTACAAACTACAAGACTTTCTCCTTTTCAGATCAGTAAATTCTAGAGTGGGTGGACTATTCTACTGTAAATTAGTAGTTAAAACAATGTGTATTGCTTTAAATCAAGATTAAATACAGAAACAAAGTCCTGCCAGCATGTCTGTAGTCATCTGGAATGATTAATTCTTTTCGATATAGATTGAATTAATTTGAGTATGTCTGTGGAGCTGCTGTCAGGACACACTTTTCTCTGTTCATCTGTCCTCGGGTTCCTTTCTGCTAAATTTAAAATGAAGCTGAACTGTAATGCTGCATGGCAGATAGTGGATCATTGCTTTGATAAACATCTAAAATGCTAATGAACTGAGGCTGCAGCTTGAATTCATGAACAACTGACTTAACACAAAGCTTCAAAAATGCATACCAAATAAAAAAAATCCTACAGTCTACTTTGTTTTCAATATGACATTTTCCCTTAAAAACATATTTGCACATCAAACAGAAGTGGCTTGAAACTGATGAGGTTTCAGATTGCCCTACTTGGCATGCAAATCATATCAGGAGCTCTCATTAGCATAAATGCATGAGCAACTCTAAATGCTTTTAATTTCCAATCTCAGCCTGCACAGAAGTAATTTGTCAATGTCAGAGTGAAATTCTGAAGCAAAAAAAAGGAGCAAGATTCCACAGTAAATTGGAATCATACAAATTTCGGATTTGTTAATTGACTGATGCCTCAGTTCAATCAGCTGCCTTGAAGGTGTAAATAATTCAATGTAAGGTTGGAAATAAGTGTGATGTGGATTTGGAACGGTGCATTAGCATTCACTGTTGCAGTGACTATTACTGCAACATTCTGAAACTAAATTCCAATTTGCATTATCTTACCCAATTCAAATGCTGTAGGAAATAGCTGACTTGTTTTTTTTAAATATGTAGCAACACATTTTTTAAGTAACAAGACAATTTACCACTACAATTTCACACATATACTTCCATGCATTTACTACTGTTTTATATATTTATATATCTGATATCCAAAGCATTTACCTTTTTGAAATAAAACATTCAAACAATGATAAATTATACACACAGGCAATAAATGCATAATTGAAATAATTGCCAATAATTATCTGCCATAAAGACTTTTGAAATCCTTGCTGGTTATTCTCATATATTTTGCCCGGTCCTGAAGGAGTGCATCCCAAGATGCTAAAGTGGGTGGTGACTGCAGAGGGGTTATGAATGTCCTCCATGATAAAAAGCTCTTGCCAGATGACTGAGGAATGGTGATTATGACATTCTTCATCAAAAATGGGTGTTTGCACACAGGTTTCGTAGTTTAATGTTTGTGATCAGCATAATTTTGGAAACAGAAAAGATCAACGGGCACTTGGGGCTTTGAGTCAATTATGAGTCAACATGGATTTATTAAAGGCCAATCATGTCTGATTAACCTGAATAAATTTTTGACTGAGGGAACAGTAAAGTTAGCTGTTGGAAATGCAATGGATGTCTTCTGTATAGATTTTCAGAGGACATGCATAACGGTTAGCAAAAACGGAGATGATGGAAATGAGGAAGTCAACAGAAAAGACTGGCTCAATGACAGACGGCAAGAAGTTGGGTTAAATGCATATTTTTCACACTGCATGATGACAGGAAATGGTGTTCCTCAGCAAGCCAACGCTAGGACCACAGCTATTTTCAATATGTACTAATGATTTGGCTATAAGTGTAGAGGATAGCATTTCCATATTTGAAAAAGTCACTAAACTTGGCAGTACGGTATTCAACAAGGAAGTAAAGAGAAAGTGGCAGATGAAATTCAGCAAAATATGAAATGATACACTTCAGCAGAAAGAATGTGTAAAACCTAGACTATTATGCACAGTTCTAAAGCATATGCAGGAACAGAGAGATCTGGGTGTGAAAATCTTTGAGAGGTGCAAGACATGTTGAGAATCTAGCCAAGAACGCACATAGACAAAAACCCAGCTTTATAAATTGAAGCATGAATACAAAATGTGGAGAGATTGTGTTTAATTTTTATAAAACCTCATTTCTGCCACTACCAGAGAGTTATGTCTAGTTTTGGTCGCCCAACTTTGGAAAGAACGTGAAGCTTGCAGGGAAGGTGCAAAACACATTTCAGAATCAGAACTAAATTTGTTGTCACTCACGTAAGCCGTGAAATTTGTTGTTTTGTGGCAGCAGCACAGTGCAGGTGTAACAAATTCCTATAAGTTAAAATAAAAATAAATAGTCAACAAGAGGACCAGCAAGGTAGCATTCATGGACTGTTCAGAAATCTGATTGCAGAAGAAGCTGTTCCTAAAACATTGACTGTGGGTCTTCAAGCTCCTGTACCTCCTCCATGATGATAGTACTGAGAAGAGGGCATGGCCTGGATGGTGAGGGTCCTGAATACTGGATGTCACCTTCTTGAGGCACCATCTTTAGAGGATGTCTTGATGGTGAGGAGGTTTGAGCTCATGATGCAGATGGCTGAGTCTACAACTCTTTAAAGCCTCTTATGATTCTGTGCATTGGTGCAAGACAGTGATGCAACCAGTCAGAATGCTCTTCACAGTACATCTGTAGAAATTTGCGAGAGTCTTTGATAACACTCAATCTCCTCAAATTCATTATGGAGTATAGCCTTTGGTGTGCCCTTGTCATGATTGCATCCATATGGTGTGCCCAGGATCGATCCTCTGAGTTATTGATGCACAAGAACTTGGAACTGCTCACTCTTTCCATTACTAACCCCTCAATGAGGATTGGTAAGTGGACTTCCTAAAGTCCACAATTAGTTCCTTGGTATTGCTCATGTTGAGTGCAAGGTTGTTGTTGTGACATCACTTAATCAACTGATATATTTTGCTCCAGAACACTTCCTTGTCATCATCTGAGATTCTGTCATCAATGGTGGTGTCATCAGCAAATTTATAGGTGGCATTTGAGCTGTTCCTAGCCACACTGTCATGAGTGTCTCTCTAGAAGAGCAGTAGACTAAGCACGTATCCATGAGGTGCACCACTGTTGATTATCAGCAAAACAGAGATGTTATCAGAAACCCATACTAGCCAAGAATTCAGTTGCAGAGGGAGGTCCTGGTTTTGAAGCTTGTAGATTGTACTGAGTGGATGATGGTGTTGAACACTGAGCTGTAATCAAAAAACAACAGCCTGATATAGGTACTGTTGTTATCCAGGTAGTCCAAAACCCAGTGGCAAGCCAATGACATTGTGTCTGCTACAGACCTGTTGTGGCAACACACAAAGTGCAGTGTGTCCAATTACTTGCTCAGGCATGAGTTAATTCTAGCCATCGTCAACCCCATAAATAGATTTGAAGTGGAGAGAATGAACAATTTCAAATTGCTGGGTGTCAATATCTCTGAGGATCTAACCTGGACCCAACCTATCGATGCAGCCACTATATTTCATCGGGAGTTTGAGGAGTTTTGATTTGTCACCTAACTGTGGAGAGCATTCTGACTGGCTGCATCATCATCATCATCTGGTATGCAGGGGGAGGGGGTTGGGGAGACCACTGCACAGGACTGAAGTAAGCTGCAGAGAGTTACTAAATTAGTAAGCTCCATCATGGGTACTAGCCTCCATAGTATCCAACCCAGAATTCTACAAGAAGTCCAAGCACGAACTATGGAAGGCTCTTCAAGGAGTGGTGCCTCAGAAAAGCAGCTTCCATCATCAAGGACCCACACCACCCATTCTCATTGTTACCATCAGGAAGGAGGTATAGAAGCCTGAAAGCACACACTCAGAGATTCAGGAACAGCTTCCTCCCCTCTGACATACAATTCCTAAATGGACATTGAACCCTTGAACACTACTGAAGCAAGGTTTGAGACACGTTATCAAACTGGATTGAGAACTGAGCACAAAACACTAGACAAAATCACTAGTAGGGTTTATGATTGAGCACTGAACCTCTGTTCAGGTTCTCTTTAAATACTCAATTGTTGGCACCCAAAACATGATTACCAATTATCCAGACCGTCCTGATTCCTTAAAGGGGCTGCACCAGCTATCTGTACTCTGGAGCTGATGTGATTGGGAGTGTCTCATAACAATTCTTCCTTTCAAAGCCTGCATAAAAGGCATTGAGCTCACTGGGGAGCAAAACATCACTGCCAAATACGCTGTTAGGGTTCGCCTTATAGGAAGTAAAGGCTTGCAAACACTGCCAGAGCTGACGTGCATCCATTGTCTCTAACTTCACAGGGAATTGCCATTTCAATCTCATGATGGCCTTCCATAGTTTGTGCTTGGACTTATTGTAGAATTCTGGATCACTGGCCTAAAACATCACAGATTTGGCTCTCAGCAGGCTGCAAATCTCCTGAGTAATCCACAGCTCCTGGTACAGTATAGCTAAGTTTGAAAATTGGAATTGGGGTAAGTCAGTCAGTGCTTCATATCTGCTCCCTCATTCACTATGATCAAAACTACTCATCTACTTCACCATGTTGTTCCTGGTTTCTTCCCATATTGATTGATCTCATTCGTACTAAAAAATAAATCTGCATCCTTCTTGGATATATTTAATGATTTTTCCTCTGCTGCCTTCTGTGTTAAAGAATTCCAAAGGTTCATCACCCCAAGAGTGAATAAATTTCTTTTGATTTCCATTCTAAATCGTAGTGACTTCTGGTTCTCAGCTCCTCAGCCATCATGAACATCTGTCTAAATTTTATTGGTTTCTATGACACCTCTTTCTTCTAAATCCAATCCTTCCTTCCTTGCACATTTGTCTTGCAATCCGAGGAGTTACCCTAGTAAATTCTCTTTATAAGATCATAACTGCACACACACTCCAGATGGGGTTTCATCAAGAGCCTGTGCAGCTGCAGTGCACTCTCCATCCAGTAATCAAATTTTCATTCACTGAAGGCAAAAATACTACTTGCTTTTCTAAATGCTCATTGCAGTTGAATGCTGGCTGTCAGTGACTGCTAAACAAAGGCACCCAATAGATCTTACTAACTTTCTAAATCTATCATCATTCAGATTATAATTGCCCTTTCCATTTTTAATACTGCAACTGATCCTGTCTGTATCACACGCCAACCTTGCATCCACCTCAAAGTTCACATTCAAATCCCCCTCCCTGCCAACTACTTTTGCGCCATCTGCAAACTTGGAAATATTACATTCAATTTCCCCATCCAAGTCACCAGTATGTATTATGAATAGTTAATACCCCAAATCCACATGCACTAATTTTGCACACAAATCTTTATTAAAGCATATGCATTAATGATCTTGATGATGGGGCGGTAAATCGGATTAGTAAGTATGCAGATGATACTAAGGTAGGTGGCGCTGTGGATAATGAAGTAGGTTTTCAAAGCTTGCAGAAAGATTTAGGCCAGTTAGAAGAGTGGGCTGAACGATGGCAGATGGAGTTTAATGCTGGTAAGTGTGAGGTGCTACATTTTGGTAGGAATAATCAAAATAGGACATACATGGTAAATGGTAGGGCATTGAAGAATGCAGTAGAACAGAGTGATCTAGGCATAATGGTGCATAGTTCCCTGAAGGTGGAATCTCATGTGGATAGGGTGATGAAGAAAGCTTTTGGTATGCTGGCCTTTATAAATCAAAGCATTGAGTATAAGAGTTGGGATGTAATGTTAAAATTGTACAAGGCATTGATAAGGCCGAATTTGGAGTATTGTGTACAGTTCTGGTCACTGAATTATAGCAAAAATGTCGACAAAATATAGAGAGAGTACAGAGAAGATTTACTAGAATGTTACCTGGGTTTCAGCACCTAAGTTACAGAGAAAGGTTGAACAAGTTAGGTCTTTATTCTTTGGAGCGTAGAAGGTTGAGGGGGAATTTGATAGAGGTATTTAAAATTATGAGGGGGATAGATAGAGTTGACGTGGATAGGCTTTTTCCATTGAGAGTAGGGGGAGATTCAAACAAGAGGACATGAGTTGAGAGTTAGGGGGCAAAAGTTTAAGGGTAACACAAGGGGGAATTTCTTTACTCAGAGAGTGGTAGTTGTGTGGAACGAGCTTCCATTAGAAGTGGTAGAGGCAGGTTTGGTATTGTCAGTTAAAGTAAAATTGGATAGGTATATGGACAGGAAAGGAATGGAGGGTTATAGGCTGAGTGCGAGCCAGTGGGACTAGGTGAGAGTAAGTGTTCGGCATGAACTAGAAGGGCCGAGATGGCCTGTTTCCATGCTGTAATTGTTATATGGTTATATAGTTATAAGATATGTAACCTGGGGTCATCAGGTGTTTCAGGTCTTTCAACATTAGACATCCTCGCCCAAAGACCTAGCCATTGTTGATCAGCCCCAGCTTATGTTTTTTTTCCATGGACCAAGATAATGAAAAATGTATCACTTTGAATGTTAGGGTGCTGGTATGAGGGCAGTGGGAAAATTATCCCTCTTGTGCTTGTTGATCCCATTACTGGAGATTCAGTGTCATTCGACCCTGCCACATTGATCTGGCCCAAGCCTTCATCAACCTGGTTCAACACTACTTGCCTTTATAAACCTGGTATGCATTGGAACACATAATCAGTGATGTTACCTGGGGTCATCGGGTCGTTTGACATCAGACACCTTTGCCCAGGTAATACAGCCAGGGATATATAAAAGTTAACATATGAGAAGCATTTGATAGCTCTGAGCCTCTACTCACTGGAGTTTAGAAGAATCGGGGGGAATCTCTTTGAAACCTACTGAATGTTGAAAGGCCTAGATAAAGTGAACATGGACAGAATGTTTCCATAATGGGAGAGTCCAGGACCAGATGGCACAAACTCAAAATACAAAGATGTTCCTTAAGAACATACTTGTGGAGGAATTTCTTTCGCCAGAAGGTGGAGAATCCGTGGAGCTCAATGCCACAGACTGCTGCAGGGGCCAAGTTGTTAGGTATATTTAAAGCAGAAGTTGATGGGTTCTTGATTGTAAGGGCATCACAGGATATGGGGAGAAAACAGGAAAATGGGGTTGAGAGGGAAAATAAATCAGCTATGATTGAATGGTGGAGCAGACTTGATTGGCTGAATGGCCTAATTCTGCTCCTATGTCATATGCTATTATTGATATTGTACAGATCTTACAGAGGTAATATTAAAAATGTACTAAATTTGTATGCACACATATATACCTAGTCATGATAATCCAGTCTGCTTTGTAGCACACATGATGCAGTCACCAATTGTGGTACTATGTTAACTGAGAACCATTACCAGATGGCTGTAGATGACAGAGATAATCAAGATCTGAAAACAGACCATTAACCTGCCCTCCACTAAGTTACAAGGACTGCCAGCGCCAAAATGGATACAAATCTGTTTTCCTTTCTCGGGAAGAGAACAATCATCTTCCCATCTTTGCCACACTGTTAACACCTTAGTTGCATGTCAGCTGCTGTCCAGGTCAGGATAGAACACTATGAATCTGGACCCTCTTATGTCCAAGTTGCTCCAGGTTTAACTTCTAAACAAGTCAGCAGTCATCCACCAGTCATGCAATAGCAATGAACACATCTTCAGAATTATGCACACTGGACTGGCATCAGAATAATTAGTTACCTTTGTATCGAGTATGCCATTACATCACAATCTTGTTCACAATAAATTTGGACTGGAATATCCACTTTGTGGTACATTTACTTTTGTTTTGTGTCAAAATGAACTGTGATAGTCATCGATAAAGGAAAAGTAATGTATGAAATGTTGATGAAAAGAGAACTGGGATTATGGATCTTTGAAATATACTCACTAGGTCTTCATGAGGAGATGTGTTAAAATAGGCTGCTTTAGTTTGCTCCTCATTTACTTTTTGTACATTTTGTTTTTCCTATTTATGCAATTCAGCTATTCATGACATTGCTGATGACATTATGACACCACACACTTCTGATAGTTAGCAAATAACTATCATGAAAAGATTTCTGTTAAGTACAATCTGCTTCCTCCCGAACCGAGCTACTCTTTTGTGACACCAATACTCTGCTGCAGTTTAAGTGGAAGCATAGTTTTCATTTTCTGCACGATGCCTGTTTGTGAGTGCTGTGTGCACCAGTCATCAATCATCTCCACAACAGGTGTCCACTTGCTACCATTCGATTTGCTTTGGTCATTCAAATGCAGTTGGTACAGCAGACTGCTATAGAATGAAGACATCATGACAACAGATAGGATAACAGGCACAGGCCTGTATGATTTGTTGTTTATAGTGACAGATCAGATAGAGGGAAATCAGAATATCTTTTGGTACTCGTTTCACATTATTGACATGCTAAGCTTGCAAAATGACGTGCGTGTAACAACTAACACTGGAATGCCTTCAATCCCTGCAAAGACATAAATTCCTACCCCTAACTGTTTATGAAAAGGAAAAATAAGCAAATTTGACTTAAAGTAATGGTGGCCTTCCTAACATAACAACTGGCTTAGGTAACCAAGTTCTTTGCCATGGTCATCCTTACACCACATTAAGTGCCACTATTTAAATTGCCTAATTTGGAATTTTAAGTCTTGGTCATCTACCTACAGGAAAGATGTCAATAAATTTGAAAGAGTACAGAAAAAAATTTACAAGGACGTTGTCAGGACGTGCGGACCTGAGTTATAGGGAAAGGTTGAACAGATTAGGACTTTAGTCCTTAGAAAAATGAGGGGAGATTTGATGGAGGTATATAAAATTATGAGGGGTGTAGATAGGGTAAGTGTTAGCAGGATTTTTCCACTGAGCAACACACACAAAATGCCAAAAGAACTAGCAGGTTAGGCTGCGTCTATAGAAATAATGTTTCAGGCTGAGACCTTCTTCAGGACTAGAAAAGAAGGAGGAAGATGCTGGAATAAAAAAGGTGGTGGGGTGGGGAGGAGAAGCAGGACCAGCTATAAGGTGATAGGTGAAGCCAGGTGGGTAGGAAAGATAAAGGGCTGGAGAGGAAAGAATCTGATAGGAGAGTAGAGTGGACCATAGGAGAAAGGGAAGGAAGAGGAGCACCAAAGGGAGGTGATAGACAGGTGAGAAGCAGTAAGAGGCCAGAGTGGGGAAGATATGAAGAGGAGAGGGAGGGGAGTGGGAGGTAATTTTTTTTATTGTAAGGGGAAATCAATTTTCATGCCATCAGGTTGAAGGCTACCCAGACGGAATATAAGGTGTTCCTCCTCCACCCTGAGGGTAGCCTCATCTTGGCACAAGAGGAGGCCATGGATCAACATGTTGGAATGGGAATGGGAATCAGAATTAAAATGTTTGGCCATTGTGAAGTTCCGCTTCTGGCGGATTGAGCGGAGGTGCTTGATTAAAAGGTCCCTGCAATTTATGATGGGTCTCACCAATGTAGAGGAGACCGCATCAGGAGCACCAAACACAATAGATGACCCAAGCAGATTCATAAGAGAAGCACTGTCTCACCTGGAAGGACTGTTTGGGACCCTGAATGGAGGTGAGGGAAGAGGTAAGCAGGCAGGTATAGCACTTCAGCTATTTGCAGGGATAAGTGCCAGGAGGGAGATTAGTGGGGAGGGATGAATGGACAAGGAAATCTCGGAGGGGGGAGGGGGTTGGAGGTAAAGATATGTTTGGTGGTAGGATCCCTTGAAGGAGGAGGTTGTGACAAATGTTGTATTGGATACTGAGACTCATGGGGTGGTAGGTAAGGAAAAGAAGAACTCTGTCACTGTTAAGGCTGTGGGAAGAGGGGGTGAGGGTGGATGTTCGGGAAATGGAGGAGATGCAGGTGAGGGCAGCATCAATGATGGAGAAAGGGAAGCACCACTCTTTGCAGAAGGTCTCTGATGTCTTGGAAAGGAAAGCCACATCCTGGGAACAAATGCAGTGGAGACGAAGGAATTGAGAAAAGAGAATAGCATTTTTACAGGAGACAGGGTGAGAAGACGAGTAGTCAAGATAACCATAGGGATCAGTAAGTCAATAAAAGATGTAAGTTGACAGTTTGTCTTCCAAAGATGGAGTCAGAGAGGTGTCAGAAATGGACCAAGTGAATTTAAGGGCAGGGTGAAAGTTAGAGGCAAAGTTGATGAAATTGATGAGCTCAGCATTGGTGCATGAAGGAGCACTATTGCAGTCATCAATGTAGTGGAGGAAGAGTTAAGGAGGATTACTGGGAAAGGCTTGGAACATGGACTGTTCGACGGGAAAGGCTTGGAACATGGACTATTCTACGTAGCCAATAAGCAGGCATATCTGGGGCCCTGTGGGTGCCCATGGCAACTCCTTGAGACCTAAGAAAGTGGAAGGAGCCGAAGGAAAAATTGTTGAGGGTGAGGACCAGTTCTTTCATATGGAGGTGGGTGGTAGTGGAGGGAAATGGTTGGTTCTTTTATTGAGAAAGAAGCAGAGAGCTTTAAGGCCTTCTTGATGGGGGATAGACGTGTATGGGATTGGAAATCCATGGTAAAAATGAGGCAGTCAAGGTTAGAGAATTGAAAGTTACTGTGGAGAACAAGAGCATGAGATGTGTCATGGATGTAGGTGTGAAGGGACTGAATCAAGGTGGATAGAATGGAGTAGAGGTATGAGGACACAAGTTCAGTACGGCAGGAGCAGGCAGAGGCAATGGGCCTACCTGAATAGTCAGGAGGTAGAAGAAAGCAGTGTGGGGTGTGTGAACTATGAGTTTGGTGGCAGCGAATGGGAGTTCTCCAGAGTTGATGGAGACAGTTTTCTGATAGCCTGGAGTGGGGTCCTCTTCAAGGGCTAGCTTTGAGGAGGTGTCTGAGAGTTGCTGCCTGGTCTCAGCAAGGTAGAGGCCAGGTGTTCTATCAGAGATTGAAGCTGCTGAAATGGTCACACTACAACTGTATGCCGTTTGTGAGTTTGATGGTAAGGTTGGGATTGGTGCGGAGAGTGGATGGCAATGCATTCCGAGGAGTTAATGTTCGAGGAGGAGAGAGGAGGACTGAAGTCAAGACGGTTGATGTCTCATCAGCAATTCAAGATGAAAAGATCCAGTACAGGCAGAGAACCAGAACATGGTGTCCGAGAAAGGGTGGGGGGGGGGGGGGTGTTGGAGATGGGAGAAGGAGTCATCAATGCAGCATGTGGAATTCTTACCAAAGAAGTGGGCTCAGGGACGGAGGTGACAGAAGAAAAGCTAGGCACTGTGGCGGATGTAGAACTCACTGAGGTACAGTTGAAGGGTGACAAAGGTAAGGCCCTTACAGAGGACAGAATGTTCCACCTCAGAGAGGGGAAGGTTGGAAGGAATAGTGAAAACATGGCAAGGATTAAGGATCAGAGGAAGGAAGAGGGTTGGTGGTGCCAGAGGAGAAAGGAGGGTTTGGGTGTTCAGGGAATGTAGGTGGGAGGAAGATGGAGGCTCCGAGGACCCAAAAGTGACGGTGGAGCCTGAGAGACACAGAGTTGGAGAGTTGTGGTGGGGGAAAGGGCTGGATGAGATCAAAACCGGAGATCATAGGTTAAGCGTGAAAAGTGAAATGTTTAAGGAAACATGAGGGGAAACTTCTTCAGAAGGCGTGAGAGCTTAGAATAAGCTGCCAGTGCAAGTGGTGAATACAGGTTCGTTTTCAACATCTAAGAGAAATTTGGGTAGGTACATGGAAGAGAAGGATATGGAGGGCTATGGTCCGAGTACAGGTCGATAGAATTAGGCAGAATAACAGTATGACACAGACTACAAGGGTCAAAGGGCCATTTTCTGTGCTGTAGTTTTCTATTGGAGATTGACGCTGCTGAAATGGCTGATATTGGTGGCAATGTCCTTGTTGATACACAAGGATTCCAAGGTGCACTGAGATTCATATAAATGCATTGTTCACTGAAAACGCACAGACCGGCACCCTATCTCCTCACTCCTCCAGCAGATTTTCCTCCTGCATGTCCTCATTACTCATTCTCCCAGCCACAACATAACATTTCATCCTAGGCAACTGATTGCTCAGAAAACTGGTGAATAAAAGTGACTGCAGCAACTGCCTCACCAGCCTTTGTGGGTTTCTGCAACTTGAATTACCGGTACCTCAATAAACCATCAAAAACTTTGATTTTGAAAGTTATTATACAAAGGTACTTTTTTTAAGTTGGATATTTAAAACTTAAAACAAATAGGTTGGTGAGTAGAGCTCTCTACAGGAAAAGTCTTTACCTTGAGCCAACATTCAATGCATGTGAATTGAAAATTTGCACATTACATAACAGAACCTCTTCTTTCAACAATTTTGAACCTTTATAGTTATCATTACCGAGAGTTTTTTTCTAAGTTTAATTAACTATCTGAATATAATTTCCACTGGCTGCTGTTCTTAGATTTGGACTTGTGTCTCCAGATCCAAATTAGACCTATGGATTACTTGTCCAATGACAAATCACGTAGCTACTATACTCACTTTAATGAGTTCATGTACATTCATTTTAAATAGCAAAGAAATAATAGTGCCAGACAATGGAATAAGTTTAATAGTCTCATCTAACACCGCATGACATCATTCAGCAGTTAATAAATCAGTCGCAGGCTATACACCATCTCTGTAGCTTGTGCTGGCTGAGCTGAGAGCTGTCTCTTCTGCATGGAAAGGTGCAGGATGTAGTGTGACACTACAGATCTCACAACCATCTAATGAATATCGCATGACTCCTTCAAAGCAGCCCAGCAAGTGAAGCTGTTGATTTAGCATACCAGGTATATGTCAGAGGGGAAAAGCAAGGACAAAAATTCCATTACATTCCCTATCCTCACCAACCACCAACAAAACATAAAGAGTTTATGGATGCTGCTGTGCATGTTCTCAATGCCTCTCAAAAAGCTGGTTTACTTCAATTTCTGCCTGAGCCTGCAGTGGCCAGAATGTTTTCAGCAAGCTCCCTCATCTGCAACAAGCATTTTATGGCATATACCCACCCAGCTTTTCTATGTTAATATATGAGGCTTCTGCCTTAGAACTATGACTCCAGGCTCTGCTGAGTACTATTCTGGACCCTACAGAAGTGTGCCTCAACAGTTTTAGATTTTTTTCTTTAGGTAATACTCTAAAATATATGGCATGTTAGTACCTGAGCTAATGTGAGCAAAATGAAATGGCATATCTTCCTCAACATTTAGTCTGAGTCTTTGTATAATATCCAGCTTGGTTGTACTTCCTGGTTATTGGAATATCCTAGATGCTGTATAATGTTGTCATGAGAGTAGGAAACAAAATAGAGAATCAAAGTTCAAAGTAAAATTTATTGTCAGAGTACATATATGTACCACATACAACTCTGAGATACTATTTCCTGTGCACATACTCAGCAAATCTGTCGAATAGTAACTATAACAGGATCCATGAAAGCGAGCAGAGTGCAGAAGGTAACAGACTGTGCAAACGCAAATATAAATAAATATCAATAAATAACCAGAACATGAAATAACAAGATAAAGAGTGCTTCAAGTGAGATCATTGGTTGTGGGATCATCTCAATGGATGGGCATGTGAGTGTAGTTATCCCCTTTTGCTCAAGAGCTTGGTGGTTGAGGGTTAGTAACTGTTCTTGAACCTGGTGTTGCAAGTCCTGAGGTTCTTGTATCTTCTACCTGATGGCAGCAGCAAGAAAAGAGCATGGCCTGAGTGGTGTGGATCTGTAATGATGCATGCTACTTTCTATGGAATGCTTACTATCTGGGAAAGATGCATGTATTGATAGGGAAGTGAAATGTGAAAATAAGGATCATGTAAGAGGCTCGTGTAATCCCCACAGGATTGATTCAGCCTGCTGTTACCCAAGACCACTGCCCTCATGATAACAAGAGCACATCTCTCCTTTCTGCTACCTTTGGCTACATGTTATGTTCACCTGCAAGAGATTTATGCTGTGGTGATGGTACTGGCAATCAAACATTACAGATTCAGAGCATTCCCAAAGCAATATTGTTAAATTAACTACCTCAGCTGCTTTCTGATATGAAGTGGGTACATTTCCTCATAATTGTAGAATATTCATTTGTAACTCCTCAGGTAATCAAGCTGCTAGATTTCATTTGGACTGGCAAGTGACATTTAAACCAACCATGCTCCACAGTCTAAGTACTTTTTCTTGATACCCCTACAAACAACACTGTGTTCATTTACAATTGGTCTTAAATTTAAGTGGTCTATATAGGTAGGGTATTAGAAATAGGGCATTCTGCAGCATGAATCTCATTTTCAAATTACCAGCATGGCTCAAGAAATACTCATCACTTGCCTGGACAAATGTAGCTCTGACAACATCATAAACCAAGACAAAGCTACCTGCATGTAATCTGTCCTTAAGTTCAGCATGAGTGTCATATAAAAATGCCTAGCAGCTACTTACCAAGGCTTTTTTAATGGTACCACCCAAACCTGGCCTTTAACTTCCAGACTGACAAGAAAGCCACTGCCATGAAGTCCCATTCTAAGTCCTCATTTCCTAACTTGGATATTAATTGCTGTTTATTTATCATGACTGAAACTACTCATAGAAGAACAGAGTGGGGTATTTTCACCAAAAGAAAATGGCTGTTTGATGTCACATTCACTCACATCTTGCCTTGATATCAAGGATAGCTGCTTTCTGAAGAGTGTTATAAAATACTTCGGTAAATATAAAGTACTGCGAGAGTGAAGGAACTACTAGCCTTTAGATTATGGGGTAATTTAAATCTGCTGCTGCTGATGTCTACATCAACTCATGGGTTTCACGTTTGGAATTACAGCAAACCAGGAATGAAAATTAACAATTTTAATGATTAAGAAAGATTGTATCCAATACCTAATATTAATAGACAAGTTGAAATGCACTACATTTTAAAAAAGATTTTTTTAAATTTAGAGATACAGCACAGTAACAGGCCCTTCCAGCCCAATGATCCTGGGCCATCCAATTGCATCCATGTGACCAATTAGCATATTAACCCCTCTGTCTTTATGAGAGACAACAGGAGCACCCAGAGGAAATCATTGCAGTCATGTGGAGAATGTAAATACATACTGCTGGCTCTGCCATGCTAACCGCCAAACTGCCTTGCTTGTTTTGTGTGTAAAAGAAGAATTATAATGATGTATGTAAAGTTACATTTTAAGGACAAAGTGTTGACAAAGTCTGGCTTGGCCTCATGCAGCAAAGCAAATATTTTAATGATTTTTATGATATTCTCCTCAATTCACCTGACATGCCAGTGGAAATGACCATGAAGTATCACAGCTGGTAGAGGAGAGCTGAATCACCGATACCAGTGTCTGGATTTACAAGTTAGATATTAAGTTACAGAAATCCCAAAAGTTACCATCATAGTCATAGCTTCAAGTTAGTTTTGCTGATATTGCAACTACATAATTTAGGTCACTATTCTAAGTACCATGACAGCTTTAATTATAGTTATTGTATCACTTTTAGCCTAAGTTACAACTTTTTTGAATCAATTAATATATTTTGGCAGGTTTATAATGTAATCACATAAACTTACTTTGATAATTTTTCAAGCAAAAGCTAAATGTAACTGCATGAAATGGTTTCATTCGGTATTTTAAAATGATTCCCATGAACTTCAAAAAACAAGTATTTTGAATGTTTTAAAATACAACGTAATAAGTTCACACACAGGTGAATATTGTAATACTGAAATCTAGGTATTTACTGCAGTCATCATCTGTGGAGCCCCTTTCATAGATTCATGTCGTGAAAATTAACTTTTGATATCATCATGAATATTGGCAACAGTACCAATACATTTGTCACAAGTGTTGAAATGGTCATTTATGGTATGCAAGCCTTTTCAAACCTTTTCATGATAGATTAATAAATAGAAATATGCCTTTTTCTCTCATCATCCAAGTTTCTACTGGATTTATAAGTAATTATTCATCATCAAACTCTGACCCACATTAATGTCCTTCCAATTTGCATTTCTGGCAGAAATATACAAAAATAAATGAAGCAGTAATGCATCTGATGTCACCATATGCACCATTTTTCTATCATTATCCCATCACTTATGTTCAATGGTAATCATACCCATTTTTAAATAGCTAGGATATGAAAAAGAGCTGAAATTAAATTTTAAAAAACATGTATTTCAGTATTGTGCAGAAAATATAAATTGTCAATGGTTCATTTGATCCAATGAAGAATTAATATTTTCTATTTCTTCATACTGTTTCAACTGCTTATTATGTATTCCACTTCACTTTTAAATTTGATAGAACAACATGAGTTTGTTCTTGCTGCACACATAACAATTGTTAAAATTTAACATTTCTCATAAGTACCAACTGAATGGAAATCATTGACAGATAATCTGGAAAAGTAGGGACTAGCAGAGAAGAGCAAGCGCCTTTCAAAGAAAGGACTGACCACATTTAAAGAACTTGAGTTTTGTCATGAGGTAACTGTGAAGATGGTTGGTGGCAATGTAGTCGATATTGTAGATTTGACTTTCAAGAGGTATTGTCCACAATTTCGATCTGCTCGTTAAACTGAATTGTACAGAGGAAAAGGCTTTTGGAGTCAATGAGCAATGAATACTGTTGCTTGGTAGAGCATGAGCCTATGTCAAATCTAGATCTTCAAATACCTTTAATTCAATTGACTAAAGGATGTGCTGGCACATTGAATGCGATGGTGAAAATGTTATTGATGCCTAGCTTTTCTGAGAAGCGACTCCTGGGATATTGGAAGTGGTCCATATTTTCCTGTAAATCTCTCCTTGCACTTACTTAAGTATCTCCAGAGCAATACCATCCTTTCAGAGAGGCCAATATGTGGAAAATGGTGTTTTCAATTGTTCTGGCATCATTACAACATTCAATGCTTAATTAGTTGGATAGAGATTTAGATTCATGTTTCAAACACTGAGTTTGAATCCTGTCATCGCATCTGGGGATTTAACTGATTTCAATTAATTAAATGAAAATCCAGAACTAAAAAACAATTGCCATTAATGTTAACAGGAAAATCATTGGATTATTGTAAAATCCCAGTTGGTTTTGTAAGATATTTTGATATTTCTCCCTTGTGTTGTTTTCCCTTGAGTGTTGAAGGATGATGGGAGACCTGACAGAGGCTTTTAATTATGTGAGGCATAGATCGGGCAGACAGTCAGAACAGCTCAGAACCATCAAACAGGGTGCCCACGCTATTAAGGTTAAAGAGAGGAATTTTAAAGACAACATGAGGGGAAATTTTTTTTAATGCTGAGAATGGTAGGTGCCTCGAATAAGTTACCAAGGGTAGTGGAAGCAGGCAGTTTAGTGGAGGTTAAGAGGGTTTTAGATAAACACATGGATATAAAGGGAACGGACAGAAATGGATAATACACAGGAGGATACTTATTATAAACTGATAACAAGACTGACACAACTTTGTGGACTGAATAACCTGTCCAATGCTGTACTATTTTATGTTCTGAGTAAATTGGTTCACCTTACTTGGTTGAACTTACGTGTGACTTTAGATCCAAGATGATGTTTGACCCTCAACTGGCACTTGAAATGGTGGCCTTGCAAGCCAGTTATTTGGCTTGCATCTTTTAAAAAACTTCGACATTCTGTGATGCTTCTTAAATATCCTTCATTTTAAAATAGTACTCTGTTATCTAAGCTCTCAAATCAAGCATAGTGAATCCTAAGGTATCAAGAATGTTCACTCTTTTCCAATTTGATTCTTTCTGCTACCCACCCCACCCCCAGTGCTATTCTACAAGAGTACCGCCCCATTACCCAGAGGCAGCAAGTTTCTTTTCTCAAACCAACTCCAGCAGCACTTTATCTCATCACAAAAATGGCACTTATTCTTTGTTGTAAATAGCTTAAGATCTTGGGACAAATTCCAAAGCAAATTTCCTTTAAATTATAAACTAAACATTTAAAATGCAACTGTTTCAATGCAGGTTATCCCATTACTAAAGTAGGGAGTTCCCTACACAAAGCTCAAATCAGGTTAAGAGTTTTCAGAAGATAGTTAGGCAAGCACTTTGTAGTAGTAGTAGTAGTAAAAGGATCTTGGTACTTCAGAATACAGTAATGTGTCAAATCATATCAAGAAATACAAGCAGTAAAATGCCTGCATTTCATTTCATGATATTTACACACTTACGTCAGCGGTCGTGGAGCATACGGATCTTGGACCTCCAGAAAGTGTCCACAGCAGGGGTGATTGATAAGTTCGTGGCCCAAGGTAGAAGGAAATGACTTACACAGCTCTCGTTACATGCACATACAGGCCAACTCTTTGAGTGATTATACAGAAAGTTTGAAATTAATAACTCATCTCCTTCTACCTTAGGCTACAAACTTATCAATCACCCATCTGTGGACACTTTCTGGAGGTCCAAGATCCGTATGCTCCACGACCGCTGGACTAAGTGTGTAAATGTAGGAGGGGACTATGTTGAAAAATAAATATGCTAGGTTTTCTAAAATTGACTCCTTCTACCTTAGGCCACAAACATATCAATCACCCCTCATATTCTGGCCCTTGATACACAAAAAAACATTTTATTTCAGTTTCACGAGGAAATCTGCAGATGCTGGAAATTCAAGCAACACACACAAAATGCTGGTGGAACACAGCAGGCCAGGCAGTATCTCCAGGGGTGTCAAACTCATTTTAGGTCACGGGCTGGATTGAGCAAAATGCAGCTTCATGTGGGCTGGATCAGTCGGACGCTTGTGAACGCAGCTTTCGTTGCCTCCATTTTTTCAGCCTGCTCTCATGTGTCTCAGTCTCTGCTATAACTACAAAGTGTTTCACTTTACAAATTCCGTTTCTTATGAAGAAGACTGCCGAGCAAGACTGCCTAATAAACACTAAAAACCTTGAAAACCTGGTACCTGAATAAACTCAGCATAAGCCATATCATACACCATAGGCGCTTCGATTACTGGGGCCAGCTTTAATAGTAATTAGGTATTATCTCGTGGGTCAAAGATAATTCCACCGTGGGCCGGATTTGGCCCGCGGGCCTTGAGTTTGACATATATGATCTATAGGAAGAAGCACTGTCGACGTTTCCGGCCGGGACCCTTGTTCAACCAGCATTTTGTGTGTGTTGCTTTTATTTCAGTTTTGTCAGTTCATCCTTTGGCCACAAGATGGAAACAATGTTCTAACAATGAAAACTGATTGATCACATTTTTGTTAAGAATCTGTTTTGACAATATTAAAGAATCTGTTGGTGATCCCGTATAAAAACAGCTCCCCATCCAAATAAAATAGTTGCCTGATACACATCTTTCCTTAACAATCTGAACAAGTCATTGAAAGAAATCAATCAGTCTTCATGTGAAACATCACTATAAAAGTTTGTTCACTGTTTAGTATGAACATAATAACAGGACACTTAGTAAATATATTAGACAGCCAGTGTGATTTGATGAAAGGGAATTCATGTTTAAAAATCTATTTGTTTTTCTGAGAATATAATGGTAAAGAGGAACTAGCAATATTGACATGGATTTCAAACTGTTATTGATAAGATGCCAGTAAAGAGATTGTGATATGAAAAAAAGGCAAATAGTTCTGGCATTGTATAGCATGAAACAAGAATTTGTTAAAGAAAATATAATACATGGGTTACATTCATTTTGGCAAGTTACAAAGAAAATACATCATAGAAAGATGACTTTAACCCAACCAGTCAATAGCTGCATTCTTGCTTCATTTGAACTTTGAACCATCTTTCCCTGTTTTACTTAATTAAAGCACTTTGTTTTCACCCTTTGGTCTTGAATGTTTATTTTATGTTTTTTATTTATACTTGATGTCCCACTTAATACTTGTTTTTAAGTGGAATGCAGTTCGAATTGCAAACACAAATTTTATACGTTGCTTAAAAAAAAGTATCCATTGTGCCATTAAATCAGTATCTCAGTAACATTTTAAACACATTTTTCTTAGTGTCCTGCCATTTATTGCTCCAACCCAGAATGTATTTGGCTTGATATATGAGTCTGCTGCTGAAACAAGCAGCTATATGGTCTGGGATTAAGTATGCAGAAGGCAACGCCTGTGCCAAGATGGAGGGCAGAGACACCAGAAATAGGAAGTCAGATGATCCACCCTTGCAGAAGAGGTGTCATCTTGCAGAACCATGTTTTCGGAAGGCACTTCCCTCAAATGTCAGCCTTAATCACTCTAAATAGTAGCTTCTAACTCTCTGCATGAAAAAAGTCATTGGAATTTCCTGTGTTATTTATTGTAAACTTCATTACATAGAAGGCCTAGAACTTTGTACTTCTTTACAAGTGAAAATGGTGTTTCTATGTTCAAAGTTCCAAGTTAATTTATTATCAAAGTACGTATATGTCATTTTCTTGCTGGCATTTGGAGTTGATGCAAACAAAGACAGCAGAATCAAGGAAAAAAAGACACACAAACAAACACCGATAATTAACCAATATGCAAAAAAAAACTGTATAAATACAGAAAGAAGAATAAATAAATAAATAATGTTGAAAACATCAGTTGCTGAGTCCTTGAAAGTGAGTCCATAGGTTGTGGAATCAGTTTAGTATTGAGGTGAGTGAAGTTATCCACGCTGATTCAGGAACCTTATGGTTGAAGGGTAATAACCGTCCCTGAACCTGGTGGTGTGGATCCTTAGGCTCCTTTGCCTTCTTTCAAATGGCAGTAGCAAGAAAAGACCATGGCCTGGATGATGGATGATGCATTCTGGTGACAACACTCCTTCTGGATGTGCTCATTGGTGAGGAGAGCTTTTCCTGTAATGGTCTTGGGTGTATCCACTACTTTTTATAGGCTTTTCTGTTCGTGGGCATTGGTGTCTCCATACCAGGCCATCATGTAACCAGTCAGGATACTCTGAACTGTATATCTGTAGAAGTTTGCCAAAGTTTTAGATGACTTATTGAATCTGCACAAACATCTAAGGAAGTTGAGGCAATGCTATGCCTTCTTTGTAATGGAACTGATGACACTGTAACACACACAACACGCTGGAGGAATTCAGCAGGTCGGGCAGCAACCGTGGAAACAAACAGTCAACGTTTCGGGCCAAGACCCTTCGTCAGGATGTTGACTGTTTGTTTCCATGGATGCTGCCCGACCTGCTGAGTTCCTCCAGCATGTTGTGTGTGTTGCCTTGACCCCAGCATCTACAGTGTATTTTGTGTTTACTGATGACCCTGTGATCTCTGTCTCAGAAGCCAATGTAAGAACATCTTTCAAGAGGGTGAACACTCACAAGGTGCCAGGCCATGATGGTCTACCTCATAGGGCTCTGAAAACTTGTACCAACCAACTGGCAGTTGGTTCAGGGACATCATCAATCTCTCACTGCTCCAGTCAGAGGTTCCCACCTGCTTCAAAAGGGCAACAATCATACCAGTGCCCAAAAAGAGCAGGGTGAGTTATCTCAGCAAGGATCATCCAGTTGCACTCATATCTACTGTGATAAAATGTTTTGACAGGTTGATTATGGCTAGAATCAATTAGCACTGCAATTTGTCTATCGCCGCAGTAGGTCTACAGCAGATGCAAGCTCATCGGTTCTTCACTCGGCCTTGATCACCTGGACAATAGTGATACCTATGTCAGGCTGCTGTTTACTGATTGCCGCTCAGTGTTCAACACAGTGACGCCCTCAGTTCTAATCAATAAGCTCCAAAACCCGGGCATCTGCACCTCCATCTACAACTGGATCCTCGACTTCCCCACTGGGAGACCACAGTCTGTGTGGATAAGAAATATCATCTCCTCCTTGCTGACAATCAACACTGGTGCACCTCAAGTGGTTAGCCCACTACTCTACTCTCTCTATACTCTCTCTACACCCACAGCCGTGTGGCTAGGCACAACTTAAATGCCATCTATAAATTTACTGATTACACAACTACAGTTGGCAGTATTTCAGATGGTGATGAGGAGGCATACAGGAGAAAGACAGATCACCTGGTTGAGTGGTGTCGCAACAACAACCTTACACTTGATATCAGTAAGACCAAGGAATTGATTGTGGACTTTAGGAAGGGGAAGCCCAGGGAATAAACACCATCCTCAGCAAGGGATCAGCAGTGGAAAAGGTGAACAGTTTCAAGATACTGGGTGTCAACACCAACTGAACATCTCTGCTAGACCCAACATACTGATGAACTTAAAAAGAAAGCATGTCAGCAGCTATATCTTATTAGGAATTTGAGGAGACTTGGTATGTCACCAAAGACACTCACAAATTTCTGCAGATGTGCCGTGGAAAGCATTCTAGTTGGTTGGATCTCCATCTCATATGCAGAAGCCTATGCACAGGATCGGGAAAACCTTCAGAATATTGTAAACTCAGTCAGCTCCTTCATGGGACCAGAGGCTGCAAGTAAGGAAATCGATGATCCAGTTGCACAAGTAGCTATTGAGGCCTAGGTCTTAGATCTCACTGATTAGTTTTGACAATTGAAGTGAATTGACTTTATTTCTTACATCCTTCACAAACATGAGGAGTAAAAATCTTTATGTAACTTCTCCACCTAAGTGTGCAATGTGAAATCATAGTAATTCATAATAATTTATGATAAATAGAACAGTCAATGTAACATAGAAATGCACTGAAATCAACGGTGGAAGAAGCTGTCCCAGAGCCTGTTGGTCCTGGCTTTAATGCTGCGGTACCATTTCCTGGATGGTAGCAGCTGGAACAGACTGTGATTGGGGTGGCTCGGGTCCTGACTTTGTAAATGTCCTGAATCATGGGAAGGTCACAACTACAGATGTGCTGGGCTGTCCACACCACTCTCTGCAGAATCCTGCGATTAAGGGAGGTACAGTTCCCATACCAGACAGGATCATAGTACTGAATGCAGAGTTGGAGTCAATGAATAGCATCCTGTTCTATGCACCTTCACTGTCCAGATGTCCATGGCTGTCTGAAGAGCCAATTAAATGGCATCTGCTTTTGACCTGTTGTGACAATAGTGAAAGTGGAGCAGATCCATGTACTTCTCAAGCAGGATTTGATAATGTTTCATGACCAACCTCTCCAAGAACTTCAGAACAGTTGATGTAAGTGCTACAAGATGATAGTCATTGAGGCTGGTTACCATGTTCTTCTTGAGCACCGGTATGATTGAAGCCTGCTTGAAGGACCAGGGTATGAAAGACTGCCGAAACGAGAAGTTAAAGATGCCAGTAAACACTCCAGCTAGTTAATTGGCTCAGGTCTTCAGTACTTGCTTACAGTACTCATTCTGTTTTTTCTCTATCAAAACCTTCCATACATTAAAAAAAAACATTGGGCCTTTCTCCCGCCCTTCGCTTTCCAAGAAACCAGTTTGTCCATTTTTTTATAATCTCTTTCTGATCTCATCTTTGTAAATCTTTGCTCTTTACGTGTTCTCCACTCCTTCAATATATTTTTACAAAGACATCCAGAATTCTATGAGACATGTTCAATATAATTTGTTCAATACAGATCCCAACCATCTGGAATTAAAGTTTATTCATTGTTTTGTCTTTTTTAGTTATGACTTTATTAATCTGTGTTACTACTTGCTGTGATTTATGCATACCTTGATCAAATTTGTTTAATTTTCTATATTCAAGCACCAAGCATTCATGAATTAAGTGATAAAACCTGATAAGAGCATATGAAATAGTATTTTGACTAGGCCTCTCCATCATTCAAAAGATGTTTGGCTTCAGCTTCATTTTCCTGCCCAATTCCTCAAACTCTTTATTTACCTGTATTCTAAAATTCTATCCCTGCCTTGAATGTAATCAGCTTCAACAGCTTTCTAAAGCATTACAACTTCCTGGAAGATCTTTTTTCTTCATCTCAGCATTGAGTAGAGTTGGAGTCCAAGCTGTTTACTTCTTAGATACAAGAGGAAGCATCCTTACAGCTAAGAGGTAAGGACCCTGCTCCCCAGCTCTACTTAGAAACCTCCATCTGTTGATCAATTGTTTAATAGTTGAATATGTGTAATATATTATTCACAACCACACAAGACATATTTTCATGCAATATTTTCTCTCTTTTCTTGAATCATTTTTTTTCACCTTCTACTAAGCTTCTGAAGATTTGTAGAACATATTGCTGCTACTATATAGCATAGTTAGCACAGTCCTGTTGGGAATTAATTTCTGGGCATAAGTAAATCATAAATACTATGGAATGTGAATGTAGCATGGATCACAAGTGATAAAATAATGCACTTTTCACTGGGGCAGATCTTACACTGCCCTGAGATTGCTGGCTCTTTAGAGCAATGTTTCCTTCAGCATGGTTCAGAGAGTGGATGTCCAGCTCCCAGAACATTGGCAAAGCCCAAGTCATCACTGGGCATCTTCTGGCATAAGCACAGCTCTGATAGTTCTGAGTTTTATCAGCTGTAGAGCAGCTGTTAAAATTGAATATATGAATTCATATTCAAAAGAGCTCAGAATCCATTTAAAATACAAACGATGTTAATATTTGCTTATAATTTAGAAATTAAAATACTAAAAACACACATTACTAAACATTAAAATGACTGAAGGCATTTAAACTAATTTAATGGAATTCAGTAAAAGCTTTACTTATTTTTCCCCCAGTTGTTAATTTCTCCCTTTTATTTCAGTAACCCTGCTGAACTTTTACCAAGCAGGTGAATTTCTCAGCCTAACAGCTGGGAATTCTGTGGAAATTCACTTAATTCCATTGGATTCCATGATTGGTATAGCACAGGTTCTCCATGGCTGGTGCTTTGCTGAGCAAAATGCTTCACTTCAGCCTTCATTCAAGAATAGCCCTGCTATGTGCAGCATGTCCTGCTATGTGCAGCTAGGTCCACACAGATCTACCTCATTGTACCAGATAAAGCTGAGTATCTACCAGTTCCAAGCAATTATATTCACTTTGTTTATAACTCATTTTCAATTGCTACAAATGTTATCACATGCATCTATCATGCTGGAAGATATGTTCAAAGTTTCTGACCTACCTCCCAAAAATGCTCCATCTGTCAACTTCTTTGAAAATGTATATCCTTCCATGAGCATTGTACCTTTCTCAATAAACAGCATATAGTTTCCAACTGCACCTTTGCGGAAAAAGACCTCACCACCTTGAGAAATGTGGAATTTTAGTTTACTGAGCAAGGCTATCATGAAGTTCTGATCACAATCTTTGAAAAAAGGAACATTTTCCACCAGGCTACTGCAGTTATGATGGATTACTTCCTGGAATATACAACAAGAACAATAATTTTATTGTCTGTAAAATAATTCATTAATGGTTTGCATTTGATATGTATGGAATTCTGAGAATACTGGTGTTCTTGTCTATCCCTGCTTTGTCCATGAAGAAATTGAATATTATCATACAATATAAAATATTATATTATCAAATATTATCATGGTATATTGTCCATGAAGAAATGATAAATGGTATATGGTAAATCATTCAATGAAGCATCAATAATCAACAATAGTGATAATAATTGCTTTTATAGAGTTCCCGTAATATGGTAAAACATACCATTGCACAGCATAGGGATTGTCAGACAAAATTTCATACTGAAACACCAATAAACAATAGGACAGCAATTAACATCTATAACTTTAGTGAATAATCAAAGTGCATATCTCATTAAAGACTAGAAAATTAAGGAATTTAAGGGTAAGGAAATTACGTAAAGAAAGGCAAAGTAGTCAAATCAAACAAAGAGAAGGAAGAATAGATTAAGATGAAAGGTAGAAAAGTATCAGGAAGACAAAGAAAAGATATTAACAACTCTACAACAAATGACTACATGCAGAAATGTGCCAGTTAAGATTGGCCAGCACTGCTTTAAGAGTGACCACCTAATAAAAGGGAATTTCACTGTTAATTAAGCTCTGAATTCCTTCTACCTCTGCAATGTAATTAGTGTGCAGTAATTGGTCTCCAGCATTTTTTTAAAAATTGAAGTTAGGAGGAAGACATCATTTGTGAAAACTGAATGCTGGAATATCAAGTTCCTAAAATTCATAAATTGTGCCACATTATATCTTCTGTTGAACTTGCTGGTTCAGTTCCATATTAACAAGAACATATTTCATGAATTCAAGTAGAATTATCCAATAAAGAACCAAGCTCTATCAAACATACTAAATGTTTTTACAGTTCATCAATTACCTGTCTAAGTGACTCTGAAAGCTCCCCTAGGATAACTGCTTCATCAAACCACTTCCCTTTAAATTGCTGGGCGAGCTGATTTAAGACTTTCAATCGAAGTTCCGTAGGTATATGATGGTGACGCAAGAACTCCTTATACTCATGGATCTAAAACAAATGTAAAAAGATAAATGTCATGAAAGTCTGAACAGAGAACTTGCTTTTTCTAATGAAAAACATTTAATAAACAGTGGTTTTCACAATGTCACTTCTCCGTCGTACGAGAAAACACAACTCCTTCGGATTTAATGATTAGAATACTCCAAAAGCAAGCATGTTCCTTTTTGCTAAGTACTGCATTCCAAATTTATTACTACCCTTTATTCAAATCTCCAGCAGTCTTTTGTGATCTGAAAAGTATCGTGAAAAATTATGCAGAAGAAATTAATTTGTTGCAGTCTAAAAACCATGCTTTGGTTATAAAGTGAGGAATTTCAAAAGAGCACTTTTAAAGCAACATTGTTACCTCGTCATTAAAACCAATTTAAATTTATGCTTCTATTCAAACCCCAAATGCTAAAATTAGTTACTTGAAATACACAATGCAATAAAATTAATGTTCCTTACTCATCTGAAAACTCTAAATCTTGTCAGTAATAATTACCAAATGATTGGCAAGAAATATATTTTTCAAGAACAAGATTAAATTACACCAATCTATATAAGGTTATTTGCTCACCAGCAGGTCCAGCAGCACTTACGTCATATCATCACTGAAGTTGAATACTGTTAATCATTTGGGCACAAGTGAGATTCCCAAATTAAACACAAATCACTGTTCATTTATAGCTGCATTATCATGTTGTAAAAATCCTCTATCTAATAACAGTGTGAGAATACCATCCCCATAAAAACAGTCAAACACAAAGACTATGGAATAAATTGCCTCAGTTATTTTTCCATACAAGCCATCCCGGTAAAGATTTTCCTGGGTGGAATGGGGATGAGGGTGTGGGCTTGGAGCAGGTAGAAGTGTGACTTATGATGGGAACATCAGGAGATAGTGACAAGAATAGTTTTCATGATTGGGCAGTGATCTGGCAAAGGGAATATAATGTGGAAAATGTGGATGGAGAAATCAGGTGCAAGTCTAGATAGATATAGTATCATGTATACATAAATTTTATATAATATATAAAAAGTGGCATAGATAGAGTGGATAACCAGATACTTTTATCCCAGGGCTGAAATGGCTAATCAAGGGGGCATAATTTTAAGGTGATTGGAGGAAAGTATATGGGGGATGTTAGAGATAGGTTTTTTTACATATAGAGTGGTGGGTGCATGGAACATAGTGGTGGCGGTAGTGGCAGATACACTAGGGGCATTTAAGATACTTAGACTGACACATGGATGTAGAATATGGAGGGCTCTGCAGGAGGGAAGCAGGTTAAAAGGTCAGCACAGCAATGTGGGCTGAAGAGCCTGTACACTGCTGTAGTGTTTTATGTTACATATTTATTTATGCCAACTTTGGACAATTGTCCTCAGGACTGGTAACATCAAAGGTTACGGGGAAAAGGCAAGAGAATGGGGTTAAGAAGGATAATAAATCAGCCATTATGGAATGGTGAGCACTTGATGGGCCAAATGGCCTAGTCTTTGTACTATGTCTTATGGTTTTACAGCCTCTGTGGCCCAGTACCACCATAAAATGTTGACCTTCTGATCGTCAAAACAACAATGAATAGATAACATACCGCATGTAGTAATTCCTTTTTTAAATTCTTTTGCTCATCATAACAAAACTTCCAATTTCCAGATACACTTACATTTACATTTCTTCCCCTCATAGGCATCAGGTATCAGAACACTTCCATCAAAATATAGACAACACCACAACATCCTACACAAAAGTCCTTATTAGTATAGCAGACAGGTTTACATCTACATACTGCAGAAAAGGTTGCCATGTTTCATGAAAACTATTTGTTTTTGAGTGTACCATATGTGTCAAAAAGTCCAAGGGAACGTATTCCATGATTAATTTATGCCAACCAAAAAGTCCAAGGGCCTTATCGGTTTCCAACAAATGTTCTTCCTCGCACAAAAAGTCAGGATGTTAAGAAGTTTTTTCTGATGTGCATTAATAATACAACTGCTGGGGAAGCCTAAGAGTAAAGACACCGGGTTCAGTTCAAGCTCCACCTTCAGAATCTTTTCCATTTCACCCAAAATATCACTCCAGTATGCCTGAAGTTTGAGAAAAGTCCAAAAACAGTGGGTGAAAGTTCCAGTATTTACTTTACATTTAGAACACATTGGAGAAACCCCCGACTTAAGTTTCAAGAGATGATCTGGAGTCAGATGGGCTCTATGCAGAATTTTGAGTTGCAATGCTTTAGTTCTATTACAAACTGAAATCTTTTTTGCATTATCACCGATGTCTTCCCATGTTTCAGCTGTAATTTCTACTCCCAGACCCTTCCCAGCTGCTCAGCCTCTCCACAAGAACATTCCTTTAGGATGCTGTAAAAAGTACTAATGGAGACTTCACCCTTAGAACAAAACACCCTCTTTTCTATGTCAGAACTATAGAAATCAGTTAACAATGATGTTTTTACTGTATATAATCTCTTATCTGAAAGAAACAAAAAAGATCCTTGCTGGGTATGTTAAATTTCTGTACAATTTGACCAAAAGACATCATTGTTCCTTCATCAAACAAATCTCCTAGATGGAAAATACCCTTAAAAATCCAAAGTTTAAAACCAGAATCCATTATGCCAGGCTGAAAATCTGGACTGCCAGTTAATGGAGTGAAGGGTGATATTTTCACTGCGTTGTCCTCAAATTGTCGTACCGCCCTCCAAGCCCTGACTGTATTAATTGTTACTGGATTGCGACAATATTCATTAACTAGTTTCATCTTACTGAGGAAAAGCAAATTAATAAGAGGGCATTTTGCTTCAATGTCCAGTCCAATTGAGGAGGGGTCACTGCAAACCCAGTCAACCACACATAAGACAAAAAGGAACTTCACTGATATTTTTTGATGTTTGGAAAATCGAGACCCCCTAGACTACTGGGAAGCTGTAACTTAGACATTTTAATACAAGGTCTTTTTTTGTTCCAGATGAAAGAAACAAACCAGCCATTTATTTTTTTAAGTATTTGTTGGGTAAAAATGACTGGAATCATTCGTATTGGGTAGAGCAGACGAGGAAGAATGTTCATTTTGAGCAAGGATATTCCGCCAAGCCAGGAAATGGGAAGAGTGCTCCATCACTCAAGATCCTGTTTGATTTTGTCAAATAACTGTATAAAGTTTGAACAATTGATCAAACGTAGGTGCGATAGATATGCCTAAGTAAACAAAACCTGTCTGCTACCATTTAAAGGGGAAAACACCCTGAGTGTCAGGTACCTGCTGCAGATTCCCCAGAGGCATAGCCTCTGATTTAGTAAAGTTGATTTTATAACCTGAAAAGGTGCTAAATGTATTGATGCATTGTATAAGGTGGTGCACTGACATAGCAGGATTTGATAAGAAAATTAGAACATCATCCACATGCAATATAATTTTATGTGACTTTAGTCCTATGTCTGGAGCAGATATCTTGGGGTCTCATCGAATAGCCTCAGCCAATGGCTCGATCACAAGTGTGAAAAGTAGTGGTGATAAAGGGCAGCCCTGCTGGCTGCCCTCTCAGAATACTAAAATTATCCGACATAATACCATTAGTGAGAATCGCAGCCAAAGGGTCATTATAAAGAACCTTCACCTACTTAATAAAATTATTGCCTAAACCAAATCGTTCTAAAGTGGAAAAAAGATATGACCATTTGACACGATCAAAGGCCTTTTCTGCATCTAAGGAAACCACCAAGCCGTCCACTGCCTGTTGCTGACATGCCTGAATCACATTAAGTAATCTTCTGATATTGTTAGATGATCTATGGCCTTTTACAAAACCCGTTTGATCCTCTTATGATAAAAGGTAACACAATTCCTAATTGCAAAGCTAAGGTTTTAGATAAGATTTTAAAGTCAACATTTAACAATGAAATAGGCCTGTAGGAGGCACAATCTTCAGGGCTCTTTCCTTTCTTAAGAATTAGGGAGATATTAGCTTCTCTCAGTGATGGTGGGAGGAGACCACAATTAAGTGCATGATTGAACATGTTTAGCATAGGCTCTGATAATAACCCTGTGAGCTCTTTATAGAATTCACTTGTGAGTCCATCAGGACCAGGGGCCTTCCCACTATGGAGCTGTCCCACAGCTTCCTGTATCTCATGTATAGATAACGGAGCACTGAGTAGGGACTCTTGTTCAGAAGAAATGCCTAGGAGATCTAAATTCCTGAAAAAGGACTCCATCCTTGATTGTCCATCATTACATTGCTCAGGTTGATACAGTTTAGAATAAAAATTCTTAAACACGACATTAATCATTTTAGAATTACTAGTGAGGGCTCCTGTCCCATCCCTAATTGAAGCAATAGTCTAGCTAAATAAGCCAAACATCTACTTGGTTTTGCACCATGTTCAAACAATCGTTTAGCAAATGTCAATTTTCTTTTGGCTGCTTGCGTAAGTAAAGAGTTTAGTGTACAGCATAGGGCTGTGATATTCTGTAACTTGGCTGCAGAAGGCTTATTAATATAATCCTTTTCAGCTGCCGCAAGCCTTGCTTCCACTAGGCGCTGCTGTTCCACAGCTTGTCACTTCTTGTTAGCAGAGTAGGAGATAATTCATCCCCTTGCATAGGCCTTAGTGGTTTCCCAGAGCATCGATGGACTACTAGCTGATTTGGAATTAATAGATAGGAAAGTTTGGAATTATGAAGTAAAGAACAGTAGTCTATAAATTTATTATCTTGTAGAATAAAAGGATTCAGCTTCCAATGTCTAGATCGTGCTGAATTATCTTTGGGCTTAATATTTAAATATACTGCTGCATGGTCAGAAATAGTGATATTTCCTATTGTGCAGGACACAATTAAATCTAGGAGCATTTTGGGGGTTAGCAAAAAGTCTATTCTGGTGTAACACTTGTGTGGATTAGAAAAAAATGTGAAGTCTTTGTCTGAGGGATGTAACAACCTCCAGACATCCACAAGTCCTAGTTCTCCACACAAGCCCATGATTTGTTTGGACTGTGAGGAGAGCAATAAGGGACCACTAGGCACTCTGTCCGTCAATGGGTCCATGAGACAATTAAAATTCCCACCTACAATAATGTTTTGTATTGAAGAGATTGTAAATTTGGAAAAAGCATGTGTTAGGAATTTGAAAGGGTGGGCTGGAGGGCAGTAAACATCGAGAATACCATATTCCTCTCCATATATTGAAGCCTTAACAATCACAAATCTCCCATACTTACCCTTAATGCAGTCTAATAACTTAAAAGTTAAGTTCTTCCTAATTAAAATGGCCACCCCTCTACTCCTGGTAAAAAAAGATGGAAAATAGACTTGATCAAATCCACTCTGTTGCAGTTTTAGTTGTTCTTTATCATTTAAATGTGTCTCCTACAATAAGGCTATATCCACCCTTTCCTTTTTCTGGTTTAGTAGGATTTTCTTTCTCTTGATTGGTGAATGACTCCCCTTAATGTTCGAAGTGCACAATTTTAATATATTACTAGTCACAACCCTTTATAACAATCATGTGACTCCGGAGGAGAAGAAACCCGACTTAAGATCAGCTGGGCAGCAATAAGTAAATAAAAAAACACACACAAAAACAAAGTGCCAACAGCGCTGAACAACAGGACTTACCCCACACTTAAAGGGGATATCTGAACCTTCTCTAGCACCCCATATTCTGCCCCACTGTTAATATGGCATTTAACACAGTCAAAAATGAAAAGGGCATAATTTACCAATCCACCGATTTGTTACCATCATGTTTAAACTCCTTCAAGCTGGAGCAGCACCACTAATTTAAACAAATAATGAAACTGTATTAATCAAAACAAACACGTTACCCATCCTATAAGATATCTTGCCATCAAGTAATGAAAAGGTAAAATAAAGCAACCATTGAACATGTTATCATCCATAACATGTACATATCCATAGACCGTATACATTCTTTAGACCAATATATCCACAAAAGTTTTAGCTTTGCCAGGAGAATCATATATCTTGGTGGTCCCATTGTAGGTGATTTTCAGCACCACTGGGTATAGCATAAAGTACTGGATTCCGGACTCTTTTAGCTGCTTCTTTACCTGGTCGAATTCCTCGCACTTCCAAATAACGGCTGTCAAAAAGTCTTGAAAAAACATAAGCCTGGATCCCTCATGTATTAAAGCCTGGGCATCAGTCCTGCGGCATCTCGAAGCCTCCATCTCTCTTTCTTATCACTGAAATTATGGAACCGCACCAGGACAGGTTGAGGGCATTGGCCTGGGCCCAGTTTTGACATCAGCATACGGTGAGCTCTTTCCACTTTAATGCATCCAGCCTTGGTTTCCAAATTAAGGAAATTGGGCAGCCAGCCCTCAAAAAGCTTCGCTGGTTGGCTGCCTTCTGTACCTTCAGGTAGACTGATGATTCGTATGTTCCTTCTCCTACCTCTGTTCTCAAGATCATTGATATAGTCAGACAGGCTTTGAACTTGCTTTTCTAGAGCCCGGACACAGCTTTGGGCCTGATCGGTTATAGTTTCTACCGTGGAGAATCAGTCCTTGGCCTCAGTCATTCTTGTATCAAGATTTTGAAGCTCCAGTGTGTGGTTTTGGAGTGTCAGAGAGAGTGGAGCCAGCTTCTCGTCGATCATTTTGGATATGTTCTCCGTAACTTCCTGAATTACTTGACGAAAAGCAGGGTCCAACGTGTTAGCATAGCTAGCAGCAGCTAGCTCCTCAGCCCCCGGCAAGCCCTCTGTGCAGTCTATCTTGGCTGCCTTTTTAGTACCTTTCGATGGCATGGTGTTGAAGCAGCTCGAAAAAAATACTCATCAATGTTCATGTCATTAAATCCGACACTTGGGCATTTTAAAAAAAAGTTAAAACGGATAGGTTTATATGCAAAATTATCAGTGTTGCAGTGCTGAGCTCAGCAAAGCAGACCTTTCACTGCGCCGCCATCTTGAAAACCCCGCATGTAGTAATTTCAATGCTGCCATACTTTCACAAACAAAAACAATTAGTACAGCAACTACCATTTCAGGGCAACGTTAGCAATCTTTGTATCTCACCCTCATAGTTATGTTACATTGTATAGTGCTTTCCACTGGAGTAAACAATTTGCCTGGAAACATAACCAATGCAGTTCGCAAGGTCCTGGAGACTAAGATAGAGAGGCATCATGAGTTCCTCTGTATAATGATCCAGGAAGCCCTCCTGGAAGGAAACAGCAACCAAATTGATATCGTTCAGAGAAGCTCTAAAGGCATGAATACAATGCCAGAAGACATGGTAAAGGTCAGTAACAACATGGTCAAATCTGAACTCCCAACAATGCATATTCAGCCTTGAATATTTCTCCAGAAAAATAAATTGCCTTGACACAGTCTCAAAAAAGGTAATCTTGGCTGGAACCTAATATTCAAATTCTCCATTTCCAAATCTGTATGCTACTTTCCAAGCATCATAACTGCACTTCATAGATTGTACATTGTGCAAAGTTCTCAAATATGCAGATAGTTGTATCACCAAAGAGCATATTATACAACATGAACATACTTGCCTCTCTGCTGAAGAACAATCTGCCATATAACATCTGCCAGCGGCAGACAATGGTGGAACAAGCTTATATCCAGTTTCACAGCCACTGAAGAAGAAAACTAGGGACAGAAACACGGAGATACCTGAAGATGGTAGCAAACTCAAATGTGATCCACTTTCTCACACTTCACTTCACCTCATCTCAAAATCTTTGCTGATTGTCAAGCTTCAGAAAGATAATACATTTAACCCTTATTTAAGCACCACTCCCTCATTACAGCTCCATTCTTGTGCTTTCTTTCTCCTTTCAGATAGTTAACATACAAGGCAAGTGGTAGTAGACAAGCATAGAAAGTAAAGGAGAATACACGCCATCGGTTGATCTGAGAGTCATCAGTTTAAGAAACTGGCACGTCATGTTTGGCTGAAGTTAGCAGAGGCAGGATCTGCACATCTGGGGGAGAAAGTGCAAACCTCACAACGGGCCATACCCATATACACAGCAGATCTCCAAGGTTAAAAAGCCTCTGGCATGTTGAAACAATACAGGTTAGGAAAGTCATTTCCATCAGAGTACTATTTATGGACTGCTGTTCCATCTTCACTACCATAATTCCAAGCAAACTCCTCTCCAAACTTCACCCTTGGACTCTACTCCTCTCTTTGCATCTGGATCCTTCATTCCCTATCAAGTATACTGCGACAAGTAAAGATAAGTAGCAAAAGCTCTGCCATGATTAAGTTCAACACTTGTGCCCCACAAAACTATGTCCTCAGTCCCCTGCTTTACTCCTCATACACTCATGATGGGTAGATTCTGCTCTATTTTCAAGTTTGCAGATGACACCACCATAGTAGGCTGACTTTCAAATAACATTGAGTCAGAGAGGAGGATGGAATTAGAAAGTCTAAAGGCATGGTTTATACTTATGACTGTAAAGCTAAGCACAGCTCCAATGTTATATACCATATATGTTTGCTGATGACACAACAGTTGTTGACTGAATCAAAGGCAGTGGCAAATCAGCATTCGAAGGGAGACTGATGATCTCACTGAGTGGTGCCACAACAACAACCTTTCACTCAATGTCAGCAAGACCAAGGAGCCGATTATTGACCAGGAGGAGGAAACAAGAGGTCCATGAGGCAGTCCTCATCAGGGGATCAGAGGTGGAGAGGGTTAGTAACTGTGAATTCCTTGGTGTCAGAGGATCTGTCCTGGGCCCTGCATGTAAGTGCAATTATGAAGAAAGCTCCTCTTCTTCCTTAAATATTTGTGAAGAATTGGCATGAGGTCAAAAACTGTGACAAATTTCTATAGATGTGTGATGGAGGGTGTACTGACTGGTTGCATCATGGACTGGTATGGAAGCACCAATGCCCTTGAATGGAAAATCGTACAAAGAGAGTGGATACGGTTCAGTCCATCACAGGTAAAGCCCTCCCCGTCATTGTGCACATCTATACAGAGCGCTCATCAAGCACCCCTACCACTCAGGATATGCTCTCTTCTCACTGCTGCTATCTGGAAGAAGGCACAGGAGCCTTAAGACCCACACCACCAGGTTCAGGAACAGTTGTTACCCCTCAACCATCAGGCTTTTGAATCAAAGGGGATGACTTTATTCAGCTTCACTTGCCCCATAATTGAAACATTCCAATGAACTCACTTTCAAGGACTCTTCATCTCATGTTCTTGATATTTATTGTTTATTTACTTATTTTTCTCTTTTGCATTTGCACAAAGTCCTTTGCACATTAGTTGCTTGTCCATCTTGTTGGATGTGGTCTCTAATTGATTCTATTGCTCTTCTTGGATTTACTAATTATGCCTGCAAGAAAAAAACCTCAGGGTTGTATATGGTGATATATATGTACTTCGATAATAAATTTACTTTGAACTTTGGTGTCACGACGAAGCAAAAGAGCTGGTTATTGATTTCAGGAAGGGGGGCAGTGCACATGCCCTTGTTTAGATCAACGGTGGTGATGTTGAAAGTCTTGAGAGCTTCAAGTTCATAGGAGTGAACATCATCAATAGCTTGTCTTGGTCTGACCATGTGGATGCAATGGGCAAGAAATTACACCTGTGCCACTACTTCCTCAGGATGTTGCTATGGGCTCTCACCAAGTTTTATCAATGCTCCAAAGAAAGCATCTGCATAGAATTGTGTATACAGCTCAGCATATCACAGCAACCAGCATCTCCCTCAAGGACTCTGACTATACTTCTCGCTACCTTGGTAAAGAGGCCAGCATAATTAAGGACCCCATCCATCCCAGACATTCTCCCTTCTCACTGAACAAAAGATAAAAGATCATGAAAGCACGTGCTAAAAGATACAAAAGCCTGAAAGTGTGTACCAACAGGCTCAAGAACACGTTCTATATATTTGTTATAGGACTATTGACGGTCCCCTTATACAACAAGATGGACTCTTCACCTCTTTATGGCCTTGTACCTTATTGTCTGCCTGCACTATATTTTTTCTGTAACTGTAATACATTATTCTGCATTTTGTTATTGCTTTCCTTCTGTAGTACCTCAATGTACTGATGTGATGAAGTGACCTGTATGGATAGCATGCAAAATAAAGTTCACCTACATGTAACTAAAGTACATGTAACAATAATTAGCAACTTTAGATCAGTAACTTCAGCATAATGATAGGGTCTAAAGACTGGTTTGGTCAGGCTGGGTTGCATTAACCTGCAGTCTGGGAATGGGGAAAAGATAACCCAGGTTCTATGTCTCCAAAGGTCCAATCAAGATAGGTTTTGCTGCACAGCATTCAGGGACAACCAGAAGGCAGCTCTGAATATGCGCAACAAGTAATTCTTGTGACGCCATGTGTAAATGTTGCTGATTGCTAAGGCACAAAGATACTATTACTCAGTCACTCCATAGAACCCCTGTGGACCTGAATATCAGCAAAGTTTGTCAACTGCCAGAAGACAGATTGCTGGATTATCAAGACATCCTTACATCCATTCAATAATGGAATCCATTGTCATATGATGGCAGTTTGAGTACTGACAGTAGAAATCAGACCTCCCACTGCAGCTAGTTTCTCCTACTTGGAAATGAAAGCTAAGACTTCAACCTTTAGTTACTGTACATTGTTCAGAAGAAGCAGTCGTTGGCATGTTATTGGCCACCAACTTCTGAATATAAACAATGAGCTCCTGGTGAAGCCATAGGCAAAATTGCAGTTTGACTTTCCAGGTCAGTTTCAATTCACTTAGTTCATTTAAAAAATACTTTCAACATGTTTTTGAAACAACAACAGTACCTTTTCTTTGTAAGCACGTCTACTTGAATCAGAATTGGCAACCATTGATGTGACTTGAGCTAACAGCACAGCATACATGATAGAACCAGTTAACATGCTGAGGTTTAGAATCCAGATTTCAGAAAATTCTAAAACCAAAAAAAGTATTTTAAGAGGACTCAGTAATTATGACAGTAACAAACGCAGGTTAATTGATAAAACATAATAGTAGATATAATTAAATTTGATCCAAAAATTAAGACTTTTTAAATCATTCATGACTCATTACCAGATGATTCTGTGAACAATTATACATATGTACAGATTGTCTGTGTAGTTGGTGTTTCCTCAAGGTGCATATCCCACCAACAAAGGCAGAACTGGAGAGTAGAGCAAAACCCCTCAGTTTACAAAAGAACAACTGGAGTTTAACTGACTAAAATCACATTCCTTACAACTATGCAGTAATGAAATGCTTCATACCACTTGTTCAGCAGGGATTATGATTTCCTTTATAGCACAGAATCAAAACTATCTGAAACTGAAAAACATTAATTCCAATATACACTAGTCCCAATTGTAAGCCAAGGTTTATTATTCCATAAAATTGCTCCAAAGTATTATGGAACTGGGATGGCTATCTGATTACCAAATTCAATCCTGGACTAATTTGATTCTATATCTTTATTGCTTGCTGTACCATTCTGAAAAAAAAAACTTGGGTTCTCAAAGGAAGATATAAAGTTCAAGAATCTTAATTTTACCCTGCCTTTTATGCAATTGACTGTGTTCAATCCACCCATTGGAAATTGCTTTTTTCCATCTAAAATTCCACAAAGTTTGTTCATGCTTTAATAAATCAGCATTTTCTGCTCAAAGGAGAACAACCCTGTCTTCTATTACCATTCCTAAATTGTACAAGAATGATGGTGAGCCAATTCCTTCAACCACTGCAATCTGTCATGAGCTGAACAATTACAAAAAAGGAAAGGCAATGTATCGCCAAGGCATGATGTAACTTGAATTGATGGTGCTCTCATCAATTCAAGAGTGGAGTGACATTTGCAACTTTCCATTCCTCTGGCACCCTGCCAGAGTCCAATGATTTTTGAAAGATCATTACTAATGTTTCCACAATTATTACTGTTACCTCTTTCAGAATGCTAGGGTGCAGTTCACCTGACCCGGGTGACTTATGTACCCTTTGGTCTTTCAGCTTTTTGAGCACCTTCTCTCTTGTAATAGTAACTGCATTCACTTCTCTTCCCTCGCACCCTTCACAGCTGGCAGACTGCTAGTGTCTTCCACAGTGAAGACTGATGCAATATACTCATTTAGTTCATCTGCCATCTCCTTGGCCCGTTATTATTTCTCCGATCTCATTTTCTAGTGGTCTTATATCCACCATCATCTCTCTTATTTTTTACATACTTGAAAAAGCTTTTACTATCCACTTTGATATTGTTTGCTAGCTTGTTTTCATATTTCATCTTTTCCCCCCAATGGTTCTTTTAGTTGCTTTCTGTAGGGTTTTAAAAATTTCCCAATCCTATGAATTTCCCACTAATTTCTGCTCTATTGTATGTCTTATCTTTTGCTTTTACATTAGCTTTGACTTCCCTTGTCTGCCATGGTTGTACTATTTTTTTCATTTGATTATTTCTTCATTTTTGGAATACATCTGTCCTGCACCTTCCTCATTTTTCACCAGAAACTCATGCCATTGCTGCTCTGCTGTCATCCTTGCCAGCATCTCCTTCCATTTTACTTTGGCCAACTCCTCTCTCATACCGCTATGATTTACTCCACTGAAATTCTGCTATGTCAAACTTTCTCCCTATCAAATTTCAAGTTGAACTCTATCATATTGTGATCACTGCTTCCTAAGGTTCCTTTACCTTAAGCTCCCTATTTACCTCCAGTTCATTACATAACATCCATTCCAATATAGCTGATCCCCTAGTAGACTCAACAACAAACTGCTTTAAAAAGCCATCTCATAGGCATTCAACAAATTCACTCTCGTGGGATCCATTTCCAACCTGATTTGTTGAAATCTCCCATGAGATTCAGTGATGGCCACAATGTCATTCCCAACAATCTGTAAAAGTGCAACAAGGCCATCCATCTTATTTCTTATATTCCATTCAATAAGATATAACACTTTGAGTGCTGTATTTGCTACCTTTTTTGATTCTGCATCCCTAATGAACTGATACTCACCCTGCTGGCTGCAATTATGACCTATCATCTGCCTGTCCTTCCTGACAAGTCAGACTGCATGCTCTCTTTGCTTTTTTACCATCCATCCTATCCAGAGTCCCTTCAGTCCATTCCCACCCTCCTGTCAAATTAGTTTAAACTGTCCCCAACAGCTCCAGCAAATCTGCCAACAAAGATACTGGTTCATCTCAGGTTAAGGTGCAACCTGTCATTTCTGAACAGGTCATACCTCCCAACAGGAAGTATACTTGCACAACAGTTCCACACAGAAGCCTTAGTTCCCACACCACCATATTGATGGAGCAGTTATTACCCTTCTCTGAACCTGGTGGTGTGGGAACGAAGGCTTCTGCACCTCTTTCCTAATGGCAGCAACATGAAGAGAGCATGGCCTGTATGGTGGTGGTGGGGGGTCCTTGATGATGGATGCAGCTTTTTGTGGCAGTGCTCCTTGTAGATGTGCTCAGTGGTGGGAAGGACTTTTCCTGAGGTGGACTGGGCTGTATTCACCACTTTTTATAGGCTTTCCATTCTTGGGCATTGGTGTTTCCATACCAGCTTGCGATGCAACTAGTCAGAATACTCTCCACTGTACATCTATAGAAACTTGTCTAAAGTTTTAGATGACATGCCAAATCTGTGCAAACCTCTAAGAAACTAGAGGCGCTACTGTGCCTTCTCTTTACGGCACTTAAGTGATAATCCTCTGAAATGATAATGCCAAGGAATTTTAAATTACTGACCCTCTGCAACTCCACTGAAGCTTTAAGCCAGAGATTTTGAAACCACTGCTGCTCCTAAATCATTTACCTTTGACACCATTTTCCAAAAGGATTAATACATGAAGATCCAAAAACGAACATATTTACAAAACTACATAATTACATTCACAAAAAAGCTCAGTTTCATATTTAAGAAAAAGTTGATTTGCATAAGATTATATACCAAGCACTTGCCAAACAAAATATAAACAGCTGTAGGAACTCATCTGTGTAGGAAAGGAATTGTCGATGTTTTGAACTCTGCATCAGAACTGTCAGTGAAAGGGGATGATAACCAGTAAAAGGAGAGAAGGGAAAGATTGAGACAGGGGCCAATAGGTAATAGAGGGTCCAAGGAGAGGTAAAAGATGTTGGCCAGATGGAACCCCATGTGGAGGGTGATGCACCATCAATAACTCTCTCTGAGACGTGGAGTCGAGATATCGGCTTTTATTGACTGGAAGAAGGAACAAGCAGTAGTTGATCACCATACTACATCCTGGAGAATGAGGGCCGGGCTCAGGCCTCAATCGCCTTTATACTGGGGTCTGTGGGAGGAGCCACAGGAGCAGTCAGCAGGGGGTGTGTCCAGACAGGTATATGTAGTTCACCACAGAGGGGAAGGATGTAGTTGGGATTCAGAAGTAGGGGGTGATTTGTGGAAGCAGACAAGGGAGTAAAATAGAAGCAAAGTGGCATTGGGTGGTGAGGGAAGGGTGGGGGTGGAGACAGGTGCTGGACAGTTAGAAGCAGGAACACTAAGACTACCAGTGCAGCAATCTTTAGGAGATTGCACATGACTTTGATAGTAACATTTCACTAAGTGACCTCTCTCAACATTTACCAGTTAAATGGATGAGTAACGATGAAAGGTTGGTGTAATAGTAAGCACTGGGGTGAGGTGAAGGGGTGGAATGTGTGGGTAGTTGGTGCATTGAACTAGAAGTGGGAGGGGAATGATAATAGGTAATGACGAAGGGGAATGGGAAAAAGAACAAAAATGGGAGAAATGGGGGTGGATCGAAAGGCAAGAAATAGGAGAAAGCAGGAGAAAAGGGTTACCTGAAATTGTAAAATTCAATATTAAACCCTTTGGGTTGTAGAAAACTGAGGCAGAATATGAAGTGTTGTTTTTTCATTCAATAAACTTGCCCTGCCTGCAGTTTTATCTAAATTCTGCATATAGTTAGCACTATCTGCACAGGTCATGTATTTTCAGGGGACTAGCAGTACCAAAAGGCATTATAAACCCGTTATGTTCACCTGCTTACTTAATATCACAATATAAAGTCCATTATGCATAAAATAATATAGTTGCTGCCTGACCCATTGAGTTTCTTCAGCACTTGTTTGTTGTCCAAATTACAGCAGCAGAGTCTCTTCTGTTTGTTGAGACTGCAATTTATTCCCACCAGCTCAGAAGGTGCAGCAAATTGTCAACCTAGATTTAATTTGGGTGGTGTATGAAACCATAACCTTAATTTGAATATAAGCATGTTGCAAGCAAACATTTAATGGCAAAATACAGTATTTTCTTTATCCAAGAAAATGCCCATTTTTTAACAAATAATGTAAAATCCAGCACTGAAAGTTGATAACTATGTGTTCGAAAACTTAAAAGTGAGTAGGAAATACACCAGGAAAGCTGCACTCCATTTGCTCAGTACTATCAACTTTGATCAAAGGTTGTATTGAAATCCTTACAGAAATTCAATGAGTTGATAACTCTTTGAATGATTACATGAAATTGTAGCTATATAGATTATTTACTTTGTCAAACCCCTGTTGTATGCAGCTCTTCATGCAATTATTTTGGAGATGTCCAGAATTATTTATAAAAGTATTTTATGTTAGGAGCAAAAGGAAATAAATTTATTTTTCATCATCCCTTTTCAGTTTCTCTAAAATCATTGTTTTCAGAGTCATAGATACTGTCACTGTAAACTTTCTCAGTTATCATAAGTTGCTTGTTTTTCTTGATTACTGATATGAAAGGATTCAAAAATACAAGCTTTTTACCTTCAGGAATCTGGAGAGCTGCATAATCAAGACACATCATGTGACTCATAGCCCTGAAAATAGCAAACGTATATTGCACTCTTATGGATTCATTCTGTGCAGGGAATTAACAAATGCATTTTCAAATGTTAAATATTGTTCACTTATTGGTTTAGGAAAAATGTTCACACAGAAATAAATATAATGTTATTGGTATTCTGGCTCCTCTAATGCAACTCTTTCAAAAGCATTAATGCCAAATGGAATTACTGCAAAACAAAGTACCCAATGAAAACCCTAACTTACCAACAAACATTATAGAATCCCAATGTCTGCATCAAGATAGATTTGGAAAATGCAAGAGTATTGCAGTTAATTCTTCCTTAATTTTACAACTTCAGAAGAACTAGAGAAAAGATAGGAAGTTGCACTGCAAGGAGCTCAAAAGGCTGTCCAGAGCAACTGCCTCATGTTTCTGAAATCTAAAGCTGCTTTATTGTTTAAAAACTGTGAGACAGTTCAATTTTGAATTATTTTTAATAGAAAGTAATTTCTAAATGGAAGGTTAAATATTCCCATTCTGAAATTGTTTCCAACTTTGAACTGCTAGGGTTTTAGCTGAGAGGTTAAGTAAACTTGAAAAAGAGAAAAGTGATCCTAAGAAACAATTTTCTGACACTCAAGATAACTTTTAATGCAAGATTACATTTCTTATTATTGCGTATTATTGAATATACAAATGTACAACACAAGAACAGGCCCTTTGGCTTACCATGTTTGTGCCGACCATAATGCCAATTCAAACTAATCCCATCTGCCTACTCATAGTCGATACCCCTCCACCCTCTGCCTGTTCATGTGTTTGTGTAATTGCCTCTTCAACACTGCATCACGTCTGCTTTCACTATCTTCCTAAACAGCATATTCCAGGAACCTACCTCCTTGTGTAAAAAGCTTGCCTTTAAATTTTCCCTCACACACGATAAAGCATTGCATGTTGGTATTTAATATTCCTATCTTTGGAAAAAGACTGAGTACAATATTGATGCCTCTCATAATTTTATACACACTTATCAGGTCTCAGTCTCCAATACTCTAGAGAAAACAATCTAATTTATCCAATCTCTAATCCAGATGCCATCATGTTTAACCTCATCTGCACCCTCTCCAAAGCCTCTAAATCCTTCCTATAAAGTATTAAGCCATTGCACGCAATACTCTAAATGTGGCATAACCAAAAGTGTTATATAGCTGCAATATGACTTGCCACTTTTCACACTCAACACTGGACTAGTGAAGGCAAGCATGCATAAGGCTTCTTTACCTCCCCATCTACTTGTGATACCATTTTCAGATAACAATGGACTTATATCCCAAGATCTGAATGTGCATTAATACTCCCTAAGATGTGAATTAAAATCATGTGCAGTTTTCCCATCCTTATTCCTAAATGATTTGCATACTGCTGCATCCTTTGACAACCTTCCCCACCATCCACAACTTCACCAATTTTATGTCATCTGCAAACCTACTAACCCACTCATCTACATTTTATTTCAAGTCATTTGTATACTTCATAAACAACCAGGAATGCAGCATTGATCGTTCAAGTAAACCACTTCATTATTACTCTTTATCCTCTATGACAAATCCAATTTTGAATTTAATCTACCAAAGCTCCATTAATTCCATCTGTCCTGATCACCGGAATCCACCTATCAAACACTGTCAAATGTTTTACTAAAGTCCATGTAAAACACACCTACTGCCCTACCGTGGTCATCTTTATCCATTCTTCAAAAACTCAAATCAGGTTTGTAAGACATGATCTACCATGCACAAAGCCATACTGGTTATCCAGGCTCTAATTTCATATGCCTGACCTGTGATAGTCCTTGCATTGAAATGTATACTCTTCAATTCATCAGTCCCACCACCTTCATTAGCCTTGCTCTGAGAGACTTTATACTCCTGAATTTTAAAGTGATTCAGAACAAAACAAACTGATCATAATTGCACATGACTTTTATGGTTGGAATGCAAAAGATAATTAAGAATCTAGTTAAAAACTGGCAATGGCCCATCACTAGGTTTATTGCACCCATGTATAAATGTGAATAGTGCTCCAGGACTGGCACTCAGTTATTGTTAATCTTAAATAAAAATTCAGGAAATAATAAGACAGGAAGGCTAAAATAGATCATGCCTAAAGGAGGGTACAAAGATTGTGAAGATTCAACACAGTCCAATCAGCACACCGAAGCTGCATTGCCTGTTATGATTATGATTTCAGCGTTCTGTCACACTTAATTCAACATTGCTTCCTTTATCACTGTAGGGGTTACAATTTTGTGAATAATGAGCACCTGATTAAACCTGCTTGCACTGTTTATGATCAATCTCAAAGTCCAGATGCATTATGACAGCACCTGTTAGTCTAATCTTTCTAGTAATAATTGGAAGTTAGTTGGAAGCTTTTGTACATTTCAGGGTGAGCTTCATGATTTTTTGATGTTATACTGTGAGAACGATAGGTATGAGGAGAGATATCTTCATCTCCATGGACCTTCCACTATATTTCAGGAATATCTAGGTAAGAAGTTGAGATTATTCCGGAGATTAACACCTGGTGTCAGAATTGTGTAAGCAGATCCCAACAGGCATCCAATACCACATTACATATCTATTGCCAACTAGTAAGTATAAATTTTCCTCCAAATCCTTTGCACAATAAAGGCATTGGAATGTGAAAATGAAGAATTTAAAACCTACCAGATAACTAAGGATGTGAAGCTTAACTAGTTTATAAGATTAATGCACATCTTACCACAAGACCTTGGATAGTCACCCAACTCTTTTCTGGAAATCCTTGTAGCATCACTATTAGAAACTGTAAACAGGCATTCCAGTGACAGAAGAGAATAGCAACAACAAACCAGTAAACTAAGTGCAATACTCTTGTCATACCCATATCCCAGTCATGTATCTGCAGAAAATTTAAAGTGATTAGAAATTTACTTTCATGGAAATTGTGCTTTATTGCCAAAGCATTTCATATTTAATCAATTATCAAAGTAGCAGCCATTCTGCACATATGAAATAATAAAATAAAAAATTTCAATGGGTATCTCAGCCATTCAAGCCTACTCTTGCAGATCACTGCTAATCTGTGTCTCAACACTGTTTACTTGGTTTTGGTTACTGTACTCAATATCCTCACCTTATAAACTTCAAGCAAATATGGTATTGAAAATTCCATTTGGTAATGCAACTTTATTATTTTTATCTCTCATTTTGCCTATCAATCTATTACCCTTTTATTGTTACATTTTGTCTTTGTCTTCTATATTCCAAGCAACTGTCACACATTATACAACCGATTTAAATGTCTTTGTTGCAAGATTAGTTCCAATTTCCTGTACTTGATTTTTTCCAATTATTATCTTCAGGTACTTATCAAATACTTTCCTGACGCTTACATAAGCACCTTTCTTCATATATCCCCATTCATCACCTCAAAACAGTCAGATATCACTGGGACATCAAAATAGAATGAAAGGACTGACTAAACACTTTTTTGCTTGTTTATCGACATTATTTAACAGATTGTTGAGGTAACTCTTCTTCAAACAGATATTTCAGTTGGTAGAAAAAAGCCTCAGGTTTAGTAACACTCACTTCATTACTACATCATACTTTTAGTAGTGCACTGAAACATTGGCTTAAATTATGGGCTTCAGTAGCAAAGTAGCTAAGTTACTGGACTGGAGTTAGATTTGTTGGACAATGGTCTGAATCCAGCTATATCAGTTGCAGATTTTAAGTGAAATTAAATAAGCTTTTTTTGTAAAACTAGTCTCTGTAATGGTGACAATAAAAGAAAATCTATTTAGTTCACTAAAAATCCTCAGAAAAGTAAAGGAAATATGCCAAGCTTATTCAAACCACTTAGTGTTATTAACTCTTAACTCCTCAGTTTTAGAGCAGTGGGAGGGAACAATTTATGCAACCTTTGCAGGAATGTCCATTTCCCAGGAATAAATAAGAACAAACAAAATATTACCACGTTCTGTTGTGATATTGATTTATGAAGGCATATCCAACCAAAGCAAATGAGGACTGCTGGTCTTTAAATGATTTAGTGAATAAAAATAGGGATCAAACATTAGAAAATTATCTAAGACCCATTCCATCCCTCTGCACTTTTGGTTTCACCCATTTATCTCCATTCTGGATGGAGGTGCGGTGATGGTGAGTAGATTGCCCTAAATTTCCATTACATTAACCTCCCTATTCAATGGATCGCTTTTCACAATCACCAAATATATCTTTCTGTCTCCTCCCTTTTAGTTTTATGGAGTTATCATTCCCTTAACAAAACCCTGGATCACTCCTCAATCAAAGTCAATACTTTCTCCTCTTCAAAAAAATTCAAGCCTGGTCATCAGCATTGATAGAAGAAAAAAGCTATTTGACCTACTTAATTAAAAAAGACTCTTACCTCTTTCCAGTACTGCATATAGCGCAGAAGGTTTGAGGAACGCAATAAACGTAGTAAACTCACTATTCTTGTTAGCTTAATGATACGAACTAATCGAGAAGTAGCATATCCTAATTCAGGCACATCAAGACCACCTGCATACTTTTAAAGCAAACACATGTTAATACTCCAACAGGAATTAATCTTAATACCCGATTGAATGCCCAATGGATATATCGGTCCAAAAGTTGTTTGAGCAATAGCTGCCGTTAGTTAAACTTGGCCTCTTGCCTGAAGAATTTAATTTGTTTGCAAATTGGTTAGGGTGCAAGCTGATAGCTTCAAAATTCCAAAACTGTAGAGATTGAAGAAATATGAAATTAGCAGTGCAAAGACTAAAAAAATAAGAACACAAGAATCAAGAGCAGGAGCCAGTTAATCAGCCCCTCTAGTCTCCTCCACCATTTAGAAAGATCATGGCTGTTCTAATCTTAGCCTCAAGATTCAACATTCAGGGTTGCTTAACACAGGTGTAAAGGAGAACAAAATAATTGTTTCTCCGGATCTGTTGTAGCACAAAAATATAAATGAAGAAAACAATAATAAAAACACAATAAATATGTGAGATAGCTTACATACTGTACATAGATTGATTGTATGCCTAGAGTGATGCCAGGCACTATGTTGGGGATGTGGAAATGTGGGTTAGTGGGTGGAGGAGTTGATCAGCCTTAGGGAAAGTAACTGTTTTTGAGTCTGGTAACCCTAGCATAGATGCTATGTAACCTTCTCCCTGATGGGAGTGGGACAAGCAGTCCATGAACAGGGTGGGTGGGATCCTTCGTGGTGTTTCTGGCCCTTGTCTGGAACCTTTCTGTACATAAGATGGATAGACTGGTACTAATGATGCATTAGGCAGTTCTGATTACCCGTCTCAGAGCTTTCTTCTTCGTTACACTGCGGTTTCTGTACCAAATTGTTAGGAGGCTCTCCACTGCGCATCTGAAGAATGACACGTGCATAGATGTGCAATTTCCAGATCTCTTCAACCTCCTCAGAAAACAGAGGCACTGATGATCTTTCCTCAGTGTGTAGAATGTGTTTGGGGACCATGTGAGGTTATGTGAGATGTTCAGTCCCAGTAGTTTGAAACTGCTTTGCCACTGATGTAAAGAGGGGTGTGAATGGTGTGAGTTTGCAAGTTCTCCTGAAGTTGATTACCATCTTCTCTGTCTTGTTGACATTGAGGAAGAGATTATTTGTGTGACACAAGGACTCAAGCTCTTCCACTTGCTCTCTGGAGGCCATCTCCATGCCCCTGCTGGCAGCCCAAATGGTTTTATTCTTTTAGAGGTAAAATAACTGTCCAAAAATTGCTGAACTCTATCCACCAGGTATATAGAATAACTGTAGTCACGCTGATATGCAGCGAGTGAAATCAACACACTGAGTCGAGCAGGGCCTGGTTGAACTGTTTACTCTTTCAATCCGCGCACGCTTCAGTGCCCACCCCCAGCCTCCACCGCCCTTTGTGGGGCGGAAGTGACGTTGGCATCCGGGACAAGGTCTGCCCCGCACTCAGAGCCCTCTCAGCTGCTGCTGGCTACGGACTTGCCCGCGACTGTTGGAGCCGGTTCGCTTGCCACGTGTGGGTGAGCCGCCACATGACCCCCCCACCCCCAGAACCGGCGCTAGGAGGCACAGAGTCCACAGCCTGCACACCGTCAGTTCTTTTAGGTGACAGGCCTCATCGTTGTGGGGGTGCCACTGCAACTGGGCGTTCCAGGTCTAGATGTGCCAGTTTGAGACAGTCAATGGTAAAAGTCTCTTCACGACCGCCAATGTCGAGAACGCAGGTCATCCCATTATGGCGCACCACCTTGTAGGGTCCTTCATATGGTCGCTGCAGGGGTGGTCTGTGTGCACCTCGGTGAACGAAAACATACTTGCTCTGTTGTAGGTCCTTGGGCACGAAAGAGGGTGTTGTTCTGTGATGGGACGTCGGGACTGGGGCAAGCGTTCCAAGCCACTCCTGAAGTTTAGTTCGGACTGCCTTAGGTGTGTCCTCCTGGCCACGGGGTGCTGGCACAAACTCACCGGGAACTGTGAGCAGGGCACCATAAACAAGTTCAGCCAATGATGTGGCCAGGTCTTCCTTGGGTGCCGTGCGGATGCCAAGCAGCACCCAGAGGAGTTCATCAACCCAGTCTGGCCCTCGGAGGTGTGTCATTAAGGCTGACTTCAAGTGCCTGTGGAAACGTTCCACCGGGCCGTTTTACTGCAGGTGGTAAGCAGTCGTTCGGTGGAGCTGGGTTCCGAGGAGTTGTGCCAGTGCAGACCACAAAGCCGATATGAACTGCACACCCCTGTCTGAAGTGACGTGGGCTGGGAGTCCGAACCGTGCCACCCAGGTGGTAATCAGGGCTCTGGCGCATGTCTCCGTGGCTGTGTCAGCAAGTGGGATAGCTTCTGGCCACCTCGTGAACCTGTCCTCTCGCTCCTCTCGAAACCGGCAGTGGGCTGACAATGTCTACATGGACAAGTTCAAACCTCCTATGTGTTGGCTGGAAGGGTCGCAGTGGGGCCCTCATGTGCCTCTGGATTTTGGAGGTTTGACAGTGCGTGCATGTCCTGGCTCAGTGCCCGACCTGCTTGCATAGGCCGTGCCACACAAACCTATCTGCGATCAGCCAGATGGTCTCCCAGATGGAAGGGTAGGCTAAACTGTGCAAGGTGTCGAAAACGTGGCGCCTCCAAGCGGTCGGGACAATGGGCCGAGGTTGCCCAGTGGACACATCGCAAAGGAGCTCCTTATCTTTGGGCCCAATGGATATGTCTTCGAGGCAGAGTCCTGAGACTGCGGTTCGGTACGCCGGCATCTCGCTGTCCAGTCGTTGCGCCTTAGCTAACGCTGCATAATCCACCCCCGGAGACAGAGAGCACACTGATTGGACGAAGGTGCGTGACAGCGTGTCGGCTACCACGTTGCTCTTCCCAGAGATGAGCTTGATCGTGGTGGTAAACTCCAAGATGTACGACAGGTGGCATTGCTGGCGGCCCTACCATGGGTCCAACACTTTGGCAAACGCAAATGTGAGGGGCTTGTGGTTTGTGAAGACCGTGAGCTCCCTCCCTTCCAGGAAATACCTGAATTGCCGGATGGCAAGGTACAGAGCCGGCAGCTTCCTGTTGAAAGCACTGCTCTTCAGTTCCGGGGGTCGTAGGTGCCGGCTGACAAAAGCGAGCGGCTTCCACTGGCCTTCAATGAGCTGCTCGAGCATGCCGTTAACTGCCGTGTTGGAGACATCCACAGTGAGGGCAGTGGGGACGTCGACCCGGGGGTGGACCAGGAGCGTGGCGTTTGCTAGCATGTTCTTGGCTTGTTCAAAAGCCGCCGTCACTTCCTCCGTCCAGGTGACCTCTTTGACCTTGCCGGACATCAAGCCGAAAAGGGGCTGCATGATCCGGGCCGCTCTGGGCATGAAATGGTGGTAAAAGTTAATGATCCCAACAAATTCCTGCAGACCTTTAACAGTACTGGGTCTGGCGAATTGGCGGATGGTTTCAACTTTTGCCGGCAGGGGCACAGCTCCATGGCGGTCGATCCAGTGTCCCAAGAAGTCAATGGCGGGTAGGTCGAACTTGCACTTGGCGGGGTTGATAGCCAGGCTGTAATCGCTTAGGCGGCAGCAGTGCAGGCGTAAATGTGCTAGATGCTCCTGGCGGGAATGGCTGGCGATAAGTATGTCATCCAGCTAGATGAACAGAAAGTCCAAATCTCACTCTACTGCGTCCATCAGGCGCTGGAATGTCTGTGTCACGTTTTTGAGCCCGAACGGCATCCTGAGGAACTCGAACAGGCCAAAGGGGGTAATGAGGGCCATCTTGGGTACATCGTCCGGGTGGACTGGGATCTGATAATACCCTTGGACCAGGTCAATCTTCAAAAAGATGCGCGCCCCATGCAGGTTGGCTGTAAAGTCCTGGATGTGCTGTACTGGATAGCGATCGGACGTGGTGGCTTCGTTCAGCCTCCTATAGTCACCGCATGGTCTCCACCCTCCCACGGAGTTGGGCACCATATGGAGTGGAGAGGCCCACGGGCTGTCGGAATGCCGCACAATCCCCATCTCCTTCATCTTCTTGAATTCCTCTTTCGCGAGGTGGAGCTTGTCGGGTAGTAGCCTGCAGGCCCGGGCATAGAGGGGAGGTCCCTGTGTGGGGATGTGGTGCATAACGCTGTGCTTGGGGTCTGTTGAGGAAAACTGCAGCGTGATGATAGATGGGAACTCCCATCTAGATGAGACATCAAGAAATAGTTAAGTGCTGGATATAGAAAGTCTAGGAAACAGAGAGCATCTTGAATGTGGTACTGAAGATCTGCATGTTTATGCTTTTGGGCAAGCTATTTCAGTAAAGTTACAGCACTGGCACTTACCCACCAATGTGAAAATTGCCAAGGTATCTTATGTTCATAAAACATAAAAAAGGACAAATACTAACTAATTAATTATTGCTTAAACAGCCTACTCTCAGCAAAGTGATGGAAAAAGTAATCAACATTGCTATCATATCGTACTCAAGAATGTTTAACATGGGTTTTGGCAAGACCAGTCAGCTCCAGATCTTATCATAACTGAGAATTAATCTCTCAAAGTGAATGTGATTGCCCTTGACAGCAATGCAACAATTGACTGAATGTGGGATAAAGAATACTGAGCAAAACAGATGTTGGTGGGCATCAAACAGGAAAACATTCCAGTGGTTGGGGTCATACTTTCAAACAGGAAGATAGTTGTGGTTGTTGAAGACAATTATCAGAGCCCCAGGATGTTAGTGCAACAGCAGTGTCACAGCAGCATCCTGGGTTCAATCATCTTCAGCTACTTCATCAATGACCTTCCTCCCAAGTCAGCTAATAGTCACACAGTGCTGAGTTCCATTTGTTACGAATGTGAAGCAACTCTGAGACTTTGAAGGGTACAAAGTCACCCCCTCCTTTTTGAGAATCGCAAGATCGCTATTATTTCGGGTCTGGGACCCAGGAAATGAGAAAGAGACATCCAGAATACACAAGGTTTGGAATGTGTCCTGACATCAGTGGAATGGAACCACTGATAAAATGCCATTGTCTCTTGGAGACGGAATTGTGTATTGAGTACTGTACTATTCATTGAAACCCCTCAGGGGACAACCAGAGTGGTCTAGTTGAGGGATTGCATCATCCCAACCTGATTGACATCTGAGACCCCGTGAGTAAGGATAAAAGAGGGGTCTGGGGAACAACCCTTTAGACGCACCAGGAGAAACGCTAGAAATCCCGTGACAGCGTTTTATAGCAAAAGCCGCTGGGGCTTGTGTGCATCCTCCCTTGCCTGGGTGGCGAGCTCACCACGGAAGAACGGTTTAGCTAAAGGAGAGGTCACAATTGAACGGCCACGGCAACGAGACACCTGACGGATCGAAATCATAAAGGAAGGTTGGAAAAAAATCCGTAGCGGTAACTGTTCCCATCCTATCTCTCTCTCTCTCTCTCCAACAATTGCAACACAGCGGTCCCCAACGGCTGCAGCCTGCATGAACTGAGTGAACTTTATATTTCCATCGGACAATACATTATCCCCTAGTCAACGATAGAGCTTATTTCTTATTGATTATTATTATACCCGCACTTTTAGATTTAGTATTGATGACGTATATTATCTGTATATTTGCATTGATATTATTTTTGTGTATTTTTACTAATAAATACTGTTAAAAATAGTATCATCAGACGTCAACGGACGTCTCTATCTTTGCTGGTAAGTGACCCAGTTACGGGGTACGTAACACATTCACAACTCCTCATGGAATAAAGCAACCCATGGCTGTATGCAGCATGATGTAGGCAACGTCGAGGATTTGAGTAAATAAGTAGGAGGTTACAATTACGTCTGCAATATGAGAGAGTCTAATCACCAATTCTTCACATTCATTGGTACTACCATCTCTTATTCGCTTATTATCGATATCTTGAATCACCAATGAATAGCAATTGAAGTGAATCAGGATGAAGAGCAGATCAGGGACTGCATATCTTATGATGAAAATCTCACCCTTGACAACTTAGGGCCTTTTCACAATCAACAAGGCACAACAAGAAACTTTGATTGAATACTCTCCATTTGCCTGGATGAATACAAGGTTTAAAGTTCAAAATACATTTATTATCAAAGTATGTATACTATATACAAACTTGAGATTCATCTCCCTACCTGCAACCACAAAACAATAAAACCCAATAGAACTCATTTAAGAAGAGCACCGTCAAACACCCAATGTGCAAATAAAGGACAAGTCGTGCAAACAATAAAGAGTAAGCAAATAATATTCAGAACTAAAGTTCAAGAAAGTGAGTTCACAGCCGCGAAGCTAAACACTGCAGCTGTCCAGGAGCCCAATAGTTGCAGGCCACAGCATCAGTTCAGTGCAAAGAGTAAACCTTGCCAAGCAGCGAGCTGAACACCAGCCTGTTCCTCACCTCTGGCCCTGACACCCTGACCTTTTCAACTGACCTGGTGCTTAATTCAGCCAAACGTAAGCTCGTCTCAGTTCTGTTGCTTCGAATTGGCTCCATGTCTGCTCCTGCAATGGTTAAACACTGGCTCGTTCCTCACTCTCCAGCCCGGGTCCGGACCCTGCCACTTGAATTCGGCCTGTACATGCCACACTGCAACCGTCCTGCATCTTCGAGACTTCACCTCACACCACAAAAATGCCAGGTCGCACAGGCGGTTCAGAAGCTCAGCTCCAAGAGAGAAGCTATAGGCTATTGATTGCAGTTATATTTTTCCAGAAAAAAATGTGATTAGTAGAGGAGTCAGACAATACCAACAAACCTCAAGAAGCATGACACCATTCAGAACAATGCCACCTGCTTAGCTGAAGCCTATCAACCACCCAAATTATTCATGGAAACTAAAAACGCAGGACCTCAGGGGTAGTAATCTCTCGGTTGCTGCCTTTATCATGTGCCACTGAGAGTATCAATAGATGATATGGCAAATTAATGTGTGACAGAAGAATTGGTGCAGGGAGCAGGGTTTGAGATTTGTGGATCATTGAGATCTCTTCTGGGGACAGATTACATTTGAACTCGAGACAGACCTATGTCTTTGCAGGCAGGTGTGCTTGAGTTATTGGGGAGAGTTTAAATAAGGTTGGTATGGGGATGGGAACCAGAGTGTTAGGTCAGATAGTGGAGCATTTGGTGAAAAGGTGGATACAATGTATGGAGACTGAGAGCAAGGATTGGCAGTGGATAAGTGCAGTCAGTTGGGTGGGTTGAAATGTGTTTAATGCAAAAAGCATACAGAACATGGTATGAACAGCACATAGACCAGTACATGGAATTACAATGTTGTGACCATGACCAAGATTTCACTGTCATAAGGATAGGATTGGCTGCTTAATGTTCCGGGGTTTAGTTGTTTCAAAAGGGATAGGGAGTAAGGTAAAAGGGGAGTCAGGGAGGTGGAATTGCTAATCAAGGGTAGAATCATAGCTGCAGAAAGGGAGGATGACATGGGGGGGTCATGTGAGTCAGTGTGGGTGGAAGTTGAAAAGGGTGCATTCACTCTATTGGGATTATTCTAGAGTTGCCCCAGTAGCAACAGAGACACTGAAGAGCGAATAAGTTGGCAGATTTTGGAAAGTGCAAAAATAACAAGAGTTGTTATCATGGAAGACTTCAACTTCTCTAATATTGATTGGCACCTCCTTACTGCAAAAGGTTTAGACAGGACAGAATATGTTAGTTGTGTCCAGGAAAGATTCCTGACGCCATATGTGGACAGGCCAACTAGAGGAGAGGCCATAGTAGATCTAGTACTAGGTAATGAACCTGGCTAGGTGACAGATCTCTTGGTGGGCAAGTACTCAGGAATAGTGACTGTAATTCTCTGACCTTCAGCACAGCCATGGATAGGAGCAGAATGGTACAGAAAAGTATTTAATTGGTGGAGTATTTAATTCCAAAACTAAATCCTGAAAACCTAAACTGAAATAGCATTTAATCTGTAAGTATTATTCTGACAGCGATACACTGAAATTTGCTATTTCAGTGTAGAAGACTGCGTTGCTGCAAAATGTTACATAATTCAAAGTATTGTAAGTACCATTATACAGATTTATATTATCATTATTCATGAATTTTATAAAATACTAGACAACGGGGTGACCCAATGGGGCACCCTTTGAGAGAAAGGTAGTGCAGTCTGATGTGACCAGAATGAACATTAAATTTTCTTGAATGCTATTGGTATTGCTTTGCTTTGGAAATAGAAGAAAAAAAAAAGTTTATTAAAGAAGAAAGACGCGTAGCAAGGCAAATACAGCTCCTCCTTGTTTAATGAAGGACATTTCTGATGGCAACATTTCTGGTTGATCCGGCACCCTTGTGCCTCTCACTGTCATTCTGGAGACATGCAGTCCTCTCATGTGCCATCTCTTCATTTCTTCTGCTGTTTGTTCTTCATCTCTGATCTTGGAGACGTGCATTTCTCAGCTCCTTTGTCTCTTCCTCTCTCCTCCTTCTGAGCCTGTTGTTGCCATTTTGGAGATGTGCATGCCTCTCCTCCTGTCTCTTTTTCTCTCATCTTTTTTGTCCTGACTCTTTGATCCTGGAGTCGTGCGGCTCTGGCCTCATCCGATTCTTGTTCTCTCCCTCTCCTTGCCGCTTCCCAATGATGTTCGGCATCATCTCTTGACCATAATGTCCCCCTTTTCTTTCCATGCAGCATAACTAGGCTGACCATATTTTTTTTACCCTAATGCTGGATGGAAGATGTGAAGGAAGCTGATTGTTCTTGATGATGTGATTGGCGCTGTCCTAAATGGACATGATATAGTCACCGCTGTCCTTTGACTGCAGCAAAGGGTTTTCTGGGGGTCCCAAAGTATGTCATTACAGGTTACAGGATGTTATGTCACGCTTAAATTTAGAGAAGATCCGATGTTCAGTTTTTGAATCTAATCAAGATTTTTATACATTGCGGGGGCCATTTTTGAGTTATTTTCAAAACCTTTGATTTGTTGTAAGAGTACAGATGGTGGCTAATAATATATTTTATTATATGATAAGGTTTTTTTCCCTTTTTTCTTGCTTTTCCAAACAGCTCTGACTTTGGTAGTAGGTTTAGATTTTTCTTCTGTATAGCAAAATTATTATTATATTTCAATATTATGATTTAATTTTTATGAATACAGGGATTTGTGATTGTAACTGTATTTTTAATACAATGTATTTGGTACTGTTTTTGGACATAATATATATCTTCTTGTACTCTGTATTCCTTTAAGCAGAAACTAATAAAAATATTGAAAGAGAAGAACGTTATTACAATAAGATTTAATGATCTCTTATTGATGAGTGGCAGTTATATCTGTCCCAATCCTGCACGTGCTGTTGGTGATATGTGACCACTCGAAATAGAGCTGCCCTGCCCTTTTGCTCCGGTTGGTGTCGCTGCTGAGGCTGGTCGTGCACATGCGTCATGGTGTCGTGTCCCAATTTCCATGATGGCGGATCGGCTCTCCGGTGAAAGCCAGCCTGTTGATTTTGGCGAATAAGCAATTTTATACGAATATATAACCCTGAACTTTGCCTGCATTCTGTAAGTTAGCGCATTTTAAGTCAATTTAGCCAAAAAAAAGTGCTGCTGTAATGCACTGCTTGTGCTAATTGGAGGTCACAAACAGACAGGGCATGAGAGTTTTAGTAGTATATAGATATTCCTGATTTCAATTAGTTCCAGGATTAAGAATCATTCAAGCAAAATTGCTCCAATGGGTCCCATATTAAGAATAAAATCAATTTTCTGCCTATTAACTTGGATCTTATGGTAAAATATCAACTATTAAAGAACTTCGAAGATTTTAAATGAATTGTTATTAGATAGCAGATATCAGCATTCAAGCAATAATGTCATCTTTTGTTTGGCCACATAAAAATATAGCCAAACTTGGTAAGAGCAAAAGAAGTAAATTACTTTGAGTTTAAAATCAAACTTAAAGTCATATCAAACTATCCTACTTCAAATTATAGGTTAAAGCAAGGTCTCACAAAAATGTATAACTTACTTTTACAATGAGAAACACATAGTCAACAGGCATCAGAGCAAGGAGATCCACAATAAACCATGTTTTCAGATAATGGTTTCTGATTTTCTTTCGATCCAATATAACAACCTATTTATGTAAAAGAGGCACTGAAATTTAAAATTGTGACTTTTTCCAATCAACTAACAAAATCAAACAAAACAATGGCAGATGTTTCACAAAATTTCACAAGGTAAATGTACCAATACACAGACTTTACACTCAAGTTGTTAATCTCTAAACAACACTCCTTCCAAAAGTAAACTTTAGCAGAAAAAAATTGTCTACTATAGTCTATATCAAAATAAGGTTAATCTGTAATTCATCATCTTTGGACCATTTGCATGCAGAAATAGAAAATGTTCTGTAGGTCAGATAGCAGACTTAATGTCTTAGGCCAATAACTTTTCACAAGAACTCATTTAGGTTTTGCATTTAGGACTGAGGGCCCAGCTGGAGGGCTGAAACAGATAGACCCATCAATCTTCCAAATCAACAAACATAGAAGCAATGAAAACCAATACACAGGGTGACCTAAGATAAATAAATATGGCCAAATTTATTAGTTTTTTTTTCTAGTAATCTGTTTGAATTTGGCTGGTTCACCTTCAGAAACTACCTTATATATAAAGGCCATCCCAGGGAATTAACAGGGTCTGTTATGAACAAATACCCATATCAATTTTATCCATAAGTCAGAAAATGCACAAAATTACTCTATAAGATAACCATACCTCTCCAGTACTGTAATAAATTGCATCAAAAACACAAAAATTTAAAAGAAAAAACAACTAGCTGAGGTGATGAAAGCGGAAACTGCAAACATATGCATGTACTTTTGATATTTGAATTGAATAATATTAAGGGAGCTTGTTCATCTCTACAGGTGTCTATAACTCAGGTGTTTGTAATAGAGGACAGCCTGTATTTGGTGCTTGGGACTATTCTGGAGTTATGTAAATATAGCAGATATTAATTCAAACAAAACAAGACTTCAATTCTGATTGTAAATATAAAGAATTTCAGGAGGCTTGCAATAAGCCTTTTTTTTGTAAATTGTAATCAGTAAATTGAAGTAAAAAAAAAATTGGCTGCTCCACAGACTAAGAGATTGCATATGACAATGGGTTTGTGTTAATTGGCCTGTGTCAAACCAGGCAACATTGCTAAATTATTTGTACCATTCTGTGACTTGAGTGCTAACTCGCAGACCAGACTGACGTTGTCACTTAGCACGTCAAACATGGTCACAGGTATAGGCACTCAACAGTTTTTGTGTATTTACCATACTTGTGTACTCAGAGACAGCCCTGACATGAATACTGAATAATGATTTCTATAACACCAACTTTAGTGTCTCTCTGGTGACTTTGATGACAGTCCTAAAATCTCTCTGGTCCCATTTATCTGCTTTTGGTAAATTCATGTTGCTGCAGTACTCATGTGCATGTCCAAATATCTTTTAAACATTATCATTGTACCTGCCTCTGCCACCTCTTCTGGAACAAGAAATATGGCCCCATGTACAAATATTATGGTGACCAAATATCAAAAGTATGAATCTAAATGCAATTATCCTAGCACTTGGGAAAATTTCAAAATCAATTAAAAGACCATAAGGCAGAGGAGTAACATTAGACTGTTTGGCCCATCAAGCCTGTTCCACTCATCGATCATGGCTGATTTATTGTACTTCTCAACCCTTACCTTCTCTCCATAATCTTTGACAAATCAAGAAGCTATCAAGCTCCACTTTAAATATCCCCAATAACTTGACCTCCACAGTCATCTGTGGCAATAAGTTCCAAAGATTCTCTAACCTGTGGCCAAACAAATCCCTCCTTATCCCTATGTTAAATAGATGTCATTCTTTTCTGAGACGGTGCCTTCTGGTGTTAGACTCCTACATTATAGGAAATACCCATTCCACATCCATTCTATCTCAGCCTTACAATATTCCAATAGGTTTCAATTAGATCCCCTCCTCATTCTTCTAAACTCCAGTCAGAACAGGCCCAGAGACATCAAACGCTCCTCGTACGTTAACCCTTTCATTCCGGAATCATTCTTGTGAACCTCCCCTGGACTCTCTCCAATGCCAGCATATCCTTTCTTAGATAAGGGGGACAATCCTTCAAGTATGATCTGACCAGCGACCAATCCGGATATTGGAACTTTTGAGAGGAGGGGATTTCTCTCAGGTCCACTGCCCCAGTAGAAATGTTAGTAGAGGGTTGCTGCAGCAAAAAAGAGCATTGATTAGCAACCAATCTGGACATCAGAAGTTTTAAAGAGGGAGAGATTTCACTCAGGTCCTCTGCCCAAGTAGAAAAGGGTGCAGCCAGTTGTTACAGTGAAAAAAAGTGTTGGCCACCAACAAATTTGCATTTAGGACTGATTTGCGAGAGCAAATTAAAGGAAGGAAGGGGTAAGCTCAGTGACCATCATCACAGTGGCCATTGTCTTGAGTCAAAAGGGCAATATTACAATATTCATGGGGAATTTCAATATACAGGTAGATTGGGAAAAATCAGGTTGGTGCTGTCTTCCAGGAGGGGACATTTCTAGAGTCTACGAGATGGCTTTTCAGAGCAGCTCGTGGTTGAGCCCACGGGGGGTCAGCTCTTCAGGATCAGATGTTGTGCAATGAACCAGAATTAATTAGAGAGCTAAAGATAAAAGAACCTTCATAATATGATCAAATACATCCTGAAATTTGAGGAGGAGGAGGAGCTAAAATCAGATGTACCAGTATTACAGTGGAGTAAAGGAAACTACAGATCCATGAGAGATGAGTTGACCAGAGTTGATTGGAAAAGAACACTGGCAGGGATGATGGAAGAGAAGCAATGCCTGGAAATTCTGAAAGCAATTCCAGAAATCCTTGCTGAAATCCATATATACTACATCTACTGTTCTACCTTCACCAATGTGTTTAATCACATCTTCAAAAAATTCATTCAGGCTCATAAAGCACGAGCTGCCTTGACAAAGCCATCGCTAATCATATTATGCCTCTCCAAATGTTCATAAATCCTGCCTCTCAGGATCTTCTCCATCAATTTATCAGCCACTGAAGTAATACTCATTGGTCTATAATTTCCTGGGCTACCTCAACTCACTTTCTTGAATAAGGGAACATCCACAACCCTCCAATCCTCCAGAACCTCTCCCGTCCCCATTGATAATGCAAAGATCATCGCTAGAGGCTAAGCAATCTCCTCCCTTGCCTCTCACAGTAGCCTGGGGAACATCTCGTCCAGTCCCAGCTATTTATCCAACAATGCTTTCCAAAATGCTTCCTCTTTCTTAATATCTACATGCTCAAGCTTTTCAGTCCACTGTAAGTCATCCCTACAATCGCCAAGATCCTTTTCTGTAGTGAATACTGTTACGTACCCCGTAACTGGGTCACTTACCAGCAAAGATAGGGAGGTCCGTTGAAGTCTGATGGTACTATTTTTAACAGTATTTATTGATAAAAATACACAAAAATAATATCAATGCAAACATACAGATAATATATGTCGTCAATACTAAATCTAAAAGCGCGGGTGTAATAATAATCAATAAGAAATAGCTCTATCGTTGTCTAGGGGATAATGTATTGTCCGATGGAAATATAAAAGTCACTCAAGTTCATGCAGGCTGCAGCCTTTGGTTGGAGAAAGACAGATTTTTAGAACTTGCCAGCTTTTCCTTTTTATGATGTCAATCCTTCGAAATTTCATTGGTGGTGATCTCTTCTTCAGCTAAGCCGTCTTCCGTGGTAAGGCCCCAATCCCAGCAACGGGAAAGGACACACGTGGGCCCTCCACCGGCTGTCACGGGATTTCTAGCGTTTCTCCTGGTGCGTCTAAAGGGGTTGTTCCCCAGACCCTCTTTTATCCTAACTCACGGGGTCTCAGATGTCAATCAGGTTGGGATGATGCAATCCCTCAACCAGCCCCCTCTGCTCATTCCCTGAGGGCTTCCATGAATAGTACAGTACTCAATACACAATTCCGTCTCCAAGAGACAATGGCCGTTATCCATGGCTTTGTATCGCGGAGGCCAGGACATATTCCAAACGTCTCTCTCTCATTTCCTGGGTCTCCTGACCTGAATTAATAGCGATCTTGCGATTCTCAAAAAGGAGGGGGCTACTTTGTACCCTTCGGCCCCTCACAGTTGGGGCACAGTCGTAACAATACTGAAATAAAGTATTCATTAAGTACCTCTGCTATCTCCTCCGGTTCCATACACACTTCTCCAGTGTCACACTTGATTGGTCCTTTTCTCTCACATCTTATCCTCTTGCTCTACACATACTTGTAGAATGCCTTGGGGTTTTCCTTAATCCTGCTTGCTAAGGCCTTCTCATGGCCCCTTCTGGCTCTCCTAATTTCATGCTAGCCTTATAAACTTCTAGACATCTATTATAACCAAGTTTTTTTGAACCTTTCGTAAGTTCTTTTTTTCTTCTTGACTAGATTTACAACAGCCTTTGTACACCACAGTTCCTGTACCCTACCATCCTTTCCCTGTCTCATTGGAACATACCTATGCAGAACCTCATGCAAATATCCCCTGAACATTTGCCACATTTCTTCCGTACGTTTCGCTGAGAACATCTGTTCCCAATTTATGCTTCCAAGTTCCTGCCTGATATTTCCCCTTACTCCAATTAAACGCTTTCCTAACTTGTCTGTTCCTATCATTCTCCAATGCTATGGTAAAGGAGATAGAATAGTGATCACTATCTCCAAAATGCTCTCCCACTGAGAGCTGACACCTGACCAGGTTCATTTCCCAATACCAGATCTAGTAAGCCTCACCTCTTGTAGGTTTACCTACATATTGTGTCAAGATACCTTCCTGAACACACCTAACAAACTCTACCCCATCTAAACCCCTCGCTCCAGGGAGATGCCAATCGATACTTGAGAAATTAAAATCTCCCACTACACCAACCCTGTTATTATTACACCTTTCCAGAATCTGTTTCCCGATCTGCTCCTCGATGTCCCTGTTACTATTGGGTGATCTATAAAAAACACCCAGTAAATTTATTGACCCCTTCCTTTTCCTAATTTCCACCCACAGAGATTCTGTAGACAATCCCTCCATAACTTCCACCTTTTCTGCAGCCGTGATCTCTGATCAACAGTGCCACGCCCTCACCTCTTTTGCCTCCCTCCCTGTCCTTTCTGAAACATCTAAAGCCTGACACTTGAAGTAACTATTCCTGCCTTGGACCATCCAAGTCTTTGTAATGGCCACAATATCATAGCTCCAAGTACTAATCTACGCTCTAAGCTCATCTGCTTTTTTCATACTCCTTGCATTAAAATAGACACATCTCAAACCATCGGTCTGAGCACGTCCCTTCTCTATCACCTGCCTATCCTCCATCTCACACTGTCTCCAAGCTTTCTCTATTTGTGAGCCAACCGCCTCTTCCTCCGTCACTTCAGTTCGGTTCCCACCCCCCAGCAATTCTAGTTTAAACTCTCCCCAATAGCCTAGGCAAACCTCCCCGCCAGGTGGAAGGATAGAGCCAACAGAAGGACTTAGTCAGATTGGAAGACTGGGCAAAGTAGTGGCAGATGTAATATAGTATAGGGAAATGTATGGTCATGCACTTTCGTAGAAGGACTAAAGGCATAGACTATTTTCTAAATGGGGAGAAAATTCAAAAATCGTAAGTGCAAAGGGACTTAGGAACCCTCATGCAGGATTCCCTGAAGGCTAATTTGTAGGTTGAGTCTGTGGTAAGGAAAGCAAATGCAATGTTAGGATTCATTTTGAGTGGAATATAATATAAAAGCAAGGATGTAATGTTGAGTCTTTATAAGACCATAAGATATAGGAGCAGAATTAGGCCATTTGGCCCATCAAGTCTGCTCCACTATTGCATCATGGCTGATCCAATTTTGCTCTCAGCCCAAATCTCCTGGTTTCTCCCTGTAACCCTTCATACCTTGACCAATCAAGAATCTATCAACATTTGTCTTAAATATACATAAAGACTTGTCCTCCACAGCTGCCTATGGCAAAGAATTCCACAGATTCGCCACTATCTGGCAAAAGAAATTCCTCCTCATCTCCATTCTGAAAGTGAGCCAACTCTATTCTGATGCTTTGTCAATAGACAATAGACACTAGACAATAGGTGCAAGAGTCAGCCATTCGGCCCTTCTAGCCAGAACCGCCATTTACTGTGATCATGGCTGATCATACACAATCAGTACCCCGTTCCTGCCCTCTCCCCATATCCCTCGACCCCGCTATCTACAAGAGCTCTATCTAACTCTCTCTTGAATGCATCCAGAGACTTGGCCTCCACTGCCCTCCGGGGCAGAGCATTCCACATATCCACCACTCTCTGGGTGAAAAGGTTTTTCCGCATCTCAGTTCTAAATGGCCTACCCCTTATTCTTAAACTGTGGCCTCTAGTTCTGGAGTCACCCATCAGTGGGAACATGCTTCCTGCCTCTAGCGTGTCCAATCCCTTAATAATCTTATATGTTTCAATCAGATCCCCTCTCATCCTTCTAAATTCCAGTGTATACAAGCCCAGTTACTCCAATCTTTCAACATATGACAGTCCCGCCATTCCAGGAATTAACCTTGTGAACCTACGCTGCACTCCCTCAATAGCAAGAATGTCCTTCCTCAAATTTGGAGACCAAAACTGCACACAATACTCCAGGTGGGGTCTCACCAGGGACCTGTACAGCTGCAGAAGGACCTCTTTACTCCTATACTCAATTCCTCTTGTTATAAAGGCCAGCATGCCATTAGCTTTCTTCACTGCCTATTGTACCTGCATGCTTGCTTTCATTGACTGATGTATAAGAACACCTAGATCTCATTGTACTTCCCCTTTTCCTAACTTGACTCCATTTAGATAGTAATCTGCCTTCCTGTTCTTGCCACCAAAGAACCTCACATTTATCCACATTAAACTGCATCTGCCATACATTTGCCCACTCACCCAACCTGTCCAAGTCACCCTGCATTCTCATAACATCTTCCTGACATTTCACACTGCCACCCAGCTTTGTGTCATCAGCAAATTTGCTAATGTTACTTTTAATCCCTTCATCTAAATCATTAATGTATATTGTAAACAGCTGCGGTCCCAGCACCGAACCTTGCGGTACACCACTGGTCACAGCCTGCCATTCCAAAAGGGACCCGTTAATCACTACTCTTTGTTTCCTGTCAGCCAGCCAATTTTCAATCCATGTCAGTACTCTGCCCCCAATACCATGTGCCCTAAATTTGCCCACTAATCTCCTATGTGGGACTTTATCAAAAGCTTTCTGGAAGTCCAGGTACACTACATCCACTGGCTCTCCCTTGTCCATTTTCATAGTTACATCCTCAAAAAACTCCAGAAGATTAGTCAAGCATGATTTTCCCTTCGTAAATCCATGCTGACTCAGACTGATCCTTCTACTGCTATCCCTTCAAACTTTCCCCTTCACCCTTAACCCATGACCTCTGGTTTTTTTCTCCCCTGGCCTCAGTGGAAAAAGCCTGCTTGTATTCACTCTATCTACACCCATCATAATTTTATATACCTCTATCAAGTCTCCCCTCATTCTTCTACGCTCCCGGGAATAAAGTCCTAACCTATTCAACCTTTCTCTGTAACTCAGTTTCTCAAGTCCCAGCAACATCCTTGTAAACCTTCTCTGCACTCTTTCAACCTTATTAATATCCTTCCTGTAATCTGTTGACCAAAACTGCACACAATACTCCAAATTCAGCCTCACCAATGCCTTATACAACCTCACCATAACATTCCAACTCTTATACTCAGTACTTTGATTTATAAAGGCCAATGTACCAGAAGCTCTCTTTACGACCCTATCTACCTGTGACACTACTTTTAGGGAATTTTGTATCTGTATTCCTAGATCCCTCTGTTCTACTGTACTCCTCAGTGCCCTACCATTTACCTTGTATGTTCTACCTTGTTTTTTCCTTCCAAAGTGCAATACCTCACACTTGTATGACTACAGCATCATGCCCACCAATCTCTAACTGCGCTACAAGATCATCTATCTTATTCCGTATGCTGCATACATTCATATATAATGCCTTCAGTCCTGTATTCATCACCCTTTTTGATTTTGTCCCCATGTTACTCTTCAAATTATCCCACTGATGGCAATTTTGCCCTATTATCTGCATATCCTTCCTTACATTCTCACTACATACTGCATCTACTTGTACACCAACTACCCCATTTGCTCTTTTACTCCAGTTTCTATTCCTGTCAAAGTAGTTGAAACACTCCCCAACAGTTCTGGCAAATCTACCTGCAAGGATATTGTTCCACCTTATATTTAGGTGTATCCTGTCCTTCTTGTGCAGGTCAGACCTTCCCCAGAAGAGACCCAAATGATCCAAAAATCTGAAAGCCTTCATTCCTGCACCAATTCCTCAGCCATGTATTAATCTGCCAAATCTTGCTATTCTTATCTTCACTGGCACAAGCAGTAATCCAGAGATTACTAACCTGTAAGTCCTGCTTTTCAGCTTTTTACCTAACTCCCAATATTATCTCTTCAGGACCTCCTCTCTTTTCCTATCAATGTCATTGGTACCAAGATTTCCCACTTTAGAATACTGTGGGCCTGATCTGAAACATCCCTGACCCTGGCACCTAGGAGACAATCTATCATCTGGGTGTCTCTTTCATATCCATAGAATCTTCCATCTGCTCCTCCAACTATGGAATGGCATCACCACTGCATTCCTCTTCTCCTCCATTCTCTTCTGAACCACAGAGCTCGACTGTCACTGTGGTTTCCCCCTGGTGGATCTCCCTCCCAACAGTATTCAAGAGGTGAGAGGAAGGGGTGGAGCAAGATGGCAAGTGATAGATGGATCCAGGTAAGGAGATATAAAAGACAGATGGAGAAGGAAAGAAGATTAGTAGCAATAGAGGCTGGGAGGTGATTGGTGAAGGCACAAAGGACATAGAATGTAACCTGAATGAGGGACTTCAATGTCTTCTATTCAGATTTGGTTTGGGAGAATCGCCATCAACCAAGCTGGCTTAGCCCTGAATGATAAAACTGCCAAACTGGATGCAAGCTAGGTATTGAGTGAACTAATATGAAAGGTAAGCAACTTTACTTCTTTCATCCTCACCAATCTATCTGGTACAGATTAGTCTGCCCAGGATAGCAAGAGTTGAATGCAGATTTCCTGTGGAAACAACATCCATTTTAACAGCAAGAATATTGTGCTGAGTGGATTGATTAAAAACCAATGTCAATAATGGGTCAGAATGAGCACATGGCCCATTAATAGCAGCAAAAATGCACTCCCTAGTGCATTCTCATTCATTGTATGTCCTACGCTTATTTGACTTTCCAAATGCCTCACCTTAGACCTAACTGTATTAAAATCCATTTGCCACTTCTCAGCCTACTTCTCCAGTGAATCAAAATTCCCTTGTAATCTATGATTGCCTTTTTCACAATCAACAACACATCTGCACCACACCTTTGAGTTTATTGCTAAGTTATTTTTTATTATTCCTGTGGTTTGGAATTATTATACAGATGGCTCAAGAATGGCCACAGGCTCTCTGTAAGGAACATGTATCACTGATCACAGGAGTTTTAATTTGTGTGATTGTATCTATTTCTCTACATCTCAAATTGCATCACATTTGATGAATTCATCAATTAAAGTTCCACTGAGGAAATTTTGGATTGGATTTAAATTATAATTTGCAAGTACGTTACAATTATCTTAACAAGAATTGACATTTTAAGAACTATGACACAAAGGTAATAATAATTAAAAGTACACAATTAAAGAAAAATGTTAGTTTAAATATTTTATTTTATTATTTCTCTAAGCAATTTTCTATGAATATTTTAAAATTTTATTCATACCTCCAGCTTTTCATCCACATATCCAATGTAGAAATTTAATATCAGATCAATCATAGCTATAACATCAGATAATACAATGTACAAGATCCAAACAACTCCTGTATAAATAGGCTCAGTGAAGAAACTGACTCCAAGCGGAATTATGATGAAATTTACAAACATCAAAACCATCATTGTAAGCAGCCAATTCTGTCTGCAACAAAAAAGGTTAAAAGATTTACTTTAGTGCAAAGAAAGTTTCAAATCATGTACAGTAGATTCTCTCAAAAACGTAGAACATATTTTTCCAACTTACTTTGATCATAACTCTTTAAATTTTAAGATGGCTGTGAACAAGGATAAGGATAGACCTGTTGGGAGATTTGGTGGGCCTTAAACCCCAGTAAGACAGGGACATGCCTGACCTATCACATGAAGTCAGCTCTGGCAGACTGGGCAGATATGATCAATAGTGATTGATTGAAATGGCCAACGACCAGGAAGGCGATTCTTTAAAGCTTCATGGAGAGTGAAGGGCATGACAAGAAGTCATAGACATATAGTGCAGTCAAGGAAGACCCCTAGTTTGTGATGACTACTTGCACCACTGGACCCAGACTTCCGAGATTGAGAGAGTGGAGCTGCCCTAGTGCAATGGCTTTTCCACTTTGAAAACTCTCCCACATAGTTCTCCTGTCACTGATGGATATGATGGACAACCACAGTGGGAGAATATTAAACTGGGTAGAGCAACAGCTTTTTCTGGGCAAATCCACGTTTGACATATAGAAGGTGTCTAAAGGCCAAATACACAGAGTACAGGACAGGTATGTTCTAGTAAGAAGGAAGGAAAGACAAAGATGACAAGGTGAGCATACCTTTGATTACAAGTAAATCTGGCTGAGAAGAGTAAGGAAGCACATGTAAGTTTTCGGAAACTAAGATTGATTGGAGCCCTTAAGCATGATAAAGAAGCTAGAAAAGAACTCAAGAAAGAATGAAGAGAGCGAGGATGGCCCATGTAAAGTCCTTGGCAGGAAGAGTTAAAGAGAATCTCAAAGCATTACATCAAGAGCAAGTAGATAACGAGTGAGAGGATAGGACCACTCAATGATAAAGAAAGAAATGTGCTTGAAGGCAGAACTTTATGCTAGTATTTGCCAAAGAGAAGGATGTTGAGGACAGTGAGGTCAGTAAGGAGCATGTTAATATGCTAAAGCATTTTGAAATAAACAAAGAGGTGGCTTTGATCTCTTGAAGAACATTAAGATGAATAAGTTCCTAAACTCTGGTGGGATATACCCCAGGTTATTATGAGAGACAAAGATGACAATACTGGTTGTTGACCATGATCTCTATGTCTTCTCTAACTACAGGCAAGGTCACAAAGGACTAGCAAGTAGCTAATTTTCCATCATTCAAGAAGAGACATAGGGGTAGTCCTGGAATCAGTAGACTAGTGAGTCTCATACCAGTGGTAGGGAAGCTATTGGAGGGGATTCTTAGGGACAGGATTCGCGAGAACTTGGAAAACCATAGCCTAATTATGGACAGTCTGCATGACTTTGTGTGGGGCAAGTTGTGTCTTACTTCCTTGATTGAATATTTCAAGGAGTTGATAAAGATGGAGATGTAAATGAGTTCTTTGTGAATTTTAGTAAGATATTTGATAAAGTCCCTTGTGGTAGGCACATTAAGGAGATTAAGATGCATGGGTTCCACGGTGAACTGGCAGTTTGGATTCCAAATTGCCTGTTGGGTAATGATCGATGGGACTTATTCCTGCTGGAATTCAGTGATTAAGGGTGTTCTGCAGGGTTCTGTATGAGGCCCTCTGCTGACTTGAATAAAATATGGATGAGTAGATCAGTAAGTTCGCAGGAGATACAAAGAATTGATAGTGCAGAGGATATAGATCAGCTGCAGAAACGGGCAGAGAAATGGCAGATGAATTTTAAAATGTGAAGAGCTGCACTTCAGAAGATCACATATAAAGGGATCCTTAACTGTTTTGATGTGTAGAGTAGTGGTCGCCAACCCGTCGATCGCGATCGACTGGTCGATCTTTGAGACTTTCCCAGTAGATCCCGAAAAAAAAAATACACAAATACTGTTGAGAGATTGTTTCCGGGTTGCGGGGTTTTAGTTCCGTTCTTTCTGCCCAGTGTGCATGTGTGTAGCTCCCCCACACTACACAGTATACTTCAGTGGTCCCAAACCACCCGGCCACAAGGAAACAATATGAGTCAGCTGCACCTTTCCTCATTCCATCACACCCACTGTTGAACTTGAACGCACACGAGGTCATCAGTTGCCTAAACGCAGTGACACCCTCGCACCAGGGATCACTGGTTGGCCTCAGGTAACCGGCGGCCTCGTGCGGCCAGTGGGAAGTGCCGTTGCTACTGGCCTGGAGTGTGGACAAATGGGCGCCGCCTCTGAACCTGTTTACCACACCTAATGCTCGTGGGAAACCTGGTGCTAAAATATTCGCAGAGGACCTAATTCGGGCTCAGGGTTTCGTAAGTAGTAGAGCAGCTACCTCGCTGCGATCTACTGAAAGTCATCCCTCGAGCCAAACCTTTGTCGGCTGATAGATCCTACAAGGGGGGCGGGTGTGCCCTGTTGCACTCCTCGCTTGGTCGGTCACTCTCTCTGGACTGCGACTGCTGCAGCCCCGGCACAGAGACCTCTGGCCCTGTCCTTATCCTCTCACCCACCCATGACCAGCCACACCTGGCCAAGGCGTCTGGCGGGCGGCTGGAAAGCTGGAGTTCAGGCCCAGAGGCTGTCCAATGAGGCAATGAAGTCCTCAAAACTGCTTCAGTACACTGAGTCCAAGCACCCTGCACTTAGAGACAAACCTGTTGAGTTTTTTCCAGCAGAAAAAACGTGAGCAAGCGGGACAGAAGCTAAGTGCCGAGGGCCACGAAAACTAAATAGTGGAATAGACTTAACATAAGGAACCTGCTTTGAGTTCCAGTCGTGTTTAACACCGCCACCCCGCCCCCCCCCCCCCCCCCCCCGGCCGGTCCGCAAGAATATTGTCAATCTTTAACCGGTCCGCGGTGCAAAAAAGGGTGGGTACGTGTGGTGAACTAGATATACCTGTCTGACTGCTCCTGTGGCTCCTCCCACAGACCCCTGCTGACTGCTCCTGTGGCTCCTCCCACAGACCCCTGCTGACTCCTCCCACAGACCCCTGCTGACTGCTCCTGTGGCTCCTCCCACAGACCCCTGCTGACTCCTCCCACAGACCCCTGCTGACTGCTCCTGTGGCTCCTCCCACAGACCCCTGCTGACTCCTCCCACAGACCCCTGCTGACTCCTCCCACAGACCCCCTGCTGACTGCTCCTGTGGCTCCTCCCACAGACCCCCGCTGACTGCTCCTGTGACTCCTCCCACAGACCCCTGCTGACTGCTCCTGTGACTCCTCCCACAGACCCCTGCTGACTCCTCCCACAGACCCCTGCTGACTCCTCCCACAGACCCCTGCTGACTGCTCCTGTGGCTCCTCCCACTGACCCCTGCTGACTGCTCCTGTGGCTCCTCCCACAGACCCCCGCTGACTGCTCCTGTGGCTCCTCCCACAGACCCTGCTGACTGCTCCTGTGACTCCTCCCACAGACCCCTGCTGACTGCTCCTGTGGCTCCTCCCACAGACCCTGCTGACTGCTCCTGTGGCTCCTCCCACAGACCCCTGCTGACTGCTCCTGTGGCTCCTCCCACAGACCCCTGCTGACTCCTCCCACAGACTCCTGCTGACTGCTCCTGTGGCTCCTCCCACAGACCCCTGCTGACTCCTCCCACAGACTCCTGCTGACTGCTCCTGTGGCTCCTCCCACAGACCCCTGCTGACTCCTCCCACAGACTCCTGCTGACTGCTCCTGTGGCTCCTCCCACAGACCCCCGCTGACTGCTCCTGTGGCTCCTCCCACAGACCCCTGCTGACTGCTCCTGTGGCTCCTCCCACAGACCCCTGTATAAAGGCGACTGTGGGCTGCTGCTCTCCCTCATTTTCCCCAGGATGTAGTGTTGTTTATTCTTCCAGTCAATAAAAGCTGATATCTCGCTTCCTAAGTCTCAGCGTGAGTTATTGATGGTGCATCAATTTTATTGACTGGAAGTTAAAACATGGAAACCGTTTTACGCCCAGAACGTTTAGATTTGGACCCCCAAGACCCTGAAGCAGCTCTTGCCTTTGAACACTGGCTTGTATGCTTCCAATCATACTTGGAGGAGGTTCGTGCCACCGACCCAGCTGTTAGGCTCAGACTTCTCCTCTCGAGGGTCGCCCCAAAAGTTTATTCATTCATCAGGGACCTCTCGACCTACGAGGGGGCGCTTGACGCCCTCAAAAGACAGTACCTGCGGCCGGTGAACACAGTTTATGCCCGGCATCGCTTGGCAACACGAAAACAGCGGCCTACGGAGTCGACTGCTGAATTTCTCCGAGCTCTACAGGCACTCGTGCGGACTTGTGACTGCAAAACGCTCACAGCGGAACAGCATGCGGAACTCTTGGTCCAAGACGCCTTTGTGACCGGAGTCAAGTCAGTGTATTTGCGCCAGCGGCTGCTGGAAAAAGCTGATCTGACCTTACGCTCAGCGATAGAGACGGCTGATACGTTGGAGGCTGCACAGCTGTACGCCGAGGCGGTCCAGCCGCGCGATTCCCCGGTTCCGAGCGAATTCGCCAACGCCGCTGCCAGTCGCGGTATCACGAACTCCTCGAACTCGCCAGGCATAAAACTTTGTTACTTTTGTGGGCTTCAGAAACATTCCAGAAACAGCTGCCCGGCTCACGAAGCGACTTGTTCCAGCTGCGGGAAGAAGGGCCATTTCGCCAAGGTCTGTAAATCTAAACCGCGCCCGGGGTCGAGCAGCGCTGCATCTGAGACCTGGGGGCCGCCATTTTGCATGCCCGGATGTGGACAACCATCTTTGCCGGCGTCGCCATGCCCCGCCCCTACCTACCCGTGTGCGACCTGGGAGCCGCAATCTTGCATGCCCGGATGTGAGCGGCTATCTTTGCCGGCGTCACCAGGCCCTGCCCCCGACTCGCCCCGTTCAACGCTGGCTACCGTGACCCTCGATCAAAGCGCTCCGCACCAGCTCGCAAGGTCGATGATGGACATTCTGGTGCAGGGACACAGGACTAGCTGCCTGTTTGACACGGGCAGCACTGAGAGTTTTATTGACCCGGCCACAGTGCAACGCTGTGGACTCGTGACACGGCCGGCATGTCAGAAGATCACCTTGGCTTCTGGGTCGCATTCCACAGACATCCGGGGGGGTTGTGTAGTGACATTGGTGGTGCAGGGCACAGAGTATCGGAACTTTGCGTTCCTGGTCATGCCTCGACTGTGCGCACCTGTGCTGTTGGGGCTCGACTTCCAGAGCCATCTCAAAAGTGTGACTATGGCATATGACGGGCCCCTCCCACCACTCACTGTCAGGAATCCTCAGTTTGGTGGGACTTCGCCATATACTCCGTTACCACACGCACATACACACCGAACCACACATCCCGCCCAGCACCATGCCGATAGCTGTGCTACTGACACTACTTGCAGCCTCTCCACCCTCAAGATCCCTCCCCCATCGCTGTTCACCAACCTGACCCCCGACTGTAAACCGGTGGCGACTAAAAGCAGGAGGTACAGCGCAGGGGACAGGGCCTTTATTCATTCAGAGGTGCAGCGGCTGCTCGGGGAGGGGATCATTGAGCCGAGCACAAGCCCATGGCGGTCCCAGGTGGTTGTTGTTCGGACTGGGCAGAAAAATAGGATGGTTGTGGACCAAAGCCAGACCATCAATAGATTCACGCAGCTTGACGCGTACCCCCTACCCCGCATCGCGGATATGGTCAACCAGATAGCTCAGTACAAGGTGTACTCGACAATAGATCTGAAATCCGCTTATCACCAGCTCCCCATCCGCCCAGAGGACCGCCCCTACACCGCCTTCGAGGCGGGTGGCAGGCTCTATCACTTCCTGCGCGTCCCATTTGGTGTCACAAATGGGGTCTCAGTCTTCCAGAGGGAGATGGACCGGATGGTGGACCAGTACAAACTGAAGGCCACATTTCCCTATCTAGATAACATCACCATCTGTAGTCGCGACTGGTCGGATCACGACGCCAACCTCCAACGATTTTTCCAAGTGGCCGAAGCTTTGAACCTCACTTATAACAAGGACAAGTGTGTGTTCAGAACCACACGACTCGCTATCCTTGGGTATGTCGTGGAGAACGGGGTCATTGGCCCTGACCCCGACCGTATGCGAGAACTGTTAGAACTCCCTCTTCCCACCACTCTCAAGGCCCTCCGGCGGTGCCTGGGTTTTTTTTCCTATTACGCCCAATGGGTCCCCCATTACGCAGACAAGGCCCGCCCCCTGGTCAGGTCTACCACTTTTCCCCTCTCTGCCGAGGCCCGCGCGGCCTTCAGCTGCATTAAAGGGGACATTGCCAAAGCAACGATGCATGCGGTGGACGAGACCATTCCCTTCCAAGTAGAGAGTGACGCCTCTGACGTCGCGCTGGCTGCTACCCTCAATCAGGAAGGCAGACCAGTGGCGTTTTTTTCTCGTACCCTTCAAGGCTCTGAACTTCGGCACTCCGCAGTGGAGAAAGAAGCCCAGGCCATAGTGGAAGCTATTAGGCACTGGAGGCACTATCTCGCCGGCAAAAGGTTCACCTTGCTGACCGACCAGCGCTCGGTTGCGTTCATGTTCAGCAACCAACAGCGGGGCAAAATCAAAAATGATAAAATTTTGCGATGGCGAATAGAACTCTCCACCTACACTTATGATATCCTGTACCGGCCTGGCAGGCTCAATGAACCCTCTGATGCCCTATCCCGGGGAACGTGTGCTAGCGCACAGCTCGACCAGCTGTATGCCCTTCATGCCCATCTTTGCCATCCGGGGGTCACCCAATTTTACCATTTCATTAAAGCCCGGAACCTGCCGTACTCCCTGGAGGACATCAGGACGATGACCAGGGACTGCCAGATCTGTGCTGAGTGCAAACCGCACTTCTACCGTCCTGACACTGTGCAGCTTGTCAAGGCCACCCGCCCTTTTGAGCGACTGAGTGTTGACTTTAAGGGCCCCCTTCCCTCCACCGACCGCAATGTCTATTTTCTCAGTATTATTGACGAGTACTCGCGATTCCCCTTTGCCGTTCCCTGCCCCGACACTACTACCACGTCGGTAATAAAAGCCCTGCGCCAGCTCTTCACTCTGTTCGGATATCCCTGCTATGTCCACAGTGATAGAGGGTCCTCCTTTATGAGTGACGAGTTGCGCCGGTTCCTGCTAGCTAGGGGCATTGCTACTAGTCGAACCACGAGTTATAATCCCCGGGGGAATGGCCAGGTGGAGAGGGAGAATGCCACAGTGTGGAAGGCCACACTTTTAGCCCTTAAGTCAAAAGGGTTGCCGGTCTCCCGATGGCAGGAGGTCCTCCCTGAGGCACTCCACTCTATCCACTCCCTGTTGCGTACGTCCACTAATGCCACCCCTCACGAACGCCTATTCTCTTTTCCCAGGAAGTCTGTCACTGGGACCACCCTACCAGTTTGGCTGACGTCCCCGGGGCCAGTGCTGCTACGTAAACATGCGAGGAGTAATAAGTACTCCCCGCTGGTCGAGAGGGTTCACCTCCTGCATGCTAATCCCCAGTATGCCTACGTGGTCTTGCCTGATGGGCGGGAGGACACGGTCTCTGTCCGCGACCTGGCGCCCGCCAGAGCAGCAGACCACTACCCCGAACATTCCACGGTAACTATGAACCCTGTACCCGAGGTGACACCGCACACACCGTGCCACACCCAGACTCCTCACGACGCTCATGTACCGGGCATCTCGTACACGTCTATTCCGGGGACCTCGCACACACGCGAGGGATCCCTGACACCTCCAGTTGGGACTGAACCAACCCACTCTCCGCCTCCAGTGCAAACACCACCTCCGGCACCTGTGCAATTGCAGCCGGAGCTACGTAGATCGCAGCAAACGATTCGACCACCTGATAGACTTAACCTGTAAATATACTTGGGGACTTTTTTTAAAACAAAGGGGGGGTGAATGTGGTGAACTAGATATACCTGTCTGACTGCTCCTGTGGCTCCTCCCACAGACCCTGCTGACTGCTCCTGTGGCTCCTCCCACAGACCCCTGTATAAAGGCGACTGTGGGCTGCTGCTCTCCCTCATTTTCCCCAGGATGTAGTGTTGTTTATTCTTCCAGTCAATAAAAGCCGATATCTCGCTTCCTAAGTCTCAGCGTGAGTTATTGATGGTGCATCAGTACGCCTGGTGTTTATACATTATTTTTACTTCCGGGTTGTGGGGTTTTACTTCCAGTCTTTTCTGCCCCGGTGTGCATGCGTGTAACTAATTGATCTGGGGTCGATCTTGCCTTTCACTAAGGCCGAGGTAGGGGATCTTGGGATTAAAAAGGTTGGTGACCACTAGCGCAGAGGAATCATGGGGCCCATGTCTATTGTTCCCTGAAGGTGGCTACTCAGGTTGACAGTGTATAGCATACGTGCCTTTGTTAGTCAAGGCACTGAGTTAAGAAGCTAAGTTTCTGCTTTACAAAATCAATGGTTAGGCTGCATCTGCAATAGTATTGCATTCAGTTCTGGATGCACCAGTGTAGAAAGGATAAGGGCATGGAAAAAGTTTACTGGAATGCTGCCTGAAGTTGAAGGCATGTACTATATGGAGAGATTGGACAAAGTTAGATTGTTTATTTTGGAGGAACGGAGCTTGAAGGGAGACCTGATAGATGTTTATAAGAATAAAAAGCATTAACAGAGTAGATAGCCAGTATCTTTCTCTCCCATGGTTGAAATGTCTAATACTTGTTGTCATGCATTTCAGGTGAGAGGGGATAAGTTCAAAGGAGATATGTGGAGCAAGTTTTGATTTTACCAAGAGAGGTGTGGATGCCTGGAAGGTTCTGTAGGGGTGGTAGCAGAGACAAATATGATAGAAGCATTCAAGAGACTCATAACTAGGCGTATGAATATGCAAAGTACAGAATATATGGGCTGTCAGTAAGCAGTAGGACTTAGTAGAGTTAGGCATTTAATTACTACTTTAATTAGTTTGGCCCAACAGCACTGGCTGAAGTACCCATTCCTGTGCTCTACAAGTCTATGTTCTACATTTAGAAAAACATAGTCCATTTTATTGTAGTTATGAAGCACCTTTTTTTTTACAATTCTTCTAATTTGGAAAAATGTACTTTGTATTTTTATCTAGAAAAAGATACTGGGCTGATTGTCAGCAATACATTTGGATGTTAAAGATAGTCTATGTGGCAAAGTTAGGTTTTCAGAAGACCACAAAATGAGTAACAGGAAAAGGAATACTCCATTCAGGCCTTCAAGCTTACTCTGCCATCTAAAAAGTTGATCTGACATTCCTTGTCCAATTTCCTGAACTTTCTCAATAACTCTTGATTTCCTTACTGATTCAAAAGGCTCTCAGCTACTTGAGAGAAGAAAGTGTTCCTATCTCAGACTTAAATGTGCACCCCTTTACTCTAAGGGAATGCATCTTATATGAGGGGAACATCTTCTCAGGCTTTATCTTGTTGACAAGAATGTTAAACACTTCAAAAAAAATCCTTCTTATTCTGCTAAGCTCCCTTAAATAGTCCTAAATCTTTATTCGTAGGACAACTCCTCAATACCAGCTTTATCCAGGCAAAACTTCTTTGAGCCACCTCCAATGGAATAAATCTTCCTTAAATAAAATTGTTCACAGTACTTTGGTAATATACATTTTGGACAAAACCACATATGCCAACCATCAGAAACACACCCAGGATGGTAAAATTGATGTTCTTGCTGTGGCCTCAACACCACACTGAGAGTCACCATTACTTCAAATTTATTTCCTGTTGGAGCTATAAAGGAACCTTGAAGCATAACCTGAGACTTGCTATGACACCTGGTCAAGGATGAACCAACTCTTGAGTAAAGTTTATTCTGTAAATTCTCTACAAAATTTTCCTGAAGTATGAGTGCCGCTTTCCTCTTTACCATCTACCCTGAAATTCACTTGGAGAAGGGAAGTAGTTGGTGATCAGCATCTTGAAGTAGGGCCCTTTGAACTGAACAAAAAATGAGTAGCGGTCACAAGCCAGGTAGCACCAGGTATTCCAGAGGGTCAAGAGGATGACAACTAAAAGAAAACATGCATCTTGTGGGGAGTTCCAAACATTTCCCCTCCTTTTGAATTTCCCTCCAGGACCTTCAGTAGCAAATCCAAGAGACCTTACATTCTCACACTGGATTACTGAAGCACCCTGCAAAGAACAATTCCAAGCCAGCTAGCACACTCCACATCTTCTGTGATAGTAAGTACAAAGAGTCCATATACAGTACATCTACTCTCTGGTAAATAAAATACATACAGTCTCTGGTAAATAACATAGGGATAAGAAGTGGAAAGAGTGAGTAATTTCAAGTTCCAGGGTTTCAAGATCTTAGAGGATCTAACCTGGTCCCAATATATCAACGCAGCTATAAAGAAGGCAAGACAGCGGCTATATTTCATTAGGAGTCTGAGGAGATTTGGTTTGTCACCTAAAACACTTGAAAACTTCTGCAGATGTACCATGGAGAGCATTCTAACAGACTGCATCACTGTCTGGTATGGAGGGGCTACTGCACAGGATCGAAAGAGGCTACAGAAAGTTATAAAATTAGTCAGCTCCATCTTGGGTATTAGCCTCCACAGTATCCAAATATCTTCAAGGAGCAGTGCCTCAGAAAGGTGGCGTTCATTATTAAGGATCTGCATCACCCAGGACATGCACTCTTCACATTATTACTGTCGGGAAGGAGGTACAGAAGTCTGAAGGCACACACGCAATGACTCAGGAAAAGCTTTTTCCCCTCTGCCATCCAATTCTTAAATGGTCATTGAACCCATGAACACTACCTTACTTTTTAAAAATTAGTTCTGTTTATGCATTATTTTCAATTTAACTATTTAATAGATGTATATACTTAATGCAATTGATTTACTTTTTTTTTCTATATAATGGTGTATTGCATTGTACTGCTGCTGGTAAGTTAACAAACTTCACAATGTGTGCCAGTGATATTAAACCTGATTCTGATTCTAATATGTTTGCATAAAAACTATACCTTATCCACACTAACTGCCAGCCTGCACACTTCCAGAATACATCACCAGATGTTAAAACTTTTACTTCCAAACTAGACCAACTTATGAGCAATACATCATTTAGTACTACCAGAATGCTTTTGAAGTGTGAATTCCTATGTTAAATATTAATTCCCTTCTCACTCCTGCCGTGATCCTGCTATCTTTGTCATAAACAAATATTGGTTCTGTCAGCAACTCCCACATCACTTCAATAAATAATTTAAAAAAGGTACTCTTATTTTGGGTCAAATTATTCTTGCAAAGAACCAAGTCTACTAGTGAACATATTCAGTAAAATATATGCCTCTGATCCAATGAGAAAGGACATAACGTTGGATGTGGTTGCAGAATAAGATCAGTCTGGTGAACCACATGTCAAAGGCAGAATACGAGCCGAGATTAAATAAGGTCTTAATTATTAACACAGAGGAGCAAGGGGAAACCTAAAACAGGACCTAAAATGCAAGAGGGCTAATTTCAAAGGGATGAGAGGTAACCAAGTCAAGAAAAGTGTAAGCAAAGATTGGAAAATAAGACCATAGCATAATAAGTAAGTTTTAAAGAGAACAAGCTAGTCACATTGCTTCAAGAGGAAAGAAGTAAGATACCATTTAATCTCCAATATTCCCAAAAAGCTTCCCCAGAACAATTAGGGAAAATGATGATAAGCATTCAGAGAAGTTCAAATTGAGGAAAAGCAAGATTAGATCTGTTGAAGGCAAATAGCATTTGATTGAATCTGTTTGGATTTTTTTATGCATGAGATGTTATCAGTTTGGAATTTCACTAACAGGTTGATAAAATGTGACACTAGGGGCTGGGTTGCAAAACTAATGAAAATGGAATTAAGGGATTAATAGTAGCATGGATGGGAAATTGATGTAAAGGCAGAAAACTTGGAAATAATGTACTAATAACCAGTTTGTTTCCATAGTAGAGCAATGACAGTTTGTACAGTTGTTGGATGAATGAGTAGACGTGGTTGATAAAATCGAACAGCGGGATGTACCACATTACAGATTTAATTTTTAAAAAATACAAATTAATTAGCACAGATCTAAAGAATGTACAAGGAGATGAGCCCTAGAGCACATGGCATAAGACCCTGAAAATGGCAGGTCATGTTGAAAGATTGTTTAGTAACACATAACAGAATATAAATGGATGAAACCTGATAGAACATTCCTTAGGCTAGAACTGGGGCACTGTGTCTAATTTGGTATACCACTTCCAACATGTAGTATGGAAGTAATTTAGCAGGATGGTTCCAGGGATTTCACCCATAAGGTGAGATCAGAGAAGTTGGGGTTGCTGCCTTGGATCAAAGGGAGCAGTGAGGGGATTTGACAGAGGTGTATAAGATCATGACTGGTTTACATATTGTAGGTAAAAACAGCTGTTATGGGAAGTTTGATGCCCAGGGAAAAGAAAATTAAAATATGAGGCAAAATGTACAAGTGGGAAAAGCATGTGCAAAACTCATGTTACACAGAAAGTAATCATGAAAGAAAATCACTGTTTGAAAGGATAGTAGAACCAGTATCATTCAGTACATTCTAGAGGGAAATAGATGGACAATGAAAGAGAATAATTTGCAGGATATGGAGAATCCAGAAAAATAGTGCTGATATGATTGTTTTCTGCAAACTGTCCTCCTCTATCGCCGAAATTATGGGTTTAGGATGCATGTGTTTGAATAGCACAGCAAAGTAACTGTAGTAAATGGCATACAATGGAGCCGTGTATACTGATAGTGGGGTGCTTTGTACTAGGTAATGTTTAACTTCTTGAAAGTAAGCACCATATCTGTAAAGAAGGCTGACTTTCTTCTGGTACTAAAACCATCAGGAGCTCTTGGTTTATCCCTCTTATTCTGCTAAAAATAGCTATACACTTTTTCATGATTGCCTTCACTAAATCTCAACTACTAGACAGCACTATTTGAAATAAAAGAACAGGTCCAGAACTTACAAAAAGATTAAACGAAGTAGCACAGCACCAAGAAGAATTGATCAGATATGGGCATCACTAGCAAAGCCAACATTTATAGTAATACCTATCAGCTCTCTGTCAGTCAGCCACAATTGGAAGATACCTTTATCATGCTATTACTTCAGGATTTAGACTCAATGAAGTAATGGTAATAAATATCTAAGTTTGAATGGTGAATCAGAATCAGGTTCATTGTCAGATTTATTGTTATAAAATTTGTTGTTTTGCACAGCAGTACAGTGTAATACAAAGAAATTACTGAAGTTACAATAAGAAATATACAAAAATGGCAAAACATTGAGCATATGCCCTCAGGCTCGAGACATCTTACTTGATGATAGTAATGAGGGCATGTCCTGGATAGTGAAGGTCCTTAATGATGGACGCTGCCTTCTTGAGGCATCGCCTTTTGAAGATGTCCTTGTTGGTGGAATGTTCCTTGATGGAGCTGATTGAATCTACAACTATTTCCAATCCTACGCATTGGAGCCTCCATATCAGGCAGTGCTGAAGCCAATCAGAATGCTCTCACAGCCAAGCAAACACTGGAGGGCAGCACTAAAACCTCCGGCAAGGACTTCGACACTTCTCTCCTGGGCAGCTGCAAACAGGCGATATTGTGTCCTGAGGCCTAGTCCTCATTACAACCGAGGCCGCACAGCTTCCACTATTCCACAATAAACTAGGAAACTGGACTTGCAGCATTCTACATTACCAATGTCCAACAGGGCCTTGCAATCACAAGGAAAGTGATTAATACAGGCACTTGCTGTTAGACTACACACTGCCTTCACGCATCAACACTAATGCCTCTCCAACAACACAGCCCACACCAAATCTAATTTCTCCACCAATGAACAACTCGCTGATGGGGTAGATATGAAGTACTTTAAGGCCTTAATGTCCAGCAGGGTCTTGTGATGGTGAAAAATACATGTTAAAAAAAAAGACAATAACATCTTTGTTTGGTCCCTTAGAAGCAGCCGTGCCTGAGCGCACCACCATTTTACCAAATGCAAGTGCTTCTTGACAATATCACCAACATTTTTTGTCATTTTTGCTGTTGGTTAAGGTGATCAATGAGCTGGTAATGAGAATCAGAGTCAGAATCGTGTTTAATATTTTGTGAAATTTGTTAACTTTGCGGCCGCAGTACAATGCAAAACAGGCGGTAGAATTTATTCATTGTGCTTTTTGCTAGCAGGACATTAGTCAGGTGCAAAGGACTTGGACAAAGCATCCTGCTTAACTGTTAATCTATCAACTACCCTAAACATTCACTCCCTCTATTACTAGCACATAAAATGTAGCTCAGTTACTCTCCCAAATCACTGACAACACCTCTCACACACTAATCATCAAGAAGCACAAGAACAGAATGCCTTTTGAACATGACTACCTGCAGGTTCCCTCCAAGTTACACACTATGCTCTTCCATCTTCACTGCCACCTTCTGTTACACTGGTACTAAATCCAGGTACTATCTATCCCCACACTGCAGTATTTCAAGAAGGCAGTTCACACTTGTCTCCTCAGGAGTAACATGCTAATCTTGCTGGCAATACACAGATTGCAAAAATGAATTAAGAAACTTGGATGCCATTGGTGAAATAATTGTATTGCAACAGCTTGGTTAGAGCAAAGCTGCTTCAGGATATTGTCTAATCCTAATGCCCTATCTCTGTTCAGTGCCCTCCAATATCTCTTGCCATCATTTGGTATGAATTAAATCAGTTTTCTGAAGAGAAAGATCTCAGATCATCCATACACAACTCATGGAAGCATATGTGCATATTTTAGCTTGGTCTGTAGCATTCATGCTTTTAAAATTACTCCTTCTATTAGTTGCCAAGTTCTCCATCATCATTCATAACTGAATGTAACCAAACTGCGGGGCTATGATCCAACCCACTTAGCTCTATCTGTTGCAGGTAATTTTTGTTCCTAAGCTTGGCTACGTGGCTAACTTTCACCACCCTTAGGTATACCTGGTCTTACCCATCTGCACTCATTATTGAGCCAGAATTGATTAGCCCAGCCTGTCTGTAATACTGGATTGAGAGAAACACCAGGCTATATAATTGCTGATTTAGTTGCTGGGTGACCAAGGCTCAGGGTCATGAAGGAAACTCAGTTGGAACATTCAGCATTCACAACACTGGATTTAAAACTCTCCAGGCAGATTGTGAGGAGATGATCTTCAAGTAGCCTTATCTAGCGATGGAGAAGTTTAAAGACAAACTTGTTAGTGTGGAAATATTTAACATTCAAATAGGAAGCAACAGGGAGCTCAAGATGGCCACTGCTAATTGAATGCAGGTGCTGTGAACTGGTCGCCTGGTGTGCACTTGGTCTTAATGATATTTTTGAGGGCACATTGAAAGATGATGCTTTTGGAAATACATGCAAATCTTTGTTTCACCTGGAAGATTTCTTGGATGGTGGCAGAATAGGAGGTTTAGAACAACTGCTGCAACTCCTGCAGGAAGGCAGGGAGTGGTGAGTGATGAGCAGACCAGGGAATCATAAAGAGATTGAACCCTGCAGAAGGATGGAGGGGAGAGTGGGAAAGAAAACTGCCAGTGAAATTCCTCTGCTGCTTGAAGAAATGACAAAATATGATGTGAGACACATGTTTATGACGTGAAAAGCAAAGACCAAGATCATTATTGCTATTCTATTTAGAGGGGGAGGTGTTAGAGCTAAAATGTGGGAAATGGAGGCTCCATCAAAAAGGAGAACATTTCAGATCAAGAAACCTGAGACCAGAATATGTTAGGTGCTGTTATTTCTATATTGGGGAAAAGGAAAACAAATTGTCCACTTTTTTTACATGGTGGGATACAATGTATGAACAGAGCAGGGTTCATAGCTTAGTTCCCATTTTAAAAATCATACTTGCCACAGTCAGTTTACATATTCATGTTTTCTTAATCTAAAAACATATGGCTGACGGAAGATGGTAAAAGGACTAGATTCAGTTTCTTCAATTTTTTTGTATATTTTTCCCATTTCTTCACAGCAGGTCAGGAAAATATCAAACCACATTGGATGCTGAGGAGATTTATTTTAATCCTTTGAGGGAAAAAACCTCTGTGATGTTGCAGTATTGGAAGATCCGGGTTGTTTCCTTTTGACCAGAAATACATCAAAAGTTAGATTTAATGGGGATATTCTTTAATGTTTTTAAAACAATCTATGCTCATTCAGAACTGGAAGTGAATCAAGTTCAAGGCAATGAGCAACAGAACAAGAGGCAAGATTATTGTGTTTTGGAACAAACAGGTTCTAAAGTAATTTTAAGATAATCAGATTGATCAAGAAACAGCCTCTGATAGGTAGATGTCTTATCATTCAGATTTCAACAGCACTGGTAAAGTTATAAAATTTCATTTGCAGTTAGCTTGTGGGGATTGTCTTTCAACTGTTGCATTTCACGTGGGGAAGATTATCCTGTAAACCAAACTTAGGATCCCAATAAGAATAAAAATACAAGATGGTATGTTGGCTTGATGACTGCAGCTTCAGTTGGTGCTGATGAGAAAACTTGGTCTCTGATTTTGAAAGTGTACAAATTGCAGCCGAGTTAGTCTCCTCTCTTTTCCATCTCCTCAAAACAACTCTCCAAAACCTGCTGAATCCCAGTTAGGGTTTCTACCTTTAAGATGAAAATCACTCCTGCTCTTACCTAAACGTGCTATTAGGATGAATAACAAACTCATCGGTGTGAGCTGTCTTCGAATGATCTTTTCGCATCGACGCCTCGGCGCCCTGGAAAGCATCGGGGCCAGTGTTGAGTCCCGTTTTCAGCTGGGGAGTCGTTGGCTTTTTCCAGTGGGCTTCGGCCCAGCTTTTTCTGGCGTCGTTGGACCTGTGAACTACCTGACCCTGACCTTCTACAGGCGCATTCTCCAACTGCTCCTCCATAGTTGGCAAGCGCCAAAGTCACGGCGACCTGATTTACACTATTTCAGATGGGACGTCTTTATCAGAAGGAAAGGTAAAGCAGTCGTTGGTAACGTCGTTATATAACGATCCCGACCTGTATTCACCACATTCAAACGCCTAGGCGTGTGACGTCACTGCCCATGGTAACAGTGGCCCGAGATGGAGAGCTTTAGGGTGTTGGTAAGTTTTCAGTACTTTTCCTTCAAGTTAGTATTCGATTCTTTTCCCAAAGTCGCCGTTGAATTTTCTATTTCTAGTCTTGCCAGTAGTACGTACCGGATCATTACTTCTCTCTGCTTGAAGTTTTTTTTTATGCTTTCTCCCCCGTAATGTGAGATTTGTTGTCTGATATTAAGGTCCTCCGCCAGCGGGAGTATGCTTTATTCGTCTTGGTCCCTTGTGGTTTTGAATATTCCAAGCATTTAAAAAATATTCTCTGCTTTAAGAAGAACAGTTCTACGTCTCTGCTTAGATGACACAACTGAAGCCCCCTATACCTGAAGCCATTGTGGATTTCTATCCATTTGTGAAAACAGCATTGGTAAGAGTGGATGATTGTCTTTATGTTATTTCTGTTTGCCTCTTTAGGCTGTTCGCTTTGTTAGGTACGTAAAATAATCCCAAACAATTAGCAACTGTTACTTTGACACATTGATCCTGAAGTCACGAGGTGTTAAAATACATTCTTGCAATCACACTTAAAGTATTAAGTAACACACAGAAAGTGCTGGTGGAACACAGCAGGCCAGGCAGCATCTATAGGGAGAAGCACTGTCGATGTTTTGGGCTGAGACCCTTCGTCAGGACTAACTGAAAGGAAAGAAGAGATTTGAAATGGGGAGGGGGAAATCCGAAATGATAGGAGAAGACAGGAGGGGGAGGGATAAAGCTAAGAGCTGGAAAGTTGATTGGCAAAAGGGATACAAGGCTGGAGAAGGGGGAGTATCATAGGACGGAAGGCCAAGGGAGAAAGAAAGGGGGAGGGGAGCACCAGAGGGAGATGGAGAGCAGGCAAGGAGTGATTGTGAGAGGTGCAGAGAGAGAGAAAAAAGGGGGTAATAAATAAGGGATGGGGTAAGAAGGGGAGGAGGGGCATTAGTGGAAGTTAAAGAAATCAATGATTTCTCTAACTTCTGTTAATGCCCCTCCTCCCCTTCTTACCCCATCCCTTATTTATTTGTTTGTTTGATTGTTTGTTTATTTATTAATTATTCCCCCTTTCTCTTTCTCCTCTCTATCCCATTCACAATCACTCCTTCCCTGCTTCCTTCTCCAGCTTTGTATCCCTTTTGCCAATCAACTTTCCAGCTCTTAGCTTCATCCCTCCCCCTCCTGTCTTCTCCTATCATTTTGGATCTCCCCCTCCTACTTTCAAATCTCTTACTATCTTTCCTTTCAGTTAGTCCTGGCGAAGGGTCTCAGCCCGATACGTCGACTGTGCTTCTTCCTATAGATGCTGCCTGGCCTGCTGCGTTCCACCAGCGTTTTGTGTGTTGCTTGAATTTCCAGCATCTGCAGATTTCCTCGTGTTAAAGTATTAAGTGCCACTATCATGACCCTCCTCAAATTTCCAAACACTACACACACAATCAAATCAGCTTTGAGGTAATGCAGATGGTTTGGAATCAGAATGCAAAAAGCAGTAAATACCTGTCTGATATTTGATTAAAAATGTGCTAATGTAGTCGTTGGATGCACAGTAACTCTTCATCTCATTCCCATTCTGACCTATCTGTGTGTGGTTTCCTAAACTGCTATAACAAAGCTCATTGTAAGTTTGAGATACAACACCACATCTTCCTGAGTCCTGATGAAGGGTCCCAACCTGAAACATTGACTATATCTCTCCATAGATTTTGCTTGACTTGCTGAGTTCCTCTGGTTTTGTGGGTATTGCTCAAGATTTCCAGTCTGTGGATTCGCTTGTATCACACAGATGTCCATGCACATTATAACCTTCTGGATCTGAGTCCCAAGTTAAAAGCCAGCAGAAAATCCCCACATCTAATTCTTTTGTCCCACCTCTCTTTAATGCACATCCTTGGCTACTCCAGTTTTACAAACTACCATTCTCATATGGTATGGGAAGAATCATGCATTCAAACCCCAGACTTGCAGTATAGAAACAAGCTGACACAAGTAATTTCTAGAGTAAAGTGGGAAGAACCAATCTAGTTGCAACGTTTCCTGTCATATCAGGTCTTAAATTAACAGCTCTTAATGGGAGCTTCTGCTCATAGTGAAGCTAAATTTCTTGACTTAAACAATTTTGGCAGAATGGATGAGGGAGCTGTTTGATAGTTTGGAAACCCACAAAAACTCATTTAAACAAACAGAGATTAAAGATTATCCTGTCAGCACTTTTCAATTCTTTTTAACGACAGCCTCATTGGCAATACTGTTTTAATTCATGCCAGGCATTGTAAAAGCAATTCCATTTGGCTGGTATCCAAACAGCATCTACTACTTGTGTAGTAGGACTATAGATTGCAATGATACAGATTGGAAATTAAAACATGTTTTTATGCACATATCAAACAAGCAAGTGATTTTTACCTAGGTGTCAATGATCATCAACCGGGTACTTGGTCCTGACACTTAACCCGGCAAATAAAACATAACATCAGTCACGCGTATAATAACTACACAAGTTGTGCTCCTCACATATCTTCTCAGAACATAAATTTTTGACACAATATTTGAAACTTCTTCATTGACAAATCACAGTTATGACTCCAATGTATATGTAAAATTCTTTTTTTTTTAAATCTTTTTTTTTCTACAAACAAAAAAAACAGCACATCCACAAAAACCACGACCTTAACAAAATTAAATTAAATATTGAGCAGCAAAAGGGAGAAAAATATAAAGGCAAAAGTAACCATACACAGCAGAGGTGCACCACACCAATAAACCTCAGTCCTCACCCCGTAAGAAAGTTCAATACAGGGCCCCATATCCTTTCAAAAATGTAAAATTCTAATGTGTAGTTGTTCACATATTGTAGTGCAATCTCCAAACCTTAGTCAGAACCCAACTAGTTATTAGTATTAAAGAAAACACAACAAAGGGAATGAAATACAAATTTCAGACAAAGTGTTTGGATGTCACTAAAATATCTGTAATAAAAGTTATCAACATGAGTGCAACAAAGTTAGAAGTATTTTGAGTTTTTTGGGGTGCAGTAAAAAAAAAAAGATGTAAATCCATTAAGGTTATCTGATTGTTTGAAAATCCTAATGGCTTGGGTTTTTATGGCTCACTGGGATATGATTTTCATGCCCTCTTTAAAACACTGGGGTCCTTGGTTCTGCACTTGAGCTCATTTCCCACGCTCACATTAAAGTCTCTAGGACTGGAAAGAAAGAGGGAGACAGCCAGCATATAAAAGGGTGTGGAGCAAGAGCTGGCGGGATAGCTGAATTTGTGTGAGAGAGGGGCAGGTAGGTGAGGTAGGGAAGTGGGAATGATGTAAGAAGCAGAGAGGTAATATGTAGAAGTACAAAAGGCTAAAGAAAATGGAATCTGATATGAGAGGACAGTGCAGTGAAGGAGGTGAGTTGAGATGCAGAACCAAAGGGAGGAAGGTGTGGGTGATGTGTAGATCAAGAGGGGAGGGGAAAGAGAAAAGGTATTGGGGCTGATGGGGTAAGTGAAAACAAATGGGGGGGGAGAAGAGAGTGGTATCAGAAGTTGGAGAAATCAATTTTCATGTCTTCAAGGTGAAATATGAGGTGCGGTTTCTCTTTCTTTCTTTTTCAATCTTTTTATTGTTACCAAGATAATGAATATACATAGTGTTGGTACATAATTGTTAAAATTACATTGCCAACAGAAAACATATATAATTACATATTCAGTTAGTGCAAAGGAAATAAACCTCGCATGGATGTTCAAAATACAAATGTAAAGTTAACAAAAAAGAAAAAATTGAGTTATCCAAAAAGACAAAAAAAGAGAAAAAACCAAAAAAGAAAAAAAAAGAAAAAAATATATATACCCCCCCAAAAAACTAACCTAATCAATACTAAATAAGATAAAAAGAAAAAAAAACAGAAATAAGAAAGAGAAACATGGGCTGTTTATAACATCGAAAAATAAACAGGATCATTAGTGTCGCCAACTCCGAACCTCCCTACATATATTAACACAGAAATAGGTTTGGAAAGGGGTCAACTCACATCATATGAAAGTGTTGAATAAAAGGTCTCCAAGTCTGATCAAATTTTGGTCATTTGATTTTTAAAACTAAAGGTATTTCACGATTTTGTGATTTATTTTTGGATAATTGTTTCATGTCATTTGAACAATTATCTAATAAATATAATTTACCTAGATCTCATTTTTTTTTAGATATTTACAAGTTAGAAACTTTTTAAATACCGTCCTTCCTACTTTCCCGAATATATACTCTATGGATAATTTGGAAAATTTTTTAGATTTAACTCCTTTGCAGAAGGGTGCAACAGCATCTATTTATAACATAATTATGAAAATTTGTTCAGATGTATCTAATAAAATTAGAAATGATTGGGAAAGGGAACTTAAGCTTACTTTACCTATCGAAAAATGGGGAAATTTTTTTTCAATTAGTTAATTCATCCTCTATATATGTTAAACATTCGTTGATACAATTCAAAGTAGTGCATAGGGCTCACATGTCTAAAGATAAATTAGCTCACTATTACTCTCATATAAGTCCAATGTGTGACAGATGCCATTCTGAGACTGCTTCTTTAACTCATATGTTTTGGTCATGCTGTTTCTCTAATCTGTGTTAGGCTTCATTTGGCAGTAGAGGAGGTCATGTCTGTGTGGGAATAGGAAGTGGAATTAAAGTGGCTGGTCACTTGGGTCTCGCTGATATAGAGGAGGTCATACCCTGAGCGCTTTACGTGATAAATGACACCTGTGTATTCACAAGTGCAGTACAGTTTCACCTGAAAGGTCTTTTTAATGCCCTAAGTGATAGGGAGGGAGGATGTGTAGCAATAAGTATAACACTTATAACGTTTACTTACTATAAGTATAACATTTGCAGGGAGAAGAATTAGTGGAGAGGAATAAGCAGACAAAGGAGTCACTAAGAGAGCTATTCCTTTGAAGGGAAGGGAAGAGAAGGTTGTCTGCTGGTGTAATTGCATTGGAGATGCCAGAGTTGTGGAGGATGATAATTTGGATATGGGGGCTGTTGGGGTGGTAGGTGAGGAGAAAGAAGACTTTATTCATTTCATTTCTGGGGGGAGGGAGTGAGGGCTGAATGAGAAAAGGAGTGGGTAGGGCCCCACTGATAGTGAGGGATGGAGCCCTGTTTTCTACTCAGATATCCTGAAATAGAAAGACATCATGAGAACAGTTGCAGCAGAGATGGAGGATCTGAGTGAAGAAATAGCATCCTTGCAAATGACAGGGTGGGAAGAGGTGCTGTCGAGGTAACTGTGAGAAATAAATTAATTTGTAGAAAATGTTGGTGGATAATCTGTCTCCTGAGATAGAGTTCAAGAAGGGGAGAGAGGTATTGGACCTGGACCAAGTACATTTGAAGGCTGGATGGAAGTTGGTTGTGAAGTTGATGAGATCGACAAGTTCCACGTGGGTGCATGAAATGGCACCAGTGCAGTTATCAATGTAGCAGAGAAATATTTGAGAATGTTGCCAGAGCAGGTTTGGAACATGGATTGCTTCACCTATCCAACAAAAAGGCCCATGCAAGTGCCCCAGTTATACCTGTACCTTTGGTCTGGAGAGAGTGCAAAATGCCAAAAGAGGAGTTGCTGAGTGTGAGTACTAGTTATGTCAGAATTGTGTCTGTTATCCAGAGAGACGCGGAGTCCTTCCTGATGGGGGATAGAATTATACAGGGACTGGGCACCCGTGATGAAAAGGAGGGTGTCAAGGCCAGAGAACTGAAAGTCGTTGAAGTGGTGAAAAACATGTGAAGTGTCGTGGATGTAGCTAGGAAAGGACTGAACCAGGAAGGACAAGATGGCGTCAGGATATGAGGATATAAGGTCAGTGGGGCAGAAGCCGGCATAAACAATGGGCCTACCAGGGCAGTTAGGTTTTTGGATCATGGGTATGAGGCTTAAGGAACAATGAAATTGGAGACTGCATACAGAAGATTTTTAGAGGTTTTGGTGTGGGAATACATTTCCCTGCTATAAATAAAAGTCATAGTTCATAACTTGTCAATAAAAATAAGTAACAAATACACAGCATTTCTTAATTATAATTGAAAACACCAATGTATAAATCACTTGAAATGTAAGGTTCTCTTCTATATTGTAATAGCATTACTTATTGAAAAGTCAGTCCAAGCAGGGCTTTGGTACTGCTGAAACAATGAAGTTATGCTGCAAATGTTTTTTTAATATTTTGGCTGATTCTAAAAGCAGCAGGAAAGCCCTTTACAAATATTCTAAGGGCATTCTCTGACTTTGAGGCAAAATTAGATTATTTTTAATATATTCTTGCAGAAATACTCTCAAAATGAAACATGGTCAATTATTATAAATAGAATCTAATTATTGATTTTTGTCACTCAATTGAAAACTCTTCTTCAGAAAATTTTGCTCAGTTCTAGTTATCCAGTTATCTGAAGGATTGGTTGGACTAAACTTGGAAAGTTGGGTCATTAATTCAGAGATTTAGTGGTGTGGCGAAATTCTGAGAATTGAGTTTGTTTCTTCTAGGCTCTGGATATAAATAAACAGATGTAATTGAAGGAATCATTAAAATGCTAAAGCTGAGAAATGGTATAATGAAATAACCGAATCTGAACTAAAATTGCAAAACAGCTGTTAAGTACAAAATAGACAAAAGTGTATCTTTTTTCCACAATTGTGAAATAATTAGCTATCAGAAGTACTGACATGAGCACTGCGAACTTCTGTGGTGTGCCATAGAGCTTTGGGCTTCTAGGTTTCTCCAGCACCTGTGCTTAATAATTGTTGTCTTAAACCCTCGTGCTTTCTGTTTAATTCTGTCAAGTTAATTGTGACTTGCTCGGGTTTTCTGCTTTCTGTAATTATTTATTGTGGACTCCCGTTTAGTGCTCTTCACGGTGTCCTTGTGTTTAGAACTATTTGTCAAGTAGTGTCACTTGGTCGTGCCACCGATTTTGTTGAAATTCCTCTGTATAACCTCTCGTTTCCATCTCTGCATGGGAGTCTGCCGTTCATTCACAACTTGGTTTAATCGTTTTCAGTGCACACCAGGACAGGTCTCTGCAATCAATGGACCTAGCAGAGGTGCAACAGTGGCTTGAACATCAGTCCGTTGGAGGCGAGGGTGCCTGCTTTACTCAGTTCGAATCCCAAGTGTCCATTCTGAATGCCCCAAGTCTACGTTTGGAGCTTCTCCAGTCTTGTTCAAGATTTTTTTCAAGGTTCTCTGGGTTGACAAAGTTTTTTGGGTGTCCCTGGGTAAGCAATGTTTCCAAGTTATATGTAACATTCTTTCTTATTTTTTCTTGTGTGTGGGGGGAAGGAGGATTTGGAGGCCAATTTCATAGTGCTTTTGTTTTTTTAATATGAGGAGAGGGGTTTTTGGAGGCTAATGTTGTTGCATTTTGTGTGGAGGTAGGAGGGTGGTGGTGGGGCGGGGGTTGATGATCATGTTGCTGTTCTTCTTTGTGCATGATTGGGGGTTTGCTGTTTCTGAACTTACTTCCCTGGTTTTATGACTAGCTGGAGAAGAAAAATCTCAGAGTTGTATGCTGCATACACACTTTGATGATAAATGAGTCTTCAAACCTTTATTTTGAATTTTCCAGTCCGGTCTCAAGAGCTTCAGATCTGACTTGGGTTTTTTCAGCCTCATCCTGAGTTTATCAGGGCTCCCTGGGCTGTCAGGTTCCAGTCTTGGGGAGGGAGGTATTCCCATGAGCTCAGCGGCGTGCTGTTGAGCATTGGGCTTCTGGGTTTCTCCAGCACCTGTACTTACTCCTTATTGTCTTAACTAGAGTCATTAAGCCCTCGTGCTTTCTGTTTAATCTTGTCAAGTTAATTGTGACTTGCATGAGTTTTCGACTTCTGTGATTAGTTAATGTAGATTCCTGTTGAGAGCTCATTGTGGAGTCCTTGTGTTTAGAACTATTTCTCAAGTAGTGTCACTTGGATGTTCTGTTGGAATTTCTAAGTAGAACCTCTTGTTTCCATCTCTGCGTGGAAGTCTGCGGTTCCTCACACCTGGGTTCATTTGTTGCCAGTACATTTGTGATGAGTACATCATGTTAAACTGAATTTTCCCTTTCAAAACAGAATTAAAAGCAAAAAATATGAATTTCTAACTTCACCATCTGAGGTACTCGGGCAGGTCAAATAATTGGTTATTGCAGAACTTACTCACATTTCATTCCCCTAAATTAAAAAGCCCAGAAGGCAAAGCTGGATATGATTTCCCAAAACCTCTCTGGCATATACAAATGAGAATAGGTAATATACAGAATATAACGTTTGGAGAGTCCACTTACCCACTGATAAATTGTACATGTATCATTTTATTGTGGAAATGAGCTGCACTGAATCCCTACTGACACAAAGCTTGAGCTTAAGTTAATATAAAAATTCTTGTTGAGATGCTCTGAGCAAAATGACCTTTGCTATCTTAGTCTTTGGTAGGGTACTTGAGCAATGGCTTAATTTCTAAGTTTCTGTATTCTCCAAGTGTGTACAGTTTCGACAACAATTTTGAATCATTCAGAAAACTCATTTTGGAAAATGTTAAATGCAAAAGAAAAATGAAAGTGACTTTGGCATTTTCAATAGTGATTTTAAAAAAAACATTTTAAAAGGCAATGTAGTCTCCACATAATATTATACCAGGAGGGGGCACAACTCTATTTCATAACTGCAAAGCATTCATTATGAATGTATGCTAATTCAGCCATACAAATTTTTCTAGAACTTTCCAAAGTATCCACAATCCATAAAACAAATTTTCCATAAATACGTATTTACATTTAAATTGCTCACTGTGGCCTGTGTAGTCACTGTATAAATGCCAAAATTGTTTCAATATATTATTTTAATTAGTAAAAGATGTGACAGGGTAATTCAAAGAGCCAGAATAACAATAAAAAAACTCACAAAGAAAAGAAAATCAAAAGATATGGTAAAGGTTAAGATGTTAAGAAGGATCTTAAAGGAAGGGAAACAGATGGAAAGGCAGAAAAGTTTATAATTTCTCAGCATGAAGATGGTTGAAGGCATGGCAACTAACAGTATCACACAGCAAGTGCAGAATGCTCAGGAGGGCAAAGTAGAAAAGAAGGGAATTTTTTAGTATGGAGGCATGGGTGTGGTGCAGTTTTAAAGCTATTAGAAATCAGTAAAAAAGCTAGGGCAAGGCAATGGAAGGATTCAAACATTAAATGCAATTAACTATAAAGTATAATTTAGAAAACTAGGTCTGAATAATGCACAGATTCAGCAGCAAATTATTTTGATTGTAATCTAAAATAATGTCCCTCATTGTTACCTAATGTTTTGATATTAGCCCTGTCACCCCCATTTTCCCTGGCCCTTTTGCTTTCATTCCCCAGTACACACAGACTCTCAAACAAAAGCAACGAACAAAGTCAGGGGACAAAACACCTTGAGAGGATCATTTATTAACACTTTGTGGGAACTTGTTGAAAGTGACTGTGTAAAATACTCAAAGGTAAACAAATTTGGTTTTGTCTGGTGAGTGTTGCTTCAAGCAAAAAAAAGGAATAAAGTGAGTCATTCTGAATAAACTCTTATCGGGCTTCCAGCCGAGTAATCAATACCCGTATCTGGCGAAAAGACCAAGATGAGTTTATTCGTTATATATGCTTGGAAAGAACCTGATCCTTTTTTTTTTTGAGTCATTCTGGATTTTGTTTTAACACAAAATGGACACTGAGGTAAGACTTTATCTGATTCTATTTTAAAGCACAGAACATTGAAGTTAGAGGACAGCGACTGATGAGAGCACATTGAAGGAACATTATTGTTTTCACACCTTGTTACAAATATATCATGGACTTGTAAAGGGAATTCTAAGTGAAAAAATAAAATTTTTAATTTTACAACTTTCCATCTTTATTTTAAAATGTAATCAGCTTCCTAATATTTACTGGGGACTTAGACAACTAAATTCTGCACTGATTACAAGTTCCATAATTCCTAAAGATGCAAAGTCTTTGTACTAATATTGGTCACCCATGACAAAAGTTTCATTGTAATTCCCACTTTTAACATTATGAATAGTAAGTTTGTGGATGGCCCAAAAGGTGGGATATTTAGGTTGGCATTTAAATAAGGAAGGCATAGAAGGACACGGGCCTAGTGTAGGTAAAAGGAATTAGTGCAGATGGATAAAAAAGATGAGGTGGGCTGAAGGACCTGTTTCTGTGCTGTACCACTCCATGACAATGACATTGTATTAAATGACAATTGGAAAAACAAGCATTATCATATAGATAATCATAATGAACAGTCATCTGTTTCAATTGATAAGCACACAAGCATATTTCATAACAAATGATATCACATGACTTCCACTTGCACAGATGGAACAACTAGAAAATATACGTCTTTTAAATTTGACAGCAGTCTGTCATCTGCTGAATGTCTGATGTAAAATTTGTTTGTAGGCCTGTTTGTAAAAGTGTATCGTCAAAACTGGATTATGAACAGCTTGTGTATTCATGTATGAAGCTCAAAACATTGACTTTTTTTACCTAAAGATGAGAATGTAACTGAGCAGTAGTAGCACTTTACTCCCTACAGCATAATTTTAGTAATACGAATGCCATACTGCCCTACAGAACCTATCCCACTTAACAACTTCGACATTCTTGTGGCCTTCAGCCAGAGGCTGGTGAATTTGTGGAATGTATTATCACAGACTGCTGTGGAGGCCAGGTTGTTGGGTGTATTTAAGGCAGAACTTGATAGGTTCTTGATTGGACGTGGCATCAAAGGTTATGGGGCGAAGGCCAGGGAATGGAGCTGAGGAGGGGAAAAAAGCCATGACTGAATGGCGGAGCAGACTCGATGGGGCAAATGACCTAATTCTTTTCCTGTGTCTTATGGTTGTATGGTCCTATTTCAGAATAATATTTGAAAATTTTGTTTTAGCTGTTGCAAATATAAGGAACTAAATATTGAATCTTCAATTCCACTTCAAAAAAAGTGAATCTTTCGTAAGAATAAAATGATTAAAGTGTTATCCAAATGGCAGACACTGTCTGATGTGTCTTGCTAAATGTACCTACTCTGAATTTCCTGGAAACTTCATTTGCTAGGGATGAATAAAAACATGTATGTTAGACAGGTAAAGATGAAACTACAATTCCCAGAATGCACTTTGAATACTGCTACAGTTTAAGCCACAACCATTAGTTTTGGGTGGAGAGCAAACAAGACACCAATTGTAAGGGAGCAAAGAGCAGGTTAGTACAGCAGCTCAACAGCATCAATGGCAAACTGGCTTGTGAATGAAGCTCCAAAGCTCACCATATTAGTAAGTTTCATGTTTGTATTTTTAAATTGATAAATATATCTTTAGTATAAAATCGATGCTATAAAATTTTGTGTTTTAAACAATTTATTCACAAAATAAGCAGAAATTTCATTGCACTACGTTAGTATTATTTAATTAGTTTGACAACATAACTGCTCTCATCTGTTTAGGAAAACTATTTCAGATAGAATATAAAGCTACAAACCAAACTATTAAGAAATGCATGTAAGTTACTGAAAAATAAAAGCTATGTGTTCACATCTTTTTAGACAGTATTATATCCAGTTGTCCTTTATTTGCTTCAACAAATTGTGTACAATTTGAAGCTGATTGCTAGCATCTCATAATGAGAAATACTTGATAGATTAAGCATAATTGACTAAAATCTTCTTTACTGTAATTTTCTTACTCCTCACAATTAGCCAGTGAAAATAATTAAGATTATGTCACATAATATTGTATGTCATTATTTTAAATCTGTGGAGTAAAAACTATTTTTCTTGCAGTTGATGTGGTTGGGAGTCAATACTTTGCTATTTGGCTACACTTTCTACCTGTATGAGTACGGGGAAGCCTATATTTATACACGTGCACTTCTTGGAGTAAGTAAAACTCTGCTGAAATTTAATTATCTTTAAAATTACTTTTATTTTATGAGTAAGCTAGAGGTATCTTTCTGATCTTTCCTATTAGTCCGCACTAGCTTGGTCAAGAGCATCTGCCACATGTCTCAACTTAAACTGTTTCCTGATACTGCTGCCAATCAGTCGCAATCTCATTTCATTCCTGAGAGGATCATGCAATGTATGTGCTATTTCTTTAAAGTATCCTGGGGTTAATACTACTTGAGATGTATTTTTACCCGTTACCTATGTTATTGTTAAAATTAGTTATCACTTCATCTGTAATGATATCCATTTAAATGTTCGAGTGTGAGAAATTCAATATGATGTCTTATACCTTTTTAAGTGTTTTGTTTTGGTTGCAATGCTAAGAAATTATTAAAGCTGAATTGTACAAACTAATTAGACTAATTTGTAAGTTAAGAGAGTCAGTTAACAACAGAGTAAGTTAACAAACAAGAAAGAACTCACATTTGAATAATATCTTACATACTCCGAAATGGCTGAAATGCTTTCCTCTGTTCTAGAAAGAGATTTTGCTTTTCCTTTGTGTGAACTCCAATCATCCTTTTACATCCCAGTGTAAAGGTAATGTGCAGTAAATAATCTGCTGGAAGAACTCAGTGGATTGAGCAGCAATTGACTGAGAAAAGGAATTGCCAATATTGTGGGTTGAAATCCTGCATCAGGATCATTCCTTTGCACCCACAGGTGCTCCTCAACAGATTGAGTTTTTCTGGCAGATTGTTACTCCACATTCTAGCATCTGTAGTCTCTTGTGCCTCCGTAAAAAGTAAGATATGGATTACACTACATTCAAAAGAAATTACTTAAAAATGTATCCTTAATGTACTAAAGTGTCAGCTTGGATGATCTGCTTAAGTACCTGGTGTGGTGCTTGAATACATTGCCTTCAACTTTGACGAACAGGAGAATGTAAAGCTGATAGTGGTCATGTCAAATATTTTCATAAATTATTCAGTTCCAGTTTATAATGAACCCTTTCAATATGTAAGAACAATGCAATGCCTGAAGACCAAATGCCTTCTATGTAAAGATGAGTCTGTCACTCAAAAAATACCCAGTGTTTCACAAGTGCTACATCCACCATTAATCTATCTACATACATCCAGATGCAATGTATAACTCAACTTAGCAAAATGTAAAGAGTACCATTTCTGTTCCTAGATACAGTAGAAAAAGTCATAAACACCTGTGGGTAGGAATTCAATAGTTTTACTCCATCCATTGTAATGCTTAAATTGACTTTTAATAAGTGGCAAGACAAATGAAATCTAAAGCGCTCTCCAAAACTGGTAGCTGTTTTTGTCAGTATGTAACATTAGAAATGGCAATATGACTTTTTCTTCTCCAAATGAACATGGTTGTCTTACCAAAAAATTATTGCAAATTAAGCTGCAGTAACTTTTTGATGAGACAACTATGTCCATCATGTTATTCTATGTAATATTCATAAAATGGATGCCAAATTACTTAATTTTTCTTTAAGAGTGTGAGAGGTAGATTAGAAAATTATAGATCTCCTGATTTACTTCCTAATTTGGAGCAATTAATAGAATAGTTTGTTAAAGTGAGGGTGACAGCTCTTGGACAAATTTAAGCTGATTAGAGAGTACCAATAAAGTCTTGATATGAACAACTAATGTTTAATAAAACTAACTGAAATTTTACCTGAGTAATTAATGTAGTGATGGGGTACTGCCTGATCTGCTGAATATTTTCTGGTAGAACATCTTTGAATATTATTTATGTGAACTCTCAGAAGACTCTGTAAGCTAGCTAAGTGAAGCAACTTGTTGACTCGAGCAGAGAACTGATTAGAAGTGCAACAAGAGATGGAGATAATACATCAAAATTGTCAGCATGTGTGCAGTAAAGGATTCATGCTGGATCTCAACTCATTTTCTTTACAAATAATTTAGATGAATGAACAAGGAGCAAAATAACTGGGTTTATTAATGACACCAAGTTTGATGGTACTGAAATTACAAAGGGATATCATCAGAATAATTCTGTAGGTAAAATTGTTATAGACAGACTTCAATATTAAAACAATTGGGAGACTACCCACCTTAGATCTGAGAAATATTGAAGTATTTTGTTGATGGGAGGTGTGAGGAAATCAGGAGGAACACAAAAACTTAGTTTTAAATCTAGAAATCTTTGTGCAATAAGGCCATAGACTATCCAGGGTCACCTTCAAATGGGAAGTTTCCTTAAAAGGCTTGGTAACGATTAAAGTGCAAGCTTTACATGTCTGCACTTTGGGGAAGCCAGCATTACAAGCAAAAAATAACTGCCCCCTGTCCCTGTGTTTTTCTCTCCTTGCAAAGGGACTTCAGTGACATTTGCCACTCAGACTGAGATGTAACGAGATCAACTGAAGTAACCTGGAATAATCCAAAGGTTCAGAAGTGTGATTGTAACTTCATTCTCCAAAGGCAAAGCAGTTCCAGTGAACATGTTTGTTCATAGGTGTCAGTTAGGAAGAAGACAGCAGTTTGAATGTTTTAAATAGTGAAGTTTCCAGGGAATCAGTGTTAATAAAATATGGCTGTTCTGTGAATAGATAAGAACTGTCTTTTTTTTTAAGGTCAATGAAGTGATAATCTCACTGCAGATGCAGTATTCATGTTGCACTAGTTTTGGGGGAATTTTACACTGGAAATAAAAATCCCACTCTGAAGTCAGATAAAAATTCAGCTGAATTTTCTGAAAGTCACTAACGCACCCAGAAGAGTCCATATGATTATAATACCCCCAAGTTAAACCAGTATTTAATTTTATAATTTTGAGCAATGTATTCCAATTGGCTAATTTCTGTTTGGGCTTCTTATCCCAGTCTTGTAGAAGTAATATTCGAAGGCAGCTGGATAAAAACATTGGATTTCATCAAGTTGTTGCCTACATGATAATCCTACAGACAGGTGAGGTATTTGACAATTACCAAAAAATTCATTTGTAGGTGTACTAAATAGGTGCTGTAATAATGAATTACAACCTGAATTAAAATGATTTGCTGGTGTTGGTTTGTTTGTTATCTTGAAACTTGGTCCTATTGCCCATGTGTTTCTCCTGTCCCTGCATTACATTCAATTGCTGTAAAAAAAAAAACACCCACTTCTGATGCATTACCTGTCACAGTTCTGAACTTTGTCAATGATTTGTTGCATTAGTAATAAAATCCAATAGCATTTATTCAATACTTATGGCATTTATAGTGAGGTAGGCGTGGAGCAGGGAAGATACTGCAACAAGAATTACAGATCCTCGCTTGGAGTAAGAGCAATACAGCATGGATTTGGGTGGATGTAGATAGGGTGAGTGAGCTAGGACATTTTTGGGATGAGAGAAGACTTGATAGAGGTGTACAAGAAAATAAGAGGCATAGATCGAGTGGATAGCCGGGGATGTTTTCCAAGAGCCTAATACAAGTGGCCATAATTTTAAGTTGATTGAGGGAAAGGGGGGAGGGGGGGGAATATCAGAGGTAAGTTCTTAACACAGAAAGTGGTAGGTGTGCGGAAAGCCCTGCCATGAGTGGTGGTAAAACAAGATACATTAGGGACATTTAAAAAGGCTCTTCGATAGGCACATAATGATAGAAAAATAGAAAGTTAATAGGAGGGAAGCTGTAACATTTTGTGTACTAAAGTGTGCTGTGAAGTATGTTGGGTGTATGGAGCCGTATCTTTTCAAGATTACGAAGTCTGTTTGCTATAGTATGAAGCAAATCAGAGTGCCATAATTCTTTCTTTATGGGAAATTTGCAAATTGAGCAATGCTAATAAATAAGTATCTAGGTGTCTGTCTTCTTCTCAGAGGTTACTTTGAATCTGCAGCAAAATGCTTGACTTTGCAACAAGAAATCTGGGATGGTTTGTTTTTAAACCATTAGACCGTTGTGTATGTCTATTTCAGTTATTTAACTACCAAAAAAGATGTAAATGAAATATTTGTTTTCCATCATTTAGTTATTCATATAATTGCTCATCTGTTCAATATTGAACGATACCATGAAAGCTATTCACCTGCTACCAGAAACTTACTGACCCGGCTTTCTAGTATCGGGACAAACTCCAGTGAAAGTTACCTCAACCCCATCAGAACATATGACACGGTACGTTGCCTCAAAATTCAATGGAAAATGAAGAAACAGAATACAAATTTCTACAACTTTATCACTCATTCAATTAAATGGCATCTTAATTTCTCTTACAGTCTTGTTTCTGCCCTTTATTCACAAATATAGATTATTCGTTTTAAGTTTATTGTGCAGCATCTGCAGAGTAATATTAAAACTAGTTTTACAAACATTTGTAACTAATTATCAAATTAATGATAAGATTAGCTGATAGAAACAGTATGTGACCTCTGCTGGATTTTGCAATACTGTTAGATCCTTGTTTCATGAAACTGATAATGAGTTGATTTACTTTAGCGAAGCTTTTTAGCAAAGTAAAGTCTTCTAAAAATTTATAGTTGTGTAACTTTCATCTACATCTAACTTTTCTGAAGTGTCAGAATTTATCCAGCAGTAAATTTTCTATCAGTGACACGGATAAAGATGCTTCAAATCACTTTGTCAGTTACAGATTTCTATAAATTTAATAGAAATTGTAATCAATTTGTTAGAGTTTAACAATTCTACGATCAAAGAAGGACTAATTATGAAAGTATTATCATAGAATAAAATGTATTGCTCTTGCTTCTTTGCATTTTCTGGGAATAAACTAAGTTTAAAATGGTGAATCTGAATTATATTCAATGATGCTTCAAACTGAATTGCATTTCTAAATTCTCTTGAAAAGGTGAACAAATGAAAGAGATCAGTTGAAAAAGTCAATCATCCTCATTAAAACCAGAAACACTCGGGGGGGAGGGGGGTACTCCGCATCTTTGCACAGGAAGGCAGTTAAAGTTTCAGCTCTTTGTGACCTATCAATAGAACTTAGAAAGATAGACATGCCCAGCAGGCAAGTCAATGTACGTTTGTAAAAAGGAAAAAGAAACAGCAGTCTTGATATAAACAGAAAGAAAGAGCAATTTATCTGAAGTTGGAGAGATCACCATCAATTCCAGCAGCTGCAGTGTGCCAGTAGAAAGATGAGGTGGTATCCCTCAGGCTTGCATTAAGCTCACTGTAGCAGTGTAGGAGGCCATAGGATGGTGAGAATCGGAGTGTAAGCTTTGAGTCACTACTGCTGACTGATCACAGTGTTTTGCATTTGGTCTCTCCAGTGCAGAGAAGGCCACATTGTGAACGCTGAATGTATTAGGTTAGATTGGAAGAAGTGAAAGTGAATCACTGCTTCACCTGGAAACTGTTATTACTAGTTTATAGGAGAAATATATATAGAACTGTTATTATAGGAGAAAAGATGGACAGATAGATATTACATTTCTTCTGGTTGTATGGGGAAATGCCATGCACTGGTTAGTGGAAAAAGAAGAGTAAATTATGAGTCAGTAGAAATAGAAAAGTAAAGGGAGTGATCCCTTCAGTAAGCTGTGAGGGGAGAGAAGACAAGATGTGTGTGATAGTGAAATCATGTTGGGACTGGTGGAAATTGCAAAGGACGATCTGTTGAATGCATAAACTGCTGGAGTAGAAGATATTATCCAGGGAAACTCAATTCTTGTGCTGTTCAGGAAGAGAAGGGTTGAGAGTAGATATACAGGTAATAGGTGAGATCTGGTCAAGGGCTCATCCACTGTGGTACAATGGAAGTCACAGATGAGGCAGAAGACTTTACAGAGGGACCTGTGGAGAATGTCTCTTTGTTGGACCAAACCTGGTGAGGATGAAGGAACTGAGGGAATTGAATGGAGACCTTTTTGGACTTGTGGAGGAAGAAGAATAACCAAGGCAGCTATGGGAGTATATGAACTAGGCAAATGGCTGGTGGAGGGAAACTCCTTGGGCATTTGTTCAAGGAAGAAACAAAAGGGTCTCTGATCTCTTGATATGGGATGGAGGTGTTTATAGGGGTTATACGTACATGGTGGGATGAGCCATTTAGGATCAAGGACTGGACCAGGGAGAGAAAGAATGGAGTCAAGGTAGGGAGATGTACATTCAGTGGATGGTAGGTTAGAGTGAGGGAAGGAAATAGAAAAATCAAGGTAATCATTGTCCTGGTGACAGTTAGCAATGAATAGATTAATGAATGTATAAAGCCAGAGGAAATAATCCAGGTGAACTGAGAATGCTGGAGACAGCAGAAAGGATCCATAGTCTGGAAAATGAAATGTTTATTGTTACTCTTTATTAGACATAACTTATTTCTATCTTCTCAGTGCCAGGAAGTCTCCCAGACTTGATAACTCTTTCTCTTCCCATAGACTCTGCCCAATTTACTGAGTCTTTACACAAACAAGAGAAAATCTGAAGAATCTGGAAATCTGAGCAACACACAAAATGCTGGAGGAACTCAGCAGGCCAGGCAGCATCTATGGGTACAGTCAATGTTTCAAGCTAAGACCCGTTTTCAGGACTGGAGAAAAAATGCTGAGGAGTAGATTTAAAAGGTGGGGGAGGGGAGAGAGAAACACAAGGTGATAGGTGAAACCTGAAGGGAAAGGGATGAAGTGAAGAGCTGGGAAATTGATTGGTGCAAAAGATGTAGGGTTGGAGGAGGGGGAGTCTGACAGGAGAGGACAAAAGGGCCTACCAGGGATAAGGTTCCTCTTGTCCTAACCTACCACCCTACCAGCCTCCGCTTCCAGAACAGATTTCTTCACAACTTCCACCATCTGATAGATAGATAGATAGATAGATAGATACTTTATTCATCCCCATGGGGAAATTCAACTTTTTCCAATGTCCCATACACTTGTTGTAGCAAAACTAATTACATATAATACTTAACTCAGTAAAAAATATGATATGCATCTAAATCACTATCTCAAAAAGCATTAGTAATAGCTTTTAAAAAGTTCTTAAGTCCTGGCAGTTGAATTGTAAAGCCTAATGGCATTGGGGAGTATTGACCTCTTCATCCTGTCTGAGGAGCATTGCATCGATAGTAACCTGTCGCTGAAACTGCTTCTCTGTCTCTGGATGGTGCTATGTAGAGGATGTTCAGAGTTTTCCATAATTGACCGTAGCCTACTCAGCGCCCTTCGCTCAGCTACCGATGTTAAACTCTCCAGTACTTTGCCCACGACAGAGCCCGCCTTCCTTACCAGCTTATTAAGACGTGAGGCGTCCCTCTTCTTAATGCTTCCTCCCCAACACGCCACTACAAAGAAGAGGGCGCTCTCCACAACTGACCTATAGAACATCTTCAGCATCTCACTACAGACATTGAATGACGCCAACCTTCTAAGGAAGTACAGTCGCCTCTGTGCCTTCCTGCACAAGGCATCTGTGTTGGCAGTCCAGTCTAGCTTCTCGTCTAACTGTACTCCCAGATACGTGTAGGTCTTAACCTGCTCCACACATTCTCCATTAATGATCACTGGCTCCATATGAGGCCTAGATCTCCTAAAGATCTGTAACGGGATCCCACCACCAAGCACATCTTTCCCTCCCCTTCACTTTCTGCTTTTAGCAGAGATCGCTCCCTAAGTGACTCCCTTGTCCATTCGTCCCTCCTGGTACTTATCCTTGCAAGCAGAACAAGTGCTTCACCTGCCCCTTAACCTCCTCCCTCACTACCATTCAGGTCCCCAAACAGTCCTTCCAGATGAGGCGATAGTTCACATGTGAGTCTGTTGGAGTCATATACTGTATCTCGTGCACCCGGTGTGGGCTCCTGTATATTGGCGAGACCCACCATAGATTGGGAGACTGCTTTGCCGAGCATCTACACTCTGCTGCCAGAGAAAGCAGTTTCTCCCAGTAGCCACCCATTTTAATTCCACTTTGCATTCCCATTCCGATATGTTTATCCATGGCATCCTCTCCTGTTGTGATGAGGCCACAGTTAGGTTGGAGGAACAACCTAATATTCTGTCTGGGTAGCCTCCAACCTAATGGCGTGAACATCGATGTCTCAAACCTCCAGTAATGCCCACCCCCCCATTCACCATTCCCCATCCCCTTTTCCCTCTCTCACCCTATCTCCTTGCCTGCCCATCGCCTCCCTCTGGTGCTCCTTCTGTGGTGAACTACATATACCTGTCTGGACTGCTCCTGTGGCTCCTCCCACAGACCCCTGCTGACTGCTCCTGTGGCTCCTCCCACAGACCCCTGTATAAAGGCGATTGAGGCCTGAGCCCGGCCTCATTCTCCAGGATGTAGTGTTGTTCATTCTTCCAGTCAGTAAAAGCCGATATCTCGCTTCTTACGTCTCAGAGTGAGTTATTGATGGTGCATCACCTTCCCCCTTTTCTTTCTTCATGGCCTTCTGTCCTCATATCAGACTCCCCCTTCTCCAGCCCTGTGTCTCTTTCACTAATCTACTTTATCTACTAATCTACTCTAACCCTCCATCCCTCCCCCTTTAGGTTTCACCTATCATTTTGTGTTTCTCTTTTCCCCTCCCCCACCTTTTAAATGTACTCCTCATCTATTTTTCTCTCCAGTCCTGCCGAAGGGTCTCGATCCAAAATATTGACTGTACTCTTTCCCATAGATGCTGCCTGGCCTGCTGAGTTCCTCCAGCATTTTATGTGAGTTACTGAGTCTTAACCCCATTTCCCACTTTTTTTTAGATGTCCAGCTATCTGTAGTTTTTTTTTAATCTTTAAGGTACTGGATTAACAAATTAAATAGCAGAATAGTATTAAGGGGCCATATACTGTTTGACTGGCAAATGTTTGTTTCTATTTCCTGTGTTTTTACTATAAGTTTCATCAAATAAAATTGTGTAATTTCAAATGTATCTTATTACATAAGGTATTTAGCTTGAAAAAGATAGCAATTGTTACTTACAATGGGTGATTTTTGCCCATATTCATTGAATCCTCAATTAATTTCTAGAACCCTACAAAAGAACTCCTACGTAGTACAGCAGGAGTGACTGGCATCATCATTACTGTGACTCTTGTTCTGATGGCAACTTCATCTGCACAGATTATTATGAGGTCATTTTATGAAGTGTTTTGGTTTGCACATCATCTCTTCATTATCTTCTTTATTGGTCTCATCATTCATGGTTCGGGGTAAATGCATTTTCTACTTATTAAAATATGCCAGCATCTGACATGAATTGTCTACTTATTTATAGTTAATGAACAATGTGGGATGCAATTATAATTATAAATAAATTTTTACTACAGTTAAATTCATGCACAAAAATATGTTCATAGTACAATTAGATCATGCAAATTATGTATCTGTACATAAAAGCTTATTAGTTTATTTATAGTGCTGGGAAAGTTGTTTTGATAAATGCACCTTCAAGAAAAATGCGTACTGTGATGTCTACTGGGGTGAACTGGCTGCAACCAGCAGTTGCAAGGAGAAAAGGTAAAGGCAAAACCCTGCTATAAATTCAGAGTGATAGCTGTCACTACATCAATCCCTTAACTCTACGTAGAGTCTGATGAAGAAACCTGGTAGTGATGAGATTCCAAACATGAAAGGAAGTGCACCTCTGTGACATGGATGTTGCATGGATTGCAATCCAATTCATTTTAAAGAGGATTTCCAACCAGGAGATTAGGAAGAAATTTTAGTTATTTATTGTTGACCTAATAGTTTTAATTTTACTGGTCTTTAAATATTTTGTATTTACAATGATAATATATTGTTATTTTAAAATATAAAATAATTATTTTAACATAAGCACATTCTGAGTGTAAATTGTGCTGCATTCTAAACACATTGTTGTTAACATATTTACATAGAGGTAATCTTGTCCATAACAATTATAACTCTTTGAAAAACTCAGCATCTATAACATTGAGTACAATATGGTAGAACATAAATAGCCCGAATCTTAACTTGAAGGTCAGAATTAAAGAGTTCTATCTGATAGGTCTCTTTGACATTTCTCTTTGGAGCACACTGCTGCTTGAGGGAGATCACTGATATTCTCTGCTCTGGGAAAAGACAACTCATTTCCTTCTGCTTTGACCAACAGCAAGAGCAGTTGGATTCACAGAATTCGAGGACTTCCTAATTATGCAGGTGTTTTGAGGGCACTTCGTCAAAATCTGAAATCGCTCTTACCATTTTACTGTTCCTTCCAATTTTAAATCACCTTAGTAATGCCTTGCTAATCCTGATTTGGAAAGACCAGTACATGAAGGGGTTTCTGTTCGGAGTGATACTTATGTTAACAAGCCATCAAAAGTAGTATTGTTCACTCTTAAGGGAAGGAATTCTGTGGTTTAATGTAAATGATCAAAATACTATTTTAATTCTTTTCAACAAGTACTGTTTTATTTTCAAGGTGAAGAAAAGTTATGAGGAAAATATTATCATACTAAGGAAGAATTAAGCAGTTATCCATGATTGTTTTATGGATGAAGACATTTACAAAACCTGATTCATCTATTTCTATCAAGACTTAGGAAATACAGAAACCAAGTATTAAAAAAATATTACTGGAGGAGTTGCTGAGCTTGCAAGCTAATAATAGCAAGGACCTGATTGTTTACATTCCAGAGGTTTGAAAGAGATGGCTTTAGACATAATAAACATTTTTTATCATCTTCCAAAGTTCTACGGATTCTTGAATTGTCCTGGCTGGCAGTAATTATGATCCTCTCATGTTAGAACTAATGGAGAATTACTAACTTATTAGCCTAATATCAGTGATATAGAAATTACTGAATGCTCTGTTAAGTCTATAGGAATAAAACATCTTGGGGGGAAAAAAGGTAAGGATTGTGTAGAGACAACTATGATTTTCAAAGGAAAATCATCTTTAATGAATATGCTGGAGTTTTATTTTGAGAAGATTACTGGCAGAATAGTTGAGGAATGTGGTGTATTTGGATTTTCCAAAAACCGGTTCATCTTTGAAATTAGGAAAGACAGAATTTGGGATAATGTATTGATATGAATTGAGAATTGCTTATTGACAGAAAGCAAAATGTGTGAATAGTTTGTTCTCAGGTTGGCAGGAAGTGAATGCAAAGAGGCTTTAAAGGAATATGGGCAAGTTGAGTGGATGGCAGATAGAATATAAATGAAAAAAATGAGGTACACATAACAGAAAAACTGAGTATTTATCCAATGGTGAAAGGTGAGGGGGTACTGATGTTTAAAAGGACCTTGATGTGGTTGTGCATAAATCATTGTAAAGCAACTTAAGTAGCTATATTGTCCTTATTTACAAGAAGATTTTAATACAGGGCTATAAATTCTTACTGTTTTGGGCCAAGAGAGGCATACTTGACATTTGGTCTCCCTGCCTAATAAAGACGTCCTTGCCATTGAGAATATGCGGTGAAGAATCAGTAGGTTGGTTCTACGAATGGCTGCATGAGGAGAGATTGAGTACAGATGTAATGCAATCTCCAGAGTTTAGATAAGAGGTGATCTCATTAAAACCTAGAGAATTCTTAAGGGCATTAGAAGGCAAAATACAAGGAAGATGCTTTCTCTGGCCAAGGAACCTAGGAGCAAAGATCACACCTTCAAAGTAAGGGCTAAACTATTTAGGAGTAAAGCAATATAAAATTTCCTCTCTCAGACAGCAGTGAAACTTGGAAATTCTCTACTCCATCAGGCTGAGGAAGCTTGGTTATTGTGTGCGTTAAAAACACAGATCAACAGAGTTCTGGACATCAAGAAAATCAAGGGATGAGGGGATAGGATCAAAAGATGTTGCTGAAATATAATATCAGTCATGACGCTAATAAATAATGGAGCTGGTTCAAAAGGCTGGATTGTCTGCTTCTGTTCCTATTTCTTGTGTTCTGATATGGACATTGCTTTACCACAGCAGCCAATAGAAATTATACTATTATGTTATTAGTATGTAAGTCAGTTGGTAATTTATGAATTTTCTTCACAAAAATAATTAATTTACCTGCATTAAAAATAGTTAACCTAACCTTCAGCTAAATGTGTTTGGTGTCAATAATAACAAAATGTATTAAAAAGAAAATCCTGAAGTTAACAGTGGTTGAAGTAATTTTAAAAATTTTGGGAGTCGTGCATCAATATTTTAAAACATAGTTATTAGTTTTGAGTTCTACAATACTTATAAAGAGTAAAGAATTAAATTAGTCATCCTGTGATATAGGCGTATTGTTCGCGGACAAACTTCTCAGAGTCTTCAGAACCACAATGTTACGTACTGCAGGGACCATCATGAAGAATGGGGAGACATTCCAGAATGTCCTTTACCACAATTTTCTGGAAATGAGCCAGTGGTAAGTTTATGTCTTTTAAATAATGGATCAGTGTTGATAGATCTTTGTTTTGGATTTGTTAGAAAGGTCCTTTGGTCTGTATGATACTAACATAGTGCAATTGTTTGCCTCAAAAATTTTGAGAACATAATCCACATTAGTGGACAGGGCAGGAAAATCGGCCATAAAGTGTTGACTTGTCCAGTGCTCCTTTGACTAATACTCATAAACCAATGGTTTGATAACAAAACATTGGATTTTCTTGATAATCTCCACACATTACTTTATTTATTCTTGTTTTTATATACAATTTTTGACAGTATTTGAACTCACAACTTCTAGATTACCAGCTAACTACTGTAACCTATTTTACTGAGGTATACAAGTTAGTGTTGGTGCGTTGGTCTTGTGATCTGAAGGTCGCTAGTTCAAGCCTCAGCTAAAGCAGCGTGTTGTGTCCTTGAGCAAGGCAATTAACCACACATTGCTCTGCGATGACACTGGTATACCAAGCTGTATCGGCCCTTGTCCTTCCCTTGGACAACATCGGTGGCATGGAGAGGGGAGACTTGCAGCAGCATGGGCAACTGCAGGTCTCCCGTACAACCCTGCCCTGGAAACTTTCCAAGGTGCAAATCCATGGTCTCGAGACTAATGAATGCTGATTTATTTATACAAATTAGAAATACAGAACGTCTTCATTTGCCTTAATTACGAAACATTTGGAGATTAAATACTTAGAGCAAGGGGTTTAGATGGGGTGGAGTTTGTTAGGTGTGTTCAGCAAGGTTTCCTGACATGATAGATAAGCCAACGAGAGGAGAGGCTGTACTTGATCTGATATTGGGAAATGAACCTGGTCAGGTGTCAGCTCTCTCAGTGGGAGAGCATTTTGGAGATAGTGATCACAATTCTGTCTCTTTTACCATGGCATTGGAGAGGGATAGGAACAGACAAGTTAGAAAAGCGTTTAATTGGAGTAAGGGGAAATACGAAGCTATCAGGCAGGAACTTGGAAGCATAAATTGGGAACAGATATTCTCAGGGAAATGTATGACAGAAATGTGGCAAATGTTCAGGGGATATTTGCGTGGCGTCCTAAATAGGTATGTCCCAATGAGACAGGGAAAGGATGGTAGGGTATAGGAACCGTAGCGTACAAAGGCTGTTGAAAATCTAGTCACCAAGAAAAGTAAAGCTTACAAAAGGTTCAAAAAACTAAGTAATGATAAGATTATAAGGTTAGATTATATGGCCAGCAGGATGGAGTTTAAGAATGAAATTAGGAGAGCCAGAAGGGGCCATGAGAAGGATTTGGCAAGCAGGATTAAGGAAAACCCCAAGGCATTCTACAAGTATGTGAAGAACAAGAGGATAAGATGTGAGAGAATAGGACCAATCAAGTGTGATATGGAACCGGAGGAAATAGCAGAAGTACTTAATGAATACTTTGCTTCAGTATTCACTACGGAAAAGGATCTTGGCGATTGTAGCGATGATTTACAGTGGATTGAAAAGCTTGAGCATACAGATATTAAGAAAGAGCTTGTGCTGGAGCTTTGGAAATCATCAAGTTGGATAAGTCTCTGGGACCAGACGAGATACACCCCGGGCTACTGTGGGAGGTGAGGGAGGAGATTGCTGAGCTTCTGGCAATGATCTTTGCATCATCAATGGGGACGGGAGAGGTTCCGCAGGATGGGAGGGTTACAGATGTTGTTCCCTTATTCAAGAAAGAGAGTAGAGATAGCCCAGGAAATTATAGACCAGTGAATCTTAATTCAGTGGTTGGTAAGTTGATGGAAAAAATCCTGACAGGCAGGATTTGTGAACATTTGGAGAGGCATAATATGATTAGGAATAATCAGAATGGCTTTGTCAAAGGCAGGTCCTGCCTTAAAGCCTGATTGAATTTTTTGAGGATGTGACTAAACACGTTGATGAAGGTAGAGCAGTAGTTGTAGTGTACATGGATTTTAGCAAGGCATTTGACAAAGTACCCCATGCAAGGCTTATTGAGAAAGTAAGGAGGCATGGGATCCAAGGGGATATTGCTTTGTGAATCCAGAATTAGCATGCTCACAGAAGGCAAAGAGTGGTTGTAGACGGGTCATATTCTGACCAGTGGTGTGCCTCGGGGATCTGTTCTGGGACCCCTTCTCTTCATGATTTTTATAAATGACCTGGATGAGGAAGTGGAGGGATCGGTTAGTAAATTTGCTGATGACACAAAAGTTGGGTGTGTTGTGGATAGTGTGGAGGGCTGTCAGAGGTTACAGTGAGACATTGCTAGGATGCAAAACTAGGCTGAGAAGTGGCAGATGGAGTTCAACCCAGATAAGTGTGAGGTGGTTCTTTTTGGTAGGTCAAATATGATGGCAGAATATAGTATTAATGGTAAGACTCTTGGCAGTGTGGAGGATCAGAGGGATTAATGGAGTCTGAGTCCATAGGACACTCAAAACTGCTGCACAAGTTGACTCTGGTTAAGAAAGCATACGGTGCTTTGGCCTTCATCAACTGTGGAATTGAGTTTAAGATCTGAGAGGTAATGTTACAGCTTTATAGGACCCTGGTCAGACCCCACTTTGAGTAATGTACTCAGTCCTGGCCACCTTACTACAGTAAGGATGTGGAAACTATAGAAAGGGTGCAGAGGAAATTTACAAGGATGTTGCCTGGATTGGGGAGCATGCTCTATGAGAGGTTGAATGAACTTGGCCTTTTCTTGAAGCAACAGAGGATGAGAGGTGACCTGATAGAGGTGTATAAAATAATGAGAGGCATTGATCGTGTGGATAGTCACAGGCTTTTTCCCAGGGCTGAAATGGCTAACACGAGAAGGCACGGTTTTAAGGTGCTTGGAAGTAGGTACAGAAGAGATGTCAGGGCTAAGTTTCTTATGCAGAGAGTAGTGAGTGTGTGGAATGGGCTGCTGGCGAAGGTGGTGGAGGCAGAAACAATAGGGCCTTTTAAGAGACTCCTGGATAGGTACATGGAGCTTAGAAAAATAGAGGGCTATGGGTAACCCTAGGTAATTTCTGAAGTAAGTACATGTTTGGTACAGCATTGTGGGCCAAGGGGTTTGCATTGTGCTGTAGGTTTTCTATGTTTCTATTGCAACCTTATACATTAGCTGCAACATTGTGCATTATTTTGTCACCTTACTTTAGAAGGCATTTGAATCAGTCCAAAAGAGGTACACTGCAATAATTCCTGGGGTGAGATATTTGTCCCATCAGAAATGGCTAAAGAAATTAGATCCATATTTCTTGCAGTTTGAAAGAATAATTTTTATTATTGGATTCGGGTAATTTAAAACTGATTTGTGTCTGAACTTCTTGCAGAGAGTAGCAAGGCTCTGGAATTCTCTTCCTCAGAGAATTGTGGAGGCTACGTCATTGGGGATATGCAAAGAAGAAATACAGTATATTCTCAGCAATCTGGCATTCCAGGGAATGGAGGGTAGTTGCTATGTGAAAATTGATCAAGCATAAACATTACAAGAATTCTATCGTAAGCCTTTATATGAAGTGACTAATCTTCAAAGAGCAGGTTGTTACTGAAGCCTATAGCTGCAAGTAAATAATCTAAAATATCTTTTCACTTATTTTTCATGGTGCTTGAAATAAATCTTCATGTTTGAGACAATTTGCATAAAAATAATTTGCATAACATTTTAGAAATTTTTGACACTTGTATGAGAATTCCAGAAACATAAATATCAGGTACATTTTTGAAAGATCAGTGAATTAATGGCTGTGAGGAATTAGCATAGAAGAGGAGGTAAGGCCTGGGCCAAGTCATTGATGATACTGAATGGTAAGAAAGGATGAAGGGATTGGGTAGCTTACTTCTGCTCCAGTTTTCCTATATACTATGTTAACTGCAGATTTCAGACCTCTGAGTCATTTTGCCAAAGTTCATCAGAAACAGTTGTATTTCTAAAACCAGTGTAAAAACCTTCAGCATTTTGCCAAGGGCCCACCTTCATACCACTTTGCACATCAACTCAACCTTCAGTAGCATAAAGCCTTCATTTTCTTTGCATTTAATTTTATTCTATTAATTAGCACCTGTTCATGTTCTTATTTTTGCATTCCATGCCAGCTTTTCGTTTGCTTTTTGTTCAGTCAATAAAGTGTGAAAGAGAGGCGAGAGTAGATATTGGACCACTGGAAAATGATGCTGGACAGGTATTAATGGGGGACAATGAAGTAGCAGACCAACTGAATAAGTATTTTGTATCATTCTTCACAGTGGATGAAACTAGCAGTATGGTGGAAGTCCAGGTGTCAGAGGGCATGAAGAGTGTGAAGTTACCATAACTAGGGAGAAGGTTGGTTATTGGGAAACTGAAAGGTCTGGAGGTAGATAAGCCACCTGGACCAGATGGTTACACCCCAGAGTGCTGAAAAAGGTGGCTGAAGAGATGGTAAAGGCATTAGTAATTATCTTTGAAGAATTCGGTTCAAGACTAGGTTCTGGAGTGGTTCCAGAAGACTGGAAAATTGCAAATGTCACTCCACTCTTCAAGAATGGAGAGAGGCAGAAGAAAGGAAACTAGACCAGTTAGTCTGGCCTCAGTGCTTGGGAAGATGTTGGAGTTGATTATTAAGGATGTGGTCTCAGGGTACTTAGAGGCACATGATAAAATAGGCTGTACTCAGCATGGTTTCCTCAAGGAAAATTCCTTTCGGACAAGTCTTTTGGAATTCTTTGAAGAAATAACAAGCAGGGTAGACAAAGGAGAATCAGTTAATGTTGTGTATTTGGATTTTCAGAAGGCTTTTGACAACATGCCACACATGAGGCTGCTTAACAAGCTACAAACCCACGGTATTACAGGAACCATTCCAGCATGGATAAAGCAGAGGCTGATTGGCAGGAATTAAAGAGTGAGAATAAAGGGAGCCTTTTCCAACTAACTGTCGGTGACTAGTGGTGTTCCACAGGGGTCTGTGTTGGGCCAGTTTCTTTTTGCGTTGTATGTCAATGATTTGGATGATGGAATTGATGGCTTTAATGCAAAGTTTGCAGGCGATATGAAGACAGGTGGAGGGGCAGGGAGTTTTGAGGAAGTAAAGCGGCTACAGAAGGACTTAAATTTGTAGAAGGGGAAAAGAAATGACAGATGGAATATAATGTCAGGAAGTGTATGGTTGATGCACCATCAATAACTCTCTTTGAGACGTAAAGGCGAGATATTGGCTTTTATTGACTGGAAGAAGGAACAAGCAGTGGTTGACCACTATACTACATCCTGGAGACAGAGAGGCCGGGCTCAGACCTCAATCGCCTTTATACAGGGGTCTGTGGGAGGAGCCACAGGAGCAGTCAGCAGGGGGCGTGTCCAGACAGGTATATGTAGTTCACCACAATGGTCATGTACTTTGGTTAAAGAAATGAAAGGGCTGACTATTTTCTAAATGGAGAGAAAATACAAAAAACTGAGATGCAAAGGGACTTGGTGCAGGATTCCCTAAAGGTTAATTTGCAGGTTGAATCTGTGGTGAAGAAGGCAATTGCAATATTAGCATTCATTTCAAGGAGAAAGAATGTTGAGAGTTAATAAAGCATTGGTGAGGTCTCACGTGGAGTATAGTGAGCAGTTATCTCAGAAAGGATGTGCTAAAACTGGAGATGGTTCATAGGCAGTTCACAAAAATGATTCCAGGATTGAATAGCTTGTCATATGAAGAGCATTTGATGGCTCTGGGCCTGTACTCATTAGAATTCAGAAGAATGGGGGATGACCTCATTGAAATCTATCAAATGGGGTAAAGCTTTGATAGAATGGATATGCAGAGGATGTTTCCTGTGGTGGGAGAGTCTAAGACCAGAAGACACAGCTTTGGACTAGAGAGGCGTCCTTTTAGAACAGAATTGAGGAGGAATTTCTTTTGCCAGAGAGTGGTGAATCTGTGGAATTCTTTGTCACAAGCAGCTATGGAGGCCATGTCTTTGTGTATGTTTAAGGCAGAGGTTGATAGATTCTTGATTGGTCAGGTCATGAAGGGATACAGGGAGAAGGCAGGAGATTGGGGCTGAGAGGAAAATTGGATCAGATGATGAAATGACAGAACAGACTCGATGAGCCAAATGGCCTATTTCGTCTCCTATATCTTATGGTCTAAATAGAGATACGTTGAGTCTGTGCAATGTGGATTGCATGGTTGAAGAACTGGCTTTTACAAAGGGGTATTAGGGGTGTCTTAGGAACAGAGAGTGTTGAGGAAGTGTCCATTTTCTTTTTAGTCCTTTACCTTTTTTCTATTTTATCATCTTCCTTCCATAGTTAAAGTAAAAATCTATTGGGCACGAACGCACAGGAGGACTTTGAAATAGTGAGTATCTGTGTTGTGGCCTATGTTTCTGTCAAGGAGAGTTGATTAGCTTCATCAGTGTGCAACGTCAGGATACCTACTGAGATAGGGAACTTGCTTGAGATCAAATACAGTGCACTTCATATCTGGTTCTTCAGCTCCATATTAGGCATTAATTGCCACATCTGCCATGGCCCCACTTATTTGAATAGTCTCACTGACCTGCAGAGAAAAAAGGATGAAGATCAGTGCTTTTGTTTGCTTTCACTTCGTTTATATTAACTAATATTAACATTAATTAATTTTAATGTATTCTATCTGTTTATGATATTTAATTTTAGAAATAATTTCATGTTCTTCAATTGTTCCTCATAGTCTGTGATCCTTTCAGACAGAGGGGGAAAAACCTTCAGGGCAAGAAAGGTCTCAGGGTAGTCCAGGGTCAGGCTCTGCTGCCCGAGTCCAGTTGGATGGGTCTGCTCCATTCCATGCAGAGTGACACCTGCAGGACATCGGGTTCCTTGAACCTCTAAAGTTAAGTGTGACGATAGGATGAGTGTGGGAGTACCCTCTGAGCGAGATGGGATGTCTGGAATGTGATGCCCCTGATTATTCCAGTGTTATTTGAGCACTTTTCAGCGTAAATTGCCAACTAACAATGCGTTTCGATAATGTATCACTACTAGCCTACCATGAAGGTAATTTCTGGCCCAGCCTTTACCGTGTACTTTGTAGAGTTTGGCTTCTACATATCCTATTTAATTAAAGGCGCAAAACCAAATACTTTTCAGGATGGCTCCTGGACAATCAGAGAGAAATGAGGCATTCTCTCTCTGGTGACCATTTAAAAGCCTTTTACTGCATTTGAATAATTTTATGTACTTTTTTTCAGAGCTGGAAGTGGGTTTTGGGTCCAATCTTTCTATATATTTGTGAAAGACTGATTCGATTTTTCAGATCCCAGCAAAAAGTAGTGATTACAAAGGTAAACTTTAATTTGCAACATCTTCATTTTTTTCTGGCATACTTATGTATAAACTTGTAAAACTTTTGTCCTCAGAAATTGTCTTGATTGTATTGATTCTCGATACTTGATCTTCTCTTCAGTAGGCATCCTTTTAAAATTTATTTTTAACAGGCAGACTAAGAAATGATAGGTCCATTGCAGCTGATGGCAAATGGTTTATTGAGTAGTTCCATGATTGATGGGTGTTACTTCTGGATTCTGAAATGGCAGAATGTTACAAGGTGTAACTGCAGTGTTACTGATATTGACAGATTACCGTTCTTGGATGAATGAATCTTGGCCATAGTTTAACCAGTACGTTAAGTAGTGAGATAGTAAACATGCATTTGTAAACCAAATTATTCAGTTCACCATCAAAGCTGAGAGCAAAAATGAAGATGTGGTAAATCAGGAAGTAAATCAAAGGTAAACCTCTACAGTGATTCTTATAAAACTGAGAATTGTTACATCTCTAAGAGCAGATGAACTCATTGACTTTGCTGTGAGAACCCATAAACTCAATATATCAACATTAAGCATAATATTCATTTCTTTACTGGATAGGTGATCGTACATCCCTCCAAAGTTCTTGAGCTCCAGATGAAAAAGCAAGGCTTTAAGATGAAGCCTGGTCAATACATCTTTCTGCATTGTCCTTCGATATCTCACTTTGAATGGCATCCATTCACACTAACTTCAGCATCTGACGAGGAACACTTTAGTATCCATGTTAAAGTACTGGGAGACTGGACAAGTGCTCTGTATGATGCCTGTGGAGCTAATCTGAAAGGATTTCGGGAACCATGGAAGATGCCAAGGTTTACATTTTGAGATTTTCTGAATGTATCTTGTTGATATCATTTAATATAATTGATGAAAATTTAGCACATTAAGTAAATTTTAAGTTCTAAGCTCCACTTCCCTTTTATTTGATTAACATGTTGACTTAATCTGTAAACAATTTTCTTGTCGTTCATCTGCTGCTGAAACTCTCATTCATTTTGACTTGACCGTATCAATGGATTTCTCAACAGTTTCCCACATTGTATTCCATAAGGGTCATTTTAAAACACCACTGAAACATCAACTCTGTGCTTGTTGATAACATCTAATATATTGAAATGTTTTTTTTAACTTCTTTCTTGTTTTCAAGTCCATCCAAGATCTCACTTAGCAGTTTTTCTATAATTCCTCCGCCCCCTTTCATCACATAACCATCCTGTGCCAGAAATCTGGAATAAAATAGAAAATGTGGAGCACCTATTTTCAGTCTGCAGGAGTGACACTCTGGTTCAAATATCTAGCACTTTAATTTATCATCCCACTCACATTCTGGTTGAGGAAGAGTACCTTGTCTTTCATCTGGGCACATGCAGTTATCTCCATTCAATACTGCATTTTCCAACTTGCTCATTTTTTTTTGGCTGTATCAAAACTGTCTATTTCTGCCTGTCACAAACGAGAAAATCTGTCAATGCTGGAAATTCAAGCAACAAACACAAAATGCTGGAGGAAATCAGAAGGCCAGGCAGTATCTATGGGGAAGAAAAGTCCTGCCAAAGGGTTTCAGCCCGAAATGTTGACTGTACTTTTTTCCATAGATGCTGCCTGGCCTGCTGAGTCCTTCCAGCAGAGTGTGAGTGTGAGTGTGAGTGTGAGTGTGAGTGTGTGTGTGTGTGTGTCTACCTGTCGTCATTTTGGCTTTATATTTCTTAATGTTTCCTTATAGTCTGGCCTGCTGGCCATGTCTGGCAGCCTCGATATTAACAGCGCATGAGATGGACAATCAAAACGTGCTGTAACTGCACTCTCTGACCCTATCAGGAATATTCTGTCTGTTTTACTTGTCTTTTTCACCTGAAAAATAACTTGGTTTTCTCTCTTTTCTAGTTCTGACAACTTTAAGTGTTTCTCTTTTCACAGACATTTCCTGACCTGCTGAGTGTTTTCAGCATTTTCAAATTTTAACCTTTTAGAAAAAAAACTTCCAAATGGTACAACACAGGAGAGTGACTTAGTGTGTTCTCTTTCCTCAAAAGGTAACTGTTCAGTGATATACATGTCAGGGAAGATGTCTTTTGTAGACATTTCAATGCCTAACACTCTTTGTGCTATACTGTACAGAGATTGTGTTACTTCAAACTATTATTAGCTGTTTTGATCTTGAGTTATTCCATGTTACATAATCAAGTTTGCCTTTATTTAAATTTTTTTAAAAGCTGGAAATGGTAAATCAGACATTTGTGTGAAGAGAAACAGAATCTTAATGCAGGGTCTTCATCTTGAAACATTAACTGTTTCTCTTTGCATGGATTCTTCCAAACAGGCGAGGGTGTCCAGAGCTTTACATTTTAATGTCAGGTTTCCAGCATTTGCAGCTTTTTGCCTCTTATGTAAAAGAGTCCATTTAATATGGAATTGTATCAGAAGTTTGAAAAATGTTTTGTGATAAATTCTTGTTAAAGTAACTGAAGATGAAGTGTTCCAGATAGCAATGGTGAAATTGGGGTATCCATACACTTAAAGGCTCCAAGCTATTATGTATATATATTTGATATGCTTCACAGAGTGGCAGTCGATGGTCCTTTTGGAACTGCCAGTATTGATGTGTTCTGTTATGAAGTGAGTGTGCTGATTGCTGCGGGAATTGGAGTAACCCCCTTTGCTTCTATATTGAAATCAATTTGGTTTAAGTACAGTCACCAGACTGTGATGACTAAAGTAAGACGGGTGAGTTTTGTAAATGCCTTTTTTTCATTTGAAAAGCATACTGAGAATATTATACAAATCCTCATGATAACACAGTGACTGAATAGTGGCCATTCAAAGGAATTGGGGAGTAGTCACTCATGTTATGCAAAGAGCACATTCTAAATGGAAAATGTGTACTAATTAATAATGAACAATATAGTCATGTATTATGAGCTTGTACTACAATAGTCACAATGATATTTTGAGGAAAATGAGTTAATTCTGATAGATATGAAGCACAAGGAAATTATTTTTGAATAAACATAGAAAACTGGGAAGTAATGTCATGAAGGAAACATAATGGAAGTTTTTTTTAATGTCTTGAATAATTTTAATGCATTTCTTTCTTTTCTACAATTGCTAAATGCATGAGGGAAGGTTCTGTTCCCCTCTTAATCAATTTTCCTTTTTGATAGTTTTGAAGTTTATAGTAATGCATTTCTATTATAAAATAAAGGTCTACTTCTATTGGATTTGCCGAGATACTCATTCATTCGAATGGTTTGCTGATCTTCTACATTCTCTGGAAATGCAAATGATGAAGATAGGAAAGAGTCAGTTCCTAAGTTATCATATTTTTCTTACAGGCTGGGATGATTATCAAGTGAGTGAGAATTTATTGTTCCACTTTCATAACTTTTCAACAAATGATCTCTCTAAAGATTAGTTTCCTCATGTTTATAACCTAATTGAACAACTTTTATATAAATAATTTCAACCATACCACTTCATGTTTATATGGAATTTTGGACCAAATTCTAATCACTTTTCTGCTTCTCTCTGATTGCAAGAATATTCTTTTAAATCTCTTGTTTTACTTTGGTTCTAATTCTATTCTCATCATTCCTCTCTCCCATCTCCATATGATGCATCCACTTAATTCCTTTTTTCATTAATCTGATTCAGATGATTACATTTTGCTTCACATTGACTTTCTGAAACTGGTTACATCAAAGTTAACCTAAGGTTTAATATTTTTGTTAATAATTGTGTACAGAAGGATATTGCACAAGAGAAGGATCAATCAATCAAAAGAGGACGGCATGGTAGAGTAAGTTAGTGCAACGCTTTATAGCCCCAGTGATCTAGATTCAAGTTCCGCTGCTAAGTATAAGAAGTTTGTACATTCTCCCCATGACTGTGTGGGTTTCCTCAAGGTGATCTGCTTTCCTCCCATGTTCCAAAGATGTTAGGGTTAGTAAATAGTAAGCACGCTATGGTAGCACTGGAAGCATGGCGACACATGTCCCCAGTTTATCATTGGAGTCTTTAGGTCATTGACGTAAGACAATACATTTCACTGTGTGTTTCATTATTTCAATGTACATGTGACAAATAAAGCTAATCTTTAATCTGTGTCTTTTCACCCCAAAACACATCGTTACCATATGCATTCTCCTGATCTTTAAATGCATTGAAAATCTCTTGGGCAGTAATAAGAACATATCCAAATGTAAAATTAACCATAAATTGCTGTGGAACAAGTTTTGACCAGAAACACGTGGATTAGGAATGAATGGAGATTAAAGATCCATGATTTTTAGATTTGGAGCTCAACTTTGAACCTAAGCGGCCAAACTTGATATTTAATCAACAAATTTAGTAGATGGATATTTAGATGCTGGTAATAAATCAACATGGTGAATATGGGATTTAAGAATTGCAAGCCTGGGAACTACGTGAAATGAACCTAAATCTGAATTATATTTAATGTTGTGCTAGGGCTGTATGGTTTAATATTTTTGTTAATAACTTGATAAAGAGAAAATACGCTGTAAAATGTAAAACTGAAGAACTGCAGAAAATTAGTTTTATAGTGGACTGATTGTTGTTTCCTTATAGGCTGCCTATATTGCTTTGCATTATGGAGAGAATGAAGATGTAATCACTGGACTGAAACAGAAGACTTTCTATGGTAGACCAAACTGGAACAATGAATTCAAGTACATAGCTGATGATAACCCTGGGTAAGGCCTTTCATGTTCTGATGCTTTGATAATTATAATAATTTGAATGTTTAATAATTATTATGATTTTTTATAGGGTTGATCACATTTTGTAATCTACATGACAATAAAAATGCAGCATTATAAGAGTTTTTGTACAAACAATGTGGATTTGTAAATAGGAAAAGACACTACACTGTCATCATGTAAAGTGACATTGAGTGGATACATACTTCAACTAATTTCTGTCAAGCTAGATAGGTATCTTATGGATAGGGGAATCAAGGGATATGGGGACAAGGCAGGAACCGGTTATTGATAGTAGATGATCAGCCATGATCTCAAAATGGCGGTGCAGGCTCAAAGGGCCGAATGGTCTACTTCTGCACCTATTGTCTATTGTCTATAAATTGATAAATGGAACCTATGTTTTCATGAGGTCCAGCATAAAATAGAAATCACTATTTGTAAAATAGTGATCAACCTTAAACTCTGTTACCAAGAATCAGATTGGTTATAAATTGCCTTTTGATAATAGAACAAAAGGACAGAGAGATTCTATTTAAACACACAAAAGGAGAAAATAAAACTGTCTCTATTTTCAAAGATTCAACTTTGTTTTCTGTAATATTTTAAAAATATGTAACTGCTATTTTGATTTCTTGCTCTAGTTGTGTATTTTACTTATATCCATTCTCACAAACATTTAAGAATACTGATACTTTAAAAAAATAATAAAATAACCAATAATCTCTGAATTGCAAAAAATACTCTGGTAGATTTCAGATGAAAAACCAATTGCCCTCAAGGTATTTAAAAATTGGGCTTGTGAATAGGACGATCTTCTTTCTATCGTGAAATGAGTGCAACATTCTGAATCCTGTTCCTAGTGCATACAATGTCATTGCAAAATATCTCCTGTCGTTAGGAAAAAACTAACCATAAGATAATGATCACAGTAACAAAAGAAATATTGGATGCTTGTGCTTCTTTGCGCTTTGGGATTAGGAGATGGCTTTGGAACGGAATTCCTGCATCTTACTCAACCCCTATTTTGAGTGTTATTACTAGAATTCTTCATTCTGTCTCACTCTCTCACTCACACACACCTCTCAGATTAAAATACATGTATATGTGGGAAACTGAGGTGAAGCCATATTAGCAATAAATGATGATGTGTGTGATAGTGGCAACCTGTTATACTATTAATTTGTAGGAACAAGTCAGAATCTGTTTTGTGGAAAATGGGTAGCAATGCAACTTTGAGAGTGAGGTATGCTGAGGATGAAGTGTTTTAATGTACAGTCAGGTTCAGCTCTTTTCTTTCTGTCTTGGGAATGTCATGTCATATAGGAGATATCCAGAGCTACTTTTTTTATGTTCTGGAGAACAGAATAAAAGATATTGTCATATTATGCATTCTATCCCAAAGTCTGAATTATGTTTGCAGTTAAACAATACATACTATTTGACAGCAAGTGGTATTAGTTTATTAAATATTTGTTTTAGAAAATGTCCTTTTATATGGAATATCCCTAGAATTTAAGAAAATGTTGCTTGTTATTAAAGGAAATAATGTTCTTATTTGCCAAATAATTATCAATCACATGAGGAGAAATTATAGCTGACTTTGAACTATCCCTGGTTACACTGTTTTCAGCCTAGAAGCAGCCTTGTTTAATGGATCAGCTTACACATATTGTTCATTTACGTTAAGGTCACTGATCTGGATTATTACTTTTCCATGAAAGTTATGTAGTAACAGGATGTAAGTGAGTGTGAGGTGTTACAGCTTGATTGAAAGAATAAGGAGAACTCTTGAATAGTAAGAGTACATGGAGAAAAGTGAGAGGACAGAAAACAAGAGCACTTGTTGGATATATGCACAAAACCGCTGAAAGGAGAGACAGAATAACTATTTTAAAAAGCAATTTATTCAGTCTCACAGGCATGGAACTGAAAGGCAGGGAGGTTATGTGAAAATAACAAGCTTGTCAGGCATTATGCTTTTTATAATGTGCCTCTGGGATATCTTCCTTTTTCCTTGGCTATGGTATCCACTCTACCATAGTATAGAATCTCTAAATAAAATAACATACTTCTAATACAATTAACACCGAGAACATGAGTTGCAAGAGTCCTTGAAAGTGAGTTACAGGTTGTGGAATCCGTTCAGGGTTGAAATGAGCGAAGTTATCCATGCTACTTCAGGAGCCTGACGGTTGAAGAGTAAGATATGTTCCTAAACCTGGTATTGGTCCCAAGGCTCCTGTACTTCCTCCTCAATGGAAGCAGTGAGAAGAGAGCAGGGCCTAGATGGTAGTCCTTAATGAAGGATGTCGTTTTCTTATGGCAGTGCTCTTTGCAGATATACCCAATAGTGGAGAGGGCTTTACTGGAGGTGAACTGCTCTGTGTCCACCACTTTTTATAGGCTTCTCCATTCACCAACAGGCATTGGTGTTTCCATACCAGGCTATGATGAGATTTGTTCAAAGGTTCATTTATTATCAAAGTATGCAACTTGAAATTCTTCTCTGGATAGCCAGGAAACCAAGAAAGAAAAGAAAGGCAGTACATGCTGGAGGAAGTACAGGACAATTACTGAAAATCTGAAACAAAAAAAATATACCTAGCAGATGGGGCAGCATCTGTGGAGAAATGTTTTTTAAAAACTGCACTTACTGAGATAATAATACATAAAACAGAATGATTTTTGACACAAACAGGAAAGACCTTCACACCTATTACCTAGATGACTCCAGAACCATTGTACCTCTTGGATGACTTGGTTTGCACCTTGACACAGACATTCCCTCATTTCTATTTACCCCTCCCATTTCTGCAATTTTAGGTATGTTTGTTTTCTCACTTGTCCAGTACTGATGAAATTTCATGACCTAAAATGTTAAATGTGCTACCGTTTCGATAGAATGCTGCCCAAGTTGCTGTGTATTTCAAGCACTTTAAGCTTCTGTACAATCTTGCATTTCTAGAGACCTTGAAGTTCTAATCTTCATCTTCTTAAAGCCTTGAACAAACTTCAATAAAATGTTCCCAAGGATGATATCAGAACTAAGAGTATACATGTACCAGGGGCACTTCTAACCAGAAAAAAAGATGTTGCATTGTATAAAGGATTTTGTAAAATGGGCACAATTATAGGCAAATCCAAAATTAGATGATATAAAGATAAGAAAGTATTAATAAATCCAATTGGAAATTTATAGAAATTTTATTTTTTCCAAAAACTAAGAGAATTTTGGAACAGGGAGAGGTTAACACAACCAGCATTGCTGCCTTTAAAGAGAAGCAAATTCAGTACATCAGAGGAAGAAATCGAAGAGTACATCAGAAAACAGATTTGGCTTGATCATAGAAGACAGAGGGTACTGATAGAGGGGTGTTTTTTTTTCTGATTGGAGATCTGAGACCAGTACTGCTCCGCAAGGATCGGCAATGAGTCATCTGTTATTTGCGATATCTGAATGGTGGTCTGATTAATAAGTTTGCAGACTACATGAATATTGGTGGTGCTGTGGATAATCAAATGACATAGCAGAATATACAGTTGATCAGTTGGAAATTTGACAGTAGAAATGGCAGGTGGTGGTTCATCCAGACAAGTGTTAAGTTTGGGAGATCAAATGCAAGAGAAGTATGCTGTAAATGGAAGGACCCTTCAGAGCATTAATATAAATTGGAATCTTGGAATGGAAGTCCATAGCTCTCTGAAAGTAGCAACACAAGTGGATAGGGTGGTGAAAAAGGCATAAGCATGCTTGCCTTTATCAATTAGAACATTGATTATAAAAGCTGTGAAGACATATTGCAAATTTGTAAAACTTCAGGCCACTTTTTGGAGTATTATGTACAGTTCTAGTCACCATACTATAGGAGGGATGTGGAAGCTTTGGAGAGAGTTCAATCTTGTGCAATAACACCACACCCCATACCAGATGGCGATGCAGCCAGTCAGAATGCTCTCCACAGTATGTTTGTAGAAGTTTCAAAGTGTTTTAGCTGACATATCAAATCTCCTCAAACTCCTAATGAAATATAGCCACTACCTTGCCTTCGTTATAGCTGTATCAATATGTTAAATTGCTCACTCTCTCCACTTCTGATCCCTCTCTGAGGATTACCGGTAGCTTGTGTTCCCTCATCTTACCCTTCCTGAAGTCCACAATCAGCTCTCTGGTCTTGCTGATGTTGGGTGTAAAATTGTTACTGCGACACCACTCAGTTAACTGGTATACCTTGTTCCTCTATCCCCTTTCGTCACCATCTGAAATTCTGCTAACAATGGTTGTATTATCAGCAAATTTATACATGCTGTTTGAGCTATGCCTAGCCACACAGTCGTGGGTGTAGAGAGAGTAGAGCAGTGGGCTAAGCACACACTTCTGCAGAGCACCAGTGAGTGAGGTAGAGATGTTATTTCCAATCTGCACAGATTGTGGTCTTCTAGTTAGGAAGTCAAAGATAACTACCTCCCCAACTCCCCACAACACAAACATTTTCTTTTCCTCTGTCCCATGGGCAGGAGATACAAAAGTCTTCCATCTAATTGTCTGTATTGCACTTTTTCTTTCTATAACACTTTACTCTGCACTGTTATTGTTGTCCCCAATATTACCTCAAAACACCGTTGCAGTGAAATGATTGATATACATGGAATGCAAAACAAAACTTTTCACTGTGCCTCAGAACATGTGACCATAATCAGAATCAGAATCAGAATTTAATCGCCAAGTACCTATGCACATACAAGGAATTTACAAGGAAGTCAACAATAATAGTAATGACAAACATGAAGCATGGAACAGAGAGATATGTGCAGCATAGTTTTGCTTGGATCGTGCTCAGCACAGACAGGGTGGTCTGAACTTCCTGTTCCTGTACAGTATAGAATCAGAATCAGGTTATTATCACTGACATTCAGTACGTTATGAAATTTGTCATTTTGTTGCAGAGCAGTGCAAGACTTAAAAATTACCACACAAGTTACAAAAATAAATCTCTTCTCCGAGATCTTGACACCTGGGAACTTGAACTGCTCACCATTTCTACTGCTGATCTGTCAATGAGGGCTGGTGTGTGTTCTCCTAACTTCCCTTTTCTGAAGTCCACAATCAGTTCCCAGGTATTGCTGATGGTGAGCGTTGAGTTGTTGTTATGACGCCACTTAACCATCTGATTTATCTTGCGCCATCTTGTTGCTATCTTAGATTGTCAGATGGTGTGTAAGTTCTGCCTAGCCACTCCATTATGAGTATATAGTGAGCAGAGCGCAATTAGTTAAGCACACATCCTTGAAATAAGTCTGTTGATTGTCAGTAAGGAGGTGTTATTATTGATCTGCACTGACTGTGTCTGTCTGTGACTGCTATTCTATGTTCCATGTTTGATATGGTAGTCAAGCAGGCATGAACATGCACTTGTGTAGCTTTAAAATCTGTATTGGTCTGTTGAGAATGGCGGGGTGGAATGGAAGCTGTATAGGTAGTTTATGCAATATGACACAGTTTGTTCTTCTCTTTAATATTAACAGCTGTGTGCATCAACTGTTCTATGCTATACTTGATACATCTCAGAATAGAACCCTACCATAAGCATGAATTGAATGTGGTGCATTCAGTCATATAATTAGTTACAGGATGTTTCCTATGATCCAGCTGAATCTCACTCAACAGGAACTATAGTCCAAGGTTTAATGTAGCAAAGAAAGGACCAGACAGTGTATTTTTTCATTGACTTTATACTTGATAGATAACGTGCTATTCTGTATGAAACAAGTGATTGTATTCTGATGGCAGCTGGGTGCAATGATGTACTGGGCTGCTTTTGCAAGTCTTTTTTGTAATATTTCAGCAACTCGCCTTTAATAGTTTCTGATCTGAAAGTACAACTTTGAATGCCAACCATAGAAGAATACAAGATGTCTTTGTTCTGAATTGGCTTTAACTGCCTTTTACACAGGTCCAGCATTGGTGTGTTCTTCTGTGGACCTAAAGACCTTTCTAATGTCCTGCATAAAATGTGTAATTACTATTCGTCTCTTAATCCCCACGGTGTTCAGTTCTACTACAATAAAGAGAACATCTAGAATGAACCCAGCTTTTAAGAAGTGATTATTCTCCAGGTTGGCTTAAATCCATACAGCTAAATTATATGATCCCTGCAGTTGGTTGATGGCATTGCAACAAGATTAAAAATACAGAAATGTGATGATTGTATTATGTGTGCTATGTTACATAAGTGAATTTAAGCTTTTTAAAATTGGAACAATACTATGAATATGCATAAATAAATATACAATAAAAATCTCAAAAATGATTTTAAAACTGGCCTTTTCCTTTCTCTGGTGTAAATATGACTTATCTGAACATAATTGCTGGTATCACACTTCTCTAATCAAATATTGCTAAATGAAGTTGAGAGATTATTAAAAATGGCAGCTATTCTATGTGTTCAAAGTCTACCCAGACTCTCTGGTGATGTAGTTGATGCTGTCATCTACATTAATGTACCAGGATATTATATATGTACTAAAAGTGTTTATATACTTTAATAAATATAGACATATTAAATAAAGTTGTATCATGAGTAGCATTTTTTTTGTTAAAATATGAGTGGCTAATACCAGACTTAGGGCTCTAGATGATATACCAAGTTAAGATGCAGCTTGCATCCTGAACTCCAAATCTCACTTTGACTCATTCACTACTTACATTTTGGTAGCTGATAAAATATTGCAGTGGGACTGGAGCATTCTCCTGCTCAAACTCCATGAGATCTGGCTAATTGTATCTTTGTTAAGAGCACCAAACTTCTTGGTGTTCACCTGGCGGAGAATCTCACCTGGTCCCTCAATGACAGCTCCATAGCAAAGAAAGCCCAACAGCGTCTCTACTTTCTGCCAAGGCTGAAGAAAGTCCCTCCCACCCCCCATCCTCATCACACTCTACAAGGGTTGAATTGAGAGTATCCTGAGCAGCTGCATCACTGCCTGGTTTGGAAATTGCACCATCACGGTTCGCAAGACCCTGCAGCGAATAGTGAGGTCAGCTGAGAAGATCATTGGGGTCTCTCTTCCTGCCATTACAGACATTTACACTACACGCTGCATCTGCAAAGCAAACAGTATTATGAAGGACCCCACGCACCCCTCATACAAACTCTTCTCCCTTCTGCTGTCTGGGAAAAGGCACCGAAGCATTCGGGCTCTCATGACAAGACTATGTAACAGTTTCTTCCCCCAAGCTATCAGACTCCTCAATACCCAGAGCCTGGACTGACACCTTATTGCCCTGTTGTCTTGTGTATTATTTATTATAATACCTGCACTGTTTTGTGCACTGTATGCAGTCCTGGGTAGGTCTGTAGTCTAGTGTAGTTTTTTTTCTGTGTTGTTTTTTACATAGTTCAGTATAGTTTTTGTACTGTGTCATGTAACACCATGGTCCTGAAAAAACATCTCATTTTTACTATATACTGTACCAGCAGTTATGGTCGAAATGACAATAAAAAGTGACTTGACTCGACTTACCTTTACTCTTGAATAGAGCTGCCTAAAAAAGGTTATAAAATTTAGTCCTGAAATTTTCTGTTGACATAGCCTCTACAGTTTTGTGCAAATAAATATTTGCTGACATCATCCCTGAATAATCTAACTGTAATTTTAAGATTATGACTAATGGGCCCATTGTTCTGAACTCTCCTACTTGAGGAAATAGCTTATTTGTATTGCCCAAAACGTCGACAGCGCTTCTCTGTATAGATGCTGCCTGGCCTGCTGTGTTCTACCAGCATTTTGTGTGTGTTGTTATTTGAATTTCCAGCATCTGCAGATTTCCTCGTATTGTCAAAAGCACCTTGATCATCTCATTTCTACTCGTATACTTAAGCACATGCAACTGGCCCTAAATTAATCCCCATTAGCTATGTCATTATGAATAATCTGCACTACCCTCAACAGCTTGAGCTTTTTCAGATGTGTTTAGCCCAGAACTGTGTTTCAGATGAAATCTGATTATAAGACTGTGGAATAATATTCACCTTTTTCTATTTTCACCTGCGTGGAATGTAAGATAATATATTAATCTAAATTATGTATTTTGCCTTATTGCAATTTCTTAACTGGGCAATTAAAATTTAAGAAAAAAACCCTTTTCTATGGTTCTTGTACTTTGCCATTTTGAATTCCACCTGCTACAGTTTTGCCCACTATCAATGTCCCTTTGCAATTTAAAATTTATTTGTCCCGTTGAAATTTCACATATGACAACAGTGACTAAAGTTCAAATACAAGTAATTGGCCATTATAAACACAAGAAAATCTACAGATGCTGAAAATCCAAAGCAACACACAGAAAATGCTGGAGGAACTCAATGGGTCAGGCAGCATCAACAGAAAAGAATAGATAGTTGGTGTTTTGGGCTGAGACCCTTCTTCAGGTCTGAGAAGGAAGGGGGAAGATGCCACAATTAAAAGGCAGGATGAGGAAAAGAAGACTAGCAGGAAGGTGATAGGTGAAGTCAGGTGGGTGGGAAAGGTCCAAGGCTGGAGAAGACGGAATCTGATAGGTGAGGAGAGTACCATGGGAGAATGGGAAGGAAGAGGGGACCCGGGGGGAAGTAATCTAACTTTCAATGGGAACCACTTGAAAACCGATGTACTAAACTACAGTTATTCTCCATTTTCAAAGTTCACAACATCACTCCATCATACATCCAAATTCGTCACAGGGTCAGTTCAACTTGACAGCAAACTGGACCTTACATACTGGAAACCCCTTCATTCAACAAGGTTTTCTACCAGTACTCACTCTACCCAAGATCAACAAGAGAGTGGAATCTTCTGCCACCAGACCTGTGCAGTATTTCTGACATTAATATTTTTAAAGATAGACTCACTCAAATAAATTTAGGGGATCTAGGCAAAAAAGCTCACTTTACAATTTAACTCTCACGCCATTCACACTGACTACGCGTTATAACAGCCATCCGGCAGTGCTTGCGCAGTAGCAAGCAGAATAGGTGAGAAGAGGTAAAAGTTAGGGTGGGACACCGAAGTCATGGGGGAGGGAGAATTGTTTAATGGAAGGAGAAATTGATATTCATACTGTCAAGTGTTGCTCCTCCATCCTGAGTGTGGCCTCATCTTGGCATGAAAGGAGGCCATGGTCCAACATGTTGGAACGGGAATCAGAATTAAAATGTTTGGCCAGCAGGAAGTCCTGGTTGTGGCGGATAATGGTGAAGATGCTCAACGAAGGGATTCCCCAATTTACGATAGGTCTCACCAATGGGGAGGAGGTTCCATCAGGAGCACTGGACACAATAGACAACCTCAGCAGATCTGCAGGTGAAGTGTTACCTCACTTAGGACTGCCTAGACCCCTGAATGGAGGTGAGGGAGGATATGCATCGGTAGGTGAGGAACTTGGTTGAATACAAGGATAAGTGCCAGGAGGGAGATTAGTGGGAAGGACGAATGGACAAGGGAATAATGTGTTGGGTGCAGAGGCTGTTGGGGTGGCGTGGGGTGGTAGAACAAGAGAAACTTTATCACTATTAAGGTGGATGTATGGAAAATGGAGGAGATGTGGGTGAGGGTTGCATCAATGTGGAGGGAAGCAAACCCTGTCCTTTAAAGAAGGAGGACATTTCTGATGTCCTGGAATGAAAAGCTACATCCTGGGAACAGATGTGGTAGAGGTGAAGAAACTGAGAAAAGGGAATAGCATTTTTGTAGAGTCCAGGGGTGGGAAGAAGTATATTTGAGATAAGTGTGGGAACCAGAAGGTTTATAAAAGATGTTGGTTGACAGATTGTCTCCAGAGATGGAAACAGATCGAGAAAGGGGAGGAGGGTTTCAGCAATGGACCAAGTGAATTTAAGGACAGGATAGAAGACAATTATACATTTTGGGATGCCATGAGTATTGTTAGATTTGTTTTGGGATACTCCTTAGAATATTTATTATAGTTTTTTTAAACTAATGTCAGTTGCAGTGCCTGGCTTGCTCTGAATACTAGACTTCAGAGCATTAAATATAGCCAAAAGTCCTGTGCCCACTCAGGATTCATGCAAATTTACAGCAAAGAGGGAAGACTCAGGTCATTATATCAACATTGGACTTCGATATAATCCCATTTCCCAGCTATTGAGACCCAGCATCCAAGTGATGACGATACTCAATGAAATTCAACAAATCATCAGATCCCTGGTACTTTTACACATCCTGAACTGCACACTTGAAGCTTTAAGAAACTAACTACAAAGGCTCTGGAACAGAAGTGTTAAATCTAATTGGTCCTTACCATTCTATTTTTCATTTTGGTTGTTTGATTCTGTATGCTAATTGTTTTCTGAGCAAATGCAATGTAGTTGAGTAATGACTCTCAACTGTTCATTTGCATATCTCTTAATGTTTCTAACGGCATGATATATAGAATGACATATCTACTTAGTAGATGTAGCACTACAATTCCAATCCAGCTTAATCATTGATAAGGTCATAGAGGCTGATATTTGCAGAAGTTATGGGAGAGAAGTTAAAATGAGAAATGAAACAGAGATTAGATTAATACAGAACCATAATTCCTTGAAAGTGACATCACAGTTAGGGTTTTAAAAAAGCACATTGGTGTTGTATATTTAATAGGTTTGAATAGGTACATTTAATGTCAGAGAAATGTGTACAATATACTGTATTTCTGTTACATTGACTGTTCTGTTTATTATAAATTACAATACTATGATTGCACATTACACATTTAGACGGAGACGTAACGTAACATTTTTACTCCTCGTGTTTGAAGGATGTAAGAGATAAAGTCAGTTCAATATAATCGACATTCAGCAGCGAGCAGGGTTGCCAGTTTTTCTCGTCTACACTCTCCTCTTGCTTGTAATGGTGAGCGTGGTACTTGGAGAGGAAAGGTGTCAAGGGATAGTGGCCTAGTTCAGACACTCGGGATTAGTGTACCTGGGCATCATGGTTGGCATGACAACGTGGGTCATGACAAAGTGTCTGTTTCTGCGCTGTATGCTTCTGATTCTATAGTTTTCCTCATGGGATCTGCCATACAGTTATAGTACTGTAAAATTACAAATTGTCCAGGGAAAAATAATCAGCAGTTAAAAGGAAAACGCTAAGCCATACGCACTTCGCACCAACCATTGCGAAAGTGCAAAATCACCAAAACCCGCCCCCCGCCACTGCACATGCGCCCTGGTACTCCCGCCCATCGACGCAGTCTAAGGCTGTGATTGGACAGTGTTGTCATTGCCCTTTGATCTGAATGGCCAGCGATATTGACAGTCAGTAGCGTTCTAACTGCGGATAAAATGGCTGATCGGTAATTGTTGCACGCTTCTGCAATCGAAGTTTGTGTACGGTTTGTGGTGAATTTTAGTTTGGGGCTGAGTGCCGGTTAAAACCCGATTCATTCGGCCTTCGTGATGGGTTGTATTGCTCGGTGAGAGTGTGGTGCTGTTATCCCCTCTTTGGCAGCGAGCGGAGCGTCTGCAGCATGGTGGGGAGTTCGGTTTTGTCAAAAATGTTCCAAGTGAGGGTTCTTGGGCAAAGAACAATTGAGGAGACCATGAATGATGGGGAGTAGATACTGAGTGGTTGCAACTGTGAACATTGAGAGGAAGAGGGCATTGTGTGGGCATTGAATAAGGAGCGTTGTTGGGGAAATAATTGTGGTTGGAATATGCATAGTGTGGAAAAGCATGGGAGTGGAAGCAATTATACTGGATGTGGGATGAAAATCCAGAAGATTAGGACACTCGAGGAGAGGAAATGATGACGGTAATAGGTATGAAAGAATGGACCCCAGAGGGGCTAGAGGAGTCTGTGCTGGTAGGAACACGGTGGCTGGAGTTGAGGCATTGCAAATGGGTTGAGTGCATTGGAGAGGAAGTGCACTGAGTGCTTTGAAGGCCTTTGATTAAAGATTTTGAATCTTCAAGGCAGCAAAAGTTAAGAATCTTTCATTTTAAAGAGACATGGAATTTGGAAGGGAAGCTGTTCATGATAAACCATGGCTGAAGGGTTCTGTAGGAAGTATGTCAAAGCTTTGAGGAGGTTTCACTCATAGTTAAATTTGACACTTGCCTGCATTCCACGTGATTTCAATCAAGCTGTATACAGACTTAATCTCTGACATCTTCTTGCTGAGTTGTAAGGCATTACCTTTGTGTGAAGTGGACAGGCAATCAAAGCTGCCAGCCCAAAATTGAGCATCAGTAAGCTGTTGAAAACTGAACATCAGCAACATATGCAGTATTTCTCCATCTTATGGGAGATGAAGTAATGAAGTCATGTCATGAAGTCAAACTTACTAAAGTGGAGAGTTGAAGATATCTAAGATAAAGTATGATTTCATTAAAAAAAATAATGCTAGGGCTCTCCACAACTGATTAAAAATAGTAAAGCTCTGCACTATTTTCACATTTGCTCCAGAATCTGGTGGCTATAGTAAATAAATTTCTGGGCTCTACTGGGATCTAGCCATATGTATTAAGGGAAGATATTGCTAGGGTTCTGCCTGAGTTGTTTGCATTTTTGTTTTGTCACAGCTAAGGTAAACAGCAGGGAAAAGCCTTGAAGCTACAGCCCAGTGAACTGTACGTTAATGGTAAGGAAGTTGTTGGAGAAGAGTCTGAGGGATGGATTTATGTTCTTTGGAAAAGCGGGGACTGATTAGGAAGAGTCATGGTATTCTTCAGGGAAGATCATGTCTCTCAAATCTGATTAAATCTTTTGAGGAAACTGATGAAGGTGGTGCATTATTGACCACAGTAACACTTTTGACAAAGTTCTGCATAGTAGGCAGAGTTAAGACACAAGGGATTGGGGTGTGTTTACAAACTGGATCCAAAATTGTCTTTGTGATAGGCATAGTGTTGTGGTGGATGACTGTTTCTCTGTCTGGAAGTCTGAAAAAAAAGTAGAGCACACAAGGATTGGTGCTATTTGTAGCAGATATAAATAATTTATATAAGAAACAGGAGCAGGAGTAGGCCATCTGGCCCATCGAGCCTGAGTGGAAAAGTAATCTACAGTGTTGGGTGTTGATGTGGAAGGAATAACAGATCTAAAATCAGCAAGGGCTAGTACTTAAGGAATGGGAGCAGAGTAGGCCATCTGGCCTGTCGAGTCTGCTCCGCCTTTCAATAAGATAATAGCTGATCTGGCTGTGGACTCATCTCCACCTACTTGCCTTTTCCCCATAACCCCTAATTCCCCAACTATGCAAAAATCTATCCAACCTTGTCTTAAATATATTCACTGAGGTAGCTTCCACTGCTTCATTGGACAGAGATTTCCACAGACTCGCCACTCTCTGGGAGAAGCATTTTTTCCTCATTTCCGTTGTAAATCTACTCTCCGAATCTTGAGGCTATGTTCCCTAGATCTAGTCTCACCTACCAGTGGAAACAACTTCCCTGCCTCTATCTTATCTATCCCTTTCATGATTTTATATGTTTCTATAAGATCTCTCATTTTTCTGAACTCTAGTGAGTGCAGTCCCAGGCGATTCAATCTCTTCTCATAGGCTAACCCCCTCGTCTCTGGAATCAACCTGGTGAATTTCCTCTGCACCGTCTCCAAAGCCATTATATTCTTCAAGTAAGGGGACCAGAACTTCAAGTAAGGGGACCAGAACTCCAGGTATGACGCAACCAGTACCCTGTATCTTTGCAACAAAACCTCCCTGCTCTTAAATTCAATCCCTCCAGCAATGAAGGCCAACATTCCATTTGCCTTGGGTATGAACCTAATTGCTCTGATTTGTAAATTTGCAGAATACGTGAAACTTAGTGGAGTTGTTTATAGTGAAGAAGGTTGTTGAGGGATACAGCTGGACATTAGATTAGCTGGAAGGTTGGGCAGCTGGTGGCAGATGGAATTTAATCCTGACAAGTGTGAGATGATGCTCTTTGGAAGACAAATTATGGTAGGTTATTGTAGAGTAAATGGCAGTGAAGTTGCAGAGTAAGTTCATAGCTCTTGGAATTTGATGCAGGTGGATCAGAGAATCACTCCGAGACAGGTCGAGTCACTCCGTCGTTTGGGACATTTTACAACTGTACAAAACTTTTGTTAGAGCACAGAATATTTTGTAAAGTTCTGGTCACCAGATTAAAAGACATGGTTGCAATAGAGAGTGCAGAAGCAATTCATCGGGATGTTGCTGGGAATGGACGAATATAGTTATCAGTAGAGGTTGAATAGATTAGATTTATTCTCACTGGAGTATAGAATTCTGAGGGATAATCTTCTAACATGAAAGGGATAGATAGTCTTCCTCAGGGCAGGGAGTCTAGATCTAGAGGGCATAGGTTTTAAGGTGAGAGGGCAAAGAATAAGAGGGAATCTGAGAGAGAAATTTTTCACAGAAGGTGAAGGTGGTCTGAAATGAACTGCCATAGTTGGTAGAAGCAGACATAATTATAACTCAGAAAAACATTTGGACAGGTGCTTGGGGAGAAACAATGTAAGAGACATGGGTGTAAAACTGGCACATGGGATTAATATTGCTCGGCATCATGGTAGGCATGGATGAGGTGGACTGTGCTTTATAGTGTTCTTTGAACTAATCCGAAGATGAGTTTGTTATATTATAGAGCCTCCAATCTTTTAGAGTTCATTGTGTGAATATGGAGTTTCAGTCCAAAGTGGCAAGGTCACAATCTTACAGTTTTCAGCAAATATTTTCACCCCACTTGATGTTCAGAAACAGGAGAATGGGGTTAAGGGATAATAAATCAGTCACGATGGAATGGTGGAACAGACTCAATAATCCCAATGGCCTAACTCTACTCCTGTGTCTTTGGGAAACAGTATAAATAGAATACAGTAGAGCCTAACAGGCTCTGATACTGGAATTTATCCAATAATGTAGATTTTCAGGTGTGTTGAGACACAAAATGGTTCAAATCCAGCTATTGAATTACTCCCCAGTCTGTGTCTCAATCATCAACCTGATGATGAAAGGACTCAAGTGACACCAATCTTCCTGGCAGTGTTCAATGAAGTACTTTCTGCACAACCTAATCACAACCCTAATCCAGAAATGATGGGCTGCATTTGTTGTGAAAATAATGAGAATAACAGCACATTCCATTGCAGGTGTGCACTGAAAATTCAGGATCTATCCATTCCTTAATGGGAATAATCTGTCAAGCAGCATTTCTGTAACTGCAAATTACCTTCTCCAGTATAAAATCTATTTAACTGTGGTTCATAAGGAATGTTTTAGTAAAGAAGTTAACTCCTTTCTACCTTTTTTATAGAGTTATATATAATTACAACACAGAAACAGGTCCTTCTGCTCATGTTGTCCTTATCGAACCATTTAAACTGTCTACTCCCTTCGACCTGCACCGGGACCATAGCCATCCATGTACCTATCCAAACTTCTCTTAAGCTTTGAAATTGAATTCACATGCACCACTTGCAGTGGCAGTTCGTTCCACACTCTGACGACCCTCTGAGTGAGGAAGTTTTCCCTCATGTTCCCCTTAAACTTCTCACCTTTCACCCTTAACCCATGACCTCTAGTTGTAATCCCACCCAACCTCAGTGGAAAAAGCCTGCTTGTTCTATACTCTATACCCCTCATGACTTTGTATACCTTGGTCAAACCTCCCCTCAATCTTTTATGTTCTAATGAATAAGTCATCATGTTTTCAATCTTTCCTTATAACTCTGGTCCTCCAGTCTCAGCACTATCCTTGTAAATTTTCTCTGTACTCGCTCAACTTTGTTTACATTTTTCCTGTCAGTAGGTGACCACAACTGCACATGATACCCCAAATTTGGCCTCACTAACATCTTGTACCACTTCAGCATTATGTCCCATATCCTGTATTCAAATACTTGGATTTATAAAGCCCAGTTTGTCATAAGCTATCTTTATAACTGTATTTACCTGTATTGCCACTTTTAATGAATTATGGACCTGTATTCCCAGATCCCTTTGTTCTACCACAATCCCCGGTGCCCTACCGTTCACTGTGTAAGACCTACCTTCTTGATACTACCAAAGTGAAACACCGCTCACTTGACTGCATTTAATTCCACCTGCCATTTTTCCAGTTGGTCCAAATCCTGTTGCAAGTTCTGATGGTCTTCCTTAGTGTCACCTGTGGAGGTGCTGATCCAGTTTACCACATTAATATCCAGATCATTGATATAGACAGCAAACAACAATGGACCCAGCACCCATCCCTGTGGCACTCCACTAGTCCCAGGCCTCCAGTCAGAGAGGGAACTATTTACTATCACTCTGGCTTCTCCCACAAAGCCAATGTCTCATTCAATCTTCCAACCTCATCTTGAATGCCGAGCAACTGAACCTAATTGACTATGCTCCCAGGTTTGACCTTGTCAAGTGCCTTGCTTAAGTCCATGTAGACCACATCCACTGCCTTGCCTTCATCAGCTTTCCTGGTAACTTCCTATATGATTGGTTAGACATGACCTACCACGCATGAAGCTATGCTAACTATCCTTAATTGCTTCATATCTATCCAAACATTTGTATATCAAGTCTCCTGGAACATCTACTTTCCCACAACTGATGTCAGACTCACTGGCCTATAATTTCCTGGCTTTTGTTTCGAGCCTTTTTTAAATAGTGGAACAATATTGCATTTCAACATCCAATCCTCTGGTACCTCCCTGTCTCTACCGATGATTTCAATATATCTGCCAGGGCCCCTGCAATTTCTGCACTTACCTTCCATAGGGTATGAGAGAACATCTTGTCAGGCCCTGGGGATTTATCCACCTTAGTTTGCCTCGAGATGGCAAGCACTTCCTCCTCTGATATCTGTATAGGATCCATGACCTCGCTGCTAGTTTGCCTCACTTCTATAGACTCTGTTCATTTGCCAAACATGTCCATGCAAAAAATTCATTTAAGATCTCCCACATCTCTTTTGGCTCCATGCATGGATTACCATTCTGATCTTCCAGAGGATCATTTTTGTCCTTTGCAATCCTTTTGGTCGTGACATACCAGTAGAATCCCTGAGGATTCTTTTCACCTCTACGAGAGCAACTTAATGCTTTCTTTTAGCCCTCCTGATTTACTTCTTAAGTGCTCCTTAAGCACCTCATTTGTTCCTACCTGCTATGTGTTTCTTTTTTATTAACTGGGGCCTCAATATCTCTTGAAAACTAAACTTAGCTGTTCTTGATTCATTAATTTCCAAATATTTTTTTCTTGTAGCTCAAGACAAAGATAGCTTGTATGTGGCATTGTGTTACTTGAATATGAATACCCTTCAAGGAACAATTTGATATAGAAAATTGGAGGGGGGGGGGGGGGTTGCAGTTGGTGGTGGAGAGAGTCGGCAGCTTTAAGTTCCTGGCTGTTAACTGATGTCATGGGCCCAGCACATAGATGCAATCAGAAGGAAAGCATATTGGTGTGTTTTATTTCTTGGGAGGTTATGGAAGTTCAGGTTATCATCAGACACTCTTTAACAAATGTTTACATATGTACTGTTGAATGTATCCTGACTGGGTTGGTCTGTGGTCTGCAGAGAGTACTAGAGTCTGCCCAGTACGTCAAGGGCTCTTCCCTCCCGACCACTGGTAGTATCTACAGGAGGTGCTGCCTCAAGAAGGTTACAACAATCAGCAAAGATTCCCAACATCTGACCCACGCAGTCTTTTCATAGCTGCCTTTGGGGAGGGTGTACAGAAACCTGAAGTCCCACACCACCAGGATCAAGATCAGCTACTTTCCTTCAGCCATTCAGTTATTGAGCCAACCTGTAAAACTCTAAACACTTCAATTATTTTGCACTAAAATGGAATTTTTGTTCTTATTAACAAAGTTTATGATTTATGTTTAATTTGTTTTTCTTATGAATGCTGCTTATGATGTTCTGTGACTGAAGTTGCTGCAGGTAGATTTTTCATTGCACCTGTGCACGTTTTTTTGTACATGACAATAAAATTCGATTTGCGTAAATTTAAAAAAATAGTGATGTCACTTCCAACAAAGTTTATTTCCTTAATTTTCTAGCATACATTTTTACTGTCTATTTAGTTCAGTTATTTGGGATGTGTGCACATTAAGTAGTCGAATTCTTTTGAACGCACTTTGTTCTTTTCCCAGATGATTCCTTTCTGTTGCGAGGAACTGTTATCATTTGTGAAATTTCAATAGCTCTGAATGTAAAACCATAAGATACAGGAGCAGAATTAGGCCATTTGGCCCATTGAGTCCTCTTCACCATCGAATCATGACTGATTTTATTTCCCAACCCCATACTCCTGTCTTCCTCCGATAACCCTGAAGCAACTTAGCAATTAAGAATATATCAAACTCTATCACTAATAAACCAAATGACAGCATACAACACCCTCTAGCAACAAATTCCACATATCAACCAACCATTGGCTGAAGATAGTCTCATCTCAGTTTTAAAGGGAAGTGTCTTTATTCTGAGATTCCTCTGATCCCAGACTCTCTAGCTAATGGAAGCATCCACTCCATGTCCACTCTGTCTAGGATTTTCAGTATTTGGTAGGGTTAAATATGAAGTCATCCCTGCTTCCACCCCAACCATCCTCTGAACTCCCAGGGCAGGCCCAGAACCATCAAATACTGCTCATATCTGAAGTCTGTCATTTCTGGGATCCTTCTCATGAACCTTTAAAGCAACAACTGTAATGAGCACATCTCGTGGAATATTGGTACCAGGATAATTTACTGGAAAAAGCTGTGGTTTGTTACTGCTCAATTAAGTATCACAAAATGAGCACTAGTGTACAGGTCCATTTCCAAGGAAATGTGACTTATGGTATGGAAAAGAATGAAAATGTTATGTTATTTTAAGTATGTTAAGCAGCATCTGTTGAAAGAGAAAAACTGCTAATATCCAAGGTTGGAAGTAGTTTTAGAACTGGGAAGGAGTAGGTCCCTTCTACCTAACCTGCTGGTCAATTAGATTGTGGCTGATCTTTTACCTCAGCAGTACCTGGTTTTTAATTATATAATCTAAGGGACTGTGATTTTGGCCCAAACTTAGATGCTAAACATTGCTTTAGAGACTGTAACTGAAAGCATTCTAGTGGAAATTTTGAATTTAGTAAGATTTCCTTGTGTTTTTCATTAATCTAGGAGTAAGGATATTGGACCATGGCTGCAAGAGGAAAAATCCTTTCTTTCCGTTTGCCTCCTCTTCCAACTATTGGAGAAATTATCAAATTGTATAATTTGAGAGCAGAAAAGCAGCTTTCTCAGAATTTCCTGTTGGATTTAAGATTGACAGGTAAGCATGGATTTTAAATTTTAGTTTTAAGTTATCTCTCTTAACAGCCCAGGGATGTGCATCTTCCTGCTTTTATGTCTAGAATGGAGACATTGTACAGTATTTTGATAAATTAATTTGTTCAGTGATATTGCACCTCAGGTAATTTGTGGAGTTAATGAATATGTGTGTAAACATTCAAAAGTGAAATTGCAAAAGGACTTAATATGCACTGATTTATATCAACTTGATTGGTTTTACGATTCTCCTTAAATGTCAGTGGCACTGTATCTTAAACCAATCTGTTGATAAGCAATTCAAATGGCTTGAGTGGAATTTTACCGAGTTTTTGCAACTTTCGTTAATTGTCTGACACAAATAACAAATTAGTTCTTTGAGGAAACCACCTGTAGGAGATATCTTGCAAAGTTTCTGTCCTGAATAAAATTCATGCTTATTTTTCCATGAATTTAATTTTTCTCATTAATGGAATGAATAAGTCATTGAATTTGAGTGCTGCGTATGATTGGTCACTGCTAGAATTGTTTACTGGCATAACACTGATATATATAAGTTCTCTTTGAATAATGTCAGCTGAATCTAAATTATTTAAAACTTCATATCAGTTTCATGTCAAAAGTATTTCTTTAGATGTGATTTATCATTTTCTGTTTTAGAACAAAGGCTTCATTACTTTCTGTTTTGTCAGGTATTATCCATCGTGAAATCAGACAAGCATGGTAAAAGTTTATATCAGCAAGTGTTTAACTGAATTGGGAAAATATCTTAAAATTTCAGTATTTTCATTTATTAGGATTTTAAAAAAAAAGAGAAATGAATTGTTTTCCTCAAATTATATTCTATGTCCGAATGTAAAAAGTTTTATTGATTCAGAACACATTTTTATAACTGTAAAATTTGAAGATATACTAAGTGGTAATAATGATGTAGGATAATTGAATGATTTATTTTGCTCTATTTTAAATTTGAATGTCTGAGTCAAAACACAAGTGATAAATGTGCATATTAAGAGTAGTTTATTGGTTCTCCTCAGATTTCACTTGTCTACTTTGTTCTGCTATTGTCTTTTTTTCTGTTACAAATCTCTGTGTTCAGTTTTACAATGTAAGCAGTAGAGAAATGTTTTGTATAGTAATTCCTCCCATCAGTCCAGGTACATGCTGTGTCAGATTTGTTTCCACTAATTAACTTCAGATTCTCAAATGTAATTTGAGTATAAAGCAGACCACGGTGCTACTTATGAATTTAAAGGCACAACTCCTGTCTTTACAACAGAGATAGAATTATTTCTGCAGATTGTAGTTCATTATTTCTGCTGCATATTCCAGCTTCACCTGGAAGCTATTTATGGCCATGAATTTCTGAACATTGTGCTATGGAGTGCTAAGATATCATGCAAACTTTGGTTGCCTGCGGAAAAGAATATTTGAAGATTCAGATTGAATGCCATCCCTACCATATAACTTTCTGAAGTGCAGTGATCTTCCACCTTTCTGCATGTTTCAGGGTCAAGGATCTCTTATAGAAGTGCCTTGGAGAAGCAGCCTCAGTGATTTCACAAAATCCTTCAAATCCACCAGTGGATTAGGTGAATTGGCATTGGTGCTCTTTCCCATGTCATTGTCCTCAGATTTGAAGCTATGAGCAGAAGCTCTGTCAGCTTCAATAGGTGGCCCACTCTGTCCATACGTCTGATACCTGTCTCCCAAAACTGTTAGCTCTAATGTGGCAAGCATTCTAAAGAAGACTGAGAAACTGTTTTAATAATCTTCTCATAGATGTCTTGAAAAAATATTTTTAAAAAATATGAAAAATGGAATCCTTGACCTGATTCTGCTGAGATGGACAGAGAAGTATTTGAACACTGCTTGAGTCTCTCTGTCAGGAGCACATGGAGTTTAAGTGCAGACAGTGGGATAATCCATTCAAATCTCTCTTCTGCCCTGTCCTTTTGATATTCAACATCATTCTCACTTCAATTAATGTGCATTACTACATGGAAGTTAAAAATGTACTGCTGGTCACATTTTACAGTGGAGATCAGGAATTAAGTGATATGAATATTGATGCCTTGGAACATATTCACATTATAGAGGAGGATGTGTTGCTGGTCCTAAAGCATTATTACACAGACAAATCCTGGGCCTGGTCAGATGTATCCTAAGACATTGTGGGAAGCTGGGTATGAAATTGCAGGACACTGGCCAGAGATATTTATGTGAGGTACCGGATTACTGCCTAAAGCTACTAATATTGGAAATTTTAAAATGCCATTTCAGTGGTTGGTAAATTGATGGAGAAGATCCTGAGAGGCAGGATTTATGAACATTTGGAGAGGCATAATATGATTAGGAATAGTCAGCATGGCTTTGTCAAAGGCAAGTCATGCCTTATGAGCCTGATTGAATTTTTTGAGAATGTGACTCAACACATTGATGAAGGTAGAGCAGTAGATGTAGTGTATATGGATTTCAGCAAGGCTTATTGAAAAAAGTAAGGAGGCATGGGATCCAAGGGGCCCTTGCTTTGTGGATCAGAATTGACTTGCTCACAGAAGGCAAAGAGTGATTATAGATGGGTCATACTCTGCTTAGAGGTCGGTGACTAATGGTGCATCTCAGGGATTTGTTCGTAATTTTTATCAATGACCTGGATGAGGAAGTGCAGAGATGGGTTAGTAAATTTGCTAATGGTATAAGAGTTGGTGGTGTTGTGGATAGTGTGGAGGGCTGTCAGAGGTTACAGCGGGACATTGATAGGGTGCAAAACTGGGCTGAGAAGTGGCAGATGGAGTTCAACCCAAATAAGTGTGAGGTGGTTCATTTTGGTAGGTCAAATATGATAGCAGAATATAGTATTAATGGTAAGACTCTTGGCAGTGTGGAGGATCAGAGGGATCTTGGGGTCCAAGTTCATAGGACACTCAAAGCAGCTGCGCAGGTTGACTCAGTGGTTAAGAAGGCGTACGGTGTATTGGCCTTCACCAACCGTGGGATTGAGTTTAAGAGCCGAGAGGTAATGTTACAGCTATATAGGACCCTGGTCAGACCCCAGCTATAAAAGATGATAAAAGATTGGACTGAGTGACAATGTGAAAGTTACATCCATACAACTTTTATTTAATTGGTTGTTTAATAATATTCATATTATAACATTGGGATTAAATATGAATATTATTTTGATCAGCACCAAAATGTCCCTTTCAGATAAGATAGTTCGGCAAGCTGGCAATTTAAGGAACTCGTACGTCTGTGAAGTGGGCCCAGGACCAGGAGGCATCACTCGATCAATTCTCAATTCTGGTGTTGCAGAGCTGCTTGTGGTGGAGAAAGATACCAGATTTCTTCCTGGCTTAGAGGTAACATGCAATTTTTAAATGACTTGTAATACAATGAATTAATATAAAGGAAGCAATGCTGTGTCCATGATATAGAAACTTTCAAATGAAACCTGATAAAACTATCAGCACAAATCCCTTCTAAGATTGTGTAGTTAACTCAGTGATATGCAGTTTAAATGATAATGGAAATCCAAACTGGGAGGTGTTGCCTGAACTCTAGAAACAGATGGAATAAATAAGATACTTAATGGTGTCCACCAGAAAGATGAGTATTTGATAAAGCATTACAAACTTTGGATAAATATTAAGTCTTCTGACCAAACTGATCCAACCATTAAATATATGGGCAATATTCTGATTCTTTCAGTCTATTTACACAAAATTCTATAGCTAACAACTAGGGAAAACAACGTGAATGTTAAATTGTGTTCAGATATGCAGTACTTTAGACGGACTTCCTTTTTTTCCTGTTAGTGTCAAGTTATATTGAGGTTGTAATGCTTGCTTCAGGTTTTGCAATGTAAGTTATTTTGGAATATATTGATAAAGGACCATTTTGTTTATATAGTTGCTGGCTGAAGCAGCACCTGGGAAAATGCGCATTGTGCATGGAGACATTCTGACCTATAAAATGGAAAGGGCTTTTCCAAAAGAATTACAAAATGAATGGGAAAATGGTAAGCTCTTTCTGGTAATATGATGTTATATTGTTAACTTGACAATTATGTTATCAGTCTTGAGATTTGTACTTTAAATATTCTGCATGATGAAAGAATATCGAAAATGAATTCTGAATGCTAACTGGTATCATTGGCTCAATGGATGCCTTGCTGATTCTCAGCAATTGAGATACTCAATTTTTTCTGAGACTGGTTATTGACTTGCAGGTTGAGTAACTTCCTTTTCGTATTCAGTTTCATTCTCAAATTTTTAATTATGCTTTTAGTATAATTTTTATTTTTTCAAATACAGTAATGATTTCAGAAGTGTTTTCACAATATTTGTCAAGGAATCTTAAAATATGAACACAAAACACTTGAATTCCTCTGTTGTTATATTAAGTTACCCTATGTCAGATATTGCAGATATAAATTCAGTTTTCAAATTACTATAAATCAGTGAATCTGCTTCATTAAAAATATCTTGTCAAGATTAAAACAGATTTAAATGCATAAAATGACCTATTATAGAACACTTGTAAATCTAATCACCAATGAGAGGGAACTTGATGACAGTGAGGACAATATGAGTGAAGTTGATGGAGTATGTTAATATTAATGGAGAAGAGGTGTTGGAGTTGTTAAAATATATTAGGATGGATAAGTCCCTGGGGCCTGACGGAATATTCCCCAGGCTGCTCCATGAGGCGAGGGAAGAGATTGCTTAGCCTCTGGCTAGGATCTTTAGGTCCTCGTTGTCCACGGGAATGGTACCGGAGGATTGGAGGCAGGCGACTGTTGTCCACTTGTTCAAAAAAGGTAGAAGGAATAGTCCGGGTAATTATAGACCAATGAGCCTTATGTCTGTGGTGGGAAAGCTATTGGAAAAGATTCTTAGAGATAGAATCTGTGGGCTTTTAGAGAAACATGGTCTGATCAGGGACAGTCAGCGTGGCTTTGTGAAGGGCAGATAGTGTCTAACAAACCTCACAGAGTTCTTTGAGGAGGTGACCAGGTATATAGATGAGGGTAGTGCAGCGAATGTGATCTACATGGATTTTAGTAAGGCATTTGACAAGGTTCCACATGGTAGGCTTATTCAGAAAGTCAGAAGGCATGGGATCCAGGGAAGTTTGACCAGGTGGATTCAGAATTGGCTTGCCTGCAGAAAGCAGAGGGTCGTGGTGGAGGGAGTACATTTGGATTGGAGGGTTGTGACTAGTGGTGTCCCACAAGGATCTGTTCTGGGACGTCTACCTTTCGTGATTTTTATTAACGACCTGGATGTGGGGCTAGAAGAGTGAGTTGGCAAGTTTGCAGACAACACAAAGGTTGGTGGTGTTGTGAATAGTGTAGAGGATTGTTGAAGATTGCAGAGAGACATTGATAGGATGCAGAAGTGGGCTGAGAAGTGGCAGATGAAGTTCAACCTGGAGAAGTGTGAGGTGGTACACTTTGGAAGGACAAACTCCAAGGCAGAGTACAAAGTAAATGGCAGGATACTTGGAAGTGTGGAGGAGCAGAGGGATCTGGGGGTACATGTCCACAGATCCCTGAAAGTTGCCTCACAGGTAGATAGGCTAGCTCAGAAAGCTTATGGAGTGTTAGCTTTCATAAGTCGAGGCATAGAGTTTAAGAGTTGCGGGGTGATGATGTAGCTCTATAAAACTCTGGTTAGGCCACTATAGGAAGGATGTGGAAGCATTGGAAAGGGTACAGAGGAGATTTACCAGGATGCTGTCTGGTTTAGAGAGTATGCATTATGATCAGAGATTAAGGGAGCTAGGATTTTACTCATCTGGAGGATGAGAGGAGACATGATAGAGGTATACAAGATATTAAGAGGAATAGATAGAGTGGACAGCCAGCGTCTCTTCCCCAGGGCACCACTGCTCAATACAAGAGGACATGGCTTTAAGGTAAGGAGAGGAAAGTTCAAGGGGGATAATAGAGGAAGGACTTTTACTGAGAGAGTAGTTGGTGCATGGAATGCACTGCCTGAGTCAGTGGTGGAAGCAGATACACTAGTGAAATTTAAGATGCTACTAGACAGGTATATGGAGGAATTTAATGTGGAGGGTTATATGGGAGGCAGAGTTTAAGGGTTGGCACAACATTGTGGGCCGAAGGGCCTGTACTATGCTCTAGTGTTCTATGTTCTATAAACAGTGCAGTTATAGAATCCAGTAATGAGAAAGTACAAAGGGCCTCAGTCCGAAATGTCGACTGTTTCCTTAGATGCTGCCTAGCCTGCTGAGTTCCAGCATTTTGTATGTGTTGCTTGGGTTTACAGCATCTGCAGATTTTCTCTTGTATGTGAAATAGTGGTCCTGTTTGCTTTTGGCTTTGCAAAACATAGAAAGAGGACCCTGAACAGCCTAACTTTCACTAAATCTAACCTTCTGATTTTCTGCCTGTGCCACGTGACAGTGAGAATAGGAATAGAATGAGGTGGAGGATAAATTTGTGGCTGAGGGAATGGAGCGGGGGCAGGGATTCAGATTTCTGGATCATTGGGACCTCTTTTGGGGCGGGTGTGACCTGTACAAAAAGGACGGGTTGTACTTGAATCCCAGGGGGACCAATATCCTGGCGGGCAGGTTTGATAGAGCTGTTGGGAGGGTTTAAACTAGTTTGGCAGGGGGCTGGGAATCAGAATGTGGGTGCAGGGATTAAGGTAGAAGGACAAGGGCATGATGCTAAGAGTTCTGAGTTGATGAGGAAGGACAGACAAGGGACGAAACATAATTGTAGCTAGTTAAAGAGGTTGAAATGTGTCTGTTTCAATGCTAGGAGTATTAGGAACAAGGAGGATGAACTGAGAGCATGGATTAGGATGTGGAACTACGATATTGTGGCTGTTACTGAAACTTGGTTGGAGGAAGGGCAGGATTGGATGATGCAGGTGTTTTAAAAGGAATAGGATGGGAGGTAGAAAAGGGAGGTGGAGTGGCATTGCTGGTCAGGGATAGTATCACGGCTGTAGAAAGGGAGGACGCTGCAGAGGGAGTGTTCACTGAGTCGGTCTGGGTGGAAGTCAGAAATAGGAAAGGATCAATCACTGTGCTGGGAGTAGTCTACAGGCCCCCAAATAGCCCTCGGGACACCGAGGAGCAGATAAGTAGGCAGATTTTAGAATGGTGCGCAAAATACAGGGTAGTAGTTATGGGTGATTTCAACTTCTGTCATATTGACTGGCACCTCCTGAGTGCAAGGGGGATAGATGGGGCTGAATTTGTCAGGTGTGTTCAAGAAGGATTCCTGACACAGTATGTGGACTGGCCGACAGAGGAGAGGTTATACTGGATCTAGTTCTGGGTAATGAGCCTGGTCAGGTGACAGACCTCTTGGTGGGGGAGCATTTTGGTGAGAGTGACCACAACTCCCTTAGCTTCAGCATAGCTATGGAAAGGGATAAAATCAGACAAAATGGTAAAGTGCTTAACTGGGGAAGGGCTAACTTTGAAGGGATGAGACAGGAACTAGCGAGAGTAAATTGACTTCAGTAAGGCCTTTGACAAGGTTCCGCACGGAAGGTTAGTTAGGAAGGTTCAATTGTTAGGTATTAATATTGAAGTAGTAAAATGGATTCAACAGTGGCTGGATGGTAGATGCCAGAGAGTAGTGGTGGATAACTGTTTGTCAGATTGGAGGCCAATGACTAGTAGTGTGCCTCAGGGATCTGTACTGGGTCCAATGTTGTTTGTCATATACATTAATGATCTGAACGATGGGGTGGTAAATTGGATTAGTAAGTATGCAGATGATACTAAGGTAGGTTGCGTTGTGGATAATGAAGCTCTCTTCAAAGCTTGCAGAGAGATTTAGGCCAGTTAGAAGAGTGGGCTGAACGATGGCAGATGGAATTTAATGCTGATAAGTGTGAGCTGCTACATTTTGTAGGAATAATCCAAATAGGACATGCATGGTAAATGGTAGGGCATTGAAGAATGCAGTAGAACAGAGTGATCTAGGAATAATGGTGCATAGTTCCCTGAAGGTGGAATTTCATGTGGATAGGGTGGTGAAGAAAGCTTTTGGTATGCTGGCCTTTATAAATCAAAGCATTGAGTATAGGAGTTGGGATGTAATGTTAAAATTGTACAAGGCATTGGTAAGGCCAAATTTGGAGTATTGTGTACAGTTCTGGTCGCCAAATTATAGGAAAGATGTCAACAAAATAGAGGGAGTACAGAGAAGATTTACTAGAATGTTACCTGGGTTTCAGCACCTAAGTTACAGGGAAAGGTTGAACAAGTTAGGTCTTTATTCTTTGGAGCGTAGAAGGTTGAGGGGGGGACTTGATAGAGGTATTTAAAATTATGAGGGGATAGATAGAGTTGACGTGGATAGGCTTTTTCCATTGAGAGTAGGGGAGATTCAAACAAGAAGACATGAGTTGAGAGTTAGGGGGCAGAAGTTTAGGGGTAACACAAGGGGGAACTTCTTTACTCAGAGAGTGGTAGCTGTGTGGAACAAGCTTCCAGTAGAAGTGGTAGAGGCAGGTTTGGTATTGTCATTTAAAGTAAAATTGGATAGGTATATGGACAGGAAAGGAATGGAGGGTTATGGGCTTAGTGCAGGTTGGTGGGACTAGGTGAGAGTAAGTGTTCCGCACGGACTAGAAGGGCCGAGATGGCCTGTTTTTGTGCTGTAATTTTTATATGGTTATATGTTTAAGTTGGAAGCAGATGTTCAAAGGGGAAAGCACAGAAGTAATGTAGGAGTTTAGGGACCACTTGAACTGGGTTCAGGATAGGTTTGTCCCACTGAGGCAAGGAAAAAATGGTAGGAAAAGGGAACCGTGGCTGATGAAACACGTGGGGCAACTTGTCAAGAGGAAAAAGGAAGCATATGTTAGATATAAGAAGCAGGAAGTAGGAGAGGCTAATGAGAAATATAAGGTAGCCAGGAAGGAGCTAAGAAAAGGACTTAGGAGAGCTCGAAGGGGGCATGAGAAGGCCTTGGCATGTAGGATTAAGGAGTTCTATGGCGTTCTATGCGTATGTGAAGAACGTTCTATGGCGTTCTATGCGTATGTGAAGAACAGGAGGATGACGAGAACAAACGTGGGACCACTAAAGGATGAAGAGGGCAATATGTACCTGGAGGCGGAGGAGGTTGGGGAGGTCCTAAATGAATACTTTGCTTCAGTATTCACAAGTGAAAAGCATCCTGATCAGTGTGAGGTCTAAATAGAGCAGGCCTGTGTGCTGGACAATGTGGAGATTATGGAAGAAGAAGTGCTGGATCTTCTTAAAAACATCAAGTTTGATAAATCCCCAGGGCTGGATGTGATACACCCCAGGTTGTTGTGGGAATTGAGAGAAGAGATCGCTGGAGCATTAGCTATGATCTTTGAACCCTCTTTGGCTACAGGGGAAGTGCCGGAGGACGGGAGAATGGCAAATGTAGTTCCCTTGTTTAAAAAAGGTAATGGGGAGAAACCTGGGAACTATAGACCGGTGAGTCTTACATCGGTGGTCTGCAAACTACTGGAAAGGATTCTTAAGGATAGGATCTACGAGCATTTGGAGAAGTACAATCTACTCATGGATAGTCAACATGGCTTTGTGAAGGGAAGATCGTGCCTCACGAGCCTGATTGAGTTTTTTGAAGAGGTAACAAAAGAAATTGATGAGGGTAGGGCAGTGGATGTGGTCTTCATGGACTTTAGCAGGGCATTTGACAAGGTCCCTCACGAGAGACTCATCCAGAAAGTCATGAGGCATGAGATAAGTGGAACCTTGGCTGTTTGGATAAAAAAATTGGCTTAAAGGAAGAAAGCAGAGGGTAGTCGTGGAAGGAAAGTATTCTGCCTGGAGGTTGATGACTAGTCGAGTGCCGTAGGGATCTGTCTTGGGACCCCTGTTAGTTGTAATTTTTATAAATGACCTGGATGTAGAGGCGGAAGGATGGGTAAGTAAGTTTGCGGATGACATGAAGATTGGAGGGGTTGTGGATGGAGATGCAGGGCGTCGAAGGTTACAAGAGGATATAGACAGGCTGCAGAGTTGGGTAGAAAAATGGCAGATGGAGTTCAATCCGGATAAGTGTGAGATGATGCATTTTGGAAGGACAAACCGGAAGACTGAGTACAGGATTAATGGTCAGTTACTTAAGACTGTGGATGAACAAAGGGACCTTGGGGTTCAAATCCATACATCCCTCAAGGTCGCTGCACTGGTTGATAGGGTAGTTAAGAAGGCCTATGGGATGCTAGGCTTCATTAACAGGGGGATTGAGTTCAAGAGTAGAGAGGTCATGTTGCAACTCTGCAAATCTCTGGTGAGACCACACTTAGAGTATTGTGTTCAATTCTGGTCACCTCATTGTAGGAAGGATGTGGAAGCTATGGAGAGGGCGCAGAGGAGATTTACCAGGATGTTGCCTGGTTTGGAGAACAAGTCATATGAAGCAGGATTAGCAGAGCTGGGACTTGTCTCTTTGGAGCGTAGAAGAATGAGAGGGGACTTGATAGAGGTCGACAAGATTATGAGAGGCATAGATAGGGTGGATAATCAGTACCTGTTTCCTAGGGCACCAATAGCAAACACCCTAGGGCATATGTACAAAATTAAGGGAGGGAAGTTTAGGGGAGACATAAGGGGTAAGTTTTTTTACACAGAGGGTTGTGAGTGCCTGGAATGACTTGCCAGGGATGGTGGTGGAGGCTAAAACATTAGGGGTATTTAAGAGCCTCTTGGACAGGCACATGGATGAAAGAAAAATAGAGGGTTATGGTGTAGTGTGGGTTTAGTACTTTTTTTTAAAGGATTATATGGGTCGGCACAACATGGAGGGCTGAAGGGCCTGTACTGTGCTGTAACGTTCTATGGTTCTTCCAATCACTCAAAATTGTTCATTGCTTAGGTACCTTATGGGGCTATTATTCTATCAGATTACAAAATTGGAGGAGAATGAAATGCATAATATTTCCATTTATCATGTCAGTTTGTAGAGAGTTGGGGCAGAGCGAAGCTTAATTGTACATGCTGACAATCTGTGTGATTATAAAGAACCATTCTAGATGTATTAACTGTAACTTGTAGTCAAAAGCTCAGTTTCATGGCTGCATTGCAGACTAGGGTCTCAATGTTTAATCTATTCTCCCAGGGGTGCACACATTGCACTCTGGTGGTAGTTAAATTGTTACCTTTTTTGATTGTAATACTGTTGTTGATTTAATCCTCAATCATTGAAAAATATCTTGTATTTACATAACAAGTTGACAAATCAAGGATATCATTGGGAGGAATTTCCGAAGTATAATCACAGTTGTAATTTAGGGAAACCTCTGGCCAGAATGGAACCAAGTAGTCCTTACCAAATAACTGAATTCCTAATGTTCAGATATCATTTCAGCTATTGCTAGAGAATCACCTGCAGTGGATTCTTCCGCATCTTTTACCCTAAATCTCTCCTTGGATTTCTCCCTACTGTTCTACCATTTATGTTCAGTCTCTTTCTAGTAACATATAATCACAAAATACCAAATTCCAAGAACATGCTCTCTGTACCAAGTTCTATCTCTCAGCCCAGTATTTGAACAAGCTTTGAAAATTAAATGAATAATGATATATTCAGAATCAGATCTATTGTCAGTGAAATTTGTTGTTTTGCAGCAGCAGTTACACTGCAATACATAAAGAATTACTGTAAGTTATGATAAGAAATATAAAAAAAAGTCAGGCAACAAGTAAGGTGGTATTTCATGGTCCATTCAGAAATCTAATGGCAGAGGGAAGAAACTGATGAGCAGAGGGCATGTCTTGGATGGCAAGGGTCCTTGATAGATGCAGCGTTCTTGATGCTTTGCCTGTTCAATATGTCCTCCATGGGAAGGCTAGTGCCCATGATGGAGCTGGCTGTGTTTACAACACTCTAGAGCTTTTTCCAATCCTGTGTGTTGGTGCTTCCATCCCAAACGGTGATGCAACCAAATAAAATGCTCTTCATTGTATATCTTTAGAAATTTTCTAGTCTTTGGTGACATATCAAAACTCCCAATGAAATATAGTTGCTGTTGTGCCTCCTTCATAATTGCATCAATAAGTTGTACCCAGGATAGATCTTCAGTGATGTTGACACACCAGAGCTTGAATCTGCTCACCCCACTGCTGACACCCCCCCATGATGACTGATATGTGTTCTCCTGACTTCTCCTTCCTGCAGTGCACAATCAGTTCCTTGCTCTTACTGACATTGAGTGCAGCATTGTTGTTGTGACACCACTCAAGCAGCTGATCTATCTCACTCCTGTATGCTTCCTCACCATCATGTGAGTTTCTGCAAACAACAGTTGTGTCATTGTTGAATTTATAGATGGTGTTTGAGTTGTCGCTAGCTACACAGTCATAGGTGCAGAGAGAGTAGAGTAGTGGGTTAAGCACATGTCATTGAGTGCAGCAGCGTTGATTGTCAGAAAGGAGGAGGTGACTGTGGTCCCTTGGTGAGGAAATCAAGAATCCAGTTAGGATAGAGGCTCAAATTTTAAAACTTGTTGATTAGTACTGAAGGGATCATCATCATTATGTGCTGTGTCATGTGATGTGGGCGATCATGGTCTTCCATTTCTGTTTAATCTGAGGAGATTTATTAAGCCCTCCAAAACTTTTGTCTGTCCATCCCTTGATGTAACGGATGATTGTCATGCACTGTTGACTGCAACTTCTTCCATCAATTTTTCCTGTTACGAACCCCGTAACTGGGTCACTTACCAGCAAAGATAGAGACGTCCATTGAAGTCTGATGATACTATTTTTAACAGTATTTATTAGTAAAAATACACAAAAATAATATCAATGCAAATATACAGATAATATACGTCGTCAATGCTAAATCTAAAAGTGCGGGTATAATAATAATCAATAAGAAATAAGCTCTATCTTTGTCTAGGGGATAATGTATTGTCCGATGGAAATATAAAGTTCACTCAGTTCATGCAGGCTGCAGCCGTTGGGGATTGTTGCAATTGTTGGAGAGAGAGGGAGAGATAGGATGGGAACAGTTACCGCTACGGGGTTTTTTTCCAACCTTCCTTTATGGTTTCGATCCGTCAGGTGTCTCGTTGCCGTGGCCGTTCAAATGTGACCTTTCCTTTAGCTAAACCGTTCTTCCGTGGTGAGCTCGCCACCCAGGCAAAGGGAGAACGCACACGAGACCCACCGGCTTTCGCTATCAAACGCTGTCACGGGATTTCTAGCGTTTCTCCTGGTGCGTCTAAAGGGGTTGTTCCCCAGACCCCTCTTTTATCCTTACTCACGGGGTCTCAGATGTCAGTCGGGTTTGGATGATGCAATCCCTCAACCAGACCACTTTGGTTGTCCCCTGAGGGATTTCAATGAATAGTACAGTACTCAGTACACAATTCCGTCTCCAAGAGACAATGGCCGTTATCAGTGGTTCCGTTCTGCTGAGGTCAGGACACATTCCAAACCTTGTGTATTCTAAGTGTCGCTCTCTCATTTCCTGGGTCCCAGACCCGAATTAATAGCGAGCTTGCGATTCTCAAAAATACCCTTCGGCCCCTCAGAGTTGCTTCACATTCATAACATTCCCAACATTGCAAAATGTAAGAGCTTCTCTTTCCTCGGTGTGTCCCCAAAATTCCAGCTACCATTTCTGGATTGATGATATCAGCTCTCTACTTATTCTGACTTTTCGCTACACTTCTTCATTTGTTACTCTGTCTTTCCATGATATTTTCATCATTCTTTGCCAAAACCAGATTTCTGCAGCTTCAAGTCTTCCCTCGTGTTGCTTTGATATTGTCCAACATTCGCCTCCATATGCTAGTGTGGAATAAATGTAGCACTGCAGCACTCTTTAGTTTTGTACTCAAAGAAATTATGTTATTCTTTAGTGCCTTGCTCAAACATGCATTTAGCAATTCCAGTCCTCCTCATTAGCCCTACTGTCAAATGTTATTGTGCTCCCTAAGTACTTGAACTTCCATGTTCGTTTAATTATTCTTGTTGCCCACTTTCAGTTTACATTTCAGTATTTCTTTCTGCTTTGTGACAATCATACATTCTGAGGGGATAATGGTGTTGACAACCCAACCAAGTAAAATTATGTAGATTAGAGTGTGTAAGCTGTTTAAAATTAGAGTGCATTGAAATTTCTGGAATTCCAGTAATGGAAATTCTTTTTAAAACAGTGAATATGGACTTCCAGTCTCAGTTTTTATATAATATGAAATGATGGCAGTTATATTTCACAAGAATTGTAAAATGTCTTTGTATGAGTTGACTTTTTGGGCATTTTTGGTTTTTTGATGTGTTTGTTTAATAAAATTGAACTTGGTGGAATTCAGCATTTCTTTCATCAAAATACTAGTTATTCATTCATGTTCATCTGTTAATATGTTTTAGTTGACCAAGTGAAGGAGTAAAGTTCACAGAATAATGGGATAGAACCATAGAACATTACAGCACAGAAACAGGCCTTCTGGCCCTTCTTGGCTGTGCTGAAGCAATAATTTACCTACTACCGATGACAAACTTATCAGCCTATAATTTCCCTGATTACTTTTGGATCCTTTTTTAAACAATGGAACAACATGAGCTATCCACCAGCACCTCACCCGTAGATAACGCCATTTTAAATATATCTGCCTGGGCCCCTGCAATTTCAAAACTAGTCTCCTTCAAGGTCCGAGGGAATACCCTGTCAGGTCCTGGGAATTTATCTACTCTGATGTTCCTCAAGATAGCAAACACCTCCTCCTCTTCAATCTGTATAGGTTCCATGACCTCACTACTTGCTTGCCTTATTTCCATTGACTCCATTGATTTCCATTGTAGTGTACCTCAATTTTCAGAAGGCATTTGATAAGGTCCCACATAGGAGATTGGTGGGTAAAATCAAAGCTCAGGGCATCGGGGGGAAGACATTGACATGGATAGAAAACTGGTTGGCAGATAGAAAGCAAAGGGTAGCGGTGAATGGGTGTTTCTCGGAATGGCAGGTGGTGACTAGTGGGGTGTCACAGGGCTCGGTATTGGGACCACAGCTGTTTACAATTTACGTCAACGATTTGGATGAAGGCATTGAAAATAACATCAGCAAATTTGTTGATGATACTAAGCTGGGTGGCAGGGTGACATGTGATGAGGATGTTAGGAGAATTCAGGGTGACTTGGATAGGCTGGGTGAGTGGGCAGATACTTGGCAGATGGCGTTTAATGTGAATAAGTGTGAGATTATCCACTTTGGGAGTAAGAACAGGAAGGCAAATTATTATCTGAACGGTGTAGAGTTAGGTAAGGGAGAAATACAAAGAGATCTAGGAGTCCTTGTTCATCAGTCACTGAAGGTGAATGAGCAAGTGCAACAGGCAGTGAAGAAGGCTAATGGAATGTTGGCCTTTATTACAAAGGGAATTGAGTACAAGAGCAAGGAAATCCTCTTGCATTTGTACAGAGCCCTGGTGAGACCACATCTGGAGTATTGTGTACAGTTTTGGTCTCCAGGGTTAAGGAAGGACATCCTGGCTGTAGAGGAAGTGCAGCGTAGATTCACGAGGTTAATTCCTGGGATGTCCGGACTGTCTTACGCAGAGAGGTTAGAGAGACTGGGCTTGTACATGCTGGAATTAAGGAGATTGAGAGGGGATCTGATTGAATCATATAAGATTATTAAGGGATTGGACAAGATAGAGGCAGGAAATATGTTCCAGATGCTGGGAGAGTCCAGTACCAGAGGGCATGGTTTGAGAATAAGGGGTAGGTCATTTAGGACAGATTTAAGGAAAAACTTTTTCTCCCAGAGAGTTATGGGGCTCTGGAATGCACTGCCTCGGAAGGTAGTGGAGGCCAATTCTCTGGATGCTTTCAAGATGAGCTAGATAGGTATCTTATAGATAGGGGAATCAAGGGATATGGGGACAAGGCAGGAACCGGGTATTGATAGTAGTTGATCAGCCATGATCTCAAAATGGCGGTGCAGGCGCGAAGGGCCAAATGGTCTACTTCTGCACCTGTTGTCTATTGTCTATTGACTCCATGCCAGTTTCCTTAGTAAATACAGGCGCAAAAAAAACATTTAAGATCTCCCTCATTTCTTTTGGTTCCATGCAGAGCCGACCACGCTGATCTTTAAGAGGATGAATTTTATCCCTTATTATACTTTTGCTCTTAATATACCTATAGAAGCTCTTTGGATTATCCCTCACCTTGACTGCCAAAGCTACCTCATGTCTTCTTTTAGCCCTCCTGATTTCTTAAGGTTTTTTTTGCACTTTTTATACTCCTCAAGTACCTTATTTGCTCCCTGTTTCCTATACATGTCATACATCTCTCTCTTCTTATTTATCTGAGTTTCAATATCCCTAGAGAACCAAGGTTCCTTATCCTGGTTCACTTTGCCTTTAATCCTGACAGGAACGTACAAACTCTGCACTCTCAAAATTTCTCCTTTGAAGGCCTCCCACTCACCAACAACATCCTTGCCAGAGAACAGCCTGTCCCAATCCACGATTTTTAGATCCTTTCTCATTTCTTCAAATTTGGCCTTTTTCCAGTTTAGAACGTCAACCCGTGGACCAGATCTGTCTTTATCTATGATCAAGTTGAAACTAATGGTGTTATGATCACTGGAACCAAAGTGTTCCCCTACACACACTTCCGTCACCTATCCTAACTTGTTTCCTAATAAGAGATCTAATATTGCATCCTCTCTAGTCGTTACCTCTATATATTGATTTAGAAAACTTTCCTCAACACATTTTACAAACTCTTACCCATCTAGACCTTTAACAGTATGGGAGTCCCAATCAATATGTGGGAAAATTAAAATCTCCTACTATCACAACTTTATGTTTCCTGCATTTGTCTGCTATCTCTCTGCAGATTTGCTGTTCCAATTCTCGCTGACTATTGGGTGGTCTATAATACAGCCCCATTAATGTGGTCATACCTTTTCTTTTTCTCAGCTTCACCCATATGGCCTCCGTAGACAAGCCCTCTAATCTGTCCTGCCTGAGCACTGCTGTAACATTTTCCCTGACTAGCAATGCTAACCCCCACCCTTCATCAAAGTTTAAAATGATTTTATTATTAAGCTAAAGATTATTATCAAACATCGTAAATCCAAGAAAGCTGTTTACCAAAAACAGAAGACATCAAATGGGGGAAATGACTTGTACAAACATTTTTAAGATTGGAACCAGAGAATCATATCAGGAAGTGGGGGGATTGAGAGGAAGGGAGATGTCATGACCAGTAAATCTGCAAGGAAGGCCAGCCAGGAGCAAGATAATAGATACAATGGGATGGACAGGTGAAGTGTGTTTACTTTAATTCCTGAAGTATTAAGGATAAGGGTGAAGAATTGAGGGCATAAGTCAGTACGTGGAACTGTGATGGTATACCCATTACAGAGACTTCATTGTAAGAGAAGTAAGAGTGGATATTCAGTATTTCAGGGCTTCAATGTTGAGAGTAAATGTGTGAGAGAGAGAGAGAGAGGTACAACACTAATTTGTGGTTTTCATCAGTTCCAATCAGAGCTTTACGCGGGACATAATAGAGGGCTCATCGTCTGAGTCCATATGTATAGAACTCAAAAATAAGAAAAATACAGTCACTCTAACACGAGGAAATCTGCAGATGCTGGAAATTCAAGCAACATACACAAAATGCTGGTGGAACGCAGCAGGCCAGGTAGCGCTTATAGGAAGAAGTACAGTCAATGTTTCGGGCCAAGACCCTGACATAGTCCTGGCAAAGGGTCTTGGCCTGAAACGTCGACTATACTCTGATAGTGTTATACTATACATCCCAATAGCCAGCAGGACATTAAGGAAGAGGTATGCAGTCAGATTTGGGAAAGGTTTAAAACCAACAGGGTTATTGTGAGTGACTTCAATTTCCTCAATATAGACTGGGACCTCCTTTGTGCATGATGTTTAGACAGTGAAGAACTTGTTAGATACATCCAGGAGAGTTTCTTGTATCAATATGTTGATAGTCCAATAACAGCAGGGGTCATACTGGAGCTGGTGTTGGATAATGAGTCTGGACTGCTGACTGGCATTTCAAGTGGGAGAAAATTTAGGGAATAGTGATCACAATTGCTTAAGTTTTAAGATGGCTATAAATATAGATTTAGTGGGAGATTATTAAATTGGAGCAGGGCAAATCATGAACATATTAAGCATGAGAGCAGTTGGGAACAGCAGTTTTTGGACAAGTCCACATCTGACATGTGAGGCTGTTTAAGATTCAGTATTCTTTATTGTCATTCTTCAGTACCCAAATGTAAAGGAGAACAAATGGATTATTGCCCCAGATCTGATGTAGCATAAAAACACGAATAAGCAGGGTGTACACAAGATTAGCTTGTATACATAAACTGATTACATGCACGTGAAGAGAGGCTAGGTACAGGAGTACCTGTACGTAAGGTGACTGACAGAAAATGATAAAGCAACAAAGTGACTTTGCCAAGAGGAATTCTAGGGAGCAACAGGGCATATGTAAACTATGTCAGTGTAGGTATGAGGTGTGGAGTGTAAATGTAAAAAGGCAGTGTATGAGAGGATGAAGGGTGCTGAATGGCTGTGGAGAAGAATGGCTGATATGTATGGAGTGATGGTCGGGTAGGTTAATGGGTGGAGGTGTTGATCAGCCTGGTAGCTTAGGGCAGGGTTTCCCAACCTTGGGTTCAAGGCATGAAGAAGGTTGAGAACCCCTAGCTCAGGGAAAGTAACTGCTTTTGAGCCTAGTAGTCCTGGCGTGGATGCTACAGAGCCACCTGCACAAACTACAGGACAGGTATGTTCCAGTAAGAAGGAAGGACAAAGATAGTAAAGCAAGGGAAGCTTGGAGTTTGAGAGAAGCTTTGAAATTAGTAAGAAGAGGGAAGCTTATGTGAGGTTTAGAAAGTTAAGATCAAGTGGATCCCTGGAGGATTATCAAGTAGCTAGAAGGGAATTCAGAGAGCCAGAAGGGTCCATGAAAAATCCTTGGCAGGTAGGATGAAGAGAGTACCAGGACAGTCTACACATACATCAAGAGCAAGAGGATAACTCGGGAGGGTAGGGCCACGAGATGGGGAAAGATATAGGTGAGATTCTAAATGAGTACTTTGCATCATTATTTACCAAGGACAGTGATGTGGAGGATAGTGAGATCAGTGTGGAGTGCGTAAAGAAGGTGTGTGGCATGCTTGCTTTAGTCTAGGCACTGAGTTCAAGAATTGGGAAGTACTGTTGCAGCTTTCTAAAACTTTGGTTGAGCTTCATTTGGTGTATTGCATTCAATTCTGGTCTCCCCATTACAGGAAGGGTCTGGAGGCTTTAGAGAGGGTATAGAACAGTTACCGAACAGTTGCCTGGATTAGAGTGCATGTGCTGTTGTTACGTATCCCGTAACTGGATCACTTAGCAGCAAAGATAGAGAGGTCCGCTGAAGTCTGATGGTACCATTTTCAAACGTTTTTATTTATAAAGGGGCACAAAAGTAAGGTTAATACAAACATTCAGATACCATAAGTCGTCAATACTCAATCTAAAGCGCAGGTATAGTAATAACCAATAAGAAATAAACTATCGTTGTCTAGGGGTAATGTATATATTGTCCGCTGTATATCTGAAAGTCTCTTGCGGTCACTGCAGTTCCACCAGCTGCCGTCTGTTGTGGTGTTGCGTTGGTCCACTTTTGTTAGAAAAAAGAGAGAGAGATAGAGATTGAATGAAACAGTTACCCGACAGGTTTTCCAACCTTTAGGAGTTCGGTTCGTCAAAGTCTCGTTGGGAAATGGACGCTCATTTGTGGCCTCCCCTGTAGCTAAGCCGTTCTTCCGTGGTGAGGTCGCCAATCCCAGGCAAGGAAAAGACGCACACGAACCCCACCACCGGCTGTCGCTATCAAAACGCTGTCGCAGGATTTCTAGCGTGTCTTCTGGTGCGTCTGAAGGGGTCGTGTCTCCCCCCCCCCCCCCCAGACCCTCCTTAATACTTCCTCACGGGATCGCCGGTGTCAATCTCTCTCTCAACCAGCCCACTTTGCCCGAGGGCTTTACACGTGGTCTTCATGAGACAATAGCCAGGGTCGCTTTATTCTGCTTCCCGGGGGAACGTGGTCTTCAGCACGTCTCCCTCTCTCTCCCATTTCCTGTGTCTATTCAGCACGTCTCTCTCCCTCTTGGGTCATTGACCCCCCCCCCCCCCTTCACTAGGGCTCTTGCGATTCTCGCAAAGGAGGGGGCTGGTATCATAACACCTCCCCTCTTAAACGTTTTTTTACCAGCGGTTAAAAAACAGTGGTATAGAGTCTTACAGGATTTCTTTTTTTTATAAACCTACCACCATACACAAACTTTTCTTTTCACAGAGTACTACTGTTATACATTCAAGTCAGTACCTAAACAGTTAACGATTACAGTGTCCCTTTCTTTAATATCTTAACATCGCGTACCGTACTGAAAATCTTGTAGCATCAGACTTCAATTAACCGTCGCCTCTTTTCCGGGGAGTCCCCCCGTGGGGAACTTGAGTAATTTGGCGTGGTGAACTCTTGCCCGTCTCGTTCATCGGGGTCATCTTATCAACATTTCCACCCAATTCTGTAATGTTACCCAGGCAGCTAGCCCTGTTGTCAGGACCATGCAGGCTGATGGGTTTCCGTTCGAACCTTTCCCTCAGGCCGCATTTAAATTTCGGCTCTTGAATAACAACAGCGTGTGGGGCACCTTTATATTCCAAATCAACCTGTAACCGATGCGCAGGCACCGCGTTCCCAAGCCCTCGTTTCTGTAGCTTGGTTGCTTCTTCTGACACCAATCTAACCTTTAAATTTTCTTCATTCGATTTGGGAACTACAAACTTCCCGTTCCCTTCAATAATGATGTTTATTCCCCCATGGTCGAGTTCCACTTTAAGGTTCACCACCCCTTCGTGTACCAACACCTGGGAACCCTCCCTTCCCCCAATTACCAGGGTTAACCCTGTCTTCACTGAACCCAGTCCATCTGACCCACAGGGACTGCATTCCTTTTCAACTGACTCAAATACCTCAGACCTTTTCTGAGCTCCATTACTAGGTTCAGTACCACGTGCATCCACATCTTGGACACACTCAAACGGGACATCGGCCTCTTCCAGGCTTTCAATACCCGTACCCTTTTCAAATTCTAACTTCCCCTGATCCTCCCAGTTCCTCTCTGGGCAACTCCCTTCCGGAGTAAACTCAACCCCGCGGGCTGAAACAACCTCGTCTGCCAACCCAGCAGACCTCTCCAAGGTAATGGCATCCTTTTCATCTAGGACTGCCTTCATCTCATTCTCGGGAACACCTTGATAACTCTCAACTTCTTCAAACAGGGCTGCCACCCCCGACAGATCATCCATGTCCAACTCTGGACCTTTTAACAGCTTTTTCCGTCTCTCATCTTTATTTCCTACCTCTAGGACCTTTCTCTTCGCTAAGGGCAGATCTCGCTCCTCTCCCTTAACCCCTTTCACTTTACTACTCTTCGGTTTACCACCCTCAGAACCCTCGTGGTACAGGGTCGGTAGGACCGTCTCGGCCAAATTAATACTGGCCAGATTTAAACTGCTCGCTTTCTCAGCTGCCTTTCTCGACAGGCTGCGAATGCTCGCGCCTGTGGTACAGACTGGAGATGCAAGGGGCGGGGCTGCAATCCTCACAGGCTGTTTGAGCCGTGTCCAAACCTGCCCCCCGGCTAAATCATTTCTGAGGAGGACGTCCGCGTCAGTTCTCGGGAATTCTGCTGGCACCCCTATTTCGACTGGTCCAGATACCAGCTCACAATCCATAATTACCTGATGTAGGGGCACCATTTCTATTCTTGTACCTATCCCCTTCACGGCGACCATTCCCCTTCTCCGACCGAAATCTAGTATCTCACGGCGGATCAACGACAGCTCCGCCCCAGTGTCTCGCCAGATTCGGACGGGAATGGGTGGGTCTCCCCCCTTCACGGACACGGTTCCGGGTGACAGCCAAGTCTCTGACCCTTCTCGTACTCTGTCTACCTGGGGCTCTCTCATCGATTTACTGATTACCACGGCACACCCGATAGGGACCGCTGCTCTCCCTTTTCCTGACTCCTTTCTCGGAGCAAAACACCTAGAGGCAATATGTCCTCCCTTCCCACAATTAAAACAGGTCAAGCCCGGAAACCTCGGGCCGCCTGGCCTTTCCCCCTCAACCTTACCGCTAGCTCCCGGCGGGACCTCTGCCTCAGCCGGCGGACTTTCCCTACCATTCCGATGGTTTCTCGGGTAACCTTTTGGCGAGGAAATCTTTATCCTGTGGGTTAGGGCATATTCATCTGCGAACCTAGCAATTTCTGAGATGGACTTACTCGCCTTCTCATTCAAATACATCCGGATCTCCTCCGGAACACACCCTTTTAATTCCTCAATCAGAAATAACTCCCTGATACGCCCATAATCCCCGTCCACCTGTTCCGCGGTGCACCAACGGTCCAAGAGCACACCCTTTTCATAGGCTAGCTCGGTATACGTTTGATTCCACCCTTTCCGTAAATTTCTGAACCTTTGCCTATACGCTTCAGGTACTAGCTCGTAATTCCGGAGAATGGCCTCTTTTACTTTGGCATAATTCTCCGCTTCCCCTTCCTCGACGGCCAAGGCCGCATATGCTCGTTGTGCCTTCCCTTTTAACACACTTTGTAACAACGCCACCCACTGCTCTTTGGGCCACTTTTGATTTACTGCCACCTTTTCAAAAAGCAAGAAATAACTATCAACATCCGACTCTTCGAATGGAGGTACTACCCTCAACTCCCGACTGACATTAAACCTCTCCTCTCGATCTAACCCTAGATCTCTTCGCTCTTTCTTTAACTTCTCCATCTCCAAGTCATGTTCCCTCTGTTCTCGTCTCTCCTCATACTCTCTTTGCTTTTCAGCTCGTTCCTTCTCTTTCTCGGCTCGTTCCTTCTCTTTCTCGGCTCGTTCCCTCTCTTTCTCGGCTACTTCTAGCTCTTTTAGCTGAATTTCATGCTGTCTTTGCTTTTCAGCTTGGTCCCCTTTCACCTCTAACTCCTTTATGTGGAATGCCTGCTCCCTTTCTTTCTCTCTCTCAGCCGCTTCCAGCTGCTTCATTTTAAGTTCATGTCCCAACTTTAATTTCTCCAACTCTAGCTGATCCATTCCACTCACTGGTACTTTTTCAGGGATATTTTCCGAGACCCCAGCTTCAAACACTTTCTTCCCAATGTAATACCGAGTTATGGCCCCTTGCACCTCCTGCTTTTGCATGGACGACCTCACTTCTGCGAGGTCCAATCCCTTCGCCAAATTTAACAAGTTTGATTTGGTGGCCGCCTCTAGCGCCTCTACAGTCGGGTTTTTCATAAATTCATCCACGTCCATCTTTGCTGGTTTCCCGTCTGGCTACCCGCGTACCAGATCCAAATTTTTTTCTTTTTTTTTGACTTACAAACTCAATTCACTGCCCTCCCAATTTTGGTTTCAAATCTCAAGACGAGGCACCCACGTTGTTACGTATCCCGTAACTGGATCACTTAGCAGCAAAGATAGAGAGGTCCGCTGAAGTCTGATGGTACCATTTTCAAACGTTTTTATTTATAAAGGGGCACAAAAGTAAGGTTAATACAAACATTCAGATACCATAAGTCGTCACTACTCAATTTAAAGCGCAGGTATAGTAATAACCAATAAGAAATAAACTCTATCGTTGTCTAGGGGTAATGTATATATTGTCCGCTGTATATCTGAAAGTCTTTTGCGGTCACTGCAGTTCCACCAGCTGCCGTCTGTTGTGGTGTCGCGTTGGTGCACTTTTGTTAGAAAGAGAGAGAGAGATAGAGATTGAATGAAACAGTTACCCGACAGGTTTTCCAACCTTTAGGAGTTCGGTTCGTCGAAGTCTCGTTGGGAAATGGACGCTCATTTGTGGCCTCCCCTGTAGCTAAGCCGTTCTTCTGTGGTGAGGTCGCCAATCCCAGGCAAGGAAAAGTCGCACACGAACCCCACCACCGGCTGTCGCTATCAAAACGCTGTCGCAGGATTTCTAGCGTGTCTTCTGGTGCGTTTGAAGGGGTCGTTCCCCCCCCCCCCCCCCCCCCCACCCAGACCCTCCTTAATACTTCCTCACGGGATCGCCGGTGTCAATCTCTCTCTCAACCAGCCCACTTTGCCCGAGGGCTTTACACGTGGTCTTCATGAGACAATAGCCAGGGTCGCTTTATTCTGCTTCCCGGGGGAACGTGGTCTTCAGCACGTCTCCCTCTCTCTCCCATTTCCTGTGTCTATTCAGCACGTCTCTCTCCCTCTTGGGTCATTGACCCCCCCCCCCCCCCCCTTCACTAGGGCTCTTGCGATTCTCGCAAAGGAGGGGGCTGGTATCATAACACTGTAAGGAGAAGTTAGTCCTGATTTAACCCTAGCCTAATCACGGGAAGATTTACAATGACCAATTAACCTACTAACTAGTACATATTTGGATTGTGGGAGAAACTAGAGAAAACCTACACATTCCATTGGGAAGACGTACAGATTCCTAACAGATGATGTCGGAATTAGACTTTGAGCTTCGATGCCCCAACATCTGCTACACTACACTAGCCTCTAACATGTTTACCATGGAGGCTTTTAAGAGGCTCTTAGAGACGTGAATGTACAGAAAGTGGAGGAATATGGACCTTATATAGGCAGAAGAGATTAATTTAGTTGAATTATTTCAAGAAATGTTGAGAGGTCTTCTAAAAGGGTTAATGTCTCATCTCCATTCCTCTACTTACTTGAAGAATTTAGATCATCCAATTTATATTAATATGAGATGGAAACACAGTAGCTTTTAGATGGCAGGCTCAGCAGGTGAGGCAGTGTGTGATGAACATTTTCACCATCCTGCATTTAATTTGAGATTCCCAGTGTCAATGAGTTTTAGTTCCATTAATATTTTAATGTTCTGATTTATTTTTCAAGAAATATTCTTGACCATTCCAGAAATTTTGGAGGGTTTGGAGGGATATGGCCCAGGTGCAGGTCAGTGGGACTAGGCAAAAAAATGGTTCAGCACAGCCAAGAAGGGCCAAAAAGCCTGTTTCTGTGCTGTAATGTTCTATGGTTCTATGGTTCTAAAAAAAAAGTATTGTGATTCTATCCAGACAGCTTTTGTATAGAGACTTCAGCAAGGAGCAGTTTTATCACTAATGAAGCAGATGCCAATTAGTATAGACTTTTCTTTGATTTTTCCAAGTGCATTGTCAAATATTTAAGTGAAATTAGTGGTATTTGTGGATGTGATGTATATTGGCAGGTAAAATTCAGAGTGGAACAGTGTGAAGTTAGATAGTTAAGAAACTCTGCATTTAGGATTTGGTTATGTTCCAATTCAGAATCAATTTGTTCCATCAGGAAGGAGGTCTTTTTGTGGGAGTGAGTACTTCCCAGCTCTACTACTATTAATGTGTTTCCAGTTCTAAGAAATCACTTCAGGATTCAACTTTCAGACAATGTATGAGCAATGCTAATTTACCAACTTTACCAGTGATGAAGGTACAAAATAAAAGGCTTTCATTAGACTTTCAATCATTGGTGAAGATTGTTAATTGGTGATAAATAATTTCATTTTCACTCTTTTTAGTACGTGGTTAATGAAGTTGATTATCTGGATCTTGGCTCTATTCACTGATTCATCCTTTGTTTTCTTTTTGCATTGATAGGATTACCAAATGTGCACATCATTGGTAACCTTCCTTTCAGTGTTTCAACACCACTCGTTATTAAGTGGTTGGAAAATATTGCAAATCATGACGGACCCTTTGTCTTTGGGAGAACACAGATGACCTTAACTTTTCAAAAGGAGGTTGCAGAGGTAAGGTTTTTGATTTTTGCTTTGCAGTGTTTTTTATTAATGCTCATACTAACTATGTCCTATGTATATCCTTTTTATTCTATTATGTTATCTTCAGATTACTCTGGCTTTCATCCTCTTTACTTTCAGTTAAGATATGTTCTTGTTAATCTCTGTGCCATTTTTGGCTACTCTCTATCACTCCTCTCTCAAATTTTAGCCTTCTTTATTTAATTTACCTTTATTCCCCCCTCACCTCAGTTACTCTTCTGTCCATGTGCTTCCTTTATTTTTACTCCTCTTGGTTAGTTAGTTTGTTCGTCAAGTATCTACCAACATTTTCAAATCTCCCCTAAACACACTGCTGTTGCACGTCCTTGTTACTCCAGAAACACTTGCCAAACCTTTGGCCAACAAATGTAGCATGTGCAAAGTGACATACAGAAAATACTAGATAAGCTCTGCAGATCGGGCAGCATCTATGGATGGGAATAAACAGTCAATATTTCAGGCCAAAGCCCTTCATCAGGACTCAATCCAGATGATGTGCAGGTCTCACTCCATTCAGATTGGAAGCTTACCATCTGAGTTTAATTCTCAGAACTCCCTACCCAATATTGCTATGCTCAAAAGAAGAGGAAGACATTCCTGTATCATAAATTTTCTCTGACTTGAATTTAGTAGTTTGTTTGAGCAGTTGGGGCAAAGGAATAACTGCTTTTACTTAAGTGAGACACAAATGTAAGGGACACATTTCAGATTTATCTAGTTATAACATAAAATTACTATTTCTGTTCACACAAGCAAGAAGCTATGCCTTCAGATATTAGATTTTGAAACTTCTTTTTACAGCGTCTCACAGCAAGTACCAGCAGTAGGCAAAGAAGCAGATTGTCCATAATGGCTCAGTATTTATGTAATGTGAAAAGCTGTTTTACAATTCCAGGAAGAGCGTTTGTTCCAAAGCCCAAGGTAAAATACTTTTGGTATTGTTTTAGTGAAGAATCTCTGATGTATGATTGCATTTTGTGCACTACTTGTCTTGATATGATCAATATAAATAGCATTCATTAAAGCTAGCTCCAAGACAGCATTATGGATGGCTGAATGTAAAAGTATGTTTATAATTTGTTTTCACTAGCACCTGTGGCTCAGAAAGAGCCTGTTTAGCCTTTTGTGCCAGTTCAATGAAGAGTTGTCCATTAAGGACTGTACCCTAGTTTTTTGTCCATAACATGACAAATTATTTCCTTCAAATACATGTCAAATTGGTTTTTGAAAATGTGCATGAGATTCAATGAATAAACTTTTTTTTAGTAGTACAACCTAAGGTTGTCCTAAGGTAATTGTTCTTTGCCAGTTTTTGCCAGAGTTTATTTTGTTAATTATTGTAAATTTATGACATCTTGATACAGACCCATTTGACAAGAGAAAGAGTCTCTCCCTACTTGTTCTATCTAAGCTTCTCACAATATTGAACAGCTAGGTTCGGTTTCCTTTTGATCCTTCCAGCTCTGAGGACAATTCCATCTTCTTTCCTCTATTGAGGTCTCTAACTCTGGGAGTAGTTCTGGAAAATTTTCCTCAATTTTTCCCAAAAATGTTGTGCCCAGAAATGTCCAGGGTGTTTTTAATACTTCAGGTTTTTTAGTTTTTTGTCCTCATTTATAAATCTAAGTCTCCCATATATTTTCTGAACTACTTCCTCAACTTCACTGTTACTTTCAAGCACTTGCTTCCTGTTAATTGGGACAGCTGTTTATTTGGGACAACTCTTACAGAACAAAAACTAAATTGAGGAAATAGCTGAGATTCCTTTTTTGGGGACACTATGCTGCTTAATTTGGGCAGGAAGATATCTAGCTCCTATATGCCTTTTATTCTTACTACTTTCTGAGCTTTTCTGCTTTGACTGAAGTGTTTTCCAGTTTTGCCTCTGGATCATCTTAAGGTTTTTTAAGCTTTTAAAGAAACTGATCAATGGTCTTGATTTCCTACTTTGCTTCAGAATGTGTACAGTATTGACTTCTAGTTCTCGTATTTGTCACTGATGAAGTCATCTCCAATCTTGATACAGCTCATTTTTGAAGGGATGTGGTTTTATCCCTGTAATTTTCCCATGAGAATGTTGTTAGTGTATGAGTTGTCGGTCTAAACTACTATTATCTTGTACTGTTAGTTTAACATAGCTTATTAGTAAATTACATAATACTGTCTTGTTGCTTATTTGATGGAAGTGAGAACAGTACTGGAGATAAATAGATAAACTCTTCAGTCTGTGCAAAAAGAATCTTGCAAAATAAATCTGCAACCATGGGGGAAAGCAAGGGCTGAAAAAGAAGAGCACTTACATTAAGAAAGAATGTGAAACAGTAAGATGTCAAGAGGCAGGCTTTATTGTTGAACATTGAGGGAAGGAAGTAGAATAAGTCTGAATTGGTAGGAAGGGCAGGATGAGATGTTATATTAGTGTGCTGCTGATTATTTTCCAATCTTTTTATCCCTAGCATTTGCTTCATTTTTATGAACATAATGGTATTAAAATACTGTGGTGGAATTACAGTGGATTCATTTTAATTGGGACCACTACATTTTGGCCCAATGAGGTGGATGCCCCAGTTAGCTGAATTTTCATGGAAATAGTTAAAAAGTTATTTAAAAAAAACAAAACTGAGTAACAAAACACAAAATACACTGCAGATGCTGGGGTCAAAGCAACACGCTGGAGGAACTCAGCAGGTCAAGCAGCATCCGTGGAAATGAACAGTTCATTTCCACAGATGCTGCCCGACCTCCTGAGTTCCTCCAGCGTGTTGATACTGAGTAACAAATTGTGTATTTAAAAGAAATACAAAACAAATTAGAACACAATACCACCACAGTACTATAAAATGGTGTTTTAGTTTCTAATAATTACAGTATCATGTTCTTTTGAGTGACTGTAAGTTATCAGAATTAGCGCAGACAGTAGTGCAGATAATGGACTGCCTTCATGCAATGCTTTTGACAATTGCATCCTTCAAATCTTCATTTTCATAACATTCAAGATGATTGTTGATACCTTCAAATTCTTCATAGTACCTAACTTGTTGAAGTGGTGAAATTGTTTCATTTTCACTGCTAACCATTTCTGGCATCTTCAAGCCTGAATGTTTAAAACCGCAGTGAGCAAAACAGTTCTGAGTTGTCTTACTGCTTATTTCTCACCAGCTGTTAGTGACAAAGATCACTGTGTTTTACATACAAACACACGCAACTGATGATATTTAAAAACTGTTCACTCGAAGCGCGGTACAGTGTCTAATGGCCACATACAAGTGCATATGACTAATGCTATTTAGAAACTATTTGTTAACAGTCTCCTATCCCAGTTAATGGAATAGTGTTCCAGTAAATGAAGGGAATCCAGGCTATTTCTCTGATTTGTTTTTGTTCTTTAAGATTTATCTCAAATAAGTGGCTGTCACAATTAACTGGAATCCATTGTATTTGGTAATTTTCTAGCTCCAAGCTGTCAGCAAATTATGAAAGAATGTTTAAATCTGTTTTATAGCTAGTTTCCAAGTTTATTCCAGTAAAATGGAAGGTTTTGCTGTCTGACTGTGACACAGTGTAAACATGAAATATACTTCTGAGAAAGTACTACCAAACCTGATGAGGTCCAATCTCCTTTCCTCAGTTCCCTGTGGAATACAGTATCACACCATGCCTCTTGCACAGAAAAAAACTTCACAACTCAAAGATGCATCCCACTCTGGATGAAATCCTTTGTATACTTCTGATTTTTGGAGACCACTGCTTGACCTGAGCAACATTGCAAATTTGAAACTGCTGCCTGAGAAGCAGGCCCCAGACCCAAGCAGAATATGCCATTTCGGTGACATTGCCTCAAGATTCAGGGGAGAAGATTTAGGATGGAGATGAGGAGAAACTTTTTCCCAGAGAGTGGTGAATCTGTGGAATTCTTTGCCCAGGGAGGCAGTTGAGGCTTCTTCTCTAAATATATTTAAGATACAGTTAAGTAGATTTTTACATAGTAGGGGAATTGAGGGTTATGGGGAAAAGGCAAATAGATGGATTTGAGTTTATGGATAGATCAGCCATGATCTTATTGAATGGCGGGGCAGGCTCGATGGGCCAGATGGCCTACTCCTGCTCCTATTTCTTATGTTCTTATATTTACTTCTGTGCTGAGTATCACACCCTAGTGCTGACATTTGGGGGGGGGGGGGCGGTAGTTATCTTGATACAGTGCTTGAAGATAAGCTTTGTAAGACTGTCAAAATTCCCCATTCACTCCCCTTGCTGAGTTTCACACCCAGCTGTTGACGCTGAGTTAAATTTGAAATCAATACCTCCCATCCTGGATTAATCACCTAATTTACTCTCTCATCTGTACCTACTAATATCAAATTAAACTGACCTAGATAAACTACTCGGCCAAATGGGTACAATTTTGTCCAATCCGATATGAACTTGAATGTTTCAGCAGAACGGTTATCTGACCTGAACCTGGAACATGCAGTCAGGTCTTTTCTAGTCTGTTTCGATAGGCAAGCCCTAAAAGGCACTACTCAGCATGTCAGGCAGTTTTAGAGAAGAAAGAGAAAGAATATGTGTTTCAAGTTGATTAATGTTTATTGCCTTCAGACTGTGCTTAAACATTGCTTTGGTCTTGTGAAGTATGGGCACGGATTGCTTTGTTTGTTGAGGAACTGCACATGGAATAGGACAATCAACAGCAAAGATGCCCAGTTTTCATTTAGCGGTGGAAGGTCATTGATGAAACAAATAATGGAATTGATATCCTGGGGCTGGGATAATTGACCTTCAACAATGATAGTCAATCTTCCTTAGTACAGGGTGTGACTGCTAGCAATGTGTTTTCCACTCTGATGCTCATTGGCTTGAGTTTTTATTTATCTCATGGATTTCACATTTGATCAAATGGTGTGTTCATCGCTAGGACAGGCATACAACATGGAAACAGGCCCTGTTGTCCAACTCTTCAATGCCATTTAGGTTGTCCACTGAGTTAGTCCTACTGTCCACATTTAACCCATACCTTCTAAACCTATCCAAGTACTTCTCTAGATGTCTTTAAATGTTGTTAATCTGCTCACTCTTTCTTGCAGCTCATTCCAAATGCACTCCACTTATTAAAAAACATTTTTTTTTGCTCAACGTAACAAAACTTTCAATTTCCAGATAGATTTACATTTACATTTCTTCCCCTCACAGATATCAGCTATCAGAACACTTCCATCAAAATATAGACATCACCACAACATCCTACACAAAAGCCCTTATTAGTATAGCAGACAGGTTTACATCTACATACTGCAGAAAAGGTTGACATGTTTTATGACAACTATTTGTTTTTGAGTGTACCATACATGTCAAAAAGTCCAAAGGAATGTATTCCATGATTAATTTACGCCAACCAAAAAGTCCAGGGGCCTTATCAGATATCCAGCAAAGTAAAATGTTCTTCCTCGCACAAAAAGTCAGGATGTTAAGAAGTTTTTTCTGATGTGCATTAATAATGCGACTGCTGGGTAAGCCTAAGAGTAAAGACACTGGGTCCAGTTCAAGCTCCACCTTCAGAATCTTTGCCATTTCACCCAAAATATCATTCCAGTATGCCTGAAGTTTGGGACAAGTTCAAAAACAGTGGGTGGAAGTTTCAGTATTTACTTTTACATTTAGAACATATTGGAGAAACTCTCGTCTTAAGTTTCGAGAGATGATCTGGAGTCATAGACTCTATGCAGAATTTTGAGTTGCAATGCTTTAGTTCTATTACAAACTGAAATTGAGGGGTCCCTGCAAACCCAGTCAACCCCACATAAGATAATAATGAACTTAATTGATATTTTTTGAAGTCTGGAAAATCCTGACCCTTAGACTACTGGGAAGCTGTAACTTAGACATTTTAATACAAGGTCTTTTTTTGTTCCAGATGAAAGAAACAAACCAGCCATTTTTTTAAAAAAGTATTTGTTGGATAAAAATGACTGGAATTATTCGTATTAGGTAGAGCAGACAAGGAAGAATGTTCATTTTTAACAAGGATATTCGGCCAAGCCAAGAAATGGGAAGAATGCTCCATTGCTCAAGATCCTGTTTGATTTTGTTAAATAATTGTGTAAAGTTAGCTTTGAACAATTGATCAAATGTAGGTGTGATAAATATGTCTAAGTAAACAAAACCTGTCTGTGACCATCTAAAGGGGAAAACACCCTGAGTGTCAGATACCTGCTGCAGATTCCCCAGAGGCATAGCCTCTGATTTAATAGAGTTGATTTTATAACCTAAAAAGGCGCTAAATGAATTGATGCATTGTATAAGGTGGTGCACTGATATAGCAGGGTTTGATAAGAAAATTAGAACATCATCGGCATACAATGTAATTTTATGTGACTTTAGTCCTATGTCTGGAGCAGATATTTTGGGGTCTCGCTGAATAGCCTCAGCCAATGGCTTGATCACAAGTGTGAAATGTAGTGGTGATAAAGGCAGCCCTGCTGGCTACCCCTCAAATCCTAAAATTATCCGACCTCAACAATAGTGAGAATCGCAGCCAAAGGGTCATTATAAAGAACCTTCACCCACTTAATAAAATTATTGCCTAAACCATTAACAATTAATACAGTCAGGGCTTGGAGGGCGGTGTGACAAATTGAGGGCAACGCAGCGAAAATATCACCCTTTACTCCAATAACCGGCAGTCCAGATTTTCAGCCTGGCATAACGGAGTCTGGATTTAAACTTTGGATTTCTAAGGGTATTTTCCATCTAGGAGATTTGTTTGATGAAGGAACTATGAGGTCTTTTAGTCAAATAGTACAGAAATTTAACATAACCAGCAAGGATAGATAGATAGATAGATACTTTATTCATCCCCATGGGGAAATTCAACTTTTTTTTCCAATGTCCCATACACTTGTAGCAAAACTAATTACATACAATACTTAACTCAGTAAAAAATATGATATGCATCTAAATCACTATCTCAAAAAGCATTAATAATAGCTTTTAAAAAGTTCTTAAGTCCTGGCGGTAGAATTGTAAAGCCTAATGGCATTGGGGAGTATTGACCTCTTCATCCTGTCTGAGGAGCATTGCATCGATAGTAACCTGTCGCTGAAACTGCTTCTCTGTCTCTGGATGGTGCTATGTAGAGGATGTTCAGAGTTATCCATAATTGACTGTAGCCTACTCAGCGCCCTTCGCTCAGCTACCGATGTTAAACCCTCCAGTACTTTGCCCACGACAGAGCCCGCCTTCCTTACCAGCTTATTAAGACGTGAGGCGTCCCTCTTCTTAATGCTTCCTCCCCAACACGCCACCACAAAGAAGAGGGCGCTCTCCACAACTGACCTATAGAACATCTTCAGCATCTCACTACAGACATTGAATGACGCCAACCTTCTTAGGAAGTACAGTCAACTCTGTGCCTTCCTGCACAAGGCATCTGTGTTGGCAGTCCAGTCTAGCTTCTCGTCTAACTGTACTCCCAGATACTTGTAGGTCTTAACCTGCTCCACACATTCTCCATTAATGATCACTGGCTCCATATGAGGCCTAGATCTCCTAAAGTCCACCACCATCTCCTTGGTCTTGGTGATATTGAGACGCAGGTAGTTTGAGTTGCACCTTATCACAAAGTCCTGTATCAGTTTCCTATACTCCTCCTCCTGTCCATTCCTGACACACCCCACAATGGCCATGTCATCAGCGAACTTCTGCACATGGCAGGACTCCGAGTTATATTGGAAGTCTGATGTGTACAGGGTGAACAGGACCGGAGAGAGTACGGTTCCCTGCGGCGCCCCTGTGCTGCTGACCACCTTCTTCTTCGTTTCAGATAAGAGATTATATACAGAAAAAAACATCATTAACTGATTTCTATAGTTCTGACATAGAAAAGAGGGTGTTTTGTTCTAAGGATGAAGTCTCCATTAGTGCTTTTTACAGCATCCATAGGGAATGTTCCTGTGGAGAGGCTGAGTAGCAACACTCCACTTTAAGAATGAAGGAGCTGCTCCTGATGTTCCTTTTATATGTGTCGCCTCTTAAAGCAATGCCCTCTTAGTTTTGGACCCTCTCCCTGGGAAAGTGACAACATGTTTTCACCTTGTCCTTCCTGATTTTGTATATCTCTGTCGGATCACCTCTCAAGCTTCTGCATTCTATGGAATAAAGTCCTACTCTATACACAACTCTATTTAGAATTCAGTTGTCTAATTCCAGACAACATCTTGGTAAATCTTTTGTGCCCTCTTTCAAATTTAGTAACATCTTTCTTATAGCTGGGTGACCAAAACTGTACACAGAACTCACCAACATCTGATTTAACTACAAAGTAAGCTTCCCAACTTCTCTACTCAGTGCCCTAACCGATGAAGGTCAAAATGCCAAACACCACCTTCAGCACCGTATCTACCTGTGACATTGTAACTCTTTAAAATGTATCTTTGGCTCATGTTTGGATTAAGCGTGTGATGAGCTCTGAAGTGAAGCAGTCCTGGCAAAAGCTTTACTGTTCATTAATCAATAGGTTATTGGTGAGTTCCTTGATTGCAATATCAGTGAGAGTTAAAGCAGTGGTTAGCTAGTTCGTTATTGTCTTGCCTTTTGTGAACAGAGCTTGGCTGGCCAGTGCTTCAAGTTGTTGGATAGATGCCAGTGTTATTAATGAACTGGAACAAAATGCCATTTTTCACAACACTGATCATTGGTAAACATTTGTAGCAAGCAGACACAGACACCCGGCTGCTGTCTGTTGATATGGAAAGCAATTCTTCAGTCCGTGAAAAGAGGACCCATGGTATTTTATGTGTGCAGCCATGAACTATAAGGTCCAAGATCTGGTTGATATCTTGGTTGTTTTGGAAGCTCAAGGGATACACCAAAACCAGCCATATTTGACCACTCTTCAACCCACAATATGGCGCCTTAAAGAACAGTCTAAGGTTGCACAAAATTCTCCACTTAGGAGTGTCGTTTTGCAAAAAGCCTTTGGATGAAACTGTGGTTAAGAGATGTGTGATTATATCACAAACTGTTGTGGTCGCCCATTGGGTTGGTTGCAAAACGAAACTGTTAATTGTAATGCTAGGCTATTATCAAGTGCCACCCATGGAGTAGAGCAAACTGGAATCCTCATTTAAACTATAGCTTCCCTTTAAATTGTAGATGAGCGGTGTTTCATTCTTGGGTTCAGACTGATTTCCTGCGTTTGGCTTAATGTTGTGCATTTGGCTTCATAAATGTTGCATAGTATTGATGTCTGCTGTGCATGTAATCATTTACACAGAAATATATATTTAAATTTGTTTGCTTGGGCAAGAATCAATGGGTGATTGTTATTATACTAATGAATTTCTTCTTCTAAGATTTCCTGGTTACCATTTTATATTGTGAACCTCTTGCTTTTCCTTTCCCAACAAGGGTAAACACTTTGTCATTTTGATAAAACAGTTATGAATTTTAATAACCTGTATTGTGTCGCACTCTTGACTATTTTCAGGATTAATCAGACCAACCTGTTCATCCTTTACTGATATTATGTTTGGATAATTTTTGCAACCAGCCCAATGCCTCAGTATGGGTTTCACCAGTAATAATCCTTGCACCCGCACTGTGCATGATCAAAACAAAGTTCCATAGAAAGTCTTTATTTTTGCAAGGTGCCATCTACTTCAAATTATATAAAGTATGATATATGTGTATTCATTTAAGGGAGTAATTTGATTTTCATTTAATGTGTAATGAAATAGTTTTGCAGGATCCTTTATTTAAGTAGCATTGCACTTATTTTAGTAGTATTGTACTTGTGTAACAATGCCCTCAGATTAATATTTTATACGTCACTAGAAACAAATATTTGTTATTTGTACTAATCCAAACCATGGCTTTTGACCTATTTGTTTGAACTGCTTCTCTTATTTGCTTTGGAAACTCAGTTTTTGGAACTTTCATGTGTAACATGAAATATAGTGCATTTAAATCAATACTCCAGTTTTTGGGAAACTTACCGACAAACTTTTATTAGAGTTTAGACTGTTACACACTTATTACAAGAGTTGATACTAAATGACTTCTACATGCAAGTCTTCAATGCGTACAACGGGTAAACTCCTAGGTAAACTGAGCGAACAATATTTTTGATCATTTTCCAAACAGCTAATTTTGTGATGTACCTACTCATGTTCTTTTCACACGTAATCTTGCAGGGAATACTCTGTTTTGTGTCCTAAAGACAAGGGTTCAGGGAAATGCTCTCTTTTTGAGAGTGTGATGTTTTCTCTTTCTGGTTCCTTACTGCAGGATGTACAGAAAATTACCCCTGAAATTAAAGAGCACCCTGAAGAAATGCAGCCAACATATATTGCTCCTCCGGTTTCATATCTATTTTCTTCTGAGATACTTGGTTTGACGTAGTGGCTTATTAGCTCAGCTGTGAAGCAGGACAGTGGAACTAAACATATTACACTAGCAGTAATGAAACAGACACCTCCTGCAACAGCAGCACAATGTTTTGTGTGATTATTTCCTCCCCATCTTATGCACTTCATGCCAGGCAAGGCAATGCTGATCCCCAGCAAGAGTGTTACACATGACAGAATCATCATAACTTTGAAAACTTGAATATATACAGGCTGGGAAAAGATGGAGAGGTTAAACGTGCAGCTGAAGAGCCCTGTGCTATACCATGTGCAGTCCATCCAGAGACCTTGCATGTGTGTTGTCGCAGAGATGATATTTGAATTTGCTGAGGTATTTATTTTCCAGTTTGGCATCCCTGTGGTTGCAAGTATTCCTAGGAAAGCAAATAAAGACAAAGAGAGAGCAACAGTCTGCAGTGCTGCTGAAGCCATTGTATTGTATCTGGACTCCAGTTCTCAATAGGAGGGAACAGAATTAATCGGGCTTTTCCTCTGTTCTGCTGAAGGGAATAATAGTTATCACAAAATGTGGATTAAGGCTTCAGTTACATGAAAAAATATGATTGTATTTAATAGAAATCAAAATCCTTACCTGTAGAAATTGTATCCAGCTTTGCAGTGATTAATTGTGAATAGGTTCAGTAATACTGCACGGGCAGAGGTTCTAAGCTCAGCTGCCTACACGACAATGAATTTACAAATTAGGGGGAATAGATCAATTCATGTGACATCACTAATTTCCTTGGCAACGAGGCTGCCTGCTTTGAAAATACAAATTTGGCCAGTGTAACAAATTGTTTAGTTTATGATCGGAGCTCTTTTCAAGTCTGACAATCTGATAACGACTGTCCGTTTATAATGTACTATTGAGATATTTTGTCTTGTCTTTTAAATGTGTGGAAACTGCATTATTTTTGTTTGTATTTTTTAGTTGTAAATGCAAGAAAATAGGAGCAGGACTAGGCCACCAGTCTGTTTGCTATGTAATACAATCATGGCTAATCTATATTGCCAGAACTCATCAATCTTTCAAATATTTGTCCCTCACCACCTTAAGTATATGTAATATGGCCAGTAGAAACCACAACTTTGCTTATTATACAAGCCATATATCTATTTTCGGTCTTTTGGAGCCATGTATCAATTTTCTGTCTATTGTTTCTGTGGGGCATATGAGGATCATTGGTCATGTGGGTTGGGGTGTGGTAGAAGCAAATGAGTATTGTTTTGTATGTATGCTTTGTCCTAGTTGTTCAGTGTAATCTAGTTGAGAGAGGCAGCGGAACGATTTTTTTGTTGACCGCTGATTTAGTTTGACCGCTTACTATGCTTATTGGAATTTTGTTCAATCACTATTAATACACTATTGGAATGCTAATTTAGTTCAACCACTTGCTACGCTAATTGGAACACTATTGGAACGCCAATTTAGTTTGACCGCTTAGTTAAACTAATCGGGATGTTATTGGAATGCTAACTAGAGAGCTAACTTCGCTTAAATACATTAGTTCAATTGCTACCTTCATTACTTCACTAATTGGAATGTTATATCATTAATATAGTTTTGTTACTTTTTCATCTCTACAAGGTCTTTGTCTTTGTAATAAAATATCAAAAGTACCCTCTTTGACTTTGGAACTTTGCATCGTGCATCGTGCATCGTGCATCGTGCTGTGTCGATTTCCTGGCTTAGTCTCTCAGTGGTTTTGGTTTGTTTTAAAGTAATCCATTACACCGCTATCTGGATGGAGTGAATATTGAGAATGAAGTTAGTTTCATCTATCACCACTTTGCATAATCTTCAGAATGAGTGCAGAATCTAGGTGATTGGAGAAGAATCATTTATTTTAGGTACTTTAATTGAGAATACTAACACTTTTATTTGGGTAGATGAGACTTCTTCAGCTAGCTGTCATACATTAGAAAGAATGTGAAGACTGCAGAAGGTGTAGCTGAATTTTGTTAGAATGGTGTTATGATCTTTTTATATATTCAAGGGATGTGGGCTTCACAAGCTGGTTCAGCATTTAATTCCCCTGGAGAAGTTGGTGAAGAGCTTCTTGAACCTCAGCAGTCCTTAAAATGTTGGTATACTACAGTGTTGTTAGGGAGAGAGCTCCAGGATTTTGATCCAACCGTGGTGAAGAAATGGTGACGTGTTTCCGAGTCAGGGTGGTGTGTGGTTTGGGAGGTAACTTTCAGGTGATGGTGTTTGCATGTTACTGCTGCCCTTGTTCCAGCTGGTAGAGACTGTGAGTTTGGAAGATGGTATCTAAGGAGTCTTGGTGAGTTATTGCAGTGCATCCTGTAAATAGTACAAACCGCTGCTTCTGTACATTGGTGGTGGAGTGAGTAGATGATTATGAATGAAATGGTTGTCAGATGGATGCATATCTCCTGTGTGATGGTGAGTTTCTTAATTGCTGATGCTGCATTCATTCAGCCAAGTAGAAAATATTCCATCATGCTTCTGACTTGACCCTTGTAATTGATACTGGGCTTTGAAGAGTTCCTAGGTAAGTATCTCACCACAGGATTCCCAGCCTCTGACATTCTGGCTACTTTAATTCAGTTTCTGGTCAGTGGTAACCCACAGCATATTGATTGCAGTAGTAATGCCAGGGGGGGATAGCTGGAATTTCTCTTGTTGATTATTGCCATTGCATAGCACTTGTGTAGCTAGACAATGACAAATATTCCACCTATCATTCCAGACCTTGATATTGTCCAGATTTATTGTATTTGGTTCTGGACTGCTTCGATCTATGAAGACTTTCAAATGGTGCTGTATCTTGTGGAACCATTAGTGAACATCCCAACTTCTGACCTTTTGATTGAAGGAATGTTATTGATGAAGCAGACGAAGATGGTTAGGCCTTGACATTACCCCGAGGAATTTCTGCAGAGATGCCCTGTGGCTGAGGTAACTGACCACCAGTCACCACAGCTACCTTCCTTTGTGCTAGGTATGATTCCAACCAGCAGAGGGTTCCCCAATTCTCATTGATTCTAGTTTAGCCGGGGCTCTGTGATGTTCAATCAAGTGCCACCTTGAAGTTGAGGGCACTCACTTACATATCATCTCTGGGGTTTGGATCTTTTGTACGTAATATAGTCTCTACAGCCCCGCAGAAATCAAATGTAGATTGAGTAAATCATTTGCAGAATAACTCTATTCAATGTTCTGGGACCATCCTGAATTTCTAGTCACATCATTTTAATGAACTGTTGCACACCACTCTCCCTGTTTTCTCCCTCTATCCCTCTTTTCTCTTCAAATCTGTAACTTTAAACACTATTGCTTTTTCACTTTTTCAGTTTTAATAAAAGATACTTGACCTCAAACATCATCTCTCTTTACCTCTCCCTGTCTAACTTGCTGGGCGCTACTAACATCTTCTGCTTTTGTTTTGGAATTCTGATCCCTATCCCCCTTCCTTATTTTGTGGAGAACAAATCCATCTTCTTCCCGATTTAATAACTGAAATACTGCATCCTTTATGCATTCCAAGGATTCTTCTTGAGCATAATAGCACAGCAAGTGCCACAGTTCCCAAGGAAATGTTGGATTGTGAGTAGCGGGAGAAAGAATTCAAAAAAAGAGATCAGGGCAGTCAGGACTTTCTGAGCGCCACAGTTCCTAAGGAGCTGTTGGATTGTGAGTAGCAGGAGGGAGACTTCCAAAGAAGAGAATCAGGGCAGTTGGGACATTATGCACAGCACAGTTTCCAAGGAGGCATTGGATTTTGTGTAATTAGACACTTGGCAAGGGCTAATAAAAATAAGCTGGGTTTCAGCAGAGTGGTCATTGTATGAGCAGGCCATTGTTAGAGTGGAGAGTTCAGGCTTTGACTCGAGACTTAGGCAGGAAGGAGTGAAGGCTGTAGATGTTTTTTTTATTGTTCAGTTTTCTTTTTTTTTAATTGCACAGTTAGAGCAGTGGAGATGTCAGGCAGAACAGTAGAAAGCTCCTCTTGTGAAGTGTGGGAAGGCAGGGAGGCCTCAAGTGTCCCTGATGACTACACCTCCAAGAAGTGCATCCAGCTGCAACTCTTCTATAGGCCGTATTAAGGAATTTGTGCTGGAGCTGGATGAACTCCAGATCATTCAGGAGGCTAAGGGTTTGATGGACAGTCAGGAGGGGGAAAACGGATAGGCAGCCAGTGCAATACCCCTGTAGCCATTCCCCTCAATAACAGGTATACTACTTTGTATACTGTTGATAGGAGGAGGAGTGGAAGATGACCTAACAGAGGAAAGTCACAACGGCCAGTCTCTGGCACTAAGTCTGGCTCTGTGGTTCAAGCAAAGGGGGAGAAGAGGTGAGCTGTAGTGATAGGGGATTCATTGGTTAGGGGAACAAACTGGAGATTCTGTAAATGAGAACAAAATTCCTGGATGGTATGTTGCTTCCTGGGTGCCAGGGTCAGGGACAGCTTGGATTGAGTCCATAGCATTCTTAGTGCGAGGGTGAGCAGCCAGAGGTTATTGTCCACATCAGTACTAATGACATAGTAAGGAATGGGGACAAGATCCTGCAAATTGAGTTTAGGGAGTTAGGTACTAAGTTAAAGAACAGAACCTCTAGGGTTGTGATAATTGCTACCTGTGTGACTTGCTAGTGAGGCTAGAAATAGGAAGATCGTACAGTTTAACATGTGGTTAAGGAAGTAGTGTAGGAGGGAGGGCTTCATATTTTTGGACCATTGGGCTCTTACAGGGAAGATGGGACAGTTTACACTTGAACTGGAGGGGGACAAATATCCTTGCAGGAAGGTTTGCTCATGCTGCAGAGTTACAGGGGGATGGGAACCAGAGTGTCAGATCAAGAGTGATGCTGGGGAAAGATGTTGTTAAGCTTACATAAGTCAGGAATTGAAAGGTTGAGTATGGTGGGCTAATGTTCTGAGATGTATATTTCAATGCATGGAATATTGTAGGAAAAACGAGCAAGCTTTGTCATGGATCAGCACATGGAAGTATTACATTGTGGCCATTAGTGAAACTTAGTTGTAAGAGGGGCAAGACAAGCAGCTCAGTGTTCCAGGACTCCATTGTTTTCCACATGATAGAGTGGGAGGAATGCATTACTGGTCAGGGAAAATATCACAGCAGTGCTCAGACAAGACAGGTTAGAGAGCTCATCTACTCAGGCTATATGTGTGGAACTGAGGAATAAGAAAGCGGTGACTACGTTAATGAGATTATATAGACCATCCAGCAGTCAGTGGGATTTAGAGGGGTAAATTCATAGAAAGATCACCGACTGTTGCAAGAAACATAAGGTTATGATAGTACGTGATCTTAAATTTCCATAAATTTAAAATGTTAGACTCCCAAACTGTAAAAGGACTGGATGGGATGAAAAAAAATCCATATATTGCTTGGGAGTCCCAAGCAATAAAAGGGCTAGGTGGGATAGAGTTTGTCAAATGTGTTCAGGGAAGTTTTCTTAATCAATACATAGAGGTCCTAACTAGAGAGAATGCAATACTAGATCTCCTATTTGGGAATGAGACAGGGTAAGTGACAAAAGTTTGTGTAGGGGATACTTTGAATCTAGTGATGATATTGCCATGAGTTTCAATATAATAATGCTGAAAGATAGGTCTGGTCCTTGGGTTGAGATTCTAAATTGGAAAAAGGCCAATTTTGATGGCATCAGAATGGATCTGGCAGGTGTGGGTCTGGACAGGTTTTCTGGCAAAGGTGTATGTGCTAAGTGAGAAGCTTTCAATAGCTAATGTTGTTCCATTATTTAAGATAGGAGCCAGGTATGATGCTGGAAACTATAGACCGTGAGCCTCACAATAGTGGTAGAATGTTACTGGAGAGAATTCTTAGGGATGGGATTTATGAGCATTTGGAAAACCATGGTCTAATTGGGGAGAGCCAGCTTTGCTTTGTTCGGTGCAAACTAACGATTGAGTGTCTTGGAGGTGATAAGAGTGATAGATAAAGCTATGGATCAGAATCAGATGTCATGAAATTTATTGTTTTGCAGCAGCAGTATATTGCAATACATAATAATAAGTAGTGCAAAGAAGAGAGGCAAAAATACTGAGGTAGTGTTCATGGGTTCATTGTCCATTAAAAAATCAGATGGTGGAAGGAAATTAGTTGTCCCTGATGTCCTGGGTGGTGGGGGTCATTAATGATCAAAGGCATTGCTCCTTGAAGGTGTTCTGGATGCTGGGGAGGCTAGTGCCCATGATGGAACTGGCTGAACTTAACACTTTTCTCAGTTTTTCGGCAGTGGCTTTTCCTTACCAGATGGTGATGCAACTGCAAGTGTTTTTGGTGACATACCAATTCTCCTCGAACTCCTAATGAAATTTAGCCACTGCCGTGCCTTCTTTTTAATTGCATCGATATATTCAGCAATATATTAGATCTTCAGAGATGTTGACACCCAGGAACCTGAAACTGCTCACTACATGTTGTTCTTGTTGCCTATGTGGATCTTAGTAAGGCATTTGACAAAGTCCCTTTGGGAGGCTAATACAGAAGATTAATTTGCATAGAATCAATAGTGAATTGGCCATTGGGATTCAGAACTGACTTGCCCATAGAAGACAAAAGGTGGTGGTGAAAGGGACATATTCTTGTTAGAGGTCTCTGATTACTGGTGTTCCACAGGGACCTGTACTGGGCCCTCTGCTGTTTGTGATGTCTACACATTACCTGGATGAACGTATAAATAGGTGGGTTAATAAGTTTGCAAATGATGCAAAGATTGGTGGTGCTATTGATAGCATAGAAAACTGGCAAAAAAAAACAGTAGAATTTAAGAGAAATTTCAATAGGTACACGGAAAGGAGGCCTGTGGTCCGGGTTCAGGTCAATGGGCTGGGTAGATTAGTAGTTCAGCACAGACTGGATGAGTTGAAGGGCCTGTTCCTGTGCTGTCGTGTTCTGGGTGGTAGAGCTGTTGTCTCACAGCTCCACTCAAGACTATTTATTCCTGACCTCCAGTGGACTTACGTGTAGATTGTCTGATTTCCTCACACATCCAAATGACTTGCAAATTAGTAGGTTAATAGGTCACTGTAAATTGCCCTAACGTGTTGGTAAACAGTAGAATTTCGTGGTAGTTGATGGGAATGTGGAATGAAGAGAGGGATTAGTGCAAATGGGTGCAGACTCAGTAGGTCAAAGGGGATATTATATGCTCTGTGGCTTATGTTGCCACTAAATATGGGAAGCAGATTTGATTCAGTATCCCAGATGTAGTGTAACAAATGCTGTACTCGGGTTCAACACAACCTGTATGTTCTATACACAATGTAAGTGTCTTTTACAAATCCTCCAACTCTCACAGTTATGTTGATTGTCGCCCTGTCATTTGTAAAAATACTATTCCCTTCTCTCAGTTCCTCTGCCTCCACTGCATCTCTTCTTAATACTTTCCATTCCAGAACATCCAGAGTTCTTATTTTTCTTCAGAAAGTGACATTTCCCTCCTCACCATAAATGCTACCCTCACCCACATTCCCTCTATTTCTCACACATCTGCCCTCAAACCATCAGTCCCACACCCCTGCTCTCCACTGACATAATAGGGATAAGGTTCCCTTTGTCCCCATGTACAATTCCCCATATCCAGCGCATTATTCTCACAACTCCCACCATCTCCAGCAGGATCCTACCCACCAGATATTTCTTTACACCCCCCCCCCCCCAAACTTTTCACAGATAAGTCCAGATAAGTCCTTATCCATTCACCCCACTCCACAGATCTCCTCCTGGCACACATCTCTGCAAGTGTGGCAAGTGCTACACCTGCCCCTACTGTTCACCGGCATTCAGTGCCCCAACCACTCCTCCAGGTTCTGGCGAGACTGCTGAGATCATTTATTGTATCTGTGCTCCAAGCGTGATCTCCTTTGTCAGTGAGATTCGATGCATATTGGGGTACTGCTTCGTGAGCACCTTCTCTCTGTCTGCCACAACAGCCAGGATCTCACGATGGCCACCCATTCCTCCGGCAACATGTCTGTCCTTGGCTGTCTCTACTGCCACAATGAGGTTAGACACAGGTTGGAGGAGCAACAGCTCCTATTCCATATGGGTAGTCTCCAATCTAATGGCATGAACATTGATTTCTCTATCTTCCTGTAACCACTCCCTTCTATTTCCCTGCCTGCCTTTTTATTTTTCTCCCATTCTGATTACCTTTTCTCCCCCTTCTCTTCTGCTCAACTGGTCATCACTTGCTTCTGGTTGCCCTCCTCCTTCCCTTTCTTTCATGGTCCACTATCCCACTCCAATCAGATTCCTTTACCTTTTCCATTGATTACCTCCTGTTTTCCACATCATTTCACCCATCACCTTTCCCCCTCACCTGGTCTCGTCTATCACCTGCCAGCTTGTACTCCCATCTTATTCTGGCTTCTGCTCCCTTCCTTTCCAGTCCCGATGAAGGGTCTCGGTCCAAAACGTTAATTTTTATTCCCCTCCATTGACGCTCCACAGCCTGCTGAGTTCCTCCACCACTTTGTGTGTCCTCCATCTGTTCTAATATTCCAGTAATAGTTATTCAGGATTGTGCAGGGTGGAGAAATGAAGTAAAATTAACTGGTTAAGTTGGGCTAAAATAATTGATTTAATAATTCCATGTCTTTTCATGATTTTTGTTTCTTTTTAAATTTGTTTTCTTCATTTGCAGAGATTTAAAATTATGCAGTTGACTGTTAAAGAACTGAGGAAATTTTGAATTGTTTTCTGCTGGGCAGAAAGGTTGAATCTGTCCTAGGTCAGGTCCATTTTTGGAAACATTAAATACATGGCACTTGATTGGGAAGTAGTGATTTACTACGTGCTTCTCAGGGACCTACACTAGATACTGAAAACAAATATACTGATACAGCAAGAGGATTTGAGTGCAAGAACAAGAAATATACGTGACTATCATGAGAACACACTAGCAGTACTGTGTGATTTTTGCCTCCTTTTAAAAAAAGGATAAACCCTCCTTGTGGGACAGCATATGAGGGGAAATTAAGTCAACTAGGTTTGTATTCACCCATGCTAAGAATGAGGGGGGGGGGTCTAATTAAAACTTATAGAATTTTAACAGGGCTAAAACATATTAACATTCCTTGGGGTGTCTGGCATGAAGTGTCACAGGTTGAGAAATTTCCTTATTTGGAGAATGATATATCTATGGAATTCTTTATCACAAGTTCTGTAGAGACCAATATAGCTGAATATTTTTGAGGAGATAATAAATTTATAGACATGAAAGACAGATACAGGACTTTGTGATATGGTGCAACTCAAACTACCTGCGTCTCAATATCACCAGGACCAAGGAGATGGTGGTGGACTTTAGGAGATCTAGGCCTCATATGGAGCCAGTGATCATTAATGGAGAATGTGTGGAGCAGGTTAAGACCTACAAAATATCTGGGAGTACAGTTAGACGAGAAGCTAGACTGGACTGCCAACACAGATGCCGTGTGCAGGAAGGCACAGAGTCGACTGTACTTCCTTAGAAGGTTGGCATCATTCAATGTCTGTAGTGAGATGCTGAAGATGTTCTATAGGTCAGTTGTGGAGAGCGCCCTCTTCTTTGTGGTGGCGTGTTGGGGAGGAAGCATTAAGAAGAGGGACGCCTCACGTCTTAATAAGCTGGTAAGGAAGGCGGGCTCTGTCGTACTGGCAAAGTACTGGAGAGTTTAACATCGGTAGCTGAGCGAAGGGCGCTGAGTAGGCTACGGTCAATTATGGAAAACTCTGAACATCCTCTACATAGCACCATCCAGAGACAGAGAAGCAGTTTCAGCGACAGGTTACTATCGATGCAATGCTCCTCAGACAGGATGAAGAGGTCAATACTCCCCAATGCCATTAGGCTTTACAATTCAACCGCCAGGACTTAAGAACTTTTTAAAAGCTATTATTAATGCTTTTTGAGATAGTGATTTAGATGCATATCATATTTTTTACTGAGTTAAGTATTGTATGTAATTAGTTTTGCTACAACAAGTGTAGGGGACATTGGAAAAAAAGTTGAATTTCCCCATGGGGATGAATAAAGTATCTATCTATCTATCTATCAGATGAGAGCAGGTCAATGATATTAAGAGAGATGATCCTATTGAATATTGGAGCAGGTTCAGTGGTCATTTGGTCTATGTTTTGATGCTTTTGTAGATAATCTGATTTTATTATTTTCCTTTTGCACCAGTAACTGCATGTTAAATCTAAGCTTTGTTTCCAGGTTGATGTAGGAGTTGTACATCTGACTCCGCTTGAGACACCACAGATTAAGCAGCCGTTCAAACTTGTGGAAAAGGTCGTGAGATGTGCCTTCAGCTTTAGGAGAAAGCACTGCCGCCGAGGAGTTGAGTAAGTTAGAGACAGGTTATCGCTGTAAGTTTTTGTGAACAGAGAAATTTTGATCACATTTAGACGCAATTGATACTTTTGCACATTTGTTTGTTCAAAACTGAATCAGAATCTTTTTAATGCTGCAATTAACAGTAGAAATGATGCCTACTTATTTGAGAACTGTACTACTTCCTCCTTGCTTTCCAGTCCTTGTGAAGGTCTTAGCCCAAAACATTGGTTGTTTAATCCCCCAGCATAGATCCTGCCTAACCTATTGTGTTCCTCTAGCAGTTTTTGTGGGTGTTACTTTCGAATTCCATCATCTGCAGAATCTCTTACGTTACCCATATTTAGCCTTGTTTTGTTCTCAATGACCCATTTACAAGCTACTTTGCACACATGGAAATGCACTGTAGAAATGACTTTAATCAGGACCAATGTTAAGATGCTTGTACATGGTTCTCAAAGAAGATTAGGGACTTTGTTCATGTATTTATCAAATGCTCACCTGGTCTGGTAGCATCTATGGAAAACTATTGTTTCAAGTTGAGTATTTTTCATTAGATTCTGAGGTAATTGGCAATAGTATTAACTTGTTGCTCTTTCATGGGTCTGGCTGTTTTCAGCATCAGGAGCTTCATAAATCAATGTATCGAGTACAAGAGATAGGATGTTATTTTGAAGTTGTCTAAGACGCTGGTGAGGCCTAACTTGGAGTATTGTGTGCAGTTTTGGTCACCTATCAACAAGAAAGATGTAAATTAATTTGAAAGAGTACGGAGAATTTACAAGGGTGTTACCGGGTATTATAACGAAAGAATGGGAGGAGATTTAATAGGCATATAGATGGGGTAAATGCAAGCAGGCTTTTTCCACAGAGGTTGGGTGGGATTACAGTCAGAGGTCATGGGTTAAGGTGAAAAGTTTAAGAGGAACATGAGGGGAAACTTCTTCACTCAAGAGGGTTGTGAGAATGTGGAACAAGTTGCCACCACAAGTGGTTCATGGAAGTTTTGTTTGGATAAATACATGGATGGTTGGGGTATGGGGGGCTCAGGTGCCGGTGCAGGTTGATGGGAGTAAGCAGTTTAAATGCTTCAGCATGGACTATATGGGGTAAAGGACTTGTTTCAGTGCTGTACTCCTCTATGATGACTCTAAACAGTATTTGCATTAGTCTTTTAAACAGGTTTTTAATTGTTTAAATTGCAAAATACCATAACTTGGGAAGTATAGTTGGTTTTAAGAATTGTTTGAGTAATTGTCGTTTAGTATGTTCTGAATTTTTAGCAGCAACAAAATAATAGAATTACATTTTGAAATCTTTGCTTTTTCTAGAACTTTATTTCCTGAAGCTCAACGAGCACAGCTAACAGAACGGATGTTTTATACTGCTGATGTCGACCCCACACTCTGCCCAACTCAACTTTCTATACCTCAGTTTAGAAATCTTTGCAATGTATATAGCCAGCTTTGCAACGAGAATGTGGATCTTTTTTCTTATAACTACAGAGAAGAATTAAAACAAAAGCGGCTTCTTCGTAAAAACAAATCTCAAGGGAGTGAAGATTGCTAACGTTGGACATCGGGCCTTTGTAATGTCAATCAAAGTGCAGGTACTGAAAATTAACAATAGCTTTGGTCAACAACACACACAAAATGCTGGGGGAACACAGCAGGCCAGGCAGCATCTATAGGGAGAAGCGCTGACGACGTTTCGGGCTGAGACCCTTCATCAGGAGCTTTGGTCCTTGGTTTTTATGACGGGAAAGAATCTGGTAAAAGTGATTGGCAGTTAATGCACTTGTGTGTGTTTTTTAAATTTAAATAATACACCTTTTTAATCTCATGTGCATTCCATGAGTTTTTCCCTCATGGTAAAGCACTGAAATGATAAACTGGTTTGCAAGCTGAGGTTTTAAAAAAGACACTTGATCCAAATGACTGAGCATGGCAGATAATCAACTTATCTTTTTAATTGGATCTAAACATGTGGGTATAATGTGTTTTGACAATAATATTTTGTTTTAAAGACATCGAAAGGAAATGAATTAGAGAGCTTCTTGAATACAATATGCATATTTATTTAACATTGAAGTACTTCCTGCATGTTTAATGTCAAGTAGTCATTCACCAGAATATAAAATATAACCCATTAAAACCAATATTACAATGCAGTGTGTAAAATTACAATATACACAACCTCCAGTTTTTATAGACAAAAGAAATTAAGATGCCTAAATAGAAGAATGCTAGTATTAAGAGGCATATATTTTACTAAAGCCTGGAGTGCTGAACATAATGTTAAATAAGTGGAGCCCTGTGTTAGGCTACCAAAGGATAACTTTGCCAAAATTGATTAAACAAAAGACACACATACCATATTTAGAAACTTAAAACAAGACGCAATGGAACAAATTTCTTTGATAATTCTGGTGCTAATGTAAACCATTATTTTCCATCTATAAATAAAATTAAGATTTACAGCCTATTATTAAAATAAGCAATTTTACTTTTATTGAAAATATTACTTTTGGTGTTCTTACCGGCCTTATTTGCAAATCTACATATAAAACTAGTGTCTTATAGAAACCAAACAACTTTATTAACCATAATGGATAATAAATAATTGACTTCTGTACTTAATATTTTCTTGAACGAAAATGTTTTAAACATCTACATTTGAGGCTGACTGTGGTCTTAGTGCAGATGGCATTAAGACAAACTAAACATTGCTTTCCTTTATTATGTTTCTCAAGTCTTTAATCTTAAAATCAACTGGACAAAACAGCACAACTTAAGTCTGAAGAAAAGACAAAATAAACTAACTTCAATTTCTGGTAAACTCCAAAGCCTGAATTGGGCACTGCTTCCTACAAACTAAGGCTTCCCATTACTTTCAATGTTTTCATAAAAGCAATCTTCATTAACTACAGAAGTCAGGCTCTGTATGCTAAATTCCCTCTCCAGCACAGAATTCAAATCAATATTTGGCCCATCAGATTGACTATCCAGAGATCGGTTATGCTTATGCATCACTAACAGATCCCCTTTGTTCTTCTTTGTACTTGTACTTTTTCTTTTGATGGGACAAAAGTGACCTCGCGTTAACCTAAGATGATCTGTTTGTTCTACCTCTTCTGTTTGTTGACTTGATAGCTGCTCCAAGGCAGCTTTAGTATCAATCTGCATTTTTTCAAATTGTACCTCAATTTCATTTGTTGAAGACTCATTCTTGGATTCACACAAGTCATCTTCATCACTTAAAATGTCTGATTCCTTTACTTCACCTTCCTGGGCACTGTGTTCCCTCTTTGTGCATGATAGACTGCTGTGTTCCAGGCCACTCTCTGAGGTATGGCAGCCACTGCTTAAAGTTCCACTGCTCAGGCTACATTCATCTGAATCGGTGTTGCGTCTCTCAGAATCCTGACACCAAATAGTTGGGGAACGTTTGGCTAACCTTGATGCTCGATTTGAAGCTGAAGTAAAGAAATAATGAAATATAATTATTGATTACACATGGATGTAAAGCAGGATATGAGCTAAGTTGAATTTTAGAACAACGTGCATCATAATTTGAGAGACTTCTCGTATCTATTGCATTAAATGAACCTTGGAGGCCTGACTCAACATTGATTTGAATATTTAACCTTCTTATGCTGAGGATAAAAGTAGTAGATTGCAGAAAAATCTAAAACCATTGGTGGAACACTCTTTCAACACACAGAACATTCCTCAAGCAACATCTATACAGCAGATGCAAAGGTAATTTTAATCCCAGTATTCAAGAAAGTGTGATTAGAAGACATAATTAAGCACAATTTCTTTTTTTCTAAACAGAAGGGCCAAGAATTTGGCAGTTTATCTAGAGTCTTACCAATTTTGGCAGAGGATGGCACTCTGTTTCTTAGAGGAATCAAATGTTCTCTGTTAAATTTTTCAAGTGGTCCTTCTGACTTGGTCATATGCCGACGAACATTTTCCCTCAGAATTGAACGTATCACTTTAATGATATTTGTTTTACCCTCAGGATCACTGCAGATATAAAGGAGTTAAAAGAAATAACTATTGTTGCAGAAATATATATAAGACTACATTTTCAAAGTATTTTGGATTTACATTGTCAGCAGGAGGTCTTGTCAGTTTGCATGTTAACAAAGTGTTCTGTTGCAGGACTTGTGTAGAAATCTTTACCAAAGGTAAAACTTAGTGGCAGTAATGAAAAATGTAGGGGTTGACATTTGGCAACTTTTATAAAACATATAATTAAACTGTCTATGTTAGACTAACTTAAGACCTAGAATTGAATCCATTTTCTTGGCCCGATTAAAAGATTAATGCTAGGATATTTTGGAACAGGAGGAAGCTGAAGAAAGAATTGTTTAGGTGTATTTATCTTAAAAAGAAGTCAGTAATCTAGGAAAAAACATTTTAAAATGACTTGCCATTGCAGGATTAAAGAGGACAATGATTCTTTCATTTGGAGAGTAGAATCAGTCTAGTTAATGTGTTAATTGCACTTGCTCTGAAGAAAATGCAGCTTTGTGCGTGATTTGCATTGGTTTCTGAAAACATTACTACCGTCAAGGGGGCATGGATAATCTTTGATCTGAGGTAGACTCAAAAGGAAGGGAGCCTGTATGCAAGAACTTTATCCATTCTGATCTCCCTCTCCCCAAATAATTTCAGTGATTGAAGTTACCTGCTACATAGTTGAAATATTGTTTCAGGTCGTCCTTCTATTTCAGATTTGGTGTGGATTAATTCCCAGATGCAGTTAGTATCTGTCCCTGAACCAAAAGACAATGATCATTCTAGAAGCATGTAGCTGATTTTTAAAAAGCCTTAACAGTCCCATGATTAGAACTGTGTAATAAACTGTTTGCTAGGTAGTTCAGTTTATATAGTATTAGCTGGTTATCAAAATAGAAATCTATTGGTAGCATTTCCATTCACCATTGAATGTTCTAAAATTAAGCTCTAGGATGTTAGAGTAAATTATCTTGAACAGCAATGGGATTAAGTGAACTTACTTATATTGGTACAAGATAGTAGCAATCAAAGGAAATTGATTATGCCATTAGATACCCACCAACAGGTTATGAAAAACTGTAGATTACCTTGTAATCTTTATTTTTGGATCTTACTGTGGACAGTGAATGGGGAAGGGGGCCTAAATGTGGTGCAGGTTTGCAGAATAGATGATGCCTGACTGGCAACCCATTTCACAATGAGTTCAATTTTCTTCTCTTGACTTTTGCTGTCCCTGAAGACCAGTTTCTCCCCATACTTTATGCATCCGTCATACCCGACATAGAAATAAATATCTTAGAACCACTGCATTGGAGGTTAACACTACACTCAACTCTTGACTACTGTGTTTGTGCCTGTGTAACAACGATGACAATACAGGTGTTGAATATTCTCCACTACAAACAGCTAATGCAGCACTGTGTTTGTTTAACAGAAATAGAAATCCAGGAGGGCCCAGGTACCAGACTGGGTTTGTGGTAGATGGTGAGAAAATCAATTTATCCTGCCCAGTAAGAATGAACACATCACTGAGAGGCATTGTTGACCACCTTGAGCAACAGATCTGTACTCTACCACATAACCCAGGATATCCTTCAGGCTTCAGCCGCCTAGCTGGAATGATACTGTTACAAGAACATCCCAGGAGTAGCAGCATATATTATCTAAAAATAGGCTGCTAACCTTATGGATCTACAATATGGGGCTACAGAGAAATTTAACATGCTAAGGAATCCAGAAATGCTACACAGGTTGGATTGTTGAAATCCTGTTGTTTTCATGGATGAGTGATAATTGGAAGGAGGCTGCTTTACCACCAGCTTTTGCCCTAGTGACTTGTAGAACTTATCAGTGTAAAAATCATGATCATAGTGTTTGCATCAATCCTGAGACAGAAGTGCAGAGTGGATGATTCCTTAAAATCTGCTTGAAGCCAGTTTGAATAAACAGCCATTTTAGGCTGAGATCGTTCTTCAGGACTGAAGAAAGGTCTCGGTCCAAAACATCAACTGTTTATTCATTTCCATAGATGCTGCCTGACCTGCTGAGTTCCTTCAGCATTTTAGGTGTGTTTCTCTGGATTTCCAATATCTGCAGAGTCTCTTGTGTTTGAGCCAATTTGATTGTATCTGTAGGATATCAAATAATGAGAAAGCCAATGTAATAACTGGAATGCTAACAACTGGCTAGTTGTAGTGTAGAAATCATCCACTTCATTTTGTCATAGTGGTATTAGCTGAGAAATAACTAATGAAAGATAAACACGAGGAAATCTGCAGATGCTGGAAATTCAAGCAACACACACAAAATGCTGGTGGAGCGTAGCAGGCCAGGCAACATCTATAGGGAGAAGCACTGTCGACATTTCGGGTCAAGACCCTTCGTCAGGACTAACTGAAAGGAAAGATAGTAAGAGATTTGAAAGTAGGAGGGGAAAATGTGAAATGATAGGAGAAGACCGGAGGGGGTGGGGTGAAGCTGAGAGCCGGAAAGGTGATTGGCAAAAGGGATACAGAGCTGGAGAAGGGAAAGGATCATGGGACGGGAGCACCAGAGGGAGATGGAGAACAGGCAGAGTGAGAGAGAAAGAAAAAAAAGGGAGGGGGAAAAAAACTAAATATGTCAAGGATAGGGTAAGAAGGGGAGGACGGGCATTAACAGAAGTTAGAGAAGTCAATGTTCATGCCATCAGGTTGGAGGCTACCCAGCTGGTATATAAGGTGTTGTTCCTCCAACCTGAGTGTGGCTTCATCTTGACAGTAGAGGAGGCCATGGATAGACTTATCAGAATGGGAATGGGACGTGGAATTAAAATGTGTGGCCACTGGGAGATCCTGCTTTCTCTGGCGGACTGAGCGTAGGTGTTCAGCGAAACGGTCTCCCAGTCTGCGTCGGGTCTCACTAATATATAAAAGGCCACACTGGGAGCACCAGACGCAGTATACCACACCAGCCCACTCACAGGTGAAGTGTCACCTCACCTGGAAGGACACTGACTTCTCTAACTTCTGTTAATGCCCCTCCTCCCCTTCTTACCCCATCCCTGATATATTTAGATTTCCCCCCCCCCTCCTCTTTTTTTCTCTCTCTCTCTCTGCCCAGCACTCTGCCTGTTCTCCATCTCCCTCTGGTGCTCCCCTCCCCCTTTTTCCCTAGGCCTCCCGTCCCATGATCCTTTCCCTTCTCTAGCTCTGTATCCCTTTTGCCAATCACCTTTCTGGCTCTCAGCTTCACCCCACCCCCTCCGGTCTTCTCCTATCATGTCGCATTTTCCCCTCCCCTCCTACTTTCAAATTTCTTACTATCTTTCCTTTCAGTTAGTCCTGACGAAGGGTCTCAGCTCGAAACATCGACAGTGCTTCTTCCTATAGATGCTGCCTGGCCTGCTGTGTTCCACCAACAACTAATGAAAGATCATGGTTTAGTATAGAATACCTTGCAATACAATTTAAATGGTAGATTTTAAGATCTGAAAAGGATCTGTAAAAGTGCTCAAAAATGTTGAGTGTTTGGATGGTATTGTCTTAATCCAATTCGTCATCAGCACACAAATTCATTCTATTTATATTAAAATTGAATTACCTGCAGCATTTCCCATCCGGACCTGAAGAGCTGATAGTGGAATCAGCCATTTGAATTTAAACTGATCAGTATCACCATAGATACAAGTGGAACGTGGTACTGTTCCCTAGAATTAGAACAGGTTTCAGGAGTCAAATGTTTGAAACACAAAAAGAATACCTTTCTGTAATCAAACCAGGCCAATTTCTTCACTCAGGTCACTTACTGTTTTTTTCTTAAGCTTGTAAATTTCCTTGTAGACCAATATGATGGCTCGTCTAAAAACTAAAGAAAAAAATACATGTCAGTTGGAAAGCTATGGGCAACGTGAACGAGGAATTCCTAGTAAGTGTGAATCATAAGCTTGCATTGATCAAGCCTCTCTGTCCTTTGTACACACCACTCGTCGCTACAACTAGTCTTTGGATCGGCCCTGACTGACTGAAAGAATTGGAGAAAAAGTCAAATTAGGTGCAAGCAAAGTTACAGTTCTCACTACTAACCCAAAAAAAAACAGCAGGCAAACTTTAATTATTATTTCTTGCAGATTTTTAATTGTCATCGTCTCTTTTATACTCAGCATGGACATTCATCTTATGTCCACCTCTCCTTTTTATCAGCAGCTTTAATCTCTTGGCTCTTCATTTTGAAGAAAAAACATCCACCCAAATACAGAATGATTCCAGCATTTGCTGTTTAACTCTCAAATGAATGTTGGATCAGGGCACATTTTGAACTCTTTCTGAAGTGTCTTTTTTAAAAAAAATAAAGTGTATTATTCCTCAGATCACTCAGTGATTCAATGGGAAAGAGGATGCTGCACACAGATGAGGAAAATTCAATGTAAAAGACTACAATTGTAACAAATATGGTGCCCTGACTGGAAAAGTAATTTTCAGTGTTGGGAGTTGTAGTGGGTATTCATGTGGAAGGAATAACAAATCTAAAACTAGAAAAGGCAAGTCATTTCTCCCCAAAATATACACATTGTGTTAGGATAGAATTGGACTTCTCATCAAAAAGTTTTATCGGTATTCTGTGTTCAGATTTATAAATAAAGTATGCTCTCCTTTGATAGCAAGCAGCTGCCAAAATAAGTTAGGAGTCCAAGGGATAGAACAATACAGCATAGTACAGGCCCTTCGGGTCACAATGCTGTGCCGACACTTAAACCCTGCCTCCCATATAACCCTTATATTCCTCCTATACCTGTCTAGTAGTCTCCTAAATTTCACTAGTGTATCTGCACCAACCACTTGAATGAAAAACCTTCCTCTAATATCCCCCTTGAACTTTCCTCCCCTTCCTTTAAAGCCATGTCCTCTTGTATTGAGCAGTGGTGCCCTGGGGAAGAGGCGCTGGCTGTCCACTCTATCTGTTCCTATCAATGTCTCTCTGCAATCTTTGACAATCCTCTACACTATCCACAAAACCACCAACCTTTGTGCCGTCTGCAAACTTGCCAACCTACCCTCCTACCCCCCATATCCAGGTCGTTAATAAAAATCACATAGAGGTCCCAGAATCGATCCTTGTGGGACACCACTAGTCACAACCCTCCAATCTGAATGTTCTCCCTCCACCATGACCCTCTGCTTTCTGCAGGCAAGCCAAATCTGAATCCACCTGGTCAAACTTCCCATGCCTTCTGACTTTCTGAATAAGCCTAACGTGTGGAACCTTGTCAAATGCCTTACTAAAATCCATGTAGATCACATCCACTGCACTACCCTCATCTATATGCCTGGTCACCTTCTCAAAGAACTCTATGAGGCTTGTTAGACACCATCTGCCCTTCACAAAGCCATACTGGCTGTCCCTGATCAGACCATGATTCTCTAAATGTCTCTAAGAATCTTTTCCAACAGCTTTCCCACCACAAACGTAAGGCTCGCAGGTCTATAATTACTCGGACTATCCCTACCACCTTTTTTGAACAAGGGTACAACATTTGCCTCCCTCCAATTCTCCGGTACCATTCCCGTGGACAACGAGGACATAAAGATCCTAGCCAGAGGCTCAGCAATCTCTTCCCTCGTCTCGTGGAGCAGCCTGGGGAATATTCTGTCAGGCCCCGGGGACTTATCTGTCCTAATGTATTTTAACAACTCCAACACTTCTTCTGCGTTAATATCAACATGCTCCAGAACATCAACCTCACTCATATTGTCCTCACCGTCATCAAGTTCCCTCTCATTGGTGAATACCAATGAGAAGTATTCATTGAGGACCTCGCTCACTTCCACAGCCTCCAGGCACATCTTCCCACCTTTATCTCTAATCGGTCCTATCTTCATTCTTTTGTTCTTCCCTGGAACAAGGCCCAATTTTCCCTGGAACATGATGCCCTCCCTCCTGCACCAACTCCTTAGCCAGGTATTTAGCTGCATTATCTTCCTATTTCTAGCCTCACTAGCATGTGGCACGGGTAGCAATCCTGAGATTGCAACCCTGGAGGTCCTGTCCTTCAACTTTGCACCTAACTCGCTAAGTTCTCTTTGCAGGACCTTCTGCAAAGATGAAGAATATTATAAGTATTATAATACAACAGGTATTAATATTGAAGTAGTAAAATGGATTCAACAGTGCCTGGATGGGAGATGCCAGAGAGTAGTGGGGGATAACTATTTGTCAGGTTGGAGGCCGGTGACTAGTGGTGTGCCTCAAGGATCTGTACTGGGTCCAATGTTGTTTGTCATATACATTAATGATCTGGATGATGGGGTGGTAAATTGGATTAGTAAGTATACAGATGATACTAAGATAGGTGGCATTGTGGATGATGAAGTAGGCTTTCAAAACTTGCAACAAGATTTAGGCCAGTTAGAAGAGTGGGCTGAGCGATGGCAGATGGAGTTTAATGCTGATAAGTGTGAGGTGCTACATTTTGGTAGGAGTAATCAAAATAGGACATACATGGTAAATGGTAGGGCATTGAAGAATGCAGTAGAACAGAGTGATCTAGGAATAATGGTGCACAGTTCCCTGAAGGTGGAATCTCATGTGGATAGGGTGGTGAAGAAAGCTTTTGGTATGCTGGCCTTTATAAATCAAAGCATTGAGTATAGGAGTTGGGAATATAATGTTAAAATTGTACAAGGCATTGGTAAGGCCGAATTTGGAGTATTGTGTACAGTTCTGGTCACCGAATTATAGGAAAGATGTCAACAAAATAGAGAGAGTACAGAGAAGATTTACCAGAATGTTACCTGGGTTTCAGCACCTAAGTTACAGAGAAAGGTTGAACAAGTTAGGTCTTTATTCTTTGGAGCGTAGAAGGTTGAGGGGGGACTTGATAGAGGTATTTAAAATTATGAGGGGGATAGATAGAGTTGACGTGGATAGGCTTTTTCCATTGAGAGCAGGGGAGATTCAAACAAGAGGACATGAGTTGAAAGGGGGCAAAAGTTTAGGGGTAACACAAGGGGGAACTTCTTTACTTAGAGAGTGGTAGCTGTGTGGAACGAGCTTCCAGTAGAAGTGGTAGAGGAAGGTTCGATATTGTCATTTAAAAAAAAAATTGGATAGGTACATAGACAGGAAAGGAATGGAGGGTTATGGGCTGAGATGCGTGCTGTAATTGTTATATGGTTATATAAGAAGAAACATTCAGCAAAATCACTGTTACATCTTCAGTTCTTGGAGCCATCTGCCAGTATGAGAATTGTTGATTCATACCTCATTGGAAATGTGAAGTTCTTGCTTACTAAATTTAGAATAGAAAAGTCAACTCCCATCCATTTCCACCCCTTCGCCCCGCCCCCCAGTGTGGCACTCACCAAATACAGTCAGTTCAGGATCTTTTCTCATTCGATTCAGAGATGGGAAAGGGTTTAACCAAATTACAGAAGAGTACAACAAAAGCTCTCCCATTGAAAGTTCTGTGACCTAAAAGAAAATGAGGGAATTTAAGTTGCAGTACAGAAATCTTTGTTAAAAAGAGCAAAACATTATCTTGGGGAGTTAGATTCATTGTTCCGATTGTATTTTGTAATATCAGGTTTAAAGAAAGCTAAATTTTTCCAAGTGTTAATAAGTTTGAATTCAGCCATTTGCATTGTCAGCCTTTAATATAACTCTCTGCCACAGAAGGTTGTGAATGATTATCTGTGTATGCTTATCCGGTAGAAGTGGTAGAGGCAGGTTCGGTTTTGTCATTTTAAAAAAAAAATTGGATGGGTATATGGACAGAAAAGGAATGGAAGGTTATGGGCTGAGTGCAGGTAGGTGGGACTAGGTGAGAGTAGGCGTTTGGCACGGACTAGAAGGGCCGAGATGGCATGTTTCCGCGCTGTAGTTGTTATATGGTTATATTCAGGGCTGGCATAAACACAAAGCGCTAGGCTGAAACGCACAGTCAATGTTTTGGATCAAGACCCTTCATCTGGACTGGATTTTTACTGAGGGCCAAAGATCATGAAAGTCAAGGTGGGAAAGTGAATTTAATGCTGAGACTTTGCCTTGTCCTTGTTATATCACTCAAGTGGATAAAGAGTGTAATAGGGAATCACTTATGATTGTTATTTTTGTAAACACTGCACTAAAACATAGAAGGCCTAGAAAAGAATAAACATCTAAGCAAAAGGTTTTACCTCTTTCTTCGTTCCAGGCTGTTCTGCAATCAGCTGATCAAAGACAGTTCCATAATCCTCATAGATTTTCTGCATCTCATTGATGTGACTAGCAACTTTCTCCATTGCCTTCAGTGTTTCTGTGATTAAAATATTCAGCAAAGTCACAATTATCATATATCGTTTTAAAATTATTTTGTGTTTGCCATGCCTTTTAAATGACTGATAGTTTTTCATTATTTGAGACTGCAACGAACAAGGGATGTAGGGTGCATATCTCAGGAAACAGACCCTTCTGGAGAAGGAAGTGGTACAGAAATGCAACATGATTTACTTTTCCATTGACTTCAATGGAACAGAAACATCAAGAGCTGCAGGTTTGCCTACATTAGATTTGGCAACAATCAGGCAAAGCTCCTGCAAAGCACAGTGACTTAAAACTTGCTGTTTTTTGAAAGATCCATTAACAATATTGCTTACTAATTTCCCAGTTTGGGTCTGCACCAGTTTCTACAAGAATGCATTGGTTCAATAAAAATTATCTTAAATGATGGAAGATTGGAGGGTGATATAAAATTCACGCTTGAAACTCAACATTTAAAGTGTAGAGCTAAAGATAACAATTCATCTCCCATCATATTCTTAGACTGTTGGAATTGTTTTCACTTTGACAGAAGATATTTTAGTCTTCAAAAAATTAAATGTTGGCATAAATACATCTACAGTTGATGGGCTGTCCAGAGGGGAGATCCATTACTTCTTGTAACTGAGGTACTTCAACAACATTCATGGTGCTTAAAATAAAGGACACTCAACATCTTCAAACAGACTTTTGTGCTCAGCCTGTAAATGTTCCACCTCTTCCTAGTGTCGAATCATTGTGTCCCTTTGATGCCATACTTGTTCAAACTCTGCTTGTTCTGGAATTCAGCTCTCTTATCCATTCTTACCTACATACAGTGGCCACTTTGTTAGGTACACTTGCTCGTAATGCAAATATCTGATCAACAAATTGTGGCAGCAACCCAATGCATAAAACCATGTAGATGTGGTCAAGATGTTCAGTTGTTGTTCAGACAAAATATCAGAAAGGGGAACAAATGTGATCTAATTGACTTTGACTGTAGAATAATTACTGGTAGCAAATAGTGGTTTGAGTTTCTCGGAAAGTGCCAGTCTCCTGGGGATTTTCACTTGTAATAGTCTCTAGCATTTTACTTCAGATAAATACTGTGAGGTACATTCAGCTAATCAAGCCAGTCATATCCCTACATTAAGTTTCCTCAGATTAAAATGATGAAAGTTTGGAATTTTAAAAAATCTCTTTAATAATTAAATTAACCAGTTTAAGCTGTTAATAGACACTTTGAGATTCAAACCATCGTAAAACAAGAAAGCATTGGAACTTCATCTCTTGTAATTGAATGCCTTAAAAATTTAATATCCAGTTTAATGAGGGCTCTGGAAGCACCCCTACCATGCCACAAAACACTGCAGGCACCTTCCACTCTTTCATGACTTTGACAAATCTATCCACCACCAAGAAAATTATGATTTGGTCGTACACCAAATGTGTACCTACATACCTACCATCGCTGGGAATATTTTAAAAAATGCTTCTGAATGAAACCAAACTACTCCTTTGTGAAAGATAATTGTGTCTTCATTTTTGGCATGCTTTCAGTACTAACCTGTTAGATGATAGTGCTCTTCACTCTCTGTATCAGTTAGAGATACTAGCTCTTTCAGTAGTAACGGATATTTCAAAACTCTCTGCACAGGCTTAATTAGATAAGATTCCAAGGTAAAAGAATGTTGCTTTGTTGGATTTCGTGCATCCAAAAATTCTTTAAAGGCTTTGTCAGTTTTAGCTGGAATTCAACAGAAGAAAATAAACTTTTTGACAATACACAGAGGAAAAAAAGTGAGACACAGCACAGGTTTGTTTAAAAAAAAAACAGATTTGAACAGAAATACTTAAGAATGATATCAAGCACACAAACAGCAACTTTATAGAAAAGATCTACTTTATGAATGCATTGGCTGATTATTTTGATACTGTTTACAAAATATTTTATAATATGAATACTCTCATTTAAATTTCAGTGTAATAGAAACATGAATAATTTACATAAATATAATTATCAGTCACTATTGTTACAGTTTTCAAACTTTACTGCATCTTCCCACAACACTGACAGTGGTTTTAAAATAGTTGCTATGTGCTGAAATGATAAACATGCATTTGTACAGTGTCTTTTAATTTCCTCAGTTTCTTTACAGGGATGAGAAACATTCATGAACACTGAATATTAATAATCTGTTGACATCACATTAATCATGGCAAAAAAATTACTAATGAAGGTCTCTTTATAAAGAAAACAACATTTTTTAAATAATGTTCAGTTTTGCACAATGTCAAGTTATTGCTGGGATCACAATGAACTCCCTACTGTAAGTGACTAAGCTGGACCAGTACATTCTTTTCCAAGTGAATTTCCATGCCATTTCTCCCACTGGCACTGAAAACTGAGCTCAGCAGTTGCTGTTATCTCCATTAACACTCATGGGCAAAATTGAGTCACACATTTTGCATATTTCTCAAACTAGAGCAATGTAAATTAGGTTTCTCTTGGCTGGTGCCAGTACAGAACCTTTAAGCACAATTTCTGCCATGCCACTACCTCTCAGTACCCACGATGTAGCATAAAGTTAGTATCATGAATATGGTGGCAAAGGCAAAGCCAGGGAGATCTATCTGAAATTTAAGGCATTAACTCAATTAACATTGAATTAAGACAAGTAAACTCTTCTCGGGCCTCCAGCTGGGTACAGCTTGATTTTAATGGACGTTTCAATGACAAACTCTACAATTTTCATCAGGGATGATGCTGAGGCATGTCTTGTCTGATGGTATATATATCCCTGTCATCTGTCCCTCCAGATTGGTTAGTCCTCATCCAATCAAGTTTTCCAAGCAAATCTCAGTTTTTACTTGGAGTGAGAACTTTGTCTTTGTTGAGATTCTTTTTCTTATTCTCTGGTTTTATTTCAATAGCTTCCTTCACTAGGTAGTCCCAAAAGCCACAGTAGTTTTGTGTTGTTGAAATCAATCTTTTGGCCATGCTATGTTCTGCTACCTCTGATTTCTCCGGGTAACACTTTGTGCTCCTTGACGCAGGTTTCCACTGTGTCAGTATACACTAATCTGGCCGATATACGTTGCTCCGCATTCACAGGGAATCCTGTAAATGCCAGCTGTCCTGAGTACCAGGTCATCTTTGACCCTCATGAGCTGTGATTTAAGCCTCCTTATAGGTTTGTGGATGGTATTAATCTAGTATTTCTTCAGGATCCTAGTGATCCTTCCAGAAACCTTGGAAATATAGGGAAGACAAGTGGTAATGACTGGTTCCTCATCGTCGTTAGATTTCCTGGTTTTTCCGTTGGCCCAATTAATTTCCTTGACCTTGTAGCCATTCTATAATGACATCATGTGTAATCATCTTACTTTCTTGTGGGAACTCCCTAGGTCCAAAATAGCTTTTAGAAGGTTTCTGTGCCATGCAAATGGCTTTTGGGACTGTCTGGTGAAGGAAGCCATTAAAATAAAACAAGAGAATTTTTTTTAAATAAAGACAAAGGTCTTGCTATAAGCAAGAACTGGAATTCAATTGTAAACACGATGGTTCAGCAGAAACCTGATTGGTTGAGGACTAACCAATCAGGAGGGACGGATGACAGGTATAAATACCACCGGACTAGACATGCCTAGCTAGACATCATCCCTGATGAAGATGACAGTGTTTGTCATCAAAACGTCAGTTCAAATTGATACCTGTATCCAATTGGGACCCTGAGAAGAGTTTATTTGTTATATACATGGGAAAGCATTAGTTCCCTTTTCATTGAATTACAAACAGTGTAAATGGCTGGGATTCCAAGCAAGCTCCTGTATGGCTGATTGATTCTTTGAACAGTCCAGGAGTGAAGTACAATGGAGAAACCATCATCTTACTTCCTGGTTATCCTTTCAGATGCACCAGCAGTATTCCCTGATTTCATTCAATTGCTGTAGGACTACAAGCACAGGAACAGAGCAAGTTATATTTTATTTTAAACTTGAATTGTTTAATGATTTTCATTGTTTAAAATTATAAATGCAATCAAACTAATGCTTCTGAGTGTCAGGGTCATTTGAAAACATTATTAAAATGATAACTCTCATTGGCAGCAAAGCCAGAGCTAAGGCACAACACCTAACAAGAAGCACCTACTTTTCTTGGTTCTGGGACCAGTGAGAAATGCCTTCCAGCCCTTATAAAACAATGGGGTATGCACACAATCTTCTGTATGGGGCCCCACTCGGGCAAAAAAGATCAGTGCTTATTCATCACCATAAATTCAACTAAATTCAGTCATACTATAACAATGAATAATATGCAGCATGAGCCAGTGTTGCAGTTAAACCCCACATGAACTCAATTGTTTAATTAAAATCTATTGTTAACATTTATTTATACCTTACCTCTTTCCAAAACTTTCTGGGCCTTTCTGTGGTTTGCACAAAAACCACTGTAAAGTTTGAAGTGATCAGCATAATACAAGAATGAACCACCCAGGGAAAACAAGAGTTTCTGAAACGGAAACAAATCAATTTAATATTAGGTGAAAACTGCCCAATTATCCTTCCAACAGAAGGTATGAAACAATGATTATATCCACACATTGTCATGTACAAAAATGGATCAAAGAAACAGGTTTAGAAAAATTGCTCCTTTAATTTAGACTTTTGTAAACCAGGGGGCCACTTGAATGCAAGAAATGAAAATGACTTCACTTTTCCTCTCCCTTTCTGAAGCTATGAGCTGCTGTTGTGACATTTGAGGATTAAAGAACTGGCTCTCTGATATCCTGACAAGTAGCAACATCTAGATGCAAGTACAGTATTGAAAATATATTTTGCCCCAGACTACTTACAGTCTAAACATGGACAAAACTTATAATAATCATTATGTGAGGCAAGAATAACGAACTCCTTAAAAGCTAGGGTTGTATTATGCAAATTTGCATTTATGCAAATGATTGCATAATTTCAGGTCCATTCATAACTCCTCAGATAATGGAGGCGTCTATGCCCAGCTATACTAAGATCTGGGGCATATTCATATTTGGTAGTAACAAATGTACCATTTTCACAATGCAAGTGAATTGGTTACCCCCAACAAGCCCCTTTTATAGCAAGTCCAAACCAGCAGCAAGCTGGAGATTAAGTTGCAAACGTCACATAAAAATTATGGCTACAAGAGCAGCTGAGAAGTTGATAATTGTGCAGCAAGCATTCTTACTCCTTATAAACCTTTTCACCCACAAGGTACATTTGTCCAGATGAGTGCAGCTCCAAAAAACTCACGCCATCTCAGGAAATGCAGCCCATTTGACTGGTACCTCTAAATCAACCCCCCCGCCCCCCCACCACCACCAAAAGTCATCCTTTCAATACTAGTATAAGCTTCATTGATTGCATATCCTAAACTTGCAATTCAGCACAAGGGATGTTTTTAGTTCTTCCACAAGTCACACATCATTCTACCTTGAAAATATATCCCTATTTCTTTTTTCCTAGCTTGATCAAAATCCAGGAATCATCAAACATCACACACCGGCATCGTCACGACATGGATTCAAGAAGGGGCTTCCGACAAACTCTTAAGAGCATCTCGTGTTAGGTGATAAATAGATGCCTATACCCAATAGAAATCACACCTCTTTCCATACATCAACATATCTATAAAACTCAGTATACCATTGCACTCTTGCATGTATACTTGTGAACAGGAACTATGGGCAAAATTAAGAGAGGGCATGGATTCCTGTCACCATACAAGAAGTGAGTTCTAGTGTTCTTAATAACTTCAGAGTTTTCTCCAGATCCAAGGTACTACATCTGAGCTGGACATAAATGGAGACTACTTTATTATCAGAATGAAGAGTGATATCAGACTGTACCATAGCCACTTAATGAAACAATTTGCACAGCAGAGTACAGATGATACAGTTTTTAGTAGATGATAAGGACTATAATGATAATTCACACTCACAGACTAGATATTCCAATGTTTCTTTAGTTCTTAATTATAAATACTCTGTTTAGAATTAGCTAAAGGGCCTAATATAACTATTCATGCTTTGTCAACAAGAGTCAGCACAGGTTATTATCAAATGATATATCATAACTATTTTAAACTTAATTTTTTTCTTATTATATGTGCAATGTAATTCCCTCACATACTTTAAATTGGGATGGAGTCTCTAGCTTGTTGAAGTCAGGTGATAAGGCAATACCATCCTCAAGTGTCTGCAGAAACATCTTCTGAAACTGGAGCATTTCTGGCAGGCTCCCAAAGAGCGACTCCATCTGCAAGAACAAGGAACTAGCAGAAGTCTTGTACTCGGTTCCATGTAAGTACTCATTACTGTCATTTGTCTGAGCATCAGAGCCACAGGAAATACAAATCAAACTACAGGATGCATAAATGCTTCATCAAGATTGCACACAGGGTTCACATTAACCTTAATTAGCAGCAGATTTTTACTTGCGGCTGTCATGACCACTGTCAGCAACAAAAGGGAAACAAAGTTAACTACCAACCAGCATAATGAACTGCAAACTAAATAATGGAATTAAGGCATCGAATATCACTGAATTAAAATGTTCACCGGAAAAAATAATCTAGATGCATTTCAACAAGGTGGCTGACATGAAAAAAAACCACACTGGCAAACAATTTCTAAGATATAACCGAGATAACCCCTGCTGAATTCATAGGGAAGGGCAATCTATATTTCTATCTACAATGTTTCATATCAATGCGTACCCCTAAATTTGGTCCTGTGAATTTACATCAGTTATCCTGGTGCTTAATTGTTTAAAATGTATTTACTTGTGCCTAACTGCTTATGCCCATAGTGTTAAATTATTTGTTTCTCGCACCCTCATCCATTTGCTAGAGATCACCTTAAAAGCATCAGGTGGCCATAACAAAGGAAATGATTCATTTGAATACCTTGTGGTCATGAATCACACAAAGGTTAAATTGCAGCCACAGTAAAATAGTTTGGGAAGCAAACCTTTAACAGTTAAGGGGTGAATGGTTAGTCAGATTCACTAGAATATTGCCCCGGGGTCAGATTGGTGTGTGAGAACAGCTCGAGTATTGGGGAAGGAGGGAGCTGTTCGGAAGGGGCGGGCTCTACTTGAACCATGCTGGCACCCAGGAGTGAGCGCAACAGATTGGAAAAGTATGGATAAAGTAAATGAGAACGCGAGTGCAGGAGAGTTTACTGAAGTCTCCAGAATAAAACAAGACAGAACATTTAGAATGTGATTAGATTCTAACTTCAAGTCAAATTTGACAAGAGGGGTGGTGAATATAGAACTGAAAGTGTTATATCTTAACTCATGCAGAATACAAAGCAAGGTAGACTGGTTATCCTGACTTCAGTGTTTATTAAGATTTTAGAGTCCATTATTAAGGATGAGGGTTTGGGATATTTGAAGGAACACAATAAAATAGGCTGAAGTCAGCATGGTTTCCTTAAGGAAAAATCTTGTCTGACAAACCTGTTGGAATACTTTGAGGAAGTAGCAGACAGTATTGACAAAGGAGAGTCAGTGGATATTGCTTATTTGGATTTTCAGAAAGGTTTTGACAAGATGTTGCATGTGTGGCTGGTAAACAAGATAGGTGCCCATGGTATTACAAGAAAGGTACCAGCATGGATATAAGATTGATTGACTGACTGACAGGAGGCAAAAAGTAGGAATAAAATTGGTATTTTCAAGTTGGCTGCCAGTAACAATTGATGATCCTTATAGATTGGAAAGGATTAATGTATAAGGGGTGTTTGATGGCTCTGGGCTTGTACTCACTGGAGTTTATAAAAATGGGGGAGGGAGGTGAATCTCATTGAAACCTCTTATCAAACATTGAAAGGCCTGAATAAAGTAGGCATGGAGAGGATGTTTCCAATTCTGGGAGCGTCAAGGGCCAGGGGCTCAGACTCAGAATAAAAGGACGTCCCTTTAAAATTGAGACAAGGAGGGAGTTCCTTAGGTAGACTGCTGTGGAGACCAAGTCATTAGGATTATTAAAACTGGAATTTAATAGGTACCTGATTAATAAAGACATCAAAATTTATGGGGAAAAGGCAAGAGAACAGGGAGAGAGGGAAAATAATTCAGCTATGATCAAATGGCAGTGCGGACATGATGGGCCAAATGGCATAATTCTGCTCCTGTGTCTTATGGTCTTACATATAATAATGTACAGAGAATGCTGTCAAAGGATGCAATCATTCAACTGCCAAAAATTTATTTTGCATCCTTGTCCACAACAGGTTTCACTAAAGTTACATTTATATTAAAGATTTTGTCAAATTCATTTACTACATCACTCTAAAAATACACTCATGAAAATCACCATATAGTTTCGCAAATAAGTTTTGAAGACAATCAGATTCACGGTTGACCACAGAAGCACCTGAAACAGTCAGCTAAGGCCTCCTTTGGGCTTGTATTGTTCTGAGTTCTAAATGCAACCAGGTGCAGACTAAAATAAGGTGGTCACAATAATCAAGAAAACAATGACTAAAACTTGCACAATCTTGAAAGATGCGACGCGATTAGCCTTAACACCATTTTTTAAATGCAGCCATCACTCAAGATCTACAGTCACGCATTGAAAACCTATGTGTAAATATAGACTACTGTGAAATTCTTTAGTAGGATTTGGGCCTACAGGCCATGTATTTTTCTCTGCACGGTCTGAGCAATTGTGAAATACCAGATGTCTGAAAATAAATGGTTAAATTTCATACCTCATCTTGTGTAAGGAAGGTCTCATTTTGCAAGGGATCCAGATAAACTTCGAACAGACGGCTCAAATCCTTCAAAAGACAAATGTTCCATTACCCTTTACTCAGCTTTAGGGTGATAAGTTATTTGACAGAATGTTCATACATTCTATTATTACTGAAGTAGATTTATTAAAAAAAATAAGGGTGGCTTCTAACAAACCTGTAGCATTCAGTCATAATGTACAATTCATTGCATCTCTAACTACAAAAAATGAATACTGATTCTACTTTCAATGAAGAAATACTACTAACGCTTTCAGAATTGCTGACTTTGATGACCACAAAGAGAGAACAGTATAACATGGAAAGTCTCAGAACACCTACAAGCGGTGATTGATAAGTTCATGGCCTAAGGTAGAAGGAGTCTATTTCAGAAAACCTAGCACATTTATTTTTCAACATAGTCCCCTCCTACATTTACACACTTAGTCCAGCGGTCATGTAGCAAATGGATCTTGGACCTCCAGAAAGTGTCCACAGATGGGTGATTGATAAGTCCATGGTCTAAGGTAGAAGGAGATGAGTTATACAGCTCTCATTACATGCACATGCTGTTCAACTCTTTGATTATGCAGAAAGTTTGAAGTTAATATCTCACCTGTTGATAACTCATCGGGGTGATTGATAAGTTTGTGGCCTAAGCTACAACGAGATATTATTAACTTCAAACTTTCTGCATAATCACTCAAAGAGTTGACCTGCATGCGCATGTAACAAGAGCTGTATAACTCATCTCCTTCTACCTTAGGCCACAAACTTATCAATCACCCCATCTGTGGACACTTTCTGGAGGTCCAAGATCCGTATGCTCAACGACTGCTGGACTAAGTGTGTAAATGTAGGAGGGGACTATGTTGGAAAATAAATGTGCTAGTTTTTCTAAAATTGACTCCTACCTTAGGCCACAAATGTATCAATCACCCCTCATATGTAGCAATATTACAGCAATTTGGAAATCACTCCAGTTGTAAGCTGAAAGTAAAAATATTACATTGGATTTCATATTTTTCCAGCAACTATTAATGTATACTTATTATTTACAACATAGAATTCAGAAAGGATTGGGTTCCAAAGATTTCCTAAAAACATTTGAAAAATGGACTCTATCGATCCTTGACCTTGTGTTGTTTTAAAAATGGGTAGTGAGCTCAAATACAACCAAATAAATTGGATGATGGATTACCTTTTCTGCTGCAGTTTGGACAAAAACTTGAAAACACAAAATAAATTTTGTAATTTTACTCAAGCCATGAAACTCAATGATTCAATTAATGCTCCAAGATTGGCAAAATGGTACACGCAAGACCAAATCTAATTTAGGACTGAGCCATGTTATTGAGCAGAAGACATTTAATTCTGCATGACTTAAGATGCTCAACACAACCAGTATGGGATGTTTAAACAGTCAAAGTTCTATTTCAAACTTCAGTCACTTTGAATGCCCAAAATGAAAACCTTTAAAATGGGATCTGAAATAACATTTCTTAAAATGAATGTTTGTTCTTAGCTTGAACAGCCCTTAACCATCAAGCTCTTGAACAAAATTGAGATCTATTGAGATGAGCGATCTCACTTTAAGGATTCTTTATATTGTTATTTCATGCTCTCGTTACTTACTGATATTTAGTTATATTTACATTTGCACAGTTTGTTGTATGCTTTACCTGCTCTTTTATTGATCCTGTCTATTAGTTACTATTCTAAAGATTTACTGAGTAAGCCTGCAGGAAAAATAATCTTAGGGTTGTATGTGGTGACATGTATGTATTCTGATAATAAATTTAACTTTGACTTTGATGACTGTATAAGGCCTTTTCTGTATATTAGCATATCATCCATTAGAGTTATTAGCAGTTTCCCAATTAAACTACACACTTTGCAAGCAGCAAGATCATGATCTCATTTTGTTCACTGTAGGAAATTAATGAATACTTCAGAGGTAATGTATGAAAATTTGAGTACAAATTAAAACACACCAACATTGAAACAATAATCTTCTTTGCAGCTAGTCAAAATCAAAAAATGAGGAACTAAGTCTCATCTTGGCTGGAAGATAGAAGTTTAAATGCATGATGTGAGAAATTCTGAACAAAATGCAACAAATCAGGCAATTCCACTGTTTTCTCCCTCTTGCTTCTGAGAAACAGGAAACGTGGGCAGTAAGATTTAAGGAGTAAGACATTCCACTATTTTTCAGGATGCTAGCTGAAAAATCTCAGGCAATGATTTCAGCTTCCAAGACATGGAGAACAGGAGGTAGTTATGGTGATGAATCACAAGGGAAGGGGTATCCTGCAGTGGAAAAACAAATCAGATACAGACTACTGAACTTAAATAAAGTATGAATATGGATATCTTTGAAGTACAAGGAATGAGCAGAAACAGAAAATACAAATTGAAATTAAGAAGCAAAATGAAAAGGAAATAGAAATTTTAATTGAAAGAATCAAAATATAGTGAAGGCATAAGGACAATGCAACAGGGGTGATACAGTACACAAGGCAGAGGGAAAAATTAAAATACTTGTTTAAAAAAAATAAAGAAAAAAATAGTCAAGTAAATCATATGCATTTTATTTGAGTATCGTGACAAAACGAATAGCCATGCATGATTACAAATCACAGATTAAATTATGGGATGCAGATGTAAAAACCACAAAAGTAAAACTCAAGTATTTTGTAACAACTGCCTGAATCCCAAAATGAAAATACTATCATATAATGATTCACAGGTGTTTAAAAACACCTATTACATTGCACCAGCATAAACAGCCCTGTGTAGCTGATGAGTGATGCTAACTGCAATAAACCATAGGCAATCTGCAAGTATATTACATTAATTTGCACATAGCTCATGACACTGTATTTTTACGATAAGTTATTTGATGTGGGAAAGTAATTTAAATAATTAAATGTTTTTTGATTACTAGATATCTTTAATCAAAGTATCAGATCTAACGTGCAAGGTTGAATTGGAAAACAGACACTTGGCTACACAATGAACTAGAGAAAAGCAGATGAAGACGACCACCTCCAATTGTCCTGCTGAAGGGTCGGCTGTACATGTTCCATAGATGCTGCCTGGCCTGATGAGTTCCTCCAGCATTTTGTGTGTGTTGCTCGGATGTCCAGCATCTGCAGACTTCCTCTTGTTTGTCACCTCCAATTGTGGAGACTGCTTTTAAATCCAGTCCTAGCTTTCTGAGGTCAGGTTTCTATTTCACTCAGATGTATTCGATTGGAATTAACAGTTCTTTATTGTGTGGAAAGCTTCTATCCTTGAACTATCTCTCATCCTCATTTAATTGGATGGGTTTGCTGGTTGCATCAAAGCTTTGTAGTTAGGTAAGGATTGATATAAGTGCATTTGTTCCTGAAAGCTCAGTTTTCTTGTTTCATGACAAATCAGTGTATATGTAGTACTTTTCACTAACATTAACATTTTGCCTATCGTATTTCATCCAGGTGGAGAAATAGTTAGCCAATTTGCTTGAGAGGCATTCTGGAGTAACTATTATTAGCTTCATGGTATCTGTAAAATTATCCTTTAATTGTCCTTCAGAAGAATGGCTGACTGGCAGGAACAAAGGAGGCCTTTTTGTGTTGGCTGCCGGTGACTAGTGGTGCTATGCAGGGTTCGGTGTTGGGATCACCCCTTTCCACATTATATGTCAATGATTTGGATGACAGAATTGGGGGGTTTGTGATCAAGTTTGCAGATGATACAACAATAGGTGAAGGACCAGTTAGTGTTGAGGGAGCAGGGAGACTGCAGAAGGACTTAGATTGGGAGAATGAGCAAAGAAGTGGCAGGTGGAATACAGTGTAATATACAGTGGTGGCTAGAAAGTTTGTGAATCCTGTAGAATTTTCTCTATTTCTGCATAAATATGACCTAAAATGGGATCAGATCTTCATGCAAGTTCTAAAACTAGACAAAGAGAACCCAATTAAATAAATAACACAAAAAAAACACTATACTTGTTTATTTATTTATTGAGAAAATTGATCCAATATTACATTTTTTTATTGGAAAAAGTATGGGAACCTTTGCTTTCAGTAACTGCTGTGCCCCCCCCCCCCCCCCCCGTACAGCAATAACTTTAACCATATGTTTCCAATAACTGACGATCAATTCCGCACATTGGCTTGGAGGGATTTTAGACCATTTCTCCATACAAAGCTGTTTCAGTTCATCAATATTTCTGGGATACCTTGCATGAACAGCCCTCTTCAGGTCAAGCCACAGCATCTCAATTGGGTTAAGATCTAGATTCTGACTTGGCCATTTCAAAGCACAAAGTTTCTACTTTTTAAACTTTCTATTGTTGATTTACTCTTGTGTTTCAGATCATTGTCTTGTTGCATCATCCAACTTCAATTAAGCTTCAGTTGATGTACCGCTACCCTAATATTCTCCTGTAAAACGTCATGATACAATTTGAAATTCATTGTTCCGTCAACGATTGCAAGCTGTCCAGGTCCTGAGGCAACCCAACCCATGATGTTCCTTCCACCATGCTTCATAGGTGTTATGAGGTTTTGGGGTTGGTGCACAGTGCACTTTTTCCTCAAAACATAGCGGTGTGCATTTCAGCCAATAAATTCAACTTTTGTCCCATCTGTCCACAGAACATTGTCCCAGAAGTGCTGTAGAACATCTGGGTGGTCTTTTGCAAACTTAAGATGTGCAGCAATGTTTTTTTTTTGGAGAGCAGTGGTTTGCTCCATGGTGTCCTTCCAAGTACACCATTCTTGTTCAGTGCTTTTATTATAGTGGACACATGAACAAAGAGTTTAGCATGTTATAGAGATTTCTGCAGGTCTTTTGCTGTTATGCTTGGGTTCTCTTTTACCTCCTTCAGCATGTGCTTTTGATGTGAACTTTGCAGGATATCCACTCCTAGGGAGAGTAGCAACGGTACTGAGTTTCTTCCATTTGTAGACATTTTCACTTACTGTGTACTGATGAACACTCAGCTCTTTAGAAATGCTTTTGTAGCCTTTTCCAGCTTGATGCATCTCCTCAATTCTTCTTCTAAGGTCTTCTGCAAGTTGTTTTGATCAAGGCAAGGTGCACATAAACAGATTTTTCATGAGAAGAGCAAGATCTATCAGTAACCTGACTTGGTGTGTCTTTTTTATAGGACAGGACACCTCCACAACCCACACCTCCAATCTCAATTCATTGATTAGAACACCTGACTCAAAATAGCTTTCGTAGAAGGCATTACCCCAGAGGTTCACATATTTTTTCCAACAAATGTGTGTAATATTGGATCATTTTCTCACTAAATAAATGAGCAAGTATAATGTTATTTTGTGTTATTTATTTAATTGGGCTCTCTTCATCTAATTTTAGGACATAGGAAGATCTGATCACATTTTAGGTCATATTTATGCAGAAATGGAGAAAATTCTACAGGATTCACAAATGTTCTAGTACCACTATATGATTGTGCACTTTGATAGAAAGAATAAGGGTAGACTATTTTCTAAACAGGAAGAAATTTCAAAACTCTGAGGCGCAAAGGGAATTGGGAGTCCTTGTGCAAGATTTCTTTAAAGGTTAACTTGCAGGTTGAGACAGTGGTGAGGAAGGCAAATGCAATGTTAACATTCAAGAGGACTAGAATATAAAAGTAAGCATGTAATGCTGAGGCTATATAGGGCATTTGTCAGACCATGCTTGGAGTATTGTAAGCAGATTTGGGGCCCCTTATCTAAGAAAAGTTGTGCTGGCATTGGAAAGGGTCCAGGAGGTTCCTGAGAATGATTCGGGAAATAAAAGGGCTAACCTATGAGGAGTGCTCGATGGCTCTGGGCCTGTACACACTGGAGTTTAAAAGAATGAAGGGGGTTTCAATTGATACATATTGAATTTTAAAATGCCTAGGTAGATTGGATGTGCAAAGAATGTTTCCTATAAAAAAGTTCAAAAGTAAATTTTATTATCAAAGTATATATACAGTATGTCACCATATATAACCCTGAAATTCATCATCTTGTGGCCATACTCAATAAATCTATAGAAGAATAACCATAATAGAATCAATGAAAGATCGCCCAACTAGGCAGAAGACAACAAACTGTACAAATACAAAAGGATGAAATAATTGAAATAAATAAATAAGCAATAAATATCGAGAACATGAGATGAAGAGTCATGAAAGTGAATCTTTCAGTTGTGCAAGCATTTCAATGCTGGGGCAAGCCTTGTACCGATGGTGACCCTGGAGGAGATGTTGTTGCCAATCCAAACTGACTGGGATCTGCAAGTGAGGAAATCTAGGATATAATTGCACAAGGGAGTACTGAGGCCAAGGCTTTGAAGCTTATTGATTAGTTTTGAGGGAATGATGGAATTGAATGCTGAGCTATAGTCGATAAAGAGTATCCTGAGGTATGCATCTTTGTTGTCCAGATGTTTCAAGATTGAGTGAAAAGCCAGTGAGATGGTATCTACTGTGGACATGTTACTCCAGTAGGCAAATTAGAGTGGATGCAAGTCATCGCCAACCTTTCAAACCACTTCATTACTGTGGATGTAAGTGCTACTGCATGATAGTCATTGAAGCAGATCAATGCTCTTCTAGGGCACCGGTATAATTGAAGCCTGCTTGAAGCGGGGGGGGGGGGGGGTACCTCAGACTGCCAAAGTGAAAGGTTAAAGGCTCAGTAAACAGACCAGCTCGATGCTCAGCACAGGTCTTTAGTACTTGACTAGGTACCCCATCAGGGCTGAACGCTTTTCGTGGGTTCAGTATCCTGAAGGCTGTTCACCCATTGGCTTCAAACACTAAAATCACAGGATCATCAGGGTAAGTGAGAGTTTCTGATGGTTCTTACATGTTTTGATATTCAAAGTTAGCTTAGACACACTGAGCTCATCTGGAAGCGAAGCCCCGCTTCATTTAACTTCATAAGAGGGGATCTTATTCAAGTCTTGCCACAACTGCCAAGCATCCTTAATTGATTCACGTTTGGTCCAGAATTGCCACTTCATACAGAGATTGTACCTAGACCTCTTGTAACTTTCTTAGTCAGCAAATTTTGGATCTCATGGTTCATCCAGGGCTTCTAGTTGGGGAAGACTCTGAATGATTTAGTGAAGTTACACACGTCTACAAAAGTTTTAATAAAGTCTGTTTTTACCATGGTGTATTTATTCAGATGAACCCTGGAACACAGCCGAGTCCACTGACTCGAAGCCATCCTGGAGTCATCCCTCTGCCTCCCACAATCATCTCTTTGTTGTCCTGGTCTCTGGCACTTTGCTCTTTAGCCTCTGCCTATACGCAGGTAGGAGAAGGACAACAGAGTGATCAGATTTCCCAAAATGTGGACTGGACATAGAACGGTCAGCATTTCTTTTAGTATAACCATGGTCTAGTATGCTGGGACTGCTGGTGCTACAGGTTATATGCTGATGGTAATTGAGCAGGGTTTTCTTCAAACAAACCTGGTTGAAGTCTCTGTGTATGATCTGAAATGCATCAGGACGGACACTGCGTTATGCAATTTTGCGAGCGCTTGATTATAGTTGGCCGGTGGTGGTATATAAGCTGCAGTCAGGATCATAGATGAAAACTCCCTAGGTAAATAGAGCGGGTGGTATTTGACTGTTAGGTGTTCCAAGTCGGACGAGTTCAACAAAACTGCCACATTGGAGCACCACCAAGAGTTTATCATGAGCACAAACCTCCTTTTGCCTTTTCCGAATCAGCAGTTCAACCCATTCTGTAAATCAAGAAGCCTTCAGGTCTGATCACTGTATTTGGCGTGCTGGAGAAAGCCACATCTCAGTCAAGCATAGAATATAACAGGCTCTCATTTTTTTCCGCAACAGCAATCTTGCCCTCAGATCCTCCATTTGTTCTTCAGCAACTGCATGTTTGCCAACAAGATGCTGGGTAGAGGAGGCCTGATCCCTCTGCATTGCAGCCTGTCTTGTAATCCCCCATCCCCTCCTGTCTCGCTTCTGGCCATGGTGATGTACCTTCATCCTCCTAAAGGTGCCATACCTGTCCGGTCCGCTGAGTCTTTCAGGTAATTGTGAGATCTGTAGTTCGTTAAGTTGATTTAAAAGGACATTGCTTAGAGGGAAGTTACATGCTGCAGTCTGTGATGAGAGTAATTCGAAAGAGGTAGATTTAAGAATATTTAGAACTATTGTCTGCAGCCCATGGAACATTGCCAATGATCCTGTTGATCTTCCCCACTGCAGTGTGGGAGTCTAGGTCCGTAGAACAGAGATGAGAAGGAGCTTCTTTAACCAGAAGGTAGTGAATCTGTGGAATTCAGTGCACAATTGACTATGAAGGCCAAGTCATTGGGTACATTTAGAGTGGCGGTTGATGGGTTCTTGATTAGTCAGGGCATCAAAGGTTACAGGGAGAAGGCAGGAGAATGGGGTTGAGAGGGAAAGAATCAGCAATGATGAAATGGTGAAGCAGACTCAGAGTCATAGAAAAATACAGTGCAGAAACAGGCTCTTGGCCCATCTAGTCTGTGCTGAACCTTTTCAACTGCCTACTCCTATCAACCATAGCCCTCATACTCCTGCCATCCACACTTCCCTTAAACATTGAAATCAAACTTCAATGCAGCACTTGTACTGGCAGCTCGAATGGCCTAATTCTGCTCCTATATCTTATCGTCTACTATCTTCTCTTTCTTTTGTATTTTACATCTGTCTTGATATTCAAATGTTTGATTAGTAGATTAACAGCACAAAATAATTGCAAAGGAGATGTCTGTCCACTTCTGACTCCCTCATGCCAGTGTGAATCTAATGATATGCATAACATTCTATATAAAATCCACTGTAACATGGTTTTCCTTGGTTATTCACTAGCTTCCCCATTCTTTTGTTTATTTTTACTTTCAATTTGCTGATCAAAGGCTGGCTCTTCTCTCTGTTTTTGTCAGTCATTCATTATTTTTATTCTTATTACATTACAATTATACTTTATGCCAGATAATCAATTTTGGGATTACAGACAAAAATTTAAAAACATCTTTTCCCATATCCTGTATTCTATTTCTGCATACCGAGGGATAAATGTGTTTCTGACACTCAATACTGTGATTATCATTGACTGATACATACAGTACCTTCGCTCTACCCAATAAAACTAATGAATACTGACCTCCTCTCTCGGCTCAAGTATCAAAAGAATTTCTCTCACCAATCTTCGGATCAAATACTAATATTTTTGTAAATCCCCTTAACAAGAATAATTGTATGGTTTAACCTTCAATTTTACAAAAATTTTGATTATTGATAATATTGCAAGTGACAGAAGATTTCAAATCTTCTTTATAGCTCACTCCCCAGAGATCAACGTATCCCATCTGGAGTAAGTAAACGCATTCCCCTCAAGATGGCTGCCCAATTTAGAATTAAATTACTTGCTCAGCTATACTGCTCTTTAAATGATAAAATCTCATGGGCTTTGTGTCAGGATTTATATTATCCAGCTGCAAAGCTGTATTAGTTTCAAACATCGACAGGTGAATGCTTCAATCATGGACTTCCACCACATGTTGCACCCCAGTTACAAATGTTCATTGGAACAGAAACAGCTATAGTCTCAGATAATACAAATATTAATCAAACAGACCAAAATATCACATGCCTTCATTAAATATTGCCCTATTCAATCTATATATGAAATTACAAATCTGAAAGGTCAAAAATAGGCACATCTAAAGAAAAAATGTAATACCAAATAAAAAAGGCTCAGTAAAATCAATCTAGATAGATTGTGGTGCAACAGACATGCACTTGATCTTTGCCATTCCCAATATATTGAGGCCCTTCACAGCTGGACCACAGTCAATCATGCTACTTGAGCCTCTCTCTGGGTTTATCTGGGTTTAATGAATATACCAGCTCTGGTGTTTGGATGTTTGGAAGGTATATAACCATAATTACATTGTCTGATAAGATATTGTGTAACAACCAATCTAATTAGAAATTAGGTATTCTTGCCAAGGCATTAGTTGGAACACCACAAAGTGATTCAGTATATTTGGACAAGGGAGTGGCAAGAGCTGCTTTTCCATTCCTATCACAATTCAGGAGTTCCTACAGTAAAATACATTATGGAAAATAAAATTGAGATCAAATATAATTACCTTCAATATTAAATAGTTTTCTAACCGTCTGTTGAAGAATGGGGAAATCAATGAAATACTCCAATAAAGAACTGGATCTCAGCAGATATCAGAGCAGGGTGATAGTCTCAAGAAAAGTGGTAAAGAGCAAACTATTTTACAAAGTTTAGTAAAATTTAATTTCATTAACAGCAATATATGCATTGCATATATTTAACCTCCCCACATACCTTTACATAGGACTTCTCTGTGTCTATCAGTTCATGGATCACTTTCCGAAGTCTCTCTGCATCAGACAGATGCCGTGCCAGTGGCCGAAGAGGCTGATCAAGGCTCTCCTTCTGCCCAGCCATATCAGTAGGATGCAGTTCATGTAAACTTCGACAGAATGTGCTAACCTGCTCTGCACTCTGGAGGAAGGAATAAAAATAAAGGTGAACAAACCCAAGTTACAGGCTCACTACCCCAATTTTCTGACCTGTACATTCCAGTTATATTGAAGTGATATAGATCTGCATTACCAAGGAGATATTTATTCTATGAAACCCTTCACAAATGAGAAAAAGTATGATTAAATGAAAATGGAGTAACAACGTCGAGGAAATCATATGAACTCTGCTAATTTAGGTGATCCTGAGCAAGGTGTACCCGAGACATAGCGGCCAAAAGATTTCCTGCTTCACTGTCATTCAAACACCCCAGCTGAAAATGAAGGTGCAGGACTGGATCTACTTTATTGCTGCCCTTTCTGCTGTGGAATAGCCTAACAAAACAATCACGCATTGAATAATAGGAAGGCACACGGGGTACAACTACAGAGTAATCGACATCTTCTGAATAAGATAGGAAAGGAAAGAAAAATAGTGCGCTCGTCTTTCAAAAGCTGTGTTTAATTTCAATGAAAATCTATGCCCTACTAATCAGCTTTTCAGTGGAATAAATATCTCATATTCCTTAATCCTTCAATTCCAGTTGTAGTTTTAATTCAGAAATGATAACCAAATACAGTCTATCCAAACTTCTTCAATTAAAATAGGGAGGAATAAACAGTGATTCTCATTAATTACTTGGTACCTTTCATTTCTTACATAAAGCAACAATGATTCTTTTGGCTTTTTAATACTTCTTGCATTCTCTGTACCAAATATTCAATAAAAAATACCTGGGTGAGAATTGGGCCCCAGCCTCTAAATATCCACATTGGTTTCTCACCGTTTCACTCCACTTCAAAGACAAAGACAATGAACTGCATACACAGCAGTGTGTGGGGAAGCACACTGTAGCACACCACGCCCTGTCTAACAATGCCCATGGGACCAAAGTCTTTTGCATAACAAAAAGGTACATCTCCCTGAATACTGAATAAAATGTAAAATAGAACCAAATTCATATTATAGAGAGCTAAAAGACTTGTCCTTTATATTCCTGTTTATAATCTCATGCATATTTTAATTATGCTGCTAAGACTATTACTGATATTAACGAAATAGCAATATCTAAATATATCCCTCAATTTAGCTGAACTTCTGTATTATTCAAATGCAGAACTAGAGATTTTTCAAATAACTTTGCAGATGGAAACTAAGTGACCCTGAAATGACATTGTTCAGGACATGATTTTCCATTTCTGTCTGCAAACAGCTCCTACTCTCAAGAGATATGCATAGGACCTCCAGATCATTTTGATACTAGCAATGTCACCCAAGTTGTATGCATTGGAGTCTTTAGCCTTGTGGGATTTCATGTGGATAATACAGGCAAAGTAGCGTCGGAAAGTGCCAAGGTAGGCAGATAATGTTTGGAGGGTGAGTTTCGTGTTAATGTTGGCTCATTCACTAATACACAAACAAGGACCCTACCAACAAGTTATACAAAACTGTTTTCAGTGAAGGTCCACAGAAGACACTTGATAAGATGGACAATTTCTCATATCTTTGCTCTAAGTGATACTACACAGGAGGAAATTCATCATTTTAGATGCCAACACATCTAGCCATCTGAAAAAAAAATTGATGACCAAAACATCAAATGCAGGAAAAAACTCACTGTCTACCAGTCGGCTGTGGTCTTGGCCCTCTTTAATATTTCTAAGGCAATGGAAATCCCACTGGAGGCATCACAAAGCACTGGATGTCACCAGTTTTCTCTGCCAACTTCTTTGTATCCAATGATAGGATAGGCTAATCTTCCTCTTCCAGGCCAAATCCCAGCATCAAAGCAATAATTATTTTCACTCTTAAGTAAACATCTCTTTTGCATGCCCAACATCAGATGCCTAAAACAGATACACTGTTCTGAGCTTTTTCACTGAAAGAGATTATGAGGGTGACAGAGTAAAGTTTCAAGGCCTTTGCAAAACATCCTTGAAAAAATAGTGCAGCATGGGATTTTTGTGACCATATGAATTGGAAAGGTTCATACAGGGCATTGCTTCAAACACCGGGTACATGCATTGGAAGCACACAGTGTCACAAACTCCCTACTTGGCCAGAATCATACAGAATACTTCTGGCTATTTGACCCAATTCAACCACAGCCAAAATTAGGCAGTCTTGCATATTAACCCCATTGCTCAGCAATTGATACATAGTCCTTTATGCCTGACAGGGGTTCCCAACCTGGCGTCTACAGTGCCCCTCGGTTAATGGTTGGGGGGGGGGGGTACATGACAGAAAAAGGGTTGGGAAACCCTGATCTAGACTCTTTTGTAAACATTGTCCGCAACCCAGCTACAATGACAGTATATTCTAGGCTTACACTCTCTGGATGAAGAAAGCTCCAATCATTACTTCTCTGAATCTGTTTTCCCTAACCTAAACATTTCCAAATAATCATTAATCATCTCTATTGGAATTGTTCCCAGTATTTTTCCCACCACTGACATCAGACTCACAGGTCCATAGTTACCTGACTTTTCCCCATTACTTTTTTGAAAATGGAGACCTCAGTTTCTTCCAGCAAAGATTTTTTAAAAATCTTAGGCAGAGCCCCAGCTTTACTATCAAAGCAGTTTAAGGTAAATCACAACCATTCCTAGATGGTTTTCCACTTTTAAACCCGCCAAGGCTGTGAGTACCTCCTCTTTATTGATGGAGAGCTACTCTAGACCTTTACTGACTCCATCACAAAATTCTCCAATGACAATCTTTATTTACATTTTGATACTGAAGAAAAATATTAATTTAGGGCCTTGCCTGTACCTTGTGGCTCCATACACATTGATCCCATTGCCTTTAATGGACTTGATTTTTACCAGATTGTTCATTATTTATTTATTTAGAGAACCAGCAGGAACAGGCCCTTCTGCCCCTTTAAGCTGGGCAGCCTGCAACCCCTAATCTAACCACCAGACAATTTACAATCACCAATTAACCTACTAACTGGTATGTCTTTGGTACCAGAACATCTGGAGAAATTCCACAGACTCCATACAAGTGTCTTTCACAAACATAGAAATCCTTTAGATTTACCTCATTTCTGTCCACTGCTGATTCTCATGACCCTTCCTTGCCTTTCTAATTTTTTTTCTTAAAGCCGCAAGGCATAGGAGCAGTATTAGGACATTCAGACTATCGAGTCTACTCCACCATTTCTTCATGGTTGATTTATTTTCCTTCTCAATCCTACTTTCCTGCCTTCTCCCCGTAATCTTTGACACACCTCCTAATCAACATCTACTTAAATATATCCAATGATTTGGTATCCACAGCCACCTTGTGACAATGAATTCCACCTTCTCACCACCTTTTGGTTTAAGAAATTCCTCCTATTTTTGTTCTGAAGGGCTGATCTTCAATTCTGAGGATGTGCCTTTGGGTCCTACACATTCTCACTAATGGAAACATCTACTCCATGTCCACTCTATCTAGACCTTTTAATAATTGGTATGTTTTAATGAGATCCTCCCCCACTATTCTAGTAAACTCCAGTGATTACAGGCCTAGAGCTATCTATCACTCTTCGCATGTTAACCCTTTCATTCCTGTAAATCTCCTCTGGACCATCTCCAAAGTCAGCACATTCTTTCTTACATGTGGGGTCCAAAATTACTCACAATACTCTATATGTGGTCCAACCAATGCCTTATAAATCCTCAGCATTACATCTTTGTCTTGATATTCTTGTCCATGAGTGTTAACATTGTATTTGCTTTCCTTACTATTGACTCCCAGGCCCTTTTGCACATCCGATTTCAGAATTTTCTACCCTTATAGAAAATAGTCAACACCTTTATTCCTTCTTCCAAAGTGAATCAGATTCAGAATTAATATCACTGGCATATATCGTGAAATTTCTTTATGGCAGTACAATGAAATACATGGTAAATAAATATCAAGAAAAAACTGAGTTACATTAAATAAGTTAAAGTAAGTAGCACAAAATAACATAAATAAAAAGTAGTGAGGTAGTGTTCATGGGTCGAAAGTCGATTTAGAAATCAGATGGTAGAGGGGAGGAAGCTGTTCCTGAATCACTGAGTGTGTGCCTTCAGGCTTCTGTACCTCCTACCTGATGGTAACAGTGAGAAAAGGGCATGCCCTGGGTGCTGGGGAACCTTAATGATGGAACCGCCTGTCTGAGGCACCGCTCTTTGAAGATGTCTCGGATACGATGGAGGCTGGTACCCATGATGGAGCTGTCTAATTTTACAAGCTCCTGCAATTAATTTCGAACTTGTGCAGTAGCCCCACCCCCCAAACCAGATGGTGATGCAGCCAGTCAGAATGCTCTCTATGATACATTTGTAGAAGTTTGAGTGTTTTAGTTGATGAACCACATCTCCTCAAACTCCTAATGAAATATGGCATACACTTGTCCATATAGCATAATAACCATACATTTCCCTATGCTGTCTATTCCATCTATCCCTCCCTACATTATTCATACACTAGATGGGCCTCCACTGTTACTAGTCCCTTATAAGTATCACATTTCTATTTTTCTCTTTATCTAACCCTCAGAATCCCTCAACATCCAGGATTTCTTCTATTTGTTTTCCCTGGCCTTTACCCTTACAGTAGTGGTCACCAACTCGTCGATCATGATGGACTGGTTGATCTTGGAGACTTTCCCATTAGATCCCGGAAAAAAAGAAAAATAAATACACAAATACTGTTGAGAGATTGTTTCCAGGTTGTGGGGTTTTAGTTCCGTTCTTTCTGCCCAGTGCGCATGTGTGTAGCTCCCCCCCCATCCCTCCGCACTACACAGTGTACTTCAGTAGTCCCCAACCACTGGGCTGGAGGAAACATGAGTCAGCTGCACCTTTCCTCATTCCCTGTCACGCTCACTGTTGAACTTGAATACATGCGAGGACATTAGCCAAGCGCGTCAGGGATCACTGGTTGGCCTCAGGTAACCGGCCGGCGGGAAGTGCCGATGCTACCGGCCCGGAGCGCGGACAGACGGGTGCCGCCTCTGAACCTGTTTAACATTCCGAACGTTTGTGGGGAACCAGGTGCTAAAATATTCACAGACCTCATTCGGGCTCAAGGTTTCATAAGCAGCAGGGCAGCTACCTCGCTGTGATCTACTGAAACAAACTTTTGTCGGCCCATAGATCCTACAAGGGGGCGGGCGTGCGCCCTAATGCATTCCTCACTCGGTCGGTCACTTTCTCTCTGGACTGCGACCACCGCGGTCCCGGTACGGGAACAGACGCACCTGGCCAAGGTGGCCAGCGGGAGGCTGGAGTTCGGGCCCGGAGGCTGTCTAATGAGGCAATGAAGCCCTCAAAACCGCTTTGGTACCCTGAGTCCAAGCACCCCGCACTGAAAGACAAACCCTTTCAGTTTTTTTCCAGCGGAAAAAACGTGAGCAAACAGGACAGCAGCTGAGAGCCACATCAACTAAATTGCGGAATAGACTGGACATAAGGAACCTGCTTCGAGTATCGCTGTATTCCCGTCGCGTTTAACAACCTCCACTCCCCCACTGGTCCGCAAGAATATTGTCAATAATAAACCGGTCTGCAGTGCAAAAAAAAGAAGAGTGGTGGCCCCTGGTGTTTATACATTATTTCTACTTCCGGGTTGCAGGGGTTTACTTCCGGTCTTTTCTGCCCCGGTGAGCATGTGTGTAATTAATAGATTTGGAGTCGATCTTGCCTTTCACTGAGGCTGAGGTAGGGGATCTTGGGCTTAAAAAGGTTGATGACCACTACCTTACAGGAATAGGTTAGCATTGAGCGCCTGCTATTTCTCCTTCACGTGCTTCCCACTAAGCAGACGTAGACCTAACTACAAGTAGATGATCCCAGTCTGCCTTTGCAAAGTCCTCTCTTATGTTCATCAATTTGGCCTTTCTCCAGTCTCAGACCTTTGTTGCTGGTCCATCCATACATAGCCTTTTCCATAATCACATCAAAATATACAGTTGTCGTCCTACCTCCAAAATAATCTCCCACTGATACTCCTTCCACCTGATCAGCCAGTCCCTGAAATAACGCCCAGTAGTGCTCCTTCCTTCATTGGTCTATTTACATACTGTTTCAAGAAGCTCAACTGAACACCTCAGAAAATCCATGCCTTCTGAACCTTTAACGCTAAGGCATCACAGTTAATATTTAGGGAAATTGAAATCCTCCAGTATAAATCTTATTTTTATTGAATCATTATTATTTTTATGTTCATATCTGTTCCTGTGCTGACTTGTTGGGTGGTTTGCAACAAAGTGAGAACATCTTTTTGTTTTTAATGTCTATCCATATGGCCTTATTTGAGGAGTTTTCAATCATATCCTCCCTCAAAAGAGTTTTGGCCAACAGTGTAATACTTCCCTGCCCATCCTTTAACCATGCCTCTATGACAATATTGTAGATTCCCATGCTAATTAGAGTTAATCTTCTTTGTACTGAAAGAAGTGCAATTTAGCTTTGAATCCCATGGACTTGTTCTGCCTACTGGGTTTACCCTAGGTGGTTGTCCATCTCCATGTGAACAGCTACTCTAAATCTTTCCCCTGCCAACTAAGTTTAAACATTGCCCAACAGCATGAGCAAACATGGAGAGGGTTTCGTCCCACCCAGCTTGTAAAGGTCTCACTTCCCCCAGAAACAGTCCTGTTGATCCAGGAACCTCCTGCATCATTCCTTGAGCCAGACGTTCACCTGGCCTATCCTGCTAATCCAATATTTATTAGCTTGTGGCACTGGAATCAATCCAGAATTACAACCTATGAGGCCCCATTCTTGGCTACCTGGCCTCCTAAATGCATGTTGCAGGACCTCATCCCTTCTCCCATGCATGTCATCACTAACTACATGTTCTATCACCTCTGGCTATACATCCTCCACCTTGAGAATGTCCCATAGCCTCTCCTAGATACCCTTGGTCATAGCACCTGGGAGGCCACTGATTTGGAGTCACTTTTCTAGCCCAGAAACACCAGTCTGCAGTATTGACAATAAAATTCCCAACCACTACTACTCTTCTGTTCAAGGATATGTGGAAGGATGCCCACTGGACTGCAACTGCAGTCTCCCCTAGGAGGCCAATAACCACCCCCCCCCACCCCCCTCCCCTGCTCCCATGTTATCCAGAACAATGCATCTATTGTGTCTGGCATTTCCATCAACTGTGAAGTCCATTGTTCCACATTGGCTTCATCAGTTACCTCAGAACACAAAGAACTGGAATGGGCATCAGCCTCCATCTAGGAACCAACTTAGATAAGAGTGCAAGTATATTTCATATCGATTTCCATCAGCTGCCCTCTGCAAAAAAAACCCAAAATCTTGACCAACCAGCTATAATCAATAGTTAGAGAATGATTATGAACAAGTTAACCGCCATATATCCCTAAAGAACATAGAGTAGAAATGTCTTGTGTGCAGGACGTGAAAGATAATGCATCACATGTATTTGACTTTGTTTATAAAATTTAGCTCCTTTAAGCAATAGTTGATTTTTATCAGCAATATTCCAGTAACTCTGGCTGAGAAGTGATTCAATATTATGATACTAGTTGTGATACTCACTCCCCAAGTAGCAGACACAACACTGACCCTTGTGGAACAACACTAGTCACTGGCGGCCAACCAGAAAACATCTCCTTTATTCCCAAGCCCAAATCACTCACATATGTTAAAAACAGCAAGGTTCCCCGCACCGATCTCTGTGAACCACCACAAGACACAGGCATCCAATTACAAAAACAGCCCTCTGCCAACACCCTCTGGCTCCAATTGCCAAGCCAATTTTGGATTCGACTTGTCCTGGATCACATGGGTTCTAACCTTTAGCACTAGCATCCCATTTGAGATCTAATCGAAAATCTTACCAAAGTTCATGTTAACCATACGTACTTGAACTGTCTTTATCAACACATTTATCAAAAAAATTCAGTGGATTGGTTGGAAAGACTGCCCTGGAGTGAAAGAGGTGGGGAATGGCATTGCTGATCACAGCTGCAGAAGGAGAGATTATCCATTGAATCAGTATTGGGGGGGGAAGTCAGAAACAGGAAGGGAGCAATCACACAATTGCGAGTATTAACTCATCTTCCCATAGGGGAATGTAAACCATATCAGTTTTACTTATTTGTCAATATCCTTGATACTATAGAATTTTGATCTAAGTACATCGTAGGTTATACTCTATTTTATCGATAAATGGCTTTCACTGACCATGAAGATAAACTTCTGAGAAACAACGCAGTCTCTTGCAGCTCATTTATCTCATTAACTGGTAGTAGATGAATCCTTGTGCAGATATGATTTAGTCAGTGCAGCTGAGGGTGAAGTAAGGTTTATCAGTACTGATCATTACCAGGTGCTCTATAATACTGGCAGGCGGTTCGCCCATCTGCGATTTTCAAGATATATGGCAAAATAATTATTTCATTTCCTATTACTGTAACTGCAATTATTTCAACTTTATTGACCCAGTGACATTGATTCTCAATGTTTTTATGTCAGTTAAGATGCAGTGTGCATGTCTGGAACCTAAAATTAAAGTGAAAGAAGAAATATGTTAACCTTTCTTCTAAATTAAATTCAGGACTGGTAGCAATTACGTTGACGTGCTGTTATGGCACAGCTGTGTAGGTCAACCTTCTGTAACTACCACTCATGAACTACTACACTACAAAATCTCACTACTGACTTCAAAACAAATGGACGATCTTACTCCGGCTCACGTTTTGTCTTATTTTGTTATACAAGGCATAGCTAATATTGGCATTACATAGATATTTAGTAAATTGTAGCACATTACATTTATTAGAACTGTTACACCCTGCATCCTTTTGAAATCATTCAAGATGACAGTTTTTGGTTTCCTATACTGATGCTTTTCATCATTTGCTGGTTTGCCTCCCTGCTGATTTTTTAGCCTTAAATGAGCACTGACTTCCCTCCACCCCGCACAGTGTATCTTGTTACATTACTGTGAATGGCGTGCACTTCTCTGATACCCACTTCCACCTTAGAATGTCTGTTGTCATTTAGTCCCCTCCTCCAAAATAAACCCAAGTATGATCCTGTCCTGACAAATAATTGGACCAAGTCAAAAACACAACTTTTTGCATTTATATGGTTATCTCAAGTGTGTAAAATATCCTAAGGCAGTTTGCAAATCAAACAAAATTTATCAAATATGGGGTTTAAGGGATATCTTCACAGAGGATAGGGAGGTGGAATATTTTTGCCGAAGTTCAGAGCATCTAGTGCTGTGGGAACCTCTACAGCAGAGGAGTGAAGGTGTGCAGGGGCCGACACCGGAGAGGTGAAGCTATTATAGCTGCTTTTGGCTGAGGTGGGAGTAGGATGAAACCATGGAGTGGGAGAGAATTTTAAAACCGTTATATTGCTTAAAACTGAGTTGAAAAGGCCAGTGAATACAGGGACGTCTTGTAATGATGTGCCACTGAAACGTGGGTAGGATTATATATCCAGCTTTGGACTGGACTGCACAGATCCAGTTGACAGTGGGCTCTGCTTGGAAATATTCACAATAGTGACCTGGAGGTGAGGTGCTGATGCATGGAGCTCCCAGTCTATGCAGGCTGACCTTCCACAAGGTTGTCCTCACTTACACCCACGACCTTGGATGCTCAGACAAATACCTGCACTGCTTTCAAAGTCACAATTATCCTGGCTCTCAAATCCCCGCAGGCCATTTTGGTTTATCTACTGCACTGCAGGTCAATAAAAGCTCTTTAATAGTAAACTCAGAATCTTTCGATCATGCAACATTTGCACTCACACAGACCATTTTTTTTTGCAGTAAGTTGCACTCTACCACAGTGCTGTTTACATAGGCAACTGGCGCTTGATTCAAAGCTGTAGTGCAAAGTGAGAGCTCGGAAGTATGAATTTTTTGCCATGGAACTTAACACTGAAGTAATGCAAATGATGCGCAACAAAGAATATGGCAAACATGCTTGCATATCTCCAAAGCTCTCACTTCTCTACTAGGCTGACAGCAATGGAGCTAGACTGAGCACAATGCATTTTACTTAATGGATTTAGATCGGGGTTCCCAACCCTTTTTTATGCGATGGACCTATACCATTAAGCAAGGGGTCCATGGACCCCAGGCTGAGAACCTCTGATTTAGATAAATGGATTCTGCAGCTTTGCCCTTGTATCTGATAAATGACATGCAATTATAATCTGCAGTATATCTTTATGTAATGTTTCCTTTGAACTATGCACACAGTATCTGTGGTTTTAAGGAACTAATTTTTCATTTTTCTAGTTAGATTATATTTAATTGAGGCAATATAGCAAAACAAAAGTGATAATGAATTACACTGTTAAGGATGCACTGCCTGACAATTTGGCGGAAAACAGGATTAGAAACAAAATAAGGAAGGGTATGAAATTTGTGCTGGGAGTTGGCACAGAGATAGGGGTTGGTGGTGGGGGAGGAGGAAGAAATGTGTGGGAATTCAACAACAGAGAGAATTAATTAATGTAATAAGATGCACAGAAGTGAGGGAATGAATGGACTATGCAGTAGAATTCTGTGCCTTTCTATTTTACTGCTTTAAGTCACCATCTCTGTGAAAGGTGAATTCATTTGAGCTACTGTCGATTGTGGTCACAGGTGCACAAACGTATAGCATGACTTTTATGGTACATGACTAGTTTTAGGCCAGAGATACAGCTGCTCTTTGCAAATTCCAGTTACTTACATGATTTTATTTTATTAAAGCCAGTTTTTATTTTCTTTATGGAATATAACTTTTCTCCATGGAACACTGATAAAGGCAGATTCAATTATAGTAAACAAGCCCAGTGAGCAAGCGTTAAGCTGAAGATCTTACCCATACAATATCTTGAGTAAAGCAGAGAGACCACAATACCCAACTAAGCAAACATGCTGTTCTTGTGTTACCTAACAATCTTGATAATATCAAGATGCATCAATGACCAATGCTATTTGATTCCACAAACAGAACATTTTCAGTTTACGTTTCATCAACAATATTGCAATTACCGTTCTCCAAAACCAACTTAGTGCACTAGCAATTTGGAAAAGGCTTTTTTGCAAGGCAGATGAAAAAAACTCCAAGCAAATCATATATTAAACAAGAGTTGACTTTTTAATCCCTTTCCTTTAGCTGCCTTAAAATTCCATTAACCATTCCTGTATTCCTTTGATAAACACAAACACTTTGAAATTCAACTTTAACTTTCAGCCAGTTCCAAACCATGTATTGTGCATTTTGAAGCATCTATAAGACTGCAGCTGAAATTACAGCTGTTATGTAAGCCAAATAAAAGCATGCTTTTAAAATCTAACTAAAAGATTATGTCCAAAGTGTTGCAGTAATTGCAGGCATTAGTCTCAGAAGGACATACATTCTTCCACCGTGTTATGTTAAAGAAGTCCCATTTGTTGACAGGGACTAGATGATTTTTTCATTTATTTCAAATGTAACTTTGTTGGAGACAGTAGGCATTAAAGAAATAAAAGAAATGTTTTTATGGCATAGAATTGAGTTTCCAAAGGAAGGAAATAAGCATTTGAGCATAAACAATCCAATTCACAATTGCAAATTTTGAAGTCAATTAGAAGTGAATACTGCTTGAAATTAATATCACCTTTTCTATATTAAATGTTCTATTTTTCTTAGAAACATGAACTGCTTTAACATTAAGATCTTCAGTGCATTTTTGGCCCAGAAATTATATGGCACTTCTTGTGAAAGGCAATCTAGGTGCTGAAAAACTCTGACTGTATTTAGAAAACACAGCTGTAAGTACTGCAGTTTTTATTTATTTTATTTTTATGCCTTTATTTATTTATTAAAATAAATAAAGACATGACATTTTGAATCGTGAAAACATCAGGTCAATCATGCACTAAAGGAAATAGCCCATCTGCCAATGGAAAATCTGTACACATTGCCTGAATAGAAAATCTGATTTCAGGAGAAATGTATGATGTGGATGGTTAATCACGGGAAAGAATAATTGCCTTCTCCTGGAGAACAGAAAACCGGTACAGTACTTGAAGTCAAAATTAGACAAGTTTGCATGTGTATACTTGAAGACCTGTGGAATTTACATCCACTGCTGGGAAACCTAGAAAGACCAAAAACAGAGACATAGAAACATAGAAAACCTACAGCAAAATACAGGCCCTTCGGCCCACAAAGCCGTGCCAAACATGTCCTTACCTTAGAACTACCCAGGCTTAATCATAGCCCTCCATTTTTCTAAACTCAATGTATCCATCCAGGAGTCTCTTAAAAGACTCTATTGCTTCCACCTCTACCACTGCCACTGGCAGCCCATTCCACGCAGGCATTACTCTCTACGTAAAAAACTTACCCCTGACATCTCCTCTGTACCTACTTCCAAGCACTTTAAAACAGTGCCCTCTCGTGTTAGCCATTTCAGCCCTGTGAAAAAACCTCTGACTATCCACACGATCAATGCCTCTCATTACCTTATACACCTCTATCAGGTCACATCTCATCCTCCATCGCTCCAAGGAGAAAAGGCCGAGTTCACTTAACATATTCTCATAAGGTATGCTCCCCAAAGCAGGTAACATCCTTGGAAATCTCCTCTGAACCCTTTCTATGGTTTCCACGTCCTTCCAATAGTGAGGTGACTAGAATTGAGTACAATACTCCAAGTGGGGTCTGACAAGAGTCCTATATAGCTGCAACATTACCTTTCGGTTCTTAAACTCCATCCCATGATTGATAAAGGCCAATGCACTATATGCCTTCTTAACCACAGAGTCAATCTGCGTAACAGCTTCAAGTGTCCTATGGACTCAAACTCCATTATCCCTCTGATCCTCCACACTGCCAAAAGTCTTGCCATTAATACTATATTCTGCCATCACATTTGACCTACCAAAATGAACCACCTCACACTTACCTGGGTTGAACTCCATCTGCCACTTCTCAGCCCAGTTTTGCATCCTATCAATGTCCCGCTGTAACCTCTGACAGCCCTCCACACGATCCACAACACCCCCAACCTTTGTGTCATCAGCAAATTTACTAACCCATCCCTCCACTTCTTCATCCAGGTAAAAGAACTAAAAGTTTAAAAGGTTCTTGATTAGCCGGGGCATCAAAGGGCATGGGGTGAAAGCAGGGGAGTGGGGATGACTGGATGAAGTGGATCAGCCCATGATTGAATGGCATAGCAGACTTGATGGGCTGAATGGCCTATTTCTGCTCCTAAATCTTATGGTCTTATGGTCTAAAATACTCCTCGCATTGAAATAGACACATCTCAAACCACTGGTCGGAGTGCGTCCCTTCTCTATCACCTGCTTATCCTCCCTTTCGCACTGGCTGAAATTCAAAGAAGTCTGAGGTAGACAAGAACTTGAAATGGTTCCTAGCTATTAAGATTATTAGACAGTATTTCTAAGCATTTAAGAAGAGCAAAGGTTAGTGGAATTCAGGGAATGGCAGACAAGAAGAGATCAGTTGGAGAAGTGCAGAGAGAAGCAGTATGCAGCTAGCATACTTGATGCTCTTTTATGGAAGGATGGGGAAGAGTAGGATTCTTGCTCCTCATGCTGGAAAAGCCTATGGTTGTTGATCTTATGCCTATTTTCTTCAGCTCCCAGGCTTCCCAAATCCGGAGAAATAAATATTAAAGCTACTAAATCCATTTTGCTGACTGAGCCTGAAGTTCCATTTACACATTACAAATAGCTCAACTATCAGTAGGGGGCCAAAGTCACTCCCAGCCCTAATAAATGCAGCATTTAAAGTTGCCAGAGTTATAGGATCATAAAAAATTATGACACAGGTGGTGGCTTTTTGACTCATTGCACCTATACTGGGCTATTTAGAGGGACCTTGCTAATCCTTCTTTCCAATAAAACCTTCATAGTCCTGCAGGTCAGGGCTTTTCAAAATACACATATCAATATCTTATAAATGTGGTGATCATTTTCATCTCCACCACCATTCCGCTGCGAATTTCATACTGGACCAATCTCTGGTGAAAAAAAGGCTTTTCCTTTCCCCTCTTAATCTTCTATCAATTACTTCCAACCTATGCACATGATTTGAGACCTCTGATAAACAAAATGAATCCTTCCTGTTATTTCAATTAGGTCTTCAATTTATTTTTGTTTGTTTTAAACTTCAAAGCTCCACTCAGCCTCAGTTTCAAAGAAAACCAACCAGGCATATTTAATCTTTCCTCATTACTATGAGTTTCTAATCCTGGTAACATCCTCCTTAATCTCCTCTACAGCCTTTCCAGTGTAATCATATCGTTTCTGTAACATGGAGATCAGAATTATGTGCAATGCTTAAGCTGTGATCCAACCAGTGTTGCATTCAGTTCTAGCATCATTTTCCTCATCGAATAATCTATATATTGTATATTTTATATATCTATAGCATATACATTATTATATCCTGTTCCTTTGCCAGTGAAGGAAAGCATCTCATCTAGCTGTTTTTTCTTAACTGGTCCTATCTTTCAGGATCTGAAGACACAGACACAGACACACAGACACAGACACACACACACACGATTCCTCCACGCTTTTTGATATCTTTTTCCTTTGCTTTGCTGTGTAACATTTTTCGGGGTTAAATTCAATTTGCCATTTTCTGTCCAACTGACAAGATCATATACATCTTCCGTAAGTCTAAAGTTCTCTTCCTCGCAATTAACCACACAGCAGCTATTGCAACATTTGTCTTGCCTTTTATAACCATTTAGCTTCACAAGTACAATTGAGAACAGTGGTGAACACTGTAACCAGAGAGAGGGAGCAATGTTTGTTGCTTCTATCACACAGATACAGAGAACAAATGTGAAATGATTGTCTCACACATCAACATATATTTTCCCCCTTTTAGGTGCATGGAAGAAAGGATTTACTCTAAATTATTGAAGATTAGTATCCTTAGTATAGTGCTAAGCTGAATTGAGTATTAAGAACTAAGAAACAGGATCAGATTGGGTCAGATCTAATATTAGCAATGAAGAGAGATTTGGCTGAGTCATCAGCAAAAGCAATTTTAAAAATTGCTCATTTTACAAAATGTGACCATTACCAATGCAATCACCATTACTGCATTGTCCGAATTACTTTTGACAAAGTAGTGTGCAACATCTAGAGTGGGGAACACGCAGATGGTGGTGTTCATGCACCTTCTGCCATTGACCTTTGGTGACGGGATCAGAAATTCAGAAAATGCAATTAGAGAAGACAAGGTAAGCAAGGGAAGTGCACATTGGGGATGGTTCACATGGCAGTCATAGCGCAACAGTGACGGAAGGAAGCAAAGTTCAGCATGGTGAAGGTGTGCGCATCAATATGTTGCTTTGTCCTAGTTGCTGTTGAGCTCCATGAGTCGTTGGTTCTGCACTCATCCAGGTGAGTTCTATTACACTCCAGTTTGTGCCTTGAAGATAAAGCACCGGCTTTGGAGTGTCTGGAAGTGAGTCACTTGACACAGCGAATCGACTGAGTAACAGATCTCAATGTTGCCAGATCACTCATGCTCCTACTGTCGTCTTGCCAGCATCTTTTAAGACTGTTATTCAGACACATTCTCTTTCTAGTTGTCTTTTTGGTAACAAAAATTGCCTATGTACTGCCTGAACTTGCAGACAATAGGGAAAGTCATGAATAAAGGCCAGCACAGCATTGTGGGCCAAAGGGCCTTTACTGTGCTGTAATGTTTTATGTCCTGTGCTGAATAACCATGCCACTGACTGGATTGACAAAACAAATGCAGCTCTTAGATGTGTATCATGAAACACTTCACTCTGTAACAAAGCATACCTCTTCCTCAAACACAAACATAGGGGACTTGGCTAAATACAATGTTATGTCCGAGTTTAGGTGCTCTCATATGGTGGGTGAAATTGAGGCAAAGACTAAGGTGAAGAGAGACTGAAAATTATATTCTAATTTGAAGCGCCTTTGTTTTCCAAAGAGGTTGAATGTGTTGGACTGAGTTTATCAAAATGCATAAAACAATAAAGGTGTCCCTGTTAAAGGAATTTACTATAATTGATCTCATCATAAGGAAGCAAAAACAGCCGAGTTTGTGCCTTTCTTGAACTACGCCTATGAATCCTGCAATAAACTTCCAGAGTCTGGAATTTGGCCCAAGTTCTAACTACATTATGAAAATGAAGACTGCAAATTCTGCAATACCAGGCACCAGACCATCTTCTGTGTCTCTGTCCATCCAATCCACCCTCTGCAAAACAAACCAATCATACCCCTGAACTACAATGCACAACTGGATGTGAATTTCAAAAGCACTCCACAGACATGATTCAACAGCCAATTTAAACGTTAATTTACAAGGTATACTAACTGTTTATGCAGGTCAAGTTGTGGTCCACTGCAAACCCGCCTTATAAGAAAAAGGATATTTCAATTTAATGCAGTTCTGACTACTTTATCCATTGATCAGTTATATCAGTTTCTCAGCCATCCACTCAAAATTAAAGTACTGCCAATACTTAATAACTATGATTATGAACAAGGTAGCAAGGTTGGAACTGGCATTCACGTGTCCATTCCCAAGAACTATTCAAATCTGAACTGTTTGTAAATTGCCAATGAGCAGAAAGAGCATGCGGGACAGGATTCCAGAAATAGCTGTGAGAGGAGAGTGTGGGAAGAGCGTGTGTGACTCAGTGAGTGAGTGAGCCTGCTCAGCACGATCCAGCCCTCTGGTCCCCCACCTCCCAAACAGCCATTGTTCGGTATGGGGCATCCATTTGAAACCAGAGAGAACCTGTATGCTAATGTCTTCAAGTGGTGGGAATAAAAAAAAAACAATTCTAAGTAAAATTCTATATTATGTATCAAAATTACAACAAATGCAGAAACAATTTTGAAAATATTGAAATAAAATTCCAATGCAAATTCTGATTGGGGTACATTATAATTATTGCATTCTCTTCTGCTCTATCAAAATTACATGTGAAATTTGTTGATTTGTGGCAGCAGTACAGTGCAAAAACATAAAAATTATAAAATAATGCAAAATGGCTACAAGGTTCTCAACCATCCTAGATTACCATAAAATTAAACACTAGCAAGATTTACCAACACACAGACATCAACTCCTTAAATGGCTTTAAAAATGTCTGTCTTAATGTTAATGAGACAGACTTTCTTGCAGAATGCAGACATAATTCATATATATTCACCTTATTCAACATTGTTTTTTTTCTGCTGTGATGCAGTATGGACCCTTGTCCATCTTGCTGCAAAATTAGATATCCAACTACCTCTTTGCTCATAAGTATAAATTTTACTTCTGTACAAATTAACACTGCCTCACCCTGTTCTGCTGTAATATCACACGCCACAAAAACAACACAGGAAACACATGAAATAAATGAAAGCATACTGTAGAGAGGTGTTTAAAGTAACAACTCGGTCATGGTAATAGGCTCATGTTTGTAAAGAGACATGAACACATTTAGAAACCTACTTTTATGCAGAGCAGGGTTAGTAGCTAAATACCCTTCAGAAAAACAATCAGGAAATCTGCATATCAGCAGCTGCTAATTTGTGAGTAAAATTAAACCTGAAGGCAATTTAATTGCTTTTTTAGTTAATTAATATTTTGTTAAACATTATTTCAACAGTGTTGAGACATGTTCTCACCTGTGTTACTATTCAAAGGTCCATTATCAAACAGAGAAAAAAAAACTCTCAGCTGCATAGTCTGTCTGGCTGAATCCAAAAAGTCATCTAACATCCACCGTGTTTTCTTATGGATTGATTGCAAAGACAGTCACTGAACATAAACAAAATTAAAAATTGCAGCAATACAAGAACTTCCTCCTTGCACACTCCACTGCCCATAATAGGAAATGGGTTGCTGACAGATTGCCTCAAACACAAATAAGCTTCCCTTTTGTCATGTCTAATATGTGTGAGGATGCTACACAGTGTGTGCAACTTTGTTAGCTTTCGGTCATTAAAATAATTTTGGATTACATATACGAATCCGAAGCCTTGATGTACATTTAACCGAGCTGCTGCATTCAGGTCACCCAAAGCAACTCTATTTTTATTATTTGCCCCATGTTCTGCTAAACAAGTGCAATCCTGCTCCGACAGCAAATTCTAATTGTACTCATTGCTCGAAGGCTCTACCAGTGGAGCTGACAAAGCCCAAGTTTGGCTTTGACAGTAATAGGTGCTTTCAAATGATAATGATACACAAAATTACACAGCACTCAGTGGCAGCACTACAGTCAGAAACTACCACACAGCTGCAACTCATCAAAATAGGTTTTATTCGGATTGCATGTGAGAATCCAAATTAGCAGCTCTCTTCCGCCTTTCCTTTCCCGCCCTCTTCTCTCTCTGTGACACTCCCCTTTTTGGTTCTTTGGCTCTATTCTTCAACAGGCCTCCCACAACACCCTCTCCCCACCACTCCCTTAGCTGCCGACTGCTCACCGCAAATTCCTGACCTCTAAAACTGTCTGGGAGAAATTTTGTGGTGAAATCACCCATGTTCAATTTCTATTGCTGCCTCAAACTCACAGAGCATCTGGCTCCCATGTTCCACAGGATCAATCTCAGACACTGAATTTACATGCTCAGGGCTCTGGTCCCAAATCCCCAGGGGATCATTTCCCAAGAAGCCTCTCACCCACAGTCTCCTGCACGGTCAAGAGGACAAATGAGAACGTTGTCCTCCTACATGGGCCAAGGTCACCTAGCTGTAAGGGTGAATTCTGGAGGCAAAGCTCCAAGTATTCTTTGCTTCAGAAAATAAATAGTGAAATAGCATTTATAATGGTACTAGTAACCTTTAGCCTATTCATTGGAAGGGTGCTGATGCCCACTGTAAGTGTCTGCAGTTTCCAGAATGGTCTCACCAGTGACCTCAAAAACCACAGAACTAAAGCGGAAGTGCGGCGTGTGGCTATGTGGTTAAGGCACTGGACTAGTGATCTGAAGGTCGTGAGTTTGAGTCCCAGCCAAGGTAGCGTGTTGTGTCCTTGAGCAAGGCACTTAACCGCACACTGCTCCAGTCCAGTGAAAATGGGTACCAGCAAAATGCTGGGGGTTAACCTCACGATAGACTGGCGTCCTATCCGGCGGGGGGGGGGGGGGGGGAAGAGAGATAGTCTTGTACTCTCAGTTGCTTCACGGCACGGAAACCAGCATAAGCACTGGCCTGATGAGCCTGTAAGGCTCAGGACAGATTTCAAACTTTAGCTGAAACGGAAGTGTGGGTCACCCTGCCTTTGTCAGACTGCCTAAGGGACATTCCCAAAAAGCGATGAAAAGCTTCAAATTGCATTAGCTGAGGGAACCTAAGTAAGGACGAGATGGTAGCGTAGCGGTTAGTGCAACGCTTCACAGCACCAGCGATCCGGCTTGAATTCCTGCCGCTATCTGTAAGAACTTGTACATTCTCTCCATGACCTTGCAGATTTCCTCCTGCTGTTCCAGTTTCCTCCCACATTCCAAAAAGACTTGCGTTACTAAGTTGTGGGCAGAAGCCTGGATCATTTGCAGACTGCATCAGCACGTCCTTGAACTGTGTTGGTCATTGATGCAAACAATACAGTTCACTGTATGTTTGGATGCTTGTGTGACAAATAAATCTGATCTTCTCTAATCTGAACTTATAATACCCTTGCTGTCAGTACAGAAAAATCATCTTTAATAAACAATTTTACCAATCCCAATAATTACTACCACCCAAAGTTGCACACAAAACTAACACTACTATGTTGTTATTTTTTCAGTGTCATTGCATCTAATCCTGGAGCTCTCTCCCTAATAGCACTGTGGAATTATGTTCACCAGACTGTAGCCTTTCAAGCAGCACCCCACTATCACATTTGTAAAGGCATTTACGAATGGACAATAAATACTGGGCTTGCGGAAGAAAAACATCCGAGCTTTGGACATTTAATGACTCCAAAGTAGCAAAATCTGGATATAAAGTCAACTTCAATAATTGCAAGGCATCGAAATAAAACCTGGAAATATTCATGTTAGGTGGCACCTGTGTCAACATTGTTGTATCATATATCTTTCATCAGAACTGTGAAAAGTTGGGGGTAAGGCAAACATTAAGATGCAGAAACAGATGAAAGGGAGTAAATACCAAAAAATGAGACAAGGAGCGACTGAACAACAAACATAATGGTAGTGTTAGCTGAATGAGAATACTAAAGATCGGAAAATGATAAAAGATGTATATGGCAGAAAAGGAAGATGGAGAAGGTGAAGGAATCTTCCAATTACCATTAGTAGGAGAGAGAAAAAAATCTAACATTGGAAACACAATTAAGTTTGGGATGGCTAATAACGGCTATTGAATTCAATGTTTTGTTTCATAGGATGTTTGTTACAGCAGTTGCCATTCACACCTGCATCTTTATTGATTGGATGCAGGATTTAGTATTAAATTGAGAGGGTCAGATGGCTCCAAGTTTGTTCATAGTATATGATACAGAAACTCAACTAAGCCAAAGCATCCTAGAGACCTGTATTCAGTAAAGCAAACAACCACAATTTCTGCTCCTGATTGCTTACCGCAGCTGCAGTTTGCTGAAAAGGTTTGATATTGTTTAAGACTGAAACATTCATCAATCAGTTTGAGGGCACAGTTCACGTTACATCTGACCTCTAGTAATCAAAATCTTTTTGGAGGGATTGTGGTTGGAAAGAGTTAACAAACAGAAACATCACATTCAATGTTCGAGCTATTTGGATTCAGAAAACCTTACAGAATAAAACAAAGACTCTGCTCTCTTTATGAAAGGAAGCAACGAGAATATTGTTAGTTAGAACAATTTTTTTCCTAAGGTACTTCTCATGTGAACATGAGCATTTAAAGACACTCATGTCAAGAGGTGAATGGGAAACTAGACAAGTATAAACCACAGCAAAAAGCAAGGAATTGAAACAAGGAATACTTAAGTGCCTTCTGGAAGTATTCAAATTCCCCATACTCACATCAACATTTACCCCTGCAAATGCTAAGTATAAATTGGAGCAGTAATCTTAATAATCAATTTGATTCAAATATGCTACCAGGAAAATGAAATAAACAATGAATCCTCACATATTAATCACAGTCCACCACGGTATCAGTTCAAAGTTTCAACTTAAACTTGGCTTTGTCAGTGGTATTTGAAGCCGTCGACTTACCTTTAGAAACGCTTCTGTATTTTCAGCCTGATACTGTGACTCCATATAGTCTGTTGTGGCGCTTTTTTTAATAGCTGGTACTGCCGGTACACTAGTGAAGTCTGAAATACATTCAAGAGTCAAACATTTTCCATGTAAAATCTCTCCCAGTTCTATATTTAGTTTAACTGTTCATTTAATACAATGCTGATACCCCTCACAATTCAGACTCTTAATAATAATTATTTAGAACAAGTTATTAAATAAAGATTGAAGACAAATGATACTCTAAGAGTCAGCAATAAAATATATCAAGTGGAGGAGGAAATTGAGCAAGTTTTGATCAAAGAAAATTCGTGCATATTGAATGAAGTTTTCAATAAGTCACACATTCACTGTATTTGAAATATGAGAAAAATTAAAAATGGCAATCATTACATGACTGTATCAACCAGTTGAGCATGTATAAAAGATAAAAATTCAGTCCATATGCTATAGACATAACCATAATGAAGCATTGTGTCTTTGTGATAGACCTTCACTCCAGTTTGCATAAATAGTTTTTTGCTTAAATGGCTCCAGTCAGCATTAGACCAGTACTTAGTTATATACAAATGTCGAGCAATCTTATTCAGTTATCTCTGTGCAAAAGTACACAAAGACCGCTGCTTGGCTGCACCTTCTGATATAAACTAACATTCATTTGACTCCTTCAAACACAACAATTGTTAGATAGATTTAAGTAGGCTGGATAATCTGAGATAATGACAAAAGTGGTAGATTCTTTTAACCTATAAAATGTTCCACATTGTTTAAACACATCAGAACTAAGAGGCATATGCATGATATATCTGCCTTACCTACTGTGTGTGGGCAAATGGGTACCTTTTTGTTCAACATCTATTTCCACTTACTTGCATGCAGATACTAGACAGATAACAGAATGGTAGGCTCACCACTTGGTGAGCTAGCCAGTTGGATAGAAAATTGGCTTAGTAGAAAGAGTCAGAGGGTGGTAGTGGAGGTTTTGTTTAGATTGGAGGTCTGTGAACAATGGTGTGCTATGAAGATTTATCCTGAGTCCACTGTTATTTGTCTTCATCTTCTTCCTCTATTTCCGGCAGTTTAAACGCATCTAGGCGTATTACTGCCCTCCGCAGGATGTACAATTAATTACAGAATTTCAAGAAACTCAAATTCTCAAATATAGTCGCACGTAGAAACAGAATTAGTAAACTTTTTAATCAGATGGTGGTTCTCTTGGTGGCCAAACAAAGATTTAACAGAAAAACAAAATACATTTAAGTCAGACAGCCTCTTGAACAATATTCTTCTTTCAATTTTATATCGATTACAACTCAAAACATGCTGAACTGTCTCTGGACTACCACAGTCACATAATCCAGTTGGATGTCTTACTATTATCTTGAAGTAATAGTTTAGCCCGCAATGCCCCAACCTAAGTCTTGTTAATTTCACCATATCTCTATGACTTAAGGAGTAACAGTCTGAGACCTTTTTAACTAGAGGGTGACTAGAAAAGAAATGCCTTCCCTTTAATTCATTTTTCCAATCCTCTTGCCATTTCTTCTCTATGCCTTTTTTTTATCCTACTTCTCAATTCTCCTCTGCCTAGGGGTATTCTAATTCCTACTTGCCCACTCTGTAAGGAAGAATTTGCAATGCCATCCACAATTTAATTTCCCTCCACCCCAGCATTCCCAGGTATCCATGTAAATCTAACTTCACAACCCATTTTCCCTATTCTAAACAAAACTAAGAGAATTTCAATAACTATGTCAGGACGAGCTTTTGATGTATTCCCTTTTATAGCCTCTAAGGCAGCAGCAGAATCCGAACAGATGACAACCCTGCATGGTCGAGAGTTCTATCCACCATAAGGACCAAAGGATTGCTAATAATTCCGTTGCAAAGACAGAAACACCATCTGAAACCCGGTGACCAATCTCAACTCCAAGTGAGACATGGACATCCCAAATCCTGCCTTACTGCTCTCTGGGTCCACTGAGCCATCAGTAAAACTCTTCAGATAAGATCCCCATTTATTATTTAAATATTCATTTACGATCGACGCTGTTGAAATTGCTCTACTTCCGTGAAGCTGAAAAAGGAGGAATAGGTCTACTTCTGGTTCTGGCAAAAGCCAAAAAGGAATGGGTGGGTAAGCAAATTTGGTCAGCTATGTCTTCCTCAATCAGTTTCAATCTCACAGCCCAGATATTAACCAAATCTAAAAATGGATGTCTTTTAATTTTATTTTGGCACTCCAACGTCTCCTGCAAAATACACTTTATTTGTCATCTATAGATAAGAATGCAGGTGACATGATTAGTAAACTGGATGACATCAGATATGGTGGCATAGTGGACAGTAAATAAAGTTACAACATGATCTGGATTAACCTGGGCAGTGAACCAAGGAATGGCAAATAGAATTTAACGTGTACAAGTGCAAAGTGTTGCATCTTGGCAAGTTAAATCATAGCAGAACTTGTACGGATAATAGTCCCCTGAGGGGACAATATTTTGCGAGTTTGCCTTCTTTGGTCAGTGCACTTATGAGAGCTGGGATATTGCACTTCAGTGCGATCACGTTTGGAGTCCTGTGTGCAATTCTGGTCATCTGGCTACAGGAAGACTATCATTACGTTCTAAAATGTGCAGAACAAGGATGTTACTAAAGCTGGAGGGCTTCAGACATGAGGAGTCTGGATAGGCTGGAACTTACTTCCCTGAAGCATTGGAGTTGACCTTAAAAGGAGATATAAAACATCAAGGGGCAAAGACATAGTGAATGGTCACAGTCTTTATCCCCATGGTAGATACATCTAGAGGAAAGAATTTTACAGTGAGAGGGGATCCTAAGGGCAGATGTGGTGGAGGAATTGAGAGAAGAGGACAGTTTTTTTGCTCTCAGAATGATGTTCTTCATTCCAGAACTAAGGAGATGTCCTCCTTCTTCAAAGAAAAGAGCTTCCCGTCCTCCACCATCAGTGCTGCCCTCACCTGCATCTCTTCCATTTTGCAAGTCTCCCCTCATTCCATCCCCCCGCTACCCCACCAAGGATAGGGCTCCTCTTGTCCGCACCTACCACCCCACCAGCCTCCGTGTCCAGCACATAATTCTCCCCAACTTCTGGCATCTCCAGCAGGATCACACCACCACACATCTTTCCCTCCCCCCCACTTTATGCTTTCCGCAGGGTTGCTCCTAATACAACTCCCTTGTCCATTTTCCCTCCCCACTGATCACCCCCCAGGCACTTATCCTTTCAAGTGGAACAAATGCTACACCTGCCCCATTCAGGGTCCCAAATAGTCCTTCCAGGAGAGGCGACATTTCACCTGTAAGTCTGTTGGCGTTGTATACTGCGTCCAGTGCTGCAGGTGCACATCGCTGAGAACCAACGTAGATTGGGAGATTGCTTCACTGAGCACCTACACTCCATCTGCCAGAAAAAGCGGGATCTCCCAGTGGCCAGCCATTGTAATTCCACTTCTCATTCCCATTCCGATATGTCAGTCCATGGCCTCCTCTACCTCCACGATGAGGCTGCCCTCAGGGTGGAGAAGCAACACCTTATATTCCATCCGGGTAGCCTCTAACCTGATGGCATGAAATTCGATTTCTCGAAATTCCAGTAATGGCCCCCCACCTTCTCCTTCACTATTCCTCATTCCCTTTTTCCTCACTCATCTTATCTTCTTACCTGTCCATCACCTCCCTACCATGGCCTTCTGTCATTTCCTATCGGTTCCTCCTTCTCCAGCTCTTTATCTTTCACCAATCAACTTCCCAGCTCTTTACTTCACTCGGTTGGCTGGTGACGCAGTGAGATCAGCACCGGGCTCGAGAAAGGAGGTTCACAAGTTCGATCCAGTGACAGACCGCTCCAGAGCACGCTCTCCATCCGTGCCGGGTTGATGTTGAGCTCATAACTCAACCTCAGAAAAAAACACTGCCACCTCCAGTTTAAATTTCCATGCAGAATATTGTGGAGGATCAAATACCCAAACCCAAAACCACCCCTCCCCCTCTTAGGTTTCACCTATCACCTACCACCTTGTACTTCCTCTTTCTCTCCCTCACCTTCTTACGCCGACTCTCAACTTCCTTTCCAGTCCAGATGAAAGGTCTCAACCTGAAACGTCCACTGTTTACTCATTTCCATAGATGCTGCCTGGCCTGCTGAGTTCCTCCAGAATTTTGTGTGTGTTGCTTGGATTTCCAGCATCTGCATATTTTCTCTTGTTTGTGACCAGATATAATTAATAATTGTGAAATTCTTGTACTGTTACGAATGTGCCACAACTCTGAGGGGCCGAAGGGTACAAAGTCGCCCCCTCCTTTTTGAGAATCGCAAGATCACTATTAATTCGGGTCTGGGACCCAGGAAATGAGAGAGAATCACAAGGTTTTGGAATGTGTCCTGGCCTCAGCGAGACAAAGCCCCGGTTAACGGCCATTGTCTCTTGGAGACAGAATTGTGTATTGAGTACTGTACTATTCATTGAAGCCCTCAGGGGACAACCAGAGTGGGCTGGTTGAGGGATTGCATCATCCCAACCTGACTGACATCTGAGACCCCGTGAGTAAGGATAAAAGAGGGTCTGGGGAACAACCCCTTTAGACGCACCAGGAGAAATGCTAGAAATCCCGTGACAGCGTTTAATAGCGACAGCCGGTGGGGGCTCGCGTGCGTCCTTTCCCTTTGCCTGGGATGGGCGGCCTCACCACAGAAGAACGGCTTTAGCTAAAGGAGAGGCCACAAGTGAACGGCCACACCAACAGGACTCCCGAAGGACCGAAATCATAAAAAGGAAAGCCGGCAAGTTTCTCAAAATCTCTCTCTCTCCAACCAAAGGCTGCAGCCTGAATGAACTGAGTGACTTTTATATTTCCATCGGACAATACATTATCCCCTAGACAACGATAGAGCTATTTCTTATTGATTATTATTATACCCGCACTTTTAGATTTAGTATTGACGATGCATATTATCTGTATGTTTGCATTGATATTATTTTTGTGTATTTTTCCTAATAAATACTGTTAAAAATAGTACCATCAGACTTCAACGGACCTTTCTATCTTTGCTGGTAAGTAACCCAGTTACGGGGTTCGTAACAGTACATATAAAGATAACATTGTCTGCTACTGCTTGTTACTGAAATGTAGAATGGGCCTGAACTACTTATTATATCAATAATTTAAGGGAAAGCAGAAGATGGTGGTTTAAACATTGAACCCTGAATCATTCCTTGCATGAGGTAAATATAATCCTTTAAATGTACATCATTGCACTTTTGTAGCGTGACTCGGCTTACAATTACTGTTTTCCTAGTTAAAAGTTGAGAAACTCACCAGGAAGGAAATGGTTGTCAACAAACTCCTCCAGCAGTTTTGATTGGTCAGGAGGAAGTGGAGTTATCTGAATTAATGAGTCATTACTTTCTGTTGTTCTTTGGTTCCAGTCTGAAGAAAATCTCCTGACAGTAAGTATTAAGTGATTTTCTGCAAACAAGGATTCAATACTTCTATGGTGTAGATTCGTAACCACTTCTCCGTTTATTATTAAAATTTCATCTCCGACTCTTGCACCTAACAGAAAAAAGAAAACATAATTCAGGGTGTCACCCAAATCATCAAATTGATCTTAACATCAGGCTGCCAATGAAGCTACCACAAATAATTGTTTTACTTCATATTTTTCCACCTATTTCTAAGTAACTTTTATTCAAATGATTAATATTATTAATAATAGCATAATCATTATGCCATAGAAACTGAGGTATACATACTGTTTACTGAAGTCATTTATGTAAAAATTTTGTTCAAGTGTTGCCCCATGAACACACAAGATTTTTATTTCCTTCTAGCCTCAGTTTCTTGCAGATCTCCAACATGCCACAGGAACAGTATTGAAGATGTAGCACTTGATAACTGTCTCAGAAACTGTTCATTCAAAGAATGAAAAAAATACCACAAACTACAGTAAACCTCTGATCATCTGCTATCAAAGGACTCAAGAGTGCCAGTGAGGCCTATGTGCGCGGCTGGAGCTGGGAACTGGGATTAGGAACATAGCTAGGATTGTGCAGGCCCCAGCTGTGGCTGAAACTGGGGTCTGCAGTGGTTTTTCTGACCAGCTGTCTATTTCCAACCCCTTTAAACACAATGATTCAGTGAAAGAATTATTATACAGAAAAAATAAAATAAGATTGTGTTGGTGAATTAATAGCAGTAACATCTGGTAGTCCAGAAAATCTTTCAACCCAACTCCATCAAAGTCTTGAGGCTGCTGGATTATTTTAACTTTTACTGTATAATTAGCATGCAGTGTCTCTCTTTTGGAATCTTATTCCAGACACTGATCTTCAGCAAACTGTTCCACTATGAAAGCATTGCAGCCAGTGGTCACCTCATTCACAAATCGCAGTACATCTGGTTCTGTACTCTCTTTAAGGTATTGCAGGACAGATACCACCAGTGGAATCTCTGATGGAGGCACTGAACTATAAACACAAACTGTGTCATATTACAGTACTGAATGTAGCCATTTTTTCAAACATAATACTTCTCATGGATAAAGGCAGTCAATAATACCTTGTTTATCGGCCAGTCCACCAGGAAGCACGTCACTCACAAACAGAGAATTGTGCTGCTGCTTTCCATCTACTTGACCAGCCACAGCGAAACCTTGTAAACAGGAGAATAAGTAAAATATCCACGTTAGAAATAATTGTTCCTCTATGATATTGCACTTCAGGTATAAACAGTACATGCCAGGATGCTGCCATTCTGACAATATAAACAGATCATTCCCAAGCTAGCAAGTTTGTAGGAATATATTATATAAATTTTATAGGATTTCTTAGTCATAAACTATATCCCACAATATATAAAATAAGCTTCTTTGGAATGATGTAGATGTAGATGACCAGGATTTCAACAACTCCAAATCCTCCAATACAGCAATCACAGTTTACCTAATAAACTGGAACCATAAAGAAAAGTAAATGGCTTTCCTAAACCAAAAGAAAATGTACCTGATGAGAATAATTTGGCAATGAAAGGAAGTTACAGTGAGAATATGAAGCATTTCAACAACCATTTCCATCTTTGGACTCATTGCTTATAGATTGAAATACATTCCAAAGATTTACAACCACATGGAGTGATAATACTCTTCCAAGGCAGAACAGGGATGACGGGGTTAATTTCTGTCAGCCATACCTGCTGGCCACATTTGCTGAAAATGAACAAAATTAATCAGCAAGGACTCAGCTCCCCCTGCTGTCTTTCCATCCTCAGGTTCCAGACCAATAGCAAGCTCAATCTGGGACATAACAAGTGCAAGTACCAGACTAAGCCCATGCTCACATTCAACCCAATAAAGGACCAGGTGCTCGGGAACACTATTTTAAGCTGTTACCATTTCTGCCACAACCTCCTTCCTAAATTTATTCTCATTAAATATGGCTCCCATGGCTATGGTTCGATTACTTGACCAATAGCCAGGGGACTGAGACACAGAAGCAGAAATCTGTGCTCAAATCTCACTATGACAGCTGGGGAATTTGGAAAAATAAAACAAGTGTTAGTGATGGCAACCATGACGCTCCTGAATTTCTGTAAAAAAAATATTCTGGTTCACCACTACCCTTTAGGGAAGAAACCCCACCAAGCCTGTTCAAGTTGTGACTCCAGACCCACCAACATGGTTGACTGCATTCTCCAGTCAAGGGCTCATCAGGAGGGGCAACAAATACCAGCAGCAATGATCTTCCCCTCCTGAGATTGAGAACTTGGAACTCCCAGATCAAACGAATAAATGATTTTTTTTTGTTTAAAAAGGTGAACAGTGAGGAAATATGTACAGATAACTAATTTAGGGAGATAATGTGCCCTGAAATCAAATTGCAAACAGGCAGATTTCTGAGGAACAGCACCAGCTTTTACCACCCTTTCCCAGAATGACATTCAGCAGTACAGTCAGTGTTTAGCAGTAGGATATCAGGAACACTAACAGGGAAAGAATATATTGTATTCTCTTCCTCGGCTCACTTATAAATAACAAACTTAATTTAAAGGAGTCCACACAAAAAGGCCTGTGAGCATATGCAGATATATCGTCTATTCTGAATCACATGCCAGAGCTTTCCTCTCCTATCATTCATTTATAAAAATTTAGGTTACATATACAGTATTGTCATTCCTGTAAAATTGCAGTTTTGGCCAAATTTGGGGAAAAAAAGCCATTTCTGTTATTTTGGATATCCCATGACACGTCCAATTAATCATAAAAAATCAGTCACGTCACTATTCAATTATTTACATTAGAACATCTGCTCTTCTAATTAAAGAGAAAAACGAACATGATCAAAGCTCAAGAAAGCATATGATCCGATGATTCCGACATGAATCAGTCCAGAACACCTGCCAAGAAACTGTTTCTACCTCAGCATCCTTTTGTTCTCTAACCAAAAATACTTTTGATCACCTCTCAAATACAATGATAATCAAAGACACTTTACCCTGAAGTAATCATCAACGGCAAATATTAAGCGCTCCAATAAAGACTTTTTTTCCCTTGCCTAAGCAGATCTCCTTCTGGGAATGAACAGAATATTAGGGCAACAACAGCATTGCACGTTACCCCCATGAACAAAAGGCCAGGGACTTCAAATCACAAGCAATTGCTCATCACTATGATAGACTCAGAACTTCAATCTCAGTGAGGAAGATTATAGAAGCTTTATCAAATTAATCACAACACAATGTATTATCATCCGCATTTTGCTGACTGCAATTTAAATTTGTTTCCACTTTACTGAAGTGTGTAAAAGAGTAACTAAACAGTGAACATGTGGGGGAAATGGTTTAGTTGGCTCACTATGTGTTTTGGAATTGTGGCATTCTGAACCTCCCAGATTTTGGGATAGTCAACAGAAGATTTTTGCCTATTTCAACTATTTAGAGCTAATTGTGGTTCTATTATGAAATACAAGCTTCCAAGTAAGTTTGCCTTGTGATACTAACACCAGAGTGGAGATGGATGGATAATTCTCTTGTCAATTAAGCTCACTGAAGTGACTGACAGCAATTATTTTTTTATTATATTAGGCAATTATATTCACATAATTTATAAGCACTCTCTCTCTCTCTGCATTTTCCTGGAGATGTTGGAGTGATTTTTATTACATTTATTCTTTAACAGTACATTTCTGAATAACCTGCCTCAGCTTGCAAAAAAAAACTGCTTAACATAAATCATACATTGGTACTGCCAATAAATATTTGGAAATTCCCTGTTAAAGCATGATGAAATGATAAATGGAGACAAAGCTAACCATCCATAAGTTGGGATATGAGCTCAACATAATAACAGCAATTAAACAAAAAGATTTCTTCATGTCCAGAGGAAATAAAAGGATCAGATGTCTTCTGCTCTCTTTCTGAGAGAGCCATGTTAGTTATAAGCCAAAACAGCAGTATTTTGGATTCTGTGTTTGCCAATGCTAAGTAAAACATTAGGTTCAATCTAGTGTCTCAAATGGGAACTGACAATGGTGGAGAGAGACAGTGTGTCATACAGTTTCTCCTCAACTGCAGCCAACCCCATTTCTGTCTTTTATTCTCTCCCCATCCTTACGGCACATTTCAAAGCATCTCTCTGACTTCTCTCGGCTCTGATGTAAGGTTACCTGCAATATCAACTATGTTTCTCTCCCAAGAGATGCTGCCTGGCCTGCTGAACATTCCTCACAGCTTCTGTTTCTATTTCGGATTTCCAGCATCTTCACGATGCTATTTCTACATTGTCTCAGTCGTGACCAGGCAACAAAAAATTTGTATGGAGCAAGGAATGACAGTAATTCCTGACAGCATTATTAATGTACAGTGCCTTATAAAAACTATTCATCCCCTGGGAAGTTTTCATGTTTTACAACATTGAATCGCACTGGATATGATTTGCTTTTTTTTGACACTGAAAGACTCTTCAGAATCAGATTTATTATCACTGGCATGTGATGTGAAATTTGTTAACTTAACAGCAACAGTTCAATGCAATTCATAATCTAGCAGAGAGAAAAAATAAATAAATTAATTAATAAACAAGTAAATCAATTACATATATTGAATAGATTAAAAAACATACAAAAACAGAAGTACTGTAATATTTTAAGAAGTGAGGTAGTGTCCAAAGCTTCAATGTCCATTTAGGAATCGGATGGCAGAGGGGAAGAAGCTGTTCCTGAATCGCTGAGTGTGTGCCTTCAGGCTTCTGTACCTCCTACCTGATGGTAACAGTGAGAAAAGGGCATGCCCTGGGTGCTAGAGGTCCTTAATAATGGACACTACCTTTCTGAGACACCGCTCCCTAAAGATATCCTGGGTACTTTGTAGGCAAGTAGCCAAGATGGAGCTGACTAGATTTATAACCCTCTGCAGCTTCTTTTGGTCATGTCCAGTAGCCCCTCCATACCAGACAGTGATGCAGCCTGTCAGAATGCTCTCCACGGTACAACCAGAGAAGTATTTGAGTGTATTTGTTGACATGCCAAATCTCTTCAAATTCCTAATAAAGTATAGCCTCTGTTTTGCCTTCTTTATAACTACATCAATATGTTGGGACCAGTTAGATCCTCAGAGATCTTGACACCCAGGAGCTTGAAACTGCTCACTCTCTCCACTTCTGATCCCTCTATGAGGATTAGTATTTGTTCCTTCGTCTTACCCTTCCTGAAGTCCACAATCAGCTCTTTCATCTTACTGATGTTGAGTGCCAGGTTGTTGCTGTGGCACCACTCCACTAGTTGGCATATCTCACTCCTGTACCTACCACCTACTATCCCACCAACCTCCGGATCCAGCATATTATCCTCCGCAACTTCCGTCACTTTCAACAGGATCCCATCACTAAGCACATCTTTCCCTCTCTACCCCTCTCTGCTTTTCGCAGGGATCGTTCCCTCCGCGACTGTCTGGTCCACACGCCCCTCCCCACAGATCTCCCACCTGGTACTTCTCCCTGCAAGCGTAAGTGCTACACCTGTCCCTACACCTCCTCTCTTACCACCATTCAGGGCCCTTCAGAAGAGCCATAAGGTTTGGCTAACTTTAAAAATGTTGAGAAGCTAAACAGAAGCAAAAGTACATGGTGATATACCTATCTCGAGAAATACTTATTATAATGTGGATTTTATATTACTTAGTTGTTATTCTTTATTCTCTCACTTACTCCTTTTTCCCCACCAAAATGAGAATATATATATGTGTATGTAATGTATGTGTGTATATGTGTGTGTGTATGAATGTATGTATGTGTGTGTGTATATATATATATATATATATATATATATATAGTACACAGGGAAATCTTTTCTGTGTAATGGATTTGTTCACTGACTTTTATGAATACTGCATTGGTGGCCCTCGCCTCAGCCTTGGAATCACATGTTCGTTGCCATTTTTGTTGTTATTTGCGTTTCTTGGTTCTCATTTGTTCAGGGTGTAGATCGATTAAGTTTTATTCTAATTTTAATGGTATATTGACAGATAAATACAGATGGCTAAGGATAAGGTAAAATTCATTTCTTTTAATGTCAATGGGCTATTAAATCCAATCAAACGTAAGAGAATTTTATCCAATTTGGAACAATTTGATTCATACTGGGAAAAATGGTTTAACTACATAATGCCTCATAGGCCTGATTTTATTCTCACAAATCAATGAATCTGTTGTAAAAAAAAAAATCACTCCCTACTTGTACATATTTCTTTCCTTTTGCTTGTTTTTTCTTTCCACTCTTTTCTATGAGTGTATACCCCAGATAAATACTTTGTGGAGATTTGTGATATATATGATATATATGTACAATGTCTGAAATACATCTTATGGAAATGTTTGTTTGATGATGAACTTCAATAAAAAAAATTATTAAAAAAAAGCAAAGAGTAATGAAATTTTAAAAGTGGTGAATATGCAAGGCAAAATTGGTTCTAATAGGACCAGTGAAGAAATTAAAAATGGAGCTTGAATAAACTGTTAATAGTTGTAGCCGAACTATTAACTGGGCAAAACAAAAGTAAGAACAGTGAGAGTGATTTGAAACCGCCATACTAAGGCTACGTCCACACTACACCGGATAAATCCGTAACCGAAGCTTTTTCTCTTCGTTTTTACTCTCCGTTCGCACTAAAACGGCGTTTTTGTCCCCCAAAACTGGAGCTTTTCAGAAACGCTTTCCGGGGTGTGTAATTTTGAAAACGCTGCTTGGGCAGATCAGTGTGGACGGGGTAACCGGAGAAATCTGAAAATGCTATCAGACAACAGCGTGCCATTTCTTTGTTTTCTTGAATGCAACCTAACAATTTCAGAACAGACGGCAACAAGACTAAAGCCAGAAGAGTTAGAAATGTACTCACCAAATACTTTGACCCATAACTTACTTAATAAATAAGTATACTCACTTTGCCCTGTTTTCTGTCCTTGCTCATATGAAGGTGGTTTACCTATTTATGCAAGTACTTCTCTGACAATAGATGTGTAACAGCCTAGAGTAACATTGTATGGAAATACAAGATAACACTGATGCAGGCATGTTTTATACATTTAACAAGGTGCTTTATTAATGAATCAGAGTAAGTCAGTTTTTCAATGTTCATCGTCAGCCGGGTCATATTGTCCGTGAACCCGGCTGTTGGTTGCCTCCATTAGCTTCAGTATTTTTTTTTACTTTAAGTCCTCCTGCATGAGAGCCAACAGCTGCCCGTCGCTTAAGTTTTTCTAGTCAGTAACTGAACAAACACAGCGAGATTCGACACCAAACATGTCGCTTGGTTTCAGTAGATGTGTCCTGCGCATGCGCTGTAGGAGGAGATTCCCCGAAATATCCGTTTCAATGTGTACAGAGATATTTTTAAAAATGCATAGTTTGGACACCTATCATTTTTACGCGAAACCGGCATTTTCAAAATTATCTGGTCTAGTGTGGATGTAGCCTAAATGTTGAATCTAAAATGTTCCACGGTGACGAAGTGAAAGATGAGGTGTAGTTGCTGAGGGAAAACAAGAGACTGCAAATGATGGAATGGAATTTAAAGCAAAAACAAACTGCTGGGTAGTCAGTTGCTCAAACTTCTGTTCAGTTGCACAAGAACAGGTACAAGAGTGTATTTGCAAATGAGTGTCTTAATTTCAACTCCATTATTAAAAGCGACAATTGATGGATTCCAGAACCCACAGAACAACCACCAATATGGAAATTGTAATATCAATAGCACTTAGGCTGATAAACACCAATATCTCCAGAGATAAATTTCAAGGTTTCCACTACACTCTGGATTATCCAATGATTTGCATTTCTAAACTCACTTTGAACATAATTTCTTAAATTTATCTTTTTTTGTTCTCCACAATGGCAAATTATTTAAGAATTAGCATATTACTGGTCATAAATTTAAATTTACGCAATGGAATTTGCATTTCCAGTAATTCATTATTGATATAACTAAATTCAGGAAGTTCAGCTTTCTATTAACTTTCTAGTAACCTCAAAACAGTGCAAAACAAGAGTAAGAAGCTGCTTTTGTTACTGTGGTGAATGAAACAGGAAGAAAATGCAAAGTCATCACTTACCAAAAGCAGTTTCAGATCCTTGCCTTTTAAGATGCATATGGTAAATATTCATGGTGACAATTTCTATTTCATCAAACAACTGCAACAATAAAGAAGATAAATTTATCGTTCCACATTACTCCTAAAAGCTATGCAACTATAGACTATAGTCACTATAGACAAATGTTTTTGAAAAGTTTTGTTTTTTTTAAACAAGACATCCCAATTTTTCAATATCATTTTCTACAGTTGAGAAGAGTTGACTAGATTTTATAAGAAGTAAACAGGGGTTATCATGCTTTTCATGTTATAAATCAGTAATCTTTAAAGGCGCTGCAGAAAGGAAAAGCCTTGGGCTTAGAGGTGATTATAAAAAACTGAAGCGAAGAGAAGTCCAGATGAAAGAAGATAAAGAGGAGGAGGAATAAAAGATAGATTTTTGTAGTAGATGACCAGGAAGAAACAGGATAATCTATTGCTAGAGATGACCTGACTAAATGTAGCAAATATAAGATTTAATCTGACAAAGATAACCCTACAGGAAAACCAGCGGAGGATGAATTAAAAATAAGGTCCTGAAATGAAATTAATTCACAAAGATACAATGAATGATGATAATAACCATATTTTCATGGTGGTACAGAAAGGGCAAAATCCAGACTGAAGGAATGTCTGATTAATCAAAAAGTTACATTCTATAAATCTGTATTAACAATTCATTTAATTCCTTAATACAAAGTTAGCCAATTTCAGCCAACCAACTACAGGCAGTCCCCGGGTTACATACGACTTCCGTTCCTGAGTCCGTATTTAAGTCGGATTTGTAGGTAAGTCGGAACAAGTAAATCCGGTATTATTTAGCGTCAGTTAGTCAAACGTTTGTCTTAGTATATAGTATATATTTTACCTTTCTATGCATATAAAACACTTAAGAAACATACGTATTCCAATAATTAAACCACTGCGTTGCTTAGTAATAATTGTAGCTTTCATTGGGGCAGGGCTTTTCACATGCTCCATTTATTCTCACTTTATCCATTATCCTTTAAAACTGTTCCGATTGTTGACCGACTGTAGCCTAACACTTTTCTAATGACCGATGGCATTTCACCTCTTTCCAAACGCTTTATTATTTCCACTTCATTTTCAATCGCGATCACTTCCTGTCAACGGAACAGAAACACTGCGGACATCTGGTCCCGACCTCTGCCGGCTCCCGAGGTCCGCTGGGTCTTAAGAACTACCGCACACCGTCAACGGAACAGAAACACTGCGGGTGGCGGGTCCCGAGCTCCGCCGGCTCCCGAGGTCCGCTGGGTCCTAACGACCACTGCACTGTGACAGGCTGAATGGGACAAGTGGGGACTGTGCTGGGTTTGGGTATTTGATCATCCACAATATTCCGCATGGGAATTTAAACTGGAGGTGGCAGTGTTTTTTTTTTACAAGGTCATGTTGCGAGCTCAATATCAACCCAGCACGGGAGCAGTCTGTTACTGGATTGAACTCGGAAACCTCCGTTCTCCAGCCCACGCTGATCTCACTGCGCCACCAGCCAACCGGGGGGGGGGGGGGCGGGGTCAGGGTGAATCTTACTAAGAAAATTTTAAGACAAATACAAAGTTAACACTCAATACAGTGTCAACGGCAACGACTTGAAATGGCGGACGACGTTCTCCTTCCTCAGTTTGTAAGTACGAGTTGTCCGTAAGTCAGACGTTCGTAACTCGGGGAATACCTGTATTAGCTTCAATGCCACAGTGAACAACAAGTTACTTTCCCTCAGTTTTTGGCATTCTAAAACTAAAAGGAGGAGGACTCATAGTTTTGACTCTGTGAGTCAAAAGACTATGATTCAATTTGCATTCAAGTTCTTTAGCATGTAATCAAGCCTTACAGTTCAATGCTGTGCTGTTTTGTTGAACATGTTTTTGAACATATCAAAACTGTTTTTGATACTAACAAAAAGTACCTCTTGAAAGCCAGGGGAGGAACAAATAAACCATTTATCACATAACCAATACCACCATAAAATTATCAGCTTGTCATTCTACCCAACTTGTGATTCAAGAATGTGGAGATCCAGAATTAGCAGCCACATTTGCCTGTAGAACCCTGACACACCTCTATGATGCAATATGGCAAGTTGCAATTTTTTCTTTCCTTTTGATTAGTCTTTATTATATTTTTACCATAAAGTGCTGTGGATGCATGAAAATATCAAAAAAGATTATCTTGACAAATGATTTATAAAATATTAACGGAGAATGGCTAGACAGCCATTGACATTCATAGAATGATACCTTTGTAGCATGATAAGTATCTTCAAGAGGGGGACAAAATATTTTTCTGTAAAATATTATGCCAAGTATTACCTGGTCCTGTATGTAGTCCAATCGATTAGGAATGTAATATTCCATATTTTTGTGTACCATTCTTCTGAGATGAACATTGTAATGAACTGGATTCAGCTGTTTCATCTGCATGAGAAAGGGGCATTTATTAATATGTCTTCACTGGCAAAAATTCATAATAAAAATTTGAAATAATCAGGCCCAAGAAATTTCAGTTCTTTACACTGCCCAAATTGCAAAGGGAAGTGATAGTGAATCAGGAAATCTTGTGTTATGTTACCAAGGCATGAAATACCCCATAAAATAAATCAGGTCTTTACCATATGATATGAGTTTGCCGTGCACAAGCTGATTGCTCTTGCTACTACATCACAATAAAATTCAGAGTGCTTAACAGATTGAATTTTGGAGCTTGCATGGGCTTCTGCTGCTCCATTTTTTTTTTAAAAAAGGAAAAGTACATGCTCCAGAATAGCAAGTATGAAATCTGACACAGTGAGAGTGAAAAGAAACAAAGCCTCCCCCCACAAGATTCTGTACTCAATGCCCCACCAGTGGAACTTCCATTAATCTCATAGAAAGTTCCTTCAAAGATCCCTCTTCTTTTCCCAAAAGCATTTACTTTCAGAAGAGTTTATTAGGGTTTCAGGACTTTTAGCAGCAATATTATGAACTGGCAGAGCAGCTAATCACATAAAAGAATTCAAAAAAAAAAAGAAACCAAAAAAAGCACGCTACTGTCAGATTTTCTAGCTATTTTGTGGATCTAACTCATGAGATTAAGGTGGCATAATGTTCACAAAACATAAAGTTAGTACCTTTTTTAATTGGTCATAGTCTTACTAAGAATTATGACATGGCATGCCACTTACACAATGAAATAAAACGTAATCTGAGCACCTCATGGCAAGATTACTTTGGGAATCCTTAAACTTTCATCACTCCTCTCATAAAACACATGGTCCTGCTGCAAAACAGTCCATGGAGAGGATCAAAATCATCAACCAATTGATATTTCTGAATTACACTGTGCTTAAAAAACATGGTTGCTGTTATTTTATCAGATCATGATAGTGACCGCTGATAGTTTCTCTGTCACTTTAATTGCCAAGTCTGGGTAATCATTCCAACAGGAACACACCCTACGTCTTTTTAAGGACTGAAATTCAACTTTGACAGGTTGTACTAATGGATGCTTTGCTTAACTTCTGTGACCAAAGAGGAATTTCTTCCACATTTAGTCTACAAAATTCAGTGGTCAATGTGAACTGGCCTTGCTTTTCATGGTGCCTTCACAGTTCGTCACTCAACCATTCATCGTTTAATCAGATTATTGCCGCAAAATAAAAGGTAAAACTGAAGAAACAAATTAATCAATTGTCTCCAAAATAAAACAAAAAGGAGCAAGTCGAAAATTAATTTCTCAATAAGGCAGTGAGAGTTTTACTCTTTTGTTGAATAATGTGAACATCCACATAACAATTAATAACTTTCTCAGGACACAAAATGTAGCACACAAACTCTTCATGGGATGACTGTCCTTTTGGCAATGGCAATTACCCAAACAATCTCACTCATGCAGTCAGAATAGCATAGGGAACACACAAAATGACATGCTCTCCAAACACTCACCAGAGTTGAATGGCAAGAATGAGATAGTCAGCTCGGAAGTAGTAGATAGTAGAAATCACTGAGAAAACTATGGAGGTGTCCTTGTAACACTGGTTGATAATTGGTCAGAAGGTAGGAAGAGATAGATTAAGAATAACAGGAAAATACTCTCACTGGTAGGATTTGACAAGCGATGTTACCTGGTATTTGTATTAGAATTCTGTACTCAAATTTATACAATAAATAAGACCAGGACAAAGGGGCAGAAAATTGTACAAGTTTCCAGACTGATTTAAAGTTTGCGGCCACAATATATGGGAACAAGATATATTAAGGAATTCAGGGATAAAATCAGGAAAAAATGGAAATACAGAGCAGGCTGGTCAGCATCTGAAATGAGAGAAGCCTGGTTAATGTTACCAATGTAGATTCCAACTAGAACATTGTACACAAAAAATTAACCTCTTCCAATTAATTTGATGTTGTATCTTACATATGTTAAAACATTGTGGTAGATTGTGCCAAAATCTTAGTATTCTTTGGATCAATAATCTTCCAGATTCATTTATATGGATAATTTTTATATTGATGAGATCTGATTTTCGATATATTCTCTATTTCTATCCTGATAATCTCTAACAAAATCTTAAGGACTTCAACAAAGTTAACTAACAAACCTCTTTTTTAAAATCAATTGAAGTCCTAAAAGACTTACTTGTTCTTATTACTAAACCACATTTAAATTATCATCTTAAATTAGAACCATGCAGTTGTACTCTAAAAGGTCTAATCAAGGTTCCTTACAAGTTTGTCATGAACTCTTTTCCAATTATAACCCATCAGAATTCCCTGGTTTCCTTTTATTATTGTGGGGGGAAATGTCTTATTGATTGTTATAGTTGGACAAACAAAGAGTTTTGTCAATACCTCACTGAAACTGATTGGAGCTATCTGTGGCTTCCTTATACTTCCCAACAAGTGCAAAACTTCACACGAAACATTAAAACTTATTTGAAAACTATAAGCTTGCTGAAGCCCTCTTTAATTTTGTTGAATTCTTTCTCAGTATTAACCTTCAATTTGATTCAGTCCAATTCTTATAAGCTATTTGTTTGTTCTATTTATATTGTGTTCAATAATTTGCTAATACTATTTCTATTTCATGATTTTTGGTTGATTTTCCCATTTTCCTCTTGGGTATTTTTACTTCTTTCAGCATGGTTATGTTTGTCATCTCACCTTTCTACCAAAGACACTCTTCACTTCCTCCCTTTTTGAAATATGCTTTCATTTTTAGTTAATTTGGGTACTTTAGCAGACTGTATTTTCCTGAGCTGCATTGATCCTTCTTCTAAATAATCTGCACAACTATTGAATCCAACAAAATTAATCTCAAATGATCTATCCCAATCCCTTTCACAGCTTCTGAAAGTTCACGATTTCTCTCTTAGTGTATTAGTTGTCTTGTTTGACATTTTACACTTATTTTTTGCACCTATTTTGAACATTATGATTTCCATTGTAAAATTATCTGCTCTGCCAATTTAGTTCATTCCCCATTAGTCGGTGAAACTGTGATTCCACTTTTGCTTATATACATAGGGCAAGAGATTTAAGTTCATTTTCTCCTTTGTCCACATCTTTCTGGTTTCCTTAGCCCCATATGGGTATCATACACAACAGGATCGTACCATCAGTGCTGTCACTGGCTAATGGGGAAAAATTGCTGATAAGATATGAATGATGGCAAAGCAGAGGCTTTTTAATAAAGAAATTAAGCATTAATTCAAGTGATATCTTAGGTGATCGGTTACAATTGTACCTTCCCATAGTTACAGTTTGGTAGCCTTAATTGTGATTTAGAGGACCGGGTCCAGAAGTTGAAGTTTAGTGAATTGAATTTAACAAACCATCCCATGATCTAAATGATCAAAACACTAGACAGCTATAATGGTTTTGGTGTGACATACTTTATCAGGCATATGACGGAAGTCATAGAGTCATAGAAAAATACAGCACAGAAAAAGGCACTTTGGCCCATCTAGTCCATGTGAAACCACTGAAACTGTCTACTTCCATTGACCTGCACCAGGACCATAGCACTCCATAGCCCTACCATTCATGTACCTATCTAAACTTATCTTCAATGTTGAAATTGAGACTGCATGCACCACTTGTGCTGGCAGCTCATTCCATACTCTCAGGACCCTCAGAGTGAGGAAGTTTCCCCTCACGTTCCCTTTAACACTTTTCACCTTTCACCCATGACATCCAGTTGTAGTCCCATACAACCTCAATGGAAAAGCCTGCTTGCACTTACCTCTTGAAACCATTCATAATTTTGAATACCTCTATCAAATCTTCTCTCAACCTTCTGCATTCCAAGGAATAAAGTCCTAACCTTTTAACTCAGGTCTTCCAGACCTGGCAACGTCCTTGTAAACTTTCTCTGTACTCTTTCAATAATATTTGCATCTTTCCTGTAGGTAGGTGACCAAAATTGCACACAATACTCCAGATTAGGCCTCACCAATGAATTGTACAACTTCAGTATAACATCCTATCTTCTGTACTTAATGCTTTGATATGTGGAGTCAAATGTGCCAAAAGCTTTCTTTACGACATTCTACCTGCACCATCACTTGCACTGAATTATGGGCTGTATTCCCAGGTCACTTTGTTCCACCGCACTCCTTCGTGCCCTGTCGTACACTGGGTAAGACCTACCCAGGTTGGTCCTACTGGAGTGTAACACCTTGCACTTGTCTGCATTGAATTCCATCTGCCATCTTTCAATCCAATCTTCCAGCTGGTCCAGATCCCACTCTAAGCCTTGATAGTCTTCCTTGCTGTTCACTACTCCTCCAATCTTGGAGTCATCCGCAAAGTTGCTGATCCAGTTCACCACATTATCATCCAGATCATTGACATTGATGACAAACAACAACGGAGCCTGTCCCAATCCCTAGAGTCCTCCACTAGACACAGGACTCCAGCCAGTGAAGCAACCATCTACTATCACTCTCTGGCTTCTCCCACAAAGACAATGTCTAATCTCAACTTGAATACCAAGCGACTCAACTTCCTTGGTCAACCTCGCATGTGGAACCTTCTGAAAATCCATGCAGACAACATCCACTGCCTTGCTTTCATCAAATTGCCTGGTAACTTCCTCAAAAATCTCTGTAAGATTGATTAGACATGACCTGTCACACATGAAGCCATGCTGACCGTCCTTTATCAGTCCGTGTCTATCTAAAGACTCATATCCAGTCCCTTAGAATACCTTCCAATAACCTTCCCACTACTGATATCTGGTTTACCACTCTATAATTTCCTGGTTTATTTTTAGAGCCTTTGGTAAACAGCGGAACAACATTGGCTATCCTCTGATCTTTAGGCACCCCTCCTGTCACTAAGATGATTTAAGTATCTCTGCTAGGGCCCCGGCAATTTCTGCACTTTCCTCCTGAGTGTTCTGAGGGAACACCGTATCAGACCCTGGGGAATTATCCACCCTAATCTGTCTTAAGACTGCAAAGACCTCCTCCTCTGTAATCTGTGTAGGGTCCATGAAGTTGATGCCACCTTTCCTCACTTCCAGGGACTCCGTGTCCTTCTCCTCTGTCTGGACAAATTCTTGATTTCAGTTTTTCTGTGAGCATTCACAATACTAGCATTAGTGGGGGTTTTTTTACAACTCTAAGACTGTAAGTCTTTGTGCATATCTTGCGTGCAGCCCTTAAAGTAAACTACAGCCCATATCAAAAATTAGTGTCATAATCTACCATAATACAAGCCTTGTAATTTAAGAGATTGGAGCTCTTTTGCTAAGGCTACAGAACTATCGCAATTCATTTTAATTCAGGAAATAATGGAGTTGAGAAGTTGAATTTCCTGCTCTATTCCATTTGGTTCAGCAACAAAAACTATTTTTGACACATTTTAACAGATCAATACTGTACACCAATTCATTTTAGCCAAAAGAGAAAAACAATTGAAAGGGAAGAGACAATCAGTAATGAAGGGCCCATTAAATTTTTTAAAAATTATCAGATATAGCATTTATAATCATATGCAGTGTCACACTGACAACTATCATAGCGTGGTTAATTGATTTGAATTGTTACCTGCATAAAAGGTCATTCCAATTCTTTCACGTTAGGTTATAATGCAAATGATTGCTCTAAACAGTTCATGACATTCTTTGCAATACCACTACAGTATCGGACATATTCTGTCATCAACAGATTTTGTCAAAGCAGAACTTGTGGCAATTCATGAATGACAGGTTACAGAAAATTGAACAGCAGCAGATATATCACTATCCATCACAACAGGAATGATTGCTGGCTGTGCAGATTATAGATGCTACAAAAGCTGAATGCCAAACAAATCATACAAAAGTTTCAGCCCTGCAATTGATTGACAGAAGCATGTTTCCTGAAAAACAAGAGGTAGTTTTGGTTTTTAACTATCTTTCTCTTTTCAATTTAGGTTCTTTCCCTTCTTATCTCTTCCCGTCTCTCTTGTAGGGGTTGCAGTTTGACTTGCCCAATGCCCGTTCCTCAATACAAGATGAAACTAGGCAGGTACATAGATGGGCAAGGAGGGAGAAGTGGAAGCTATCAGTCGAATGAAGAGTAAAGATTTGGATAATTCTGTTGCAAATCGTATTGTAAATCTAAATCTCCAAGTAATGCAATCTCAAAACCATTTTATATACATACGCGAGGAAGATGCTGGAATTCCAAAGCTGGGTTCCTCCAGCATTATGTGTGCGTTGCATATTATGTACATGGTAGCTAAGGTCAAACTACCCAAACAGCTTAAATGCTGTTAAGCTATGTGAGCATCCAAATGTCACCAGGACAACAATTACAAAAGAAGTCAGCATCCAGTTATCCTAATGAAAAACAGTGCAATTCAATGAAAATCTGGTGCAACAAACACCTATTTTTATGATCAGTCATGTCCACTATGCCTGTTAATATGAATCAAAAAAACTGTACTACTGAATACCCCTGAATAATTTCATCCGAGGACAACAGAGTAACCTTATTCCTGCTCAAGTCCAATATATTCTAATACGTGCTGTCAGAAGCAAGAATCGCAGGAGGCCGCTTAACCAGTGGTCAGGATCTCTTCTATACAAGGGCAAACCAACTAGTTCCATTTTACCACACTCTCACCAATGACAAAGGAACTCTGGTGTATTTTAACCTGTCTCAGGTCACTAATCCCCAGCTTAACCAGTGAACCCTGCAAAGATCACTCAGTTCAGTAATAGAACACTGGGATTTTAATGACTAGTGTGTTTCATAGATCGCTTTCCCACAATATGCCTCTAGTTCAATACACAGATAATACAAACGACACAGGCACAAAATGCAAATGATGAAAGTAGCAAGAGTCTGAGCATTGATAAACTTTAATAAAGATAGATCAGAGAATAGACATAATTATACCACAATCATAAGTAAATGATGGACTATCAAGTTTGTGCCACTGTCTGTCAGGATACTAATAGTAATCAGTAGCCACCTTAACTCCTTTCTCTTCTGACATCCATTCTTCCCCCAGCACCTAACTTACCCCTATCAATCCTGCCAACCAAATGGATTTTAGTAGTATTAATGGTGTCAAGTTTGTAGAGGACTGAAAGACAATTCAAACACAATTACTTAAACTAAGGATTCAGAATGTCCAGCATAAATGACACCTAGCATAAATCAACTAATTATGCCACCTTACAGACCTAACAAGTCAATGGTATCACTGCTTTTATGAAGTTATTTTCAGTTATTTTATGTTGCTTCACTCAGAGTTGGCACCCTATCTATTGTGGTGTAAAATGAAACAAGTGGCTATCACTCCTGAATACTTTTAAAGGAAATGCATTTTAAAAATCTGATCAGATTTGCTGCTGGATTGAACTAGCTCACGTTACTTTTTTGGTTGATGGAATGCAAGTTCCTGCCAACTTCAAAAGGAAAGAGGATTCTTAAAATAGGCATAAATATGGATACAATTTGTGCTTAAATATGAATTCCATTCAAAGCAGAAACTCTAGCCCCTTCTTTGTCAAAGTACTGAATGTGGTAACAGCTCATTTGCCAAAATTGATCTTGCTATTAGCCATCATGAACAACTGACCAGAAATTGCTGCCAACATTTGGTTGTCATTATGGGGTGACTAAGTCCCCCTTGATCAATGAGAAGAGTTACCTGACTGAACAGCAGGACTTTATTCCGACTTAGAGGAATGTCATAGAAATGACAATAAGGTAATATCTCATAAGCAAATCACACAAGCAGCAAAGCGCAGACCACAACATTACATCTGAAGAGCGGAGAACACAAGAGGAAAGTGAAAACTCAATATCGCTCTGGCACATTCAGACACATTCTTTGTAAACTTGGCAAGCTCATTTAAAAGTGGTTTTTCTCCTGAAAGTACAATACCTTGCAAGCCGCAATGAGTACATCCTCCACGGTCTGATGTGCTTTAATGGCTATGATCGCTGCTTGGTTGTCAGGGAAGCAGACCCGAGCAGTGCTCTCTGAAGGACAGTCCCAGGCTGATGCTGGAAAGTGGACACTCAAAGATCCATCAGGCTCGGGCTGAAATAATATCAATTAACTACAAGTTAATTGTTCAAATGTGGTTAACTCCTAAAACATCTCCAGGTTTGCTTTAAACTTATTTATTTTGAGTTTTTATAGTTAAAAATACATTCTGAAAAATTAGATTCCTTTGGTGAATTTCACAACTAATTAATATGATATAAAGACAATTTTTTTTGTATATGTTCTGCAAGATTAAAATTGTAAAGGTTTGAATATGCAGTTTAGCAAAATATTCCCAGCAACCTACCAAGGACCCAATATGGCATCAAATGGAAAGCAATTCTAATTTGGAAGTCACATATTACTTCAGAATCACCCTTCTTATCACACTCACATTTGCTTCCAACTGAAATTTCATTCATTGTCAATTGTTAAGTATTATTGATAAAGTTCCAAAAATTATTAGAAAAGTAGAAAGTAGAAAACATGAGCAAAACACAAAATGCTGGAGGAACTCAGCAGGCCAGGCAGCATCTCATATCGTCATACCTCGACTCTGTTTTATCTCCCCGGTTCAGTCTCTTCCTCCCTACATTCATTACACCTCTCACGCTCTTGATCTTTTCAAGGGTTTCAAGTTCCCTGGCCCCATCACCTTATATATGGATACCTATAGATGTTCAGCCCCTCTATACCTCCATCCCCCACCAGGAAGGCCTTAAGGCTCTCTGTTTTTTTTCTGGACACCAGACCCCTCCACCACCACTCTCCTTTGTCTACTGGAACTTGTCCTCACTCTCAATAATCTCTCTTTTGGCTCCTCCCACTTCCTTCAAACAGAAGGAGTAGCCATGGGCACCCGCACGAGTCCCAGCTATGCCTGCCTGTTTGTCGGCTTTGTGGAACAGTCCCGCACTTTTCCTACGCTATATTGACAACTGCATCGGCGCTGCTTCCTACATCCATGCTGAACTCATCCACTCTGCCCTCAAATTCACCTCCCTTTGCTTTCTCGATCTCACTGTCTCTATCTCCGGAAACAGCTTATCCACAGATGTCCGTTACAAACCCACGAACTCTCACAGCTACCTGGAATATACCTTGTCCCACACTACTACTTATGAAAACACCATCCCCTTTTCTCAATTCCTCCGTCTCTGCCGCATCTGCTCTCAAGATGAGGCCTTTCATTCTAGAACGAAGGAGATCTCCTCCTTTTTCAAAGACTAGGGCTTCCCTTTCTGCACCATGAACACTGCCCTCAACTGAATCTCTTCCATTTCACACATCTACTCTTACCCCATTCTCCCACCAAGAACAGGGTTCCTCGTGTTCACATCTATCACCCCACCAACCTACACGCTCAGCACATAATTCTCCAAAACTTCTGCCACCTCCAATGGGATCCCAACACCACTTTCTCCCCACCCCCCCACTTTCAGCGGTGATTGCTCCCTATGCAACTCCCTTATCCATTTGTCCCTCTCCACTGATCTCCCTCCTGGCACTTGCAAGTGGAACAAGTGCTACACATGCCCCAACACCTCCTCTTTCACTACCATTCAGGGCCCCAAACAGTCTTTCCAGGTGAGGCCACACTTCACCTGTGAGTCTGTTGGGGTCATATACTGTGTTCGGTGGTCCCCGTGTGCTCTCATGTATGTCGGTGAGATCCGACGTAGATTGGGAGATTGCTTCACCGAACATCTACACTCCATCTGCCAGAAAAAGTGGGATCTACCAGTGACCACCCATTTTAATTCCACTTCCCATTCACATTCTGATATATCCATCCACTGCCTTGATGAGGCCACACTTAGGTTAGAGGAACAACAGCTTATGTTCCGTTTGGATAGCCTCCAATCGATGGCATGAACATCAATTTCTCAAACTTCCGGTAATGCCCTCCACAAAGACCCTGCTTCCCCATTTCCCATCCTCTTTACCCTCTCTTGGATCACCTCCTTGTCAACCCATCGCCTCCCTCTGGTGCTCCTTCTTCCTTTTTCTTTCTTCCATGGCCTTCTGTCTCTTTCACCAATCAACTTCCCAGCTTTTTACTTCAGCCCTCCCCTCCAGGTTTCACCTATCACCTTGTGTTTTTCTCTCTCTCTTCCCTCCAACTTTTAAATCTAGCTTTTTACTCCAGTCCTACTGAAGGGTTTTGGCCCGAAACGTTGACTGTACTTTTTTTCCATAGGTGGTGCCTGGCCTGCTGAGTTCCTCCAGCATTTTGTGTGTGTTGCAGAACTTCACATATACATTGGCAACACTCAGCACTGTCTCTCTTGATCTGCTGTCACCTCCAAATAGTCGATGTGTCTTTGGGTGTGGAAACATACTCAGCAATACCGAGCGCAGGAAAACATGGCTTTTGTTCTGAGGAGCTACCCAAGAGCATTGGTGAGGACAGGGGGTAGACATTGTTTGCACTGACTTCAATAAGGCCCTTGTTAACAATCCAGGATGGTCCTGAAGATTGGAACACATGGGATACAGCACAATCTACTAAACTGGCACGAGGTAGGAAGCAAAGGGTGTTGGTGGAAGCTTCTTTTTCCAGATTGGAGGCCTGAAAACCAGTGATGTGCTTTATTGTTTGTCACATAAATTCATGATTTGAATGAGAATGTAGGCAGCATGATTAAAAGTTTGCAAACTACAGAAAACTGGTGGTATAGTAGAGAGTGAAGATTAATTGGGATAGTAGGCAAAGGAATGGTGAATGCAATTTAACTCAGCTAAATGCAAAGTGATGCATTTTGGGAAGTTAGACCACAATGGGATACACAATAAATAGCAGGGCCCTGAAGAGTGTTGTTGAACTGAGCCCTTGGTTTACAAGTATATCCGCAAGCAGGCAGAATGCATGCTTGTCTTCATCAACTAAGGCACTGAGTCTTATTGGGACATCACGTTACAGCTGCTCATTAGGGTAACTTTGTTTTTCCACACAAAGGTTTGCTGGTATCTGGAATGAACTACTAGGTGGGGGGGGAAGGGGAATGGAGCCAGGAACAGTAACAGCATTTAATAAGCATCTGGACAGGTGCTTGGATTTATGCATTAACGTAACTGTTGTGATTTAATTCACAAGTAACTTATTCTAATACTTGTCAAAAGTATATCCCCTCTTGGAATCTGTGTTGCAACTTAAAAACTTCTTTTGATGTACAAGATAAAAGGAGCCCTGGTTCTCTTATTAAACATGTATTTATCTTTACAGGACCTGACATCTGGTTATAAGAACCAAGACAAATTCAGTCAAGGGAAATAGTTTGGCACACACAGAAACAAATGCATGAAGGCTTAAAATTCAGACTTCCATAAACTGAAAAGGTGTCTGATCAAATGCAAAAAAAACCCTCATTGTATAGACTTCAAAGACTTGCTCTACAATTAAAGGCAGAAGTGTGCCAGGGTTTATACATAGGTCACCTTTTATTCTCCCACTTCCAAAATATTACAGAAAGAAATCTTGCTGTGTACTAGTCCCTACTAAAAGAGAGCATAGAGGAGGGAATGATTTTGAGGACAGGTGTCCAGTTTTTGTGTGCTCATAACACATGATGGAAAGCTGGTGAGAGGCCATGCACCACATGACCACAGTCCAAGCTGGAAGTCACCCTGTGTAGATGCCACAGCTTATTAAAATCAGAAATTACAAATAACCAGGCATTTTGTTGTGTGTAACTGAAATCTAAAAACCCTGTAGAAATTCATGAAGTGCACATATTGAGAATCCCGTTTCATCAAAAGAGTAGTTGTATGGCAGACTCGGGTCACGAGTTGCTCCCCTTTAAGAAAATGGAAGAGAGAATGCTACACCAGTCTACAGGTACAATGGAAAGGCAAAAGTCCTTAGACTTCCACTCCTGACTATCTTGTTGGTGAATATACAGTCTCTGGAAAATAAAACTGAAGACCTAGAGCAAGATTGCAATACAAGAGGGACATCAGGGACTGCTGTGCATTTTGTTTCATGGCAACATGGCTATTCCCCCCACTTTGGACACAGTGCTGCAGCTCGAGGGCTTCACCACTCTCCACAAAACAGGGTAGCTCAGTCTTTTAAAGCAGAGGAGTTGGACTCTGCTTCATGATTAACTCATCACGTTGCACGAACTTGGTTCTGTTCAGTCGTGCTCAACCAACCTGAAACATCCAGCGGAAGGTTGTCCATTTTATCTGCCAAGAGAGTTTTCTGTAACCACTCTGGTAGCGGTGTAAATTCCACCTCAGGCAGACACTGGAGGAGCTGAGCAATGTTATCAGCAGGGTCAAAACTGCACACCCTCATGCCTTCTCTATCATTGCAGGAGATTTCAACCAGGCCAGCTTGACGATGTCTCTGAACAGCCACCCTCAACATATCACCTGTGGAACCAGTGGACCCAACACACTTGACCACTGTTATACCACCACCAAGAATGCGTACCATGCCATCCCATGCCCTCTCTTTGGAAAGTCCAATCACCTGGCTGTACCTCTACTCCCAGCATATAGACAGAGATTAAAGAGCAGTGGTGAGCATACTGGACCCAAACCAAAAGCCATGGATGAACCAGGAGATTCATCGTATTGATGGCTATATCTGTGGCATTCAAAAATGGTGTTCCATAACGATACAAGAAGTCCAGACACGACCCACAGAAGACAATTTTAAAGGCAAAAATCAATTCTAATCAATATTAGAGAGGGAATCAGATGTACATCTACTCTGGTAGGGTTTGCAGGCAATTACTTCCTACAAAGCAAAATTTAACATCATGAATGGCTGTGACACTTCACTCACAGATGAGTTCAATGCCTTTTATGCATGCTGTGCAACAGAGAATACAATTAAACCTGTGCAAATCCTTGTAGCATCTCGTGACCCTGTGACCTCTGTCTCGGAGGCTGATGGCAAAATATCTTTCAAGAAGGTGAACCCTCGTAGAGCATCAGGCCCTGATGCTGTACCTGGTAGAGCTCTGAAAACCCATGCCAACCAACTGTCTGGAGTGTTCAAAGACATCTTCAATTTCTCACTGCTGCAGCTGGAGGTTGCCACCTACTTCAAAAGGATAACTACCATACCAGTGCCCAACAAGAGAAGAGTGAGCTCCCTCAATGTCTATCGCCTAGCTTGCATGTCTACTGTGATGAAATTATTTGAGAGGTTGACCATGGCTACAAACAACTCCTGCCTAAGCAAGGACCTGGACCCACTGCAATTTGCCTCTCGCCACAGCGGATGCATTCTCACTGGCTCTCCACTCGCCTTGGATGATCTGGACAATAGCAATACTACGTCAGGTAGCTGTGCACTGTATTCAACACAGTGACACTTCAGTTCTAATCAATAAGCTCCAAATCCCAGGCCTCTGTACCTCCCTCTGCAACCGGATCCTTGCCTTCTCATTGGGAGAGATCGGAAAAAACATCTCCACCTCCCTGACAATCAACACCACCGAACCTCAAGGAGTGCAATGTGTTGCATTTTCGGAAGTCAAATCAAGACAGGACTTTCAGAGTGAACAGCAGGGCCCTTGGGAGTGTTGTAGAGCAGAGGGACCCTCAAGTTCAGGTACATGGTTCTGCAAAAGTGGAGCCATAGGGAGACAGTGTGATTAAGGTGGCTTTTGAACGCTGGCCTTCATCAGTCAGGACAATGAATATAAAAGTCGGGAGTTCATGATACAGTTGTACAAGATGCTGGTGAGACAGACTTGGGAGTATTGTGTTTAGTTTCTAGTCATCCTGTTATCAGAAAGGTACCATTAAGCTGGACAAGAGTGCAAGAACGATTTAAAGGATGTTATCAGAACCTGAGTGATCGTGTTTTAGGGAGGCATTGGACTTTATTCCTTGAAGTATAGGAGACTGAGAGGTGATCTGAAAGAGGTGTATAAAATCATGATGGGATAAGTAGGATGAATGCACTCAGTCCTTCTCCCCAGGTTAAGAAAACAAGAACAACAGAGCATAGGTTAAGCTGAGATGGGAAAGATTTAATAGGAATTTACATGGCAACTCATTCTTTACACAAAGAATGGAATGAACTGCCAGAGGAAGTGATTGAGTCAGTTACAGTAACAGCTTTAAAAGTGAATTGAATTGACTTTATTACATAAATCCTTCATATACTTGAGTAAAAATCTTTATGTTACATCTCCATCTAAATGTGCAATTTATAGTAATTTATAATAAATAGTAGGTACAACAGGATAGTCAATTTAACATAGAAATACAGTTGTATCAGCATGAATTAATCAGTCTGATGGCCTGGTGGAGGAAGCTGTCCCGGAGCCTGTTGGTCCTGGCTTTTATGCTGCGGTACCATTTCCCAGATGGTAGCAGCTGGAACAGTTTGTGGTTGGGGCAACTCGGGTCCCCAATGATCCTTTGGGCCCTTTTTACACACCTGTCTTTGTAAGTGTCCTGAATAGTGGGAAGTTGGAGAGGTACACGTGTAGGAGAGATTTAGAAAGCCGTGGGTTAATTGTTGGCAGATGGGACTGAATTAGATGGCTGAATAGTGGGAAGTTGGAGAGGTACACGTGTAGGAGAGATTTAGAAAGCCGTGGGTTAATTGTTGGCAGATGGGACTGAATTAGATGGACATTTTGGGTGTATGGAGCAGATGAGCCAAGGCGCTTGCTTGCATGCTGTATGACTCCATGACTCAGTTACAAGTTGGGAGGTTTGACAGGTGGGGTCACTGCGAAGGACCCAGCTGTTCACTATCTATCCCAATGATTACAGCCCTGAGGTAATTCAAGAGGTTGAAATGTAATTTTTCCAACTGCCGAGTTTGCAAAACAGTTTGGCAGTGTTGGCCACCTTTGCCACTCACCATGGTTGAGACTAATCCCACACCTCAGCACCACATTCCTGCACCAACACCTTCATCGTTACATTCTACCAACAGCAAATCTTCTTGTATTGAATGTACAATTTTTGGTCTCCCTAAATGCTTGTTATATATCCATCTTAAATTTCAGTGACGTGTTTACAAGGACACCATGACCCTCAATCCCTCACCATTTAAAATACACGTTGCCTTCACCTTTTACCAAAGTGAATGACCAAGCTGCCCATTTCATTTGATCCATATCAATCCCACAAAGCCTCTTTGCTTCCTCCTCACAGCACATATTGCCATCCAGCCTCATATAATCAACAGTTCTAGTTATATTACACTTGGCCTGCTTGTCCATATGCAAGCAGCTTGGTAGGGTCATGGCGCAGTACTAAAATAATCAGACCAGTAATCGAGAAGAAAGCCCATTAAAACTAAAATTGAGTTAACAGACTAGAATGTGGAATTTAAGAAAAATCATATGACAAACTACCGGACTGTTGTAAAAATCCCATCTAGTTCAATCATAGAACAATGAAATCTACAGCACATTACAGGCCGTTTGGCCCACAATGTTGTGCTGACCGCATAACCTGCTCTAGAAACTGTCTAGAATTTCCCTAGTGCATAGCCCTCTATTTTTCTAAGCTCCATGTATCTATCAAAGAGGCTCTTAAAAGACCCTATTGTATCCGCTTCCACCACCACTACCGGCAGTGCATTCCACGCACCCACCACTCTTTGTGTGAGAAACTTACCCCTGACATCCCCTTGGTACCTATTTCCAAGCACCTTAAAACTATGACCCCTCTTGTTAGCCATTTCAGCCCTGGGAAAAGGCCTCTGGCTATCCACACGATCAATGACCCTGTTCCTCAGTGAAGGAAATCAGCAATCCTTGTTGATCTGACACATGTATGATTCCAGCAACCTGCCTCCTCAAAGGCAATCAGGAATGGTTAGCAATGCCAACATCCCCTTAACAAGCCACAGTGATGTAACAGTTAATGCAATTGTGTGTGGGTTTCCCCCCAGATACTCCAGGTTCCTTCCACAAGCCAAAGACACAGTGGGTCAGTTATATGGTGATCGTAAATTGCCCTGTGGTTATGTTAGGGTTAAATCGGGGTTGTCAGGGCTTGCTGAGGGTCACTACTCGAAGGGCAGGAAGGGCTAACTCCACACTGTGTCACTAAAAGAATAAGCAAATCACAACCAATACAATGATGGTCATGGAATTCACCCAGAAACTAACCGAGTGCTAGCTTGTGAGATTTACTCTGTGAGGCATTACAATTTCAACTTTCGACGAGGTGCAGTACACTTTGACTCAAACGACAAAATTTCACAGTTTATTTATTGTAATTTCTGTGCTTGGATGAATAAATGTATAATTGCTAGCTTCTATGCCTTACAAAATAACTATGTTTTCATCAGTTTAGATACTGTATGCTTGCTTATCCAGAAATGAAATGATAAACAGTTCAGCAGTTCAGAGACAGATGAAGGATGTAAATCAGTGGTGTAGGCGACTGGGTTAAAGAAAAAGACTGTTGCTTCTCTGTGCAGGGCATTGTCAAGAGGCAGCATGCAGGAGTGAAACAACCAGGGACCAAACATCCTGTAGAAACAGCAGACCAAACAAATGTCAGAGAATGGAGAGACAGGTGAGGAGATGCACTGAAAGCCATTGCCAACGATCCTCTGTTGTACCAGAGCAGTTAGAAATGCATTTGCTCCAATATGAACAATGGGGAAGAGGGACACAAGGTTAACATGGTCAACTACTTCAAAAAGCTACAAAGTTGCATTAAGATTTGTGATTGTCATTATTTCTTCAAAGCAGGTAACTGGAATACAATGAACAAGCGTCAGATGAAAGTTCATCACCTGAAAAGTTGACTGTTTCTTTATCCACAGATACTGTCCAATCTGCTGAACATTTCCAGCATCTGCTGTTTTATATAACAACCATAACCTCACTGTTTTAGCTAAAAACAAACATTTTGCTCCAGAAATATTGAGTTACTCATAATGATCACAACAGGTGATGAATAATTCTCTCCAATATACAGTGCAGCCATTATAAAAGTTTAAAAAGTCTATTAAACAAATCACTTGCTAAATTCTTAGTATATACAAGTAAATGCTATTCTTAAGGTATTTCTCAATTATTTATGTTTCAGATCGTAAGACATACCTGCATAATTGATGGTCGCTTTTCCTTCCCTTTTCTTCCCAGATCATCCAATCCCTTTAACGAAGAAAATATACCCTTTTTACTTCTTATTCGCTGAGACAGGGACAGTGTTCTTTTCCTGAGCGTCGCTTCATCTCTGGAACAATTCTTCAAAAAGAAAAGAGACAATAAGAAAATGTGCAGATGCTGGAAATCATTCCATAGATGCTGCCTGGCCAGCTGAGTTCCTCCAGCACTTTGAGTGTGAGACAATACAATATTTCACTTTCAATATCCCTACAGAATAACTTGCTTCTTTCATACAGCAATGAAATCAGTCAGAATGTTTGCCATGGTATATCAGCAAAATTTGCTGAAGTCTTTGGTGATACACAAAATAAACCTCTTCAAACTCCTCATAAAATCTAGCTGCTGGCATGCCTTTTTCATAAGAGCAGAGTGGGCAGATTATTGGTGAAAAGCACAGTTTACTAGCAGATCTGTTCCACATAAAACATTATACGTTCAATTCTACAATGTTATTCCATGATTACGGCAAGGATAGTACTAAACAAGCAAACAGCTGGCTGTGGAAATGATCAACTAAACAAGATTTTAAACGACGCTTACCAGAGCATGAAATGAAGAGACAGAGAAGATGCCCAGCCTGCTTAGTGCCAGCTTGGAAGGCCGGCTGGCTGCTGCAAGGAGACTCTTGGGATTAGGCAGTTCACCTCCCTGTAGGCTGGCCAGGTAACAGCGCATCCGAAACAGATCCACATTAAACTTCTCCAGGTTCTGCTCCCACTGCTGGATCTGATTTTAAAGCATTCAATGGATTAGTTATCACATGTTTCAATTCACATGACATTTTATTTATTTGCATTTACAGTGGATTCCGGTCAATTGGGACACATCAGGACCAGTACATTTTGACCCAATTAAGTGTCTGCCCAATTAGCCAAAGTTTCATGGAAATAGAAGATATAAAAAAGACAAACTACCATTTAACTAAGTAACACATTATATATTTAAATGAAATACAGAACAAATATGAACACTATCAATACTACGACAGTACCATAAAACTCTGGTCCAGTGCCTAAATATTATCAATGGAGAAATTCATTCAGTAGAACGGTACGCTGCCACATTCTTTTGATCGACTGTAAATGAGAATATCAGCACAGACACCTACTGTAGGATAATTGTTTGCCTTCATACAATGCTATCCATGATTATTTCCCCCAAATCTTCATTTTCATTGTAACATTCAAGAACATTGTCAATACCTTCAAATTCTTTGTAGTTCCTAACTTGTTGGAAGTAGTGAAATGGTTTCATTTTCACTCCAGGCCGTTTCTAGCATCTCCAAGTCTGAATGCTTGAAACCACAATGTGAAAAAGTTCCGAATTGTCTTACTGCTTATTTCTTGCAAACTATCAGTGACAGACATTGCTTTTTGAGCAAAATCACATGCAACTGATGCTATTTAAAAACTGTTTGCTCTGAACACGATGCAGTGTCTAACAGCACACAAGTGACAATAGATAGAAACCGTTCAGCAACAGTCTCCTGCCCCAACTAAGCTGCACAGTGTCCCAAAAAACCAAAGGAATCCTGGCTAATTTTTAATATTAGTTTTTGTTAAGAGTTGTCACAAATAAGTAACTGCAGTCATGAACAAGTGTGTCAGCCCAAAATGTTGACTGTTTATTCATCTCCATGGAGGAAAATAAACCTGACTTGCTGAGTTTCTCCAGAATTTTGTGGGTGCTGCTCAGGTTTACGGATGGCCCAATTAACTGGAATCCACTCTGCTTGTCAAAATAGTTCCTTCACTGAATCTGCAAAACTTGGTCAAACTCAAAGATTCCAAAATATTTTCAGCAACTCCTAAAATCCTTTCTTTGTAGCAATCAAACTATCAGATGTCAACACAACTTTAATGGCTAGTAAACATGTCTTGGATCTAATAAATAACCCTGATCATCAGTTGCTTACCAAAATGCATGTTTGACAAATAGTAATAATGTAACTATTAATGCAAGCCTGCTTTGTACTGGTAAAGATGGTCATCCAATCCAAATATTCAGTCCCTCCCCCACTGGTGCACCAAACTACAAAATGCTATTGATTAAATGCATAGCAGCATCTTGCCAAGGCTTCTGCAACAGTACTTCCAATGAAGTAGACAACTAGAAAATTACAAAATTACAACTAGACACATACAAAATGCAGCAGGAACTCGGCAGGCCAGGCAATACCCAAATGCCGCCTGGCCTGCTCAGTTCCTCCAGCGTTTTGTGTGTGTTGCCCAGGTTTCCAGCATCTGCCAACTTTCTCTTGATTGGAGCGCAGAAATTATGTCCAACATCGTTGGTGGTGTAAAGTGATGCATTTGAATTCATTATTCCTGCCAAAATAAAAGGAGCAGGGCTTTAATGAAACATTTTCTTTGTCCTAAATTGCTCCTAGGTCATGCAGTTCTGCTGCTGTTAAGAACAGTAAGGTATGACAAACTTCTTCTATCAATTCCCAACAAGTCACAAACTGCCTTTTGCCCGACAGCTACACTTGCAGTACAGTCCCCATGAAGCAGGTAAAATGACACAATAAGTGATTGAACTGAGAGGTATTTTTTGGATGCTGCTGTTGTCATGGAGACTGCTGACTGGAAAACTAGAAGAGCTGTCTGCTCTTCAACTATTATAGAATCATTGTTCAACACTACCTGCGGCCTAGGGCCTTACCAATCTCTTCACCCTAAATACAGGAACAATTCCTTCTTCAGCACCACTTTTTAAAGTTCTCCCAAGATAAAATCACTCATTTGGTTGGTAGACTCAAGCAATCAACCAATGATGAGCTCAGAGTTGTAGAAAGAATAGAGGAAGTCATTTGTAGAACTGTTTTCACACAATTGTTGTGACATCGAGCACCTGGTTCCAATGATAATTGAGACAGGAACCATGTGATTTCCCCCAAAAAACATCCCTGATAAGGGTGACCAATGGGAAATCATTACCAGCTTTATGCTGAAATTCACTCACTTCTATTGTAATATCCCACCTGCAAAGTTTGCGCTCAATATCAAGCCTCTTGCAATCATAAATGTCAACCACAAAATATTTCAATTTCTATCTACAATGGATAATATATTTTAAAAAGGAATATGCTGCAAGAAAGTATAAACAGAAAATTTATCTTGAAAAGCAAAAGAGAACTCTGTAGCTATATAAGCCAATTCACCTCGAAACAGTATGCTTCCTTTTTTTGTCTCTATACAACAGATCTAGACAATTCAGTCAGATTCTTGCATCCAAATATGCAATAGTTTATAAAAATAAAGCAAAACAACTTTACATTAAAAAAAAGAAAAAAGTTGTAACTTTAGAGATGATTTCAATGTCTGCATTATAATTAAGCAATAACCAAAATTACAAAAATACTACAACTGCCAAGAAAATGAAAATCTGTTGCTGTCTGGTATAAAATCCTTTTAAAATGGCAATGTCTTGCATTTTGTTGAACAATTAATTAGGGAATATGTGGATTACTGGAAAGACAAGCATTAGTTGCTCAACTGCCTATAAATGAAGTAGTTGATTGATCATTTGTGTGTGCAGTTAAGAGCCAGTCATATTGCTACAGGCCTACAGTTACTTACAAAGTAAGCTGTGTGCAGCCAAATCAGGCATGAATTAACCAAGTAAAGCTTTTAAGCAAATAGCAGTTTCATAATATTTATTTCGATATTTAAAATTTAAATTAAATTCCTCGGATGCAATGCTGGGGTTTCAACTCGTATCTCTGGCTCATTAATCCATGGATAAGGCACAAAATTGTCAAGGATAAACCAGTCAATGGTTTACTGAATGTCAGATTTCAAGGCTTAAAGTGCAAAGGTTTTGTATTTAACATCAATTTACAAAAAGCACAGAGCTTTTATTTCACACTGGAGATATCAATGGAATTAATATTCCACTTCGTGTATCACTGGTTTAAAAACCAGGAGACAAATGAGTTCCCAAAAATGCATTCATTCACTGCCAACTGCTGCAGATTACTTATTCTCAACTGAACCAGTAGATGGAGCTGCCCAATGATCAATATTTAGTCTCTATATCTAGATAGTCTCTAACGACCACCTGCACACTGAATTTTCAATAACGATACCTGGCATATGTGACAGGGTATCAAGGGCATTATTGACTACATAAAGAAAAACTGTGCCAGTGATGCCTCTCCCCGACATTCTGAAAAACACCGAGCAGCCGCTAACAGCGGCAGACGTGAGAAGGACTCTACGGAGAGTCACACCTGGACCAAACAACACGCCAGGCCGAGTACTCAGGGAGTGTGCACACCAGCTCACTGACATCTTCAACACTTCACTTGTCCAGGCTGCTGTCCCTACATGTCAAATCAGCCACCATTATCTCTGTACCAATGAACTCTACACCTTCAAAACTAAATTATACCACCTGACAGAGATGGTGCAGGCACATATCAAAAAGTCCATTCCTGCCACACTGGACATGCACTAATGTGCTTACCAACACAGCCACTCTACAACAAATGTCATTGCATCTGCCATTCACCCAGTCCAGACATACCAACAAAACAAAGGCACTTATGTCAGAATTCTGTTTCCAGATTTCAGTTCGGCTTTGACCTTTGTCCCACAGATGCTGCTGAACAAACTTCTATTCTTCAGTCTAAATACACCTCTGTGTAACTGGTTGTTGGACTTCGTAACCAGCAGATCTCAGACACTCAGGCTGCACAACCGCTCCTCCCTCTCTACCATCCTCAACATGGATGCCCCCAGGGCTGTGTGCTGAGCTCATTATTGTAGACTTTGCTCATGTATGACTGCATGCCCAAATAGCCGAGTTATCACTTTGTCAAGTTTGCTGCTGACATGACACTGGAGTGGGGCTCATCGCCAACAACGATGAGACCACTTACAGAGAGGAGGTAGAAAAGCTCAAGGCCTACTGCCAGGCAAATAACCTCTTCCTCAATGTCAACACGACAAAGGAGACGGTTACCGATTTTAGGAGTAATTGCACCACTCACAGCCCTCTTACATTGCCAGTATGTCAGCAGACACTGTGAGCAGTTTCAGACTCCTGCGAGTACACATCTCGACCAACCATTCATGGTCCCATAATTGGGAAAGCTCACCAAAGCCTCAACTTTCTGAGGAGGCTGAAGAGAGATGGATTATGTACATACATGCTCAAGTCCTTTTACAAATGTTCAGTAGAGAGCATCTTAACAGGAAGAATCCATAACAAGGAGTCAAAACTCAAAACTGTCCAACACATCACCAGCACCAGCCTACCCACCATAAAGGACATACGATACTGCACAAAAGTCTGAGGTGCATGTATACAGCTAGGGTGCTTAAAACTTCCGCACAGTGCTGGACTTGATCATGTGGAGCAGAGAGCAAGTTTGAAAACCTGGCAGGAGCAAAGGATGTTGGGAATCGCGAGGGTGGAATGCTGAGGGAGGGGTGTGGGACAGGTGGCAGAGCAGGAGTACTGGGGCAGGGGGAGGGGAGACAAGGGTGGGGGCAAAGTGTGGACACACCCAACCTGAGAGACCAGGTAAGGTCATTTCATTCCGAACAGTTGGTTTATTGATCGTTACAGAATGTCTCTCTGGTGCTTCCCACTCCCTCCCCCTTCCCACTCTCAGTCCATGATAGAGACCCATTTTTAAATCAGGATTATCACTCACATGTCATAAAATTTGTTTTTCTCGGTGGCAGCAATGCAGTGCAATACATAAAATTACCACAGTACTGTGCAAAAGTCTCAGGCATGCCAGTTATATATATGTGGCTACGACATTTGCGCAGGACTGTACAGTGCTTAGAAAAAGTATTCATCCACCCGCCTCAGAAGTTTGCATGTTTTATTGTTTTACAACATTGAATCACAGTGGATTTAATTTGGCTTTTTTGACTCTGATCAACAGAAAAAGACTTTCATGTCAAAGTGAAAACAGATCTCTAAAAGTGATCTAAATAATTACAAATATAAAACACAAAATAATTGGTTGCATAAGTATTCACCCCCTTTAATATGACACACCAAATCACCATTGTTACAGCCAATTGGTTTTAGAAGTCACATATTAGTTAAATGGAGATCACCTGTGTGCAGTCAAGGTGTATCAATTATTGTAGTAAAAATACACCTGTAACTGGAAGGTTCAACTGCTGGTGAGTCAGTATCCTGGCAAAAACTACACCACAAAGACAAAAGAACACTCCAAGCAACTCAGTGAAAAGGTTACTGAAAAGCACAAGTCAGGAGGTCAATCCAGGGAAATTTCCAAGTCACTGAATATCCCTTGGATATTCAAGTCAAGTCAATCATCAAGAAACGGAAAGAATATGGCACAACTGTAAATCTGCTTAGAGCAGGCCGTCCTCAAAAACTGAGTGACCGTGCAAAGAGGGGGCGAGTAACCGAGGCCACCAAGAGACCCATGACTACTGTGGAGGAATGAGAAGCTTCAGTGGCTGAGATGGGAGAGACTGCACATACAAAAACTGGGTGCTTCACCAGTCGCAGCTTTATGGGAGGGTGGCAAAGAGAAAACCACTGTTGAAGAAAGCTCACATGAAATCTCAGCTAGAGTTTGCCAGAAGGCATGTGGGAGACTCTGAAGTCAGCTGGAAGGTTCTATGGTCTGATGAAACCAAAATTGAGCTTTTTGGCCATCAGACTAAACACTATGTAAGCCAAACACTGCACATCATCGGAAAAAAAACACCACCCCTTACAGTGAAGTATGGTGGTGGCTGCATCATGCTGTGGGATGCTTCACTGCAGAAGGCCTTGGAAGGCTTGTGAAGGTAGAGGGTAAAATGAATGGAGTAAAATACAGGGAACCCCTATAGGAAAACCTAATGCAGTCTGCAAGAGAAATGCCACTTGGGAGAAGATGTGTCTTCCAGCAAGAAACTGACCCCCAGTATAAAGCCAAAGCTACACAGGATTGGCTTAAAAACAACAAGATTAATGTCATGGAGTGGCCAAGTCAGAGCCCAAACTTCAATCCAATTGAGAATTTGTGGCTGGACTTGAAAGGGCTGTTCACTCATGATCCCTATGCAATCTGACAGAGCTTGAGCAGTTTTGTAAAGATGAATGGGGAAAATTGCAGTGTCCGGATGTGCAAGCTGATAGAGACCAATCCACACAGACTCAAGGCTGTAAGTGCTGCCAAAGGGGCATCTTACTAAATATTGACTTAAAAGGGGTGAATACTTGTGCAACCAATTATTGTTTTATATTTGTAATTATTTAGATCACTTTGTTTTCAATTTGACACAAGAGTCTTTTTCAGTTGATCAGTGTCAAAAATGCCAAATTCAATCCACTGTGATTCAATGTTGTGAAACAATAAAACTTTTATAGGTACTGTATATACAGTAATGTGCCAGAAAATGGCTGGGAACATCATGGAGGATCTCACCCACCCTGCTCATAGACCGTTTATGCCATTCCCATCAGGGAGGAGGCAATGCGGGATCCATGCCAGGATCCCAAGGGGAACAGAATATAAAAGCAAGGAGATAATGCTGAGCCTTTATAAGACACTACTCAGATTGCACTTGGAGTGTGCCAACAGTTTTGGGACCCATATGTCAGAAAGAATGTGTTGTTTTTGAAGAGAGTGCAGAGCAGGTTCACGAGAATGATTCCAGGAATGGAGGGGTTAACATACAATCAGCATTTGGCATCTTTGGACCTGTACTCGCTGGAAGTTAGAAGAATGCGGGGGATCACACTGAAACCTACCGAATGTTGAAAGGACTCGATAGGGTGGATGTGGAGAGGATGTTTCTTACGGTGAGGGTATCCATAATTAGAGGGCACAGCCTCAAAATTGAGGGGCGACTTTTTAGAACAGAGGTAAAAATAAATTGTTTTTAGCCAGAGAGTGGTGAATCTGTGGAATGCTCTGCCACAAACTGCAGTGGAGGCCATGTCCATGGGTATATTTAAGGTAGAAGTTGACAGCTTCCTGATTGGTCAGGGCATCAAAGGATATGGTGAGAAGGGGGTTGAGTGGGATCCAGGATCAGCCATGGTGGATTAGCAGCGCAGACTTGATGGGCAGAATGGCCTAATTCTGCTCCTGTGTCTTATGGTCTTACGGATGTTAAACAATCCTAAATCATAAGCTCCAATAATAACCAAATGATATAGTGACTTTGATTTGAAATGTATTTATCCCATTTCCAGAACATAATATTTCTTCATCTGGAGATGTAATTTGCTCTTTCCAGATTCAGATGTGAATTACTGCTTCATACAACAGATAAAGAAACATTGATCAAGCAAAATGTCATGAGTAACTCTCAGGAAATATTTTGAAAGGTAGAGTATATAATGTGATGTTATGTTCTTTTTTTTAAATAAAAATTTGTACAGTTTTGCTTTAAACTTTATTTCCCAACATTTCTGAAATTCGCATGCTTCATCTGCATGTATTTAGCCATGTTGCCATAGTTTTGGATTCTTTAAATGACATACCATTTACATGCCTCTTTCACTCCTCAACACATAGAATGAAAGCAGCCCTGATTGTGTTCATACATGCAAAATTCATATTTTATAAATAAACTAGTCACTTTGGAGTTCAAATCAAACTGCACAAAGTTTTAAAATATGTTCTGCCACAGAAGTAACTGTACACAGAGAAGCATTTAAATAGATTTCATTGCATCCCGCATCCCTCTAGTCTCTGTCATGGGGGAGATCTAATCTGAATGCAAGTCTTTTTAGCAGCACATTGGCAGACTTGCTAATCACATCTAAAGCAATTTCTTTTTTTTTAATGTCAAGATGCTAGAAGTTTTAATTCAAACTGATCATCATATGGAGGGTTGCTGAAATGCAAATGCAGAGCAGTTCTGCCTACCCCTATACCAGCTCCACAGTAGCTTGAAGTTGGGAGGCCTGCACAACAAGAAACATCAAGTGGGATACTTTAAAAGTTCCTGTAACATCTGAAAACTCTCTGGAACCAATTTCAGATGTTAGACCAGGACAGGCACTTTTTAGGGCAGTTCCAGTCCACAGGCTCCACTAACGAGCTTTATATTCCTTTACATTTTTGACTAATTGAGAAGTTGAAAGATTTTAGAGGTATCTTCCACCACCTCTCCACAAACTCACCACCCAAAACTAGTAACAATCTTTTCAGGGAAACAAGAGCGTCACCATGCAACAGTTTGTTCTAACAAGGCACATAAAGACATCATTCATAACGCTGCGGGATATTATGTCTATATCCATGGCAAAGAAGGTATATGGAAAAATAGCTGACTCAATGAATGCAAATAATACATCTACTTTTTCCTTTAGCAGAAAAATCCACTGTTTATTTTTGTTATGTTTAGTTCCAACCTGAGTTGTTAACATGCTCAAAATAACATTTAAATTTGAATGTAAAATGCATTTTCTTTTTAACCAATCCAGATGTACTGAATGAGTCACAGGATACAGCAGCATACTCTCCCATAATACAAAACAGATTGCTGAGAATGCAACAAAATTGTACATTTGATAAATTAGCCTCAAACACAGTGTGCGAGGAGAAAGGAAAACAATACAAGCCATTCTATCTCTTGTGCTTGCACCCCAATCCAGTTAGGTTATGGCTAATCTGTTACAGTAAATGCAACATTAACTTTTGAATCTGGTATTTCTCACATTACAGAGGATTCCATCAAGCTGACTGTAGGTTCATGAGAGATCTACAGGAATTTGGGAATTCTGATTTATAAAGCTATTAAGCTTTTTTCTAGTTTGCAGTATTCAATGCTGGATCTCATAGATGCTAGAGCAATTCATAAATATTTTGAATTTAGCCACTTATTAAGGACCCATTCTAACCATATTTTATTTAGACTTAACCACAGAAAGAGTTGCTAGGATCCAAAAGAAATGCATATGAGATCCAAGAGAGGGAATGCAGAGGACCTGCTCCAGTTCACTCAACAGAACTGCACTATTCTGGTGTAATTAATGGATGGTTCTACAATATTAAAAGATCCTGGGTATTATCTGTAATCATTTGATCATTTCTCGATCATTACATTTCAAAAAGTAGTTCAGAAATGAAAACTTACTCAATATTCATTTTCATTGTTTGAATTGGCACATGACATTAATAGAAGAATCTTGCAGAACACATACTGTGGCAACGATTCTTTCCAGCTGGAAAAATAGGCTGAAAAATGGCAGATGGAACTTAATGCAGGCAAGTGTGAGCTGTTGCACTTTGGGAGGGCCAATCAGGGTAGGACTCGCATGGTGAGCGGCAGGGCGCTGAGGAGTGCGGAAGAACAGAGGGATCTGGGAATACAGGTCCATAATTCCTTCAAAGTGGTATCACAGGTAGATAGGGTCGTGAAGAAAGCTTTTGGCACAATGGCCTTCATAAATCAAAGTACTGAGTACAGGAGTTGAGATTTATGTTGCAGTTGTACAAAACATGTGTTGGCCTAACTTGGAGTATTGTGTGCAGTATTGTTCACTTACCTACTGTAAAGATGTCAATAAGATTGAAAGAGTGCAGAGAAAATTTACAAGGATGTTCTCAGGTGTTGAGGACCTGAGTTTTTGGGAAAGGTTGAATACATTAGGACTCTTTTCCCTAGAATGTAGGAGAATGAGGGAAGATTTGACAGAGGTATATAAAATTATGAGAGGTATAGATAGGATAAATGAAAGCAAACTTTTGGGCAAGACAAGAACAAGAGGTCATCAGCTAAGGGTGAAAGGTGAAATGTTAAAGTGGAACATGAGGGGAATTTCTTCACTCAGAGGGCGATGAAAGTATGGAATGAACCGCCAGTGGAGGTCGTGGGTTCAGGTTCGATTTATTTGGATAGGTATATAGATGTGAGGGGTACGGAGGGCTATGACCCAGGTGCAGGTCGATGGGTCTAGACAGATTAATAGTTTGATGAGGCGAAGGGCCTGTTTCTGTGCTGTTGTGTTCAATGACTCTCTGGTTGGAATGGAAGATAATTTATTCTTTGGTGATGATAGGTTTACTGGTACCCACCAGAGCATTTATCTGAACAGAATTCAGGAAGACAGAACTTTTAAAAGACCATATTGAAGTGACATAAGTGGAATTGGGAAGAGGGAGTGTACAGAAAGGAGGTATGAATAAACTAAGTGGGTAAGAATATGGCACATGCAATCATTATAGAAAATATAAATGATAAAAAATGTACTTGAGCATTTACTGCAATTATAAAGGACCTTGGTATGATTGCATCAGGTGTCCTGGGTACAGTTTTGGTCCCCTTACCCATAAAAATATTTGCTAGACTGCTTCAAGGCTTTTCCTTGATAAATAAAAGAAATTGTAGACTAGAACTGCAATGTCTGGTATTCAGAAGAATGCCAGGAAATCTAATGGAAATTTGCAACTTTCTTCCAGGGCTCAATATAGTGAATGTAGAAGGGATGTTTTCCCTAGCTGAGGCATCGAGAACAGAGCTCACAGCCTCTAAGAAAGCAATGGTTGCAGTTAGGATTGAGAAATAGACACATTCCTTCACTTAGGTGCACTGAATTTTTCAAATACTCTTTCTTCCACAGGATTGTGAAGGGCCAGACATTGAATTCATTTATTACACACATTGAGATATATAGGGGTAGTGCAGTAAAGTAGCCTTGAGCTGAAGGTCAGTTGCGATTCTGATGAATGGCAATTCAGTCTCAAAGGCAAAATGGCATATTTCTGCTCTTATTTTTGTTTTGTTTTTAAATTGGCTTACTGTGTTTTGCAATGGAAGGTAACAGGACAATCAAGAACAACCAGGCATTTCCCAAAACAGATTGATCTGTTTGTTTCTGTAGTCTTTGGAGCTTAGAAGAATTAGGGGAGATCTTAGTCAAACAAATAAAATCCTACAGGGTTTGTCTGGGTAAATGTTAAAATAGAAACATAAAAACATAGAAAACCTACAGCACAATACAGGCCCTTCGGCCCACAAAGTTGTGCCGAAAATGTCCCTACCTTAGAAATTACTAGGCTTACCCATAGCCCTCTATTTTTCTAAGCTCCATGTACCTATCCAAAAGTCTTTTAAAAGACCCTATTGTATCCGTCTCCACCACCGTCACTGGCAGCCCATTCCACGCACTCACCACTCTCTGCGTAAAAAACTTACCCCTGACATCTCCTCTGTACCTACTCCCCAGCACCTTAAACCTGTGTCCTCTTGTGGCAACCATTTCAGCCCTGGGAAAAAGCCTCTGACTATCCGCATGATCAATGCCTCTCATCATCTTATACACCTCTATCAGATCACCTCTCATCCTCCGTCACTACAAGGAGAAAAGACCGAGTTCACTCAACCTATTCTCATAAGGCATGCTCCCCAATGCACCCTTTCTATGGTTTCTACATCCTTCCTGTAGTGAGGCGATCAGAACTGAGAACAGTACTCCAAGTGGGGTCTGACCAAAGCCCTATATAGCTGCAACATTACCTCTCGGCTCCTGAATTCGATTCACTTGAGGGAGAACAAAGGCACAAAGCTACAAAGTAAGAGGTCACTCATTTCTGGGTGGCAAATATCCAGAATCCTCTGCCCAAGCGTGGTGGTGGTGGTAGTTGCCAAATGATTAAATGCATCTAAGAAGAGATGGTTCAATATTTGAAAGATCAGAAAATTACTGGTATGGACAACTGGCACAGAATGAATTGAGGTCAGCATAGATCTGCCATCACACACAAAATGCTGGTGGAACCCTTCGTCAGGACTCGGCCCGAAACCTCGACGGTGTTTCTCCTTATAGACGCTGCCTGGCCTGCTGTGTTCCACCAGCATTTTGTGTGTGTTGTTTGAATTTCCAGCATCTGCAGATTTCCTAGTGTTTGATTTATCAGCCATGACAGGGAAGGCTTGATGGACTCCTATTTCCTTGTGATTTGAAGTCTATGAGAAAAGCAGTCATGTAGTGAAGTTTCAAAATTCAAATGCTTTACAAATCAAGCATTCTATTTCTAAAATAACTTTTACTTTTGCCAAATAAACTGCAAATATCTTGTTATTTTAATGAGAAATAACCCAAATATTGGATTAAAATTTAGCTACTTTCCCTCTTTCAGGCATATTTTGTTATTTGGGTGTTATTTCAGGTGACTCAGAGGTATCCCCGCATTATTCGGGAGGACATCCAGAGAAGGACAATTCACAAAGGGAAGTGAAATCTGAAGTTTGATGATAATTGAATATTTTCCTGTTTCAAAATTTGATCGTTCTAGGTTAGAAGTTCATCTTGCAGCTGTTACGTCTGTACCTCCAAAACATAAAAACTAATTAAAAGGGAAGCATGGAGCTGGGAATAACTTGTGTACATTCTTTGTTTTACTTTAAGCGAGGCACACACTTATGATATGGTGGTATCACGGAGTATGTAATACACACATCTTTGATAGGTGAAACTTGTGGTTGTTGGCAATCTCAGGCTCTGGAGCTTCCTCCTTGGTGGGTTTAGGAGTTGATCCTCGGACTACAGGAAGTGGTTCTGACAGCTCTGGATACCTTTCTTCTGGATGTGTTGGCATCCTGAACAGTGCATGGCAAGCTTCACTGGACGAAGTGCATCATAATGAATGAGTACAGTGGCTGATGTCACCATTTCACTTTCTTTTTGGAAAGCCACCTCACACTGCTTTGTCTATTGCCATTTCTTCCTGATCTGTAGTAACGAGTTCAAAAGTTAGAGAGAGCACAGTGGCCAGAGTTGACAGGAACCTGTCACAGTAATTGAAACATCCTAAAAAGGACCGCGACTGTGACACGTCCTTTGGCCTTAGGGCATCCAACACTGCTTGAATTTTCTCAGCACACTTGTGTAATCCTTGTGTGTCAATAGTGTGACCACAGTAAGTGTCGCTTGGTTTAAGGAATTCACACAGCACGTCATGCTCTGAGCCCACAGTCTAATCCTTTCAACTGTCTTAGAATTTTGGAGCTGTTCCTTGTCATCCTTGTACCAGCCCTTTATAGTGATAAAGCATCTGTTGAGTGTTTATGATGAGAAACACCTTGGACTCTTCTTCCATCACCATCTACAGGCAGGCCTCAGCTAAGTCCATTTGCTGAAATGCTTCCCTCCAGAGAGATATATAAAGATATCCTCTATCCTGGGCAGAGGATATTGATCTACTTTCAGTACTGGATTAATGGTGATCTTGAAATCACCACAGATCCAAACAGACCCATTCTTCTTGGCAACTGGGACCATTGGAGTTGCTCATGGTCTCTGCTCATCTTTGGACAGAATTCCTTCAGCCTCCTTGTAATCTAACTCACCTGAGGCATGTGACATTTTTATTTAACACTATTTTACTTTGAAACTGTATATTTGAGTTTTCCCAATGCCATTCTTGAAGACTGCTGTAGGCATCATCCAGTACTTTTTGTAATTTACTTTCAGTTGACTATTTCAGGGGATGTGGCATGCAAATAGCAGTTGGCTCTCCAATCAAGATGTAGTTGTTTCAGCCAATCACAGTCCCACAATGCTGGCGCTCCTGGTTTTACTACATACAAGCCCAATCTGGCTTGTTGGTTGTTGCATTTCACTGTTATGGATGTATTCCCACAGGATTTATCCAATCTCCAGTATAAGCTGGATATCTGCAGGGCTTCAGTACAGTATCTTTGAAATGCCATTCAAACTCATTTTGTGGAATGACTGAAACAGCTGGGCTAGTGTCCAATTCCGTTTTAATGAATTTCCTGTTCACTTCTAGTGTAAGCCATTTTGAATGTCTATTGTCAAGATTTCACACTGTAAATCTCAAGGCTGTCCAGTCCTGTGTCACTTTCATCACTACCAAATTTTTCATCAACAGCATACAGCGAAGTGTTCTTTTTGAAGCTGGAATTTGACTTTTTCTCTTATTCTCTTCTCTGTGCAGTCCGTTTAATTTCAGTCTGCCTTATATGTGTCCTACTTGGTTGCATTTTTTGTGTTTCCTCTTTAAAACTACATTGGCCTGGTGTATGTTATCCCCTGCCACAATGGCAATGCAATTTGTTCCGCCAAGGAGGCCTCCATTTAGATGCTATAATTTTATTCACACTCACTTTCATTCTTGAATGCAACTCAACTGCATCCCTGTCTGCTGTTTCCATTGATACAATAATTTCAATGACTCTTTTAAATGTAGGTTATGCTTCAGTTAGGAACCGTTTTTGAATGCTTTCTTACACGACTCCACAAACTAAACAATTTGACAATGCTCAGACAACTTCTTCAATTCAGCCACGTATGTTGAAAAGGACTCCACTTTCTTTTGATTATACTTATGAAACCTAAAGTGTTCTGCAATTGACAATGGTTTTGGATCTAAATGTTACTGCATCAGAAAAATTGTCACTTGTAATTTGCTTCAAAATACTGCTCAATTCACTTAGTATGCAACATCCAGTTAATTTTTGTGCAATCAAATGCATCTATCTTTCCAATGTAGCCAACCATTTTAAGAGTCAAGATTCAATTTATACATTCAAAGAATGTATAAATTATACACCTTGAGATTTGCTTCCCTACAGGTAGCCACAAAGCAAGAAACACAAAATAACTCAATTTTTTAAAAAAATAAAAAATTCTCTGACCACAGCTTTGCACTTTGCTCATCTCAATGAGCTTCAAAATGTACTCACAACTTTTATCTTCGCAATCTTTCAGCCAATGTTTCAGATCTCATTTAGGACAAAATCTAATCTCAACTCCATTTGAATTATTTTGGCCAACAGTGTGCACTGGTTTTTGACTTCTCCATTATGAGAAACAAGCCTTTCTTGTTTATCGAATCCAGGTTTTTCAATTTTACACCATCATTCCAAACAACCCCAGCCAGCTAGTTTCTAATTTATTGAAAGACTTCACCAACTCAGTAATTCCTCGATGCGGTCACATTTTTGCTGTCATCTGGTGACCAACAAATTCTGATACAAGTTCCCTGTTCTGATATTATTTACATCAGTCATAAAAGCAAGCATCTCTTAATTTTAACAGCTTCACTACTTTGGAGATCTGTTTGTCTAGATGTTCGGTTTCTTATCATTTATTATGCATTTCCCTAAGGTTGTGTACCCACTACTTTGAATGGCATCTACTATTTTTCTTAACCTGCCTGAACATTACATTCGAAAGCTTCTTGCTTCTTATAACTAACAACTTGCTTCTTCACTGTTAACCGCACTACCAATACACATTTATAACAGCACACAGTATATATAAAGTTTCTCTGTTCCCAGAGAACAATAAGATTTAAGTATACCTGATTTTCAATTGCCTTCCTGTTTTTGGGATCATTTACAATGGACAGCTGCAACTCTGCCATTTTCTTCATTTTTCCATCCATATCAATTTTTTGCATTAAGCTTTTAGTTTCATTTTTTAATAGCTTGACAGTATCTTCTTTGCCATGCTGCTTTGCAAACACCGATGCACACGCAGAGTGTATTGCTGTTATCCAATTTTCAAGATCAGTTTGGCTTGTAGCCTGAAAACCGAACCAGAGAACAATTAAAACATAGAACATGAGTGTCCTGTAAACTTCTGAAAATAACCCTTCAAAAATTCTGATGTTAAGATTAAAATGAAATTTAGATGTGCTGCAGAAAGCACTGAGGGCAATGACCATTTTGTTGTAAAATTTTATAAAACAGTGTACTGAGGTTATGGATACCACCGAACAATGAAGATATTGCTTCCTGAATACTTCTGTGTGTACATTATATAGTTTGGGTTGCTGATAATGAAAATCACCATGAAATTTTCCTTACATGCTCCATTTTAAAAAAATTAACTTTACTTGTTATTTCAATTCATAATTCAAGACAATTAAAACTTTGCCTATGATGTAAGCTAAAAATTTCTGCATCTTTTCCAGCCATGACTAAGCATGCTTAGGCAGGGAGGATGCTGCATGACAGGATAGAAAGCCTATAAATTTCCATGATTTCAATATCTGAGGTAGGTGTTTTCTCAGAATCGCCAATGCCAAGATTAAGGAAGACATTTTTGTTGGTCCACAAATTAAACAGGTCAATGACAGGCAGTTCGAAGACTTTCTAGTGAGACTGGAGAAAATCACATGGAAGGAATTCATAGATTATGTTAAAAATTTGTACTCAGACACTGAGTACAAATGAAAATCATCAATAAAACATTTTGGCTTAGTTGAACTTTCCAGAGTGTCAGCACTATTATTCAATTAAACATATTATATTCAATAAAAGTTAATTTCTTGTTTCTCAAAATTCATACGTGATACAAGTAGTCTGAAATTATATTTGTGTTCAACTTCAAGCAGTCTATCATAAACAAAAAAACTGTGGAAAAAAATTTGTTGTCCAATCTATTCACATAATTCAAGACAACTAATATGTCATTGCACTTCATGCATTGGGAGATGGTAGACAGAAGATTGAATGAATCCATGAGAAATGGTCGTCCTAATTTTTTGTTCTGTTTTACAGTTTAATAATCATTTGTTACCTTGTCAGATCTTTCTAAAGTTCAGTAAAACCAGAATGTTATTGCTCGTACAAAGAGTGTATTCAATTCATTTATCCTGTCATTTGGAAAATGCAGTTTAACATAAAACCCTGTTAATTTTTTTATTGATATACAAGACCAGATTTTCATTTAGCCTCCCTAGGTTTTGTTTGCAACATGACTATTAATTATGAACATCAGCCTTTCTCACTTCTCATGATTTTAATTATGATACCCATGGAACACCTTGGGCCACTGAAAGGGGTGTGTGAAAGTAATTGTTATATTCCAGGAATTTTGAATTATTTGGCTTTGCATTTGCCAGTCTAGCTGATCTCATTTTCATAGGTTCCCATTTATATGCTAATTAAGATTAATCTTTAGTAAATAACAATAAAAACCTGAAATAGGACAACATCCCCGAAGGCATTACTAAGACAGAACACATTCTCTTTCTTGGGATGTTCAGGTACAGGCTGTACAATGCTATCCTCAGCGAACAAGGCGTATCTAGGCACACTGCTCTGCTCCATGAAGTTTTTCCCATTGGCCTCATAAAATAAGAGAGTACAACCTTTAAAAGGGAAAGCAAAAAAAAAAAGCATTAATTAAAATGCTATTCCAACGTTTTTGATGAAGAGAACAACAGTATGGAGTTTTGATTTATTCATCTTTTTCTAGGTTAGATCCTCCTCTTCCATGACAGTAAAGTTTTAAACAGGTTCCCTTCAAAATTCTTGTAGACTTGCATCCAGAACTCAATAACCACAACATTTACATCAATAGTAATTATTTCTTCTTATCAAAAGTAAATTGACCGAAGTAGCTGAAGTGTTTTCTGGTACCCATTAGTAGTGAATGATAATAATATAGATATATCTCTGTTCTAAATGATGTGTTACATGTACTACTTTACCCTGATGCCTTGCATGACTTATGTAGGGAGGTGTGCCATGAGTTAACAGCACCTTTAACATTTAATCTGATCCCATAATTGGTAGGTTGATCCCTTCTATATCATATAACAATGACAAAATATCCACATGGAGATCGAGATCAAACACTTGACTAAAACATAGGGTATATTTTAAAAAGCAATTACGTGCCAGATTTACAGGTCAAGGTAGCTCCAGTGGAAAATCTTGCTGGTTCAATGAATTGATGGGCTGATCCGGCAAAGCCAAATGGGTTTTAAGAAAGGCAAACTAATTTTCAACTAACTGCTGATTTTTGAAGAGATTATTTAATAGGTAGATAAGGCAGTGTCAATGAATATTATGAAGACGAACTTCCAGAAGGCATAATGTTTGATATAACAAACTACTGGCAAGAATAACACAGCATAGTACTTAAAACAGCCTTTCAACTAAGACGGAAACAGGAGATGCTGTGAGGATATAAATACAACAATCTAATTGTAGGACACAATAAGTGACGTGCACACAGCTCTTTTCAGATCCTCAGATTTATCCTGTAATTATGAATGATTTGAATGCAGTACAAGTTCAGACAAGTTATATAAAAACAGAAATATACGATTCAATCTACTGGTAATTTAAATCAAGTACCAATATATTATTTTTCCAATTGTGCAACAAAGTTCAGATTCATGATCCAGGAGACCTACAAAAGCTACATTTTGCAATACCCAAACAGAGTTCATAACTATTTCTCAAACTTCTGGTAATGCCCCTTCACCATTTCCTATCCCCTTTTCCCTCTCTCACCTTATCTTCCTCCCACCCATCGCCTCCCTCTAGTACTCCTCCCCACTTTTCTTTCTTCCATGGCCTTCTGCCTCTTTCACCAATCAATTTCCCAGCTCTTTACTTCATCCCCTCCCCCTTCAGGTTTCACCTATCACCCTGTGTTTCTCTCTCGCCCCCCACCTTTTAAATCTACTCCTCAGCAATTTTTCTCCAGTCCTATCGAAGGGTTTCGTCCCAAAATGGTGACTGTACTGTTTATGAGATGCTGCTGAAGACCTCAATCATTTTGTGTGTGTTGCTCGGATTTCCAGCATCTGCAGATTTTTGCTAGTTTGTGTTCAAATCCAAAATATGACATTATATTCCAAGAGGTATGCTATTTTATCAATAAAACAACAAAACAGATATCCCACTATTTGTCACTTCATCTGCTTAATGTGTACTTGATGTTGCACTCGAAGAAGCACACGATACTTCACAAATCAACCAACTGATTCCAGTGGCATGGAAACCACAATGACTGGAGCTGATGGACTTGTTGCAGCCTTCATCCGCCTTCACAGCCCTTGAGTTTGAAGTAACTTCGTCCACCTGTTCCACCATTCAGGTCTTCGTTGGATTGTTCTTTGTCAGGGACCTCACCCTTGACCTTACCACCATGGGTGACCCTACCAGGAGCATTGCTCCAGACGGCATCGCTCTTGGGATCTCAGGACCACACAAGCTTCCCCACCATGACAAGGTGACAATCCACAGAGAATCTTCTGGTAACTAGTATTTAAATATGACAATATCTCCGTTTAAATTCCTATAATCTTCAGATCTCCATGGCTGGCATCCTATCCAGTTTAGCAAGGATGCTTGCAGCAAGAGCCTTGACATTTGTTACTTTGCTGAAGCTTAGTGATCACAAAGGATTTATCGTTTAGCTTTCCACATCACCACCATCCAAGAAAAATATTATCATGTAATATTTCAAGTCTAGTGCTGGGCTTATAAACCTTTACTTACACAAACGCTAAAGCAATATACTTACTGCTGCCAATCAAATACACATATTTAAATTACATTAATTCTCTTAGGCTCACTTTTAACACTTAAGAAAAACTTGGACAGGTACATGGATGAGAGGGGTATGGAGGGATATGGTCCAGGTGCAGGTCAGTGGGACTAGGCAGAAAAATGGTTTGGCACAGCCAAGAAGGGCCAAAAGGCCTGTTTCTGTGCTGTAATGTTCTATGGTTCTAGTGTAATGTGATAGATTTAAGGTGCTCTTACCATTCAGCCATTTATATGACTACAGTCACAATTGATTAGATGTAAACTATAGTTCAGTTAAATTAATAATTATTCAACCATTTTCCATTCATGTGTAAATATGAAATTATGATTCAGAAATTAATGTTCAGAGAGTCCCAACTGCAATGTGCTAAATCTGGATTTTAATGGTTACCTTTAAGAGAAACCCAATACTGTCGCCACTTTCTGCGAGGTGCAAGTTCCAACTTCCTTTCCTTCTGATGTGTAACAAGAGGTTTGAAAGACAACCAACCAGCCTTTCGTACACATCCTTGTTCTTTTTCAAACAACAAATCCAGCTGCTCTAAAGAGCTGAAGGAGTCGCTGCTGGTTTCCTCACTTCCTGTGGAGGGGTCCCTGATATCCACAGATACATGACCCGTTTCCAGCTCGCGCATGAAGTTTTCATAAATGCTCTGTCTCAGGGCATCATTGCCCACTGCATTGGCAGAGTTACTTCTGGGAGGTAAAGTATAGCTGAAGCCTGGGGACCACAATGAGCACGAGATCTGTGAAGGAGAGCTGTTGTCTGCAGTCACTCCATCAATTCCACTGTCACAATACTCATTTACATCCTTGGATCTTGAGTCCTGAAAAATTGAAAAGATATTTGAAAATTATTTCTGAAGCTTATTTCAGAAAGTTAAACAAGTCTTATTCATCACAGTACAGGAGTCCATTTCAGACTTGTAATAGTTGTAGATATAAATTAATTTGAAGCATATTTGAAGTGATCTATTGTAAAAACTCTGACATCAAAACACTGCTCTTGCAATAACATGTACATTACTTGTTAATTTACAAATGCACCTTCAGGCTGTCATCAAATAGAACCGTTCCTCACCTGTAACTTCCTTTTCTTTCTTGTCAGGCTGCCAGTCCACGCACTTAAGCGCCGCATTCGACTTTTTAAGGCAGCTCGTGAGGATCCATCCTCAGAAAAGTGCCTAGGTTTTCGACACGGGAGTGTATAGGAGGAATACTGCACGGGACCTTGGTCTTCCTCATCAGATGGCACATTAATGCATTTGGAAAAGTCATTCTCAAACAATTTGCTGGTGTTTAAGCCTGCTGTGTTTCTGGTATGAGGTGAAAAATCATTTCCTGAGGGCATGCAATGTCCCACCCCTGTGTCACTGTACATTGCTTGAAGAGAATAGAGGGATGACTTTTGGAAGGGTTGCTCGTCATTTGGTAAAATGCTTTCTTGATTACGTGTCTCAGTAGTTCTCATAGTAGTGTACACGTTATCAAAATCATTGGTATATGCACGGTGACCCCACTGCAATTCAGACCAGGAATATTCAGAGCTTAATGAGCTACCCTTGCTCGATTTTAATCTCTCCTCATCAAGTGGAAGTCCCTGGTCCATTGCACATTCTTTACTGGTGTCAATCTGCACCTCATTTTGCTTGCCGGTACCCGATTCCATAGCAGAGGAGTACCTCAGCAGCTGAACTGGCCCTGGGGGATCGTGGCAGGTTGGGTTGTTGCTACTATTGCCAGCACCACTGTGAAACTCCACCCTTATGTTGCTGTCAAATCGTCCCAGTGTTTTGATGAGAACCTTTGGACTGTATTCTCCTTCTGGTTTCTTTGACTGGGTTATGTTTTCCAGAAACCCATGCCCATTTAAGACAGAGCCATTGCATTCCAGACTTTTGCTCAGACCATCTGTTTTGTCAAGAATGCAAGGAAAATTGTTCCCAGATAATAAAACAGATTCATTGCTACAGTCACGTTTCTGCACGTGACTGAGGTGACATCTGCTATGAGTGTTGCTATTGCTCATCATTAAAGAGTCACATTGCCGTGAAACCGGGAAACGCGGGTTATTTTTATGCTGGGAAAGGCAGTTCCTGCCCAGTGACCTTGCTTTATAACTTATGCTGTTGCCACCATGACCCCAACCAAAGGAAGATCGAGACTTTTCCTCCTTAACGTGGACACTCCGAATTTTGAGGGCACATGTCTTCTGCCTGCTGACAGGCATCGACTTCCCCTCAGTGTTGTTGCCTTTAGTTCCCTGCAGGTTATACTGGCTGTCCGAATTCCCCATCTTGCACTGAAAAAGGAAAAAAGGGGCAATTAGGGGCTCATCAGTAAAACAGCAATTACAATCAATGCGGATGGCTTTGTTTTCACTATTTCACACAATATAGTTTTAAACCATCTTCCATTAAATTCTAAATTCAGGGATAGCATTTCATTATTAATGGTTAAATCAAGTTTGTACAGTAAAAAAAATTTTCAATATCAATGAAACCAGCTTTGCATGAAAAACATGCATGGAGAAAATGATGTAAATGTTACCAGAGGTTTAATCATGCTTTATGGTATGCAAAGGAACATTCTTAGGAGAGTCTATTTACAGGACACACAATTACATATAATTTTATAGATTAGCTTTCTTCACATTTCGCAACTCCAGTTTCTGACTCAAAAGCCAGGTGTACATCACTGCCCCATAACTACTGAAAACCATATAAACACATCCATCTGGTATACATCTTGAGAACGGATGTTTTCCTATCCGCACTGTGATTTCCTGTTGTCACTATTCTTTTTGATTGAAAGGTTTTATGCCTTTTATAATAGAGCAAACGATTAAAATTAGATTGTGTAGATTTTTAAGCATATCCAGTGAACACCTTCACATGGCTGCCTGAAGAAATCAACCAAACACAGATTCCAATCTAAACAGACAACTGAACACACAATGTTGATGTTATGCTGGAGGTCTATAAGACATTCATGAGGCCGGATTTGGAGTTTGAAGTGCACAAATTACAGGAAAGATATCAATAAGCTTGAAAGATTACAGAGAAAATTTACAAGGACTTGAGGACCTGGGTTATAGGGAAAGTTTGAATAGGTTAGGACTTTATTCCCTGGATCACAGGGGAATGAGGGGAGATTTGATAGAGGTATGCAAAATGATGAGGGGTATTGACTGGGCAAATGCTTGCAGGTTGGGTGAGACTAGAACAATTGGTCATAGTTTCAGGGTGAAAGGTGAAATATTTAAGGGGAATCAAAAGGTGGTGCGAGTGTGGGGCAAGCTGCCAGCGGAAGTGGTAGATTAGAGTAACATTTTAACATTTAAGAGAAGTTTTGATGAGATTCAGACTCGGATTCACTTATCACCCATACATCAAAACATAACACGTTCCAACACCATCACAGCATGCCCACAATGTTCAGTAGAACAACACAGAACACAACGAAACAGACCATAGAGCAAGAAAATAACAACAAAACACGTCCTGTTCCTCTCTCCCACCCACTCGCACACACACACTGTCCTCCGACCTCAGCGGACTCGTGGATTGGCTGACATTGGCCTTTGACTTGCCCACTGGACTTGCAGACTCAGGGCTTTGGCCATCAGATCTCCACTTTCAGACACTTATCTTCGGTATCGACCCAGGACTCGGCGATGACAAAGAATGAGGACCCACGATGATTGCCCCCAATCTCCAGACTCACCGATGACCAGAACACTAAATGCTCGGCCTCCAACTCCAGACTTGCCAACTCATGTACCGAGGGAGTGACTGGCCCTTGAGGCTCGGGCCCGCACAGAACTCCAATCCCAGATCCTTCATCCCCGCAGGTCTGCCGGCCCAACATCTGACCACCAATGCCCTTCGGCACATCTCCATGTTGCTGTTCATCCAATGCAGAGCGGGGGCCTAGACTCTGGCCTGACCTCTAAACACTAATCTGATCTTTAGCTGTTCCTTATTCCTATCCCTTAACCCTAACCTGACCCCTATGTCCCCCAAACCATCCCAACAAACCTAAAAATAAAACCAAAGTTACCCGAGCCATGACTGCAGCTCAGCGCCACCTCGACTGGAACCTGTCCTGAGAGATGAAATGTGGGGCAGAGAGGGCTATGGTCCAGGTTAGATGGGACTAGACAGAAGACCAGGCCAGCATGGACTGGATGGGCCAAAAGCCTGTTTCTGTGCATAGTAGTCTATGCTTTTATCCCCAAATAGCATTGCATCAGATTACTCAAAATTCTATGACTCCAGTACAATCAGGTCTTTAGTTGCACTGACTCAGCTGATTTTTCAGATAATCAGATGTTATACTATTAATATTCCAACATATTTATTTCATGTTTTAAAAAGATATTGGACAATAACACCCCAGTAAATTTGGTAAGTTTCAAAGGACCTGGCCATTCAAAACAGACGAGTTCAGGTTATTGGCGAGTGGAAATTGCAAACTTCACCTTATAAACGACGTGCAAAGTTGGAAGGTTAATAAGCTGCTGTAAATTCCACCTGCATTGCAAGGGAGTGGCAGAATAGGTTATAGAGAAACTAGTATGGTGAAAACTTTCTTCTAATTTGTTCTGAATGGACAAATACCTCACTTTGAGGCTGTGACCCCTAGTTCAAGACATGCCAGCCAAGACAAACATCATCTATGCATCCATGATGTCAATTCCTTTATGAATTTTGTACATTTTTATTGCCCTAAATTCAACAGATACTGGGTCAGTCTGCCTAATGTCTCCTCAAGCAACAAAACTGTCATCTCAAGAACTAATCTGGTGAAATTCACTGCACTCCCTTTTGTCACCAGTGCATCTTTCTATGGGGAGGGTGAATTGAATAGAAGTGTATATAATGTTCTAAAAGTAGTCTCACTATGGCCTTGATGAATGAACCAGGATGTTTCTCATCCAATGCCCTTTAGAAGCCAACGTACCACTTGCCTTTCTAATCTCTTGCTGTAGCTGCATCATAACCTTCAATGATCTGTGTCCAAGGACAACCCAACTCCCTCTGAATACCAACACTATTCAATCCCACACCATTTTTAAAAAAGTTTCCCTTTCTAGCTTTTTTATTCCAACATGGATGACATCATATTTACCTGATGTCTGCAGTATTCCTAATTTCCACTCATTTTCATCTCCTGGCCGGGGTTAACTCTAGGAGTGGTCTGGTTGCTCACCTCACTGCTCTGCTCCAAATGTAAGCTGCTTCAAGACAAGTTGAGCTGGTCTGAAATTTTTTCTTTCACAAATATCCTTTTCTTTAAGATCCAAAACAAAAATTACTGCAACTATTTAGTATATCAATGTTGGCAGAATAAAGGAAAATAGTGATGTTTCGAGAATATCCCTTCATCAGAACTACACCTTACACACAATCTGGCCTACAGAAATTTCCACCTGCCTAATTTTCCACTCTCTGAAATTTGCACCTGCGATGCATCAAAAAGACACTGGCAGTTTTATTCAACTTGTTTTAAGACATGTCATTGTTCAGATTTGCATTGATAGTACACCAAATGGAATTTGCTGATCTCAAGTGCTGTGTAGACCAAGCTTTGCCTTTTGCCAGTGATGGAAAAGGGAATGTGGGATGCCACCCAGGCTTCCACAATTAATTAATTAAGTTTACTGTTTCCATTGAAACTAACTGAAGAGGACACAAGATAAAATGTGGGGTCATGTATCTTTCCCCCTTTTAGCGCTCTACAGCAGAAAAACAGGAATCAGATGAAAGCAAGACAACCAACCATGCAAAATGAAAAATTGTAAAACTAAGGAAAGTTCATTAACCCAATAAAATTAAACCTGTTCTTCTGTGCATAGATCTTGCCTGTCGTGCCAAATATTTCCTCTGTTTTTCTATTAGCATAATGGATGGGCATAATAACTTCAGCATCGATAACTAAACCCAATTCATTTGACCCAGAATTCTACACAGAAGTACAGTTTCTGTGTATAGTTTCCGCCAGTACCCTCTCAGGAATTTCAATTTCCTCTTGTTCCAAAAACAATGGAATTATTTATAACACTGGTTCTCTTTCAGGTTTCATACTATTTGCATCTGTATTTCTATCATTTTCCTATTAATAGAACTCAGCAATAACATTTTCGAACAAGTATGGTCTGTTGCAAAGTTACTCTGATGCAACATATAGCTTGTCGATGATACTCAAATACAACTATATTAACCTTTTCACTCTCCATTATCTCCCATCCATTCTGCCACACAGAATATCAGCACACAGCATTCCAATACTTCGGCTGTGATTACTTGTGCCCAAGGCATTCGAACCAGCTCCTGCTACATGGGAACACATGTGCATTCAACAATTATTAGACAAGAAATTTACTAGAAACAATGGTCATATTTTCTGTTCCTGATAAAGGGTAAAGTAAAAACGTCTCTTCCAGTGAAAGCAGTGAATACAGGGAAAATAACCCGGTTTGAATTAGCATCCTTTCCAGACCACACAACTTTGCTGACCAGCTGTAAAACATGCAGTTCTCCAGCCCTCCTCTCAGTATTTGTTTGTAATTAATTTTGAGATTGAAAGATTACCTTTTAGATTGGAAATGAGCATGCAAATATTTATGCTTTAATATAATCTTGCAATGCAATGCATATAGAAATTCCAAGTGACAGCAGATGGAGCAATCAAGAACAATCTGCTGAAGCAAGTCAGCAGGTCAAGCAGAGTCTGTATACTTAAACGCCAAAACTGCTCTGTTCTGGGTTGAAACCCTACATCACGGTTGCTGCTGGGGCCTGACCTTAATCATCAACTATTCCTTTGTCCCCACAGATGCTCTATCTGCTGATTTTCTTTGCATATTATTTGTTGCTACATATAGAGCTGTTGATCAAACATTGATGAAGAAGAACAACGTTCATACTAATACAATTATTTCACCTGCTTTTTAAGATTTGGGAATAAAACAATTCCTCAATCCTGATACTCTAGGATTGATTATTTTGGATTTGGGCATGATTTTCTGGAATTTATTGATTTCAAAGCTGAACATATCCCTGAGATCCAAAGAGACCCAGCTCCAACATTCAAACCCATTCCATTAATGATTCAAGGCACCATTGAGGATTTTTTAAAAGTCACAACCAGCCTGTTTGTAATTTGATTTGTCGGTTAAAGAAACAAAATAACCCAAATAGCAGAGTTGTGAATCACTATAATTTACTGAAAATGAAAGCAATGCTTCAATGGTCAAAGGTGACCTCATGCTTAATCATCGATTGTAATCTGCTCTATTCAACGAAGGTTTACTCCAAATAAATTTTTTGAATACGTGTCAGTTTAAATCAAATGTTGTCTGCAAGAAATTTATATTTTCCTTACACAATTAAAACACAAGGCTGTGGCAGGTCTATAGCTAATAGTAGCCACCAAGGCAAGTGGGATTACAATATGTTACAAAAGTCTGCTCTGTAGTCCTCTAGCTCACTGGTTCTTAACTTGTTTCTGCTTCTGGCCCACTTGTGACTTTCATTTACCTCTGTGGCCCCCCCACCCTCCATTAGTTGCTAATTTTTTTTTGTTCAACTGTAATAATTACAGGGTATTCTAATATTCAGTCATTATTTAAGTTTAACAGGCTATAGGTATTATATATTAAGTATAATGTTACTGGTGTATATGGAAAATAAAACAATTTCAAAGCTCTGAATAGAACAATATATATCATATTCTTCCAAACAGCAATGAAAAAGTGTTTAATATTGTTACTTTGGGTATTCAGTGAGATCTTTGGGACTAGTGCAAACCAGTGAGTTTTTGAATATCTGGTTGCAACTTGATTAAAGATAATCGAAGATCACCTCTTTTCACAGCCTCAAGATGGTTACAAGCTTATGATAGCAGATGAAGAGCTTGACAAGAACCACATTCAACTAGATAAGAGGTGGAAATTCTAATTTTAAAAAAACAACTTTGATTTCTCTCAGAGTTGTTGAATAAGGATCTAGTGCTTAGAGTGAGACCTTCATCTTTGTTAAAATTCTTTTTCTCTAGTTTTATTTCAATGGCTTCCTTCACCAAGCCATCCCAGAAGCCAACTGCACGGCACAGTAAGAACTGGAATTTGATTGTAAACAAGGTGGGACAGCCAAAACCTGATTGGATTAATACTAACCAATCAGGAGGGACGGGTGACAGGGGTATATATACCACTAGACTACACCTGCCCAGGTAACATCCCTAACAAAGATGGGAGAGTTTCTCAACCAAACATCCATTAAAATATAAACCTGTATCCTGCTGGAAGCCAGAGAAGAACTTATTTGTCATTTTAAATAACACTAGTCATCCAGACATTTTGCTGACTGTGTTTGAATTTTGCTTGAGCTGTTATATCACGCTGCAGCTCAATAAGACATTCTTGTGATGTGGTGTCAACATTATTCACATTCACCCCAACTGAATCCACCAGTTAATCTGGAAAATGCATCCCCAGCAGGTGTCTGAACTGAAATTCCATATCAGTGTGCACTTGTTTCAAATGATCAAGATATTCAATCAGATCATCATCTTCCAATTCTGTTTTGAGTGGCCAGTGAAGGAGATGGCATGAAATCGTGACGTCCAATACCACCGCTGAAAGGTCCAAGTTTTCCAAGGAGCCCAGTGGACTGTCCTCTGGGGTGTGAACAGTGATTCATGTGTGGTCAAGTAGGAGCAGAGGTAACGATTGACATACTGCACCACACCCACACACACACAGGCTAAGTGGTACAGCTGCCTGATTGGCATCATCTAGCATAATCCCCTATTTATTTCATTCAGAATTGTAAGTAATTTACATATATTAATTATTTTTTATTTATGTATTTTAGCAATGTCACATTTACATAGTGAACTTATCATGCCCATTCAGAAGCTCCTGTGGCTTCCAGTTTCTTGTATCCTACGGAATCCAGCATGGCCCCCTGGGGAAGGGCACATGGCCCATCATGCTAACTGGTAAACTTCCTGCACCCTCCCCCAACCTAAACTGAGATTGTTAACCTTTTAACTCAAACAAAAGGTCAGTGTAGCGTACAACTGGCAGACTTCCCTAAAATCTTTGGATGTGTCTGTAAATTGATAGACATGGGTAGCAGAAAGCTGCATTGCATCTGGTGAGTATTCAATGTTTCATATGGGCTTCCTGGGAGGGAAGAAGAGTTTCTACACATACTATTGCTTTAATTAATTCGTACAAATTAAACTGCACAGTTCAGATGTGTGTCATGTCGAAAGAACAGCTTTATACCACTTCTAAATTCAATGTTATATGAGTCACATGGCTGTTTACCACATTAATTTTCCACTGCTATGTTTAGTCTCAACACAACCTAATCACTGGGGCCTTGCAGTGCACTTGATATATTTAATAGGCACATTAAAACTTACACCATGTATGTCTGATTCAAATCTAATACTTGCTATTCCACAATCCTAAGGAAGAGTGGAGCAATCATCAGTTCTTTCTGACGAAGAGAATAAAAATACATATTTCCAACAAGCTTCTCCAACATAATGCAGCTGATATTTATCTATAGTTTAAAAGATTTCTATATCAAGAACAAACTTTTCAACTTCTTGTATTTTAATTAATATTACTAACATCCAGTTGGTTCATGCTTGAGTTGCTTAGAAACACTGAACAGTTCAGGCAAAAACTTAATGATGCTGATATTTCTTTGTAGTTCAGCAACAGGAATTTTGCTTTGCTTTGGATCCCAAGATCCTATCACAGGTCAACAAATTTTGCATTCCCAGAAGTGGGTCGAGTCTCCGCCATTTCAAATTAAACAAGGCAAATGCATTAGAATGACTGTTGCATCCATGGAAATGAGACGCTAGGACTTAAGAACTGTTTAATCAGCCGTTATCTCCAACGTTAGATAATTTTTATATCGATTAATTAAAATGGACTGTCCTTTCTTTAAAACAGCCTCAATACCACAAAAAGTGAGAAAAAAAGATGCTTTAAAGTGTGATATGTAAAAGCAGAGCCTGATTATATGTGAGCTGTAAAAGCAAATCCACACCTCCAACTGACCAAATAAGATAGAAGAGTGATTTTGAATTTAGTATGTCACCCATTTCAGAATTAATTTCACATCAGGGACATAATGGCATAGCCTTGCCATGATGTAGATTTTTATCTCATACATTCAGCTCAAGTATTATACTTTAGAGAGACAATGTAATCAATGTCTTCCTGCTGAGTTATTTTCAGATTTGAAATACTAATTCCCATGTAGTGTACAAATCCCACTATTCAACAGTCCATGTGGTCACACTTCTTGTACTACGAGTTTTAATAATTTAATTAAATTTTCTCCTAAATCATCGTTCTGGTTCCTCTCATCTAACAGTTGACCAACTCCATCAAGTTCTGGCATTGTTACCTATTTTAAACAGTGTAATATCTCAGGAAAATATCGATATAACCAACACCACAAGCAAATACCAGAGCCAATGCCCCATGAGTCATTAGCATTTTCCCAAAATGGGTTGAAACATAGATCATATTTTCCTTTTGTTATTTATACCCAACTCATCCCCAGATTCTTGATATAGAGAAGACATCATCCACCATAACTTGCCAGCTTTGATTCTTCTTTCTTGTGAACTGAAGATGACCATATACGGCAGATGTTTAACACTGGGGCACACAGAACAGCCAGGGATGTCAAGATGTGTAGATGCCACTAGTTGGTTCATACATGGATGACTAATAACCACATTGTAAGAATTCACAGCACTCTCAAGATGAGGCAGACAGTTATGTGGAGTGATATTCAGAATGTTTTGCAATCCATTAAGAAACTGATTGAGATGGGGGTAAGGGTTAGGAGGTAGAAGGATGAGGACTGACAAGGAAAATGACTGTCTCAACAGAACAAGCAAGCAGCATATGAGACTGAATGATAAAGATGTAATAAAGTCACTTATTTGTATAATTAATGCTGATCGATTGCCAAGTAACACAATAAACCTCCACAAGGATTGTAATATTCAACATACATGCAAATGAATGGGCATGAATTATTTTTAAACCTAATTACAGCTCTGGAAGAATGAATCAATTCTCAGCTATTGATGCACTTTACTGTAGTCAGTCTCCTGATGATGTACATTCATCCACCTAGAAGGATTACCAAGTTCTATTTCCATATGTTACTTCATACTTCAGATTTTCAATGCCAGTTTTGAAGCTATGACTATTCAACATCCATTAGTGATATAAACTCTATCACCTTCTTAAATGAATGTCCTGGAATTAGTCCAACAACTGCCCCCTCCCAAACATCTTCCGGTCACGCACAGCATTCTGAAACGCACAGAACAGTACAGCACAGGAACAGGACCTTCTGCCTATGCTGTTTTGCAAAACTAATTGAACTACTGATTTATGTTGAACTAAACTAATCCTTTGCGCTTACACAACATCCATATCCCTCCATGCTCTGCACATCCATGTCTTTCTTATGAACCTTTTGAACACTTCTATCATATTTGCCTGCACCACCACCCATCAGCACATTCCAGGCATCCACCACAGTGTAAAAATCCTACCCCACATATCTCCTTTCAACTTAAACCCTCTCATCTTAAATAAATGGCCTCTAATATTAGATATTTCAATAATGGGCAAAAAAGACACTGGCAATTTACTCTTTCTATGCCTCACAATCTTATAAATTCTGGCACGAGAACATACGACTTCAGGATTGAAGGACGTCCTGTCAGAAGTGAGATGTGGAGAAATTACTTTAGTCAGAGGGTGGTAAATCTGTGGAATTTGCTGCCACATGCAGCTGTAGAGGCCAAGTCATTGGGTGTATTTAAGGCACAGATAGATAGGTTCTTCATTAGCCACGGCATCAAAGGGTATGGGGTGAAAGCAAGGGGAGTGGGGATGACTGGAAGAATTGGATCACCGCATGATCGAAGGCAGAGCAGATTCGATGGGCCGAATGACCTACTTCTGCTCCTCTAACTTATGGTCTTATGGCCTAAATCTCAACCAGATCTCCCTTCATGCTCCACTGCTCCAGAGATAGCAACCCCAGATTATCCAAACTCTCCTTACAGCCCATTCCCTCTAATCTAGGGAGCATTCTGATAAACATCTTATGCACAGCTCGAAAGCCTCCACATCCTTTCTATAATGGAGCAACCAGAATTAGATATAACACTCCAAACGTGGCCTGATGAGCATTTCACAAAGCTGCAACATAACTTCCGGGCTCTTGATCTCAATGTCCCAATCAAGCAAACCCGCCCAATGCCTTCTTTACCATCATATCAACCACCACAGTCACCTTCAGGAAGCTATGCACTTGGGCACCAAGATCCCTCTGTACATAAACACTTACGGGCCTGGCTATTAATAGTGTACTGCTCCTTCACAACAGATCTCCCTAACTGCAAGGCATCACTTTTTTTATATATATATATATCAAGACATCCTTTGGTTTATTGTGCTTTCTGCAGTTGCACCCATCACTTAATTGCTCTAATTGTATTCTAATGTGCTTTTTCTGCTCAAGTATTTATCTAACCTTTTCTTTACTTCTGTGAGAGGCTTGGATTCAACATTCACTTGTCATGATATAATCTATCCTCTCATAGCCACTTCCATTATGTTCTGCACACTAATCAAAATTCAGGCTTTTTAAAAATCCAATTCAGCGTAAATCCTTCCCCACTTTCTCCAAAACACTCGTCAAAGTTTTGAATACTTCTTTTGAATTCCTCCATTTTATCCAAATGTCAACCCAATTTTGTAAACTCGGTGTTGTTGGCCAACAGTGTGATCTATAATAGCTGAATCTTCTTCACACAATTCAATTCATATTCAATTCAAACTTACATTTATTATCAAAGAATGTATAACCTTGAGATTTTTTTGCTTATAGGTAGCCACAAAACAAGAAACCTGAAAGAACCCAATTAAAGAAGAAAAATAAAATACCAGCCCCCGATGTGCAAGAGAAAGGAGGAAAAAGCACAAGTCGTGTAAACAATAGCAGCGAACAACATCCCAAACTAAACTGATACCCATTTCATAACATTCTGTGCTAACTGTCCTTTGCATAAACAACTCTTTCTCTTGACCTGAATGCAGTGAAAAATCATATTTAAGAACATTACTCACTGAAACACCAAGTCAGCCAATGAATTGGAGGTGGGACTACACAACATTTCATGGCAAAGTAAACATGTACAGAAAATAAAGAACTACTTAAAGTGCAGAAAAATCCTGTCCCAATATATTTTAAAGGTTAGTTAACTATGAATTGTATATATAATCAGTATCGATCATTTAGAACAATTTGGTCACCAATTCAGTCATCACTCTTTGAAGCTTGAAACTAAATGACGTTGCCAAGGCAACATCCAAACTACAGTTTACAGGTCAGGCAACTCATAGTTCCATTTTTTGTTTACATGGCAGGATATCTTTTGGTTCATTGTGGTTGCAAGGTTTGATGTCACTGCACATGCCAAGTAATCTCAGAGCACAGTACACCACGTGTATGGAAATGGGAGCAATAGTTTCAGCCTTGGACCTTTGCTCAAACCACAAATGGTCCATGCCCGAAAGTATTAAAAAAAACCCTTACTGATTGTTTTTTTTGGATAGTTTACAGCATCATGGGCAGACATTCTTGTGAGAAGTCAAATGAAAATTTACAGCTCAATCTTTTTTAGGAAAAAAAACCACATACAAAATGCTGGAGGAACTCAGCAGGTCAGGCAGCATTTATGGAGAGAAGTAAATGGTCGAAGTTTGGGGGGGGGGAAGAAGGTGGGGGGAGGAGCAGGACAAGCTGGCAATTGATAGGAGAAACTAAGTGAGGCAGGAAAGAAAATATGCAGAGAAAAGGGAAGATTGGGGGAATGAATTTGAGAGAGGACCATGGAGGGTGAAGGAATGGCAACAATGATGGGGCAACTCAGTTCAGGGGAGAAATCACAAATTAGCCATCTTGCACAGCCAAAAAATACACTCATTTGGGAGACAGCAGTCAAATTTGGAGAGAAAAATGAGGTGAGAGTTTGGCCAGGTGGTGGGGCAAGGATTTAGTTTTGAGGAGCAGCAGTGATAAGTTTCCAAATATTACTAGTATAACAAATTGACATCTAGCTCAACTCAAGAGAATAGATTTACATGCAGGCTAATGGGAATGTTCTGAGAGTCAGCATAGACTGGGCTGTGTGGCCTCTGTGTTCTAAGTAATAGAACTTGAGGAACAACTGGCATCTTTTAAACCAGCTAGGGGTAATGCACATAAATGTTTGTGTCCAAGGCAGAGAGAGAGCACCTGGCCTCTTTCTTGATATACAATGTCCTGAAAAAAATTCTGAACTGTGTACAAGTGTAATCCCTCACTCCCCAGAATGATCTTTTTGCGTGACCTTGTAGACCATTCAACCTAACTAATCAATCAAGACAGCAATCTTGGGATAGACTACAGAATATTGGAAACATCCAGCCTGAGGACTAGAATGTTTCACTGATGGTTCAGGATACAAGAGAATGCCATAACGTTTTCCCAAATCTCTCTCTCTCTCTCACACACACAAACACACACACACACACACACACACACACACACACACACAAAGCATTTGCTCAACTGTCGGTTCGATATATAATATTGTTGCTAGCCATGCAACACTTTCTCACTAATTACTGTAAGTGGACAATTTCATCTTACCTTGTACCTTCGAAGGTGAAGGTGTCCCTTTCTCTTAGGAACACATCTGCTATGAGCATCAAAGTGTATGCAGCTGCAATTCATCATTTCTCCTGTAAACACAATGTGAGGCCAAAATCTAAAATGATTCTTTCTAGTTGATGAAGGACAGCTCTACTGAATGTTAACGAGAAAAGCTTCCACTGGGGTTCTGACTAATACCGCGAAAGTACCTCCCACTCAGCTTGTGCAGAGAAAGTCCGTGAATCCCAGCAATACGATTGCATCAAAAAATTGTGACACTGCAGACCAATGGGTCAGAGACAGTTTGATACGTCCAAAGAAATATACAGCCGCGGTTAGCCTGCAACTGACAGGCAATCAGGTGGAAAGTGAGTGAAGTTCAGTCAAAGTAGACTAAAGACTGACAATGAATTCAGGAAACTTTCAATCGCAGTCATGTATGACAGTACAGAAGTTTATCTTGTTTAGATACCTTGAAATGCTGCCCAAATATTAAGTGGCACAGTGAACACATTCAAATTATAGCACTTTAGAAATTGGTTAGGTAAGAGCAGAATCTCCCTCCCTTTCTCTACCACCTTTCATATTTGTGATCTAGAAGAGACTACAATTCTCATATAATCTGCCTGACTGGCTTCAAATAAGAAATTTGCAATAGCAAAGGGCATTTCCAGTTGGGTGTAATTTAAACAACATACAAATTGAAACCCACATTGGGATATTTCCTTAGGGAGCAATCCCAGCTTTGCATGTGTACTCAGCACACAGTCTCTGCAGGAACTGTCAAGCTGAATTATATATTAAAAATATGGAGGATACAGAATTCTCTACGATGGCACATTACTCAAAACCAAATATATGACCTGAAGTCTCTCACATAGAATGATAAGAATTCGTCAGACTTACTGATCTGTTCGTGGGCTGTGTACTACTTTTAAGAATGTAGTACACACTTGACACGATTCAAATTGACACAGCTGAACAAAGAACAAAATAATTGCATCTGGTGCAGCCTCCTCTACATCGGCGAGACCCGACGCAGATTGGGGGACTGCTTCGTCAAGCACCTTCGCTCCTTCCGTCACAATAGACAGGACCTCCCGGTTGCCACCCACTTCAACTCTGCCTCTCATTCCCATCTAGATATGTCCATACATGGCCTCCTCTACTGCCATGACGAGGCCAAACTCAGGTTGGAGGAGCAACACCTCATCTACCGTCTGGGTAGCCTCCAGCCTAGTGGTATGAACATTGAATTCTCCAATTTCCGGTAATTCCCTCCCCCTCCCCCCATCCTAGGTCCCTCTCTGCCCGTCTCCCCTTTCAACTTTCTGCTCCTTTACCTCTACAGTTCTTTCATGCTTATCCCCTCCACCCTTTATCCTTCCTCTGATTGGTTCTCCACCTGGCGCCTCTAGCCCTTCCCCCTCCCCTATCTCTATTACTGGGCTTCGGCCCTCTCTTACCCCGCCCCCCCATTCCTGATGAAGGGTCTCGGCCCGAAACGTTGGCTACTCTTTTCTCACGGATGCTGCCTGACCTGCTGAGTTTTTCCAGCGTCGTGTATGTATTCAAAGAACAAAATAATCCTGTCCAGAGGCTTTTGGATATTCATTCTTACCCCTAATGTGAATCCTTGGTTTTCCGCAAGAAGAGATCCAACTCTCGAGCTCAGAAAGCAGTGATTCGAAGTGCTTTGCTGCTGGACTAGTGAGTAATGCACACAGCTCAACTGCTAAATGCTGGAAAACTTTCTGCACTGAACGTATTTTCATTAGTTACACCCTGTGTTCAAATTTTTCCACTGGTAGAGTGAGAGAGAGAGCGAGAGAGCAAGCGCAAAATACAGGCCAACCGAAGTGGTTTTCCATCACTCGCCTCAAATGATTCCCCCAGACAGCTTGCCATAATGTCTCACAGTCCTCAGGGAATACTCGTATGACTAGGCTGTTGTATGACCCTGCATTCCTGAATTACCACGAGAGCTCAACCAGGAAAGCTTTCAGAGTCCTAACTGAACAGCACTTCAGAGACTTTTGCTGTTCTGTATTTTGTGTTCAAAAGTCATTTGTATCCCTGCAGGTTGAACTCATTTCCACACGCACAAATCTTCAATAGACACGTTTTTTAAAAATAGAAGCAAAATCGCTCTCAGTCGCAAACAAAGGTGTGGTTCATGTCCAAAAAGTTGTTCATTTACATATTGAAGTGCAATCTCAATTAGATTCTAAATAAGTTTTATAATCTATTTCTGTGATTTTTTTCCACCACACAGACTTTTTAAAGATGGAATTTCTAAGTATTTTAAGAATTTAAGAGCACTTTTCAAAACAAAATTAGACTATTTCTAAAAATAGAAACATCCATTTTCCTTCTGCTGACAGAGCAGCAAGGTTCACTGCCAAAGCACTGCTCCACACTCCAGAAAAGCTGTAAGGAACGATGGCAGAGCTGGAGAGACCTGGGTTCAATTCTGACCTTGGGGGATGCCTGGGTAGAATTTGTACATTCCCCATGATCCTGGGGATTTTTTCTGGGCGCTGGAACTCCCTCCCACATCCCAAATTCAAACGGGATGGCAGGTAAATTTCCCTTGTTTGTATTTGAGTTGCAGAATCTGGCCAGGCAGTCCCCAAGGTCAGAACTGAACCCACCCAGGTAGAACCTGGGGAGATTTGATCAGAACGTGAAGAAGGGGAAAACTAGATTAGTGTGCAATTTCTATAAATAGGTGATTGATAGTCAGTGTGGACTCAGCCCGAAGATCGAATGGAAGGTCAGAAAGTCAGAGGCCAAGTCCACTTGGAAATCAAAAGCCCTACGTCTGCAAATCCACCAGTCCACTGGAGGCTGAAGATGGCCTGTCCTGGGGTTAGAACAGGGGTTCCCAACCCTTTTTATGCCATGGACTCCCACCATTTACCAAGCGGTCTGTGGACCCCAGGTTGGGAACCCCTTGGAGGCAAGTGTATTTATGTGGGTATGGTTTTGGTGTTACTGCTTTGTTATGTTCTGCTGAGCATTGTTGCCCCTAGCACATCCTTGGGTATGTCGGTTGTTGACACAAACGATGCAGATGTTATAAATACAGTAAATTGGGATCTGAATCGGAAACCTTTTGACTCATTGTGTTGAATAAAGAGAATGGTTTTGGGGGATGGATGGAATGAAACTAGCAAGTTGGTCTGGTAGAGAGTTGGCATGGACATAATGGGGCTCCTTATTTGCTGTAACCATTCTCCATGTCCTGTTATCTTGCCCTGTATGCCCAAATCTTCATTTTGTTGTATGCAATTCCCCTATGCTTGATCATCCCAAGTGGAAGTTTGTGATCCTGACAAAATATAGCAATTTTGGCATAGCAGTTTAATCTGATTTACAGGAGATCCAATGGCATTGCATAGGGGTAATCAAGGCAGTTTGCAGTGTGTTATTCTGCACCCGAGGCTCAGTGGTGCAAACTGAATGCAAGAATGTGTGGGATATGAGAACATCACACCTCGCTACCTGGTGTGGGTAAATCAAGTCAAGTCAAGTCAACTTTTATTGTCATTTCGACCATAACTGCTGGTACAGTGCAAAGTAAAAATGAGACAACCTTTTTCAGGACCATGGTGTTACATGACACAGTATAAAAAACTAGACTGAACTACGTAATAAAAAAAAACAGAGAATGTGCCTGATGAGAGTCACCAGTTGGAAAAAAAATGTAAAAGCTGCCCAAAAGTTGTGAAGATAAAAAGCATTTACAAATAGACAAATGGAAACAAACATGTATGTACAAAAATGTACCAATATACAGAAGATTTCTCCACCACACACTTTGTCTTTAACTTTCCGACATAACTATTCACCAGCTGTCAAATTCAACCTTCACACCTCTCTAGCAAAGCCAGACTGAGGGTTTAAATCTGTCTCTGCTTGCTGGGGTCGGGGGAGATAGCACATGACCAGACCATAATAACATTTCAAATGCAGAACTGGAATATTTTAAACAGGGATTCTAACATCCTACAGTTTTATTCCACAACAAATGCCTTAGGCTATGTCCACACTAGACCGGATAATTTTGAAAACACCGGTTTCGCATAAGAACAATAGGCATCCACACCAAGTGTTTTTGAAAATACCTCCATCCACATTAAAACTGGTATTTGGGCAAATCTCCTCCTACTGGGCATGCACAGGACACATCTACAGAAAACAAGCGACATGTTTGGTGTCGAATCTCGCTGTGAAAGTGCACGTTTGTCCAGTTACAGACTAGAAAAACTTAAAAGGAAATTGCCAAACAACAGACAGTTGTTTGCTCTCGCACAGGAGGACTCAAAACTGAAAAAAACAAATACTGGAGCACATGGAGGCAACCGACAGGGAGTTCACGGACAGATGGGCCCGAATGAAGACAAACATCGAAAAACTGACTAACTCTGTTGCATTAATAAAGCACCTTGTTAAATGTATAAAACATGTCTGCATCAGTGTTATCTTGTATTTCCATACAATGTTACATTAGGCTGTTACACATCTATTGTCAGAGAAGTACTTGCATAAATAGGTAAACCACCTTCATATGAGCAAGGACAGAAAACAGGGCAAAGTGAGTATACTTATTTATTCAGTAAGTTAAGGGTCAAAGTATTTGCTGAGTACATTTCTAACTCTTCTGGCTTCAGTCTCGTTGCCGTCTGTTCTGAAATTGTTAAGTTGCATTCAAGAAAACAATGAAATGCCGCTATCTGTTCCAACAAGTCATGACAGTGTTTTTAGAAATCTCTAGTTACCCTGTCCACATTACTCTGCCTAATCAGTGCTTTCATATTTACACACTCTGGAGGGTGTTTTAGAAAAGCTCTGTTTTCAGGGGAGGAAAACACCATTTCAGCGTGGACAGAGGGTCAACGCGAAGAGAAAAGGCTTCAGTTATGGATTTATCCGGTCTAGTGTGGACGTAGTCTCAGTTAAGCCCAGTGTACATGTGCTCAGATGAATATAAATGAATAATGCCTCCCCCCACTCCACCCCAGTGGTGTTGCCTGCGTAAGGTGTAGTGCACCTGCTCCCACTAACCCATGTTTTCATCCCAAACTGTCCCTCGGGTTTTTTGGGGCCATTCTGCTGTCTACAACTGATGAAACAGTGTCTGAGTGAAAATAAATGTAACTGTTTGGAATGCCTGTGTCCTGAATCCTTGTTTTTTTGAGTTATAAACCAGTAGAGCACGCCAACTGAAGGGATTGTTTTGATAAGCCAAGCTAGCGATTGTTGGGGTGTTTAAATGGTACATTCCCAAGACCTGCAGAACAGGAGAGTAAAGTATGTGAACTACTGGGAAAACTAGACCAGGGACAGAATGAAGAGGAGTGACTACTGAGACAAAGAGGCAAGGTTAGTGGGAGAATTTGCATTGCCAACCTGTTCTGTCACAACACCCCCTTCCCCCCACCACAAGGTAGACAATCAGGAGAGATAGCCTGCCTTATGACGGACGTTGAAATGGAACGGTTGTAGAGGCAGGTACCATCTCATGATGTGTGCTCTGCGGTCTTTCAGGGAGTGGATCCAGATGAGTGCTTTGTACTCGGTCTCCGGAACGGAACAGGTAATACTGGAAGCTCTCCAAGTCCTATTTTAAGGCAGGAGTGGAATACCGTGTCTCCCGTGGTAGCAGCTTCCAACTGTTGAGAAGGAAGCTCTCAAACTGCAAGAGCACTGTCAGATTTTGCTGGGTGGAGTGGGCGCTTCAGAAACAAATAGGTGCCCTGGGATTGGTCTTCATAAGTTAGCCCATAGTCTTGGAGGTTTTGCCCAAACTACTCTAGAATTGGTGGAAACCTTGGCTAATGCAGAAGGAAAGCCCCCCACTCCATAATGGCCTTTACAATGCTGTCACTTACCTTGATCATCATTACAACCTTTACTTTGCTTCCGCACCCTTGTATTAATAAATTATTAATATCAGTGTAACTACTGAATAAATCAGTATACCCCTCACCTACATCAGCACAGGAACAGACCCTTTGGCCCATTATGTCTGTGATGTTAATCCAACCTAGTCTGCATATGGTCTATATCCCTCCATTCCCTGCCTATTCACCTCCCTGTCAAAATGCCCCTTAGATATTGCTGTTGTATCTACGCTGATCACTTCCACGTTCCAGCCATTTACAACTCGGGGAATCAATTGTCTTGCAAATCTCCATTAAACTTCCCCCTCTTCACTTTCTAGACCTAGGCTCTTCTGGAATTTGAAATTTCTACCCTGGGGAAAAAAATACTCTGCCTATCTAACCTATCTTTGCCTCAAGAGGAAAAAGACACACATTTGCTCACATTCCCATGAACCTCTTTGTCAACCCTTTCCAAAGCCTTTGCATCCTCCCTGTAATGCAGTGACCAGAACTTCACACAATACTTCAAATATGGCCCGGCTAAAGTTTTAGGTTACTGCACCATGATTTCCCGATTTTTAATACTCAACACCCCAACTGATGAAGGCAATTACGCCATGTGCCTTCTCTAGCACCCTATCTACTTCTGTTCTCACTTGCTGGGAGCAATGGACTTGGATCCCACTGTGCATCAAATCTCCTAAGGGTCCTGCCATTTACTGTATACTTCTCTCATATTTGATCTCCAAAATGCAGCACCTCACTTATTTGGATCGAACTCCATCTGCCATTTCTCTGCTCAAATTTCCAACTGATCTACGTTCTGATAATCCTTTAGCAAATTTCCTACAACCCTCCACAACTCTGAAAAGTTTTATCTCTTCTGAAAACTTACTCATTCTCCTTATATTTTCAGCCAAATTATTTATAACTACAAACAACAGAGGTGACATCACCAATCCTCATGGAACACCACAGGTCACAAACCCCCTCCATCACAACCCACCATCTTCTATGGCCAAACTAATTTTATCAAAACTTTATACACCTTCACCTTAGATCAGTCCTGTGGGACTTTATCAAAAACTTTACTAAAACCCATTTATCACCCACACCAATCATCCTTGTTATCTCTTCAAAGAACTCAAATCAATTTTGGAAGAGATCACCTCCCCTGCGTAAAACCAGCTTATCCCACCAATAAATCAATGACTTTTGAGACTGAGTAATATTCACATGTACAAATTAAATCCCAAAACTTTCAAAAGTGTGACCAATTAATAATTATCTTTCACAACTCTGTATCCTCCACATATTTAATACCTAACAGTTTGACAGGTCCTGAGGATACTACATGCCAGAACACCATGTGAGGACTCCAACATAGTGCTGTTCAACCACCTTCTAAACTGGAGACTACCCAAATTTGCAACCAGTATCCTAATTCTCACAAAGTACGATTCACCCAGCTCATTGATCCACATTGTGCCCTGTTTAAATAATGTCTCAAATTTTAAACATTTCTTCTCCTCTTTCAAATCCCTCCACAGGTCACACAATTCCCTCTGTGATTTCTCTGGCCTACAGTATTCCAATATCTGTGCCTTTCTCCATTTCTCATTTATTTTGCAGTACAGATCTGTCACTCCATCACAAGCAATCACATCTTCTATCACCAAGGCTTCAGGCACTCGAATTTCCCTCTTAATATCCATCTCCTCCCTTCCCTTTCAGTCTATCTTCACAAAATGTAAACCTAGTTCTTGCATTTAGGTAATGAGACCTTCATTTAACAATTACAGTAAGCCTTGATTCAGAGCAAGAAAGCTGTGGGTAAACGGCTAAGGATTTCTGGAGTGAAGGCAGTTTTACTACTCGGGGTAAAAGAGAGGCAAGACCGCGCAAGGCACTTGACGTCAGCCAGTAGAGCGGGAAAGGTTGAAAAAGAAGACCGCCATATCCAGTGAGCAGCGGAGTGAGAGGGAGGAAGAATGATAGGGTATTGGCTCAATGGGCTTAGGTGGTAACGGGACTAGGCGAGGTAGGTTTACCTGTGTTAATTGCAGAAAGGAAGTAGTATGTGTGTGAGGCCGGTTTTCTGTGGTCGGTGTCAGACGTGGGAGGTTCTGGAGTCTCCCAGCCTCCCGGATGGCTATATCTGCACCCGGTATGTCGAGCTGCAGCTCCTAAGGGACTGGAGTTAGGGAACTGGAGATGCCGCTCGATGACCTTCATCTGGTCAGGGAGAGCGAGGAGGTGACAGGAAGAAGTTATAAGCAGATGGTCACCCCGGGGCCGTGGGAGACAGACAAGTGGGTCACAGTCAGAAGAGGGAAGGGGAAGAGTCAGGTACTAGAAAGTACCCCTGTGACTGTACCACTTGACAATAAGTACTCCTGTTTCAGTACTGTTGGGGGGGACAGCCTACCTGGGGGAAGAAACAGTGGCCGTGCCTCTGGCACAGAGTCTGGCCCTGTGGCTCAGAACGGTAGGGGACAGAAGAGGAAGGCAGTAGCAATAGGGGACTCGATAGTTAGGGGGTCAGACAGGCGATTCTGTGAATGCAGGGAAGAAACTTGGATGGTAGTTTGCCTCCCAGGTGCCAGGGTCTGGGATGTTTCAAATCGTGTCCAAGATATCCTGCAGTGGGAGGGAGAACAGCCAGAGGTTGTGGTACATATTGGTATCAATGACATAGGGTAGGAAAAGAGAGGGGGTCCTGAAAAAAGACTACAGGGAGTTAGGAAGGAAGTTGAGAAGCAGGACCACACAGGTGGTAATCTCGGGATTACTGCCTGTGCCACGCGACAATGAGTATAGGTTTAGAATGAGATGGAGGATAAATGCGTAGCTGACAGATTGGAGCGGGGGGGGGGGGGCAAGGATTCAGATTTCTGGATCACTGGGACCTCTTTTGGGGCAGGTGTGACCTGTACAAAAAGGACGGGTTGCACTTGAATCTCAGGGGGACCAACATCCTGGTGAGGAAGTTTGCTAAGGCTATTGGGAAGAGTTTAAACTAGAATTGTTGTGGGGTAGGAACTGAACTGAAGAGACTGGGGAAGAGGCAGTTGGCTCACAAATAAAGAAAGCTTGTAGACAGTGCGAGAGGGAGGATAGGCAGGTGATAGAGAAAGGACGCGTTCAGACCGAAGGCTTGAGATGTGTCTATTTTAATACAAGGAGTATTGTGAACAAAGCAGATGAGCTTAGAGCGTGGATCAGTACTTGGAGATATGATGTGGTGGCCATTAGAGACTTGGATGGCTCAGGGACAGGAATGGTTACTTCAACTGCCAGCTTTCGATATTTCAGAAAGAACAGGGAGGGAGGCAAAAGAGGTGGGAGCGTGGCACTGTTGATCAGAGATAATGTCACAGCTGCAGAAAAGGGAGACGCCATGGAGGGATTGTCTACAGAGTCTCTGTGGGTGGAGGCTAGGAACAGGAAGGGGTCAATAACTTTACTGGGTGTTTTTTATAGGCCGCCAAATAGTAACAGGGACATTGAGGGGCCAATAGGGAAACAGATCCTGGAAAGGTGTAATAATAACAGAGTCGTCATGATGGGAGATTTTAATTTCCCAAATATCGATTGGCATCTCCCTAGAGCAAGGGGTTTAGATGGGGTAAAGTTTGTTAGGTGTGTTCAGGAAGTTTTCTTAACACAATATGTAGGTAAGCCTACAAAAGGAGAGGCTGTACTTGATTTGGTATTGGGAAATGAACCTGGTCAGGTGTCAGATCTCTCAGTGGGAGAACATTTTGGAGATAGTGATCACAATTCTATCTCCTTTACAAGAGCATTGGAGAGAGATAGGAACAGACAAGTTAGAAAAGCATTTAATTGGAGTAAAGGGAATTATGAGGCAGGAAATTGGAAGCTTAAATTGGAAATAGATGTTCTCAGGGAAAAGTACGGAAGAAATGTGGCAAATGTTCAGGGGATATTTGTGTGAAGTTCTGCATAGGTACGTTCCAATGAGACAGGGAAGTTATAGTAAGGTACAGGAATTATGGTGTATAAAGGCTGTAATAAATCTAGTCAAGAAGAAAAGCTTACAAAAGGTTCGGAGAGCTAGATAATGTTAGAGATCTAGAAGATTATACGGCTAACAGGAAAGAGCTTAAGGAAGAAATTAGGAGAGCCAGAAGGGGCCATGAGAAGGCCTTTGCGGGCAGGATTAAGGAAAACCCCAAGGCATTCTACAAGTATGTGAAGAGCAAAAGGATAAGACGTGAAAGAACAGGACCTATCAAGTGTGACAGTGGGAAAGAGTGTATGGAACCGGAGGAAATAGCAGAGGTACTTAATGAATACTTTACTTCAGTATTCTCTACGGAAAAGGATCTTGGTGATTGTAGTGATGACTTGCAGCAGACTGAAAACCTTGAGCATATAGATATTAAGAAAGAGAATGTGCTGAAGCTTTTGGAAAGCATAAAGTTGGATAAGTCACCGAGACTGGATGAGATGTACCCCAGGCTACTGTAGGAGGTGAGGGAGGAGGATTGCTGAGCCTCTGGTGATGATCTTTGCACCATCCATAGGAATGGGAGAGGTTCCGGAGGATTTGAGGGTTGTGGATGTTGTTCCTTTATTCAAGAAAGGGAGTAGAGATAGCCCAGGAAATTATAGACCAATGAGTCTTACCTCAGGGGTTGGTAAGTTGATGGAGAAGATCCTGAGAGGCATGATTTATGAACATTTGGAGAGGTGTAATATGATTAGGAATAGTCAGCATGGCTTTGTCAAGGGCAGGTCGTGCCTTACGAGCCTGATTGAATTTTTTGAGGATGTGACTAAACACATTGATGAAGGAAGAGCAGTAGATGTAGTGTATATGGATTTCAGCAACACATTTGATAAGGTACCCCATGCAAGGCTTATTAAGAAAGTAAGGAGGCATGGGATCCAAGGGGGCATTGCTTTGTGGATCCAGAACTGGCTTGCCCACAGAAGGCAAAGCGTGGTTGTAGACGGGTCATATTCTGCCTGGGGGTCAGTGCCTCAGGGATCTGTTCTGGGACCCTTACTCTTCGTGATTTTTATAAATGACCTGGATGAGGAAGTGGAGGGATGGGTTAGTAAGTTTGCTGCTGACACAAAGATTGAAGGTGTTGTGGTTAGTGTGGAGGGCTGTCAGAGGTTACTGCGGGACATTGATAGGATGTAAAACTGGGCTGAGAAGTGGCAGATGGAGTTCAACCCAGATAAATGTGAGATGGTTCACTTTGGTAGGTCAAATATGATCGCAGAACATAGTATTAATGGTAAGACTCTTGGCAGTGTGGAGGATCAGACGATCTTGGGGTCCGAGTCCATAGGACATTCAAAGCAGCTGCATAGGTTGACTCTGTGGTTAAGAAAGCGTACGGTGTATTGGTCTTCATCAATCATGGAATTGAATTTAGCAGCCGAGAGGTAACGGTGCAGTTATATAGGACCCTGGTCAGACTCCACTTGGAGTACTGTGCTCAGTTCTGGTCGCCTCACTACAGGAAGGATGTGGAAGCCATAGAAAGGGTGCAGAGAAGATTTACAAGGACATTGCCTGGATTGGGGAGCATGCCTTATGAGAATAGGTTGAGTGAACTCGGCCTTTTCTCCTTGCAGCGACAGAGGATGAGAGGTGACCTGATAGAGGTATTGATTGTGTGGATAGTCAGAGGCTTTTTCCCAGAGCTGAAATGGTTGCCTCAAGAGGACACAGGTTTAAGGTGCTGGGGAGAAGGTACAGAGGAAATGTCAGGGGTGAGCTTTTTCTTAGAGAGTGGTGAGTGCGTGGAATACTTTTGGATAGGTACATAGAGCTTAGAAAAATAGAGGGATATGGGTAAGCCTAGTAATTTCTAAGGTAGGGACATGCTTGGCACAACTTAGTGGGCCAAAGGGCCTGTATTGTGCTGTAGGTTTTCTATGTTTCTAAGCCTGTATTTGCTGAATTTACAAGAATGAAAAAGATCTGATGGAATTTTAAAGGGTTTATGGGATTCAAAAAGGCTTAAAGTAGAGAGGATGCTTCTTTAACGGAAAAGACTAAGATGCAGGGGCATTATCTCAGAACAGGGAAAATCCATTTGAACAGAAATGAGAAGTTCCTTCACACAGAAAGCAGTGAATCGCTGACATTCTCTATCCTAGAGGGCTCCACTCACTGAGTTTGTACAGAGGTTGATACAGGAACAAAAAGACATGAAAGGGAAGGGTGCCAGAAATTGGTGTTGTTAGAGGAGAACTTTTCTAATCCCGATGTCCAATGACCTATTCTTGCCCCAATTTGTTATTAATAGTTTATTAATGCAGGTTTTGGGAAGCAAAGTGAAGACTGAATGGTGACTTGCTTTCCTGGAGTCAATGGTGGAACTGGGGAGATTTTATGCAATTAAAGAGTTAGATATGCAGTACAGTGTTGTTATTAGTGGTATGTGGGGAAGAGGTTAGATGAGAAGGGCTGTCAGGTAAATCAGGCTGAAATATTATGAAAGCACTGGGGAGGGGGGGAACAATGACTATGGCAGACAAAAAGCAGAGGGCTCTTTCAAGGGCCGTTTTTGAATGAGGTTGGAGGCGACATTGGATTTACGACAACTCTGGCAGGGTTTGCAACACATTACTTCCTAAAAAGCAAAACTCAATAGCATTAATGGCAGTGACCAGATGAACTCCGCGCCCTCTAAAAGGGAGAACACAACTACAGCTGCACCTGATGACCCTGTGATCTCCGTCTCAGAGGCCGATGTTAGACTGTCTTTAAAGAGGGTGAACCCTTGCAAGGTGGAAGGTCCCGATGGAATACCTGGTAAGACTCTGAAAGCTGTGCCAACCAACTGGTGGGAGTATTCAAGGACATTTTCAACCTATCACTGCTGCAGGCAGAAGTTCCCACTTGCTTCAAAAAGGCCACAATTATACCAGTGCCTAAGAAGAATAATGTGGGCTGCCTTAATGACTACCGTCTGGTAGCACTCACATCGACAGTGATGAAATGCTTTGAGAGGTTGGTCATGACTAGACTGAACTCCTGCCTCAGCAAGGACCTGGACCCATTGCAATTTGCCTATCGCCACAATAGGTCAATGGCAGATGCAATCTCAATGGCTCTCCTTGTGGCTTTAGACCACCTGGACAACACAAACACCTATGTCAGGATGCTGTTCAGCTACTATAGCTCAACATTTAATACCATCATTCCTACAATCCTGATAGACAAGTTACAGAACCTGGGCCTCTGTACCTCCCACTGCAATTGGATCATCGACTTCCTAAATGGAAGACACAATCTGTGGGGATTGTTGATAACATCTCCTCCTCACTGATGATCAACACTGGTGCACCTCAGGGGTGTGTGCTTAGCCCACTGCTCTACTCTCTGTACTCATGTATCTGCAGCTAGGCATAGCTCAAATATCATGATAAAATTTGCTGATGATACAACTATTGTTGGTAGAATCGCAGACGGAGATGACAGGACTCACAGGAGCGAGATATACCGACTAGTGGAGTGGTGTCACAGCAACAACCTGGCACTCAATGTCAGTAAGGCGAAAGAGCTGATTGTGGACTTCAGGAAGGGTAAGATGAAGGAACACATACCAATCCTCAGAGGGATCAGAAGTGGAGAGAGTGAGTAGTTTCAAGTTCCTGAGTGTCAAGATCTAACCCGGTCCCAACATATTGATGCAGTTATAAAGAAGGCAAGACAGTGACTATACTTAATAAAAAGTTTGAAGAGATTTGGTATGTCAACAAATACACTCAAAAAGTTCTATAGATGTACTGTAGAGAGCATTCTGACAGGCTGCACTACTGCCTTGTATGGAGGGCTACTGCACAGGACTGAAAGAAGCTGCAGAGGGTTGTAAATTTAGTTGGCTCCATCTTGGGTACAAGCCTACAAAGTACCAGGACATCTTCAAGGAGCAATGTCTCAGAAAGGCAGCGTCTATTCTTAAGGACCTCCAGCACCCAGGGCATGCCCTTTTTCTGTTAGCATCAGGTTGGAGATACAGAAGCCTGAAGGCACACACTCAGTGATTCAGGAACCCATGAACACTCCCTCACTTTTTTTCACTATATATTATTTCTGCTTTTTGCACGATGTTAATCTATTCAATATACGTATACCATAATTGATTTACTTGTTTATTATTTTTTTCCTCCTTCTTCCATATTATGTACTGCATTGACCTGCCTCTGCTAAGTTAACAAATTTCACGATATATGCTGGTGATAATAAACCTGATTCTGAAAAAGCAGAATTTCATTTTGAACAGGGCAGGTTGTCAGAAGTCTGCTGGAAATTCAGCCAGCATGTTTGTTGCCGGATACCCGGATCTATTTTCTTCCACAGCTTATGATATGGGCCCAATGATCATATACCCTCACCCGTTGCATGAGACTCATAGCAGACTGCCAGACTTCAGACACTTTTCATTCTCTGGGTTGCAAACAATTGCTGTCATAGCCCCACAAATCCTCGCCCCGCTGCATGCTTCACTTCTGCAGCTCTCCAGAGGCAGATGGCAAGGATTATTCTTCTCCATTTGGATCAATGGTTGAATTGTTGTGCATGTCTCAGAGAATAAAGGCAGAACAGCCTAGACAGTTAATAAAGTACACCCATTGTACATGTGCAGACTGTAATCAACAAAACAACTTCCCCCAAAAAAGGTATAGCTGCAAGCTTTTAAAAATATATTGATTCAAAACTCAAATACACATGGAGACACATTTATTATGGCAATTAATACAGAATCTGTGCATGAAAAGATTGCATCAACTTCAAAACAAACACTTTAAAACCAAATGTGGTACATTAAAAGTTCACCTTCTTGTGTGCTGGCTTACTTTATTTATATTCTGAGTTGTTCCAATCCTAATGATTCATACATGCTTTGAACAAATAAGCAATCAAATTAGGCTGATGTGGTGCAACTAATTTTTCACAGCTACGATGTTATCAACACTCTACACTTCAGATCATATGGACAACAAATACTTTTTGTACTTGCAACTCCTACAATGCATTAGCAAATACCTTCAGTTGATCTGTGAAACTGCAGTATAGAAAGCTCACCAGTAGGGGATGCACGATCATAACAAGCTAGCAAAAAATTATAATCGTGCAGTTGTACAAGATCATAAGAAAAGTTGATCACAAAAATAAAATCTTTCTCCATCATGACGAACATTCTGATTCAAAGTGTTGTGATTGACTTTCACCTAGATATGTTCTTCAGTTCAGCATCAAGTATTAACCAACCTACCACTATAGAAGTAATTAGAGAGGATTTGAGCGCATTTGGAAAGGCATTGCTTGCTTAGGGACAGTCAGCATGAGTTTGTGCAGGGTGGGCCATGCCTTACAGACAGAGTTTGACTGAGGAGGTGATAGGGACATTTGATGATGGTATGGCAGTAGACATTACCTGCTTGTACCTTCGTAAGGCATCAAGGTCCCTCACAGAAGGTTGATTCAGAAGACGTACGAGATCCAGACTGAATTGTAACTTTGGGTTGGGAATTGGTTGCTCATATAAGACAGAGAGGAGGGGTGAGCAGCTGTTATTCGGGCTGGACGCCTTAGGCCAGTGTTGTTCTGCAATACTGGGAATTGCATTGTTTGCGATATATATCGATAGATAACTTGAATGAAACGTCAGCAAGACAAAGGAGTTGATTCAGGAATCTATCTGTCTTGTATTGTGCCCAGCACACTGTGGCTCTACTTCATTAGGAAATTGAGAGGAATTGGGATGTCAATACATCAGGTATTCTGACCGGCCACACTGCAGCCTGGTGTGAAGGCTCCAATGCACAGGATCACAAAAGGCTGCAACTTGTAGACTCATCACAGCAAAACCCTTCCCACCAGAGGACATCTTCAAGAGGCAGTGCCTCAAGAATGTGCCATCCATCATTAAAAGACCCTCACTACCCAGGAAATATCCTTTCCTCATTACTCCATCAGGGAGGAGGAACAGAAGCTCAGAGACCCACACTCAATGATTCAGGAACAGCTTCCTCCCCCTCCATCATCATTGGATTTCTGAACGGTCCATGAAACCATGAAGACTGGCGCACTGCTTCTCTTTCTCCCATGGTCCGCTCTCCTCCGTTATCAGATTCCTTCTTCGCCAGCCCTTTTCCTTTCCCACTCACCTGGCTTCACTCATCACCTTCTACCTGGTCCTTCTTCCCTCCCCCCCAACTTTTTATTCTGGTGGCTTCCCCCTTCCCTTCCAGTCCGGAAGAAGGGTCTTGGCCTGAGACTTTGACTGTTTATTCATTTTCATGGATGCTGCCTGACCTGCTGAGTTCCTCCAGCATTTTTTTGTGTGTTACTTTGAATTTCCAGCATCTGCAGAATCTCTTGTATTTATCCCTATTTTTGTCTATTTTGTAATTTTACACCTTTCCACTGAACTGCTGCAGCACAACAGATTTTGTTATGCAAGACAGCAACAATGAATCACGATTCTGAGAACGTACAGTAGATCGTAGATGACACCAAGTTTGGTGGAGTTGTTCACAGATGCAGATGAGTTACAGATATGGACAGAGAAATGGCCAATGGAGTTAAATCCAGGCATTTTGGGAGGTCAAATGAAAGGAGCAAGTATACAGTTAATAGTAGGTCCCCTAATAGAATTGCTCCATTGTTCAATAGATCTGCCTATGCAAGTGGCTAAAGTGGTAAAGGGGGTAAATAGCACGCTGGCCTTTGTTGGTATAACGGTAAGGAAGTTGTATGCAGCTATTTAAAACTTTAGACTTTTTAAGTGGTGTGCGCAATTCTGATCACCTCCTCAGAGGAAGGACATGGAGACGGATGGAAGGATGTTGAAGAGATTTCCCAGGATGCCGTCTGGATTAATGGGAATGAGCTGTAAAATTGGACAAACTTTAATTGCTCTCCCCAGAACACTGGAGGCTCAGGAGAGACCAGTCAGAGAATTTGAGAGGTGCAACCTGGGTGGACAGTCAGAACCATTTCTCCATGTTGAACCCGAGAGGACATACTTTTAAGGTGATGAGGGAAGAGATTTTATTATATAGAGATGGTAAGGGTCTGGAATGGATTACCAGTAGTAGTGGATGCAGGCAGTTTGGTGGAGTTACTGAGTCTTTTAGCTAGACATGTGAATATGACGGGAATGGTGGATACACCCAGAAGAGGACATTTAGTACAAACTGACATCAAGATCAGTACAACACAATGGGTGCAAGGGCCTGTCCAGTGCTACGTTAAACCTCTTCTGCATGCTCACCAGGCCTCCAATCATGGGCTGACCAGAATTAAACTGACAGACAGGGTTTGTTTCCCTGGAGAGAAGGTGGCAGAGGAGTGGCCTGATAGAGGTGCACAAATTTAAAACAGTGTAGATGATCAAAGCATTTAAGAAGCTTTGAGATTAATTTATTTGAGTCGCCAAAGCATAAAAGGCTAAGGACCTTCAGTGTGGGTAAATGGGATTAGTATAGATGGTCAGCATAGACATGATGGGCTGAAGGGCCTACTTTTGAGACTCCACAGCTATAACACAATGGGACAGGTGGCCTGTCTAAAATCCACTTGTTATGTGCTTGTTAAGACCAGGTTGGGTGACTTTTTGAATGCAGAATACAACAGATGTCAATAGGTTTCAATAGGTACATTTAATGTCATCTTTATTACCAATAGACCCATCACAATAATTTTGAATTAGATTCTTATGTCCCCACAGGTTCTCTTTATCTTTCTCCACAGGCTTACATGAACTGCTCAACTGCAAGATATACAGACATAAGATAATTAAATCTTTTTTGTCCTTGGTTCTGATCAATTTTAAAACACATCAAAAACGCAGTATTACAAATGTCTTTTTGTAAAAGCAACAGGGAATACTAGCTGATACTCTGAGTGCAGTGCTTAGAAATGCAATGATTATTTAACAGTGAGCAACACACACAAAATGCTGGAGGAAATCAGTAGGCCAGGCAACATTATGGAGATGAATAAACATTTAACATTTTGGGCTGAGAACCCTTCATCAGGACTGGAAAGGAAGGAACAGAAACCAGAATAAGGTGGTGGTGGGAGGGAAGGGAAGGAATATAAGCTGGCAGATGATAGGTGAAGCCGGGTGAAGGAGGGGGTGAAGTAAGAAGCTGGCAGGTGATAGGCGGAAGAGGTAAAATGCCGCAGAAGGAGGAATCCGATAGAAGAGGACAGCAGACCATGGAAAAAAGCAAAGGAGAAAGGGAGCAAAATGGAGGTGAGGAGAAGAGGGGTGAGAGGGCAACCAGAATGGGGAACAGAAAAAGAGAGGAAGGAAGGAAGGAAGGAAGGAAAAGAAATCACTGGAAGTTAGAGAAGCCCATCAATCAGGCTGAGGGCTATTCCTCCAATCTGAGTCTGGCCTCGTCATGGTAGTAATGGAGACCATGGACAAGCATGTCAGAACGGGAATGGGAAATCAAATTGAAATGGATAGCCACTGGGAGATCCTGCCTTTTGTGGTGGTCAGATTGACAACGTGGTCCCTCAATCTGCATCAGGTCTCATTGATGTCGAGGAAGCTGCACCAGGAGTACCAGATATAGTAGACAACCCCAACAGATTTGCAAGTGAAGTGTCATCTCACCTGGATGGACTGTTTGGGGCCCTGAATGGTGGTGAGGGAGTCACACTTGCAGGGGTAAGTGCCAGGAGGGAGATCAATGAGTAAACAAAAGAGTTAGTTACACAGAGGTTGTTCCCTACGGAAAGTGGAGGGCGGGGGGGGGGGGGGGGACGGAGGAAAAAAGATGTTTAGTGGTAAAATCTGTTGGAGGTGCCAGAGGTTATGGAGGAATGATGTGTTGTATATGGAGGCTGGTGGACTGGTAGGTAACCCTGCCCCTGTTATGACAGCAGGAGGATAGAGTGAGGGTAGGTGTGCAGGAAATGCAGATGAGGGCAGCATCAATTGTTGGGGAAGGGAAACACTTTTTTAAAAAAAACAAAGTGGCTATCTCAGATGTCCAAGAATGGAAAACCTCATCCTCATAACAAATGTGGCGGAGACAGAAGGAAATAGCACATGCACATGTGACAGTGTGGGAGGAAGTATAGCCAAATAACTGCGAGAGTAAGTGGGTTTGTAAAAGATGTCAGTGATCTTGCTGTCTCTAGCAATGGAGAAAAGGTAGAGAAAAGTGTCTGAGATGGACTAAGTAAATTTCAACCATTTTATTGTTGCTGGATTCAAATTCATCTGCTACCAGATTAACACTCATCACTTTACTGAACCATTTGGAAACCAAGGAACTAACATTGATTGATGCTGAATTGCAAACTTTACTCAGTTGTGGTACCACTACCTCCATAATTGATTGTTCTGACTTCAAAGTGCATCCAAAAGATTTGAGCACATAATTCTTTTTCCGGCATTTCAGTGTAGTTCAGAAGCAGCACCAAATTATTTAAATGAACCGTTAAATCAAGATCTCATTTGCCTCTCAGATGATGCAAAACATGACACTGTTGTGAAGCATGGAAATTCTCATGCAGATAACATCATGACTTTGCAGGACCCCACAGTCTGCAAACTAGCTGCCACATTTTCCCACAATACAACATCATTAAAACATGTTGGTCATCCTGGCACCTAAACGCGACTCAGTATAAATGAAAGTACTTTCTTTTGGCACCTACTTGCATCAGACTATTTTTGTGAACAGACTATTCCCAGAGATACTGCATATTTAAACAAGTGACAAACCAAACTGCATTTAAACTTTGTCATGTTCTTATGAATGAAATGCAACATACATACAGATCTGATGAGAATTGTGTATTTTTGTTACAAAGCCACACACTTGAACTAATATCTTGAGACATACAAGAGTTTAAGGGATTAAACAATACTTTCAACCAGCTGGAGAACCGAGAATTCAGAGTTGTCATTTCAGGGCAAGGGATCAGCTTACATGAGGAAATATTCTTTTACAAAGAGCTGCGAATTCTCTGTCTCAAAGGCTCAGCTGTTAAGTGCATTCATGGATACATCCCACTGAAGGTAAATAATCTAATTTCTCCGTAGTTCCTTTCTTACCTTAACTTCACAAGGGATGTCTATCCTGAAATCAGGAAAGTAAACCAGGAAACCACCTCTCATACCCCATCTTTCCAACAGCATATGACGCACTGCAGCATTTAACATCATTCCATTTTCAGCCTTTGCTCCCCTCACGTTGAGACCCATTTTTTCTCAAAGCCGCCCTCTAGTTCAGCAGCTGAGACCAGAGTCAGCAGGGGTGAGGTAATTTTACTGAAAGTCTATCACCTGTCTGTAAATTTTTCCCATGAATAGACTTTGTAATGTAGCAATGTCAATTTAAAATCTAAATCAATTACTATCAGAGCAGTATAAACTTTTTTTCCCCAAAAAACTTGGTTATTCCACCTAATATTCATATGGTGGTAATTCAGGAATGAAAGAATTCCTTAATTTGCTTTGTAGCTCCATTACCAAGTTTGAAATCAAAAGAAAATCTGAAAATGGATGGTTTTTTTCACGTAACCAATATCCCCATAGGAGTTAAAGCACTAGCATATTAATAAGGACACAGGTGCCATGTTATTAATGCACAGCAGGCAGCTTTTAGCCACTCATTAACTAATTCAGTGTTCTTAAAGCAATAACTAAGTGTAATATATTTATATAATCAAAAGTTAATCAGATGATGGAGACAGTCTGTCCTAACGACTTCATGTTAAGACTTTTTGCACACCATTATCATTCACTTACTTATTCTATATCTGGAAGATCAACCAGAGGTTTTATTTCAAGGGTAAGCAAAATATAATGATTTTTCCCAGAAGATCTTTGTAAAAAGTATTTGAGTATTATCCAAAGAAGATCTGGTTAAAATACAGGAAGCACTATGTAAGTAGGTGTGGGTTGGATTCAGTGCAGAAAAGACAAAATGCAGTTAAAAATATACTTAAAAACACACTCATAAATTTACAAAAATGAACTAACACTGTGATGCACCATCAATAACTCTCGGAGACGTGAGGCGAGATATCGGCTTTTATTGACTGGAAGAAAGAACAAGCAGCAAATGACTACCATACTACATCCTGGAGACTGAGGCTGGGGCTGTGTCTCCAATCGCCTTTATACCGGGTTCCGTGGGAGGAGCCATGGTCAGTGGGAGGAGCCACAGGAGCAGTCAGTGGGGGGGCGTGTCCAGACAGGTATATGTAGTTCACCACACACAGATTCAGTAATTCCGTATTTATAACTAAAAAGGCATTTCTTCAAATAACAGCAAACCAGATTCTCAGTCATCCATCTACAAGCTGTCCACTTTTAAGCTGATCAAATTTCATAACTAAATAGCTTAATGATTCACTTTAGTGTTACAAAATCTACTCGAGCCCTAACTCAATGACTGCACTTACACTTCAGTCACAAAAGCAAATGACACAATCCCCCTACACAGCAAAACAAGGTTGTGTTAATTCCAATGTTACAATGGAGGCAACCCAACCCTGAGGAACTGTTCACAACTTTTTATTTTACACTCAGTTTACATAGCATACATGTAATTGAAATGACCAATGTTTGGGTTTAATCTTGGAAACATGAGCACTGATAAAACTTTGAAGGAGCTATTTATGTAACAGCAACATATTTTTCTGTTATAATGTTGCCTAGGCCATATCTTAATTTGACCAACCAGAGAAGATACCTCTGTCTGAGGACAAGCAAGCTATGCCTTCCACAGGCAAAATTAAACAAATCCAGTACCCAAGCATAGACACAAGGTTACAAGGAGATTGGATTTTGATCCATTTGTTCAATTGCAAGAATCCTATTGGCAATTTAACATTAGAGCTAATACTGTTGTTCCCTGAAGGTAGATAATGGATATGATCAGGGAAAATTTTACATGCAGTAAATGATTCAGAAACTAACAGTTCTCTTCTGGTGCTGAAGTCATCAGAAACTGAAAACATTCCTTAGAGTGTGCAACAAATGCCCTTCCTTCAGGTGGGGAAGTTTAGTCTTAGACACGTTTTCCAGCACTGACATTTGTGCTCACAACTTGTGCCAAACACCTGCAACCTGAGAAATTTAACCCTCTGCCAGGTGGTTGTGCAAAAGTAGTACAACCGGAAAGGTAGTACTTAATAATGCCTGAGTAGGTGCAGGTAATGAAGTCCAAGCTGGATTACTTTAAGAAGAAGCTTTTACCAAATGTGGTTAGCAAACAGAAGTACATCAACTAGATGTTACATGCAAACCATTATCCAAAGAGAATGTTGTTTAATAACACCATATGAAGCCAGCATTAAAAATTACCTTCAATTAATTGATTGATTGATTAAAACTACAGATCAAACCAACTACTCCACAAATTGTCAATTAAATAGCCAAAGCACATTTCTGTAATACACTCCCTAATATTCTGAATAATAGTGGATTTGCTTTGATTTATGCCAAGTTTATGCATGGAAGCTTCAGCGCAATCTCAACTTGGAAAATGTCTGCAAGTTCTGCCACAGTTTGCAGAAGTTTACAGTTTACAGGCACAGTTAATGAAAATTAAAGTGCCTGTAAAAAGTATTCACCCCCCTCGCGAGTGTTCATGTTTAGTTGTTTTACAACATTGCATCACAGTGGATTTAATTTGGCTTTTTTTTAATTTGAAAGACTCTTTGTCAAAGTGAAAAGAGATCTTTACAAAATTATCTAAATTAATTACGAACATAAAACACATAATACTTGATTGTATAGGTATTCACCTGCTCCAGGTCAGTGTTTAGTAGATGCACCTTTGGCAGCAATTACAGCTTTGAGCCTGTGTGGATAGGTCTCTGTCAGCTTTGCACATCTGGACACTGCAATTTTTCCCTATTCATCTTTACAAAACTGCTCAAGCTCTGTCAGTTTGCATGGATAGATTGTGAGTGAATGGCCCTCTTCAAGTCCAAACACAAATTCTCAACTGGACTGAGGTCTGGACTCTGACTTGGCCACTCCAGGACATTAACTTTATTATTTTTAAGCCATTCCTGTGTAGCTTTGGCTTTATGCTTGGGGTCATTGTCTTGCTGGAAAACGAATCTTCTCCCAAGTCACAGTTCTCTTGCAGACTGCATCAGGGTTTTCTCCAAGATTCCCAGTATTTTGCTGAATTCATTTTACCCTCCACCTTCACAAGGCTTCCAGGGTCTGCTGCAGTGAAGCATCCCCACGGCATGATGCAGCCACCACCGTGCTTCATGGTAGGGATTGGTGTGTTTTTGATGATGTGCAATGTTTGGCTGACATGAAACACAGCATTTAGTTTGATAGCCAAAAAGCTTTATTTTTGTTTCATCAGACCATAGAACCTTCTTCCAACTGACTTCAGAGTCTCCCACATATAACACCATATAACAATCACAGCACGGAAACAGGCCATTCCGGCCCTCCTAGTCCGTGCCGAACTCTTAATCTCACCTAGTCCCACCTACCCACACTCAGCCCATAACCCTCCACTCCTTTCCTGTCCATATACCTATCCAATTTTACCTTAAATGACACAACTGAACTGGCCTCTACTACTTCTACAGGAAGTAGAAGACATGCCTTCTGGCAAATTCTAGCTGAGATTTCACGTGAGCTTTTTTCAACAGTGGCTTTCTCATTGCCACCCTCCCATAAAGCTGCGACTGGTGAAGCACCCGAGCAACAGTTGTTGTATGCACAGTCTTGTAACTCCTCCTGAGTTGTCATAGGTCTCTTGGTGGCCTTTCTCACTCGTCCCCTTCTCACATGGTTACTCAGTTTTTGAGGACGGCCTGCTCTCGGCAGATTTACAGTGGTGCCATATTCCAAAAGATATTCATTGACTTGGAAAGATTCTTGTATGCATCTCCTGACTTGCACTTTTCAATAACCTCTTCGTGGAATTGCTTGGAGTGTTCTTTTGTCTTCATTGTGTAGTTTTTGCCAGGATGCTGACTCACCTGCAGTTGGACTTCCAGATACAGGTGTATTTTTACTGATCAATTGAAACACCTTGACTGCACACAGGTCTCCAAAAACCGATCTCTATTTAACTAAAACTTCTAAAACCAATTGGCCGAACCAGTGATGTTTCAGTGTGTCATATTGGGGGGGGTGAACACTTATGCAATCAATTATTTTGTGTTTTATATTTGAAATTAATTCACATCACTTTGTAGAGATCTGTTTTCACTTTGACACAAAAGAGTCGTTTTCTGTTTATCTGTGCCAAAAAAAGCTAAATTTAAATCCACTGTGATTCAATGTTGTAAAATGATAAAACATGAAAACTTCCGGGGGGGGGTTGAATACTTTTTATAGGCACTGAAATTAGTACATAAGAGAAAATCACAAATTTATAATGGCAAAAACTTTGCTTTGAACAGGAAGTCTTAAATAATCTCCTAATTCATATACTATGGAATGCACTGGACTATCCGATTTGTACTTCTCAGAAAATTCCTCGTTAGTATCTTTGCCCATCGATGGAAAATTAATAGGCCCAAGGATCATTCGGTGGTGAACAGACATCACACAGGCTCATTCCTTTACAATTGGTGAGAGTCTGGAAAACGGTGGATACATGTAGCATTGATAGTGAATGCCCTGTATTTTCAAAGAAGTTAAATTCCGTTGTGTGCTAAACTGGGGGGGAGGGGGTCCGACGAATACAGAAGTTAGGATACAATGGCAAAGGTTTATAGAAACAGTTGTAAGCACAAGAAAACAGGAGAAGCAGGTCAACTCAGCTGCTCAAGTTTGCCAAACCCTTCACCATGAGCATGGTTGATTTATGCTGGGTAAACCTCCTCGTAGATGCCAGTCCTCCATAACTTTCACTCAGTTCCTTTATTTATCCATTCCAATATTCAATATATCTGATCACCAGGCTTCCGTCACCCTCCACCGCAGAAAATTCTGAAGATTCACTGCCCGTCAGAGAAGTTTCTATGCACCATAGTTCGAATGGACGAGCCCACATCGCTTTCTTTGCAATTCTCCCACAAGTAAGGAAGAAAATCTCTTCAGCTTCTTTATGAATTTATTTGTGTGAAGAAGGTTATTCCTGATCATTCTAAACTCCAATGAATACAGGCCCAAATTGCCTTTCCTCTTTTATTTGATTCATAAATCAAGTTACCTCTGCAAGTCTAAACATAACCTGCCTTCCCAACCTTGGAACATTTTGGGTTTTGTAGATGGAGGAGAGTTTCAGAAAAGCCTTGAAAACTGCAGAGACAACAGATTATTTGCCCTTGTGGGAGAATCTAAAACTAGGAATTTCTGTTTAAAGATAATTGCCTGTCCACAATACAGAAATGCAGTGTGTTTGTTTTCTCAAAAGGCATAGTTTGTTGGAGTTCTATTCCACAGAGGAGAGTAGAAGTAGAATTTTATGGATGTTTAAGTCAGAGTTAGAAAAATTCTTCATAATTCTTCATAAGTGAAAGGTTACCATATGCCGATAGGCATTTGAAATTGAGAATGCCATCAGATCAGCTGTGATATCAAATGATGGAGCAGGTTCAAGAGGCCCAGTGGCCTATTCCTGCTTCAGATTTCCAGTCTTTACGTTTTGTCCATTATTTTGGTCATCAAATTACATCCAAGATACTCGACAAAAGATTTTGCTTTGATATGGAAAACTTGCACAACCTGAATAATTTACAGTGAAAGTATTTTTAAACAAAAAGGAGCAAACTTCCTGTCCGGTGTTAATGGTCAGTTTTAAGTAATAACCAATTGCAAAGATGTCATTTATGACAAGTGGAATGGGACTTTTGCATCACCTGAGGATAGAACTTTGGTTTAATGGCCTATCCAAAAGAACAGAAAATCATTAACATAATGCAAAATTCATCCACATCATATACATCTGTAGATCAAATAAACATGGCTAGCCCCATCCTGTATAAGAAACTGAACATATTTGGTACATGATCAAAAAAAGCTTGCTTTTGCATTTGCGTTGACAGCCACTTACATTTGAGAAAAATTCTTCAACTGCAAATGATTTGAACATCCTGTGATAATGAAAAGCACTACATAAACACAAGCTACACATATCTGCAATTGCAAGACACAAGGGTGTATAGTTCTGTAATTTCCTTCCTATCACTATGCCCCAGCTCGCCAAACCTTCAGCAATCAGTTGTTCACATAGCTTTGGGAAAGAGCCCTGCTCTATAATATAGGGACCCATGGGTAAACAGGTATTATTGCAAGTTACCGGAAAGGATTTCCTGTTGTTGATGCAAGATTTAGTTTCAGAACTTGGCATGTAATCAATATTTTCAATAAGTTGAGACTGACCTCCGAATTTAAAAAGTGATATTTGTTTATCTAGTTCAGCAGTACTCACAAAGAAAAACATTAAAACCTTATTCACAAAGTCTGCCAGCTACCCAGAGAGCAACTGGACATTCTAGCATTGCATAAATAATATGGGAGGTGATGCAATGAAAAAATCAAAATCTCAAAAAAGTCATTCCTGTTCAGTCAACGTCTTTCACGCCTAATGTGGAAAGACAATGAATAGATGAAGCATGATCTATGTTTCTTTGTAATATAATTGATATACAATGGCACACTTTTTAATATTTTACTCCTCTGGCAATTGGTCAGGTAGAATTGGTGTTGAGCCACACAAAGCACAGACTCTTGCTCAGTTCTTTCACTATTGTTACTGGACCACAGCCAATATTGTAACGGGAAGTTAACAATGGAGCAGCCATGCTCGCCCACTCCTGATAACTAGTTACTGGCTATGTTTTACAGTGAGGGTCAATGGATAAGGCTCAGAATCAATCACCTACAGTTGAAGAACTGGCAATGATTAATATAGATGATTAGCAAATACAGATGAATTGTATCAAGATAATCAATGCATAATTTTCTCAACAGAAGTATTACTTTATTTTGAACAAAAACAGTACAAGTCGCACTGATATTCCAAATATTCTTAAAGATAAAATTAGTAGCAGCTTGAACTAAACAAAGCAAGTTCTAACAACGCACACAAAATGCTGGAGGAATTCAGCAGGCCAAGCAGCTTCTAGGAAAAGAGTACAGTTGATGTTTAGGGCCAAAACCCTTCGGCAGGGCTTGAGAATAAACTAGGGACTAGATTTAAAAGGTGGGGAGGAGGGGAAGGTGAAACCTGGAGGGGGAAGGATGAAGTAAAGAGCAGGGAAGTTGATTGGTGAAAGAGACAGAAAGATTATGGAAGAAAGAAAAGGAGGGAGGAGCACCAGAGGAGATGAGGTGAGGGGGGGAAGGGGGATGGGAAATGGCGAAGGGGGGGCATTACTGGAAGTTTGAGAAATCGATATTCGTGCCATCAGGTTGGAGGCTACCCGAAAGGAATATAAGGTGTTGTTCCTCCAACCTAAGTGTGGCCTCATCACAACAGTGAAAGAACCATGGACAGAGATATTGGAATGGGAATGCGAAGTGGAATTAAAATGGGTGGCCACTGGGAGATCCGGCATGTTCTGGTGGATGGGGCGTAGGCGCTCGACGAAGCAGTCTCCCAATCTAAGCTGGGTCTCACCGATCCGGTGGAGGAATAACACCTTATATTCTGTTTGGGTAGCCTCCAAATTGATGGCATGAACATTGGTTTCTCAGACTAGTTTGGCAGGAAGTAAGGAATCAGTGCAGAAAGTGGAGCAATTGAGGGGAGGGTAGATGTCATGACCATTAAGAACAGGCTGGAGCAAGGTAATGGGGGCAATGGAATAACCTGGTGGAGGTAATATTTTAATGTTAGAAGTATGAAGCGTGCTCCTTTTTCCACAGCAGAGCCCAAAAAATACAAGGAAAAGTGTCAGCTGCTGACATTTTGCTCAGTAAGAAGGCTAAGTCATTGGGTGTATTTAAGGCAGAGATAGATAGGTTCTTGATTAGCCAGGGCATCAAAGGGTATGGGGAGAAGGCAGGGGAGTGGGGATGACTGAAAGAATTGGATCAGCCCATGATTGAATGGCAGAGCAGACTCGAAGGGCTGAATGGCCTACCTCTGCTCCTATGTTTTATGGTCTTATAGTACTTAGTTGGACCATCTTTCAGTTATCTTTGCCAGTTGTCTTTTTTTGGATAAGTCTCTATTAGCTTTGCACTATGTGATGGAGCAAGATCTGCCCATTCCTCCTTCACAAAACTGCTCAAGCTGGGCCAGGTTACTTGGCGAGCGGCAGTGATCAGCAATCCTGAGGCCTTGCCAGAGATGTTCAATTGAGTTAAGGTCAGGACTCTGACTGGGCCACTTAAGGAGATCAATTTTCTTTATTTGAAATAACTCCATGGTTGCTTTGGCAGTGTGCTTTGGATCATTACCCTGCTGAAAAACTTCCTCCACAGATTAAGCTTTCTGGCAAAGGCTAACTGGTTTTTATCCACGATCTCTCTGTATTTAGCAGCTCTCACCTTCCCATCAATCCTGACCAAATTTTACCCCTGCTGCTGAAAAGCATCCCTGCAGCATGATGCGACTCCACCTTACTTTACAGTAAGGATGGTGTTACCAGGCTGATGCACAATATTAAGATTTACGTCACATGTGCCGCTTAGTGTTGAGGACAAAATGTTCCACTTTAGTCTCATTCGACCACAAGACCTTCTTCCACATCTTCTAAGTGACTCTTTGCAAAGTCTTGGCGGGCAAGCATATGCAATTTTTTTTAAAGCAGTACGTGGCATAATCTAATACTGTGATTCAGCCAGGTCCTGAAGGGCTGGCAAGTAACTAACAGAAACAGGGATAAGCCTGAAAGCTATAGACTAACGATTCTCACGTCTCAAGTTATTAGATTCTTGAGAATGGGACTTATGAGCATTTTGGATAACAATGGCCAAATTAGGGACAGTCAGCATAGAATTGCACGGGGCAAGTCATGTTTTACTAACTTGAATGAATTTTGAGGAAGTGATGAAGGTAGAGATCTAGAAAAGTTCACATGGATTTTATCAAGGCATATAACCGATGGCTGTCAGGAGTTTGTACATTCTCCTTGTGAGCGAGTGGGTTACCTCCCACAGTCCAAAGACATATTGGTGGGTAGTTTACGAGAAATGCTGTATTACGGCAGCAGTGCATTGCAAGACATAATAAGAAAAAAGATCTATAAATTACAATACATAAAAAATATTAAGTTAAATAAGTAGTGCAAAAAAAAGAGCAAAAACAAGTTTTTAAAAAAAGTGAGGTAACGTACATGGGTTCATGGCTCATTCAGAAATCTGATGGCAGAGGGGAAGAAGCTGTTCCTGAAACACCGAGTTTGTTTTTCCGGCTTCTGTACCTCTTCTTTGATGGTAGCAATGAGAAAGGATATGCCCTGCATGATGGGCATCCTGAATAATGGATGCCACCTTTCTGAGCAATCACCTTTTGAAGATGTTGTTGATGCTGCCGAGGCTAGGGCCCATGATGCAGCTGGCCGAGTTTACAACTTTCTGCAGCTTTTTCCCAGCTCCATGCAGTGCTTTCCCAACACCAGACAGTGATGCAACCTGTTAGAATGCTCTCTACGGTACATTTGTAGAAATTGGCGAGTCTTTTGGTGACGTACCAAGTCTCTTCAAATTCCAATTGAAATATAGCTGCTGCTGTGCCTTCTTTGCAACTGCATCCGCTTGTTGGCTAGATTTTCACAGACGTTGACAGCCATGGATTTGAAGCTGCTCACCCTTTCCACTGCTGGTCCCTCAATAAGGACTGGTGTGCAATTTCTTGACTTCCTCTTCCTGAAGTCCATCATCAATTCCTTGATTTTACTGACATTGAGAGCAAGGTTGTTGTGACCTAGGGTAGGATTATACTGAAAGCTGAGCTGTAATTGATGTCAGTATTGCTGTTGTCTAGCTGTGCAAGGCTGAGTGGAGAACCAGTGAGACTGTATCCACTATTGACCTATTGTGGTGATACATAAATTGCAGCAGGTCCTGATCTTGCTTTGACAAAAGTTGATTCCAGCCATGACCAACTTCCTCAAAGCATTTCATCACAGCAGATTGTGTGCAACTGGGTGACAGTCGTTTAAGTACTCTGTCCTTCTTATGATTGTCGCCCTTTTGAGGCAGGTGAGAACCTATGACTATTGCAGTGAGAGATTGATGATGTCCTTGAACAGTCCCATCAATTGTCTGGCACAGAGTTTCAGTGCCATACCAGATACACCATCATGGCCTGATGCCTTGGAAGGGTTCTCCCTCCAAGACAGAGAAATCAGAGGGTCACCAGATGCTACAGGGATTTGCGCAGGTGTAGTTTTATTCTCCCTTTCAAAGCGTGCTTAAAAGGATTGAGTTCATCTGAGAGTGAAGCATCATAGCCATTCATGACATTGGGTTTCACCTTGCAGGAAGTAATGGCCTGCAAACCCTGCCAGTGCTGATGTACATCCGATTCTATCTAACTTCCATTGGAAATGTTTGTCACTGCTAAAATAGCTTTCCATGGGTTGTACCTGGACTTTTTGTATAGTTCTGGATCACTGGTCTTGAATACCACAGATCTAGCCTTCAGCAGACTACAAGTTTTATTGGTTCAGTATAGCTTTTGGTTTGGGCTTGTCTGGTACATTCTCGAAGGCACAAACTCATCCAACACAGGTCTTGATGAAGTTGGTGACAACTATGGCGTATTCATTCAGACTCAAATATGAATCCCTGGATATTGTCAAATCCACCAACTCAAAGCAGTCCTGTAAGTGCTCCTCTCTGCCTCCGTTGACCATACTTCATGGTGCTGCGGTCTCTGCATTTTAATCGTACCTTCATTCTGGCTCATTGTCCACGCTTCCCTTTTCTTAAGGGGGTAATACACTCGTGGCCTGAGTAGGCAGTCCAGGATCCGGCAATTTTGAGTATAAGTAGATTCTTTTAAACATCTGCAAACAATTTTGCTTACATGGCTGTGAGAGTGGATTTCAGCTGCAGTAGTCCTGAATGGGAATATTTGACCATTCCCATCAGAGCTGAGTGCCGAGTCACCACTTATTGCCACTATCTTGTGTAGCCCAATTTATGTTTTTATTTTTACACACACAGTGTTGGGTGCCTTAAATGCTCTGCCAGGGTTGGTGATAGAGGCAAATACAAAGAGGACACGGTATAGGCAGAAAGGATTAGTGTATTTGGGCATGTGATAACTAACTTAATTAGTTATTTTGAGCCAAAGGGCCTGATCCTACGATATACTGCTCCATGTTCTCCAAAATTTTAAATTCCTGTGTATACTCAAATCTGAAGGAATAGTTAACTGATTGCTCCTTAAAAGACTTGCTTTAGGAAACACCTCATAGCTGTTACTGTGCAGAACAGAACATGTTCAGTTTTTTTTTAATCATTTGGTGCTCACAACTCCCCAGACTTTGCCATGTGGAAACTATCAGAATGGACATCAATTTCATCCATTGGAGACTGCATCATTAGCCAAAGTGAAGCCCAAAGCACTCCTTCAATCTCACGCTGACAATGTAATACTGTTAAACAAACAGCCTGAAGGTGTCCACATTAAATTACACCATATGCCTTTGAACAGACAGTATGTGGTTGAAAACATCTGGCACCTGCTCACGTTTCCCCAAACAGAAATCGCCACTGATCACCATGCTTCAGAGCATCAGTATTTTCAGAACTCAGACAGCAACGCTGCAATGGTTTGCAAAGGGAAAATGAAAAGATTTTACAAAGAGAGACTGTGATTTCCCATTCCGAAAGAACCAGAGAACTACTTTCTCATTTAAAGACTACTAATGAGGTACCTAATGATCTTTAAAATAAATGAGGAAGCTGGATGATTTTCTCTCCTGTCAATATTGTTCATCATTTCCGCATCTAAAAGCTTAGCTATAATTTCTCTTTACATTGGTGGAGGAGGGGTGTGACAAACAAGGGAATGACTGATGGTCAATAGAATTAACAAGTGACAAGAAATGGCAGTTCCCAGTGGAGTTTCCACTCTCCACCTAGAATAAAATTATACACAGAGATGCAATTTGCCTTTCTTTGTATTATAATTATCTATATTTCATATATATGAAGCTTAGATTACAGTTTAGTACAAAATGACAACATTTTAGTGACTTCAAAATATATGTTAAATTATGGGCGTCTTTAGAAAGTGTCTTTGCATCCACCCTGATGAGATATCCAGACTTAGTTCAACCATAGCAAAGAATTCCACCTTTCTCATTCTGGGTTAGAGAACATGGAGTTGTAATCCTCGCAAAGGCCAATCAATGACTCTGCATCCCAGGCAAGTGTGGTGCATACTTCCCTCCTAAAATGAACTAAATTACCCTCCTTTGGGTGAAAAAAAATAAAAACCTTAGACGATGGGGCTACATTCTATATTGCCGTGGGCAATACTTTGCTTCACTTCCATCCTCCAGCCAGCATCATTACCTGAAGCAAATTATTTTAACAGCATACTAATACTACGGTGGTTTAGTGTCTGTGAAATCAATGTCTTGCCATAGCAAATTTGCTGTGATTGACAAAACCAATTCCCAATGTTTTCTATTTCATATCATTTCAATATCAATCATGCTTGTGGAATCAAGTCTGAATTTGCAGGATGGAGCAAATTAAAATGAATACCTAAGTGTTTTTCTGTAGTATTCCTCCAACTGAAACTAAGGTAACATCAGCAAGTGCAAAACAAATACTTCAAGTTAAGAACCAGATTTCTATTCATTCAATTAACATCATGGAAACAAAATACAATTATTCCATTTGTCTAATACGAAGCATTCAGCATTCCACACAAACAGAGGGACTGCTTCCACCTCAGGAAAAGAATGCAATTGAGTATTCATGCTGTGACATGAATTCAGGATTCATTACAAACTGAGTACAATTAATCCTCTTGGTCCCAAAATCAAATGCCTCTCCAGTTAAGAACTCAAAAGAGTAGTAAGCAAATTTTCTGCGACCATTACATTGGGGAAAGGGTTTTCACAGGTGCCTTCAATTTATATTTGCACGATCATGTTCTAACTCAAACTCACTGTATGAATCTTCCAAAACATGAGATCTGCACAAAATATCCAAGCCTCAGAAGTGCTGTAACACAGGGCTCAACTCATCTTCTTTGATCTGAATTGAGGAATTCTCTCACCTTGAACTTGCAGAAACGGAAGTTAGGGACATGGTAACGTGTATATTTATTTTACCACAATTTATTCTAAATCATTTTGGAATTGAAGAGTACAAGCAATCAGACTTTAGTTCATCGGTTACTTGGTAACTGGAAGATTCTATTGTTGGGGAGCATCTGGATTGAGTTAATCCCCATACTAGCTTGAGCATTTTGTCTAAAAATCATGAGTCTTTCAACTGCTTGCATGGATCTCCGAAGGACATAACACTTGTGAAAACCAGGTACTGTATCATATTACTATTTTTTCTGGATTATTATTATTACAACTGCAGTGCTGGTTTTTGACTCATTTTTTTAAAGTTACTTCATTGCAAGTGCCGTGAACCACACTACAGCTCCATTGTAAAGTCCAGAAGGCTCAAGCACTGGATCGACACAAGGAGCCACTGCTGATGCCTCCAAAGACACGTACAGGCCCAAGGGGAAGTTGATTTGTGATGCCAAATGAACAGGTGTAGCTCATGCAATGTGTTCAAATTGTGGTCCAAGACCACTAGTGACACCATAGGTGCATCAACAATCCTGGCCCCAAAAATGCTGTCCCTACTGGTATATTTTTAATGCTCAACTTTCATTGGTGCTGCATGCAAGCACCTTAGTGTCATATATCCTGCACAATGTAATAGCCCCAACAAACAATGACATAGTTTTAATATTTTAAATTAGCTCATTGATTTCATTTCCAATTTATGAATCTGCTTATGAATTTGAATACATTAACCAGGGCTATTTGCATTGTTGATGTTTGAACTGTGCCACAAGTTCAGGAAATCAGAAATCACAGTAAATTTGATTTGGGTTGGAACTATAGTTTGTATTTCTGTTCCCCACAGTTTCAGTAAATGAATTGGTTCTAATGCGCAAATCCCAGTAAATTATAACCCACTTATATCCCAATTCTGCAGTGCAAAACAAACCTCATGTATTTAAAATTCTTGGGCAATGCAATACGTAGGCAACCAAAGCACTTCATTCCCGAGTTCGCCAAGTCACTGGTGTAAGCAGAAACAGAACAAGAGCTGTAGACCAATGCATTCTTCTGAATGAATAGATTCCATCAGATTATTACACAATTATTCAATCATTATTTATGGTTTATACTTAATCACTTGAATGGTACAAGTGGAAAAAGTTTACAATATAGTTTAATAGAAATTTATGTCACTTACTTGCTGCCAGAACTATCCCAGTGATAGTCAGATGCACCTGCTTGCACATTGCTCATTTAACAAGGTGCATTCAAAATAAAGGGCAGAAGCTAGTACCATTGACCAGTGTTAAAACATGCTACAAGTTGCCAAGCAAAATGAACAATTCATGAGCGTATCGACCTTTAAACCATAGCAAAATATCATACCAATAACAAAATAAAAATTAAGAAATCACCAGAAATAAAGATTTAAAAGAAATAAAAAAATATTCCTTTACATATTTCCCTAATGGCTTATCACAATGCACACAACCTGAAAGGAATATGACACTATCTTCATGAGTTTAAATTTTTCTTTTGCTTAGGGCATGCATTTACACACTTATGGCATTTGATGATGAAAATTCACATAAATCTGTTGACACCACCCCACTGGTGGTTTGCAGTCTGCACGCGTGTGCAGGTTGGAACTGAAATCAGGATGAAAGGAAGTTTCAAGTGGGATCTCTCCTTAACAGATATAGAAACTATGAAGCTGCTGTTTACCTGGATTCAGAAGCAATAGAATTGAAACCCAAATTTTGCTGCTGACTGCTACAAAATTTATAGTCGTTAGCTTTCGTATAAAATGCCTAATTGGCATCATCAGGTTTTCAGAGGTAAAACTCTGGAATGTACATAGTTGAAGACAAGATGTGGCTTGACAATTATGGTGACACCCTGTTTAGGTTTCCAAAGGAGGCACTGGGAGAGGAACTAATGAATGGATAATTCCTGCAGAACTGTAATCCAGCATAAGCTAGGGTGTGGAATGAGTCTAGAGAGCAGAAGAGGTACAAATGATTCGAATTCTTCAGCACCTGGCTATACTAAGTAATTGGTAAGCCATGTTTCAGCCGATGATATTGACGTGACCTGACAGCCAGCTATTTTGCTGCACTTCAATTAAATGCAACCCTTCCAAAATGTGCCAGAATTTCCTTCAAAAGTAACTGTTAATCATTCGCTGCATAGAGAATCCAACTTCTGTGTTTAGTTTAATTATGTGTATGTCTAATATAGAACTGTCACGTACATCAAGCAATGGTTCAGAATTTTTCATTGCTGAATAATGAATTACACAACCAGGGAATTAGGTGCACTTGGGGAGTAGCATTGAATTTAAGCTGCAGATAATGACTGAATTAATAAACAGATTTAACTCTGAGTTTTCAGTCATGGGGTGAATGGAGAGCAAACACCACATAGACCTTTTATCCATGAAGAGCTTGGTTACCTTTTATTTTAGAAGCCGCTTCCCACTGAGATACCCAGCTAGGATATCAGAATAAGATCCTGAAAGCAGATTCAATGTTACTCATTAGCATTTTCTGTTTAGGGGGACCATAACATATTGTTTAAGGTTAATAAAATTTGCTCTTTCTTCTTGGAAATAATATTAAATACAGCAACTGGAGTTAGGGAGCTCTATTTAATGTTTATTTTGAAATAATTCAAAACTAATCTTTATCACTTCTTCCTTTCAGAATAGGAAATTTTGATGTAGTCAAGTAAAATTTCAAAACTGTTGATTATATTTAAAACCAAACAACTGAATTCACGGCTTGATATTTCCAAACATGAAAACATGAGGGGTGGGGGGAGGGGGGAGCTGGATTAGAATTAGTAACCAACGAATGCTAACAACTGATTAAGCTACGTGCGTAAGAAAGCACAGCACTGAAAATCGGCAATGCTTTCCTCAGCCCATTAATTCCATATCATAGTTACCAATAAAAGCAGCATTGCTTACACAATCCTTATCATAAAATGGACGTTGTAAAATATTGTTCAAATCAAATTTACCAAAGGGCAGATTCTTCTTTCCTACAAACCACCACTGGTGACTCTGCCCTTCGGCATCTCTCTGTCAAACCCTTTCCACATTTCTCTTCCTGTTGTACATTTCTCCTACGGCACTGCACAAACTGCTGATTAGATCCTTCCTGTTTAGGCTACTCAATGCCCAGTGTGCTGTTTTCATATTTAAATATTGCCTAATAACATAGGGGGCAGCACTCATTGACAAACAGCAGTTCTATTCCCTCACTTACTTCCTTTCTTACTCAATTCTCCTACCACCCATCAGCACTCAAGGCAATTTACACCGGTCAATTAACGACCAGCACGTTCTTATGAGGTGGGAGGTAACCAGAGCTACATTGTAAACATGCAAACTCCACACAGGCAGCACGAGAGATCTGCATGAAACCCAGGGTTGCTGTCTCACTGTGTCATCTTGCTAATAGGTCTCCCCATCTCCTTCAAATTTATCACTGCTTATCTGAAGGCAAAATCTGTATTTTTCTATGTTTGTAAATCTTTATCGTGTTGCCCATCTAGTATTTTCTTCTCCAAAATACTTGAATGTCATTTGCTTACCAAAGTCCATAATTTTATTTACTGGAATTCAGCATTTCAGTCTGTTCAAGCAAACTCCTCAGCAAGAATATAAAAACAAATTTCCAACTGATATTCTATATTCTCAACCTGTCTGCAGCATTTGGCATAGTTGATCTCAACATTCAACCAATTCCCCTTCCCATTTCATGACCTTTAGCCTACAGTAACAACCTCTATTTTGCCCTCCTTTAGAAGAAAGCACAGCATCTATTTCCTCAAATGGACAATATCCAACTCTGCCACATCATTTACATCTGAGCCTCCTCATTTTTTCTAAACCATATACTTTATTCAAAGGAGAAAGATAAAGTTCCACCATTGAATAACTCTGAATAAGTCTTCCTGCAGGCAGCCACAGAACAAGGAAACACCGTGGAACCCATTCAAAAATATATCAAACACCCAACACGCTAAAAAAGAACAAATCGCACAAAAGACAAAAAGCAAGCAGAAAGCACATGGAATATCAACACAAGGAAAATCAAACTCATTATTCTGATTCTCCATCAAAAAATTCATTCCAAGCTGCCAGAATGACCCCATGCTCTGATAAACTTATATTAGTCTTTGAAGTGAGCTTTTAACCACATAGTCACGCCAAAGTTACTTTCAGCTCTATAACATTCCCCAATTTACACCACTCCATAAACCCACTTCTGAAACTTAGGCTAACAAGCATAAGTGTGGCACTTTCCCCATTCATTTGTTGCTGCTTCTAGTACTTACAGCTCTGAAGCACGCCTGGAGGACTTCCCTGTTCTATTTTCCCATCTAACATTCTGTTTTCCATGTCCTAAAAGGCACTGTCCATCTACCATCTACTCATTCTTGCAGCTCTACTCTGGCTCCCATTTAAGGCCATTTAAAAAAAACCTCATCCTGGTTTTCAAATGCCTCCTCTTTCCCAATTCCTGTCTATCACAAGTCCTAGCACTGCCTTGCTTCTGTCTATCCACGTGCTCCTTTCTTATAACTCCCAAAGTTTTGCACATTTTCATCTCCAATTGGCTTCCTAGTGGAGATAATCTACAGGACAAATGGGAAACTATTCAATGTCTATAATTTTTTTACTCCAGAACTAAGGTCACTCCAATCTTGACTGGAAACCTGCACTGTTTTGGGAGCAAATGTGCAAGTGAATATTTCGAGTCAAGCTCCAACTCATAATCAATTATTTTGCTAAAGATCAGCTCTTATACTTTACAACCACTAGACAAAACACCTGCAGTACATGCTTTTGCCGGAAGGATTCACATCTGACCTTTTCTATTCTTACTTTATATTTCAGAATCTACAAATGTTTCACTTTTTGAACTGTAACACATGTAATATAAATAAAAACCTTGTGACACTGTTCAAAGTTGAAAGCTCACAGTAAATTATCGAGGTACATATACATGTTAACATACACTATCTTGACTTTCATTTGCTTGCAGGCATTTACAGGGGAAAAACAAAATACAAAAGAATTTTACAAAGAACTACACATAAATGAAGACCCACACACCAAATGTGGAAATGGAGAGAAACTGTGCAAATAAATATAATACAGAGAACATGATTTATAAGTGAGTCTGCAAATCGTAAAATCAGTTCAGAGTAAAGTTAAAGATTCAAGGTACATTTGTTGTCTAAGAAGTACGTATAGAACTCTGAATAAGTCTTCCTGCAGGCAGCCACAGAACAAGGAAACACCGTGGAACCCATTCAAAAAAATATCAAACACCCAACGCGCTAAAAAAGAACAAATCGCACAACAGACAAAAAGCAAGCCCACAGCACATGGAATATCAAACATCAAACCAGAAGTATTCAGCTCAGTTTACCGTTGCCCTGCTAGCCCACTGCAGGCCGCAAGGCAAAGCATTCTTCGCTGAAGCACCTCAGACTGCATCGTTAGCTCCAATCAAACCACTCAAAAACAGCAAAAAAAATGTAGCCAGAATCCAGGAACACATGCAACATGAACTCCAAAGTCCCCAGCCTCTCCGATCAATCCTTGCAACGTGGATCCCAAGACCCCTGCACTTTCGTTCGACAGCAGCTAACGATAGGGAGAGGAAGACCGATCAAACGCTGGCAGATTGTGCTGAGCACTTGCCCGTCCTCCATTTTCATCCTCGTAAGCAGCAACCTTGCATGACACCTCAATTGGAGAAAAGCAATGGAGTTGATAATGGGCTCACACCTTCAATGCTTCAAATGGAGGGAAGCAATGTCTCCAGGCAGCACACTGTGGATGTCTTCAGAGACAGCAAAGCACACATCGCTCAATCAGTCCATAAACACACCATCAAAATGTTCATTACAGGCTCCAGTTGCACGCAGCTTGAGAACCATACCTGAAAGCACAAGTAGTGAACGTAGCAGTTTCCCGAAATGTCTGCAGAGCGTCACTGTTGGTTGAATTGCTCGCTGGCAACATCTTGAAAATCCATGTCCGTTCAAGAGCCTGATGGGCATAGGGTATAACTGCTCCTTACCCTCTGGTGTGGGACCTAAGGTTTCTGTATCTTCTACCTGGTGGCAGGAGTGAGAAGAGGACATAGTCTGGATCCATCCAAGTTGTGGAGCATCAAATTCCTGTGTCCAATAGAGATACCCATTTCTGCAATATATCCTCATGCCTTGATATCAACATGAAGTGATTTTAATATTAACTAACATCTGAATGAATAACAAACATATGATCTATTTTTCTCATATGAGATTTTATTATCAATTTACACTCTTTATCATGAGAAATGATTAAATACCCCATATCAGTGTCTACCAATGATTCTCATAACCAGGCTCAGGGAGAATTTGCACATCTTATTCTCACACTGTGCAAGGGTGAAGTACCACACTCCAGAAATATCGCAAGTGTGGTCTTCCTTCGGATGAGGTGAATAAAGATTAGATGCATTAATCTCCCCTTCCCTAAGCAATGGCAATAAGCATTTAATTGTATTCAACTCTCAGCATGCAAATGAAGTAGATTATGTTCAGTTTTCAGCGTTTCAGCAACTTTATTCTAAACACTTCTATTTTAAAACAGCAACGCATACAAACATAAGCCATTAACCTCGGAATTTAACCACTGAACTTTGGAAACTCTTCACATTTTAGGCAACTGAAATAAAACACACTCCTCAGTTCGCAGTTACTATTCAAGAACCAACCTATTCTCAGCTGAGGAGAGATGAAAGTACAGAAATAGATTGCAGCCAGCAAAACAAGGTAATAAATTCACCCTATTTGCTTAGCATGATGCTTTGTATATTTATCTTAATTTCATTTTATGAATTTTGGATGTGTCCGATGCCATGGACAGTAAAATTGAGTCAGAGTAATACAGCACAGAAACAGGTTCTTGGGCCAAACTGCTCCATGCCAACCAAAATTCTCATCTAAATTAGTCCCACTTGCCTGTGTTTGACCCACATCCATTTCAATCTTTCCTATTAACGTATCTGACCAAGAGTCTTTGAACTGGTGTGAATGTACCTGCTTGATTCATTCCCTCTGGCGACTTGTTCCATATATCGATTACCATCTTCATGAACATTCTGCCCCACTCTCTCCCCTCTCACTTCATCGATGCCTCCTAGCACTTGATTTTCCAACCCTGAGAAAAGGACCCTTACCTATGCCCCTCTGTATGAGTGACATTAATTTGAGTGCTCTGCCAGATGGCAAACAATATTCTGTTTTGCCACCTGTCAGAGGACTCCTGAGGAGATTCATGACTTCACTTAGCAAATGCAAGCCAATGAAAATCGAGGTACAAATTGTCAACTGGATAACCTATGCAACTTCCTCAACAGCGCTAATTGAATTTTGAGTCACATCGGTTTCAGGATCAGTGTTGGAAAGGTCACAAAAGTCATGAATATCTTTCAGTGACATCTTTATAGCTAGTCAAATTGGCCCATATTAAAATACAAATTCATCACTGCTTAGGAATATCATTCAAAATTTAAGCTGGATCTTGAGGGCTTCTCTTTGGTCTTTTGATTTGGCTATTATTTCAAACAATTGTGAGGGTTTATTCTTCCTTCTAGCTCTTGCAATTACAAAAGGCATTAAGATAATTGCATTCGATGCTGCAATGTAATATTTACAAAGAATTCTTGCAAGCCCCTCTAGCTTACATGGATGATGACCAACAGAGCAAATCTGAACAATTTGCAATTCAATATTCAACTCAAACCTATTTGGTGTAAAGTTAAACAAACCACTTAAGGTCACCTCCTTGTAGTGAAAATAACAAATGTTTAAAAAAATCAGACACCTGAAACAATGGCTTCAAGTGCCTGCATATAATTCTGCTGTACAATAAAATATGGATATGAAATTGTTGCTTTTAAACCTGGATACGAGAGAATGGACGAAACAGAAGAAAAGCTTTTAATCCTGCCAGTGAATCAGGCAGCTAAGATTCTATAATCTATTGGGCAGTGGAGAATGGAGGGAAGAATATTCATGAAAATTGAGAGAGTTGGGATTGACAATGGGCTAAGCTATGTACCACAGATTCACTCAGTGGCCACTTTATTAGGTACACGTGCTTTAATCAGCCAATCGTGTTGTAGCAGCTCAACGCATCAAGGCATGGAGGCATGGTCAATGGATCAGGTATTCAGAACAAACATCAGAATGGAGAAGAAGTGTGATTTAAGTGACTTTGACCACAGAATGATTGTTGGTGCCAGACAGGATGATTTGAGAATCTCAGAAACTGCCGATCACCTGGGATTTTCATGCACAACTGTCTTTAGAGTTTACAGAGAATGGTGTGGAAAAACAAAAAACAATCCAGTGAGCAGCAGTTGAGTGGGTGAAAACACCTTGAGGAGAGAGGTCAGAAGACAATGCGCAGACTGGTTCAATCTGACAGAAAGACAACAGTAACTCAAATAACCACACATCACAAACGAAGACCATCTCTGAATGTGCAACACATTGAACCTTGAAGTAGATGGGCTACAGCAGCAAAAGACCACGAACATACAGAAATACACTCAGTGGCTGCTTTACTAGGAACAGGAAGTACCTAATAAAGTGGCCACAGATGGTCTCAAAACACCACATCTTTCTGGCAATCTGAAGTCGACTGAATACTATAACTGAATATACTGATTACTGTATATAATCTGTTCTTGAACCAGCTCTAACCTGACAGAAGTTTTCTGGGGGAAGATATTTACCTAGCAATATTATTGCATTCCAAGTAGGACACCAGAAATGGGCAGCACTAAAGTGGAGAAAGGTCAGATGCATCTGCAAGAGTCAGAGCTTCCCTACAAAATCTGGACCATTCGCTTGACCACAATCTACAACCTCAACAGAAGAGTGGAGGGGGGGGGGGGGTGGAGAAGAACAGGTCATCAATGCATCAAATTACTTACTTTCCTTAAACTGCTAGATTGTTGACTTCACATTATGTTACACCAACTGGGGCTAAGACTGCCGGTTGCCCAAATGTCACAGCCTAAACTAATCATCAGAAATCATATTTGTTTTCTCAGACAGAAGAAGGGCTTGTTCTCAAATTCATGAGAACTCAAATTCATTGAGAAATGAGATTTCTCAAATTCAAAATATTTCCAAGGTTTTAAGAAATTTTATAAGTAATGATTCCACCCTTTACTTTTCTATGACAACTTATAATTACTACATGGCAAAATATTTATAAATTATACATATTCTACACCTAGTTCAAATAAAGCACTGAAGGAATCAACATTAATTGATACTCAGAAAAAATGAAAGCCCTTGAGAAATTGGAGTTAAAGACAGGAAAGCTGAGGGTAATGCCTGAAATGACCCAGATGTCGAGGTTTTTATCTGCTCCACCAAGGGATTTAAACAGTAGGACAATTTAGAGTGGGCGGGCACCTTTCATCTGAGTTAGGGAGGAGGATGTGCAGACTCAGGAGGGCAGGATAGTGTTTGTGAGGAGAATGGAATGGAGTGGTGGAAGACAAGGGCATGCCTTCAGTATTTTATTGCTATGGACCTCACAGTAATTTGCCTCTTCACAATGGATTAATCCACCTCTTCATATACAGTGATTTATCCATAATGGAAAGCAAACACACCTGAGTTTTATTTGGCTCTGTCACGATTCTCCCGTTTTATGGCACTGACATTATTTAACCAACCACACAAGTCTTCTCCCATTATGACTAAATGTCGAATTGTGCCTCGAATTGCAACATAATCCCACTACCCAATATTCCTAACTATAGCAGTACACTTGAGACACAAAATCTCAATTACCAGTTTGGCAGTTACAATAAACATAAATGTTCTTCCTTTTCACATTTACTCTTTCAAAGCTGGTAAAAAAAATAGCAAGTCTATCTGAACTGCATAATGAATAGTTGCATTAATGTCTCTGCATAAAGTTTCCAAACTGTTCCAGTGTCATATTTAACTTCTTACATTTCAATGAGTTTGTGAATAAAATGCCTTCATGATGGAGCAACTTTGCTTACAGGCACGCTCTTCAATCTTCCACTGCTCAATGATTCAAATGCTTTCTGAGACTCTTCCAGTCAAGACGTCGCCTAGCTGCAGATCTGCTTGAAATCGTGTCTCAGGTTGAGTTAAGTTTGTAGGGATGGTTCTGGGGACAGAGAGGGGGAGTTGGGGGTCAGGTACTGGCTTAGGGATATGGATGTGGGGGAATTATTGGTTAGATTAGAGGGATGTGGAGCAGTTAGAGATCAGGCCTTTGTTCCACACTCGGTACAGTGATCTGAACATGCAGACGGTGAACATCTGGAGTCTTGGCATCCACTCTGCGATCTAAGGACCAGACGTGGAAGTGTGACAAAGGACATAAGTGGGTGTCGGGCTCTCTCAGATCAGGGGATCCCGGGATTAAATGCCCATGTGAGGAGTCCTGGAGTTCGAGTTCCCATCATTGGCTAGTCCGGGATCAATACTGAAGATTGATCATAAATCTGGAATTTGAATCCGATTTGCTCTTATTGTGTCTGTTTTGTTGCGTTCTACGCTGTTCTGCCGAGTATTGAGAGCATGCTATATTGGCGCCAGCATGTGTGATAACACTGGCGGACTGCCACAGCACATCCTTGTCAGAATTCACATGTCCACGTGTATGTGAGAAATAAATCTGAATCTGAGCAGAATCTGAACCCAGTTTTATTAAACTTGTTTAATTATACTGCAATATTTGGGTCTTACTAAGCATTACTTTGTTTACTGTTAATTTATTACCTGTAAAGATGCAGATACACAGAAGTACCAGGCTGAGAACAAAAGATTAACAAAAAAATCAAGAAACTTTAAGTTGTATTATGAAGTCAAATTTGGTAAAAAGCAGCAACTGTCATCTACAATTGTCATTCCAGCATCTGCAGAAACTCATGTTTACAATTGTCATCTGCATTTGAAATTGGGTTTTCAAACTGCCAGCCACATTGTCTCGAGTATTGAGGATCCACATTTCATAGGGCATCAGGTAAAAGTATTATATTTACAACCATGTGTGATAACACTGGTGAACTGCCAGAATTGTCAGAATTCACTGTATGTGTCACATGTCCATGTGTATGTGAGAAATAAATCTCAACCCAGTTTTATTAAAATTGTTTAATTATACTGCAAGACTAAGGAGCTGGTGGTGGACCTGAGGAGGGCTAAGGCACCGGTGACCCCTGTTTCCATCCAAGGGGTCAGTGTGGACATAGTGGAGGATTACAAATACCTGGGGATACGAGTGGACAATAAACTGGAATGGTCAAAGAACACTGAGGCCGTCTACAAGAAGGGTCAGAGCCATCTCTATTTCCTGAGGAGACTGACGTCCTTTAACATCTGCCGGACGATGCCGAGGATGTTCTACGAGTCTGCGGTGGCCAGTGCTATCATGTTTGCTGTTGTGTGCTGGGGCAGCAGGCTGAGGGTAGCAGACACCAACAGAATCAACAAACTCATTTGTAAGGCCAGTGATGTTGTGGGAGTGGAACTGGACTCTCTGATGGTGGTGTCTGAAAGAGGATGCTGTCCAAGTTGCATGCCATCTTGGACAATGACTGCCATCCACTCCATAATGTACTGGTTAGGCACAGGAGTACATTCAGCCAGAGACTCATTCCACCGAGATGTAACACTGAGCGTCATAGGAAGTCATTCCTACCTGTGGCCTTCAAACTTTACAACTCCTCCCTCGGAGTGTCAGACACCCTGAGCCAATAGGCTGGTCCTGGACTTATTTCCACTTGGCATGATTAACTTATTATTATTTAATTATTTATGGTTTTATATTGCTATATTTCTTCACTATTCTTGGTTGGTGTGGCTGTAACGAAACCCAATTTCCCTCAAGATCAATAAAGTATGTCTGTCTGTCTGTCTGATCAATTCTTCTCATCCAAATGAAGAGAACTTGTCTGTTAGCAATTGTTGCTGCATTTACTGGCTACCAACTGGAAACTAGAGTCAGCTGTTAGGATTTCCTACCTAAAGCTTTGTTGCTGCTTTGCCCTATACAAAGCGAGCTCAAAAGGAGAACATAAACTTACACACTGATAGAAGTCTGGTCATCACACTGAGAAGTAAAGAATATTCACATAGCTGGAGACAAATGAGACAGCAGATGCTGAAATCTGCAGCAACACAGCAGGTCAGGCAGCATCTGTGGGAGAAATGGACAATTGATGTTTTGCCTTCACATGGGCTGGTAAATGTTTACATATCCCATGCATTCTGAGGGAGATATTACCATGCTTCTAACGTCAAGGAAGAAGGTTGCGGAAAAAACTCAAATTAATCTCTCAGGATTTGAGGAAATAATTGCTTCGAATATATTGGTCTAAAATTCAGAATTGTGCACTGCTAACATGTGTATTTATTCCGAATACACATCAGAAAAGCACTAGCACATGGCATTATACAGAAAGCTCTTTTTAAATGCACAGTGACATCACCAGTTTTCACATTGCAAGTTCCCACAGCTATGATAGCCATCACTCCTTGAAGGTTATTCAAAGATTCCCCAAAAACAAAAGAACAAGTTTCTTTTTACCAACAATAATCACTCTATTCAACATGACTTATGTTCTCCATATTTAAAGGAAATCATGTTTATGAATATTTGTTTCTACCCATATGAAACAAGCTCATTTATGATTAAAGTTGATGTACCAGAAAGCCACTTTTAAGTTAGAGGTGTTGATAATTGAACCTCCAAGAGCTATTCACTTGATACTTCAACTAACAAAGTGGGAAGCATCACATGGAATCGTATGACAATAATCTTCAAACCTACCTTCAGTAGGTAATACATTGAATATATACAGTGGATTGTGGTCAATTAGGCCATCGGTTAATTGTGGCGACTTATTAGGGGCAACACTTAACAAAAACAAATCGAGAAAATTGTCAGGATTCCTTTCGCTTACTTGGGGCAGGACATCGTTGCTGAACAGTTTCTAACTTGCATCAGTCGCACGAGCTTGCGTGGCCATTAAAGAGCGTCAATGAGCGAACAGTTTTTAAAATAATGTCAGTTATGTGCGTCTGTGTTAAAAAAAACTGTGATTACCTTTTGTCACTGACGTTGCTGAGAAATAGGCAGTAAGCTAACTGCCGACAGTTTCACACACTAAAACTCTGGCTCACTGGGGCAGCCGTTTAATTGGGTCAAAATGTACTAGTTCTGATGAATCCCGATTAACAAGAATCCACTATTTTTTTTGTGAAGTGAAAGAAGAATTGCACAAAAAGATGGGAAATTTGTCTGTCCAGCCACAAGCTGGGACATTATGAGTGTGTAACCATACTGTTAAGTTGAGAGCATGGTGTTTCTAGATGCCAAAATCATCCATCTGTGTAGCAATTCAAAAAAAACCGAGTGGTGCACATTTGGAAAAGACATCTGCAATAACAACCTTCACAAATTGCCTGCCAAATAAAAGAAAATGATATTCAAATATTTGAAGAGCATTTTAAACATACCTCATTCCCAACTCTTAACTGCTGAATCAAAAGTTGTTCACACCACAGAAACACTTTCATCTCCCACTGGTGCTTTGATGAACAAAATATTCAAATACTTGGTGAAATCGTTATTCAAACTCACAATTTACTTTCCTGGCAAAATCTATACCCTCCCATTGTTTTAATTAAATAGCCATTTTAAATATGTTAGACTTCCTGTAGGGGCTCTGTGTTTGGAGGTTAAATTTCCAAAATCTTAAACCTCTTAGCTATTCAAGAGAGTACCGATATTACAGGAAAATTCTTACTGCAAACAAAAACATTCAGCACTCAGGGTTTTCACATCCAAAAGAGGAACCATTTAGCCTCAAACTGTATTAAATATTTTTTAGCTATCATATTGAAAATGTTGGAAGGAACTCTGTCTGTTGCCCTAGCGTGTTTTCACTTTGCCAAGTATCTGTCTAGCCTGTACATGCTGATCAGGTGCACATTAATTAATATTCTCCTGTACTAATGACAAACAGGAAATTTCTTCCCAGATCAGCTCAAGGCAATGAGTTAACCAGTTAAAAATAGTACCAGTGTTGCTTTCCCTTTTTCCTTGCAATACAACTACAGTGAGACCCACCTATTGATAAAACAATGTATGCAACATCATTGTAAGATAATCATTGCCCACAGCTGCTTGGCATTTGGCACCAAGCAGCAGCAAGCATCCAGCTATTTCAATTAAGGCAAGAGATGCAAATAGTCTGCTATGCTGCCACTTACAAAAGAGCCCTTCAAAAGGGAGAAACTGGAAAGAAAATTAAAGAAGGGTGCGTCACAAATACAAATTTCATGCATCTGTCCAGCATTCTAATGACCAATTATTCAATGGCCAATTAAAAAGTCATTAGAAGAGAATAGCAGGTGCTTCTCAGTAAGTGAGCGAACAGCTTTGTCTTAATGAACGAAAATGCAAAAGCCACACATTCTGCTGGGGTTCCACCAAACAAAAAGTTAATGGTCTGTATTCACAAATGTTAGTGCTAATTTAAACACATTTCAACTTGTCACCAGGAGTGAGCATTACGCTGCCTGAATCAATTTAAGCACAAGAAATACTCATGTCATTTACACTGTGATGAGAATTTACATAAATTAAGAGGTTTCTCAAAAGAAACGATTAAATTCAATGATACAAAGGACAAGTACTTTTTTAAAAAGTTCAAAATTTGCAATAACTTGTTACTTTTCATTTGTAAGAGTAGGTTTTGCTATTTCAGTTATTACAAAGCTAGTTGTTTTATTAAAAAAGCATTGCCCTACTGAAAACACTGGTTTTGGTAGAAAGAAATGTGGAAGTGGTTTCTCATAAACAAATGATAATTAGCAAACACAATTAAAAGGTGCTTGCTAACAGACTATCTTTGTTAATGGTGCCACTGTGCATACAGCCATATTCTTCACTAAGTCATAAATACAAACCTATCAATATATTCTATGCTACCTATTCCATTATCTATGTATTCTAGCAATTCTATTCATAACAGAAAGGGTCTATGCCCAAATACAGAAATTATTTCCTTGGAATTTAACAATAAAACTGCTTACTTCATTAGATCAAACAGTCCAGATATAGTCTATGCTGGACTTCCCGCTGAATGGGAAGTTGCTTATTTGGGACAACTCTTAAACAATAAAAACTAATTGAGAAAGTAGCCAGGATTCCCTTTGATTATTTGGGACACTATGTTGCTTAATTGGGGCAGGAGACTGTTGAAGTTTCAGATAAATGCACTTGTGTGGCCGTTACGAACGTTAGACCATGCTTAGAGCAGACAGTTTTTTTAAAGCGTCAGTTGTACGAGCTTGTGTTCAAAAAGCAGTGAGTTTGTTGACTTCATCAAGTTAAAAACTACGATGAATCTGAAGGTACCTTGAATGTTACAATGAAAATGAAGATTGGGGGATGCAATTGTCAAAAGTGTTGTATGAAAACAGTCCAATGTCTACACTCAATGTCTGTGCTGTTTTGTTCCTTTTACAGTCAGCCAAAAGAACACAACAGATGAATTCATCCATCGATAACTATTAGGAATTAATACAGTTTTATAATACTGTAGAGGTATGGATAATGTTCTAATTTGTTCTGTATTCCATTTAAATACATAAATTTATCACTCAGTTGGATGGTTTATACCTCTTTAATTATTTCCATGAAATTTCAGCTAATTCGGCCAGAATGTACTGGCCCCAATGTGTGCCAATTAACTTGAATCCTCTGTATTCACACCAGCAACATTTTATTTTAAAATAAAAATACTGCCATCTCTCCATTCTCTGCTCCCATGATGAGGAGTGTATGTTAAGTGTAGAAATCTGCAGCTCCCACATTAGGCCCCTACAGTCAGAGCAACGGCTTCAACTGAAGGAAATTACCTCATGAAGGAATTCCACAGCAATTTTAAGTGAATACATTTCCTGAAATAATATTTGCCTGACGGTTATGCAAAGATCAACTCATGCAAATTGTACACTGATGGAAGAAACCCAGAGGGAATTGAAACAAAAAGTTCAAGGGCTGTTAGAGCAATCACAAGTGAATTTGGGACTCTAGTGTTACTGCGTTGCCTTCGCCTGAAACAAAGCACTCAAATATTGACCTGCACCTAGACATTACTTATTGATTGGATCCTTCCATCTTTGTAACAACAAAAGATGACTTGAAGATATTGCGAATTGCACACAGTGAGTGTGTCTGGAGGCTGTTTATTCCACTTGGATGAAAGCCACAATAAGCCACAGACATCTAAACCGTATTCTGCAAACGACTGGCTCCTCATTGTTGTGTATTTAATATTTCAGTAATATTGTAAACACATTGTTTGATTAAGCATTCTTTGTTTAAATAATTCACATGGGTTATATGCAAAAAGTTCGTGATGGCATTCATCATTACACTACCATGCCTTAAATACGTGCCTTACTAAAAGTAAAACAAAGAGTAGACGCATTATTCTGGACTCAGTGTTTTTCTTTCAATTAGTTTTATTTTTCAGAGTTACAAAACTTAACAGTGGCAACGAAGAAGTTTTAAATCAACTTAAGACTTGTTGAAACACAGCACATTTTTTTTTGGAAGGGGCAGTCAAGTTTTAAAAAAGGCAAAAAAACAGATGAAATTCATACTTTAGTGCATATTGGTGATGATAATAAATTTTTAAAAAGTGGAAATGGCTACCTATATCAGAAAGATTGCACAGGAGATAACTGGATATTGTACACTGAGCAAATTGAACAATATTTTGAAGCAAATGAAGCAGCCAATAAGAAACGACTGACTGCTTTGCTGAGTGTACAGGTAGAGGAGCATACAGTTTGAGTAGAAGGTTAACTGCTCCAACAAAAACAGCCAAAATGAACATTGCAGGAACACTTGGAACCAAAACCATTGTTGACTGCAGAATGCTTTATGTTTTTATAAGTGGAATCAGAAGGAAAGGGAGTCCATTTCAGCATATGTGGCTGAACTGGAGAGATTTCTTAAGCATTGCCAGTTCAATAACAGGCTTAATGATGCACTGAGAGATCATTTAGTTTGTGGAATCTTTCAAGAATGCATTGTAAAACAGTACACAACTGAGGCACAACACACTTCAAAGTGCAGTTGAAATCACTGTATCAGTGGAACCCACATCCAGAGACACAACTGAGTTGCATTCAGGAATGAAGGTGAGCATGAACAAAATTGCAACCTCTAAATAAAATCCTGCCCGGCCAAACAAATTGTGTTATTGTTGTAGCAGAGGCTCACGTATACTAGACCAATGCAGGCTTAAAGGTAATACTTGCAGAAAATGCAATAAAGTAGGACACATACATAGAGCATGTCAGGCAGTCAAAAATAATTGGACTGCACAGGGAAAAGAAAAAGCTAAAATGTCAAGTTGCAATTTCAAAAGACGGCCTAATCTGCAGGCTGTTGATATAATATTTGATAACAATGAGAATGACACAGGACTGAGTTTTACAATGTGAAAAATAACAATAAACAAGCAATATAGCATACACCTCCACTACAGCCTCAAATGTCGTTGATGTGTTGAGGAGCTTCTTCTCAAGGACTGATGTTCCAGAACACTTAGTCAAGGACAATGGACCACAGTTTGTGCAGAAAAATTCAGTCATTCCCGAAAATGAAAGGAATAAGACATATTACATCTGCACTGTATCACTGTATCACCCAGATGGCTTGGTGGAAAGGTTTGTTCAGAGTCTAAAGAATGCCTTGCAAGTAACATCAGCAGAACACACTATAGTGACACTGAAGCAGAAGCTCACCAATTTCCTCCTTGCATATTGCAATGCAATACACTCCACAACCAACAGCTCACCAGCTATGCGGTTCCTGGGCTATTCCTTGTGCTCATACTGGGATCTCCAATCTGAGGAATATACAGTACAAACAGCTGAGACAAATGAGGAGATCCCTAAACAAGGAGATTCGATGTTTCACTCTTGGACAAGCAGTCCCGCCAAGAGACTACAGAGGTGATCAAAAGTGGCTACTTAGAATGCTTAAGGACAGAACTAGGCCACTCTCCTACACAGTGGAGATTGTGTCTGATATCATCTGGAGATGACACATTGATCAGCTGAGGAGAGCAGAGTCAATTGGTCTCTTTTTGACATAAAATAATTCAATTGTTTACAATTGTTCATGTTATGCCAGCGTCAGTGTTTTTGAAATAAAAACCTCTGTACTACTAACATATGCATTAAATGACATTTTACAAATGTGGTACAAGTAATGATAGAGATTATGTCCCAGGAAGCAGATAGCACTGGGTCATTTTGTATTGTGTGACTCTTGCAGAATTTATAAAGAAACTACAGAAGACTCACTATTATACGAATCATGCTTATAGACATTAGGTTGGTATATTACTTCATGTGATATGTATCTGATCTCTCAAAACGAAGGGTTGTCACAAGGCAAAAAATAACAGCTGAACTATATTGTTCTTTCTTCTAGTTGTAAAATTATAACAAATTCAATCAACTCTGATGCAAATCTATCTTTCAGGTGCTGACTGGACTGCTGGAAATTGCCAATATTTTCTAATTTAACTTTACTTTCAGGCATCAAAGCCATTTAAAAAAAATTCAAAACTGACACTTGCTATATCCACTACAAACCCCTCCCCCTTCCTGCACCCTACCCCCAACTAAAACCCAATGAAAGGCTGCAAAAGGGAAGGCTGAATAATAGGAGCAGGATGCAGTTAGCATTTTTGCCATTTCTGGTATCACATTTTAGATGGAAAATTATAACTACAAAACTCGAGACTAAAAACCCCAGGGTAAAACACTAGCGTAATCTACAACAGCTGTCAAGGAAAAGGGTCTACAGTCTTTGATTTCTAACCGTAAATGTGAACAGCAGTGTTTGAAGCTATTGCTTCATATCACTAATTCAGGGGCATTTAAACATGATCGAAATGAACAAAAAGACTGGAACAGATGCCTGGCTGTTAAGAAACCCTCAACCCATGGAAAAACTTGTAAGTAAATCTCCACCTACCAACTGAAAGTGACTGGTGGACAATTATGACTGTTCATTTAATTAGAAGGTTGATGGATTTCATATCCCTGGAGAACATGATGTTCTTATAATTATTTCCTAACTGGTCTATATCAGGTAGAATGAAAGCCCTATCTGAACTCCAATCCTCTTTCGCCCCTTAGGACTTTTACTTGGCAATACTTTGAAGTATGGCAATTATCCAATAATACCTTGCACATGCAGATATTATAGAAAACCAAGAATACATCTGGCAGAGTAGAAGCACCTTAACACTAAATGGTCGGGGGAGAGTTGCACACAACAGCTTGGAAAATTATGGATATAGTAAAAGGGAAGGAGAGTGCATGAGAGGTTACATAAGTCTCCAGAATAAATAAAAAGACAAAATTTTAGAAAGGACTAACAATTTAACTACCAGTAACATGAAAACAGAATTGAAAAGGGTGATGAATACAGGACTGAAGGTGTTATATTTGAATGCACACAATATATGGAATAAAGTAGATGATCTTGCAGAGCAGTTAAGTCATGGCTGAAAGATAATTTTAGCTGGGAACTAACATCCAAGGATACACATCACATTGAAAGGTCAGGCAGGCGGGTAGAGACTGTGGGGTGGCTTTGTTGATTAAAAAAAATGAAATCAAACCATTGGGAAAAAATGACATAGGATCAAAGGATGTAGAACTCTTGTGGGTAGGATTAAGAAACTGTAAGGATAGAAATGCCCTGATGGGAGTTACAGTAGCCATAATGTGGGGTAAAAATTACAACAGGAAATAGGAAAGGCTTGTAAAAAGGGCAATGTTCCTATAGTGATGAGGGATTTCAGTATGCAGATAGACTGGGAAAATCAAAACAGAGTTTGTAGAATGCCTATGAGGTGGCTATTTAGAGCAACATATTTGAGCCCACCAGGGAAAAGGCAATTCTGGATTGGGTGTTGTAATGAATTAGATTTTATTAGGGAGCTTAATGTAATGGAACCCTTAGGAGACTGGGAGAGAATTCACTCCACAGCTTGACAAGGAGAAACTGAAATCTGATGTACCACTGTTACAGTTGAGTGAAGGTATGAGAGAGGAGCTGGCGAAATTGATTGGATGGGGACAGGAGCAGGGATAACAGTAGAGCAGCAGTGGACATTCAACCACTGGAAAGTGACACTACAGAGGTAGAAACAAGAAAAAAAAAGTAAGATGAACTCAATAAGTATTTTGAATTAATCTTCACTGTGGATGACACCAGCCATATACCAGAAATTCAAGAGTGTCAGGGGACCGAAGCGAGTGTAGTTGCTATTACTAAGAAGGTGCTTAGGAAGCTGAAATGTATGAAGGCAGACAGGCACCTAGACCTCTTAGACTGCACACCAGGGTTTTGAAAGAGGTAGCTGAATAGATTGTAGAGACATGTCAGGACACACGAGATTCTGGAATGTTTCCAGAACTGGAAAATTCTAAAGTCCCTTATTAAGGATGAGGTTTCGGGGTACTTGGAGGCACCTGATTAAATAAGCTGAAATCAGCATGGTTTCCTTCAGGGGAAAACTTGTCTGACAAATCTGTTGGAACTCTTTGAGGGAATAACAAGCGGTATAGAGAACACAGAGTCAGTGTTGTTTACTTGGATTTTCAGATGGTATTTGACAAGGTGCTGCCCATGAGGCTTCTAAACAAGAGTCCATGGTATTAAAGGAAAGATCCAAGCATAAACAGAAGATTGGCTGGCTGACACAAGGCAAAGAGAGGGAATAAAGGAGGCCTTTACTGGTTGGTCACCAGTAACTACTGGTTTTCCTCAGGGTCAGTGGTGTGCCCACTACCTTTCATCTTGTATGTTAATGAGGTGGATGATGTAATTGTGGCCAAGTCTGTGAATAGGTGGAGGGGCAGGTAGTGTTGATGAAGCAGGGTATCTGCAGAAAGACTTGGACAGATTAGGAGAACGGGTGAAGAAGAGGCAGATGAAATACAGTGTACATCCATGCACTTTGGTAGGAGGAACAAAGGCATAAACTATTTTCTAAATGGGGAGCAAATTCAGAAATCAAAGATGCAAAAGGACTTGGAAGTTGTAGTGTAGAATTACTTAAGAGTTAACCTGCAGGTTGAGTTGGTAGTAAGAAAGGCTAATGCAATGTTAGCGTTCATTTCAAGAGGACAAGAATATAAAATCAAGGATGTAAAGCTGATGTTTTATAAGGCATTGGTCAGACTGCACTTGGAGCACCAAGAGCATTTGTGGATCCCTTACCTAAGGAGAGATGTGCTGGCATTGGATATGGTCCAGAGGAGGTTTACAGGAACTATCCCAGGAATGCAAGAGTGAATGTATGAGAAGCTTTGGTCCTGTACTCGCTGGAGTATAGAAGTATGATGGGGGGATGAGGAGGAATTTCTTTAGCCAAAGGGTGGGGAATCTGTGGAATTCAATGCCACAGGTAGCTGTGGAGGCCAAGTCATTGAGTATATTTAAAGTGGAGGTTGATAGTTATTATGTTTTGTAACTCCAAAACAAAAAAAAATTGAAAGGAAAACACAGAGCCAGGAGATAACTAGTATACATTCTTAGTTTTCACTTTTAGTGAAGCACATATGTATAATAGTGTGGCATAATGACACATGTACTTCATATATATAACCGTAATGAATATTTAAACAAAGAATGTCTAATCAAATATATTTTAAAAATTACTCAAATATTACAGATATTAAAAACACAACAATAGGTCCTTGACTAATAAGGACAAAGGTTATGGGGAGAAAGCAGGAGAACGTGGTTGAGAGGGATAATAAATTGTCCATAAATGAATGGCAGAGCTTGATGGGCCAAATGGCCTAATCGTGCTCATGGCTGATAGCCCATCGTTTTGCAATGATAGCCATGTGATGCTGACAAGAATCATATTGAAGAATTTGACTTTAATCCTCCTGGCTCTTGTACTTGGTTTTAAAAAAACTCAGGCTAAGATTAGTTGACCAAAAAACAGACTGATAATTGAAACTTTTAGTTCATATCATTCAATAATCTGTGTTGAATTTCTCTGCATAACCGCAGAGTAAGACACTTAAGGACTCTGAGAAAGTCTTAAGATGACAAACCTAAAACAAAAAAAAGATTAGAAGAAACTAAAAGAAATCGATCTTAGCTGAATTATATGGTAACCTGTTGAGAAAGCATCTAGATTAGAATACCACGTACAGGTCTGATACTTACAATTTAGGGAATACCACTGAGATTGTTTGAACTGACATTTGGGTTTGGAGGATGAGGTAGGGGAGGACAGTGCTATTCATCCTACATGGAGAGATTAAGCCAAGAAAGAGTGGTAATTTCACACCTGTTTCATAGTGATGGTGTAGATTTGGATCAGAGCAGGGTCCTGATGAAGGGTCTCAGCCCACAACGTCCACTGTTTACTCTTTTCCACAGATGCTGCTGGCCTGCTGAGATCCTCCAGCATTTTGACAGATTAAGTGCTGCTTTTGTAAAAGATCAGCCACAGTCTTGTTGATTAGTAGAACAAGTATGTGGGGCAAAATGACCTATTCTTGCTTCTAAAGCTAACAATAAATAAAAACCCAAACTGTTATCCATTTGTGAAACTGGAAGGTGAGAAATACCCACATATCATTTGGGGGAAGGCAAGCTCAAACTCCAGTTTGTAGGAAAGACATTGGTGTATATATTTAGTCACAAAGAACACATTCTAAATATCAAAGGTCAAGGTGTTAAGCACCATCTTCCAAGTTCCAAGCAGAGAGAATTGTCCACTTTTTGTAAAGTGTTACCAAACACTTGCTTTCTTGCTGTACGAGTAAATGTGTTGTAACTGAAGTCATAGTAAACACAATGATACCTTAAATCAGTTACCCCCAAGGGGGCGGTTACATGTCCTAAGGAGGTACTAGGGAAATAAAAGTTGTCGGGGGGGAGGGGTGCAGCTAACGGCACCTTAACATGAGACACAAGATCTGATCAACCATTTCTGAAAAAAAGAACGAGGCACTGGAACACAGGAAGAACCATAGCTCTGCAGGTGGTGAGTACTTGTCGTCACAACCCGCCTGAAACTCGGCAATCTCATCCAACCTCACCAACAAAACAGACATTCATTATCAGGGATGCATAAATTAGCAACCAGGGTGCCCAACAGTTCCCCTTGACTCACAGCATGAAACGAGTTAAGGAATTTAACTGTTGGTAAATCGAGTACACCCTCCTAACTTTCTCTACAGAAAACAGCTTGTGCAATGATACAGTCCTGGCTGGAATCAAAAGGTGAAATAGAGCCAGTGAACCTGCTGACCCCTCTTGAGGTGTTCAAAGTGCCCTCAGCTTCACACGTGAGGTCAAGAACCATCTTTGGGGAATGAGCCTTTACATGATTGGTTAATAGTGCTAACTGGAATAATATAAAAAGCAGCTTGCCAAACACCAGCTCTATCCACACTGAAGGCTGATTTATACTTGTGCGTCACATCGACACTGTAGGTACCACATACCCTACACCGTAGAGTGACGTGCACCTGTCCAGAAAAGTTACTCACGCGTCGTGGTGACGCAGACCGCATCAACTGTGATTGGTCTGCTTGGTAGCATCGCACTTCCTCCTACGTATTTCCGATTGCTTCTCCGCCATGTCTGTAGGCTGTGCGTACACCAATGCGAAACAGATTAACCAAATCGTCAAATCTACCTGCCGACATGCGAAAATGTTTGAAATGCATTTCCTCGTCCATGTGTCTCACAAAGAAACTCAACACAGTGGATTAAAAACCCCACCGCCAACTAGCGTTTTGGCGCAAACCAACGCACGCTCGCTATGGCATAGAGCAACACAGAAGTGAAAATCAGGGCTACGGTGTATGCACAAGTATAAATTAGCCTTTACACTCAGATACCAGTTTGAATCCTTGTCAACGTAATTTTTGCTGTTGTGATTGCTTTCATCTTCACCTCACTGTTCCTTTGCGTGCCTCTACCATTGTTCCATCAATTCACGGCTGTCATCAACATCCGTCAGAATTTCCCAGTTGGTGTTAATTTTAATTTAGCCCTGTTAATGATGGATAAATACATACAGTGTGATCTCTATGAGTCTGAAGGCAGTGAAGCCTTGAATTCTAATCCTGCCAAGAATCAGAAACCACAGAAAGTGCATCAGTACAATGTCACATACCCAGAGGATGGTTTTATTCCATTCCTGCCAGATCAGTGATGCCCCATGTGTCTTATTTGTAATACTGTACTGTGCAATGAAGCCACAAAACCATCAAGATTGCACGAACACTTCTGTAAAAGACACCCTGAATAGGCTACTTATGGTGTTACTCAGCTCCAGAAGATGAAAGAAGCATTTGGAAAACATTGCACACTCAAGTCATTTGCCAAGAAAGCTAAAAATGACTTTCATCGTGATCTCATTGCTTCTTGTAACATTACCAAAATGATAGCAAAGTGTGGAAAATAAAAGATTAATAATTCCTGCTGTATAAGAAGTGATCACCACTGTTCTCAAAATAGATACCAATATTTTAAAATCAATTCCTGCGTTATAGCTCGTCATACTGACGAAATAAGTGAAGACAATGAGTATCAAATAAGCAGAGCTGCAAAAACAGAATTTGGGATACAAATGGATGTCAACTGTGCGAGACAACGAAGCATTGCTAGTGGCACATGTACTGTTTATCAAAGGTGGAAAAGTTTGTAAAGAGGTTCTCTTTTGTGAAAAGAGAAAACAAATATCAACGGAGTCAATGGAGAAACAATCTATGATGAACTCAAAACGTACATCGAGGATAAAAGTATTCTGATTAGGAACATGATTTCTTGTGCAACAGATGGAGCACCATAAATGACAGGTTGCCACGATGGTTTAGTGGCATTTCTGAAGAAAGAAATTACAAGCCTCTTTGTAATCTATTGTGGAATTCATTGTCAACATCTCACAGCCAAAAACCTCAACCAACGTCTTTTTTCAAGCATGACTCTTTACAATACTTACTATCAACAAAATTAAAACTCATCTATTGAATAGCAGAATATTTCACCAGTTATGCCAAGATAACAATGAAGAGTTTGAACGCTTGCTTCTTCACACTGAAGTGCGTAGGCTGTCAAAGGGCTGCTGCTTAAAGCATTTCTTTGATCTTTCTGATATTGTGGTTGAATTTTTTCTCAATGTCAACAACAGCCTGGGAAACAAGACTGAACTTCTAAGTGGAGATGTAGCATACCTAATGACCTGAATGACAAAGTGAACATTCTAAATATGAAACTGCAGGTGAGAATTTCAATTTAAACCAGGCAAAAAATGCAGTGTCCACTTTTATCAAAAATTTGGAAATATCTCAGCAAAACATTTGGAGATGAGTGTTCTCATGGTTTCCCTGCATGGAAAGTATGGGACTCTCTTTCATAGATGGTGATTTGCAGGAGTACTGCTTACATCCGCAGTCACTGAAGGATTTTCAGAATCGATTCAAGGATTTGAACAATCTGGAAATTCTGGACTGGGTAATTAACCCATTTCTTTGCAAAGTGGAAGAACAGAAAGAGAGCTTGCAAGAAGAAATTATCGAAATTCAGAATGATGAAGAAGCAAAAATGCTTTTCAAAAATGTCGGGCTTTGTTGTACGTGGCTAGACTGTATTATGAAGTTTCCTGGTCTTTGGAGATGTGCCAAACTGCTCTTCATTGTATTTCCATCCTCCTACCTTGTTGAAAGAGGCTTCAGTGCAGTGAACCACATACTCACAAAAAACAGAAACTGTTTGGTCATTTTTACACATGGGGACTTAAGGCTTTTGCTGTCACAACTTGAACCAGATATTTCAACTCTTGATGAAACCATCAAGCTCAAGGATCACATTGATATTGAAGCTGTTGTACAGTGCTCATGTACTGTGTAAACTAGGTTTAAAGACAAATAAAAATTTAAAACGGAATCATTTTTCTCATGTTAGCATATGGTAGACATGTTTTTACGATGGGGGTGCTGGAAAGTATATTGTGCTTAAGAGGGGCATTGGCGTGTATGAAGGTGCTTTAGGGAGATGTTGGGCTAAAGGAGGTTGGGAAACACTACCTTAAATGATCTGTAGGACTGTAACACTAATCCTCTATTTCACCTGCACATCTGGCATAGCGCCTCCAAACATCAAGAGGAAATTAATTGGTGAAAATAAATACCTGAATTTAGATTAATGCCAGACGTTAGTTGCATATTAAGCAACACACAGCCATGTGTTAATAACAGCTCTTTGTCGTCTTTTACTTCGTTCCAGGTAGTCCCTCAGGACAAAGGCTGACCTGCTTCTATTCTGCTTTTGTAGATCTGGAGATGCCTGATGAGACTAATGTGTGAACCACAGACACTTCCCTAGATGGGGTAGGAAGTGGACAACAAGGTAGGTAAATAGACAATTTGAGAGTGAATCCTCCGTCCACCCCTTATAATGGCTACAGTGTGATCTCAAATCTGGTCCTGAATGTTCTGCTTCAATCAGTGATTGTTGATGTTCCCTGATATCAGTGGCATTGTATTTCAACACGGCACTGAACTGCAACCTCCACTGAGCTGTGGCTCAGAATTAGTAGTTTTTTTCTATTGGCTTTTTAGTTTGGGGAACAGAGAGGGGAGTTAGGGGTCAAGTTAGGGATGTGGGGTAATTAGATGTCAAGCTGGAGTCCAATTCTCCTCTCCACGTTGAAAGGTTAGTGGCATTGGCAGACTAAGCCAGATTGTCCAGCCGGATATTGGGGTGGCAGGTGCCACAAGCCGCCATCCCCACCCCACAGATCAGCACGTAGTTGGCAGGTTCTGCAGTCAGAGCTCTGTAGGACAGGAGGAGAAAGTTCTGCTGACCCGCTGTTACCACTGAGAGCAGAATTCAAGGCCTGATGATCGGGGTCTCAACACTGGTGAGTGCAGAGTTCAAGGTCTGGTGTTCGGTGATCAGTGGGTTCTTACGGCTGACGCTGCAGGTTGAACTGGAAGTCAGAGCCTGTTGGGTGAAGCCCACGTCTGCAAATCTCTGCTAGTCCACTGGGAAAGTTGAAGCGCAATGTCTGTGAGCTTGAATCCAGTTCCGAGTCTCTGGGGTTGGAGTACTGTGTACACACATGGAGAGGGAGGGAGGAAGGGAGGGAGGGAGGAACGGGGCTTGTTTTGCTGTTGTTCCTTCATTGCTTGTTGTGTTCTGTGTTGTTCTGCCGAACATGGTGAGCACTTACGTTGGTGCCGGAACAAGTGTCGACACCTGTGGGCTGCCCCACCACCCTCTTGGTTGTGTTGATCGTTAACACGAAGGATGCTGTTCACTATATGCGCCGATGTACATTTGATAAAGAAACATGAATCATAATTTGTCAAAGAGCTTTGATATATCTTTAAACGTTTTCTCGACCCACCTGAGAATCTTTTCCTGTGACAGGGTTCAGAAAAGAGGGTCAGTTTTTGGGAGCCTGGTGTCACACACATGATAACATCGCCTGTCCAGCCGAAGAAACTCTGTGTAAACGGGCTTCATTTGTGGCGATTTTGCTCTTTGAGAGGCTGCCAAAGCCAATTTACTTAGCAATCCAGTGAATTTGGAGGATTTTGTGGAGAGAGTGTTGGTGGTATCTTTACAGTGCCCTGAGGGCCCGTTCTTATCTTGGGATCAGGCAGACAGTGATCACTGCGCAGCCAGTCCACCATGAATTCTGAAGTCTTCTGAAAAATAAAACAATCAACCAATAGGTTGTGCTGGCACATTGAATGTGATGACAAAACATTTCACAGACTTTTATTTGCCTTCGCCTTTAAGATGGGCCCAAATATTTTAACCTCAGATGACCCACATCACATGGTACTTCTCAGCTGCCTCCTCTCAACAGTTGTATGAACTTCTTCTAGAAGCACCATGAATATTATCTTCACTGTGACAAAAGTTTGTAATCGATAGCACTATTGACCACATCATTGGGTTCTGCTACAATCCCCTCTGGCTATGAAATTAGGGAAAAACTGGCAACTGCCCCAAAGTTCACAGTACAATACATTATAAATATGGCAGACCCTAGGCAGACTGTCATGGATCAACTTTCTGATGCATTTACACAACAGACAATTGTATCCATTAGGAAAAACAAGCCATGAATTATCTCCTAAACTCCTGCAGCACTAAAATAAGCTTTGGCAACCCCACACCATATAAAATAACGGGACAGGCCACAAGCTGCAAGGTTCACTCTGCTCTGAAGTCCGCAAAGTGGTTTCACTCGTTTTTTTTTTTTTTTACACACTGATCTACTTCTGCAGATTTCCAATGCCATTTCTAGAGCCCACCGTCGGTGATTAATGACTCAGTGTTCCCACGTTTACCTGAATGGTGAAATGTTTTGGACTATTAGACTGGGCTTTCTCCGCCCAAAAGGTATAACCACTGAAAAAGGTGGAACAAGATTATTCAAGTTCAAAGTAAATTTGTTTTCAAAGTTCACATATATAACCATATACAACCGTGAGGTTCGTTTTCATGCAGGCATACTCAGTCGTCCAAAAACCATAATAGAATCAATGAAAGACTGTACCCGACAGGACAGACACACAACCAATGTGCAAGATGACAAACTGCAAATACAAAAAGGGAAAAAATAATTACAAAACACAAGCAATGAACAGAGAACATGAAATGAAGAGTCCTTGAAAGTGAGTGCATTGGTTGTGTGAATAGTTCAGTGATGGGGCAAATGAAATTGAGTGAAGTTTCCCCACTGTTTCAAGAGGGGTAATAGCTGTTCCTGAACCAAGAGGTGTGGGTCCTGTGTCTTCTGTACATTCTTCGTGATGGCAGCAGCAAGAAGAGAGCATGATTTGGGTAGAGGAGATTGCTGATGATGGATGGTGCTTTTTCTGCAACAGCACACTGTACAGGTGCTCAATGGAGTGGAGGGTTTTACTCATGATGGACTGGGTCATATCCACTACTTTTTGAGGGACTTTCCATTCAAAGGCATTGACATTCCCATACCAGGCTGTGATTCAACCAGTCAGTATACTCTCCAACACACATCTATGGATATTTGTCAAAGTTTTACATGTCATGCTGAATCTTCAGAAACTTCCGAGGAAGTAGAGGTGTTGCTGTGCTTTCTTTGTAATTGCACTTACATGCTGGGCCCAAGACAGGTCCTTTGAAATAATAATACCTAGGAACTTACAGTTGCTAAACCTCTCTACTTCTCATCCTCTGATGAGGACCGGCTTATGGACCTCTGGTTTCCTCCGCCTAGTCAATAATCAGCTCCTTGATCATGCTGACACTGAGTGAGAAGTTGTGGTTGTGGCACCACTCAGCCAGATTTTCAAACTCCTTCCTCTACGCCAAACTGCATTATCAGCTGTGTACCACCTTGGGCTGGCAGAGGATATACACTGTCTTGCACAACAGGGATGATTTCCAAAAGACTCTTCATTCATATATAGACACTCGAAAAAAAAATCTGCTTATTTTCCTGGATTTTAAGCTCTGTTTCGAAATAGTAGGCATTTCTACTTTTGACAGATTAAAGAAATAATAGTTTTGCTATCCATCTGACACAAACATAACTTGCCCACAACTTACTAACTCATACACCTTTTGGAATGTGGGAGGGAACCCAGGGATTTGTTAGTTGTTGAATTATGGACCCTCTTTATCAGGAATGGTGCGGCTTTCCCTACATTGTTTTATCATTTCTAATCTTTGGGAACCTAAACATATGCAGAAGAAACAGAATTCCACAGTACAAACCTTCTGCCAACAGATGCAGCAAGATCACAGTGGGTCCATTTGACCCCAGTAAGCAACACAAGGATCCTTTCTCTGCTTGAATTCCTAAATCCCAGAGAGAAAATTGTAGAATCCTTATGTTTAGCCACTGAAGAATGAAAAGCACTATAGCAAGGAATTCCTTTTTAAATAAGAGTCACAGTAAAGCTCAAGTTATATCAAAATACCAAATAAAGTTCATGTCACAAATGACTAACACATGCAACTTTTAAAAACAGTCTGCTGGCTATAAATAGAAATTCTTTTACATGTTTCTGAACACTATCGGAATACATCAGTTCAATAGTTCAAAATCCATTTTAGCATAATTATTGCATTGGCACAATGATGGTGATATGTAACTACGAGGCGGCACAGTGATTACTTGTTGCTTGTTGAAAACATCCTTGTCAGTATGAATGGAGCAGCTATTAAACTGATAATACAATCAGTCAACTCTGTGGGTGCGGCACGATGAAAGAAAAAAAACTTAAGAAAACTTCAACTTCATGTAATGAAAGGGGCACTTAGGGGAGCAGTTCTAGAACAGGCAAGGTTGACTTGCTCTTCGGTCTTGGCGATTTACTTGCACACGTTTCGTCACCATGTGAGGAGACATCGTCAGTGCACTGTTAATTGTGGTGCTTCCTCCGAATGCTTGGCCTTTATATACTTTTCAATCAGTGGACCGGACATCATTTCAGAAACTCAATTATGTTGTGGGGAAGAAACCTCGTTGTTGATTGGTTGTGTGGCAAACTTTGTGCGCTGTAGCCTAGAATTTTGCCTGCATTGGCTCATAAATAGGATCGGGGTCTGTGTTAAGCAATATATAAAGGACACAATAATCACCACGTCTCTTCGCAAGTTAACAAAACGTTTGCAAGTAAATTACCAAGATCCGAAGACAACTCAACCCAACCACCAACCATCTTCTGAGTTATGGAAGCACTAAAACTTGCATGCCTTCATAAACCAGTTGCTAGAACTAGGAATGTAAAGGCATCAAGATGATACTAAATTTAAAGAATTACATTTGTAGACTTCAGAAGTTTACCAGCATCAACAGATTCAATATGCATCATCATTACAAAGTATTTTAGTAGTTATTAGCAGTTTGTACACTGTCACAAAAATACTAAAAATGTTAGCAAAAACACACCGTGATTTATTGCACTTCTCAATAAATCCTTTTATGCATTTGGTTACATTTACAAACAATCAAAGGAGACACGTCAATAAAGCGTTATACTTATAATGATATGCAATAATCAGAAATATATCAAATATACCAAAATATAATCTATTTAACATTACTTTTAAGGACTTGTGTTGACTTGTTTTTTTTTGCAGAAAGCTCAGTTTGTTACAGGACTTTTTGGGTTTTCAATTTAAGTGTTTAATTAAACTCCCAAAATGTGCAATTGTATAAAAACCTGAAACTAAGCAAAAACACATTGCCTGTTTTGGAAGATCTGTTTAGCTAGGATTAATCTGATTGGTTAGAATCTCAAGCACAACCATAAAATGTGAATCCATTATTTTAATTTCATTGGTCGTATACATTCCGGTGAAGGTAAATAAATAGGCAAAAATCAATTTAATTGCAGCTGTTGGCCAAAATAAAACATTAAATTTTTGGAACTTTCCTTTAAAAATTAGTTTTCCCATCTATATTGAAAAGTCAAATTTTAGATCAGCAAATCTTATACAAAATATTTCCATAACCTACACCTGTCACATGCATGTTCTTTAATATTGAAGTATTTCACAGAGTAGAGGGATCCCAATTACTCACCAAATAGACAGGTAGAAACAAATAACAAGGGATCACTTTCAAAGTAGGGAAAATACTTCTTTAATTGTTAGAAATTTTTAACTTTTATAATTTTTTTTAAAAAATGAGAACATTGAAACAATGTGAAATGCATCGCTTGCCTCAATGACTAACACTGCGTGCAGATGGCAGCCCACAAGTGTTGCCGTGCAAACAAATTAGCAACCTGGACGTCTTTTGTATGTGGGAGGAATCCAGAGCACATGGACAACACCCATGCGGTTACAGAGATAACGTACCAGAGACAGCAGCAGGACTTAAACCCCAATCTTCCAATTGTTATAAAGTACAACGTTAAATATGTTTGATTTGGCAAAGGAAACAAAAGTAAGGTGGTATTTTCAAAATGGCATGCATAGAGTAATTTGCTTTGCAGCTTCATAGAAATTCAGTTATTCTGAGAAACTATTTACTACAATTATCATACTGGAAACTTCTAGAATGGGAAGCATGTAAAGCACAAGAAGCCAAATGCACTGACTGAAACTTAAAAATAAAATTGCTTGAACATATTTTTTACTGGAGGCCATCACCACAGTTACTTTCCTACTTTCGGACTGTCAGCAATGCAACTAGCTGCTGGGAAATTCCTGAGTATTCATAACCAAGCCTGAACGGTTCTCAAAAAGGAATGAACAAACAGGTTCTTCTCCAAGGGAATAGACAAGAAAATATCAATGTAACTCTAGAAGGTACCAAACAAAAATGACAATAGATGGGTAATATACAGCACAGTTGATAGGATTAAAGTGACAAAGAAACATAAAACAGATTGAGTAAACAGACAAAACTCGTACAGATTTCAATGAAAGCAAATGTGAGGTCAGTAACTTTTGAAGAACAGACATGGGTATCAATTAAATGGTTAAAGCTGCCAAGCAAAAGAGGTTTCCAAGTGATTTAGGGGTTCTGTACACATGAACATATAGCAGTTAGGTACGAAATATAAAGGAAGCTCTAATGAAATATTACTCATTGCATTGAAGTGCTAGAATATATTGGAAAAAGAAGCTCAGTTCATGTATAGTTTTGGACAATAGCATTATAATAGATATGAATTTCAAACATGTGTAATACAATATTATAATGGTGTGAAGGATCAATACTTACAAAAGCTAGTGGGCACGTGGAAGATTAATTGATAGTGATATAGAAGCTCCTGAAAGGAAGTAACACAGCAGCATAATGAGGGTGACCATACAACATCTTGAAAGGAGACAGATCATTTAAGTTACTCTACAGCTGCTCTTTTGATTCCTTTCAGAATCCAAAAATACCACAAACTGATTCATGCACCACCCCCATTTCCCCTTTCACTGGCAGGAAGATTTGGAATTTAATTTGGTACATTAAAATGAATGTTTGCTCATTCAGCGGTGAATCTGGAAAGCAAAAGTCTAAATCCATGATTCAATAGGATATGGAGCCAAAGGTCTATAAAAAATGGATGTCATGATCTCACTGACTGAGAGAATATGCCCAAAACACTAAATGGATCTGACCAGATCTTAAACCAAAATACTGGAGGTACTCATCAATGCAGGCAACAGCTATAGACAAAACTGAACAGTTGATATTGCCAAATAAGGCCCTTCATCAGATCTCAGCCTGAAACATCGACTGTTCATTCTCCTCCATAGTTGCTGCTTGCATTGCTAAGTTCCTCCAGGTCGGTCTCAGTCTCTCTCTCTCTCTCTCTCTCCCCCTCCCTCTTCCCCCCCTCCGTCTCTGAGTGTGTGTCAATCCATACACCAACATCAATGATCTACTCCTAAAACACCATCACTTTAGATTAGTCAATTCACCAGAAATCAAGTCTGAACATTCATTGTTGCCTTAGTCTACAGAACCTTTGGATTATAACTGACCCAAGACCAACACAGGGAATTTTGCCAAGACCCAACTCTATGTCAAAGGTCAAAAAAATTACAAGTCCTTGTGCTTGGCTTAGTTTGTGTGTCTTACTGGCTCATCAGTAAATGCACTAATCCTCAGTACGGTGGGGTGTAGTGAGGCTGACTGAAGTTTGCAGGAAAGCCCTAAACAAACTGGAGTTGCCTATGCTGCCCACTCTCCTGGCAATTGTCCAGCCTAGCCGGGAAGGAACAGGTTCAAGTTACAACTCCAAGAACGTAGGCTCAGGAGAGAAATCTTACAGTTGGGTCCTGAGTAAACATCCATTTCAGTGGACCTCAAATGCACAATCTCAGAAGTAATCTAAAAGAGGCTGGCATCTGCCAGAAACTGGGACTCCATTCAGCAACAAATATTCCAGAAGATATCAAAGGATGTGACGAGTGATTATCTGATGTGAAGAGATCTGATCGTTAGGCAGACAAAGGAAAAATTAGTTTAAAGTAAAAGCAAAGAATAACAAATAAATTATATGCAAAGTGAGTAACATTAAGTGAACTAATTTACACTTCAAAATTTCAATACATCATTAAAGCGTGTATTTTGATTTTGATTCTGCAGCATCTAAGTATTATTTGGCAAGAACAGCTTTGTCAATCACACAATCACCATCCTTCCAGTTTTAGACAAGCAGTTTGCAGAATGCCTTCAATTGTCCAGCTAATTACAGCAGGAAAGTGGATTGCCCCATACCTGATCAGTTGGTTTTTCACCCATTCGTCCTTCAGTAACACACAGCTTTAAAAATAAAACCATGTAGCTACTACACAAGTCTGTACTGTTCTTAATTATAGAAATAGATTTCAACTTTAGGTTTGAATTACATGAGAAAAAAATGTGGATGTAGTTCCTGGCAGATTAATCCCTTAGCAAAGATTATATACTCCGTTTAATATAATTGTCCAGATAAAATGTAATTACTATTTGTCACAAAGATGTATGAATTATTTTTCTCACTTTTCAAGCCATCAAATTATCCCAGAAATTGTGGGTTTACTTTTGGTTCAGCTTTGTTACAGAATGACTTAAATAGCTCATTGTAACATTTTAAAGTTAAATTTCAGCAAGAAGATATTGGCCCTAATAAAAAAAGACTGACAGCTTAAAACATTTTGAAACAAATACTGAGTCACTGTATCCAGCAGGGAACATTTAAATGAAGGTTATTTATAATTGCAAATATTTAATTCTGCAAACAGGACAACCTGGGGAGGGTGGAGGGCTGATAACATACTTCAACAAACTTTTCAGCCGAAAGCCATTTGATATCAGATGCAAATTTGTTATCTTAGAAACCACACCAACCAACCATTGATTAAAATAAAAACGGATATGGGAACATTTAAGTCTGCTAGGCACATGGAGACTAAAATTTTATAATGCATGTCAAATTACTAAACTTAAGTAGTTCATGGCTTTGATGATACAATATGTCTACTTCATCAAAGCATTCCCTCACACTGAGAGCAAGGACAAAATTTTCAACACCACTGACAAGATGATTACCTTAATGGAAGTGGAGCCAGACTTCTTTCTCACACCCACATGATTCACTGATGACTCTAAAAGGTAAACACACAAATCAGATTACAGCTCATACTTTACTGGATCTGAAACCAAAACATTTACCCCAAAAATGTAGTATACAGCTTTATTCCTGACTTGAATCTCCCTCCAAAAGAGAAGTTTGTACTGTAGTGGGAATCTTGCTGATTATTTTTAAATCAAGTTAGGCAATCTCAGCTCTGTTAATAGAAAAGGAAAGATCGGGAGTCACCAGATGAAAGCCAAATTTGGCATGACTACATAATCCTATTCCCTCCACCACAATACAGGGCCAATATTGTTTCAATTCTCAACAAAGAACAACCAAATGGGAGAAAATTATTTAAGACTGCTGGCACCACTAGACCACCAAATTATTTCTGTAACAATATATACTCATTTCCCTTTTAGAACTAAAATGGATTTTATTTTTACTCTTGCTTCATACTAGGATTGATTCCACTAGGAATCATTTTACCCAAATTCTCCTTTTGGTTGATAATTCATTAATCAATAATTTTGTCTTATTTATCCATTTTGAGCTCTCCAAATTTTTCCTCCACCCTAACTGGCTCAAAATCACTTCACCAATTACCTGTACACTGAAGTTAAAAGAAAGAATCTAATAAAATACTTTAAAAATTAAATGTGAACAATATTATGCATTCTGTTGATGGTAGTATCCTAAGGAATATATGTGAAAAGCATCACTGCCCCTCAACTCTTGGTGCATTAGAGACTACATTCGAATTACCCTGTGATATTTTTCAGTTACATCTAAACAGCCGGTGCTAATTTGATGTTGCAGATCATGATCTCCACACAAAAGGTCGAAGCAAGTCTGCGAGGTTCCTCAAGTCTAAGGCAAATGTCCCTAACTCCACCCCCTCACCTCAGCTCATACTCCTACCAGTTCTTTTCACAGACATCCATCTGGTCAATATAGACAGAGACTCATGAATCAGTATAGCTCAGCAGTAGTTGCAGGTGACCAACTGTTTGAGCCAATGGGGGTGATGTAAATCAGCCTGCACACCAGCTCAGGCTCACTAAAATCAATATGCTAGTGAGGTGACAATAAAATGAGGTACTGAATTATCAAGGAAAGAAAAAGCATAAAGCTTCCAGCAAGTTGTTTTCCAATTAAGAAGAAATATTATGGTGCTTAAAATAAACATTGCTTGAGGAGTCATATTTTCATTCAAAGCCAACAGCTTAAGATTACACTTTTCTTGTGAAATAAGAGCATCAGGAATTGGACTGAACTTTGAGTTAGCTTGCCAAGTATAATCTGGCATCTATAAAACCCAAGCAGTTTCAATTCAATTCAATTTGATATCGTCCCACGATAAAAGTTGCAGTTTGAAGCTCAGTCATCAGTGACAATTCTATTTTGTTACTGCCTGGTAAGCTACTTGCCAAGTGCAATAGGATACTCAGCACACCATAAAGGGTTAAGATAAAAGGTTCAGCAAGCACATTGTTAATTGATCTTACTATGAAACTTTTGACTCAAGCTTCAATCATTCCTGTTGGGAAGCAGTAATTGTAACCAATTCAGTCGTGTTTAATATGATCAGAACACTGATATTTGACAAAAAATGTCTGAAGCACAGACTTTCAGGACAGTGCTCATTTGTTCTGTGTACCAAGGCAAGACACAGTCCAGACTTATTCTGAAACTTCAGCATTTCCTGTAATGTTGAGCCATCAAAAAAAAGTAATCTTTACTACAAAAATAAAAGTACTGCACAGTGAAGTACAAAACTACATAGTATTCTGAAAAATCAAACTGCCCTACAGTAAACTCAGGTCTGATTGAACAACTGATACTTAAAGATCTCCTATAATATAAATATATCCAAGCATCTGTAAGAAATGCTACTTTTTAAGATACTGTTCATTCAACAGTTGCAGTTTAGTGAAAAATATGTCAAAGGCTAAATTAAGCTGTTTTCCCATGAAATCCAACCAGGATGCCAACAGCTGAAAAACCTCCAACACTTTTTCTCCAGGGGTGATATTTATTTAGCTTTAAAACGGGAAGTTCCCATCACAGCTGATGAGTTGCGCCCAGCCCCTCTCTGCTGCACACAGCAATCAGTATACAAAAGTCAAAAGATTCCATCATTTAAGAGCAAGAAATGAAAACCATTGTTGGACAAAATTAATTACAAAAACAGAGCAAGGTTAATGCTACTATGGATCAGAATGTTTTTCATCAGTAGTACAGATCTGTACTAATTAACTAATTTTAGCTAAAATTTAAACTTAACTAATCTGTAGTTAAATAACCTATCAGAGCAACTTCTGCAATGTCAGCCAACAGCATTTATAATTTATGAAAAAGTTGGTTTACAGACAGTTTCAACCTGTAAAATGGTATGTTACAGATAACTTTGCTCAGATTTTAGAGGCTGCATTGATCTGATTTCCCTTTCCTCATAATTTTCAAAGTTCAAAGTAAGTATATGTTACCATGTACAACCTTAAGATTCAATTCCTTACATACACTCCGAGTAGAATTTTATGAAAAACTATACATAAACAAAGACTGACAAACATTAATGTGCAAAAGGCAGCAAGCTGCACAAGTGAAAAAATGCCGAGCCCATGAGATGTAAAGAGACCTTGAAAGTGAGTCTGTAGATTGTAGAATTAGTTCAGAGTAACAGTGATCCTGATCAACAAGGGTGCCTGATGGTTGTAAAGTAACAACGGTTCCTGAACCTGATGCGAGACCAAAGCTACTTGACGGTAACAGTGAGAAGAGGCCACGACCCGGATGGCGGGGTCTTTGATGATAGATGGGTTTTCTCGCGGCAGCACTCCTTGTAATGGTGGTGAGGGCATTTCCTGTGATGGGACTCAGCTGTATCCACTACTTTTTGTAGCCTTTTCCATTCATGGGTATTGGTGTTTCCATTATGCAGCCAGTTAGGATACTCTCCACTGTGTCTCTATAGAAGCTTGTCAGAGTTTTTGTTTTCTTTTCATGCAAAAACCCAGCTCTTCTCTACCATTATTCATTATGCACTGCCTGGGTCCTCTCAGGAAGTCTCTGGATTATTTTGAATAAAAGGCATTTCACTGAAGAAAGATCATCTCAAATGTTCTAATTTCAATTATGTTTCTCTACTTCCTCTCCTGTAAGTTCTACTGCTCGCCAAATTTGAAATCATCAACACTGTTTTCAAATTACTTCATGGTCTCATACTCTGCTATAGTAATAAATTCAAGGCCACAAAAAAAAACCTGCATTTATATAGCACCTTAAAATTGTAAGAATACTTCTGCAGGGGAATTTTGAATGATGAGACAATTTGACCTTGGTACATGAGATCATGTGGGAGGTGACCAAATAATTGTCAACTTGAATTGTGAGATGCTTTTTAGCCAAGTCAAATTGTTAATTTTTAAAAAAATTATTGAACAATGGAAAGATTGTTTCATTAGGCCTCCCACAATGTATTATATATGGAACTTACCCTGTATATTACCCACTAGGATGTGTTAAACCAGTAATATATAATGTAATATATAAATGCATACACAAGAACACAATTCTAAATTACACAATTTCTAATGACATCCATTCACACTGCAGTCACACATTATAGGACAAGAATTAATAGCTACAGTTCAACTCCATTCTCAAAACCACAGACATACATGGTCAGGTGAGTCCTATGTATACACACAAATACAGATATAAAGTACCAACAGCGACAATGCCTCCACTGGTACCAGAATCAGATATATACCCTTGCCAGATTCAAAAACTAAATAACTTCACAGCAAAGTAATTACTTCACAGAATGTCTATCTGCTTCTTCAGTTTTTTTTAAAAGTAGATTCTTCAATCCACACCTCAAAAGCACCTTTAATGCATTGCTGATGTACATTCTCAAGGGTAAAGAGCAATGAATGGATGAGATTTTGCAAGATACTTGCAGAACATCTGCAGCAAAAGATATCAAAGTAATATCAGATATCACTTCTGCAATGAATTAAAACAAAGAAAATGACAGAATAAGTAACATCTCTTGGGGTTATTAATCTGTAGGTAATGGAAATTTCCACTGCAAATATCTTAATGCTAAGGTGTCCTTCAGAACTAAATTTTCACTAGTTTTTGGTACAATTGTCCTATTTTTGCGGTGGGCTAAGAGATTTCAAAAAAACTCCAGCAGACACCAACTCAGAGTATGCAAAAATCTGTAAATGATCAACACAGAAACACTACTTCGAATGGCCTCAGCAGCTCTGTAGCATTTTAGTGCCATTACAAGTATCACAGTCTCTAATTTACCTTCAGTTATGTCACTAATCTGTGACTTGTTCCTGCTGCTACATATAAACATCGCCAAGACTGTACGAATAGGAGGCTTGGCAGGGAGAGCACCGAGAAAGTATTGCCTAACAATTTGACAAATCCTAACTTTACCTGAAAATTGTGTATATTGTTAGTAAGATTATATAAATCAATGGTAATTAAATCACGAATTTAAATTTGCTTTAAATTGTGAGCTCCATATTAAAATACCAGAAGTAAATGCTACAACTACCAAGAGCTGTTTTTGGAAAAGGATTTACACTTACGAATGTTACATTGTCCTTTCAATGTCAACTTTGTTATACTCTGTGGCTTCCACATATGCTCCTTGCATTATCAATTCAATAATTGAAAGATGGTCCGTTGACAATTACAGTACAAATTTATGAGTACTGGACAATATTTACCCACATTTCATGCACAAAGTGTATAATAACTTGTACAAATAGTGGTATATGCAATGTGAATGGTTATTTTAACACCATTCAAGCTGCTTCTAAAGTGAGCCAGTGGGATGTGTATACAGTGTGCGTGGAAGCTTCAGTTGCAGTGATAAGCCCTTTCATCTCTTTCTCATACCCCACCCACCCAGTTATCCCCAAAGGTAACAATACCATCCTGGAAGTAACTGCAGGAGACTTTGCATAGATGGCAGTTATTTATTCAAACGGTAAGTCAGCACCCTATGAAAAGTTTCAGTGTGTTTACAGCATGGCTCCCGTCCTTACTAAGCTTTCACCTTCTCCCATTATCAATAGAGAAAAGCAAGTATTGTGGTGACCCACTTCCCAGCGCACTCGAACCGGCTCGCAAAGCGGCGCGCGCCGGCATTGAGGCAGGTCCCAAAGAGGGCGCCAAGCCTGCTTCACCAGCAGGGGGAAATGCCCGCGCGCGGGACAGGACTGTGAATACGCGCCCCCTACAGCATTCCCGCCCAGGGAGGGCGGGATCAGGAAGGCTTTAAAGCGAGGCCGCGAAGTTCGAATAAATCTCTTTTGCAACTGCAGCTCACCGACTCCGTGTCGTTATTGCAGCGCTGCGTGTAGCACACCGCTACAGTATCACCATTTATAGCTGATATTGCATTCTTCAGAAGAAAGCGGGAGATTGATTATATGATGTACCACAGGTCGACCAGTATTCCACACTGGGTGCTAAATATAAACTTTTGCTTGCTTGTAAAGCTGGTCTCTCCTGTTTGCTGTTGATCTACCAGATATTACTGCAGGTGGATCTGGATCATAACTAAACCAGCAGTGCAAATCCATCAACAATTAGGTGCGCTCCAGCTTCCTAATAAATATTTGCATCCAAGTGTGATACAAGATGCTGGAAATGCCATAGAGCCACAACCCAATAATGGTTAAAATTCATGGATAATAAGACAAAGTAGTGCATTTTTTTCATCATTTTGAGAGCAAGCCCTGCACAGCTTAGAACATGTGGCTCAAGTAGATAACAAGGTTACAAAAAAAAAAGGTGAATAAACTGGCCATTTTAAAGTCATGGCACAAAACAAGTTATAAGCATAAACATTAAAATAAAGAGAATTTCTTATACAATATTTCTACAAAGGCATAAATTGCTTATTTCTACTGCTTTTAAAACATTAATTTTACATGAGTTAAAAAAGCAAACATTCACTTTCATTGCTTTTAACAACAGTCCAAAATGGCCATGCAGTTCCATAACAGAAGCTAGCACTTGGAACTTACAGTTTCTCATTGAAGTATTAGTGACTTTTGTGCACAGGACCATTAATAAGCTTTTAGAATACATCAGATGCACACCTGTCATTTTTGTGTGTCAGCTTTCATGACAAAATGCAAGTTAATTTACCCTTTCCAAGTGCTCTTAACCACAAAGATTAAAACTTTGCGGTTTAAGATGCAAGGTGGCAGACTAATAGCACCTGACGGATAGTGTCACACCAATAAGTGATTATGAAGCCAATTTGGCAAACTGAAGATCTGAGTATCCTCTTTCCTGCTCCTTCACAGAAAACAATAGGAATTTCCCAACACTATACAGCACCTCCAGATAGGCCCAGTAAACATCCTCCAAACAAAGACTTGCTGCCACCTCTTCAAGATTCCAGCTGCAGGTCTTGCCTTACATGCCACTGCTACTTTGAAAGAGTAAAAACACAATTAAGTATGAAAACAGGGGAATTCACTGAGACAGGAAGACCTGTACAGAGCAAATAAGTTAATGTGTGCACAGGTCATTCCAACAGAACAACAGCCCTGTACAAGCATGCATTCACAGCTGGTGAACACATGGGGGCAGGGGTACATACACAGTATCAGCACTGAAATCAAGAACACAACCCACAAGAATACAATCGCAACAATGTGCTGAATGCCTCTAGTGGCACTGTCCTCCAGTGGACAGCACTCTCCCCGAATTCTGTCAACCCAAAATATGAAGGCTAGCTACAAAGTTTGCACTTGGCAGTGTCTTCCACAACTTAACTCTGTATGGGGAGGGGGAGATGCAGACCATAAATTTTAAGACATAGACGCAGAATTAGGCCCACGATGGCTGATATACTATCCCTCTCAACTCCATCCTTCTGCCTTCTCCCTGTAACCAACTAAGAACCTATCAACCTCTGCTTTAAATATACTCGATGACTTTACCTCCACAGCTGTCCATGGCATTGAATTCTACAGATTCACCACCCTCTGGATAAAGAGTTCCTCCTCATCTCCTTCCATTCTGGTTCTAAACTCAATCACTATACGAAACATCCTCTCTACATCCACTCTATCTAGGCCTTTCAATATACGATAGGGTTTCAATGAGATCCACTCTCATTCCTCTTCTAAACTCCAGCAAGCACAGGCACAGAGCCATCAAACATTCCTCATACGTTAAAACATTTCTTTCTCCCCTTTTGTTTTGTGCAGACCAAAAACTACTGACATATTGAAAATACTCATATTAAAGAGAATACAAATTGACCCAGGTCAGATGACATTTGGAGTACTGTAGCAATTTTGGGCTCCATATCTAAGAATGGATGTGCTGGAATTGGAGAGGGTCCAGAGGAGGTTTACAAGAATGGTCCCAGGAATGAAAGGGTTTACATACAAGGAGCATTTGATGACTGGGCCTGTACTCGCTGGAGTTTAGAAGAATTGGGAAAATCTCATTGAAACCTAACAAGCATTGAAATGCCTTGATAGAGTGGACATAAAGAGAGTATTTCCTATAGTGGAAAAGTCTAAGACCTGAAGGCAGAGCCTCAGAAAAGAACAATGTCCCTTAAATCAGAAATCAGAAAAATTTCATTGGCCGAAGGGTGGTGAATCAACGGAATTCATTGCCATAGATAGCTCTAGAGACTGTCATTGGGTATATTTAAATTAAATATGGATAGGTTCTTGATTAGTATGGGCATCAAAGGTTTAGGGAGAATGGTGTTGAGGATGGAAATAAGCCAGTCAAGATCGAATGGCTGATCAGAACAATGGGCCAATTCTGCTGTAATGGCTTATGGTCTTGTATATTTTAAAGCATTTCTCAACATATCGATAATTATGAAACAATGTTTTATTGTATTCACTAATAACTGGGTACACATTGGTTTAATTATGCTCGTGAAGCAGTTTGATATTGTAACAAAGAAATGGACAGATAGTTCTCAGGAATGGAAGCCTTACATAACCAACTGACTGCCTGTAATGTCAGCTCCCTCAAGGCACCAACATTCAGAAACAAAAACAATAAACTTGCTTAATCTATGCTTTGTATAAAGAGATATCTAATTTTCCTCCTTAGAGGATTTGGTGGACACGTTAAACAATAAATTGTTCTTCTGAATAACATGCTTACATATGCAGCTGCTGATTACTCATAAAGTACATTGTTGTCCATCTCAACTGGATCTCCCAATAGGCTTTCAGACAAAGCCATCCATTAATATCAATGACGTTTCAATGTTCACATGCACTTGCTTCTTTGTTGTGGTCCACTTCCAATTATGGATAGTATAATAATTACATTGTGTGCCTCTGCTTCCCTACAGTATTGCACACAGCAGTCTTCAGAGACATAGATGTCAATCAAACAGATGCAGTCTGGATAACTTTGATAAAGTTTCGCTGCAGGCAAACAAAATATCCACTGTGCAAACACTAACCTCCTTAGCTGTCAATTATAACTAAGGCAATTGATAACACTCCTGCAGTGATAGTTATAAATATATTTTCCACAGGTCAGATGGGATCAACACATGGGGAAAATTCACTGCCACCAGCCTACAAAACCCAACAAAAGGAAAGGAAATAATCTCCATGTAATCAAAGCAATTGAGTTCATGAGTACAACTACCCAATAATTTTCAACAAGTGAAGCAGGATGGCAGAAAAAGAGTTAGAGTTAAAACGTTTCTAAAAGAGATGTGCTGGAATAAGATAATAACACTTTCTGAAGGAGTACTTCCTTCAGAAGCTCCAGCCTGCCAGATTTGGCTCTTAATAATTCATCTGTGCATAAACCACTACGTGCAAGATTTAATGAAATTCTGCTGATGAAATCCTGAAAAGCCATTGTTTTCCACTACAGAATTCATCATCCTCAGACACTTCCTTCCTGCTGTTTCTGTATTTGTGTACATCTCAACCAGGGTTAAGGATTAAGGATTTGTGAGCTAATCCATTGATTTGGGTGTAAATCTCATAGCTGACACTCTGGTGCTGAAATGAACAACAATGCACCATCCGGTGTTCCATTAAAAGAAATACTAAAATGAGGAACATCTTATCCCCTGACCAAGTGTTATCGTTCAACTAACATATTATGTTTCTTATCACATGCCTGTTTGTGTAAAGTTGCACATTTCCCACATGATAATTGTGACTGCACGTCAGTACCAGAGACAAAGACCCAAGGCAAGATTTTCCTGAATGGTGTGAGTCATTCAATGATGCTGAAACTATGGCTATGGTAACTGAAGTGATTCCAATATCTGTGGAGCTATCTGCTTAATAGATTTATGAGGCTCCAATTACTTCTGAAATTACTCCATTTCCACAAAAGGTTTATTGAAAGTGAGGTGCAACATTGCAGCAAATCATATTCAGACTGTTGGGGCAAAGATGCAAACTTGCTTGAAGCTGGTCTTCACTGAGAATGGTTAGCATCTCAGCAAGGTGGAGATAAATTTTGAAGTTGGTGTTTCATGGTCCCTCTCAAATGATAGAGAGAAAGACCAGAATAATTAAAGGAACTTATACAGTAGCTAGTGTTGCTTGCTACATTTTTCTTGGAGTTGTCATATGATGAAGATCTTGTCCATTGTGCCTCTAGATGGACAGAATGCAATCTAATTTACAAAACAGTTCTTTGGCTGCAAGGAGGACATGATGGATGAGTATAGATGGCAACTTTCATTTTGGCAGACAGCAGGGAGATCACAGCCGGACTCACCTCCTTGACTCATTATGGTCATGATTATGGAGTCTCCAGGGTCCCTTCCATCTCTCAAAATGCCAGGGACTTGTGATCACGGATTTGTGCCTGAAGTTCCTTCCTGTCAAATTTTAGGATTACACAGGGAAATCACCTATGCTCAATACTTTGTTATTTCTAGGTTGAGAAATGGCCCCCTTGACTTCTGTCAAAGTCTAGCCCACACAGTTTGTGTCAAATATATATTTCTGTCAAGTTCCTTATTGCTAAATTTTTAACATTTCACAATTTTCCTCCTCTCACCTTAAGTCTGACCTCTAGGAAAAATACTTTTTACTATCCACTCTATCTACTGTATGCCCTCTTAAATTTCTACACTATCAGGTTGCCCCTCAGTCTCCAATGCTCCTGAGAAAACAATACGTTTGCCCAACCTCTCCTTACAGCTAATATTCTCTGAACTAGGCAACATTCTAGTTAAGAGAGTATTGATATTAAGATAAACCTCTTTTGTACCCTATCCCAAATTTCTACATCCTTCCTGTAATTTGTCAACTAGAACTACATGCCATACTCCAAATCCAAGTTTGAAGTTGAACATAAATTTATTATCAAAGTAGATTATGTCACCATATAATACGCTGAAATTTATTTTCTTGTGGGCATTCACAGTAAAACAAAAAAAAAATACAATGAAATCACTGAAAAACTACCAAGAATGACAATGTGCAAAAGACAAAAATGCTCACATAAAAATAAATAAATAGATAAATAAAGCAAGCAAGCCAAAGACACACTTTGTAGAGTCCATAGGTCCAAAGTGAGACCACAGGTTGTGAAATCAGCTCAGAGTTGAGGTGAATGAAGTTGAAGAGCCTGATAATCGAATGGTAAATATCACTCCTGAACCTGGTGGTATGGCACCCAAGTCTCCTGCACTGCTTTCCTGATGGCAGAAGTGTTAAGTGAGTATGGCCTGAATGGTGGGGGTCCTTTATATTGAATGCTGATTTTTTGTGGCAGTGCTCACTGTAAATGTGCTCAGGTGAGAAGGGCTTTTCCTGTGATGGACTGGGCTGTATCTATGTCTTTTGTAGGCCTTTCCATTCTTGGGCATCGGTGTTTCCATACCAGGCCATGATGCAACCAGTCAGAATACTCTCCACTGTGCATCTAGAGAAGTTTGTCAAAACTATAGATGTGGCCTAATCACACGTTTATAGAATTGCAACATGACGCCCCAAACTTTAACATTAAAGGCCCCAACAGACCATGGATTTTCTTTTCAGGAGTCCTGACAAAGGGTCTTGGCCAAAACACTGAATGTTTACTCTTTTCTCTCAATGCTGCCTGGCCTGCTGAGCTCCCTCTGCATTTTGTGTGTGTTGCTTGGATTTCCAGCATCTGCAGATTTCCTCTTCTTTATGGATTTTCTCTTACTGCCTATCTACTTATGGGAGTTAAGGATTTGCACCGTAAGATCCCTTGGTACATCAGTGCTCCAAGGATCAGCCTGCCAAAGGGAAGCACGTTGAATGCTTTACCGAAGTTCACGTACACAACCGCCACTGCCCATCTTCGTCAATCCTTTTAATCAACTCCTCAAAAAAACTCCATCAAGATTGTAGGACATGACTTCCCTCACACAAGCCTTGCTGATCATCTCTAACAAGTCCACGCTTTCCCAAACACATGTAATTAGCTCTTCAAACTTTTTGTCATACTCTTCAAAATAGATGCCAATGACAATGGATTTCAGGACCATTCATAAAATGTGAATACCTTAGCTCCTCACAGATGACTCACGGCCTGTGCTAGAAGAGTAAACTATGGTTTGCTGTTGGGGGGTGGGGGTGACACATGGGAGAAGAAGTACCAGTCCTGTTCCTATCCCCCTGCCAAATTAGCTTAAACCCACCCAAACAACTCTAGCCAACTCGCCCGCAAGGATATAGGATTCGGGTGTAACCCGTCCCAGTGTACAGGTCATCCCTTCCCCAGAAGAGATCCCAATGATGCATAAATTTGAACTCCTGCCCCCTGCACCGGTTCCTCAGCCACACAATCACCTGCCAAATCATCCTATTCTTATCCTCAATGGCACGTTGAGGTCCTGGGGGTCCTGTTTCTCAGCTTCCTAACTAGTTCCATAAAATCTCTCTTCAGGACCCCCTCACCTATCAACATACCACACGGAGCACAGAACACTGCCTCTGCGGCCAATCACACTATAATACACTGTACTACTTGCATGATCATGTAAACTGCAGATGCAGTATTTGGACTGCAGAGGTTTTCTTGATGTCTTGAGCTTGTCAATAGAAAGCCATGCTCAAGTATTTCATCAAGGACCTACTGAAGTTAATGATCCTCCTCCCACTACTGGAAGATCGCATCCCTTCCCACCCTGGTAAAAACAGCCCAGGAGAATCAACTGAATTCCCTTTGGGACGTAGATCAAGACTTCTTCAACGTGAAGTGGAAGTCCTCCTTGGCTCTGAAGCTTCCATGGAGCACGCGCTGCTGTCTGTAGCATATTGACTCCGTGTTGGAGTGAACTGAAGGGTAATGAGACAGTCGCTGATTTGACAGGGGGAGATGCTGAGAGATCCCAATGGTACATACTTGATGGCAAAGGGATTCCTCCTCCGGTTTACCCCTCCAGGTAATAGGGCACCCAGCACCTTGTTACTTAATCTGTTCATTTCCTGCCCAACACATCTCTCTCAGAGCAGTGATGTCGATGTCAATGCCACTGGATCAGTGAACGCCAGGGTAGCATAACACTATGACAGCACATAATGTCAGAGTTCAGGTCTCACTTCCAATGTCGTCTGTAAGGAGTGTGCACTTTCCTCACCGTGAACGCGTGGGTTTCCTCCTACGTTGCAAATATGGCTAGTAGGTTAATTGGTGGTTGTAAATTGATCTGTAATTAGGTTAGGGTTACGTAGCTGAGTTTCTGGCCGTAGAGGTTCATTCATTGGAGCAGAAGGGTCTGTTCCACACTGTATCACTAACTTGAAAAAATTAAAATAAATAATTTTTTTTTTGAAAAAGCCATGATAACAGGGCAAGTTTCATGTCTGTCACTGTTGGGATTGTCCATGAAGATCGCTAGGGCCCTGCATTTCACTCCAGCTTCAAGTTCAGACAACTCCAGTAGTCAATATGCAAATGACACTTGCAATCTCATGCACTTGTTAGATCAAGCTGCAGGGAATACTCTATTTATTAACCAAAAGATGGCATTGAGAATCTTGAGTCCACAGATCAAGGGTTTCCAAAATGAAGTCCATGGACTCCTCAGTTAATGGTAAGTCTCCATGGTATGAGTGTTGGGAACCCCTGCCGTAGAGTCAAAGTTGTATTCTTGCTCACACCAGGAGGTGCTGATTGCTCAGACCTTCAGTAATCAGTGTTCTATGTTTGAATTAAACCATGTACTTTTCTTCCCACATCTCAAATGCTTCTTTGAATCCCAATTCTTGAACCAGTTCAATAACCACTGTTCCTTCTATGCTGCCCAGTGGCGTGGCCACACAGCGTCTGAGACGTTCCCATCCATAGAGCCTCTGTTGGTGTGAAGCTGCAATTTTCTTTTATATAATGTTAATATAATTTCAAAATCACGCTAATATAATTTTGAAATCTATGTTAATTAATTGCAGGTCATTTTACAGTTATATTATGTGTTAATATAGTCCATAAATTTTCTAAATAATGAACATACCACGTCCTTTGCTTTGAAGCATTTTCGAGCTTCAACATATTTACATTGTAACAATATTCTAACTAGAAATACTGGCAAATTGCAACAATAAACAATCTTACTAATCGAAGTAAGATGGCTATCAAGACATTTTGCTGTTACTGCTTTAATGAGGAATTATGAAGTTTTAATCCAGTATTGCAAAGAGCAAACAAGAGAAAATCTGCAGATGCTGGAAATTCAAGCAACACACACAGAATGCTGGAGGAACTCAGCAGGCCAGGCAGCATCTGGAGAAAAAAATACAGTCGACGCTTTAGGAGGACAAGTTCATGACAGTAACGATCCAATCGACAACTCCAGCCAGAAGACCAATTCACAATATCAAGTGGCAATAACTGTCCTTAACATAGAAGATTCCTTCAGAAAGTTGTTTGAATGCAATTGAAGCACAGCAGAATGCAAAAGCAAAACTTCACAAGTTATGGTCACAGTATCTTAGCAATACTATTTACTGCAGTGAAGAAGTGACACATCTGCTCGCATCTATACTTTCTGACATTGCTGCAGCATCTATTATTCAATTGGAATAATTGTATCAATCGGATAATACATTTCTTGATGATAAGTTTAGAGAATGGCAAGCTATTCACTGTTACTATTGCAAACACAACCAAATTTTTAATTTGGAAAACAGAACGTTGTACAACTGACAAAAAAATACACTGCTATGAATATGAACTACGACAAAAGCACCACCTCAAAAAAAATGTAACAGTACTGTGAATTCAAATTTGTTTCTGTGGAAGTTGAGACTGGTTTAATTAAGACATTCACTGATGGTAAACTATGTTGGAGAGTTGGCAATTTTTGTTGACATCATTGGAACATCTCATTTCTAGTGCTGACTATGAATGTGGATTCAGGCTTATGAATTCAATCAAATGTAAACCCAGAAACAGACTAGAAGTGGAACAGTTGGATGATCTAGTGAGGATTAAAATGGATCTTTCAACTGGATGTGAAATTAATCTGGACAGTGTTTAAAGACAATGGATTTCTAATAAAGTCAGACAAGAAAAAGTTCACAAAACTTGAAAAGCTTTCATTGCTGTACTGTCTTTCATTATACCCTTCCATTAATAAATCAAAAAGTATGTCATATTTCAATTTTCATTCTAAATATTCATAGTATACATATTACAAACAAAACATTTAAAGTACTGCTCAGTTTTCAGGCTGCGTCAAAACTTCCTGCTCAGATCAATGGTTGGTCCTCGCAGCTGTTCGAAAAAGGTTAGAGGGAACATTGTCAATAACCCCCTGTAAACTTTCTCCCAATTCTCATTGTGTTTAGTTTCCTTTTTAAGCACCATAAGGTGCTTTAATGTCTCATTTAACAATGCTTGTGAAGAATCACCTAAAAGTATGTGTACACAGGACACAACTTTGACAGACAATAATAAAAGAAAATTCAAACTATCATCCAGCCTGAATTTCCATTTGGCTTTAGCAGGACTTGAAATTCTGAAGACAGATTACCATTGTACTTCTAGCGAATAGAGTTACTCCTCAATAGTTTCCTGAGAGTTCCTAGCATGCCTTCAAAAATATCCTATATCCTATATCCTGTAAATCGATCCATGCAGTTTTTTTTTACAAAGACCAGAATCTGACTATTTTGGTGACTGCAGTCCTGTATTGTCAGAAGGCAAATGCTCCATACAAATATACCATATTCCACTGAATTCTTAGGAGATTCGCCAAACCATATAGATAAATTTGACAAGATTACATTTTTATGTCAAACATTGATAAGCTTCAATTTAACTTTCTAGAGTTTGATTTGTGCAAAATATTTCTATAGTTAAGAAATACAAGTTTTTTTTACAAGCACTTCAGTAACTGTAACAAAGGGCTTGAAATTTCTTTTTGCATGTGTCACCTTTTTCTTTTGTCAGTGTATCTTTACTGACGAATAATGAATCAAAGCTGATCTGACTGTTTTGCATACATTTTTAATTTTTTTGTATGAATACAAATGTGAATACAAAATACATTAAGTCCCCAAACCCATGAATTCCACACCAACCATCAACCATCCACTTACACTAATCCTAAATTAATCTCACTTTTTTTAAAAATCCAGCTACTCCCAGATTTAACCATTTATTTATATACCGTGGGTAATTTAAATGGCCAGTTAACTTATCAACCCACATATCTTTGGGATGTTGTAGGAAATCAGAAAACGGGAGGAAATTCACACAGTCATAGAGAGAGTGAGTAGGACTGACGCCAGCCAAAGTTAGATCTGCCATTGCATCTCCCTAACAGTATAGTGAGTCCACCATCACACATCAAACTGTGCAACTATATTTAAATTTGACAGCAAAATATAAATACCAAAAAGTTGGTTTTTCACACAAGAGTTAAGTAAATAGAAAAATATTGTCAAGCCTGTACAGAGAAAAAGAGGGAATAACTTTTATTTTCGGTTTAACTGATTTTATTTGGAGCAGCACTGAAAGGATTCAGATTAACTTCATGTCATGACTATGAACAGGAGCTAGAATCTCCTGCACTCGTTGATATTTGCCGCCACCACCACATGACTGAAAGGTGAATAGAACAGGACTGGATTTCATTTGCGGTAACTCTCCACCCCTCCCCCAAAATCATAAAGGATGGCTGGTTCAAATAGGTGACTGCCATCTGTTGATAGTTTCCTCAGCCAGAAGTTAACACCCTCTGGAGACATAGTCGGATGAAAGCTGTTCAAGAGAGAAAGGGATTAAATTTTTTTTTTTACAAACCAATACAACCTGACGTAGTGCTGAGATAATTTTATTTCTCTTTGGAGATTTTAATACCTTAATCATGCAATTGTGTTTGATAAAATGTAGAGAAACGCCAATACCAGCACACAACAGGGAAATGTAAACTCCCTCTTTGATTACAAATACATTTCCCCAATTCAGAACCCTCAACATATGCTACAACAGTGTGGTTTTCAATCTTCAAGCCAACTACATTGTTCTTTAAGTGTGTATTCTTAAATATTCACCATAGCAAAGTTTCAGATAGCCATAGGTTTTCTTTCAGTTATTCAAATCCAGGAAGGATATAATTGCTCCAATTTTTTTTAACACCCAAAATAAAACAGACTTTAATCAGAGTCAAACACATCAGCATAATTGAGTGTTCCACCATAGAAGAAAGGGCTCTCACTCAGGACCATTCTTTTTCTCACACTTCCACTCTCCCCCAGAGCAAAGGGAGGGTTCCTCTCCTCACTTTTCAAGCCACCAGCCTTCAGATTCAATGGAGTTTCCTCCACAAATGCTACTGCCAACAAGATGACATGCTACCAAGTATTTTGACAAATCTTGAAGAAAATGGGGAATAAAGAAAAAAAATTCCACTCATTGGAGACATCCTTATCAAAAAGGTTTATGGTTGCAGAGCAATCATTCAGCCCTGCAAGAATTCCTCTGGGTGGTATCATAGGTCCAACCATATTCAATTGATTCAATGACTTTCCTTTTATTATTATAGGATTACAAGTGGTGATGTTTACAATCTCTTAAATAAGACTATAAGACACAGGAGCAGAATTAGGCCACTCAGCCCATCAAGTTTGATCCACCACTCCATCATGGCTGATTTATTTTCCCTCTCAGCCTTACTCTCCTGCCTTTTTACAGTAACCTTTTTGGCAGCCTTACTAATCAAGAATCTGTCAATGTCCACTTTAAATGTACCCATGACACGGTCTCCACAGCTGCCTGGGGCAGTTAAGGTCTCAGTATAGATACATATGCAGAAATACCAATGCAACACCCAGGCTTCAGCAAGGTGGCAAGTAGCATTGACACTGCACAAGTGTCACAGAGCCGTCCCTCACCTCCTCAAGGGCAGCCACATCACTTTCATTACATTCACTGATCAGAAATGCAACTGGAGCATCTGGACTATAGAACATTCTGGCAACCTTGCAATGATCAACCAGCTGCCTACCTATTTGAGGTCACCTCAAAGTTTAATGAAATACTGATCACTGGCTAAGATGAGCACAGCTAATAAGGCTACATTAACTCCATACTTTCTAAGACAAAGCAACTTTATAACTGATTTATTACCCAATGAAAAGCTATAGCGGCAGTCCCACCAACACTCATGCATACATCCAGGGAGGACTTGTACTGGCTGCAGTGCGGTACATCTATAAGATATACTGAGGAATATGATAGCTTCTTCAACAGCAAATCAGCAGCTTCCATTACAAGCAATAAGACCACTTTGAAGCTCTTCTCCTAAGTCACGGGTCATTGAACCTTAGATATACCTGTTATTTCTACATCATTCCTGCATTGCTGTACACAAAACACTGTGCTAAAGAAAACTTCATCGCATAGAGTGCAGTATTTTAAGCAACTCAGCTTCTCCTGTCAATGACTACTGATATTTCCAGTAACACCTATATCCTTCAGAAGAAATCAACTTTTCAAAATTCATTCAAGATGTTCTCTGCCAAGGCAAGAATGATGGCACTCAAATGGAAATCTATCATGTTCACTTACATAGTGATTTCTATCCCACTCACTGAAACAAAAATAGAAAATTCCATAAAAACACGCATGACCAGGGAGCACCCAAAGCACAAAATCCAATGCAAAGGGCAATTAAATCCGTTATTGGGATTGTTATTCCAGAAAATAAGATTCCCATTAACTCAATTTGCTTTTTCTTCATATTCATGATACTTTGCAGTATGAAGGATACAAAGCTATTCTGAAATTGTTTTAAAATTAATGCCTGGAAAACCAAGGATTTTTTTTGAAAACAGTACACAGTGACCTGCCAGACTATCCAAAGCCCTGGAGATCTAGTAGGCCTGGCTACAGGCCCAGAAAAGGCATTCCAGCACCATTTGTAAATTTAGAGGTGAATGGGACAATTCAAATATTTTATTTCATAAAATTAATATTAACCCTGATGAGTTTTGAGAATATTAGTTAGCCTAAAGAGAGACCAGAACATTTTCTAGTAGAGAAAAACCTTACTACCCAGACTTGCTATATACAATTAGGAGACAACAGAGAAACTGCAACAGCTAGAAAGAATTAGGTTTTAAAACCAGAACAGACCTTAAAGTGCCAAACTTTGAATTGTTTGGTTGGGAATAACATTTTGATTTGGTATTTCTTTAAGTCTTACAACACTGTATTTCAGGGGTGTCAAACTCATTTTAGGTCACGGGCCGGATTGAGCAAAATGCAGCTTCATGCGGGCCGGATCAGTCGGACGCGTGCAAACGCAGCTTTCGTTGCCTCCGTTTTTTCAGCCTGCTCTCATGTGTCTCAATCTCTGCTATAACTACAAAGTGTTTCACTTTACAAATTCCGTTTCTTATGAAGACTGCCGAGCAAGACTGCCGAATAAACACTAAAACCCCTGAAAACCTGGTACCTGAATAAACTCAGCATTAGCCATATCATACGCCATAGCGCTTCGATTACTGGGGCCAGCTTTAATAGTAATTAGATATTATCTCGCGGGCCAAAAATAATTCCACCGCGGGCCGGATTTGGCCCACAGGCCTTGAGTTTGACATATATGCTGTATTTGTTTGATCTGCAGAAGATACAGAAAGTTATGATGCACATATGCTACAAATTATTTTACTTAACATAAGTTTCTTGAGAGTTTTGAACCTCTGAGATACTTACTGGTGTTAAATGAACATTTGTGTTTGCCTTGGGTGGCGGGGTGAAGACACATCTCTACTAAAAGAGGTACAAAGTGCACCTTCCCTCCGCTAGGTAGGTAGGCGAGGGTGTAGGTCACCCTTGAGCAAGGTGAAGCACCTGCTTAGCTCCCAGTCAGGGTCACATGAGGCCATGGGAGCAGGTGGTGGATAATCTTATGAGGCAGATAATCTCTGAAATGTATTGATAATGGATGGGGTCACCCAACTTGCAAAGACACTGCCCAGAAGGCTGTGGAAAAACAATTCTGCAGAAAAATTTGCCAAGACCAATCATGGTCATGAATAGACCTTGATCAACCACATCACATGACACGGCACATAATGATGATGATGCTGAAGACATCTTTACCTATTTAGTTAGCAACAATTTAAAACTTCTTGGCCTTTTGCCCATTTTCTCAATATTCATGAATAACGGCAATGATGGTTAAAAAAATCAGGAGCTCAATACAGTAAGCAGTAGAGTTGAAAGCAATAAAGCTTGTCTATTCAGCTTCAATAACTGAAACAAGGAAGCTGCTGGGCTGGATGGAGACTCGGTGCCGAATGAGCTATCAGTAATACAAACCCAACAGATCTTCAATATTTGGTTTAAAACTTTCAATTATCCCAATTTGAACTGTGAGAGAGAGTCAATTTGAATATCTGCCACATTTTTCTTGACATCAGCCCCAAATGCCTCACCTGTTCTTTGGCAGAGAGCAGTGGTAACAGTTTCTCTCCATGCACTTCCTTAAGTCACTGAATAGCTCAAACAGATGGCCCCCAAGCTTCTGCATTTATAGTGTACAATTTTGGTCTGAAAAAGCACCAAAATATTTTGTTTAGGTTTACCTAAAAGATAACAGAATTTATTTGGAAAAAATGGCTGCATTCATCTAAGTTTTGAGAACGACATCTATCAAACCAATTATGAAGTAAAACACAGAAAATGGATGGCATTCCTTTGTTAGATTGTCACAATAATGGTGCACTTAAAATGTTTATTTTAAGTGCCTTTAATGTTCCTTTGTTAGATTGTCACAATAATGGTGCACTTAAAATGTTTATAGCCACCACATGTACAGAACAAAAGCTTAGAACTGGGAGTGACCTAATAGCTCAGATCATGATCAGTGTGGTAAGACATTCCCTTTGGGGAATTCCTATGGTTATAAGACAAGGACAACTTCACTGCTGTACTAAAATTAAAAGAAGAATTCACCTTCAGACTTAAGAATTTTCTTTTAGACAGAGGGTAGTGAATCTGTGGAATTCAGTGTTATAGATGGGTTTGAAAGCCAAGTCACTGGATATATTTGAAGTGGAGGTTGCTAGGTCCTTGATTCATCAGGGCATGAAAGATTACAGGGAGAAGGCCAGTACATATATATTAAGATTCAATTGCACTTAATATTCTCTCATGGAAAAGTAGAAATACAGAAGTCTCCCATTTAACAGCCTAACCATTAATCAGGAGCCGTCTCCTTCTGCAAAAAAAAACACAGAACTTCTCCAGTTAACTGCCTATAATCCTATTTCATAGAAAAATGATCCCAGATGCAACCTTTTAAAAGTTCATCCCTCTCTCAGTCATCAGGAAAGATTCATCAATGGCAGCTAGCTTGCTCAAGTTTCTCTCTTCCAACTCCATTGCCACACCCTTAAAGCAGTGACACAGTGCTCTACCATCAGAATCACTTTACAGCCTGTTCCAGTGCAGCTACTCACTGTTATCAGAGAAGTTCAATAACAATGCAGTGGAACCAGAAGACACAGACTTTACGAACTGTACAAAATTGCATGCTATAAATAGCAAAAATAAAACAAATTATCCCAAGAAGTTAGTCAATTTTTTACCCCACCCTCATATTCAACAATAAAGTTGTGTCATGATTCACAAATGATTATTATGGCCTTTTCCGGTAAAAATGGCAGCTTTGTCATGCCAATTTCCTCTTTAAAAACTTCAGCAGATGCATTCCCATTGGTGAAACCAGAAACAATTCTCTAAATTGCAAATTAGCATCCATAAAACCATACAGTAATAAAACTAATTGTCAAGAAAATATTGCCTACAAATGTATGTTAAGATGCACCATTAGGATAATATGACATGAATTTTCTCTTCTTTTACCTATTTTGTTCCAAAAACTACTTCTTAAAAACATATGTCAAAATTTCCAGATATGAGATAATGGTTTTCAAAAAGGAAGTGAAAGAATACATGCATGTGTGTACCTATTGTATCAAATGGCAGAAAGAGGACAGGAGTGAATTAAAACACCATTTAATTTCTTTCAAACACTATTAATTAGCTTGCATCATAAGTGAAGTGATGGCTAAACAATGGGAACATTGATGTGTTTCTGGCACTGAAAGTAAAGGTTCAGACCAGGTCTACCATGGTTTTTAATTTCACTACTCAGTCAGATTGGCAGAGATCAATTTTTGCTACTTATATGATTCACATATATGTACAGTGATAATAAATCTACTTTGAACAGTCATTTACACCCAATTAATCATGGTCTCTACCATACCACAGACAATCCTCATCTTTCCCTCTCTACAATTTTGAAGACATTATTGTCTCAACCTTTCCAGTTCTGATGCAGGTTCATTAACCTAAACATTAACTGTCTTCCTCTTTCCATAATGATGCTCATCCTGAGCATTTCCTGCTCTTATTTGTCAACTGCAGCAATTTGCTTCTCAATTGAAGCCTCATTCTTAACATGCAACGGAACAAGAAACCCAAAATTACGCATTTCATAAACGCAAAAATCAACAACAAAAAACTGATTCACAAGTACTTCACACTTTGAAAGCTACCCAGTAAGTGGCACTTCTGTTGGGGAACAAATGTTACATTGAAACATAATAATTCAATTGTCAGGATTACTCTTCAATTTGTTTTTACACATTTGATTGAAACGATCTCTTCTCCAATCACCCTCCAGGGTACAAACCGGTTACAATAAACCTGACATTGCTCTCAGCGCCAACCACCGGAGAAACCTTTCACACAGAGCCAATTCTGGTGTGCCTGACCTCTCAGTCTGTGTGTAAAACCAGGACAGTTAAATAACTTAGCTTCTCATGAATGACATTTTATTTTGCTAAATAATATTGCGTGATTTTGCAATGTAGTCAAAAGCTCAGACAGAAATTTGATCACTAAAAACATTGAAAACTTAAATAATACAAACATCTTTTATTCATCAAACTTAATCTCAAAACTTCACAGAAACCTGGAATTCCTAAAGCTAGAGCATTTCTAAGTGATTGCATAATCTTCAGGATGTAATACCATTCATTAAAGCTTCACCACATGAATATTATTCATTAAAGACAACAAATATTTAATAGTAAGCAGAAACAATGAGGAATTTAAAAAATTTGTTGCAATACCTACCTGAAACATTTTTTTAAAAGCAACACATTTAAGAATAGCTATGACAAAAAAATATTTTATTTCTGTTGACTCGTACGTCCATTTTCCACCAGCATTCCCACCATCTGTCCTCCTTTAACCCTTTCTACTACAACCACTCGGTTCTGCCTCCAAGATACATCTTACACCAAGACCTCATGATTATAGATTTCACCTGGGCATTTAATCTAAAATTCATGCTCTGCACAATTCTACTTCTACATTCCTCTTAAGGGAATCAACTCATTCATCGCAATGATTCAGTCCTTCTGGAGTGCTCTGGTAAATCAACACTTTACATCTGTTTCTAATATTCCCATTTGCTCACATTTTGATTACTTTAACTGATGTATTTTTAAAGAGTTCTGGCTAGGGAATAATCACAATGAACATTTTTCTAAACAACTATGAATCTATCCTCTCGGATAATTGGCTCGAATCAAGTATATTTATCACCATCCTACTAAACATGAAAGAATGAAACCTGAGTGCCGACAGCCAAGTTAGCTAATAATATGGAAATAAAGTGCATTATATAAAATTAGATAGGATTTGAAATGTCGTACCATTTACTAGGAAAGAGGAGACATGAAGAATGGGAGACAAAGATATGGAGTTAGAAAAAAAATCACAAGGTTTCAGAGGACTTTGAAGAGCAAAGGAAAGGTTAAGCAAGAACAAGGTCAACCATTTCAGAATGCTCAGATTGGGAGTTGTAGGGCTGAGTCTGTAAAGTGATTATTAAACAACATGACTTTTAATTGATTAAAGTGGAACTAGGATATCAACTGACAATCAACCATGCCAGATTAGAGGGGCTCAATGCAGGTTAGTATGTGGGTGAATTGAATATATTTGGCTATATTGGAATTTGTGAACAGCTTGATGTGGGCTTGAACCGTGTTCAGTGTCAGGTAGGAAACGAAGATTCTATAGCCAGTTCAGGTGGGGCAATAGAAACAGCAACAGGATGCAAAGTTTCTGCCGAAAACAAAATTATTCATCTTTAGCCTTGCCAGTGCTGAGCACAGGAGAGTGCTGCTTTATCCAGAAAAGAACTGTAGAATGTAGTGTGTGTAAAGAAGCTGGCAAATACAGTACTTTACTGATAATGCAGCTGAAGACAGCACAGTCAAAGGAGTAAAGAGTAGGAATGATATCAAGGAGCAGGCACAAATAAGTTGAATTCAGGACCATGAGAAGACCTGGCATCACAAGAGAAAGTAATGAATAACCAAGCACTATAAAGTACTATGCTAAAAACACTTGATACAGTTTACTAATACTTGCTACTTTTACTGAATACTCTCAGAATGGTTACTTTTTAATTATTGAACTAAATTTAGAAAGCTGACAATATATGCAGTGACATTACAAAAGATCAATAAAAAGCAGTAATGTCAGTAGCTATTTTATTTTTTCTCTCTCTCTGCTAGATTATGTATCACATTGAACTGGGGCTGCTAAGTTAACAAATTTCACGCCACACGCTGGTGATAATAAACCTGATTCTGGTCTTCGACTCAGCCACATTGGAAACATCCTTTCCACAACCACTCTATCTCAGCCTTTCAATATTTAGTCAGTTTCATTGTGCTCTTCCCTCATTCTTCTGAAGTCCAGCAGGTAGATCCATCAAATGCTCTTCATGTGTTAACATCGTACACCTCCTCTAGACCCTCTTCAATGACAACACATCCTTCCTTAGATATGGACCTCCAAACTACTCATAACACTCCAAATGCAGTCTGACAAGCCGGCTGTGCAAAGTTCAAAACTGAAGAATAAGAAACAATCTTAAACACCAAATGTTAAAAGTTTACAATGCAAACTACACTATGCAAAATTATATCTATGAAATTTTAATTGTAAAAAGAAAAATTGCTTGATTTTAACAGATTTGACTGCTAAAGTTGGATGCGCACTACCGCAAAATAAAATTGTCCGTAACTATTAATAAGAATATCAGTGCACTGAACCTAGTGGCTTACAATTAAATAATAGACCATATTTGCAATTCAAACTATCTTTTCTTTGAATTGTCTGTCTTTCTGTGTCAGCTCCCAAATGCTGAACTTCTACCCGAGCCCACACATGATCTCAGCAAATGGCCACACTCTCACAGCACTGCATCTCCACAGTAAGAGCAGATTCTGTTTAGTTTTCCCAAATTCCCAAGTCCAGGAAGTTGTTCAGGAAATACTGTCAGTGAAAGCTGGTCAGCCGGGAACTGTGTTCTTGAAATGCATGTACACGGTGCTACATACTTCCTCTAGAAAGATGGACAGCAGAGTTACTAAACATTTGAAAGAAAGATCAAATTCTTTTAGCACCAACTCAGTGGGCTGTTGAGTTAAATGGATCCAATGATAGTAAGAAATCAAACTGCACAGATGAGGTTAGATGATAAAAGGTAGGAAGCTGGCTCTATTGAACATGCAAATTAGATGGCCCCAAAGTTTGCCCATTGCTGTAAACACTTCGTGATAACGTGGAAGGGCCTTTCAGCCCAAATGTACAAGATGCATGGAGGTAATCACAATGACAGATAAGAGAGGAATGAAAGTTGGAATTAGAACACTACTTTAAAAGACACCTTAAAAAAGGTGACATAAAAACTTCTCAAATAATTGAAGGACAAATTGTGAGTTGCAGTTGCAGGATAGATCAACCACAATCCTACTGAACAGCACCTATTCAGGAAAATCCTACACACTAATAGCTGTTTGCTGTGTGGGTGTGTCTAGGACACATTATATTTCTTTATGGAACTGAAGTGACAGATGTTCAAAGTTCAAATTTCAAAGTAAATTTATTTTCAAAGTACATATATGTCACCATATACAACCCCGAGATTCATTTCCTTGTGGGCATACTCAATAAATCCATATTAGAATATTAACCATAATAGAATCAATGGAAGACCACATCAACTTTGGGGTTCTACCAGTGTGCAAAGAACAACAAACGATACGAATACAAAAGAAAGAGATAATAATAAATAAATAAACAATAAATTTTGAGAACACAAGATGAAAAGTCCTTGGAAGCGAGTCCATTGGTTGTGGGAACATTTCAATGATGGGGCAGTAAGGCAAACTGAAGTTTTAGCTGTCATGCTGAATCTTCGCAAACTCCTAAGGTAGTAGATGTGTTGCTGTGCTTTCTTCAAAATTGCAGTTAAGTATTGGGCCCAGGAGAGGTTCTCTGAAATGATAACACAGGAGTTTAACATTGTTAACCCTCTCCACCTTTGATCCTTTGATGTTCATGGACTTCTGGTTCCTCCTCCTGAAGTCAATAATCAGCTCTTTGAACTTACTGATACTGAGCAAGAAGTTATTAAGGCTGCGGGATCAGACGGCATCCCAGGGCGGGTACTCAGAATGTGCATGACACAACTGGCAAATGTTTGCGAACACTTTTAATCTCTCCCTCTCCCAGTGTAGAATGCCCTCCTGCTTCAAAACATCCACCACTGTCCCTGTACCTAAAATACTCAAGGTAACATGTCTGAATGACTGGTGTCCTGTTGCAATCACCTCAATAATAAGCAAATGTTTTGAAAGGCTGGTCAAAGACTACACCTGCAGCATGCGGCCACCCACACTGGACACCCTACAATTCACCTACCAACACAACCAAAGTCATCACCCTGACACAGTGGTGTCAAGAAAACAACCTCTCCCTCAATGTTGCAAAAACAAAGCAGTTGGCTGTGGATTGCAGGAGGAATGGAGACGGGCTAACCCCTATTGACATCAATGGATCTGGGGTTGAGAGGGTGGACAGCTTCAAGCTCCTTGGCATCCACATCACTGAGGATCTCACGTGGTCTATACATACCAGCTGTGTGGTGAAAAAAGCATAACAGCGCCTCTCTCACCTCAGACAGTTGAAGAAGTTCGGCATGGGTCCCCAAATCCTAAGTATTTTCTAAGGGCACAATTGAGAGCATCCTGACTGGCTGCATCACTGTCTGGTATGGGAACTGTACTTCCCTCAATCACAGGACTCTGCAGAGAGTGGTGCGGACAGTCCAGCGCATCTGTAGATATGAACTTCCCACTATTCAGGACATTTACAGCAATAGGTGTGTAAAAAGGATCATTGGGGACCCAAGTCACCCCAACCACAAACTGTTCCAGCTGCTACCAACAGGGAAACGGTACTGCAGCATTAAAGCCAGGACCAACAGGCTCCCGGACAGCTTCTTCCACCAGGCCATCAGACTGATTGATTTACGCTGATGCAATAGCATTTTTAAGCTATAATGTCTGTTCTGTTTTATATCTTACTGTACATATTATTTATTACAAATTACTATAATTTGCATATTGCACATTCAGCAGGGACATAATGTAAAGATTTTTACTCCTCAGGCATGTGAAGGATACAAGAAATAAAGTCAATTCAATATTGAGTGAGTGAGTGGCACCACTCAGCCAGATTTTCAATCTCCCTCCTGTATGCTGATTCATCACCACCTTTGATTTGATCTATAGCAGTAGTGTTGTCAGCAAACTTGAATATGGCTTTGGAGCTATGCCTAGCCACACAGTCACAAGTGTAAACCAGAACGGGGGGCCAAGCACACAGTCCTCTGGTGCACCTGCGCTGATGAAGATTGTGGAGGAGATGTTGCCAGTTGAAGCTGACTGGGGTCTACAAGTGAAGAAATCAAGGATCCAATTGCACAAGGGGGTATTGAGCTCAAGGTCTTGAAGCTTATTGATTGTTTTGAGAGGTTAATGACTTTGAAAGTTGAGCTGGAGTTGATAAAGAGCATCCTTATGTATGCATCTTCTAGGGTTGAGTGAAGAGCCAATGAAATGGCACCTGTTGTAGACCTGTTGTGCCGGTAAACAAATTGAAGTGGATCTAAGTCACTTCTCACGCAAGAGTTGATATGTTTCATCACCAACCTCCCAAAACACCTCTTCACCGTGCTACTGGGCAATAGTCATTGAGATAAGTTTCCATGTTCGTTTAGGCACCAATATAATTGAAGCCTGCTTGAAGCGGGTGGGTATTTCAGGCTACCGAAGTGAGAGGTTAAAGATCTCAGTGAGCACTCCAGCCAGTTGATCAGCACAGGTCTTTAGTAGTTGGCCAGGTACCCCATCTGGGCCCGATGCACCCTCCTGAAGGCTGCTCATGTCAGCCTGAGAGACTGAAATCACATGATCAGTGCTTTCTGCCTTTTCACAGTAAGGAAGCCCGTAAATGCAGGTGCATATATACTCAGTGGCAACTGTATTAGGTACCTCCTGTACCCACTCAGAGCACACTTGTGGTCTTCTGCTGCTGTAGCCCATCCACTGAGAGGTTTGATCTGTCTGTTGCACATTCAGAGATGCTCTTGTACATACTAATCTTGTAACGTTGCTGGTGCTTTCCTGTCAGCTTGACAGGACTGACCATTCTCTTCTGACCTCTCTCATTTGCAAGGCATCTTCGCCCACAGAACAGCTGTACACTGGATGTTTTTTTGTTTCTCACACATTTCTCTGTAAACTCCAGAGATCGTTGGGCATGAAAATCCTAACAGATCAGCAGTTTCTGAGACCCTCAAACCATCCGGTCTAGCACCAACAATCATTCCACGAGTCTCTCAGATCACATTTATTCCCCATTCTGATGTTTGATTTGAAAAATAACTCAACCTCTTGACCATTTCTGCTTACTTTCATGCACTGTGTTCCTGCCACATGATTGGCTGACTAGATATTTGCTTTATCAAGGTGTACAGGTATACCTAACAAAGCGGTCACAGTGTATTTTTGTTGTTTCACAAGGAAAGCTAAAATAAAATGACACACAAATGGTTAGCTTATTTCGGATTCAGAATCATTTGTCATGTACAGCAAAGGTACAGAGGAGATGTCAGGAGTAAGTTTTATTTTACGCAGAGAGTGGTGAATGCGTGGAATGGGTTGCCAGCGGCAGCGGTGAAGGCGGAAACGATAGGGTCTTTTATGAGACTCCTGGATGGATACATGGAGCTTAGAAAAATAGAGGGCTATGGCTAAGCCTAGGTAGTTCTAAGGTAAGGACATGTTCGGCACAGCTTTGTGGGCCAAAGGGCCTGTATTGTGCTGTAGGTTTTCTATGTTTCTAAAGTGCAATTAAATTCCATGTTCACTTGAATTTCTCACAGCATGATAATAAATTCAATAATCAATAAAGCAACCAGCACAAAATCATGCAAAGACTGGTGCAGTCTGAAGTAGTGCTAAAAGACTGTCCTTTAAGACGGTTTTAAAGAGAGTGAACCCTCACAAGGCAGAAGGTCCCAATGGATTACCTGGTAAGGCTCTGAAAACCTGTGCCAACCAACTAGCGGGAGTATTCAAGGACATTTTCAACCTCTCACTGCTATGGGCAGAAATTCCCACTTGCTTCAAAAAGGCAACAATCATATCAGTGCCTAAGAAGAATAATGTGGGCTGCCTTAATAACTAGCACCTGGTAGCACTCACATCGACTCCTGCCTCAGTGAGGACCTGGACCCATTGCAATTTGCCTATCGCCACAATAGGTCAACGGCAGACGCAATCTCAATGGCTCTCCACACGGCTTTAGACCAGTTAGGTTTCTGTACCCTCCCTCTGCAATTTCCTAACTGGAAGACCACAGTCTGTGCGGATTGGTGATAACATATTCTCCTCGCTGACGACTGACACTGGTGAACCTCAGGGTGTGTGCTTAGCCCACTGCTCTACTCTCTGTGTACACATGACTGTGTGACTAGGCATAGCTCAAACACCACCTATAAATTTGCTGACAATACAACCATTATTGGTAGAATCTCAGGTAGTGACAAGAGGGCATACAGGAGTGAGATATGCCAACTAGTGGAATGGTGCCACAGCAACAACCTGGCACTCAACATCAGTAAGATGAAAGAGCTGATTGTAGACTTCAGGAAGAGTAAGATGAAGGAACACATACCAATCCTCAGAGGGATCAGAAGTAGGGACAGTGAGCAGCTTCAAGTTCCTCGGTGTCAAGATCTCTGAGGATCTAACCTGGTTCCAACATATCAATGTAACCATATAACCATATAACAATTACAGCATGGAAACAGGCCATCTCGGCCCTTCTAGTCCGTGCTGAACCTAGTCCCACTGACTTGCACTCAGTCCATAACCCTCCATTCCTTTCCTGTCCATATACCTGTAGTTATAAAGAAGGCAAGACAGTGGCTATACTTTATTAGGAGTTTGAAGAGATTTGGCATATCAACAAATAGACTCAAAAACTTCTATAGTTGTACCATGGAGAGCATTCTGCCAGGCTGCATCACTGTCTGGTCTGGGGGTGGGGGGGAGCAGCTACTGCACAGGACCGAAAGAAGCTGCAGAGGGTTGTAAATCTAGTCAGCTCCTTCTTGGGCACTAGCCTACAACGTACCCAGGACATCTTCAGGGAGCGATGCCTCAGAAAGGCAGCGTCCATTATTAAGGACCTCCAGCACCCAGGGCATGCCCTTTTCTCACTGTTACCATCAGGTAGGATGTAGAGAAGCCTGAAGGCACACACTCAGCAATTCAGGAACAGCTTCTTCCCCTCTGCCATCTGATTCCTAAATGGACATTGTGGACACTACCTCACTTTAAAAAAAAAAAAAATGCAGTATTTCTGTTTTTGCAGGTATTTTAAAAATCTATTCAATATACGTAATTGATTTATTTGTTTATTTATGATGTTTTATTTTATTATTATTTTTTCTCTCTCTACTAGATTATGTATTGCATTGAACTGCTGCTGCTAAGTTAACAAATTTCACATCACATGCCGGTGATAATAAACCTGATTCTGATTCTGAAAAGACAATAATGCAATAACCAAGAGGTAGAATTAAAGAGTCCGAGAACCTGGCATTACCATTGCGAGGGGGGTTCTGAACGAGCAGTTGGTTCTGATGCCGTACAAAAAAGAGGAAAGAACTGTTCTCAAGTCTGGACGTTTGGACTTTCAAGCTCCTTTATCATCTCCCAGAGCGTAGAAGAATTAAAAGGAAATGACCAGGCCACCCTTGGCAATACTGTGAGCCTTGCTGAAACAAAGCACCATGAAGATGGACTTGATGAAAAGTAACAAGCCCACTGTGAACTCGCTGTCTTTCCTACTGTGGAATGTACATCTGTGGACATTTGAGTGAATCCTCTTTGACAAGCCAGATCTACTCAGATGCCTAAGAAAATAAATACACGGATGTGTCTTTCTGAATCACTGCATCATTGTGAAACAACCAGGTGAGGGATGGTGATATGTATTCCTGAGTCACATGCTACAGTAATGAACTATTGAGCTTGGTTGTGCAGAGTTCACGCTCATCCACGTAGAGCTGGGCTTCCCAGCCGGAGGTCCACTGACCCCTCGGTTAACTGCAAGGCTCCACTGCATAAAAAGGTAGGGGCCCCTGAGAGACTGCCGCTCGTGAAGCAGATTTTAAAATCTTATTTTCCAATTCAAGCTTACATTGGGTAAATATGCAACATCACACTAGTATTATGACATTTTTAAAAAACAATTGGGATTTAAAATGCTATACTGTTTTCAGATACACGTTAACATTTAGCTTTTATAAAATGGGCCAGTTTTGGAAGCCCTCGAGCTATTTTCATAATGTGTTTCTGATGTACTGTCCTGATTGCAATGATGAACACCTCTGCTTTGAGGATCTTGACCTCAGCTGGCAACACCGACTGCTGTCCGAGTCTCCTCCTCTCCCACAGTTCCCACCACGGACACCTCAGGCTCCTCACTTGGCAACCAACCTGAGCAAATCCTCATCACCAAGTTATAAAAGGAAACCCCTACAGTTTTATAAAAGCGATATTATTATATTATCAAATGTAGTGAACCGATATTTATAGAAAAATACACATCTCTCTCTATACATTGAGGAATATAAACTCCTGTGGAATTTATTTGGAGCCATGGTTGTAATTCCAGTCAGAGCTCGAGTGATGGTATTAGCTCAGTAAGAGAATATCTACAATGCCCAATACTGGATCTAGAGAATCCGGGATTTTCCAGATGGTTCCCAGATCAGGACAGAGTAAGCTCTTGGCAGGGGAGCTCTCCTCGACAACTTACATTCAGCTCCCAGTGGAGAGGTGGGGACAAGATACGAGTCAACATGTCTACAGCTCCACACTGGATAGTACTTGTGTGCCATCATCACGCAAACAAGAAAATGAACTTTACCATCTACTTAGAAAAGCAAAGTAGAATAGGAGAGAAGTGAAAGTATGTTAAAGTTACCTGGGGAAGAGGAAATGATAAAATGAATGATACTGGCAGTGAGCCACTATTCTCATTTATGGAAGGAAGGATTCAAATACCTGACAGGCAGCTTTTCAACATTACTTAACTTGGCACCAGGTTTAAATTATAAGTCTTCACAGAGAGCACTACACAACGTTTCAATGAAAATTTGGTAGAAAGCACATGTAACCTAAAACTTACATTAATTTCTAAACCAAATATAAAACATCTTCCCATTCAGAAATCAAATGCTCTTTGGCAGCAATACAGAGGAGTGGATTTTAAAACTAGTACTGCATACCATAACTGCTTTTAAAAAAGAAATAGGGTTAGAATCTATTACATAAAATAGCAACTGCCTGAAATGAATACAAGGACTTTGTCAAACAATTCATAAACAGTGACATGCATCTGTACAAGACATGGATTAAATATTTTTGTTGGTGCTGATCAATTTATTTGCTAGTGTTTGTGTCAAATGGGAGCAAACAACTTATTTATCCCGCTATCCAGCTACATGATTGACTGATGTACCACTGATGTACCACTGTACCACTTGTTTCCTCCAATTCCTTCATGTTTACAAAGAAAGCCATTCAGCCCAATATATCTGTGCCTGCCTTTCGAAATGTCAAAACTTTTAAACTTTAATTTCCTTTATTAAATTCTTTAGAATGTTGAGCTCCACTTTTAAAACACATCCTTCAAGCCCTGAACAATAGAGGAAGGAGGTCACGGTCCTCATGCCTCCCCCATCAGTCAATATCACAGCTACTTTTCTCTACCAGTTCCCTATATCCCTCAATCTTTCAAGTATTTATCTATCTCCACCTTAAACTTACCGACCGATCTGACCTCCACCACTGAAGGGCAGTGAAATCCAAGGTTCATAGTCTTCCCAAAGATATTTTTTCCCTCTCTTTCTTTAAAAACACACCTCAGTTTTACATGACTAGCCTCTTCTACCCTATTCAGAGTGAAGCCTTCTTGGTCAGTCCTTATAACCGTCTTGCACTCCTGGTTTCTTTCTAGAGTTTTTCCTTCTCCACCATCTCTCAAAGACATTCTTCCAGCAAAGTGGCACACAAAATCAGAAGCAAGGCTTATTTAGTGATTCAGTTTCACCATCACGTCCATTTGGAATGTTGCATCTTGAGAAGGGACACACAATTTGTCCTTACCACTTCAGTGAGCTTGTAGCTGAGAACCTGGGTTCGGACAATACATCAACCAAACTCTTCAACGAGCTAGCTTTTCAACCCTGGGCTTGCTACAGCACCTGCTACAAACCAACTTTGATGAGCTCACAGGTGTCTCTAATTCTGAATCTCCTTTAAAATTGCACTATATAGATCTGATATTCCCTTTTTATTAATTCAGACAAAATACACCACTCTGCATAAAATTACACTCAAAATTTGTCCATTGATTAATACAAGCTGCTAATTTATCTCCATGCGGTATTTTAAGTAATCAGACCCACCCTTCCATAAACAAGGTGATTCCTACTAAGCTTTTCAAATACATAATCCTCTTCTTTCCCTTCCATTTCTTCCCTAAAGCCACATTTAATCATCTCGTGTACTGACTTCTGATCCAATTCTATGGGTTCTGAGGTGATGGCAAGGCCAACGTGTAACCAAAAGGCACTGCTGCTGGTCAGGTAGTGAGTACTTTACGGGAGAGACACATGCATGTTTAAGCTGCAAATACTCGATAGTCCTGAAAGATCCACGTATGCCATGATCATTTGAGAATCCCGAGACCTCTTGCATTCTCTCCGCCCACCACCCTACATCTCCCCTCCACAACAGAAAGTGGAAACCCAGAAGGCTGACAGAACTTCTGTTTATACCAGAGCACAAAAACTTTCAAGTGAAACACTGTTGCGGTAATCAACGTTCTAAAATTACATTACCAAGGATATATAATTTCTAAATATTTCAGACACTAAAATTGTTTTGTAATATTATCAATGGTTTCTACATTGTTACTTCAGTTCTGAACCACTCTTTAAATAACATCAATTTATATTTTGTGATGAGGTTAAATTCAAAGAATTAGTTTATAACACCTTAACTTTGCAATAGTTTTGTTACCTAGGAACATCTCGACCACAGTAAAACATATGCTAGGCTGCTGTTTATTGATCACAGCTCAGCGTTCAAGGCCATCATCCCCCTCAGTATAAATCACTAAACTTCAACCTTGGGTCTCTTTAGGCCCTTATGCAACTAGATTCTAGCTTCCTTATCGGGAGACCACAGTCAGTAAAGATTGGTAACATCATCTCCTCCTTGCTGACAGTCCACACAAGTGTACCTCGAAGATGCATGCTTAGCCTACAGGTCTGCTCCCTACACCCGCAAATGTGTGGCTAAGCACAGCTCAAACATCATCTGTAAATTTGCAGATAACACCACTGTTGTTGGCAGAACTTGAGATGTACAGGAGTGAGATCGATCAGCTGGTTGAGTGGTGTCGCAACTGCAACATTGCACTTACCATCAGCAAGACCAAGGAACTGATTGTGGATTTCAGAAAGGGGAAATCAGGAGAACACACACCAGTCCTCATTGAAGTGAAAAGGGTGAGCAGCTTCAAGATCCTGCATTTAAGAGAGGATCTGTCCTTGGCACGACACACTGAAACAGTCATGAAGGCGGCACACCAGCTCTTCCATTTCGTTTAGAGTTTGAGATTTGCTAGATCACCAAAGACTCCGGTAAATTTCTACAGATGTACACCGGAGAGCTGGTTGCATCAGCACCCGGTATCGAATATTCAATGCACAAGATCAAGAGTGTTGTAATCTCAGCCAGTTTCACCGCAGCCACAATTCTCCCTGCCATCCTGTGCATCTCCGGAAGCAATGCCTCAGCAAGGCAGTATACATCACTAAGGATTCTCACCATCCTGGACATGACCTCTTCTTGTTATTACCATCAGGAAAGAGGTTCAGGAGTCAGAAAAGTTCAGTGATTTGTGGGCTGCTCTACTCTTCCATCAGAGTGCTCGATGGTCTGCAAACCCCTCATTGCCCCATTTTTGTACTATTTATTTTGCAATTTATAGCAATTTTGTCCTTGTATTGTACTGTTGCTGCAGTAAATGAATTTCATGCCACATTAGACAGTGATAATAAACCTGATTCAGATTAAATTAAAATATACCCCACATTGAGAAATGGATATACAGATACAGTGCTTTTGTAACTTCAATTTTATTTGGTGCTACCAACTTCAGCATTGCACAGATACTTGACAACTAATCCATGACGGCAACAGAATTACATCAGAGTATGTGAGACACACAGACTGGGAATATCATTACTGCTCACACATGAGCTCCAATAATAAACATCTCTGAACTTACATGGGTGGATTCATATTACTACAACTTATCCATAGTAACCATTTTATCCAAAAAAAACAAGGTTTCAATAACAAACCTAATATGCATAGTAATTGCTGTACATCAAAGGTGCTAAGCAACCATAAACATTGGCAGCAATATTCAAAAGGCTTATGCAAGCATTGCATCCAATCACATTTCTCACCTTTACTACTCAGCAAGTGTTTAATTTTTGTGAATGACTCCACTAGATTATAAACATGTGCAAGTGTGCTTCATATAGGAAAGTTCAGTCATTGTCCAGTACATTCCATAAAATGCAGTCGCTTCTCACTTCAGAAACAACAGGACTGATTTTCACCTGCTAATGTACATTCCGCACATTACAAACTGGATCCTCCTGAACAGGACAAGACTTCACTTGGAAGCATTGTGCCTGTGCACAGCTCCACTTCATTAGGAAGGCAGTAAAGCTGACACTCCCATTTTTAAATCCTCTCTGTCTCAAAATCACCACTCAGCCCATGGATAAAAGCTCATCACAAAACAAGCCAGAGTTGATGCACAATATTGCTCTCTGCCATCCAAATTCTACAATTCTCGTGTGAGAAAAGTTTCCTGATGCAGTCCCTCAGGATTGAGGATGACCAGTTTTCACCAAGAGAACAATGTGACTGTGTAAATTTCCACTAATGTTTGCTGGTCATTGCACACCAACTACAAGGGCTTAGCACAGCTGGACCTAGGTCCAATAGTAAGGAGAACCAAGACAATTACAGGCTAGGTTATTCTACACAGACTCCCTCCAGGTATGTACAAACATACTCTTGACCACAATGCCCCTAAACACAAAGACTTCATCTTCCACACATTCTCTTCTTTTCACTCCCTCCCTCAGACTGCTTCCACCAGTGTTCACACTCTACTCCCTTTCCCTTCACTCACCTCCTCCTCCTTATTCAACCCTTTCCCCCTTCCTCCTCCTCTTAAATCCCAGCACCTCTCTGCTCCCCCTATCTCCAGCTGCTCACTTACTTCAAGAGAAAGGTCACCAATGAATCTCTTCAGAAGGTCACCCCCAACAGATCTCAGCAACCACACCACACAAAACCTGCAGCCATGCCCAGAACCAAGACACCTTCAAGAAAGAGTAAGGAGAACCTGCTGCTCTGATGTTGCCCAACGGTAAAAAGCTGGGTCCTAACATGCAGTTTCTCAGTGGACAGGTACAGATCCATCCTGCAAGAGTGGGCCACCATTTTCAAGAGTCACAAATAATGAATCTCGGGTCAAGGTCTGGCAGCAGGCACTTTCCAATCTTCTGGAAATCTCTCTCACTCCCATGTTCCTTCTACACTCTCCAGGTTCTTCCCTTAAACCATTCTTTTCTTATTTTTATAATGTCTAGCACACAGTTCAACTAATTCATAGTACCCAATGAACCATCCACCTACCTTCTGCACAACTGTCCCACTACCCTGGTCCCCTTTCTCCTGCTCTTGTTCTACACTCCCATGGTGACTCTTGCCCCTCTCCATAATCCTGATATCACTGCACCCCAGTACTTATCATCTTGGCCCTAGACTTAACTGGACAAGGCATACTGCAATATGCCTTGTTTTGAACTTTATCACTATATTTATTGGAAGTGAAACGTTTTTAGAGCCATCTGCAGCCTTGTCAGTGACAGAACAAGTTTGTTTAAGGTTTGAAAAATAGATATTCATCTTAAATAATATGAGCCAAAGGGTACAAAGAGTATTATAAAGGGAAAAAGTTGAGAAAAAATGTTGGAAAAGGAAAAACTATGTTTTGATTCTAATAACACACACAAAGTGCTCGTGGAACGCAGCAGGCCAGGCAGCATCTATAGGAAGAAGTACAGTTGAAGTTTCGGGCCGAGACCCTTTGTCAGGACTAACTGAAAGAAGAGATAGTAAGAGATTTGAAAGTGGGAGGGGGAGGGAGAGATCCAAAATGATAGAAGACAGGAGGGGGTGGGGTGAAGCTAAGAGTTGGAAAGGCGATTGTCAAAAGGGATACAGAGCTGGAGCAGGGGGAGGATCATGGGACAGGAGGCCTAGGGTGAAAGAAAGGGGGAGGGGAGCACCAGAGGGAGATGGAGAGCAGACAAGGAGTGATTGTGAGAGGGGCAGAGAGAGAGAGAAAAAAGGGGGAATAGATAATAAGGGAATGGGTAAGAAGGGGAGGAGGGGTATTAACGGGAGTTAGAGAAATCAATGTTCATGCCATCAGGTTGGAGGCTACCCAGACGGTATATAAGGTGTTGTTCCTCCAACCTGAGTGTGGCTTCATCTTGACAGTAGAGGAGGCCATGGATTGACATAACAGAATGGGAAAGCGAATTCTAATGATTTCTTCACCCATTTTATCTCAGAACTATTTGAATTGCTTTCTGAAAATCCTGATGGTTTGCCATCTGTTTCACCAAGTGATATTTGCCAATTTTTTATTGACTCAGTGGACCCTAATACACACTCTGCCTTCACTGAAAAGTTTATTAGAACTTGTATATCACATCCAAGAATTTGTAAAGTCAGCATCAGTACCTAATAAGTACCTCTACTCTGCAAAACAGTGGAGAGTTTATTTGGCAGTTAATGCTCAAATACAAGTTTTTTGAAGTTCCCAGAAGTGATGTACTGGCGACAGAATGGAGCAAATCAAGGCACTTTGCATTTCACAACTATGCTTCCTCACCACAGGCAGCTGGAAGATTTTTATGAATAATTGAGCATGTACATTCAAGTCAATGATTTTGGCAGTAATATTTGAGCTGTAGTATTGTAATACAGAAAATGAAAATGGAATTCACATGAAATTGTTGAAGACTAACAGCAAAAGGTTTGCAAATAGTAAATACAATTTGTTTGGTTCCTAAATGAATGATTTTTTTAAAAAACACAAATTTGACTTTAATTCACTAACATGCTTGATCAGCTACAGAATACTGGGTAATCCCAATTACCCGTGTGAATTTGAAGCTGACAAAATGAAGAATGTTTCAACTTTAACTCCTCTGCAATGTCCTTTTCCCGACAACACAGAAGCATTCAAACATATTTTGCCAGGTGTTGGATTTTTTTCTGTACTTTGAAGTAATTGAACATAAAAACTATGGCAAAATTATCTTACTAATCCTGGAGTCACACTGTGAAATGGCAGAGTCCAAAACATTTTCTTTGAAAGTTCACTCACATTACAAATTAAATGTCACAAAAAGCAATTGTTGAATAAAACAGAAGATACGTAACTACAGTACAAACTAGAATATATCTATGCTGATTCCTGCAAGTTAATTGAGAGTCTATTATTAATTAGCTGTTAAACATCCATCACAAATAGCCCAAGATGAAATCTGGGCAATAGTCAATTGTGCAACATCAGAGTAGGTTTTCTAATCTACATATCCAGTTACTTTTTGCTTTCAAATACACAAAGCCTCAGTCCAGACAGAACCTGGAGAGTCTCTATGAACGGGATTGAATAATAGTTTGTTAATTGGTTTGATTGGACAAAATCAGTCGACATTAATCACATCAATTTCCCACACAATCATTCCAGTTTTGGGAACCGACAAGTACCTGAATTTTCAACACAAGGTTTGAAAGGAAAGTGAACCAATGGTTTATCATAGATGAGAAGCTAGACTGGACTGCCAACACAGATGCCTTGTGCAGGAAGGCACAAAGTCGACTGTACTTCCTTAGAAGGTTGGCGTAATTCAATGTTTGTAGTGAGATGCTGAAGATGTTCTATAGGTCAATTGTGGAGAGCGCCCTCTTCTTTGTGGTGGCGTGTTGGGGAGGCAGCATTAAGAAGAGGGACACCTCACGTCTTAATAAGCTGGTAAGGAAGGCGGGCTCTGTCGTGGGCAAAGTACTGGAGAGTTTAACATCGGTAGCTGAGCGAAGGGCGCTGAGTAGGCTACGGTCAATTATGGAAAACCCTGAACATCCTCTACATAGCACCATCCAGAGACAGAGAAGCAGTTTCAGCGACAGGTTGCTATCGATGCAATGCTCCTCAGACAGGATGAAGAGATCAATACTCCCCAATGCCATTCGGCTTTACAATTCAACCGCCAGGAGTAAGATATGTTAAAGTGCCAGGGTTAGGACTCAATGTATTTAAGTAAACTACTTAAGAACTTTTTTAAAAGCTATTATTAATGCTTTTTGAGAGGGTGATTTTAGATGCATATCATATTTTTACTGAGTTAAGTATTGTATGTAATTAGTTTTGCTACAATAAGTGTATGGGACATTGGAAAAAATGTTGAATTTCCCCATGGGGATGAATAAAGTATCTATCTATCTATCATCAGTTTTAGAATCACACAAATCAGAAGACTATTTAATACAAGTCAGTTTTAATTTTCTGGAGAAATATCAGATAGTTCAACAAGATACAGAGATAAAATGGAAATGTCGTTAAACTATGAACTAAAAAGATTGGTCTCTGCTGAACAGACAAACTTTGAAGAGTTGAGTTTTATTTTTCCTTTCCAAGGTTTCTTAAAGAAAGGTTGAGAAAATAACTGAAGGCACAGAACCAAAAAGGGCATCAAGATGAACAGAGTAAAAATGGATTGCCAGAGCATAAATAATGAAAGATTAAAAAGGAGAGTGAGCATGGAACTCTAGCATTAATTGGAGTTCAAGCGGTAGGAAACCAGACTAATAATAACTAGTGATAACAACACCAGAGGAATGTATAACGTCAATCTGCAATAGTTATGACAAGGAGGAAAATGACAAATGAAATGGGCAACTACAAAACTAAGTTTAGGAGATGGAACAGTGCCATTTATCCATGTTACAAAGATGATCTGGAGGTCTAGAAACCCATGGAGGTGGATCAATCTGCAGCGCCTGATCCAGTGCACCCTTGGATGTTACAGAAGCACTTAATAGAAAACGTATTCGGAACTAGAAGGCTGTGCGTGAACGGCTAAGGATTTCCGGAGCGAAGGCAGTTTAACTACTCAGGGTCAAAGAGAGACAAGACTGCACAGGCACATGACGTCAGCCAATAGAACGTGAAAAGTTTAAAAAGACCGCCATACCCAGCAGGCAGCAGAGCAGTAGGGCTTTGGCTCAACGGGCTTAAGCGGTAACGAGGCGAGGTAGGTTTACCTGTGTTAATTGCGGAAAGGAAGTAGTATGTGTGTGAGGCCGGTTTTCTGTGCTCGGTGTCAGATGTGGGAGGTCCTGGAGTCTCCCAGCCTCCCGGACGGCCATATCTGCACCCAGTGTATCGAGCTGCAGCTCCTAAGGGACCAAGTTAGGGAACTGGAGATGCAGTTTGATTACCTTCATCTGGTCAGGGAGAGTGAGGAGGTGATAGAAAGGAGTTACAGGCAGGTGGTCACACCAGGGCCACGGGAGACAGACAAATGGGTCACAGGAGAGGGAACGGGAAGTCAGGTACTAGAGAGTACCCCTGTGGCTGTACCACTTGACAATAAGTACTCCTGTTTGAGTACTGTTGGGGTGGTGCCTACCTGGGGGAAGCAACAGTGGCTGTGCCTCTGGCACAGAGTCTGGCCCTGTGGCTCAGAAGGGTAGGGAAGGGAAGAGGAAGGCAGTAGTGATAGGGGACTCTATAGTTAGGGGGTCAGACAGGCGAGTCTGTGGACACAGGAAAGAAACTCGGATGGTAGTTTGCCTCCCAGGTGCCAGGGTCTGGGATGTTTCAGGTTGCATCCACGATAGCCAGCAGTGGGAGGGAGAACAGCCAGAGGTCGTGGTACATATTGGGACCAACCACGTAGGTAGGAAAAGGGAAGAGGTCCTGAAAAAAGACTACAGGGAGATAGGAAGGAAGTTGAGAAGCAGGACCACACAGGTGGTAATCTCGGGATTACTGCCTGTGCCACACGACAATGAGTATAGGAATAGAATGAGGTGCAGGATAAATGCGTGGCTGAGGGATTGGAGCAGGGGGCAGGCTTTCAGATTTCTGGATCATTGGGACCTCTTTTGGGGCAGGTGGGACCTGTACAAAAAGGACAGGTTGCACTTGAATCCCAGGGGGACCAATATCTTGGTGGGGAGGTTTGCTAAGGCTACTGGGGAGAGTTTAAACTAGAATTATTGGGGGGGGAGGTACCAAACTGAAGAGACTGGGGAAAAGGCGATTGGCTCACAAGTAGAGAAAGCTTGGAGACAGTGTTTGGAGGGAGGATAGGCAGGTGTTAGAAAAGGGATGTGCTCAGAGGGACTGTTCGATATGTGTCTATTTTAATGCAAGGAGTATTGTGAACAAAGCGGATGAGCTTAGAGCGTGGATCAATACATGGAGCTAAGATCTGGTGGCCATTACAGAGACTTGGATGGCTCAGGGACAGGAATGATTACTACAAGTGCCGGGTTTCAGATGTTTCAGAAAGGACAGGGAGGGAGGCAAAAGAGATGGGGGTGTGGCACTGTTGATCAGAGAAACAGATCCTGGAAAGGTGTAATAAAAAGAGTTGTCGGGATGGGAGATTTTAATTTCCCAAATATCGATTGGCATCTCCCTAGAGCAAGGGGTTTAGATGGGGTGGAGTTTGTTACGTGTGTTCAGGAAGGTTTCTTGACACAATATGTAGATAAGCCTACAAGAGGAGAGACTGTACTTGACTTGGTATTGGGAAATGAACCTGGTCAGGTGTCAGATCTCCCAGTGAGAGATAGGAATAGACAAGTTAGAAAAGCATTTAATTGGAGTAAGGAGAATTATGAGGCTATAAGGCAGGAAATTGGAAGCTTAAATTGGAAAGAGATGTTCTCAGGGAAAAGTATGGAAGAAATGTGGCAAATATTCAGGGGATATTTGTATGGAGTTCTGCATAGGTACATTCCAATCAGACAGGGAAGTTATGGTAGGGTACAGGAACTGTGGGGTACAAAAGCTGTAATAAATCTAGTCAAGAAGAAAAGGTTCAGAGAGCTAGGTAATGTTAGAGATCTAGAAGATTATAAGGCTAACAGGAAGGAGCTTAAAAAGGAAATTATGAGAGCCAGAAGGGGCCATGAGAAGGCCTTGACAGGGAGGATTAAGGAAAACCCCAAGGCATTCTACAAGTACGTGAAGAGCAAGAGGATAAGACGTGAAAGAATAGGACCTATCAAGTGTGACAGCGGGAAATAGCAGAGCTATTTCATGAATATTTTACTTCAGTATTCACTAGGGAAAAGATGGTGGAGCTTTTGGAAAGCATCAAGTTGGATAAGTAGCCGGGACTGGATGAGATGTACCCCAGGCTACAGTGGGAGGAGAGTGAGGAGATTGCTGAGCCTCTGGCGGTGATCTTTGAATCAATGGGGATGGGAGAGGTTCTGGAGGATTGGACAGTTGCAGATGTTGTTCCTTTATTCAAGAAAGGGAGTAGAGATAGCCCAGGAAATTATAGGCCTGCGAGTCTTACCTCAGTGGTTGGTAAGTCGATGGAGAAGATCCTGAGAGGCAGGAATTATGAACATTTGGAGAGGTATACTATGATTAGGAATAGTCAGCATGACTATTCCTGATCATATTATACCTCTCACCACTGGTCACCGATCTCCATATTCTGCATGGAGGTTGGTGACCAGTGGAGTGCCTCAGGGATCTGTTCTGGGACTTGATTTCTCGTGATTTTTATAAATGACCTGGATGAAGAAGTGGAGGGATGGGTTAGTAAGTTTGCTGATGACACAAAAGTTGGAGGTGTTGTGGATAGTGTGGAGGGCTGCCAGTGGTTACAGCAGGGCATTGATAGAATGCAAAACTGGGCTGAGAAGTGGCAGATGGAGTTCAACCCAGATAAGTGTGAAGTGGTTCATTTTGGTAGGTCAAATATGATGGCAGAATATAGTATTAATGGTAAGACTCTTGGCAGTGTGGAGGATCAGAGGGATCTTGGGGTGAGAGTCCATAAGACACTCAAAACAGCTGCGCAGGTTGACTCTGTGGTTAAGAAGGCGCATGCTGTATTGGCCTTCATTTATCATGGAATTGAATGTAGGAGCCGAGAGGCAATGTTGCAGCTGTATAGGACCCTGGTCAGACCCCACTTGGAGTACTGTGCTCAGTTCTGGTCACCTCACTGCAGGAAGGATGTGTAAGACATAGAAAGTGTGGAGAGGAGATCTACAAGGATGTTGCCTGGATTGGGGAGAATGCCTTACGAAAACAGTGAGTGAACTCAGTCTTTTCTCCTTGGAGCGACAAAGGATGAGAGGTGACCTGATAGAGGTGTATAAGATGATGAGAGACATTGATCGTGTGACTAGTCAGAGGCTTTTTCCCCAGGGCTGAAATAGTTGCCACAAGAGAACACAGGTTTAAGGTGCTGGGGAGTCAGGGGTAATGAGGAGATGTCAGGAGTGTTTTTTTACTCACCCGAGTGGTGAGTGTGTGGAATGGGCTGCCGGCAACAGTGGTGGAGGCGGATATAATAGGATCTTTTAAGAGACTTTTGGATAGGTACATGGAGCTTAGAAAAATAGTAGGCTAAGGGTAAGCCTAGTAATTTCTAAGGTAGGGACATTTTCGGCACAACTTTGAGGGCTGAAGGGCCTATATTGTGCTGTAGGTTTTCTATGTTTCTATGTATGTGAGTGCAGTAAAACATGGAGAAGATACTCACCATGATTTCACCAGGAATGGAGGTCTTTAATTACAAGCAGAGTGTGAATATGCTGGGATGATTCTCACAGGAGACTGAAGTTTATAAAAATGCTGGGCATACTCAGAGCCTTTTTCCAAGGACAGGGCATAGGTAAAAGCAAAATTGTGAGTTTGTGGTGAAAGAGTACTTCCTTAGAAAGTAATAGGCATGAGGAAGAAACTGCCCAAAAAGTGCAGTAAAGGCAGATACAATCAAGAGATTTTATAAAGCATTTGGCCAAGAACATGCATATATGGAAACAGAGGGATGTGGGTCAATTGCTGTAAAATGGGATTTGTGCAGTTTAGGTCAATGGATGGATTAGTCTGAAGGGCCTGTTTCATTGTTGTATTACTCCGAGTGATGCAGGAGATTGCTTTGGCCCTGCCAGAGATTTTTGCTGAGATTAGACATGGATGAGGTTCCAGAAGATTGGATGATAGCTAACACGGTGTCTTTATTTAAGAAAGTTAACAGCAATAACTCAGGCTACTGCAAGCCAGCGAGCCTCTTGTCTATTAAAAAGGTTTCTGAGAGACATGATTTATCTGTATTCCGAGAGGCAAGGACTGATTAGGGAATAGTCAGCATAGCTTTGTTTGTGGGAGATCGAGTCTCTCAAATTTGATTCAGTTTCTATTGAAAAGGGTGACCAAAAGATTGATGCAGGCAAAGTGGATACTGTCAACGTGAACTTTAGCAAGGCTTCTTCACAAAGCCCCACAAGGGTTGCAATACACAGGATCCAGAGTGGATACAAAATTGTCTTGGTGGTATAAAGCAGACGGTGTGAGAAACATCTGCAGAAGTTGGAAATCCAAGCAACGCACACAAAATGCTGGAGGAACTCAGCAGGCCAGGCAGCATTTATGGAAAAGAGTACAGATGACGTTTGGGCCGAGACCCTTCAGCATGTGTTAGTGGAGGGTTGGATTTCAGATTGAGGCCTATGACCAGCAATGTGTCAGATTTCATGCTGAGTCCCTGTTGTTTGCCATGTATACTAATGATCAGGATGAGAGTGTAGGTGGCATGATTATAAATCAACTAGAAAAGTGGGCAAGTGAATAGAAGATAGAATACAACTCAGACAAATGTGGAGTGATGCATGTTGACAAGTTAAACCTGGGCAAAAATACACAATGGCAAAGTCCTGGGGAGTGCCGTTGAGCAGAGAGACTTTGGTGTTCCAGTATACTGTTCCCTGAAAGCAGAAACACAGATAGACAAGGTGTTGCATGCTTGCCTTCGTTGCCTACAAGATTGAGACATATTATAGTTGTACAAAACGTCCGCTGGGCCACACTAGGAGAATGGTGTGCAGTTCTGGTTGTCACACTGGAAAGCTAGAGGGTGCAGAAAGAAGTCATAGAATTGCTGCCCTAATTAAAGGGGAGGCAAGTAATGATTTTTCCATTGAGAGTAGTTGCTATCTGGAATGAGCTGCCAAAAGTAGTTGTGGCAGAGGCATGTGGAATTATTGCAGGCAAGTGGGTTAAGCATGATGGTCGGTATAGACAATGGATTGGACGGCTTGTTTTTTATGCTATGCAACTCTATGACTCTAATATTAATCAGAAATGAAAGAATGGGCTCCAGTATGGCTCAAGTATTATGTTTGGAATACATTCATAGACTATTCTATGAAGTCTCTGAAGTTGAAGTTGACTTATTATAGACTAATTATTGTACTGAATAAAAACAACATCAAATATAGATCTCAAGGCTCAACAATTGCAGTGGTATATACACAAGGGTCTTTAGCAACACAGATTTAGGCAATTTTCAATGTAATGCAAAATTATTTCACTCTTCGTCTTCCAGAGAGACACAATGAATTTACATAAATCTAAGACAGACAACATTGGCAAAATACAGCTTCTGATCTGTTTGATTTCAAAAACATTGAGAATAGTAAGTCCCAAATTAATCATGCCATACTTTTAAATTACATTCTGTTAATATTACCACAGGAAGTTTTCTAACTGTAAACATCAGGTAATTTATAAAATATAATTATATGTCACCGAAGTTTATCACCTTAACCTGTAACTCCCTGTTGTATCAAGAGGATTGGAAATCAACATGAAAAACATCTCCATATTGTTCTTTATACTGAAGGCAAATAGGAATTTTAAGGAATTCAAGGAAAGAAGTTTGCATCTTGGAAAGCAGCGCAAAATGTTTGCCGACTATATTGTTCTGCCTCTTCTATGTATTATATGGACCAAAATAGCTTCTTACAAACTAAATTTCAAGGAATGTGAAAATAAACACAAAAGCTACAAGTGCTTGGGAAGGCACAGGCAGCATTCCATACAAGGCAAAAAAATCTGCTCATGCAGCTCATAAAATATGTAGTATCTTGCAGTGGTGGCAATTACCTCTAAATTTAAACCACTTTGAAAAATCTATATTGTTGTGAAGTTTAAACAAAATTCAAATCAATGAGGTCACCTGCCAAATCTAACCACCTCAGTCTCTCCTCGGCTGTCAGAAATTTAATCCTAGAGTCAGAGTCTTTGCCGCACACTTGCTGCACTGGTCTTCAGATAAGAAAAACAAAATTGTGCACAATACTCCAGGTCTTATCATGTTAAGCCCATTAATGCAAATTGCCTTCTGAACAGCCCACTGCAACTTAACAGCTTTCTCCCAGAAACTCGGCTATTGGTGAGGTAGGAATGCCTGATAGGCTTGTGAACTGGGCAGCATGTTTCTCCCACTCAAATTGTGTGGACTCTTGACAAAATAGATGAAGTTCTATTCTTGGTTCCATTCAGAAACCAGCTTCTCCATTTTGAATGGCCATAGCCAAGGGCTCGTTCTCACAAGCTGGTGGCATCTTACCCTCCTTCTCTCAATGAGGCTTTCAGAGAATACTTCGGCTGATCACCAGCCATAACTGAGTTCAGAGTGTGTTTTGGCAGCCTGATTGGTCATGAAAACAATGAGGCCTGTCCAAAGCAGGATCTCAGTCAAAGGTCGCAGTCTCAGTAAGAGTGATCAGCTATATAGCACTGAGGGAGAAGAAACTTCTATTCCCCGAGTGGTAGAATGAAGGGCCAATTAATTCAGGACCAAGTTCATCATTTTAGGGCCTCATTAGTGGGATTGTCAGACCTGACAAAGAACGTCAGTTTGCTCATTCCATGAGTGAATTTGAAGTATTTTCAGGAGGTGCCATTGGTAATACCATTCCTGCCCCTTGGGATGCCTACTGTAGTCAGTCCACATCTCAAAAACATGTTGAAGAACATGGAATGCTTTTGCATAGTAGACTAGAAGCTTTTTACTCAGTTTAATGTCTTTATCTTCAAATAATTTCATATCCTGTGCATGTTTTTTTTAAATCTCCTGTCCCCTTTCTGTTTTGTTGAGCGAGGGCAGGGATTGCTTGTGGGGTGGGTCAATGTACTGTTAGTTATCTGTGTGGGGGAGGGGTCAATATCCTGTCAGTTATTTGTGGGGGAGGGGTCAATATCCTGTCAGTTATTTGTGGGGGAGGGGTCAATATCCTGTTAGTTATTTGTGGGGGGGGGGAGGGGTTGTTTGGGGTGATGTTCTTGTTCCATTTAGTGTGGGGAGGCGGTTCATTCTTTCTCTCTGAACAACTTTCATGTTCTTTCTTTGTTTTGTGGCTCTCTGGAGAAGACAAATTTCAAAGTTGTATATGGATACATGTTTTGATAATAAATGGGCCTTCGAAATAACTTATCAGAGACTGCTAAAGACTGTACTGAAACACTGATGATGGTGAATTTCATCATCTGTCTATACTCAGAGGTGGCTCCAAAGACAAGGTGTCGTCATGCACTGATGTTCAGAACTATTCTCCTGTATGCTTCAGTGCCTGAATTGATGACTAAAGTTCAGCCTCCAAACGCTCACATTTGTAACTGCTGTCTGTCTGCACACTGCCGCTTGATGACCAAAGCTGGAGTGGCATTGACTCTGGAATTGAAGCAGAGATTGAATGGTCCCCCATTTGTCCTGTGGATTATCTCTATTCCAGTACAACATTGCACTGCATAAAGAAAAATTGGGAGAAGTCTTGGAGTGGCAATGCAACCATGCCCGACACCAGCTTGCGCAAACAATGGGTCTGAAATGGACCCTCTGGTTAAGGCTGTGTTTCAACAGGCGGAATGTGTAACAATCCTTCTCATTTGATGAGTCAAAGACCCTGTATTGTGGTTGACATTGCTGCGTTTATTTCTGAATTGGGCCATCTTGCACCCTCATCCATGGGCAGCAACAGTTAGGAAGTGAAACTGCACACTGGGGCTTTATCATACAAGGATGAAAGCAAGAGTCGAGACATTCTGTTCAAATTATGTAGAGGCCTGGTGAGACCACCTCTGGAATAGCATATTCACAACCCCTTCTGTAGCAACTGAAGCTTCACCAGATTGATTATAGGGGTGGCAGATCTGTCACAGACGGAAAGATTAAGGACACTGGACCTGTACTCTCTAGAGCTTAGAAGCAGTGATCACCTTGAAGTTTACAAAATTCATCTGGAGCTTGAATTCTAAAAGGGTGTGCAGTTGTAACTCGGGTGTCCACACCCAGGGAGTTACAGCCTCAAGATGATAGGTTGGCTACTCAGGATAGACAAGAGAAGAAATTTCTTCACCCCCTAGAATGGCAATACTCTGGAATTCTCTACATAAGAGGTTTACTCACTGAATATACATGAGCAAGTGAACAATAGATTTTCACATATTGGGGTATATGAAGTTTACAGTAGAATGTTGTGCATGGTAGCAGATCAGCCATGATCTCACTATATAGTGAGGGAGGCAAAAGGGCGAGTGGCCTGATTGTCTTCGCTGAATGCATGAAGTCAACTAACTTGACCAGATGAAACAACCATCAAGAAAGAGTAAAACAAAAATAGCAGTTGAAAGTTCTCAAACTAAATTAAGACAGTAAATCAAAGCAGTACACATCTGAAAATAGAGATCTTGTAAAAGGGGTGAGGAAGCATCTTGCTCCACCAATTTGTTTAGTGGGATATCATTTGCATTGTTGCCACTTATGAGGCAGAACTTCAAAAGTATTTAAGCTGATATGGTTAATCAGCAATTGCAGAAGATGGTCATTATTCTACAATAGCTAGATACGCACCCCAGAATTAATTACAGTTTAAATTAGCACATGAAACCCCTGATCCATATTGGCAGACATACAAGTCTGATCAACCCTGATTTAACTCTAATGACTAAGTTAGTATACAACATTTTTAAAAAATTGGACAGCAAATATACAGCTGCAGAAAGAGATGAGAACTCTGTATTTCTCACAATTAATAAAGCAGCAGCTTTGGTTTTCAGGTGTTCCATTCGGTTTGTATTTCTCTGGTAATTACAAGGGTGCCTCTTGTACGATAGCTCTGGCGACTATGTGTTCATTTGAGATTACTCTTTCACCCAGCCACATGTAAGGTTTGACACTCTGAAACCAACGTTAAAACTTTATTCAGGTTTTTTTTAAATATATAAATCTAAATCAGGTTCAACCGGAAAGAATAACATGACACAAAGGAATGCACAAACTGTGAGGTAAATAAAAATTGGATTTTATCAACAATCCAAACTGCTTTTCTATACCAACAGTTACTGGAAGCTACTAAGTTATTGCCGTTCAGCTCTCTTCAGGTTTAGTTTCCTAGAGATTTAAAGATAAATTTATACTCAGTTAATTTTGTTCATTTAAAACAATAAGAAAGAGAATTGAACATCTGTACGCTTCAGATGTAAACTGTATTGTCATAGAATGCTACAACAAACAGCAAACAAAAAGTGCAGGGCAGACGCAAGTCGATTTAGTCTACGTTAACCTAATTATGCTGACATGCACAAGAATGTTAATTGAGTATCTTTTTTTGAAAAAGAAGCATGTCAGGTTCAATCAAAAATATAATGATGTTTTAAAATTACAAACACACACCATCATTAGTGTTTGGAGCACTGCTGGCTAATGCAAGGCTCAGGCAAGAACCGTCTTCAGGGACTATCAGAATAACAGAATACAGTTCTGACTTGACTGAGGGATTCTGTTGTTCTACTGTGTTAATGTAATTGCTGGACAAAATGAACAGCATCAAATAGTTAATGGTTAATGATTACTAAAATCTTTCAAGGATTATTCTGGTACTACTTCTCCAAAACAATTAATTTCTAATATTTGAATTGCACAAGCAATAAGAATCCTTTTTGCTAACACATCTTCCTCAATTGCTAAAGTAAATTGAGTACTAATAATACTGAATTGAGGGAGAGGCAGAGATAGCTGTGATGCCAAGTTGGAGTTCTGTTGGTCACTTCAGACAAATGCAGGAACCTGTTCAACCGTAACATCAGACAGAAAATCTGCATGTACTTGCTCCACAGTACTGCAAAGAACAGGAAATCCAAGTTTAATATAGCAATCTACTGGTGCCTTTGAGCAGCACCAAGAGTGAACATATTACAGGAAAGAAATCAGCATAGATGTAAACGATTTATTGTAAGATGATTTTCTGGAAGAGATCAAGTGCAATAATTAGACACGGTCCACAGCTCTTTGCCAAATCAGTAACACACTATCACACTCCAAGGAATAAATGTTGTTGCAAAGTATCTATACACAAACAATTTATTTTGCTTCCTGTTTGACACAGAAGCAAGCATTAGAAAAACATTGGACTCTACAATGCAAAACAATTAAAGTAAAGCAACATAAACTCTATTTAGTGGTCCAAGTGAAATACATTTTAATTAATAATTCAGGGAAATTTACATTTGATAAAAAATTGTTTTTTGTGTGACTATTAAGGTATTATGGAAAAAGACAGTAAATCAAATACTATTTTTGAAGCCTGTCCACATTTCCTGCTTTATCTAAGAAAACTCTGGACCTATACTTTAAAACAAAATGAGAAACCATGAAAGATCTACAATAACCTTCCAATAACACAGAATTAATAGTTTATGAAACATCACCTTAATGAACCAAGATTGCAATCTACTTCCTACCAGAAGTTGTGAGATGAGCCATTAGCACCTTTAACTTGCCCATCAGCCAATCATTATGAATGCAATGCCTTAGCACCAGCAAGTTATTCACTACAGAATCCTGAAGCACCAAGAGGTCAATTCTAAACATGGTACCTTTGTTGGTGCTATCTAATCACCTTGTCTTTTCCCATTTCAGAACTTTGTAACTTTACTCTCCAACACCTTTTTTTTTAAAAAAGAAAAGTTACTATTGAAACCGACTTAAAAATGTTCCTAAAAGCTCATGTATGTTTTCTAAATAAAGCTCAAGGAAAAGAACGCCACAAATGCTTCATTAATATCTTCAGCAAGATCAGACAATTTTGGAAATGATAATTAGATATCTTAGATTTTGGCTGAGTTGCAATGCTCTTACTTGGAAAAGCACAGCGTTACAATTCAAAACCCCAACAGGAGACATCCAAGAAAAGCTTGTGCACACCATCTTTCAAATTTAGCTTTGCATCTAGATTGATATAGAAGATACACTGGTATTTTTCACCATAGATTGGCACAGATTTTTCAGTACCCTCGGCATCAGTTATCCTGTCATCAACATCACCAACAGATAAGGTACCACTTTGTTAATGTTGTTTGTGGCATTTGCTTTGTGCTAATAAACCACCACATTCCGGACAATTCTTTCATTAGTTGCAATTAAATTTAAACTTAATGATAGAGCTGACAGTCAGTAAAATCAAACCAAATCAGAACTACAGTGAGGCCTGAGTAAGGGTGAGGAAGCTGAGAGGGGAAGGAAACAGAAGCCTATTCTCATCTGAATTGAGGACGATTCAATTCCATTCCATTTGTATAAACTCTGATGTTTCTGATGAGGGAATTGCCGATTCATTCAGCTGGATAGTCAGATCAGTTGTTAAGTAGTGCCCTCCTACTGCTGTTTTATGCTCAGATTTTTGGTGCTTCTGGTACTTGAACCTGGAGTTCTCAATTGCTCTTCCTCCAATTTAAATGGTCAAGGACCAGCTATTCTCAGGAGTCTGTGGGTACTTACATACAGCATGACATTTTAGAGTAGAAAAGCAGCAATTTTTATTAATGACCCTTTGGCAGAGGCAGCAACAGTCTGATCAATCCAGGTCTTCCCCCCCCCCCCCCCCCCCCCCCCCCACATCTCAGTGCAAGACCTCAACATGTCACATGTAATGAAGTTTGTACAATTTGAAAAGAAATTCTGGTGTGCTGGATTCATAATACCACCAAATACCTAACCTGAAAATTCAATTCGTAGATTAAAAATGCATTCAGAACTCAATGGTATTTTGGAAATTTTCTCAGCTAATGCAATATACTCATAAGTACAATACAGCAAATTTCAACTTTATAATACCTCTACATTGATTTTTTTGGGGAAGAGGAAAAAATTGTTGGAAAAAATGTTACCCCTGAAAATTTCAGAATATTAAATCCAAGTGCAATTAAAATTGTTTTGAGTGTAGCGCTTTACTTCCAGTCACATCAATATCAGAGAATTTGGATTTCCTCCAGGTGTCACTTATTACCAAGCTTTTGAATGAAATATTCATCTGCAGTCTTTGTGGGTTTTGGGCTGAACACAGGAAATCGGGCGATCTGGGTAGGTACAGGGCTGGCATGGTGTTGTTGGGCCAAAAGGCATGGATCCATTCTTTATCACTCTATGATGCCAATTGTCCCTTTTGCGTTTAGCAAACCACTTAGGAAATGATAAGCTAACCAAGTTATGTTTTCTAACTTCAAAACTTTAAACTCAAAGGAAGACACGTGTGTCTGAAATGTGAGTCTAACATCGTGCTTACTTTAAGTGAGGTGCACACATATCATGTGGTAGCATGACGACATATGCAATTATACATATAACCCGTAATAAATTATTTAACACAGTGCTTAAGATGACATATGCAATTATACATATAACCCGTAATAAATTATTTAAACAGTGCTTAATCAATCTTTTTTATTTATATATATATATATATATACACACACACACACATATACACACACACACACACACACGATTACTTAAATATTAAATACACAACACTCCTCCCTGCTTAGCTATAAATGCCAACTCAATATAGAAGGCATCTCAACTCTATATGCAGTATATTACTATACCAACATCCACGGCACAGTAAATTCTAAACTGTCTCATTCAGGCCTAAAGATTTAATTACTGTGGAGGCTTTCTTACTCTTGTTGGATACCACCTTTCCTGAAAAGGGAGTTCACTGGAGTACTTGCTTATTAATCCTTCTATCGCTCCCTTTACATTCTGATCTCTCCTCTTGGTTTCTGCATCCAAAATATCATCTGATGAATCCTCTATTTTCATACCTCCACTGACTCATTTCTTTTTCACCTTCCATTCATCCAGCTTGGTTTGGTCTTTCCATCTACTTTTACGAGCAACTTTTAGTCTCTTCATTGAAGTTCATGCAATAACCTTAATGCAAGCAGAGTAAGATTCTGGTTCTTTGTACTCACAAAAGTTGAATGCTTACAACTTTCCTGAGGCTCCTTGAATTCTCTTCCAGCTTAAAACCAAAGCACATTTCACACGTAAATCCTTGGTGAAGTTGAACGTTGAACACATGTAAAGCTGTTGTAGTTGGACCTCTGCTTTAGTCACTTCCATGTTTCTTCTGAGCAGTGTGGTCTTTCCTTGGTCCAATACGCTTTCCATCCAGAGGCAAAGAGGCACCAACACCTGTTTGCCCTCTATTGGGCAATGGTTCATGGTGTTCTGCATGGAGACAGTTGTGGCATCATCTAGTACCTTTCTTAATTGGATTTCCTTTGACTCTGTTACAGGGAATGTGATATGCCAACAGCAGATGGACCTCTAATCAAGCTGTAGTTGTCTCAAACAATCACAGCCCCACAATGCCGGTCCTGCTGTTTTCACCACATTCAAGCTCAGTGTGGCTTGTTGGTTGCTTCATTCCCACAGGAATTATCTTTTCTCCAGTATAAGTTCTTAGCTGGATATCTGCAGGTTTCAGTTTAGTATCTTTGAAATGCCATTCAAATTCACTTTGTGGAATGACGAACAGTTGAGCCAGTGACCAGTTCCATTTTAATTAATTTCCCATTCACTTCCGGAGTAAGTCATGTTGCTTGTCTAATGTTAATTTTCACTCTGCAAATCTTTAGGCTACACAGTCCTGTTTCACTCCCATCATTATCAGATTTTTCATCAACAGCATGCAGATTACTGCTGCTTTTGAAACTCCAACTTGACTTTTTAGCTTTTTATCTTCCCTGTGCAGTCCATCTATTTTTGTCTGCCTGACATGCTCTTTGTATTTGTCCTACTTTGCATTTTCCGCAAGTTTTGCCCTTAAAAATCTGCATTAGTCTGGTGTATGTGAGCTCCTGTCACAATGGTTCAGCCGGGCTGGTTTCTGTTTAGATGTTTCATCTTTGTTCACTCACTTTCATTCCTGACTGTAACTCAATTGCAACTCTGTCTGCTCTTTCCATAGATACAATTTCATCTGCTCTTTTGAATCCAAATTGTGCCTCAGTTGGGATCCGCTTTTGAATGCTTTCTTTTAAGATTCCACTAAACAATTTCTCAGTGCATCATCAAGCCTATCATTGACCTGACAATGCTCAATCTCTTCAATTCAGCCATGTAGGCTGAAATGGACACCCCTTCTTTTTGACTCTAAAGCATTCTGCAATCAACAATGGTTTCAGCTCTAAATGATCCTGCATACTTTGACAATATCAGCAACACTCCTGCTGGTTTGGTTAGAACAGTCAAACTTCAAAACAAACTGTATACCTTTAAATACAATGCACTCAGCAAAATTGGTACTCATTTCTCATTGGCTATTTCATTTGCTTCAAAATACTGTCACTGAGCCAGTTAGCTCGTGAAATAAAACATGCCAATATTTCCAATGTAGCCAGCCATTTCTGCTCTTTTATTTAATAATTATCACCTGGTGCTCATTCTTTATGAACCAGTGAACTCTTCCGTTTTCTGACTTTTTTTTAAAACTCAATTATGTCTTCCCTTCCGAAGAACACACGTTGCACTGCTTGCTTTTAAAAATTTGACCATCTCTGCTCGTGCTGGGCTGCATTTTTACTCACCATTTCTCACCGTGCTTTTCGTTTGAACACCTCGCTGTGCTTCAACAGGTCGGTAACAATCTCGGGTTTGTGTAAAAAGTACCTCATTGCCACTGTTATATTTTGTAACTTCAAAATATTAAAACTAATTCAAAGGAAGACATGGGAGTCCGAACAGTCAGTCTAACCTTGTGCTTACTTTAAGCGAGGTGCATGCATCACCTGGTAGCATGACAATGAATGTAATTCACGTCTTTACATATATATATATATATATAAAACCCAAAATGAATTATTTAACCGAACAAGAATGAAAACTGCAAGATTATACAAATAGTAAATATACAACAAACCACATAACCAATGACAAGACAGTTTCCACTCTTTACTCCTGTAGTCGGGTGACTATTCTCTCAGTACAAGACTTCAAGCAGCTCTCAGGAAGCTGCATTTTTTATTGACAAGCAAGCTCTTCCGCTGCCTCACCCAGCTGAATCACTTTGCATGAAATGAAGAAACTTAGCAAAGCGCTTCTGCCAGCTATTAGCACTCAAAAGATGACATGGACATAAACCAGGAGCCACTGGGTAAAAATTACCATCCAAGCCTTTATGAAAGAAAGGAACAGATTTGTATCATTCTATACACAAGGGCATTTCTTTCAGTGGCGAACAGAGGAACAACAAATGAATACAATGCAAGAATGTTAGAACTAATTTTGCAGTTTCCTCCCAGTATTATAAATTGGTACAATCAAAAAAGCATTTTAAAATAGTCCAGGTTAATATCATGTGTTCCTGCTAGTAAGTATTCTGTGCTTAAAGAAGATGTACTTAAAAAGTCAGTGTGATGGATGTATTACAACTTCCTTTAGACTGGTTAAAATTAACTGCATTTTCCCTTGCGTAAATGGGCTTGATGGCTCAGCCAATGTCAACTTATTTATGTAATCGAATATTAGTCCAGATGCCTGAGGGAAGGAGTTAAATGAATGCAGGATGCTTCCCCTGAGAGAGAAGAATTTAATATAGAAGTCAAAAGTGAACTGGCAGCAATGAACTGGGAATCGAGCACTCCACTGGAGTGCTAGGACAAGCATTCATCACTGATGTGTAAACTGGTAGTTGTCATTCCATTTGTCTGGGCGCAGAGAAACAAAGCGCAGGTGATTAGAAGGCAGAAATATTTACAGGTCAATGATCAACACAACTTGATATGTACAGAGATAATGAAGAATGTGTAGTTGATAGCACTTGCTGCATCTATTTTGCTGAGAGTGGTGTGTATGGAAATCACAGAACAGTCAGTTACAGGAGAACTCCATCCCAAACCAGATTGGACAGATGTACTGATGTAGTAAAATGCAAACACAAATGTGAAACATTGTTGAATAAATAAAGGATTGCCTATTATGTGTAAAACTTCTTATGCTATCAATTCTGAATATTCTGCCAAAACAACAGATTTATTGCAAATCTTTGTTGTGCCTCTTTGACCGAGATTCTAATGAAACACTGGAATTTTCAACAGTTTGCACTGCAACACATTCAATTCTACCTTCATTAAAATTCAAGCATTTTGATGTTTTCTACACAAGCCTGACACTCACTAGAAAATGCTTATTAATTCACCTTTCCATTCTTCACCCTGTTCCATTATTCTAGCTTCACCACAATTAAACAGATTTCCAAACAAGATACAAATGAAGAGGAAAGATCTGTCCCTGCCCTGCAACAATTAAAATTATGTGCAAGAATACTTTTGTTTGCCTTGGTCATTTACCTCCCCCACCCACACCCCACCCGGAATGGATGTAGTGTGGCGACCCACTTCCTAGCGCACTCGAACTGGCTCACAAATAGCCAGCGCGCCGGCACAAAGGCCAGTCCCAAAAGGGCACCAGGTCTGCTTCACCAACAAAGGGAAAAGCTCGCACGGGACTGTGAATACGTGCCCCCTACAGCATCCGCGCGCGGGACAGGACTGTGAGTACGTGCCCCCTACAGCATCCGCACCCGGGGAGGGCGGGATCAGGGAGGCTTTAAAGCGAGGCCGCGAAGTTTGAATAAAATCTTCTTTAACTGCAGTTTACCGACTCCATGTCGTTATTTCAGTGCTGCGTATAGCACACCGCTACAATTGGTGACCCCGACGGTCCAAACGATATTTGGACCGGAGATGAACGACGCTGCATCTGTTCATGCGGTTTCGTTGAAACTGCCAAGCTTCTGGACGCTGCGACCTCACCTATGGTTCCAGCAAGCAGAAGCCCTGCTCATAAGGACTTTCGGACTCTCGCGGCACGAGGGGGCTGCCCGTTTACTGCACCTGGATGGTTTGGGGGACAGACCTCCATCGGCTTTAATGAATGAGATGTTGTCTCTGGCCGGAGGACACAAGCCCTGCCTCATGTTTGAGCAGGCATTCCTGGAGCAGCTGCCCGAGGACATACGCCTGCTGCTGTCCGATGCGGATTTCAGTGACCCCCGGAAGGTGGCAGCCCGGGTGGACTTGCGGCACCCGTACGGTGCAGCTACAGTTCGGCTCCAGCCGGTTCACGTGGGACTTCACACTGGCCGCCGTAGCCCAACCGCTTCTGGGTGCGAATTTTTTGCGGGCTCACAGCCTGCTGGTTGACTTGCCGAGGCAGAGACTGGTCCACGCCGAGACTTTTCAGACGTTCTCTCTGGGTGCAGCCCAGTTGCCAGCCCCTCACCTCGGCTCCATCACGCTGTCTGACGACGACTTCACCAGGGTCCTGGCGGATTTCCCATCGGTTCTGGCACCGCAGTTCGCGGCAGCCATGCCCCGACACGGCGTACAGCACCACATCCCGACCCAGGGACCACCCCTCCACACCCGTGCTCGAAGGCTTCCCTCGGACAAGCTCCGACTGGCGAAGGAGGAGTTCAAGAGGATGGAGGAATTGGGGATCATACAGCGATCCGACAGCCCATGGGCCTCCCCCCTGCACATGGTGCCCACAGCGACAAGGGGCTGGAGACCATGCGGCGACTACCGCAGACTGAACGAGGCTACAACACCGGACTGCTACCCTGTGCCGCACATACAGGATTTTGCAGCAAACCTGCACGGTGCACAGATCTTCTCCAAGGTAGACCTCGTCCGGGGATACCATCAAATCCCGATGCATCCGGACTATGTCCCCAAAACGGCACTCATCACCCCGTTTGGCCTTTTCGAGTTCCTCCGCATGCCGTTCGGCCTGAAGAATGCCTCACAGACGTTCCAGCGGCTAATGGACGCGGTGGGACACGACCCGGACTTTGCATTCATCTATTTGGACGACATCCTCATAGCAAGCAGCAGTCGTCAGGAGCATGTGTCCCACCTCCGTCAACTCTATGCCCGACTGAGTGAATACGGTCTAACAATCAACCCGGCCAAATGCCAGTTCGGGCTTGACACCATCGACTTCCTGGGCCACAGAATTACTAAAGACGGGGCAACCCCTCTGCCCGCTAAGTTAGACACGGTCCGCCATTTCCCCCAACCCACCACAATCAAAGGCCTTCAGGAATTCGTGGGTATGGTAACTTTCTACCACCGCTTCCTCCCTTCAGCTGCCCGAATCATGCGCCCCCTGTTCGCCCTGCTGTCGGGTCCAGGCAAGGACATTGCCTGGGACGAGGAGTCCGCCGCCGCTTTCATTCAAACGAAGGAAGCCTTGGCGAACGCCGCGATGCTAGTGCACTCCAGAATGGACATCCCTACCGCCCTCACAGTGGACACATCTAACATGGCAGTCGGTGGGGTACTGGAGCAACTCATCGAGGGTCGCTGGCAACCCCTGGCGTTTTTCAGCGAACACCTGCGACCACCCGAGCTCAAATACAGTGCCTTCAACCAGAAACTGTTGGCGCTATACCTGGCAATCCGGCATTTCAGGTACTTTTTAGAAGGTAGGTCCTTCACCGCGTTCACGGACCACAAACCGCTTACCTTTACATTCACGAAGGTGTCCGATCCCTGGTCGTCCCGCCAGCAGCGACATCTGTCCTACATCTCCGAATACACGACGGATGTCCGGCATGTCTCGGGAAAGGACAATATCATGGCGGATGCCCTCTCCCGCCCTAACATCCAAGCCCTGTCCCAGGGGGTAGACTATGAAGCACTGGCGGAGGCGCAGCAGGCAGACGAGGAGATCCCTAGTTACAGAACTGCAGTCTCCGGTTTGCAGCTCCAGGACCTCCCTGTAGGCCCAGGTGAGAGGACCCTACTCTGTGATGTCGCCACCGGCCAGCCCCGTCCCGTCGTCCCGACACCTTGGCGGTGACGCGTTTTCGACTCCATTCATAACTTAGCGCACTCCTCCATCAGGACAACCGTCCGGATGGTCTCCAGCAGGTTCGTTTGGCACGGACTCCGCAAGCAGGTCAGTGAATGGGCCAAAACGTGCATGCCCTGTCAGACGGCCAAGGTGCAGCGGCATATCAAAGCTCTGCCGCAGCAGTTCCACCCCACCCACCGGCGTTTCGACCACATTCATGTGGATATCGTGGGCCCCCTGCCAGTGTCGCACGGAGCGCGGCACCTCCTCGCTATCGTGGACCGGTTCACCAGATGGCCAGAGGCGATCCCGCTCACCGACACCACCTCCGAATCTTGCGCCCGGGCAATGATCACCACCTGGGTGTCCCGCTTTGGTGTACCGGCCCACATTACCTCTGACAGAGGCGCCCAGTTCACCTCCAGCCTGTGGTCAGCTATGGCCAGCCTTTTGGGGACACAGCTGCACCACACAACTGCCTACCACCCACAGTCGAACGGCCTGGTGGAACGTTTCCACCGTCACCTGAAGTCGGCTCTCATGGCCCGCCTGCGAGGAGCTAACTGGGCGGACGAGCTTCCCTGGGTCCTACTCGGCATCCGCACGGCGCCCAAAGGCGATCTGCACGCCTCGTCGGCCGAGTTGGTGTACGGCGCACCCCTGGTCGTCCCCGGGGAGTTCATACCAGCTCCAAGGGGGCACGAGGCAGAACCCGCAGCAGTCCTGGGCAGACTACGCGAGAGGCTCAGCGACCTGGCCCCCATACCCACTTCGCAGCATGGGCAGAACCCGACCTGCATACCCAAGACCTGCAGAACTGTACGTTTGTGTTTGTATGAAAGGGTGGGCATCAGCCACCGCTGCAACTGCCCAACGAGGGGCCGTTCACGGTGCTCAGGAACAACGGGTCCACGTTCGTGCTGGACGTTGGGGGGAGAGAGGAGGTTTTCACGGTGGACCGACTCAAACCGGCCCATGTGGACTTGGCGCAACCGGTCGAGTTTCTGGCACCGCAGCGCAGAGGCCGACCTCCCAGACAGGGTCCGGCCCAGACGGTGGACATTGGGGCGTGTATCGCCGGTTCTGGGTGGGGGTTATGTGGCGACCCACTTCCTAGCGCACTCGAACCAGCTCACAAATAGCCAGCGTGCCGGCACAAAGGCCAGTCCCAAAAGGGCGCCAGGTCTGCTTCACCAACAAAGGGAAAAGCCCACGCGGGACTGTGAATACGTGCCCCCTACAGCACCCGTGCGCGGGACAGGACTGTGAATACGTGCCCCCTACAGCATCCACGCCCGGGGAGGGCGGGATCAGGGAGGCTTTAAAGCGAGGCTGTGAAGTTCGAATAAAATCTTCTTTAATTGCAGTTTACCGACTCCGTGTCGTTATTTTAGCGCTGCGTGTAGCACACCGCTACAGTAGCACCATTTCCACAGGTACCTCCTGGGTAGCTTGCAAAGCTTGAACTCTTAAAAAGTATTTTGGCCTGATCTGCATTTCAGTTTCAATATATGTAAAATCTCAGTTCAATTACAATTTTGTTATGTTGGGAGTGTAAAGAATGTATACATTCTTTAAGAATTTTTGGATTCTGGTGTCAAATGAAACAAGAAATGTGTGATCCAAGACTGCTTTAAAAATACAGGATCACAACAGCAGAACTTAAGCCAAAAGAATAGGTCACAACAAAAACAATTTAACAGTGAGCTGCACTGAACACAAAAACAACTTTTGAAATTAATTCCATTTGTTTCCGAGTTTTGTTCAATGCTGAATTACGTAACAGAAAGAACTGAAACTGCAGTGGACCAAGAGGATAGTAAAACACTTTGAAAGGATAAAGGAAGGGGTAAACAAAAGCAGATAAAATTAGTGTTGAGAAATATTAACTGCCAAATGTCAGGGAAAAAGAGTGAGGAGAGGTAATATAAACTCAAGACATAAATATGAAAAGGATGCAGATACAGAGGAAATCCAAGGAGCAAACATGCATAAATCATTGCGACAAGCAATACTAATTGAAAGTTAAAATAATAGGCAGAGGTGAAGTAATAAAAGGAAGTTAATGGTAAACATTTATAACACACTAGGTGCCGTGTAGAAATCAGCGTGTAGTTCTAGGCAGTGAGATTTGCTAGAATTGGACAAGCTGAGGTTATTCTTCATGGAGCAGAACAGAATGAAAGAGGTCATTAAAATCATGAAGAGAACAGGCAGAAGTGTCCAGAATCAAAATAACAAGTGAACCAAATGCTATGGAAGGACTTCTCTCTAATTTTAATTGAAACAAGTGGTTAGGTCCAGAATGCATAGCCAGGGCTATTAATGGAAGTAGATTCGTTCGATCAATAGACACAGAATGCTGGGTCAAGCAACATCTTAGGAGTGAAATGGACAGTTGACGTTTCAGGGCAAGACCTTTAGTCAGGCCTGAAGAGGGCAGAATTCAAAATGAAAGGGTGGAGGGAGAGGGAGGAACACAAGTAGGCAGGTGAAAGGGTGGGAGTGGAAATGATGGGAGAAGCTGGGAGATGATTAAGTGGAAGTGTCAAGGGTTGATAGGGGAAGTCAGTTAAAAAAAAGCTGGGGAACTAGAGGAAGGAAAAGGTGTGGGTGATGAGGAGGGAGGGGTAAAAGAGGTAAAGGGGCCAGAGGGATAAGATAAGATAAAGAGCAGGGAAGGGGGAAACAGAGTGAGCGGTTACTGGAATTTAAGAGAAATCAGTGATGAGTCTGGCCTCATTGGGGCAGCAGAGGAGGCTGTAGAGAACATGTCCATGTGGGAATGAGAAGCAGAATTCAAATGGGTGCCAACCAGGAGGTCCTGGCTGTTACAGCAGGAAAAGCAAAGATGTTTGACATTTCAGTCATGGCGATCAAAGGGAACTGTGTAAGTAAAGAAATCTATGGAAGTATGACAAATAACAAAGGAGATTGCTGTCATACAGTGCTTGCACAGACTTGAGGAGCTGAATGATGTTCCCAAGCTGAAAACTTCACATTTGAATATTAGTTTTTTTTCAATTCCAGATAAAGTTTGAACCTCACTTGCCAGCTTAGGTTATATCCCGATGGATAGAGTTCTGCAGGAATAGCAAAGGCTTTAACATCACTACCCCTCCATATAAACAGATAAAGATTAAACATATAATCTGACTTCATGAGACCTTTATATAAATCTGAACACTTTCCAGCAGATCTATAATTAGAAATACTGACCATCTTATCCTTTTCACAAGACCACAGGCCCTGGTCAGACCACATCTGGAGTTCAAACCATCACATCTTGGAAAGATATTACTGGTCTTGGGAGGAGAGGAACATCAGTTCAAAGCTCCACGGACTGGTGTCTCTGACACTGTGAGGCACTAAGTCTAGTAACTACACTAATGTGCCACCCTATAATTCTTAGGATATTTGCCATAATTTTAAAATTAGAACCAGATACAAAAAAATAAAAATGTATATTAAATCTAAAATTCATAAAAATATCAATGTACAAGAATACAAAGAGCATGAAGTAAAGTCAAGGAAAATGACAGTGTATTGAATTAAGTGGCACACACATGACGTGCTTCTGTTCTAAGCACTGAAATTATATCTTTACATTCCAAGTGCTGAGATTAGTTAACTCACCACAAATTTGGCGTCAAACCCAAGACTTTTCTTCTCCATATGCTTCAATATTGCACCATATGGGCTATTTAGAGAGAGCCCCAACACCTATTCATTCTCTCCATTGGTGAGGTGATGGGATGCTAACGAGGTATTCAAATGCACAAAATCCATCTGAGTCACTCTGTCTCAAAACACAGAGCCACACAACTGCGAGTATTAATGCTCACCGATTCTCTGCTCATTAATTAGGCAAGACTCATTAGTCTAGCATTCTGTCAACAGTATTAAGCCTTATTCGTCCAAAGTTGAGCGATGAATCGTAACAACGTTCACGAAGAAAACATGTTAAAAGGAATTATCTTAACTTTGATAGAAATATTTGAAGAGTTGTACTGAATTTCCCGACAACTGCTATATACACACACACACCTTTCAAATAGTAAAAAAATGCAGGCCCGATAAACTTAAGAGTTTCAGTTTAAAACGTATTTTACAAGAAATTATTTTATTTCAAAATTAGAACATAGGGAAGGATGTACCCGAAACAAAGAATGTCACGGTCCTTCTGATCTTTTACGAAAGTTTCAAACTGCACTTCTTAAAAAAAAACTCAGTTTAAAAAAAACATTTAAAAATAAACAGCATGTCGGCGAGATCATTCCTACACCACCCAAGACTGTAATATAGATCTAATTGGAATAATGTGTCCTGATGTACTGCCACGTTCTTCAGAGTAGGAATTTCCTCTCGGCACGCACCATGCAGACCGCTGTCACTGCATTACTGTCCCTGGCTCCGGTCCGTCCACTCCACCACTTTCAAACACACTTCAGACTTAACACCGACTCTTTTTTTCTCCATCCCGCACATTCACAATCATTCAAAACAAAGTGCTGGTAAAACTTGATAGGGCATTCCAAGCAGCGCAGAGAGAGAGAGAGAGAGAAAACAGCTCTTTAGAAAAATAAACCGCACGAACGAATAGGAACTGTTTTCCACCTCTTAAAAACACCGCTCTCTGTCCTTGTAGTAAGAAATAAACACCGATATGATTTCAGCCCGACGGTTCTGTGAAAACAGAGCATCGCATCTTAAAATACCGGAGGAGCAGGGAAGAGCTCCCATCCCCCACAGCCGCTGCCCCTTCGCCAGGTAACGGCTCGGTTTCCGCGGCTCCCTCCCTGGGCACACACACACCTCGCGTCACTTTCAAGCAGTTACTCTGCCGAAGGTAAACAACGTGCTGCAGTCCGGGGAGGGGGTCGAGTGCACAGTAACCTTCTCGGAGACACCCCTCCCCAAACAAAGCGGCTCCGCCTGAAACTCGCGAAGACTGTTTGTCGTAATTAGGCATTGATGACCAGGCTGGCTGGCAAACGACGGAATCTCCGAAAGTTTGAAGGATTGAAAAAAACAATGCACAACGTCCTGAGGAGCATGGAGACTGGCAGCCGCCTGGAAAGGAACAGTGGAGTGGCAACAAAGGGAGCTTTTGAAAGCAACAAAGTCAGGGCGCTGCGGTAACAAATCTGGTGTCAAACTTACCAGCTGCCGAAAGAAACTTGCAGACTTTCACCAAGGGACAGATATGAGAGGCACCTTTTCCCTTTCTTTCCTTTCACGTAAGGATGGAATACATGCCTCACTCAGTCGTACAGTAGGTGTCCCAATGTGTACGCCCAGCCATTCACTACCGGCCTGATTTTTTACCCCATACTCGCCAAAACTTCCCCCGACAATGAGTCCACGGTAGCCCCGGCACGCGAGCGCATGTCCACATGCTCATTGGTAGCTCTGAACTGTCCATCATCCGAACTTGCTCTCCCATTTGTTTGAATTGCCCTCATTCCCGCCCTCCCTACGTATAACGTCATGCACTGAGAACTACAGCTGAGTTTTCTTGCATATGAAGTGTTGCGGATTCTTGGGTGTTACTGTATTTCAAATCAATGGCGATTCATTGTACCGTGGGAAGATGGACTGAACCCAAGTTATTAGGTGCCTTTACCAGCGTTTTCTCACCTTTCTTGTTGTTTAAATCTCCACCCCACCCTTTATCAGCATATTCTTTTGTCCTCTATAATTGTTTGTACAGGTTCTGCTTGACCGTCAGTTATACAAATTGACACCTTTATCCGGTAGTTTGCATATCTTAAACTACCTTTGTGAAAGCACTTTTGTGATAAGTGCGCCTTTTTATTGTACCCCTCACGTTTTAATTCCACAACAACGCACACACCAAGTGCTGGAGGAACTCAGCAGGTCAGGCAGCCTCTATGGAAATGAAGAAACAGTCGACGCTTCGGCCGAGACCCTTCTTCAGGACGGGAAAGGAAGGGGGAAGACGCCAGAATAAAAAGGTGGGGAGAGAGAAAGGAGGACCAGCTAGAAGGTGATAGGTGAAGCTAGGTGGGTGGGAAAAGTAGAGGGCTAGAAAAGAAGCTGAAAGGAGAGGGATGTGGACGATGGGAGAAAGGGAAGTGTCCATTATTAAGGACGTCCAGCACCCAGGGCATGCCTTTTTCTCACCGTTACTATCAGGCAGGAGATGCAGAAGCCTGAAGGTACACACTCAGTGATTCAGGAACAGCTTCTTCCCCTCTGCCATCCGATTCCTAAATGGACATTGAACTATTGTACAGTACCTCATTTTTTAAATATATATTGTCTTTTTGCACGATTTTAAATCTATTCGATATACGTATACTGTACTGTACTTGATTTACTTTATTATTATTACTTTATTTTGTTTTTTTCTTCTATATTATGTATTGCATTGAACTGCTGCCGCTAAGTTAACAAATTTCAGAACACATGCCGCTGATAATAAACCTAATCCTGATTCTAGTTCTGAAGAGGCACCAGGGTGAGGTGATAGGTAGGTGAGAAGAAGAGGTAAGAGGCCAAAGTGGGAAAAAAAGAGAGAAGGGGGAGGGAAAAGAAGATTATGGGGAGGAGAAATCGATGTTTATGCCATCAGGTTGGAGGCTACCTAGATGGAATATGAGGAGATGCTCCCCCATCCTGAGTGTGGCAAAGGAGAAGGCCATGGACTGACAATATCGGAACGGGAATGAGGATAAGAATTAAAATGGTTGTCCACGGGATATTTCCTCTTTTGACGGACGGAGCAGAGGTGCTCGACGTTAGCCAAAAGTGGAATTTCCCAGCGCCAATCAAACTTGTTTGAACAGCCCTCATCTAGTTCTAACATTTGATGAAAATTCCCAGTTCTGAGGAAGGATCACAGACCCGAAGCACCGCTTTTGAGCAGATGGTGCCAGGCCTGCTGAGGTTTTCCAGCATTTTCTGCTGTTTTTAATTCCAACATGTGTTGCTTTTATTTCACATTTACACCCAATGTTCTCAAGCAGTCCCACAAGTATCGGTTACATTGCACTGTGGTGGCTTGTGAGGTGACTGGGAAGGCCAATGTGGGAACTGCAGAACTTTCCACAGATGGTCCAGGAGCCGCCTGACAGGATGCCTGGTTGCATTCCATGTTCTCCACATGAATAATGAAGCACTTCTATCTCCAATGCATCATCTGCCTCTAGAACCTTTGATAAAATAGCAAGAAAAAATGTTATTTCAATGTATTGAGATGAGAAAGGAGTGATGTGGATATGACATTCACTGAGTGACAAGAAATAACCACCAGCGATAGGTGAAAGTTTTTCACATTGCTGCTGGTAGTCGAGAGTCACAATTTTTTATCGGCAAAAACGATTGTAGCAGATATATATTCAGCCATATAATAGAAAGTAATGGACAAAAGAAATGAAAGAAAGAATAAGCCATCTTGATCTTGTGCCTGCTCTACTATTCATTGCCATGGAGTTCTACGGGTGGAAGCAGGCCTTTTGGCTCCACTGGTTCATGCAGTCCAAGATAACCCATCACACTAATTCCATTTGCCAGTGTTGGACCCATAACCTTCAAGACCTTTCTGATCCAGGTACTTCTCCAACTGTCTTTTAAAAGTTGTCATTGTGCCTGCCTCAACTACTTCTTCTGGCAGCCAATTCCACATAGATATCACATGTTTAAAAAAAAGTTGCCCCTCAAATTCCTCTTAAATCTTTCCCTCTCACCTTATACCTCTGCTGTCTAGTTCATAATTCCCAGCTCTGAGAAAAAGATTGTGCATTTACCCTATCTCTGCCCCTCGTGATTTCCTACATCTCGAGAAGATCACTGCTCAGTCTCCTCTGCTCTACGTGATAATGTCCTAGTCTGTCTAACTTAGTCCCTCAAGTCCTGGCAGCATCCTTGTAACTCTTTCCAGTTTAATAAAATCCTTCTATAGCAGGGCAATCAAAACTGAACAAAATACTCCAAGCGTAGACTCGTCTGTGTCCTGTACAACTACATAATGACATCCCTACTTTTATGCTCAATCCCCTGACTAATGAAGGCCAGCATACCAAAGGCCTGCTTCTTCAATTTGTCTTCTACTGAATCCACACTTGGTGAACCATGTACTTGTACTCCAAGGACCCCCTGTTGTACAACAGGAGCATGCCATTCAGACCTTGAGATCTCCCTATATCACCTTTAAAAGTCTCCCTCTTGCCCGTGGTCCGCAAACAACTCACTCCGTCAACCTTTGCAAACTTTTGTCTCCTCCCATCAAAATTTGTCTTGCCACAATTTAAAACTTGAACTTGTGCACCAGTTCTGTTCCTTAACATAATTACAGTATTGAAAAGCTAATAGAACTATGGTCACTGGTCCCAAAGTACACCCCTACTGTCACCTCAGTCTCTTGCTCAGCCCTATTACCCAATAGGATATCGAACTTTCCCCTCTATATATTGCTGAAAAGAGCAGACTTAGCAAATTTTACCCCATTTAAGCCCTAATGAGTATGACAGTTACATCCTTTCTCTTCCCAACTTCCCTTGAATATTTGTTCTTTTAATTCCCATTCACTATTTGGCGGTCTACAGTACAATCCCAACAATGTGATCATCCCCTTATTTTGCAGCTCTATCCATAGGAAAATCAATTAATACGATTATAATTGATCCTTTACATCAGTGCCAATTTCCCATCCAAAGGGCAGGTAAATTCTTCAAAATACCAACAATACAATGGTGAAGTCTGTAGAAGCATGGCAGACAACTTCTATTTACACACATTTTAATTGAGTACCAATATGGAAACATGGATTAGTGCAAAAGACACAAATTTAAAATCGGTGGAAGAACAAACAGACATTGGTGTCTATTAAAAGTAACAATGTCTTTCTGTTCATTCATCCATAACAATGTGTATAAAAAACCATATGCATTACATGTTTTAATAAAACATAAAAGCCACGGGATCTTGGTTATCTTATCCATCACAAGTTAGGAATTATCTGAACTTCTGTTGCTAACTCAAGGCACTGTATTTTTGGAAAGGTGCAAAGGGTTTAAGAAAGGGTGCAGATACAATTTATCAGGATGTTTCGAAGGATTGGTTATGAGGAGAACTTGGTTAAAGGATTGTTTTCTCTGAAACAGTGAAAGACAAGGGCTAGCGGAAGTTTTCCAGATGATCTGACATTTATATGCAATAACTGGAGAAAGAAGTGTCCTTCTCAAGTCATTTCCAGAATATCTAGAGCAGAGATGAGAATATCTTTTACTCAGAGATCTAGATGGTGACTTAACAGAAGATTAACTTGCCATATTCAATGGCCATGGATCAAAATAGGTTCATACCCTTTAAGTAATGCAGAAACCGGTCTCAACAGTGTCTCTGTGGGACTCGCCCTCTTACATATGTTGCATGTCTTTTAATGTCCCTGTATATTTCAGCAACCTCTGTACATACTTTAGTCATACATCTGCAAGAAACAAAACTAATTAGCAGGCTGTATGAGCCAAACAGAGGGTAGTGGAACCTGTTCAGCAAATGGGTTTCAGATTCAGTTCCTATAGATCAGGGGTGTCAAACTCATTTTAGGTCACGGGCCGGATTGAGCAAAATGCAGCTTCATGCGGGCCGGATCAGTCGGACGCGTGCGAACGCAGCTTTCGTTGCCTCCATTTTTTCAGCCTGCTCTCGTGTCTCAGTCTCTGCTATAACTACAAAGTGTTTCACTTTACAAATTCCGTTTCTTATGAAGAAGACTGCCGAATAAACACTAAAAACCCTGAAAACCTGGTACCTGAATAAACTCAGCATTAGCCATATCATACGCCATAGGCGCTTCGATTACTGGGGCCAGCTTTAATAGTAATTAGATATTATCTCGCGGGCCAAAGATAATTCCACCGCGGGCCGGATTTGGTCCGCGGGCCTTGAGTTTGACATATATGCTATAGATGGTACATTAGAAACGTTGTGTTATGTGAAATAATATCTAGGTCAGAGAGACGATAATAGCCCACAGCGAACTTCTCAAAACTTCACTATAAGCTAAAAGGGACATTTACTATATTTATCTGTATTTTCCTTGATTTCAAAAGTCATCATAAACACAATAAATAGCAGAGTTACATGAATAATATAATAACATTAGTCTAAATTCTGAAAATTCAATTAAGAAAAGAGTTTTATGTACTTCTCTGCATCTTTGAGAAGTCATTTTCTTGTAAACCTAGGATGATAAGATGGCCTCTGGATCTCCCAATCAGTCTTGTTATGATCTTGCATCTAATTGTTTACTTGTACTGCACTTTCTCTGTAGCTGTTACACTTATTTTGCAATCTATTATTGTTTTACCTTATACTACTTTAATGCATTGTACAATGATATGATTTGTATGAATTGTGCTCAAGGCAAGCTTTTCACAGTATATTGTTCGGGTATCTCATACATGTGGAGCAGAGTCGATGGGTCAAATGGCCTAATTTAGCTCCTATGTATTATGGTCTTTAGAGACAATAATAAACCATTTCCAATTCAAATGTCTTAAAACACATTCAGAAATGTAAGCCAAGCTCATCATTATTAGGACTCTTCCCAGTGATGATGTTTCCTCAGCTTCACAAATCGCTCACTCCAGTTTAATACTATCACATTTTACCTACCCATTTTAATTATAAATAAAATCACTCTTTCTTTCTCTTCCATTGTGACAGTATTTGTTCTGTTCTGTATTCCATCAGCTGTTTAACAATGTTACACCAAAACAACATTTCTTTAAGTTATCTGAGAATTTAATCAACATAGATAACAGAAACATCAAAGAAATATAACTTTGCCTCAAGGATGGCTGTAGCTTTGACCACGACTGGTAGATATTGTTCAAACAATATAAACTCCATATTAGAGCAGGAGGAGTTGTCAATGAATAAATCTCATTGAGATTTACAGAAGCTGGGGCATCCCTAATGAGTTACTGATTCAAGTTAAGTGGTCTTCAAATAAGCATTCCGGGTTACAAAGTCATCTGTGCAGTATTCTGCATCCAGAGCTTCCAGAAAGGATGACAATTTACAGAGGTGCTGCACTCCAGCACCCCACCCCCTACCATCCTCCAAATTATAGCAAGTCAAAAGGAAGTGCTTTTAAGTGTACATAATGCATCAGAAAAGACTAGCTGCTTTATTTAAACACAGTGCTGGAAATCTTGAACACACACAAAATGCTGAAGAAACTCAGCAAGTCAGGCAGCATCTATGGACAGAAATAAACAGTCGATGTTTTGGGCCAGGACCCTTCATCAGGACTGCTTTATCTAGCCTGTCAATGTGGTTTGACAAGTGCACACCATTAAGACTACAAACAAAATGCTTTTCGAAAGCTTCTTAATTTCCGAAAGTTTTTTTTAAATCCTCTGATTTACTGTCAACTCCTCAACACCCATGCTAACCAATTTGATCTGTGTTACAAATAGGCCACACTACCTATTTCCTTCCCAAAAGGTCTATTTAGACTATAAGACATAGGAGCAGAATTAAACCATATGGCCCATTGAGTCTGCTCTGCAATGCTCAATTGCAACACCACATATTGCATTGCAATCTGTGAGCTAAATACTCGCAAACTCTCTGCTCAACAGCACCACATCATTATAACACACAGTTGTCCTGATCTATAGTTCCATTTCATCCTTTGCCTCTTTATAGAAAATGCTGCCTGACCAGATGTGCATTTGCTACATTTTCTGTTTCCTGTACCTACATTATGAATTCTAAGATCAATTAAAGATCAATTTTACAGGACTTATATGTGAAAGGAATTTGGTTTAGAAGTTCTGAAAACAAATGATTCCATTTACAGTTCTTTAGGTAAAAAATAGAATATGTTTTCATTTTTACTTAATCCAAGCATAATTTACAATGGCAGTGTGCATTGCTACAAAAATAAAATTTATAAATTAAGACATACTGTACAATACAGGCTTAATACTTGTGTACAGATTCTGAGTTGGAAACATTTACGGGATCTATCTCTGGAGAGGTTCCACAATTGTATGGCAATATTTTTGAGTTGCCACGTGAATCCATTCAGTTGACCATCTGGTGATTGAGTGAAGCAGAGAGCTGACCAGAATATTCTCCATATGCTTACAGTCAATCTGCATGGCTAACTAGGCCCAAATATATTGCCTTAGTGTTGGAGTCTGACAAAATTATTGTGTGTTTTACAAAATGCATATGTTATTACACTTCCTCCAATCTTGTGAACAGTCTCTGGTTGCCTCCAGGTCACTGGGATCCACAAATTTTAGCTCTTATTAGGTTGGTACTTTTACTCTTGCATGTGAAAAGACAGATGACTTCTGCTAGTTTTCCACAGGTTGAAACTAGCTCTTTTCAGTGTGTTTTCTGCCACATTTCTTCCAGAGGACCCTTGGACTCACTGCTACCTCCATGCTTAGTCTTCACATTCATCTACCATATTGGAAACCATGACAAGTTCGCCCCAGGAGTGATAGTGACACTATTAGATGTAAACAAATTACCTGTGAAAATAAGAAAATAGTATAAATTCAGTATATTTTTAAAGCTTTTTGACATTTCTTTAAGATGAAACTTATGAACTACATCTCTCTTTAACTTTAGATATATTAATGTAGGAAAAGAAATTACTTTATATATTGTCAGATACAGTACAACAAATAAGTGTTAAAACACCGCAATGAACTTCAGCAGCATTACCAGCCGAAACATGGTTGCTTAAGCTGAAATTAATACAATCTTTATTAAAAACATAGATTTTGGGCGACATATTGGCGCAGCTAATAGAGCTACTCCTCAGCTTCCATTCCCCCAGCCCCCACACTGATCTGATTATTTTCTGCAGACTGTCTATCCAACATGTCATCACCAGATATACATCCTCCCTTCCTATTTCATCATTCCATTGGGTCTATTCCCTTCAGCACAACCCGATTCACTCCAGTTCCACTTCAACCTTCCCTCCTTTGCCACTGTAACTTCATGCCATCCATTCATCAGGATACAAAAATGGCTGTGAATCCAAACCTGTAGTTGGAAGACTAATGAGCTGTAGTTCAGAAGACTAATGCTCCATGAATTATCCTTGCATCTGTTCCAATACAGTTCTCACATTGTTATTTACTCAACAATGTGGAAAACTGCCCAGATATGAAAGGTTCACAACATGCAGGACAAGTCAAGTGCAACTAATTATCACCCAGTCAATTGCTCTCAACCAAATTAGCAAAGTGATGGAATGTGTTGATGCAGTTAATGTACTAGCCACTGTTCAACACAAACAAAATGCTGGGGGAACTCAGCAGGCCAGGCAGCATCTATGGAAAAAAGTACAGTCGACATTTTGGGCTGAGACCTTTCGGCAGTACGGATGCTTAGTACAGATTTTTATCAGACCCAAACATCATCACAGTTTTACACCGAAGATGGACTCCAAAGCTGGATTCCAAAGAAGCGGTAAGAGTGATTGCTGTAAACCTTGAAAACCAAAAAAAAAAGGTCGTCATCAAAGAGAAAACACTCCATATGTTGTGGTAATACATTTGCACAGAGGAAAATGGTTACATTTGTTGGAGGTCACTGATTCCAGCCCCATAACATTGGCCCAGGAGTTCCCCAGGGCAGTACCCCAAGAGCAGCTACCGACAGCTGGAAATCATTGTCCTTCATTTTTGCAGGGGTTTAGAAGTTGTGATGTTGACTGATAAAAGTACAATGTTCAATTCCACACAGAACTGTTTCACAAGTTTACCTGAAGCAAGACCCAGGCTGTTCAAAGGTTCAATTTATTGTCAAAGTATGTATGCAGAATACAACTCTGAGATTTGTCTTCTCCAGATAGCCATAAAATACCAAAAAACCTTAGAAGTAGTTGAAAGAAAGACATCAATCCCCCCCCCCCCATCCTCACAAGCAAAGAAAAAGAAGCAAAAACTCACAAACCCCAAATGCCCCAACACATACCTCGTACCTACAAAACCAACATATCACCCCCATGGAGAAACAACAAGAACATCAAACCCCAAACCTCCAGCCCACCAGTTGGCTACAAGAAAGAATGGGTGAAAACATGAAAAAACGTAAAACTGAAAGAGACCAATATGAACTACAGTCCAATCCATAAATCTCAAAATCTCAGAAAAAGTCAAGTAAAATTCAAGCCATGATTGTCTGCAATATGATCGTCTAACCACCTACATTTGAAGTTCAATGGAATTGTCAAGTCCCTCATCTCCATTATCAGAGCTCACCATTGCTCAGAAATTTAACTGAATCTGCCACATATATATTGAGAGACAAACACAAGAAAATCTGCAGATGTTGGAAATATCCCCCTCCCCCTTCTCTCAGTTTCAATTATCACCCCCCCCCCCATTTCAACTATCGTCCCCTTACCCCTCTCCTGATTTCAACTACCGCCAGTGCTTCTCCTTCCCTTTCTTCCATGGCCTTCTACCCTTTCCTACCAGCTTCCCTCTTCTCCAGCCTTTTATCTTTTTCACCAATCAACTTCCTAGCTCTTTACTTCACCCCTCCCCTCCTACCGGTTTCAACTATCACCTACCACCTTGTGCATTTTTCTCCCCTTCTCCCACCTTCTTACTCTGACCCGTCATCTTTTTCCCAGTCTAGATGAAGGGCCTTGGCTAGAAATGTTGACTGTTTACTCTTTTCCATAGATGCTGCCTGGCCTGCTGAGTTCCTCCAGCATTTTGTATGCATTACATAAAATATTGTGACTCTGGGAACCAGTCAGAGGTGATCTATTTGAACGGTATTTCCTTAACACTCAGTTGAAATATTGAGCTTCAATGTTAGGAGATACTACTTTGGAAACATTATTAAGGATAGTATAGTATCTTTCATATCCTTGAGATGCCCCAAACATTTTTACTGTTAATTAGAACAATATTTTGTAGTGTTGGTAGCAGTCAAAATACAAACAATTATGTCACAAAAGCAGCAAAGAGATGAATAACAACTTAAACGTTTTAATGGTGTTGGCTGTGTGAATAAGATACTCAAGGAATACCATGGAATCTTTCATGTCCACCTTAGAGTAGATATACCTCATTTTAAATTTATCTGAAGAACAGATGCTCAGGCTGTGCAGCTTTCTCCAAGTCTGCACTGAAATAGCTTCCAAACCGTGCAATTTATTGGCAAGAATGCTACTGCTGAGCCAAAGTTGACATTATGCATCAGATCCTTGAATTATAGCAATAATTTCCACATAGTGACAAAGGCTTTCAATGTTAACATGGATCGCTTGATCAACTTTACAGGCCACTGCAGACAACGAGACTGGCACAACTTACTTTTGTTTACGGACTGCACAGTTGCCAGATAAAACACATGTGATTTCTAAATTTCCTCAATTCTAGTGAAAGGTCAGTTTTGTTTCTTTCTCCAGTGATGCTACCTGAACTTCTGAGAATTTCCAGCAACAGTTTGTTTTCCACTCCACGCAATACTCTCAGAATCCAGTTGCAGAATTCAGATCACATGCAGCTCATTTACTAGAAGGACTGATCGTGCAACAATAGACACAAAGAAAGTCACAACTCTGGCCTCCAAGATTTGTACATCCATAAACCACAATAGATTTTATTTTATCAAAGCAGCTGCCTGAGCTTCACTTTTTATTTCACTCTGCATCAGTAATCACTACGTGCTGCTTGACTGCACATACAAATAGCATGAAAGGAGCACTTTTCATGAATTCTTTCCCTGGATGCCTTTGAGGCATCAGGCACAAGACATGAGATAGTACTACAACTGGGTTGAATGAACCTGGATAAAAGTTGCAGATAATTAACATTAAGGTACGGAAGATTTAGCCTCTCGCACTGTAATTGGATGTGACAGCACTGGATTGAGGATCTGCTGCTATTTTTGGTGCCAGAAACACCAGCATTAGTAGACACAAAGTACACTGCAGATGCTGTGGTCAAATCAAGACGTACAAAAAGGCTGGATGAACTCAGCAGGTTGGGCAGCATCCGTTGAAAGGAGCAGTCAACGTCCTGACGAAGCGTCTCAGCCTGAAATGTTGACTGCTCCTTTCAATGGATGCTGCCCGACCTGCTGAGTTCATCCAGCCTTTTTATACGTCTTGACCAGTATTAGTAGAACTGGGCAACCAAATATTCTGATAGAAATTGGATTCCATAGTTTAACTGCTGTGACTGGAAAACAGGTCAGATTAAGTTCCCAATAACCTGGGTTCCAAAGACATTTAAAATATATCTACCCCACTGGGTAACACAAGACACACGAGTAGAATGAGGCCTTTGGCCCATCGAATCTGCTCCGCTATTCAATCATGGCTGATCCTTTTCTCCCTCCTCAGCCCCACTCCCCAGCCTTCTCCCCATATCCTTTGAAGACAGCTGGTTACCCCTCACATGTGAAAATGGACGACCTAACGTTTTGATTTTGTCAAAAAAAAACAGTGCAGTGAGACACTTACAAACTTATCTGAATTATATAGTTACTTCATCAAGCTATACAAGCCCTTCAAGAATAAGACAACTGCTATCACTTTGCAGGAAGTCCTGTCAAGAAATAAGCATCTTGCATTGATAGTGGTTTCTTTGGGGAAAAAAAGAAAATAAAAACAACCAACCAAAGTAAAACAAATGCCTACCCCGTCAGCACCATTCTTAACCCACTGAAAGCTCATTTACTTTAGATAATATTGGGGGCAATTTTTAAAATTGGCGATGTTCTTGCAAAATTCTGCCCGGAAGTAGGAACAGGATGGTTCTTGTGTGCCTGCACTGTCCCTCCTATCCAGCCACAGATAGCCAGGTGAAGTGGGCTCAATCTGCTCCATTCCCAGAGTCATCTGTGCTTCCTTCAGAGATGTGGAAGGTCACTCCCGAGGAACCTCTGATGCATTACTCAAGAAGGAGGAGCTGTTTCAATGGATTATTGACAGAGAGGAGCAGAAAACGTTTGCTACTGATAACGTCAGTGAGCACTGCCGCAGACCCGAGGCTCAGGTCCGCCGGTGCAGCTTGGTAGTGATGCTGGAGGAAGGCGATCTGGAGCAATACGTACCACAAGGGCAGATATCAAAACAGTCACAAGAACTCAATAATGCAAGAAAATGGGAGCAGGAGCAGGCCACCTGACCCGTATGATCACAACTGATCTGTGCTGACTTCAAATTCTCTGCTTTGTCAGTTTCCAGTAACCACAATTCCATAATCTTTAAAATATTTATCAATATCTGACTTAAACACATCGAATGACCTAGCCTCCCCTATCTCTGGGAGCAAAGAATTCCAGAGATTCACTAACCTCAGAAGTTTCTATGCTCCTCTGTTTTAAATGGCAGGCTCCTTACATCATTACACAGTGCTTTGCGGTAGAAGAAGGTAAAACAATTAACAGAAAGCAGAATGAAGTGTAACAGAGAAAGTGCAGTGCTGGTAAATACTGTAAATAAGGTGCAAGATCACGAGAGTTCACCTTAGTGTACTAGGGAACCATTCAATAGTCTGATAATAGTGGGTAAGAGTATCCTTGAACCGTTCAGATTTTTGTATCTACTGACTGATGAGAGAGGGGAGAAGAGAGAATTTCTGGGGTGAGTGGGGCCTTTGATTAGGCTGGCTGCTTTACTGAGGCAGTGAGAAGTATAGACAAGTTCCATGGAGTATTTGCTATCAATTCCTTTAATCTTTTTAAACACCGCAATTACCCCATAAGTGTCTAAACCTTTTCTTCCAAAAGACTTTCTGTGTATTATATCCTTCTCTGTCAACTCCCTATGCCCCAGCAAACTCTGTGAACTGAACTGAAGGTGAATCATAAATGGGCAAATTCTAAAAACTCCACTTCATCTGCTGTCGAGTGGTCTTTATGGAGATTGGCACATTGGATAGGTAGCAGAGGTACAGCCTGAACTAGTGGTAGATATGTAAATTCCAGAGCACCTTCTGCAGAACTCAGAACATTTCTCTTCAAGTTCTCTCTCTGACCTTATAGTACATACAGTAAGAGCATTAGAGATAGCCATTGAGCCTGCTCCGCCATTCAATATAATCATAACTGATCTGAAACTTCAATGCAGGTATATTATCTGCTGTTGTCACCAAGTGCAATACCTGTGGAGAAATTTTGTCCAGCATTCTAATTAATCAGGTGGAAGGTATTGTGAATTGGTTGCTTATTCCCCTGACCCTTTTACCCCTCCTATAACTCCATTTAAAGAACTTACCACCTTGGTGAGCAGGCCTTAATTCTGAATGGAAGGTCCAAACAGGAGGAGTTGTATCAAACTTGTGCCACTATCAATGCAACCTTGAAGGAGATGATGGTGACATTATTGGAGGGCAGGGTAGGGTGGTGGTGCTAACTCCCAGGGCTGCCTCATCTTTGTCATGCCAGGGGTTAACAGGACGAACTAAACCAAGGGAAAGTGATTTGGGCTACTTTGATGATCAGTCTGCAGTACTTCTATTGGTTAAGCTGCTTCATGCCTAACATGACATCCAATTAGATTAGGTTCCTACTCTGGGAAATAATGGAACATGAATAGGCTGTCGCTGATTTGAGACTTGAAAATAGACACAGCAGGGATTCAGGCAATCAATGCACAGAATTTGTGTACAAATTTTGTTTGTTTCCCAGCAGGAGCAGAAAAAATGTAAGAATCACCCCACTTGTCAATTTTACTCTTTTTTAACACCTACTCAAGGTCATCCTTCCACCAGAAAAAATTATTTCAGACTAAATGATTAAAAATGGGAAAACTAAAAGCTCTCTGCCATGAGGAAATAAAGTTTGCAGTCTCGTGTGTCAAGTAGGCCATGAGGGTGCAACCTAAAACATTGGTTTTTGTATCGATGTCCTTAGTCTTTGATTGTGGATGTTGGCCGCTCTCTTGTGGTTGTTATGGGCTCCTTGACTACTGCACTTGAACAAGAAGGCTTTTAACAGACTGAACACAAAATTCTTAAGGCCCACTGTGAGAACAGTGCTTGTTTGAGAGGGTGAGATAATGGCATGGAACTGGACCTTTTTAACAGAGTTGTGAGGTGCAAGGCCCAGGCAATTTTGGGCTTCGTTGTGATTCAGAAGTCAGGTGGAACCACTTAGCTGGAAACAGTCTGGCTGCTTCTTGGCATCAAGTCTGCCACAAAAACCTACACAAAGAGTCGGCAGACCCTGGTCTTTCCCTCACCTACCATAGCAAGGCTCATTCTTGTAAATCCATCATGTGGTCTTCTCCCACCTCACATTCACAGGCCAAAGCCTGAATTGGTCTACTCATACAAGGATTAGAAGTTCAAAGCACTCTGACTTCATGTTAGTTGTCTTTAAATTGCAAAATCAATGTGTCATTTCTGCCAAGTGTATTAATAAAATAAAGATATGATTTTGAGCACTGGACGGTGGTATGGAGGATGAGCAGGCTATTTTTATTCCAATAAATTGTTATTTATAAATGTCAATCTTTAATTCTGAGGACACTTGCATCATCTATCTGTTAATGCTGTGTAATGAATGACTGGAATTTCATTTATTTATCACGTGTATACTGAAACATACAGTGAAATGCATCTTTTGCGGTAACAAGCAACACATCTAAGGATATGCTAGGGCAGCCCATTAACGTCACCACACATTCCAGTGCCAATTTCCATGGCCACAATGTTCAGCAGAAAGACAAAAGCAGAACAATAAAAACAACAGGACAACACAGGAAAACAAGCCCCTTACCCACCCACTCACACACACAGACATGCCTCCATATGACAGGCCGCCACTAGCCTCCAATTTTTGGTCCTAGACTTGCAGACTCGCAGTCATTGGACCTCAGTCTACCTCCCAGGACTCGCAAATCACAGGACTTTAACTTTCGGGCCTTGGCTTCTGGACGTGTTAGTCATGGGACTGTGACCTTCGCACCTTGAACCCAGGTCTTGCTGATCACAGGACTTTGACCTTTGGGCCTTGACTTCAGACCTCTGACCTGAAACTAGTTGACCTAGGGACCACTGGCCTTCAATCATGAAATGCCCCAACCTGGGCTTTGAACACTACCTCCTGTCCCCAAATTTTCATTTACTGCCCCTGACCTTTAACTCCCCTCTTCCCTGTCCCTAACCTCCCACGCTGTCCCTAAAATCATCCTTACAGACCTAAGAAACAGCTAAGTCTGAGCCACAGCTTTGAAGGTCATTACAGCTCAGCGCCATCTTAACCAGAACACACACAAAATGCTGGAGGAGTTCAGCAGGTAAGGCAGCATCGATGGAGCACGAAGAGAAGTCAAGTTCCCCAGCCCACCACTTCTACATCCTGCTTTTACAAAGGTATTTGGTCTTCGCATTAACAACACACCACGAGTGGAACCATTTGGTAATAGCCTCATACGTAAATTTAGGCATGAAAAGTGCTTCTTTTGAATGACTTTACTGATAAATACCTTTGGCAAGGATATGACAGTGTACGAGGTATGTTTAAAAGCAGCAGGCAGCTCAACATTTTGCTGTTCTTTCAATGGAAAGGCACTGAAATTGAAGAGCGAGGTAACCATTTTACATGCTGGTTTATTGCACGAGGTTCCCTTCACTGTAACAGCCTTTTCAGTTGGGCACTGCCAAAATTGGTTATAATGATCCATATTTATATATAATATTCACTGGAAATTAATGAGATTCATTTTAATAATTAAAACAGAGTGAATCCTTGGATATTAATACTTTTAAATGAGTTGAAGTCTCAAGGACTTCATGAGGTTAACCAGGTAAGATTTGTATTTCTTTCTGAGTAATGTATTTTGAAAAGTATTCAGCTCAAACTAACAGAGGACAGCATTCTTCATGGTTCATTCTAGTTGAAAATAGTTTCTCTGGCTAGTATGTTCCATTGCCTACACTGGTGCTCCCTACTTCCAGCACATACAATAGGATAGGTCCAGGTCTATGAGCAAATTACAGGAAGTAGTGGAAAGCTTCAGGAGGCAGAAGGTGGGCAGAAAGACCTCAGAGGGAAGAGAGGGAGCCAAAGGGGTTGGGGCTGGGAGTGGTGGAATGAGGAGAAGAGGAGCCAGACGAAAGTGGAATGGAAAGGAGGGGAGGCAGAGAAAGAACAAAAGTGAGGGAGGGAAGGAAGGATAGGGAGGAGTGGTAGAAGAGAGAAGAAGATTGCAAAGAGAGGGAAGGAGAAGTGGAGGAAAGGAAGAAAGAAGAAACAGTAGTGGATCAGGGTGGCAATAGTCCTCTATTGGATGGGTTGCCATGTATTTAAAGAAAAATTAGCTGTTCCATATGAAATGTGACACCCTTTTCCTGAATAACATTCCTGACCAGAACTCATAACAAATTCTGAACTTTATGATTCCGCTACAGGTTAACTCAAGAGACACCATTGGGTTTGCAAGGCTTTGCATTCACCGGAAAGCATTCCTGGCTTGCTGCCAACCACCAAAACAGCAAAAATGCTTCCAGCAGGTACTTCTGGAAACTACTGGAATCTTTTGCAATAAAATTAATTAAGCTCCACCCACAACCACCCCTTTTGAAATGCAACGCAACACAATGCATCTGTCTCTCAGTATGAGAGGATACTTGTCTCTTTTTGATTGTATCCAGTGGTCTGAAGCAGGGAAGAACAGAGAGAAAGTGAAGCAGTAGTGTGATGATACTGAACAACACTGAAATAGTAGAAATGGATTAGGTCAGAGACCATTCTATCTCAAACCTTTTCTGGTGTTCCGTGCAGCTATGACCGATCGATACCTCAACCACAGGTGTTACTGGTGTTGGTTTTATTTTCCTCAAGAGTTTTTGAGGGAGAAGGAGTTCCAGATTTCTCCTATACTACATAGGAAGACTTCAGAAATTAACCCATACAACTGCTTTCTCTTGTGCAGACCTAGATAATACATATCGAGAGTTCTTGGTCCTGGCAAATGTGCACAGATTTTGTGTTGTATCAGATACTTCCACTAAACATTTCTTTTGATTATTCAGTTTTACCCATATATCCTCAACCTGATGGCCACTGTGGACATATGTGTGTGTGTATATATATATAGAAAGATTCTAGGAAAAAGGCCAGCAATATCATGAAAGATTCCACCCATCCTGTTCATGGACTGTTTGTCCCAGGGAGGAGGCTACGTAACATCCATGCTAAGACAACCAGTCTTAAAATCAATTACTTTTCCTGAGCAGTAAGGCAGATCAACACCTCCACCCACTAACCCACCCACCACTACTACTCTATCGTTTCCTGTCAGTCACCTTATGTACAGGTACTCTGGTACCTTGCATCACTTTATGTATGCACAATCAACCCACGTATATAAGTTTTATGTATTTATTATGTTTTATAATTATTGTGTTCTTTATCTTATTGTTTTTTTTTGTGCTGTATCATATCCGGAGTAACAATTATCTTCTCTCCTTTACATATGCGTACTGGAAATGACATTAACTAATCATGAGTCTTGAATCTTGGATCTTGAACATTTCTATCCGGTTTACTTTAGACAATTCACGTGTCATCACTCCAAAGACAGCCTTATCTAAATTTAAATTTAAATTTGATTGTGATTCAAACTATCTCTCTCAAAACCAAACATTGAATTTAATCATGTCATGTCAGGTTTAGTCACATGTTCCACTGATAAAAGGTTGTTAAATAATACCAGCCATTTGCCTGTTGCTAGATGTAGTATGGTGTGACATACCAATTGAGGTAAGGAACTGACTTACAAATATCCAAGAAATTTGCTATGACAAACAAGAGAAAATCTGCAGATGCTGGAATATTCTGCTTTGCAGTCTGTGAACGTTAGGCTCTAATATAATCTAAAGTTGTATATTATATAAAAGTTTCACAGTAAATGATTGTCCAGCCTATTTGTCTGATATTAATACAATAATATGCAGACCATAATATATGCACTGAGCCTTGTAATTTCTAAGGTTAGCAAAAAAAGAAAAGAAAAGGCGCTAAAATCCACCCAGATTCCTTTAGGTGATCAAAGCTAATTGAGGAAATTACACAAAACGGTGTTCGGAGTGTTTTGCTCTTCTAGATGAGTGGTGTATTGTTGTTGCAGTGGTGAGCTGGTACAGAATCCCACACTTGCTCTCCCCAAAACCTACATCTCTTCCCATGCAATCTTGAGCCATCAGAGGCCCATTTTGTTGCTTTTAAATGTCTTTGATTAACAGACATTTAAAAATCTTTGACATAGATTTAAATGGTTTTTAAAAATTAAAACATTTTTGAAACTAAAAGCAAATTTATTGAAAATACATCAATTATTGTTAATTAGAAGCACAAATATACAGAAAATTAAACATCAGCTGAGCCAAACTTACCTTGTTTATTAAGGTCAGTGACCCCATTCCAATGAAATTGCCATGCTAGGCGCATCAGCTTTGGTTGCTGTAAAGTTTCGTGGTCAGATATTAGACCATAATTCCATAAGACGTAGGAGCAGATAGCCCATCAAGTCTGCTCCGCCATTTCATCACGGCTGATCCATTTGCCTCTCAACTTCCTTCTCCCGATAACCTTTCAGACCCTGACTAAGAACCTATCAACCTTCGCCCTAAATACACTCAATGACCTGGCATTCACAGCTGCCTGTGGCAACGAATTCCACAGGTTTACCACTAGCTGGTTAAAGAAGTTCCTCCTCATCTTCATTCTAAATAGACATCCCTCTATTCTAAGGCTGTGCCCTCTAATCCTAGACTCCTCCACCATTGGAAACATCCTCTCCACATACACTCTATCTAGATTTCATGAGATACCCCCTCATTCTTCTCAACTCCAGTGAGAAAAGGCCCGGAGCAATCAATTGCTCCTCATATGAGAAGGCTTTCATTCCCAGAATCATTCTCATGAACCTTCTCTGAACCATTTCCAATGTCAGCACATCCTTTTTAAAATAAGGGACCCAAAACTGCTCACAATACTCCAGGTGAGGCCTGACCAATGCCTTATACAGCTTCAGCATTACATCCTTGCTTTTATATTCTAGTCCTCTCGAAATGAATGCTAAGATTGCAATTGCCTTCCTTACCACTGACTGAACTTGCATATTAACCTTTAGAGAATTTTGCACAAGATTCCCAAGTCCCTTCAGATTTTTGAATTTTCTGCTGTTTAGAAAATATTCTATGTTTTTATTTCATCTACCAAAGTTCATGACCGTACACCTCCTGACATTGAAACTTCTCCCATTCTCCTAATCTGTCCAAGCCCTTCTGCAGTCTCCCTGCTTCCTCCACCTGTCTTCATATTGTACACAAACTTGGCCATAAAGCCATCAATACCATCATTCAAATCACTTACATACAACTTAAAAAGTGGTCCCAACACCGACTTCTGTGGAACACTACTAGTCACTGGTAAGACAGCCAGAAAAGGCTCCCTTTATTCCCACTCTGCCTCCTGCCAATCAGCCACTGCTTTACCCATGCTAGTATCTTCTCTGTAAAACTATCAGCTCTTAAGTCATTAAGCTACCTTCTGAAAATCCAAGTACACAACATCCACTGATTCTCCATGTCTATCCTGCTTGTTATTTCTCCAAACTATTCCAACAGATTTGTGAGGCAAGATTTCCTCTGATGGAAACCATACTGATTTTGGCCTATTTTATCATGTGCCTCCAAATACTCCAAAACTACATCCTTAACAATTGACTCCAAAACCACATCCTTAATAATCTACTCCAACATCTTCCCAACCACTGAGGTCAGGCTAACTGGTCTATAGTTTCCTTTCTTCTGCCTCCCTCACTTCTTGGAAGAGTGGAATGACATTTTCAATTTTCCAGTCCTCTGGAACCATTCCAGAATCTAATGATTCTTGAAAGATTACTGATCCCTCCACAATCTCTTCAGCTACCTCTTTCAGAACCCTGGGGTGTAGTCCATTTGGTCCAGGTGGCTTATCAACCTTCAGACCTTTCATTTTCCCAAGCACCTTCTCCTTGTAATAACAACTGTACTCATTTCTGTTACTTCCATGGCCCCCATTGCCACCTCTCCAGCATCATTTCCCAGCAGTCTAATATCTACCTTTGCCTCTCTTTTACTCCTTACATATCTGGAAAAACTTCTGGTATCCACTTTGGTATTGTTATCTAGTTTACCTTCAAATTTCATTGTTTACCCCCTTATAGCTTTTTAGTTGCCTTCTGTTAGTTTCAAAAAGTTACCCAATCCTGTAACGTCCCCTTAAATTTTTCTCTATTAGATGCCCTTTATTTTGCCTTTATATTGGTTTGAGCTTCCCTTGTCAGACATGGTTACACCATCCTGCCTTTAGAATACTAGTTCTCCTTCAGGAAAAATCTATCCAGCACCTTCTGAATTGCTCCCAGAAACTCCAGCTCTTTCTGACAGCTTCACTACACACTGCCCCCTCCAGTCAACTTTTGCCATCTGCTCTTTCATGTCTCAGTAATACTGATACATCTGACTTTAACTTCTCACTCTCAAGTTGCAGGGTGAATTCAATGGTATTACGATTACGGTCTTCTTGGGTTCCTTTACCTTAATGCCCCTAATCAAAACCGGTTCATTACACAACATCCAATAGTTGATCCCCAAGAGGGCTCAAACTACTCTAAAAAGCTATCTTGTAGGCATTCTCCATGGGATCCAGCACCAACTTGATTTTCCTAATCAACCTCCATATTGAAATTCTCTATGACTATCATATCATTGCCCTTTTGACATGCCTTTTTGATCTTCCATTGTAATTTGTAGTCCACATCCTGGCCACTGCCCATTTGGTCCATACTGAAACTATTTAAACTGCTTACTCCCATCGGCCTGCACCCTTTACCTCTACCATTCTTGGATCTATTCAAGCTTCTCCTAAATGTTGAAATTGAGCTCGCATGCACACTTGTGATGGCAGCTCATTCCACATTTCCACAATCTTCTTAGTGAAGAAGTTTCCTTTCAGTTGCCCCTTAAACTTTTCACCTTTCACCCTTAAACCATGACCTCTGTAGTCTCACCCAACTTCTCAGTGGAAAAGCCTGCTTGCATTTATCCTATCTATACCCCTCATAATTTTGTATACCTCTATCAAAACTCCTGTCAATCTTTTATATTCGAAAGAATAAATTCTTAACCTATTCAATCTTTCCTTATAACTGAGGTCCAAGAGACCCAGCAACATTTTTGTAACTTTTCTCTGGACTCATTCAACCTTATTTACATCTTTCTTGTAGGTAGGTGACCAATACTCTAAATTAGGTCTCACCAATGTCTTATACAATTTCAAAATAACATCCCATCTCCTGTACTCAATCCATTAATTTATGAAGGCCAATATACCAGAAGCTCTGCTTGCAACCCTGTCTAATTTTGATGACACTTTCAATGAACCGTGGACCTGTATTCCCAGATTCCTTTGTTCTACCACACTCCTCAGTGCCCTACCATTCACTGTGTAAGACCAACCCTGGTTAGTTCTACCGAAGAGCAACACCTCACACTTGCCTGCATTAAATTCCACCTGCCTTTTTTCAGCCCATATTTCCAGCTGATGCAGATCTCCCTGCAAGCCATGATAGCTTTCTTTGCTGTCCACTACACTCCCAATCTTGATGTCATCAGCAAATTTGCTGATCTGGTCAACCACATTGTCATCCAGATCATTGATATAGATGACAAACAACAACAGCACCGATCCCTGAGGCACTCTACTAGTCACAGGCCTCCAGTCAGAGAGGGAACCATCTATCATCACTCTCTGGCTTCTCTGCAAAGCCAATGTCTAATCTAATATACTACCTGGTCTTGAATGCCGAGCCACTGAACTTTGACCAACCTCCCATGCTGGACCGTGTCAAATACCTTGCTAAAGTAGACAACATCTAATGCCTTGCCTTCATCCACTTTCCTGGAGTCTTCCTGAAAAACTCTGTAAGATTGGTTAAACATGACCTACCATGCACAAAGCCATGCTGACTATCCTTAACCAATCCATGGCTATCCAAATACTAATATATCCGGTCACTTAGAAAGCCTTCCAATAACTTTCCCACAACTGATGTCAGACTCACCAGCCTATAATTTCCTGGTTTAAGTTTAGAGCCTTTCTTAAACAGTGGAACAACATTGGTCATCCTCCAATTTCTTGGTACCTCTCCTGTCATTAAGGATGATTACAATATCTCTGCTAGGGGCCAGGCAATTTCTGCACTTGCCTTCCGTAGGGTCTGAGGGAACAACGTGCAGGCCGTCGGGATTTATCCACCCTGATTTGCCTCAGGATAGCAAACACCTCCTCCTCTGTAATTGTATAAGGTCCATGAAGGTCTGATGGCTCTTTGCCTTACTTTTAAAGATTCTGTGTCCCTCTCCTGAGTAAATACAGATGCAATAAAGTATTTAAGATATCCCCCATCTACTTTGGATCCACACTGGATTACCATTCTGATCTTCCAGGGGACCAATTTTGTCCCTTGCAATCCTTTTGCTCTGAACATATCTGTAGAATCTCTTAGGATTCTCCTTCACCTTGTCTACTGGAGAAACTTCATGCCTTTTCTCAGTCTTCCTGGCTTCTTTCTTAAACATTCTCTTGCATTCCTTATACTCCATAGCACCTCATTTTTAACAACCTGCCTATACCTGCTATGCACCTCCTTTTTTTCTTAACCAGGGCCTCAGTATCTCTTGAACACCAAGGTTCCCTACACTTGTTATCTTTACTTTTTATTCCAACAGGCACATATAAGCTTTGTACTTTCAAAATTTCACTTTTGAAGGCCTCTCAGTTACCAACTACACCTTTGCCAGAAAACAGTCTGTCCCAATCCATACTTACCAGATCATTTCTGATACCATCAAAACTGGCCTTTCTCCAATTTAGACTCAGCCTGTGGACCAGACCTATCTTCTTGCATACTTACTTTGAAACTAATGGCACTGTGATCACTGGATGCAAAGTGTTCCCCTACACAAACTTATGTTACCTGCCCTGCCTCATTCCCTAATAGCAGATCCAGTTGGGTCTTCTACGTACTGATTAAAGAAACTTTCCAGAACATACTTGACAAACTCTATCCCATCTAGTCCCTTTACAGTATGGGATTCCCAGTCACAATGTGTGAAGTTAAAATCATCTACTATAACAAGCTTATGTTTCTTGCAACAGTCTGTGATCTCTCCACAAATTTGTTCCTCTAAATCCCTAGGACTGCTGGGTGGTCTGTAGTATAGCCCCATTAATGTGGTTGTACCTTTCTTATTTCTCAGTTCCATCCATAATGCCACACTAGTTGAGTTCACCAGTCTGTCCTGACAGACAACTGCCGTGACATTTTCCCTGATTAGTAACACGACCCCTGCTCTGTCATGTCTAATACAATGGAACCCTGGAACAGTGAGTTGCCAGTCCTACCCCTCCTGCAACCAAGTATCACTAATGTCTACAATACACTATCATAATTACAGGTGTTGATCCATGCCTTGAGCTCATCTGCCTTCTCTACGATACTTCTTGCATTGAAATATATTCAGCTCAAGACACTAGTGCACCACGCTCAACCTTTTGATTCCTGCCTTTGTCTGAGGTCTTACCGATGTCTGTCTCCACAACCTCTCCACTAACTGTTCTGGCACTCTGGTTCCCATCCCCTTGCAACTTCAGTTTAGATTCTACATCTTCCAATCCAAATTCACTGCTAAGGATTTGATTTTTAACCAACAGAGCCTCTGCATACCTGCCTGTCCTTTTGATACAATGTGTATTCTTGGATGTTAAGCTACCAACTATAATCTTCTTTAAACCACAACTGAGTAATACCAACAACATTATACCTGGCAATATCTAACTATAGTACAAGATCATCTACTTTATTCCATGTACTGCGTGCATTCAAATATAACACCTTCAGTCCTGTATCTGTCAGCCTTTTCAATTTTGTCCCCCTTTTACACTGCAACTCACCCCACTGACACTTTTGCCCTATCAATTTTGCCCTATCATTTGCCTGTCTTTCCTGACATTCTCACAACACAGTGCTTATTCTTGTAAACCAGCAGCCCTATCACTCCAGTTCTCATCCCTCTGCCAAATTAGTTTAAACCCTTCCCAAAGGCTCTTGCAAACTTGCCCACAAGGATATTGTTTTCATAGAAACATAGAAAATCTACAGCACAATACAGGCCCTTTGGCCCACAAAGTTGTGCAGAACATACACCTACCAAAAAGTCTCTTAAAAGACCCTATTGTATCCGCCTTCACCACTGTTGCCAGCAGCCCATTCCATGTACTCACCACTCTCTGAGTAAAAAACTTACCCCTGACATCTCCTCTGTACCTACTCACCAGCACCTTAAACCTGTGGCCTCTTGTGGCAACCATTTCAGCCCTGGGAAAAAGCCTTTAACTATCCACACGATCAATGCCTCCCATCATCTTATATACCTCTATCAGGTTACCTCTCATCCTCTGTCGCTCCAAGGGGAAAAGGCCGAATTCACTCAACCTGTTTCATAAGGCATGCTCCCCATTCCAGGCAACATCCTTGTAAATCTCCTCTGCACCCTTTCTACGGCTTCCACATCCTTCCTGTAGTGAGGCAACCAGAACTGAGCACAGAACTCCAAGTGGGGTCTGACCAGGGTTCTATATAGCTGAAACATTACCTCTTATCTCCTAAATTCAATTCCACGATTAATGAAGGCCAATACACTGTATGCCTTCTTAACCACAGAGTAAACCTACGCAGCTGCTTTGAGCATCCTATGGGCTCAGACTCCAAGATCCCTTTGATCCTCCACACTGCCAAGAGTCTTACCATTAATACTATATTCTGCCATCATATTTGACCTACCAAATTGAACCACTTCACACTTATCTGGGTTGAACTCCAGCTGCCACTTCTCAGCCCAGTTTTGCATCCTATCAATGTCCAGCTGTAACCTCTGAGAGCCCTCCACACTATCCACAACACCTCCAACCCTTATGTCATCAGCAAACTTACTAACCCATCCCTCCACTTCCTCATCCAGGTCATTTATAAAAATCACGAAGAGTAAGGGTCCCAGAACAGATTCCTGAGGTACACCACTGGTCACTGACCTCCAGGCAGAATATGACCCATCTCCAACCACTCTTTGCCTTCTTTGGGCAAGCCAGTTCTAGATTCACAAAGCAATGTCCCCTTGGATCCCATGCTTCCTTACATGCTCAACAAGCCTTGCATGGGGTACCTTATCAAATGCCTTGCTGAAATCCATATGAACGACATCTACTGCTCTTCCTTCATCAACGTGTTTAGTCACATCTTCAAAAAATTCAATCAGGCTCGTAACGCACGACCTGCCCTTGACAAAGCCATGCTGACTATTCCTAATCATATTATGCCTCACCAAATGTTCATAAATCCTGCCTCTCAGGACCTTCTCCATCAACTTACCAGCCACTGAATTAAGACTCACTGACCTATAATTTCCTGGGCTACCTCTACTCCCTTTCTTGAATAAAGGAACAACATCCGCATCCCTCCTATCCTCCGGAACCTCTCCCATCCCCAATGATGATTCAAAGATCATTGCTAGAGGCTCAGCAATCACCTCCCTCGCCTCTCACTGTAGCCAGGGGTACATCTCATCGGGTCCCGGTCACTTATCCAACTTGATGCTTTCCAAAAGCTCCAGCACATCCTCTTTCTTAATATCTACATGTTCAAGCTTTTCAGTCTGCTGCAAGTCAGCACTACAATCACCAAGATCCTTTTCCATAGTGAATACTGAAGTAAAGTATTCATTAAGAATCTCTGCTATCTCCTCCGGTTCCATAAACACTTTCCCACTGTCACACTTGATAGGTCTTATTCTTTCACATCTTACCCTCTTGCTCTTCACATACTTGTAGAATGCCTTGGGGTTTTCCTTAATCCTGCCCACAAAGGCCTTCTTATGGCCCCTTCTTGCTCTTCTAATTTCCTTTTTAGGTTCCTTCCTGTTAGCCTTATAATCTTCTAGATCTCTAACATTACCTAGCTCTCTGAACCATTTGTAAGCTTTTTTCTTCTTGACTAGATTACAGCCTTCGTACACCACGGTTCCTGTATCCTACCATAACTTCCCTGTCTCATTGGAACGTACCTATGCAGAAGTCCACACAAATATCCCCTGAACATTTGCCACCTATCTTCCGTACTTTTCCCTGAGAACATCTGTTCCCAATTTAAGCTTGATAGCCTCATAATTCCCCTTACTCCAATTAAACACTTTTTTAACTTGTCTGTTCCTATCTCTCTCTCCAATGCTATTGTAAAGGAGATAGAATTATGATCTAGAAATCTGACACCTGATCAAGTACAGTCTCTCCTCTTTGTAGGTTTATCTACATATTGTGTCAAGAAACCTTCCTGAACACACCAAACAAACTCCACCCCATCTAAACCCCTTGCTCTAGGGAGATGCCAATTGATATTTGGGAAATTAAAATCTCTCATTACAACGACTTTGTTATTATTACACCTTTCCAGGATCTGTTTCCCTATCTGCTCCTCAATATCCCTGTTACTATTGGGCGGCCTATAAAAAACACCCAGTAAAGTTATTGACTCCTTCCTGTTCCTAACCTCCACCCACAGAGACTCCGTAGACAATCCCTCCATGATGTCCACCTTTTCTGCAGCTGTCACTATCTCTGATCAACAGTGCCACATCCCCACCTCTTTTGCCTCCCTCCCTGACCTTTCTGAAACATCTAAAACCCAGCACTAGAAGTAACCATTCCTGTCCCTGAGCCATCCAAGTCTCTGTAATGGCCACCTTGTCATATCTCCAAGTGCTGATCCACACCCTAAGCTCATCCCTTTGTTCACAATACTCCTTGCGTTAAAATAGACACATCTCAAACCGTCGGTCTGAATGCGTCCCTTCTCTATCACCTGCCTATCCTCCCTCTCGCACTGTCTACAAGCTTTCTCTATTTGTGAGCCAACCACCTCTTCCCCAGTCTCTTCAGTTTGGTTCCCACCCCCCAACAATTCTAGTTTAAACTCTCCCCAGTAGCCTTAGCAAACTTCCCCACCAGGATATTAGTCCCCCTGGGATTCAAGTGCAACCCGTCCTCTTTGTACAGGTCACACCTGCCCCAAAAGAGGTCCCAATGACCCAGAAATCTGAATCCCTGCCCCCTGCTCCAATCCTTCAGCCACACACTTATCCTCCACCTCATTCTATTCCTATACTCACTGTCGCGTCACACAGGCAGTAATCCCAGGATTACTACCTTTGTAGTCCTGCTTCTCAATTTCCTTCCTAACTCCCTGCAGTCTTTTTTCAGGACCTCTTCCCTTTTCCTACCTATGTCGTTGGTCCCAATATGTACCACGACCTCTGGCTGTTCTCCCTCCCACTGCTGGATATCTTGGATGCAATCTGAAACATCCCAGACCCTGGCACCTGGGAGGCAAACTACAATCCAAGTTTCATTCCTGCGTCCACAGAATCGCCTGTCTGACCCCCTGACTATAGAGTCCCCTATCATTACTGCCTTCCTCTTCCCCTCCCGACCCTTCTGAGCCATAGGGCCAGACTCTGTGCCAGAGGCATGGCCACTGTTGCTTCCCCCAGCTAGGCTGTCCACCCCAACAGTACTCAATCAGGGGTGCTTATTGTCAAGAGAGCCACAGTGGTACTCTCTAGTACCTGACTCATCCCGTTCCCTCTCCTGACTGTTACCCACTTGTCTGTCTCCTGTGGCCCAGGTGTGACCACCTTTCTATCACCTCCTCGCTCTCCCTGACCAGACGAAGGTCATCGAGCTGCATTTCCAATGCCCTTACTCGGTCCCTTAGGAGCTGCAGCTCGACACACTGGGTGCAGATGTGGTTGTCCTGGGGGCTGGGCGACTCCAGGACCTCCCACATCTGACACTGAGGACAGAAAACCAGCCTCACACACATACTACCTTCCTTTCTGCAATTAACACAGGTAAACCTACCTCGCCTCGGTTTGCCCTTAGGTTCAGGGGTAACCCATCCATTCTGTGCAGGTTATAGAATAGAATAGTACAGCACATTAGATTTACCAGGATGCTGCCTGGTTTAGAGAGTATGGATTATGATCAGAGATTAAGGGAGCTAGGGCTTTACTCTTTGGAGAGAAGGAGGATGAGAGGAGACATGATAGAGGTGTACAAGATATTAAGAGGAATAGATAGAGTTGGTAGCCAGCGCTTCTTCCCCAGGGCACCGCTGCTCAGTACAAGAGGACATGGCTTTAAGGTAAGGGGAGGGAAGTTCAAGGGGGATATTAGAGGAAGGTTTTTTACTCAGAGAGTGGTTGGTGCGTGGAATGCACTGCCTGAGTCAGTGGTGGAGGCATATACAGATCCCAATAATCCAAAAATCTGAAACCCCACTCCCTGCACCAGTTTCTCAGCCACACATTCATCTGCTAACTCATCCTGTTCTTACAGGCAGCAGCCCACAGTTTGCTACCTAGGAGGATCTGTTTTTCAGCTTTCTACCTAGCTCCTTAAATTCTCTTTTCAATACCTCCTCGCTTCTTCTACCTATGTCAAGACTTCTGGCTGCTCATCCTCCCCTTTGGCATGTCACGGACCCAATCACTATGTCCCTAACCCTGGCACCTGGGTGGCAACACACCATCTGGGTGTCTCTATCGTGTCCACAGAATCTCAAGCCTACTCCTCAAACTACGGAATCCCCATCATTTTTGCAGTTCTCATTTTCCCTTTTCCCTTCTGAGCCACAGGGTCAGACTCAGTGCCAGAGACCCAACTACGTCACCCCCCCCCCCGAACAGTATCCAAAACGGTTTATTATTATTGAGGGGAATGGGCACAGGGCTAATCTACTCAGCCCATTTCTCTTCCCTCTCCATTTTCCTGCCACCTGCAACTTAGGGATGATTACTTCAATGTAGCTCCTTTCTATCATCTCCTCAGTTTCCCATATGAGCTGAAGGTCATCGAGCTGCAGCTCCAGTTCCTTGATAAGTTCTCACAGGAACTTGTCAAGAAACTGGTTTGCTAAGATTTAAAAATTTTCAGATTTTCATTTAAGTTTCAAAATTTTCCATTGAATAGGGCTAAATGCAGAACATAGGAACGTTTCTCCATTTAAAAAATGTTGAAAGAATACTCATATTGTTGGACAAGTGCATGTGTGAGTAATATGGATGCAAATTATTATTGTCACCTTGGAAACTAAAAAGTAAAACTTTGCCTTGAGTAACTCTTTCCACTATCAATTACAATATAAATTTTCATTTAATCCAGATGTTTGCATGGTAAGTTAACTTATCAGTAACAGTTGAATAAACACAACCTGTAATTTTTACCTCGGGGCCATGTTTCTCCCTCAAACTCTGAATGTACATTCTGTGGATGTACACCTGCTCGTTAATGCAACAATCTAATCAGCTAATCATGTGACAACATCTCAATGCATAAAAGCATGACGACATGGTCAAGAGTTTCAGTTGTTGTTCACACCAAACATCAGAGGGGCGAGAAATGTGACTTTGACCATCATTTGAGTATCTCAGAAACAGCTGATCTCCTGGGATTTTCACACACAAGTCTCTAGAATTTACGGAAAATGGTGCAAAAACATTTAATTGTTCAAAATTGCATTAAAGAATGACTTAATATAAGGTCTTGCCTAAGCACATTGAAGGAACAGGACAACCTTGTCCACTGAACTGTTTTTACCTGTACAGGTGACAAGGTTTCTATACAGCTGGCACTAGGCACACAATCCTGGAGGTGGCTGGCAGGCTTTGTTGATGACAATTGCCAGTTAGCCACTATTGTGAGAATAGCTCCTGTGACACACTCTGTGCACAAGCCTGTCATATTAATTGCAACCAGCCTCTCAGCTCAGAACATCTTGTAACACCTTTGAGCAACGGAATGGGGTGCCTGGTTAGACATGCATATCTGAACCCCTGTCCCCTGCCCCCCACAATTCTTTCTATACCTCTCCACTGCAGTGTATAGAAACAGAAGTCTACAAGTAGACTGTCCTAGATTAATTTTATCAGTGTCGACTGTTCATTTCCCTCCATGCATGTCTCCTGATCTGCTGAGTTCCTCCAGTAATTTCTTTTTGTAATGTATGTTGCTCCAAATTTCCAGTATCTGCAGTCTATCTTGAGTCTCTAATATCAGAAAATGCTGGAAGTGTTTGGTAGATGAGACAGCATCCTTCATGGAAAGAGAAAGATGGATGATTTCTCAGGGAAAGGTTAGAAATGAAACATTTTTTACATTTCATAAAGGCCCATGACAAAACAATTGCTGGTATTCAAGATCGTTTAATGTTATTTCCAATACACAAGTGTAAAGGAAAACAAAATAAATGTTACTCCAATCCAATGCAGCACAAACAAAATACACAATAAGAGCACAATAAATATAAATACATAAATAGCTTATATACATAGATTGATTGTATGTCCATAAAGTGACGCTAGGCACAGGAGTGTCTGGAAATAAGGTGATTGACAGGAAATAATAAAGTAGTGGTGATGGTTGGTGGGGGGGTTGCGTCTGATGAGGTGGGTTAGTGGATGGAGGTGTTGATTGGCCTTACTGCTTGGGGAAAGTAACTGCTTTTGAGCATGGTGGTCCTGGTGTGGGTGCTATGTAGCCTTCTCTCTGATTAGAATGGGACATACTGTTCATGAGCAGGGTGGATGGGATCATTCATGATGTTACTGGCCCTTTTCTGTATATATCTCCCTGATGGCAGCTAGGCTAGTGTCAGTGATGCACTGGGCAGTTCTTAGTACCCATTGTAGAACCGTCTTGTCTGCCACAGTGCAGTTTCTGTACCATGCAGTGATGCAGCATGTTAAGATGCCCTCTACTGTGCATTTGTAGATTGACGTGAGTATAGATTCACATAGTCCAGCTCTCTTCAGCCTCCTCAAAACGTAGAGAGAAGCATTGGTGAGCTTTCCTGATTGTGTAAGATGTATTCTGAGACCATGAGAGGCTGTGCGAGATGTGGACTCCCAGGTGTTTGAAACTGATTGAGTTTCTACTGCTGTGTTGCTGATGTCAAAAGTGAGTGGTGTAAGTTCTCCTGAAGTCAATAACCATCTCCTTTGTTGTGTTGACATTCAGGAAGAAGTCCAGGCCTCGAGCTCTTCCACCTCCTCTCTGTAGGCCATCCCATCAATGTTGGTGATGCGTCCCACCACTGTTGAGTCATCGGTGAACTTGACAATGTGATTACTTGGATGTTGGGCCGTGCAATCATGTTTGGGCAGAGTGTACACCAATGGGCTCAGCAAATAGGCCTGGAAGCCAGCCGTGTTGAGGATAATGGAGAGGGAGGAGCAGTTGTGCATTCTGACTATCTGATGGGAACTCCAACACCCATGCATGACATACCATGCATTTTTGCAGTTGAACCATTTAACTCCGACATAACACATTAAAATGAAATGTTATTTGCCATCATTGGTGAAAATCAAGCACCAGTTTGCAGAAACATTGTTTTCCCAGCCAGTGGTTATCCCTTAGCTTGATGAAAGAGTTTTGATCTTTAATATAGCTCCATTCTTCCATCCATAGATGCTGTCTGCCCTGATGAATATTTCCAGCAATTTTGACTTTATCACTAAAAACTGTCTACACATTGCCACATTGTTGTTTTTGGTTCCATGCTGTGTACTAAGTTAGTTATTGCCCAGAGGTTTGTGAATTATTATCTATTACAGCATATTTGATGTCCAAAATTTCCCATTTTGTCTGATGAAAGGTCATCAATCTGAAAAGTTAAATCCATTTTCCCTTCACAGATGCTGTCTGGTCAGTTAGAACACAGAACATAGCACAGGACAGCACAGGAACATGCCCTTTGGCCCACGATGTTGTGCCAAACCAATTAATTAAATGGACAACTAAACTTATCTCTTCTACCTACACTATGTCCATATCCTTTCATTTTCCTCACTTTCATGTTCCTATTTCAATGTTTCTTATTTATTTATTTATTTATTAAATTTTAGAAATTACAAAGAATAAATGTGATATAAAATAGTAAGAAAAATAATATTAACCCTCCCCCCTCCCCTTAACCCTCCCCCCCTTAACTCTTATCTAAAGAAAGAAAAAAAAGGAAAGAAGAGAAAGATTGCCTGGATATCGGAGGATCCCCACATGCTCCATGGAGTTCAAAATAATTTTAATATTTATTTTTACTTTCCCCCATTACTTTATAATTTTATCTTCAAAGGACCTATGTATTTAATCCTATCTTTTGTAAGTATGGGAACCAAATTTTCAAAAATATATCATATTCATTTCTTAGATTGTACGCAATTTTTTCAAGTGGAATACAACTATGTATTTCATTATTCCAACGATCCATAGTTAAATATAAATCAGACTTCCAAGTAACTACGATAACTTTTTTGGCTACTGCCAGTGCAATTTTTATAAATTTTTTCTGATACTTATTCAATTTAAGTTTCGGTACTGTCCCTTCAATGTCTCCTAATAAAAATAATAGTGGACTATGTGGGAGTTGTACTCCAGTAATTTGTTTCAATAAAAGTCTTAAATTTATCCAAAATGGTTGAATTTTAAAACAAGACCAAGTAGAATGTAAAAAAGTACCAATTTCTTGATTTTCAATGTCTCTTAAAGGTCTCTAATGTTTCTGCCTTTACCACCAGCCCAGGTTGTGCATTCCAGACACCCACTACTCTCTGTGTAAAGCAACTTTCCCTCAGAACTCCTTTGAAATTACCCCTCTTACCTTAAATGCATGCCTTCTGGCAATAGACTTTTCAATCCTTGGAAAAAAATATTGTCTGACTACTCTATGCTTTTCATTATCTTATAAACCTCTATCAGATCCTCTGCTGCTCCAGAGAAAACAATCCAAAGTTGCCAACCTCTCATTATAGCTCATGCCCTCTGATCCAGGCAATATCCTGGTGAACCTCTGCAAAGTCTCACCAACCTCTCTGTAGTGGGGCGACCAGATGTGACCCAAGTCAAATTTTATAAAGCTGCAACATAACTTCCTGACTTTTGAACTCAATGCCTTGACTAATAAAAGCAACCCTGCCATATGCTTTCTTAACTACCCTATCAACCTGTGCAGCCACTTCCAGGGAGCTGGAAACTTGGACCCCAAGTTCCCGTTGCTCATTAACATTGTTAAGGATTTTGGCATTAACAGTGTACTATCTCTTTGTACTTGACCTACTGAGGTGCAACATTTCACATCTGACTAGGTTAAACTCCATCTACCATTTCTCAGTCCATATCTGCAACTGATCCATATCCCATTGTATTCTTTACTAGTCTTCCATGTTATCCATACCACCATCAAACCGTGTATCATCCACAAAATTACTCATCCACCCATCTGCATTTCCATCCCAGTTATCTATATACTTCATAAACAGCAGAGGCCCCAGTATTAGCCTGCAGAACACCACTAATCAGAGACCTCCAGCAAGAATAAGTCCTTTTGACCATGACTCCCTGTCTCCTATGGGCAACTTGGTTCTGAATCCAAACGGCCCATTCACCATGGATCCCATGCAACTTAATCTTCTGGATGAGCCTCCCATGAGGGAGCTTGGCAAATTGCCCTGCACAAAGCTATGCTGGCTCTCCCTAATTAGGCTTGAGTCAGGACTGCATTTTTTTTTGTTTATGACATTATTTAAAGATGGAGAGCTGGTGTTTCAACATAATGTAAGTTATGCACAACTGCCAACCTTACCAATGACACATACATTAATTCACTGTTAGTGTATCTTTCCCTTGTTTGGAAATTAGCTGTAACATTAACCCAAGGTACAACAGTGACTGCATTTCAAGAAGAACCTATTGGTTAGAAATGGCTTAACATCTTCCTGGTGGTAATAATGCACAATATTTTGAGGTGAAAAATTACTCAAAATGCTTAATATTCTCAGGATATAATTTGCTGTCAACAGTACCATCAGTCCTAATGGAGTGACATAATGTAAGGTATTTAGTCTGCAGAAGACCCATTAAAACCCATTATGTTGTAGAATCACTTTTCAGATGTTATGCTTGCTTGAACACCAATAACATTTACCACACACCAAGTTTCTTTTTTATCAGGCACACGAAGAAGAGTTTCTTCTTTTCTGTGGTAATCACTTTTTGAATTGTTTTGCATCAAGCAGAGAGAATGATTGCCCATATTCCTTTTTAATTACTATCTAACATAAGGAAATATACAAAACACCTACTTTAATTACAAACTTGTGAGTAGAAGGAATGTCATTTGGTTAACAAATTTATTAATTGTGATGTAAAACAGACATCAGTCTGCTTTTATCTCCCAAAGTTGTCCTTTGAAATCAGAATACTTTACAGTAATTGGACCTCCGCTGCCACCTGGTGATTTTCCATGGTACTTTAGTTTGGATCTCAGGAAACTTGAATGAAATTTCACTGAACAAGTTGTGTGATTGAGAATGTAAAATTGATATTGTCTTAAGATGCATTCCCAAAAGGATAAAATTTGGATGAGTATGACTGATTGCAGAAATAATTAAGTGCCTGGAAATAAATAATTTAAAAGTGAGCAACGTTCATGAGGTCATTCTCACAGCACAGTAATCAATAGAGCAACCGGAAAGGTGTAACAGAAATAGTACATATCTAGAGACATCATTGCATTCACACAAGATAAAATACATTCGGTATCATTATGCAACTGATTATGTGATAACAGGAATAACGTAAAATAAGAAAATTGTGTTACAAGAGGCGAGGAAGTGAGGAATTCAGTACTGATTGTTATGCTTTTATGAGATCCAAATACATTTAGTGTATAAACATATGATATAACTGGGCCAGGCTGCAGACATGTGGCATTAATTCTAATTATTTTAAAGGGGAGACACCATTTTTGATGATATTACTGCACAAAGGATTATTTAAGGGATTGGCATTTATTAAATGAGAACATTGAGATTTAAATATATTAAGATGCCCTTTGTTAATTTTACCCTATGTTTAGGGAAACAAAATAACTTTAAAATCTACTTATTCATTTGATATGTATGATGTTGGCATTTATATGTACTGTCCATCCCTATTATTCTAAAGGTCTTTACCTTGAATTCTTAAAGCATCCGTGGCAGTGGCATGCCCACAAAATAACTGCATTTAATTTGAGGTATATATAAATGTTAAGAAAAGTATTCATGGCCCATATATACACCAGATGTATAAACAAATTGGGAGCAAGTTTAGGCCACTCAGTCCCACAATCTTGCTCCACCATTTAATAAAATCATGGCTGATCTGACTGTAATCTTACCTCAGCATTCCTGCCTACCCCAATAACTTTTCAGCTCCTTGCTCATCAAGAATCTGTCTACCACTGCCTGAAAATATTCAGACTCTGCTTCCAAATGTTGCCTCATCTCTATCTTAAATGGGAGATCGCTACCTTTTAACCAGTGACCAGGATGCAATATTCCTACCTCTCTTCATGGTCATTCCTGTCCTAGTCCAACCACCTAGATGTTACAGCCAAGGAAGTTCAGCCATGCCTCTGCTTGCTCAGGAGGATAAAGAACTTCTGCATGTCCCCTTTGACACTCACCAACTTTAATCAGTTAACAACAGAAAGCACCCTGTGTGGATGCATTGTGCTTAGTATGGTAGCTGCTCTGCATGTGACCTCAAGAAACAGCTGAGAGTTGTGGACAGAGCTCAGCACATCATGGAAACCAGCCTCCCCACCATAGACTCTGTCTGTGCTTCTCGCTGCCCCAGTAAAGCAAAGACCCCACCTACACTGGACATTCTCTCTCCCCCCGTCAAAATACAAACACCTGAAAGCACATATCACCAGGCTCAAGGACTGCTTCTATCCCATTGTTATAGGACTACTAAATAGTTCCCTACTATAAGATGAATCTTGATTTTACAATGTACCTTGTTATGATACTGCATCCCATTGTGTACCTGTACTTCCTCTGCAGCTATGTTTTATTCTGCATTCTGTTATTGTTTTAACTCGATGCACTATGTAATAATCTGTATGAACAGTATGCAAGGCAAGCTGTATTCATTACATACACTGTATCTCACTACTCGACAATAATAACGCAATTCTAATGCAGTTATGAAAAGAATCCGTTCTCACAAAAACTATGAAGAAGACTGAGTCATCATAAATGACAGATGGTAAGACAAAGCAGTGACTTTTTGGCACAAGCTTTGATGTGGCGCTGTATATGTGCAACATAGTCTACATCAGGTCAGAATTGTGGATTCTCACAATATCACTACAAAATGCTCAATTCTACTTGCATCTTCTCAGCAAAGGTGGCAACCCACAGCTGGACGCCGGTAAGTGATAAGTAACATTTGTGCCACAGAGTCATAGAATAGATGGGAACAAGTCATTTGGCCCAACTTGTCCATGCTGGCCACTGGGCACCCCCATCTGTTATAGTCCCATTTCTCAGCATTTAGCTTGTAGCCTCCTATGCCATAATGATTCAAGCGACTCCTTCTCCTTCTCTGGCATCAGTCAGTAATACCATCATGTCCACAGTGGCCACTTGCATGATTTCCAAGTTGGTGCATTAGAGCACGACATTTGGCCTTTGTTTATCAGTCACATCGCTAACAAGACAGTATCTAACCACCCTACCCAACTACCAGTCACTCCTTGTCATTCAATAACATTACTATTGAAGACCCAACACCAACATCCTGGAATCACAATGACCAGAACATCAACTGGATCAGCAACATATAAATAGAACAGTAGGTTGGTGCTGAATATCCCGCAGTAAATGACTGACACCCACAAGCATTTCACATCTTCAAGGATCAAGTCAAGAGAGTGATGAAATGCAGCTTGAACAACACAATATAACAATTTATTTTGCACTGATTGTGATATTTGTGACATTGTGAAAAATGAGATAGTAGATATTTAGTAATACACACAAAATGCTGGACCTGAAGGGTTTCAGCCCAAAATGTCGACTGTACTCTTTTCCAAAGATGCTGCCTGGCCTGCTGAGTTCCTCCAGCATTTTGTGTGTGTTGCTCAGATTTCCATTTGCTCAATTTCAAGTTCAAGTTCAAGTTCAAATTCAGATCATTGTCATTCAACTGTATACATGTACACTGCCAAATGAAACAATGCTCCTCCGGAACAAGGTGCACAACAACACTGTGCGTATAACTCACACACATATACATAAAGTAATATTACCGCTAGCAAATTAACAAATAAAAAGGTATTTGTGTATTTAAAAAGCAAGCAGCATAACGCTATTGGCGCTTCATGTGTGATGAGACCAGGATGGTGACAGGGAGTTCAGTGGTCTTACAGCCTGGGTGAAGAGGCTGTTTCCCACCCTTACAGTTCTTGTCATAGTGCTACAGTATCACCTGCCTGATGGTAGAGGGTCAAAGAGATTGTTGGACAGAATGAAGGGATCATTGACAATGCTAGAGGCCCTGTGTACATAGTGCTCCTGATAAATATCTATGATGGGTGAAAGAGAGACCCTGACCATCCTCTCGGCAGTCCTTGCAATCCTTTGTACGGACTTGTGGTCAGATGTCTTGCAATTCCCATACCAGCTGGTCAGGACACTCTTGATGGTGCTCCTGTAAAAATTGGTGAGAAATTGTGGGGGGGGGGGGGGGGGGAAGGGAACCTCATGCCTCAGACTGCTCAGAAAGTGGAGATACCACTGTGCTTTCTTGATCAAAGAGGTGGTGCAGAGGGACCAGTGAGATTGTCTTTCATGTGTACTCCCAAAAACTTAATGCTCCTCACTCTCTCTATGAAGAAGCCATGTATATGTAATGAGGAGCAGTTAGCCTGCACCTTCCTAAAGTCCACAATCATCTCTTTGGTCATGTCCACGCTGACACTCCAGTTGTTATGCTTGCATCATTTAATCAGTCATTCTACCTCCTCTCTGTATGCCTTCTCGTCATCATTGTTGATGAAGTCAACCACTGTTGTGTCATCAGCGCTTCTATGCCTTGGCAATGCGTATTTCTTTCAATTCTATTTACCAGAGAACTCTGCTCGCTCAGTAAATAAGCAACAAATTGGTTAGAGACAATTTAGTTTTGATTGCTAGATTGTTAACCAAAATGAGCACTTCTCTCTAGTGAGCTGCAATCATCTTTATCTGCCATGCAAATATTTAAGCATATGCACCCCAGAGAATTTAGGAAGGTGCCAGATGAAAATAACCAATTATTGTGTCTACACATTCTAGTTTTGCTATGTGCATGTGTGTGTATATATATATATATATATATATCTCTATATAAAAAACATACCAATCTTACACTTTATTTCAGGAAAAAGTGAACGTTCTGGGGCTTTTCCCTCTTTGACATCAATGGAAGTGAATTCTGGTGGTGGTGTATAAACTGGTAACTGTAACTATATTGGGTGTTTTGTATTTCTGACAAATTTCAAGATTAGAAAGCATTGACAAAAGTAACAGCAGTCAAATATCTACCTGAAATACTAGTAAAAATGCAAGACCAAATTGAAGAAATTGCATAAATTGTTATAATATTTACCAAAATAAATAAAACAAGATAGTGGCCAATTATCTGATGAACATTGAATATTTTTTTACTGGTTTTAATAGCTTCCCTGTGTACCTTTAATGAAAAGCTGATCACTTTATTTTGCTCACGTAGTTATCCTCAAAAATATGCATGTTGTTGCTTTTAATCCAAAGATGAGAAAACCTGCAGATGCTGGAAATCTGAGCAACACACACTAAATGCTGGAGGAACTCAGCAGGCCAGGCAGCATTTATGGAAAAGAGTGAACTGTCGATGTTTCAGGCTGAGGTCCTTCATCAGTTCTGGATGAAGGGTCTCAGCTCGGAACATCAACTGTTTGCTCTTTTCTATAGATGTTGCCTGGCCTCCAGTATTTCTTTTAATATTCTGCTTGCAATAGGAGGAACTGATTGTTGAAAATTTCCACCATTAGCATTAATGCATAAGAAATGCAGTCCCCACTCCTTTATTTATGCATTCAATTGGAACTAGCTTTTCTCAGTTCCTCTTTGCCAATTACACGTAGCCTGAAGTGTGGCCTTTGCATCCTGGCACTGATGATGCCCAGGAAGTTCACCCAAAGGGAAAGTTTCAATGGTGCTTTCAAAGCCTCTCTGAAGAAACATAATATTCTCCATGTGTCATAAGAATCCCTGGTATATGACTGCTCAAAATAGAGGAGCATTTAAAATACCCTTGGGAAGCTCAAGCCCATTTGTCAGGAGCACAGAGGCTTGTTGTAAACAGCAGGTGAGAATCACCTTTCCAACCTGTAACAGAATCTGCAGTTTGTACACCAACCTCATCAGTTGCCCTAATTCCCAGAGAGCTGGAGTGAAAGCAAGTCACTCATGATACTGGATGGTTGCTTATGAAGCCTCTTCCTGGAGAACCTCCCACAAGAACAGCCAAGAATAGGCACTTCTCTTACTCAGAAGTGAGAGACTGACAAGCAAAAGCCTTCAACTTAAACACAGCACTATGAAAGGCCAACACTGAACTGCTCCAAAACCTTCCAAAGTATGTTCACCACCAGTTAGTATGACAAGCAAGATGCTAATGTTGTGTCCAGTGATGATGGCAAAGAGCTACATGTTACATTTGATTTCTCCTGTTGCAAAAAATTAAATTGCTTAAAAGATATGGAGTACCTATCTGCAGATGTAAGGTGGCTCCAATGCCCAGGATCAAAAGAGGCTGCAACAGGTTGTAGACTTAGCCAGCACCACCATGGTTTCAAATCTCCCCATCATTAAGGAGATTCTCAAAAGGCTATCCATCAGGAAATCCACATCTTTCATTAGGGATCCTTGTCTTTCGGGACATGCCATTTCTCACTGCCTGAAGATGCACATTCAATGTTTTAGGAACAGCTTCTTCCCCTCCACAATCAGATTTCTTAACAGTCCATGAACACTACCTCATTATTCCTATTTTGCACTACTTATTTATTTCTTATTGTAACTTATAGTAATGTATGTTCTTGCACTGTAGTGCTGACACAAAGCAACATATTTCATGACATAGGATTGGATGAAAGGGGTATGGACAGCTATGGTTCAGTTAGATGGGATGAGGTAGAAACCAAGCCAGCATGGACTAGATGGGCTGAAGGGCCTGTTTCTTTGCTGTAGTGCTCTATGATTATATGACTCTATACATAAGCGATAATAAATCTGATTTGCAGGCCAGGCAGCATCAATGGAAAAGAGTAAACAGTTGATGTTTCAGGCTGACACCCTTCACCAGCCTTTTGTGTGTGTTGCTTGAATTTCCAGCATATGCAGATTTTCTCATCTTCATAAATCTGATTTGATTCTGATTCTAGTTGACTGTGCATTCTAGCCAGCCTCTATTCTCTTGTAGAAGAGGGAAAACAAACCAACAATCAAAAGTCACTGACATTCTGCAAAACAATTCCCCATGTACGTCCTTTACTAAACTTGCTTTCAGTTAATGACATGCTGAAGCAGACACAGAAAAATTAAGTGCTACGATACAGAGATTTCTAATTATAGACTCTAGTGATACAAAGGAAATGCAAGAGTGATGCCATGATAGCATACATATTTAATTATAAAACTGCACAATTAGAGTGATTGGTTACAGATCATGGAAACAGCCCTCCAGCATCGTTGACACGGAGGTACAGTTAATGGAACTACTATCTCACTGCCCCTCAGATTTTACTACATATTATAGAGTTCACACATGGGGGACAATCTACAGTAGCCAATTGTCCGATCAACCTTTGGAATGTAGAAGGTAAATGGAGCGGCCGGAGGGAAGTCACGTGGTCAGAAAGAGACTGTGAGAAGTCCGCACAGTTAGCACTGGAGGTGAAGATTGAACCCCGACTGCTGGCACAGTGAGGCAGCAGTGCTACCAGCTGTGCAGTTGTGCTCACAGAGAAATAACAACTCTCCACTTTTAGAACAAGGTTTAACTCATTCAGCTAGCACTGTGAAATGAATGAGGCGTGTGTTCCAGGTAAAAGAACAAAGAGGAAGTTGCAAAGTTATTAGCACATGAAATGTGTGGGGTTGAGAGTTAAGAACAAGGACATAAAATAAGAACAAAGATCAACTTTATTTAATATATATTTACATATACATTAGGAACTTGCTGTGGCATATTCATCAGAGTGCAATATTAAACAAAAACAACAACAATAATTATAAAGAATTGTATATAAAAACCTAATAAAGTTGGAGGTTGAAGGATGGATATGGAATAAAATATGCATAAATCAATACCAGCATGTATTTACAATGTGACACTATTAAAAAGTGGCTTAAAGTGCCTAGAGTGCAGTGCAGTGACAGGGGTCATAGATAGAGAGGGGTGGGGGTGAACTAGAATGGTTGATCAGATTAAGTGCCTGGGGGGGGGGGGGGGAAAGAATCTTTAAAGATGTCATGGTTTATGTTTTAATAGCCCTTTAGAGTTTTCCAGAAGGGAGGTTTTGGAAACGGCTGTTTGCAGGGTGAGTAGTGTCCACAAGGATTTTTCCTGCCCTTTTCTATGTCCTGAACACATACAAGTCCTGCAGTGATGGTAGAATGCAGCCAAACAGTTCCCTGTAGTTTTTGCATATTGTGAGAGAATGCCACTTCAAACCGGACAGTAACAGCTGATGTAAAGATGCCGTCTGTGATGGCAGTGTAGAATTATACCAATATGTCCTGGGGAAGACAACCTCTGCCGAGTCTACTCAGATATTGGTTTAAATAGTAACCAAACAGGAAAGGAAAACAAGGGACAAACCAACTGAGGGAGGGCATAAATGGTTAAGAACAGAGATAACAGTGAAAAAAAAATTATGAAAGTAACTGCTATTAATTAAAAAGGTATATTTATTTCTTATTGTTTTATGATTTGTTTTTTGTATTGCACTGTACCACTGTCACAAACCAACATATTTCACACGTCAGTGATGTTAAACCTAATTTTGATTCTGAGTCTAAAGATCTATGCTTTCATTCAACATTGCAATACAATATTTGAAAAAGGGAATTGAAGAATATATTGGGAGGAACCAGAAATAATATGGATTATAAAGACATCAGAAAGGTCAGGAGTGGAATTAACATTGTAGACTACCGTAATATATATTTAGGAAAAATAGAGAGGGTTATTAAAGAAACTGAAGTTGAATGGGATAACATAAAACCAGTAGAAAAAAGTGATAATCAGTAAAGTGGTAGAATGCATCCAGAAAAGCATAAAAGTTATGAAAGGAGCAATCAGATTATTATGGTTCCAGACTATCACGTCAAAGTAAGGAAGGAAAAGAAAGAAGAAATATGCAGATAAATTGTGGAAACAACCTGGACAAGCTACCTTGAAATTAATTGTTGAGACAGAGTAGGTAAAGAGCAAAAGGAATCCGCTTTCTACAATTGTATTGGATATCTTTCTGTCAGAGTAAATGAATGAGGGCAAGATTTGCTACTGGATCTAGGACTGCAGAACAAAGCAGAACAAATTTTAAGTAGTGATAAAAATGCAAAGTGCTTTAAAAGAAAATTGATAGAATAAAGGTACAAACATTACATGTAGCCACTGGGTTCTGGATTGTAAATAGTCAAAACTATATTTCTGAAATAAGTGAGGAGGATATAAAATGTAGCCAACAGTATCTTCTGCAGAGTAATAGTTGAGTAGGACCATATACCTCACTGCTATTACTAACTAGAGATACATTACTTTGAGACCATTGCTTACAACAGAGAAGTTTTCATAAGGTTTTGGAATTTGCAAACTATGCAGCTGCAGTTCATGTGACTACAATAACAATATTACATTGCAAAACTACACTAGTGTTGATATACTTTCAGTTTATCATTAAGCATGTATTTCATTTTATTGATTACTTTCACTTGCAATCATATGACCTTGATCATGAAAGTTTAAAGATCTGAGAAAGCTTTGATTGAAAAATGACATTTCTATTCCTTTTCAATTATAACAAAAATTAGCTTCTAAGGACAAAACATTAGCAATGTGGCAGGAACAGGTGCTGGGCTCAGCACACCTACTGGCCAATATCCAACAACCTTGCATATCATGGACAAGGTTCAAAAGTGATGTTGCATTTAATCTGTGATCTTAAAGTATTTTTTATTCATAGCATTGTCACAGTGAAGTTATATTGCTGTGGATTCTATAACTATCTCACACTGTAGCCACAATCCACTGGGATTGGCCGTTAGTCAAGAAGCTGCATTATCTTGAATGATGTTAAGAATCTTGAATTCTGTTTTAGAAGGATCATAAACATGAGAAAAGCCACAGATACTGGAAATCCAAATGCTGGGTCCTGATGAAGGGTCTTGGCCGAAACACCGACTGTTTATTCTTTTCCATAGACGCTGCCTGGCTGCTGAGTTTGTCCAGCATTTTGTGTGTGTTGCTCTGTTTTAGAAGGAATCATCCAGACACGTAGAGAAAATTCTATTATGCTCCTGACTTGTAGATAAAATGGCTTTCATTCCCAGCTACTGGATTTAATGTGTAGTTCAACAGCAAAGTTCAGCAGGGTAATGCCCACAGATCTCAGTCAGTACTTCCCTGTTTGGAAGATATAGGTTATATATAGGTTATATAGATATATAATGCCAGCAATCTGTCCAAATCTGCTAATATTTCTCTGCGAATTCTGTCCCATTGTTTTTGTGATTTAGACAAATGAAGAGTAACAATAAAGCTTTGCTGCTGAGCTATTTGTGGAGTGTAGTAGCTGAGAATGAAAGCCATTTTCACTATCTATGAGCTTTTGTAGTATAATCGACTTCAAGAAAAGGTGCTCAGACCCCTCCTTGTTGAAGATGGCTTTTGCCTGGCACAAATGATATCTGCAGCCCAAACCTGATGGTTGTGCACATTCTACTATCTGGGAAAAGGATTTTTATCTAAGGAACTGTGAATTAAGGTGAAGCTTGTCTAAAGGATGACAAGTTTTAGCTATATCTTCAAAATTTTAACTTCCTTAATATTGATGGGGACTAAGTACGTGGTAAGAGAGTAGATGGGGCAGAATTTGCTAAGTGAGTCCAGGAAGGTTTCCTGAAACGTTACGTAAATGGCTCTATTAGAGATGGGGCTGCACTTTAAGAAATGAAGCTGAGCAAGTGGTCAATGTGTCAGTGGGGGAGCATTTTGGGACTAATGACTATAATTATATCAGTTTCAAGATGATTATGGAAAAAAATAGGTCTGGTTCTCAAGCTGAAGTCCTAAATCAAGGCTAGGCAAATCTTGATGGGATCATATAGAAACTCTTGAAAGTACATTGGGCAAGGTTGTTTGTATGTACAGAGACATTGACGAACAGAAGACTTTCAAAAGTGAGATAGAAAGAGTTCAGGGAAGCATATTCCTGTTCCCTACAGAACAGTGGTTCCCTATCTGGGGTTCATGGACCCCAATACTTAATGTTATTGGTTCATGGCATAAAAAAGGTTGGGAACTCCTGTGTTAGAGTGAAGAGTAAGGCTGCATGATTAAGGAACCTTGGTTGACAAGTGATATTAAGAATCTGGTCGGGAAATAGGAGGTCAATACCAGAGATAGGCAGCCAGGATTAAGCACATCCTTTGAGTACAAGGTATGTCAGAGAAAGATAAGGAGGTCAATAAATGGTCTTGAGATATCTCTGGCAGATGAGATAAAGGAGAATTCATAAATACAAGAGATTCTGCAGATATTGGTAATCTTGAACAACATGCACAAAATGCAGGCAGTATTTATGGAGGGGAATAAATAGCCTATGTTTTGGGCCAAGACCCTTTATTACAACTGGAAAAGGGGTCAGAAGCTAGAATAAGGTGGGGAGGAGAAAGAATATAAGCTGGCAGCAAGTAAGTAAGACTAGGTGAAGGGGAAGGTGGGTGGATATGGGAGGAGGATCAAGAAACTGGGAGGTGATAGCTGCAAGAGGTCAAGGACTGAAAAAGGAGGAAAATAAAAGGAGAGACAGTGGACCATGGAAGAAGGGGAAGGAGGAGGGAAATTATAAGACTTTTGCTCTGTAGCCATAAAAGGCAGGATTTCCCAGTAGCACACACAAAACGCTGGAGGAACTCAGAAAATGCTGAGTTGCTCCAGCATTTTGTATGTGTTGCTTGGATTTCTATCATCTGCAGATATTCTCTTGTTTGTGATGGATCTCCTGGTGCTACGCATTTCAGATTTTTTCTCCCATTCCCATTTTGACACGTCTGTCATTGGCCTTCTCCATTGCACTGGTGAGGCAGAACTCAGGTTGTAGGAGCAACACCTCATATTCCATCTGAGTAGGCATCAACCTGATGGCACGAACACTCATTTTTCGAACTTCCAGAAGTTACTTCCCTCTTCTTTCTTTTCCCTTTCTCCATTCTGGTTCCCTCTCACTCCTTCCAATCTCCTCATCTGCCCAACACTTTCCCCTGGTTCCCCTCCTCTTTCCCTTTCTTCCATGGTCCGCTGTCCTATTTGATTCCTTCTCTTTCAGCCTCATACCTCTTCCATGTATCACCTCCCATCTTCTTACTTCATCCCCACCCCCAGCTCACCTTCCACTGGCATCCACCTTCCCCTTCATCTGGTCTCACTCATAACCTGCCAAATGGTATTCTTTCCCCTCCCCCATCTTCTTATTACAGCTCTGTCCCTTGTTTTTCCAGCCCGTATGAGGGTCTCAGCCTGAAATGTTGACTGTTTATACTCCTCCATAGATGCTGCCTGAGTTACTTCAGCATTTAGTGTGTATTGCTAAAGGACAATTCAGAATGATTCTCTGCATATATTAAGAGCAAAAGGTAGCTCAGGAGATAACTGGTGTCCTTAAGGCTCAATGTGATGATTAATGTTTGCAAATACAGGAAATGGGAGTGCTTTTAAAATATTTCTTGTCTATATGACGGACATTGAAGCCAGTGAATTCAGAGGAGGTCGCAGTAATGTCCATGAACATTACCAGGAAGATGTTGGAGACATTGAAACACATAAAGGTGCATACATCCTCAAGGCTTGACTAGGAGTATCCTTGGATGTTTTGGGGAACAAGGGAGAAGGTTGCTGGGTCCCTGACAGTGATTTTTTTAGTCAGAGATGAGATACTGAAACACAGAAAATAAAACATACAGCACAATACAGGCCCTTCGACCCACAAAGCTATGCTCAACAGGTCCCTACCTTGGAACTACCTAGGCTTTACCCATAGCCCTCTATTCTTCTAAGCTCCATGTAGCCATCCAGGAGTCTCTTAAAAGACCCAATTGCTTCCGCCTCCACCGGCAGCCCGTTCCACGCACTCGTCACTCTCAGCGTAAAAAACTTAAGCCTGACATCTCCTTTGTACCTACTTCCAAGCACCTCAAAACTATGCCCTCTCATGCTAGCCATTTCAGCCCTGGGGAAAAGCCTCTGACTATCCACACGATCAATGTCTCTCATTATCTTGTACACCTCTATCAAGTCATCTCTCATCCTCCGTCGTTCCAAGGAGAAAAGGCCGAGTTCACTCAACCTATTCTCATAAGGCATGCTCCGCAATCCAGGCAACATCCTTGTAAATCTCCTCTGCACCCTTTCTATGGTTTCCACGTCCTTCCTATAGTGAGGCAACCAGAACTGAGCACAGTACTCCAAGTGGGGTCTGACCAGGGTTCTATATAGCTGCAACATTACCTCTCAGCTCTTAAACTCAATCCCACGACTGATGAAGTCCAATGCACCGTATGCCTTCTTAACCACAGAATCAACCTGCATAGCAGCTTTGAGTGTCCTATGGACTCTGACCCCAAGATCCCTCTGATCCTCCACTTCCAAGAGTCTTACATTAATACTATATTCTGCCGTATTATTTGACCAACCAAAATGAACCACTTCACACTTGTCTGGGTTAAACTCCATCTGCCACTTCTCAGCCCAGCTTTGCAGCCTATCAATATCCCACTGTAACCTCTGACAGCCCTCCACACTATCCACAACACACCCAACTTTTGTGTCATCAGCAAATTTACTAACCCATCCCTCCACTTCCTCATCCAGGTCATTTATAAAAATCACAAAGATTTGGGTCCCAGAACAGATTCCTGAGGCACACCACTTGTCAATGGCCTCCATGCAACCTTCTACAACCACTCTTTGCCTTCTGTGGGCAAGCCAGTTCTGGATCCACAAAGCAATGTCCCCTTGGATCCCATGACTCCTTACTTTCTCAATAAGCCTTGCATGGGGTACCTTATCAAATGCCTTGCTGAAATCCATATACACTTCATCTACGGCTCACCTTCATCAACATGCTTAGTCACATCCTCAAAAAATTCAATCAGGTTCGTAAGGCACGACCTGCCCTTGACAAAGCCATGCTGACTATCCCTAATCATATTATGCCTCTCCAAATGTTCATAAATCCTGCCTCTCAGGATCTTCTCCATCAACTTACTGAAGTAAGACTCACTAGCCTATAATTTCCTGGGCTATCCCTACTCCCTTGCTTGAATAAGGGAACAACATTCGCAACCCTCCAATCCTCCGGAACCTCTCCCGTCCTCATTGGTGATGCACAGATCACTGCCAGAGGTTCAGCAATCTCCTCCCTCGCTTCCCACAGTAGCCTGGGGTATATCTCATCTGGTCCTGGTGACTAATCAACTTGATGCTTTCCAAAAGCTCCAGCACATCCTCTTCCTTAATATCTACATGCTCAAGCTTTTCAGTCTGCTGCAAGTCATCACTACAATCGCCAAGATCCTTTTCCGTAGTGAATGCTGAAGCAAAGTATTTATTAAGTACCTCCACTATCTCCTCTGGTTCCACACTTTTCCATTGTCACACTTGATTAGTCCGATTCTCTCATGTCTTATCCTCTTGCTCTTCACATACTTGTAAAATGCCTTGGGGGGGGGGGGGGGGTTTCCCTTAATCCTGACCGCCAAGGCCTTCTCATGGCCCCTTCTGGCTCTCCTAATTTCATTCTTAAGCTTCTTCCTGCTAGCTTATAATCTTCTAGATTCATATAATTACCTAGTTTTTGGAATCTTTCATAAGCTCTTTTTCTTGGGACTAGATTTACAATAGCCTTTGTGCACCACAGATCTTGTACCCTATCATCCTTTCTATGTCTCATTAGAACATACCTATTCGGAACCCTATGCAAACATCCCCTGAACATTTGCCACATTTCTTTTGTATATTTCCCTGAGAACATCTGTTTCCAATTTATGCTTCCAAGTTCCTGCCTGATAGCCTCAAACTTCCCCTTACTCCAATGTTTCCCTAACTTGTCTGTTTCTATCCCTCTCCAATGCTATGGTAAAGGAGATAGAATTGTGATCACTATCTCCAAAATGCTCTACCGCTGAGAGACCCGACACCTGACCAGGTTCATTTCCCAATACCAGATCAAGTACAGCCTCTCCTCTTGTAGGCTTATCTACATATTGTGTCAAGAAACCTTCCTGAACACACCTAACAAACTCCACTCCATCTGAACTCCTCACTCTAGGGAGATGCCAATCAATTTTTGGGAAATTAAAATCTCCCACCATTACAACCCTTAGTTATTATTACTCCTTTCCAGAATCTGTCTCCTTATCTGCTCCTCGATGTCCCTGTTACTATTGGTTGGTCTATAAAAAACACCCAGTAGAGTTATTGATCCCTTCCTATTCCTAACTTCCACCCACAGAGACTCCATAGACAACCCCTCCATGACTTCCTCCTTTTCTGCAGCCGTGACATTATCCCTGGTCAACAGTGCCATGCCCCCACCTCTTTTTCCTCCCTCCCTATCCTTTCTGAAACATCTGAAGCCTGGCACTTGAAGTAGCCATTTCTGCCCCTGCACCATCCAAGTCTCTGTAATGTCCACAACATCACAGCTCCAATTGCTGATCCACACTCTAAGCTCAACCACTTTATTCATGATACTCCTCACATTAAAATAGACACATCTCAAACCATCAGACTGAGCGCGTCCTTTCTCTATCACCTGCCTATCCTTCCTTTCGCACTGTCTCCAATTTGTGAGATTTGTGAGCCAACCTCCTTTCCTCTGTCACTTCAGTTTGGTTTCTAACCCCCCCCCCCCCAGCTATTCTAGTTTAAACTCTCCCCAACAGCCTTCGTGAACCTTCCCGCCAGGATATTGGTCCCCCTCAGATTCAATTGTAACCCGTCCTTTTTGTATAGGTCACACCTGCCCCAGAAGAGGTCCCAATGATCCAGAAATCTGAATCCCTGCCCCCTGCTCCAATCCCTCAGCCACACATTTATCCTCCACCTCATTCTATTCCTATACTCACTGTCATGTGGCACAGGCAGTACCGAGATTACTACCTTTGAGGTCCTGCTTCTCAACTTCTTTTCTAACTCCCTGTAGTCTTTTTTCAGGACCTCCTCCCTTTTCCTACCTATGTCATTGGTACCAGTATGTACCATGACCTCTTGCTGTCCTACCTCCCACTTCAAGATATCGTGGACGCAGTCAGAAACATCCTGGACCCTGGCACCTGGGAGGCAAACTACCATCTGCGTTTCTTTCCTGCGTCCACAGAATTGCCTTTCTGACCCCCTAACTATAGAGTCCCCTATCACTGCTGCCATCCTCTTCCTTTCCCTACCCATCTGAGCCACAGGGCCAGGCTCTGTGCCAGAGGCGCAACCACTGTTGCTTCCCCCAGGTAGGCTGTTCCCCCCCCCCCCACAGTACTCAAACAGGAATACTTTTTGTTAAGGGGACAGCCACTGGGGTACTCTCTTAGTACTTTCTTCTTGCCCTTCCCTCTCCTGACTGTTACCTACTTCTCTGTCTCCTGTGGTCCAGGGGTGACTACCTGCCTATAGCTCCTCTGTATCACCTCCTCATTCTCCCTGACCAGACGAAGGTGATGGAGCTGCATCTCCAGTTCCCTAACACGGTCTCTAAAGAGCTGCAGCTTGACACACCTGGTGTAGATGTGGTTGTCCAGGAGGCCGGGAGTCTCTAGGACTTCCCACATCTGACACCGAGCACAGAAAACCAACCTCACACACATACTCTATGTCTTTATTTTAAACAGATAACCTACCTTGCCTCGACCCTTTATTGCCGAAGCCCCATTGAGCCAAAACCTTTCTACTCTGTCGCCCGCTTTGTAAATCTGTCCTCCTTTTAAACTCTTCCCGCTGTTCTCACAGGCTGACCTGCACATGCTTGCGCAGTTGTGCCCTGTTCAAACTGCTGAAGAAATAACCATCACCTTCTCAACTCTGTTCGCTTTTAAACTCTTCCCGCTGTTCTCACTGGCCGACATCCACGTGCTTGCTGGATGTTACCCGGTGTTGTACTAAGTAGGGAACTACAGGCTAGTGACACATCAGTGGGCACATTATTGGTGAGGATTTTGAGGGACAGGACTTTTTTGGCATTTGAACATGCAAGAAATAATCAGGGACAGTCAGTATGGCTTTGTAGTGTGGGAAATAAAATCTCACAAATCTGACTGAATTTTTTGAAGAGGTGATCAAGGGGATTATGAGGTACTGTTTGCATCGCACAATGGACTGGTCCAGAAGATTAGAAGGCATGAAATCCAGGGTGAGTTAGCAAATTGGCAGAGGATGGAAGTGGAGTGTTATTTTTCGGATCAGAGGCCTGTGACTAGTTGTGTGCCACAAGAATCGGTGTTGGGTCCTCTGTTGTTTGTCATATATATTAATGATTCAGATGAGAATGTAGGCAGCATGATTAATACATTTGCAGATAATTCCAAAGTTGCTGGAATGGTGACCATTGAAGAACATTGCCTAAGGTTACGACAAAGAAATTAACAAGGAAATTAGGCAAGGGAATGGCAGATGGACTGGGACACATACAAACTGATACATGGGAAGTTAAAGCAGGGCAGAAAATACACAATAAAAAGCAGGGCCATGGGGAGTGTTGATGAACACAAAGACCTTGGAGTGCAAGTACATAGTTCCTTTAAAATGGAAACACAGGTAGATAGGGCGGTGAGGAAGGTATATGAGGTGTTTGCCTTTATCAACTGAGGCACTGAATATAGCTATTGGGACATCAATTTACAGCTGCACAAAACATTGGTTAGGCTGCACTTGGAGTATTGTGTACAGTTCTTGGTAGCACACCTCAGGAAGGGCAAAATTAAGCTCGAAACAGAATGGAAAAGATTCACAATGACGTTGCCTGGATTGGAGACTGGATAGGTTGTGTCTGTTTTCCCCAGGGTGAAGGAGGCTGAGAGGTGACGTGGCAGAGGTATGTAAAATTATAAGCATAGATAGGACAAATAGCCAGTGTCTGTTTCCTACAGTAAGGGTATCCAACACTAGAAGCCATAGGTTTATGGTGACAAGGGAGAAGTTTAAAGAGGATCTGAGGGATATATCTTCCATGAAAAGAATAGCTGCCATCTGGAAAGAGCTGCCAGAAGTGGTGGTAGAAGAAAGAACCATAACAATATCGAAGAGGCATCTGGACAGGTACATGAATGAACAAGACATATGAGGTTATGGAATTAATATAATATGGAAGATAGGCATGATGATCGGCACAAATGCTGTGGGCCAGTGTGCCTGTTTCAATGCTGTATGACTATGATTCTATTATTACAATAATTAACAATGATCACATTGTTAAAAGAAAAGGACAAAATTAATTTTTTATTAGAAGTTTAGTTTCTATTGTTTATTCAACATAGTTCAAAGGGGAGGCAAACACTGAAATGCCAAATCATCATCACAAACAGCAGAGTAGCACTACTGGATCATCAACATCAGGATATGCGAGTTCAGCCACATATCTAACACATGCTTGAAGCTGCTACATTCCTTGCACTTCAACAACAGTGAGCTTAACTTGCTTGAATGTAATGAGAATATTGAAATCGGGCCCATTGAATAAAGCAGAAGTAAGTGAAAACCTGCAGCTGCTCACATATGGAAGAAGTTTGTACTTAGTTTTCCCAGATTCCTTGTTGTTCTCTTCCTGATAGAATAAAAATTCAATGTGGTAGGGCCTGGTGCAGCACCTGGGCTATGTGTGAAATAATGTTGTCATGTGATCAGCCAAAATAAACTAAATTCTAAAAATGGCAGCAAAGTCCAAATCAGCTGTCAAACTTGTCAAAGGCTTTGGCTTCTTCTGAATGTTCCTAATCTTCAGAATTTAAAAACTAAAAATCAACCAAATATTTTTGAAATTGCTATTTTAAAATAATTTTAAAGCTTACGCACTAATAGATAATTTGAAACATTAAGGCCATCATAATTCATAACAAGTAGTCACTATACCCTTTTCATGTGTAATCATTCTTCTCCATATAAATGAACATGTTATTTCTGTGGCAGGTTGCAGATTCTCCAATGCAAATACTTGGGAATACAATAAGTTATGTTCTGCTACTGGACTTCATGTGTAGTTCAGCAATGGAAGCACAGGAAAATCACTGGCAGATCCCAAATAACAAGTTTGGGATTTCCCCATTTGGAAGATTTGGGTTAATGCTAGCAATTCTACACGGAACTGCTGGCAGTTCCTGGCAAAGTCTTGCCCATTGATTTTGTGATTAATCAAATGACGATGTAGCAATAAAACTCTGCTTGCAATGTTTACACATTGTGATTTAAAAGTGTTTATTTCATCAACATTGTAATAGGGTCTTTTACAACTCTAACAAAACAATCACTGCGTAATTAACACAAACCTCCTATGCAATTAATTGTCAATAGAGATTTCACAAGCAGCTATTTTTAGTGCAGCAATCAAAATTACCAATTTACAAAATAATGTTTATTTGAGAAAGATGGAAATTTTAACCTTGATAATCCATTCAGAAGTAGCAATGTGCATTGTAAGATCTAATTTGTGCTATAATATATTTATATAGCAGCAAATACTACTTAAACAAAATCAGTATACGGTAATGAAATCAAATTGAAAATGTTGGAAATATTCAGCAGGTCAAGCAGCAACTGTGAAAAGAAAGACAGAGGTAATGTTTTAAATTCTTTAAACTTTCATTAAAGTTAAATACAAGTATTAAGTTGCAGAGAAACGGCAGGGATTGTTGAGAATAAAAAAAGTCTTTCACAGGGTGGATACTTGGAGAGAAGGACCCAATGGTGAAGATGCTCACTGAAAGAGGCTGCTTAAATAACAAATATAATGTAGAGGAGGTACAAATAGGAACAGATCAATGAAAATTGAAATATCAGATGAGGGGAATGAAGAGGAGAGGAAAAAATGCACAAATGTTAGAAAACTGATGTTCACAGATAGAATGGCTAAATATCTGTTGAATTCAAAGTTGAGTCCTGAAGTCCTAGTTGAAAAATGAGGTTCAGTCCCTTGAATTTACTTAGTCTCTATGGAATGGTGTAGGAAGTCAGAATGAGAGTGGAATGAAAAAATAAAATGATAGTCAACTGGAAGCTCAGGGTCATCCTTGCAACTGACCAGTCACCCAATTTGAATTTGACCACCACGGCCAGATGCAGTAACTTGGAAGAAGTGCAAGTAAATAACTTCTCCAATTTCAAGTCATGTTTGGGCCTGCAAGGGAGAAGTGAAAAGGGTAGGTGCTGCATCTTTTGCAGTTACATAAAAATGGAGTAGAGCATTTCATCCTTCGCTCCTACTACAATCCGAAAGATAATGGCTGTTCCTCCTCAATAGCAACACTTCCTTGCATCAGACTTGTATCCCTTTCTTCATGTTTCATCCATTTATCACCACATTCAGTGGCTAAGCTCCCACAACCCTGCTGGGTAGCACATTCCCAAGATTCACTCTCCTCTGGCTGAAGACATTTCTTCTCCTCTGCAACTTGATGGTTAACCCCTTATTCTGAGACAATACCTCTAGTTCTGGACATCCTGTCCAGGAGAAACATCCTATTTGTATCTACCGTCAGGCCCAGGAAAAATTTTATTCCGCTGCTGCCTCATATCCCCAAGGACCTACGTTTGATACTGATCTTGGATGCTGTTGAGAGTGAACATTTTGCGTGAGACAGTGTGGGTGTCTGCTGTGTTCTCTGTTTTACTCTCATGATCCAAATGTGTGCTGGTAGGCTAAATGGCTTTTTCAGAAATCAACCCCCACCTATGGGAGGGTATGAGGAAAAGGGGAGTTGACAGGTATGAAGAAGAATAAATTGCAGGGCTACCGAGTAATGAGGAAGAAATATGGGATTGATCAACTAGGAGTCCAACAGGCTAAAGGGTCTCCTTCTGTGTTATGATTCAGTCTGCTTAACTTTCCCCCCTATGTCCCAGGCAATAATTTGATGAACCTACAGTCTTCCATCACAAGTATATCCTTCCTTACATAGGTAGACTCATTCGCAACATTCCAGGTGTTCTCTCATTTGAGCCTTGTTTTATTGCAGCAAAATCTCACTATCCTTGTACTCAAATTTTCTTGCAATACACCTTTAACATATTGTCTACCTTCGTAATTGCTTGTTTGATCAGCTTGTAGCTTTCAGTAATTTGCATAGAAGAATATCCAGCTCCATTTGAACACCAATTAGTAATTTTGCTGCAGAAAACTTACTATTTTTTCTATCAAAATGGATGATTTCCCTTTTTTCTATATTATATTCTATCCATCATGTTCTTGTTCATCACTTAGCCTATCTAGATTCTCCTTAAGTCTCTTTACATCTACCTTTGAAACCTGGATATTTTACACTTGCTCTTCTCACCCAAATTACTGATATAGATCGTAAACATTTGGGTCCCAGCATTAATCCCTGCAGAACACCACTAGTCACCGTTTCTCACCAGAAATTACCTGTTTATTCTCACTTCCTGTTTTCTGTGAACCAATTCTCAATCTATGTCACTAATCCCAAATTCCTTTTGCTCTAATTTTAAATTACCCCTTCTATTATATCTCATCAAAGGCCTTCTGTAACATTAAATATATCATTTGCACTGGGTTACCTTTATCTATTTTGCTGGCCACAACTTCTAAAAACTTGGGCTGCTTTGTCAAAGATGATTTCCTGTATTTAAATTTATATAACTCTAATAAAACCTATTATTATTTTCTAAATACCTTAATAATTGGTTCTTATATTTTCCCTCTCTATTCTTTCTTAATTAGAAAGGTTTCATTTGTTAGCAATCCATCCAGAAGGCAACCAAGGCATCTACTATTATCGCCATCAGGGGTTCCCAACCTGGGATCCACGGACCCTTGCTTAATGCTGTTGGTCCATGGCATGAAAAAGGTTCGGAACCCCTGACCTCCATTACCATCTGCTTCAAAACAAAGAGATGTGGGTCATCAGGTCCTGGGGATTTATCAGCTTTCAGTTACATTTATTTCTCTAGTACTTTGCTTTTCCACTATTTTTATTTCAGCTCCTTATTAATTCTAAACATGTGGTTCTCCACTTTTTCTGATTTTTTTTTGTAATTTGTTCCACCAAAGACAGACCAAGGATGGGAACATGTGGTTCCCAAAATAACACCTTCCGTTTCAGTCTGAAATGCATCCACAATCACTTACATGATTTTTGTCTTTTTTATATATATTGAACTTATTATTCTGTGCTACTAAGTTTATCCATAGAATACTCATGTATACACTTTCCTCCAGCATTCTGACCCTCCTTTCACCAAATTCTGATTTTGTTTCCCGAACCTTGGGCTTACTGCACTTTTGCCAATACAATTTTTCTTTGATCTAATTCATCTTTAACCTGTCTTGTAAGCCACAGATGAACTTCTTTTCCTGTTGGCTATTTGCACCTGTAGGATATATATTGTCGCAAACATGATATATTTCTTTAATGTTATCCTTTGCTCGTCACACACTATTGCACTATTTTAATATTAGGAAGCCCACTGCTTCAATGAAATGTTTGGTCAAAATGGAAGACAAATCATCAGTGCATTATGGGAACTCATACTGTGACTGTAAACCTAGTGATCAATGTTAAAGAAATTTGAGGAAAACTGAGAATCTAATCTTTAAAATTGTGTTTTCAGCTGTTAACTAACAGATATATCTCTGGACAACATTTCCTTCAGTAAAATGTCAAAGGCTAATTTTAAAGATTGATTTGACTGCACCCATTTCACATTTTCTGAAATGCAAGCTTCTGTCTACTGCCGCTTCACATTCTATCCTCATGCTTAGGTTATTACAAAATCACTGAGTGATGTACATACTTCTGGATTGAACTCGATAATCATAAATCTGTGACTGAAAGGCCACTCAGAAAATCGTTACACAGTTCCTAAGACATAGGAGCAGAAATTTTGGCCCATTGAGTTTGTCCTGCCATTTGATCATGGCTGACAACTTATCTTTGGATTCTTCTATTAGAATTGTCTTGTTACTGAGTAGTCAGTTTCGATTGTTTCACATTCATATTTGTGTGATTGAAAAAAAATGTAAGAAACTAGGAGACGAGAAGTGACTAGACTTGTCACTGAACTATCCCATTGTAATACAAAGTATAATTTCAGTTGCCCTGAAGGCTTTTGTTCCTGCTTTCTTGCCTGGCAGATCCATGTGAATGTTTACAGCAATACCTTCTGCTCCATCCCCTTTGACTGAGAGGCTAAGTACAGCTCCAATGTCATATTTAAGTTTGCTGACGACACCATGGTTGGCCAAATTGAAGATGGTTGACAAATCAGCATATAGGAGGGAGATTGAAAATCTCAATGAATGTTGCAACAGCACTTCTCACTCAATGTCAGCAAAACCTAAGAGCTGATAATTGACTATAGGAGGAGGAAATTGGAGGTCCATGAGCCAGTTGTCATCAGGGAATCAGAAGTGGAGAGGGTCAGTAACTTTAAATTCCTTGGCAATATCATATCTGTCCTGAGTCCAGCATATAAGTGATATTACAAAGAAGGCACTTCTCTACTTAGAAGTTTGTGAAGATTCAGCTTGTCACCTGAAACTGACAAACCTATAGATGCACGGTGGAGAGTATACTGACTGGTTACATCACGTCTTGGTATTGAAACACCAATGCCCTTGAATGGAAAAGCCTACAAAAAGGACTGGATATAGTCCAGTCCAACACAGGAAAAGCCCTCTCCACCACTGAGCACATCCTACAAGGAATGCTGTGCAGGAAAGCAGCATCTATCATCAAGGACCCCTACCATCTAGGCCAAGCTCACTTTTTGCTGCTCCCATTAAGGAGGTACAGGAGCCTTAGGACCACTCTTTCAGGTTCTGGAAGTTATTACCCCTCAACTGTCGGGCTCCTGAACCAGATTGGATAACTTCATTCACCTTAATGCTGAACTGATTCCACAACCTATGGGCTCACTTTCAAGGATTGGTTGTTTGTCCATCTTTGTTTATGTAGACACAAAGTACTCTGCAGATGCTGTGGTCAAATCAACACGTACGACAAGCTGGAAGAACTCAGCATGTCGGGCAGCATCCGTGGAAATGAGCAGTCAACATTTCGGGCCGAGACTCTTCATCGTTTGTTTATGTGTAGCTTTTCATTGATTCTATTGCTTTTCTTTGTAACTATTGTGAATCTCTGGAAGAAAATCTCAGAGTAAAATACGGTGGTATATACCTGTATGTACTTTGATATTAAATTTACTTTGAACTTGTTGAACTGGAGGCAATTGTCTAATAAACTCCACTAACCTCTTATCCTGCTTTGAAATTATAATCTTGAATTATACTTGGTATATAATTTAATATATCGCACCCTTTAACCTCCTTGCTATGCTTTAAATCTCAGTTTCCAATCTTCATCAGTAAGTTTAGGACCAGTCCTATTGACATCTGCAAGTTTTCCCATAAAATGCATGGTTTTATTCTAGAATGTTGATCTGTGTGTTGTGCAGACATTATACCAACGGATAAATAAATGTGATACTCCACAACACCGATTGACCATTATAACAGCAAATCCACTCAGACATGTTAAAAATTGAGTTATTAACAACTAGCAGCAATTCCTACTTGTATTTCTTTTGTGAATGTAATTTCCAGACCTAAACCACTGCATATTGAAATAATTAAAAATGCACTCCTCGGTTTTTATGCCTCCAATATGGAGTCTACCAACTCACTGCTTGGTGATCAAGATACCACCAATGTGGAGATCATATGCAGACTTCAGTAGAACAGAAGATTAGATTCTCTGTTTCTTTTTTCTGTCATTCTACAGATATGCAGTAGAGAGCAACCTAACGTGTTGCATCACTGTATGGATGGAAATTGCACTGTAGCAAGACAGAATGGCTCTCAAACGGGTATTCAAAACTACCCAACGCATCACGGGCACCAGCCTACCCGTCATCAAGGATATATAGTTGCAAGAAAAAGTTTTTGAACCCTTTGCAATTACCTGGTTTTCTCCATTAATTACTCAGTGGTCTGATCTTCATCTAAGTCACAACAATAGGGAAACACAATCTGCCTAAGCTACACAATTTAAACAATCACAGTCTAGGTTCAAAAAAGTATGTGAACCTCTGGGGTAATGCCTTCTAAAAAAGCTATTTGGAGCCAGGAGCTATTCTGAGATTGGAGATGTGGGTTGTAGAGCTGCCCTGCCCAATAAAAACACACACACAGTCAGGTTACTGACAGAGCCTGCTCTTCTCAAGAAAGATCTGTATCTGGGCACCATGCCTTGATCAAAATAACTTGCAGAAGACTTTAGAAGAATTGTAGAGATACATGAAGCTGGAAAAGGCTATAAAAGCATTTCTGAAGACTTGAGTGTTCATCAATCCACAGAAAGAAAAATTGTCTACAAATGGAGGAAATTCAGTAGTTGCTACTCTCCCTACGAGTGGGTGTCCTGCAAAGATCACACCAAGAGCACAACATACAATGCTGAATGAGGTAAAAAAGAACCCAAGGGTTAAAATAAAAGACCTGCAGAAATCTCTAGAACTTGCTAATGTCTGTTCATGCGTCTACTATAAGAAAAACACTGAACAAGAATGGCGTTCATGGAAGGACACCACAGAGGAAACTACTGCTCTCCAAAAAAAAAATATTGTTGTGTCTCTCAAGTGTGCAAAAGACCACATGGATGTTTCACAATGCTTCTGAGACAATATTCGCGGACAGATGAACAAAAATTAAACTTTTTGGCAGAAATGCATACCACTATGTTTGGAGGAAAAAGGGCACTGCACACCAAAGCCAAAATTCATCCCATGGTGGAAAGAGCATCATGATTTGGGCTGATTTGCTGCCTCAGGACCTGGACAGCTTGCAATTGTTGACGGAGCAATGAATTCAAAATTTCATGAAGACATTTTACAGGAGAATGTTAGGAGAGTGGTCCATGACCTGAAGCTTAATATAAGTTGGATGATGCAACAGAATATCAACAGCAAAATGGTTTAAAAGAAGAAAATTTGTGTTTTGGAATGGCCAAGTCAGAGTCCAGACCTTATTAAGATGCTGTGGCATGACCTAGAGAGGGCTGTTCATGCAAGATATCCCAGAAATATCAATGAACTTAAAACAGTTTTGTATGGAAGAACGGTCCAAAATTTCTCCTTGCTGTTTGTCCCACTTTCATCAGGGAGGTGGTTATATAACATCCATGCCAGGACCACCAGATTCAAAAACAGTTATTTTCACCAAGCTTGATCAACACTTTGACCCATTAACCCACCCCAGCACTACTACTATTTCATTTTCTGTCAGTCACCATATGCACAGACACTCCTGCTCCTTGCATCACTTTATGGATTGATCTATTTAAATTTATTGTATTTTTTAAAATTATTCTGTTCTTTATCTTGTTGTTTTTCCTTGTGCTGCATCGGATTCGGAGCAACAATTATTTCATTCTCATTTACACTGTGTACTGGAAATGACATTAAACAATCTTGAATATTTAAGTTCTTTAGTAAAAACATGGCAGCTTTCATGTTCAAAGTATTATCAAACAGCTGGATTTAATTATCCAGTGTAAGCATTTGTTTCTTTCAATGGATCTCAGATATGGAATACAAGTGGCACAGTAGCATAATAGTTAGCACAACGCTTTACAGTGCCAGCTTTAAGATTGGGGTTAGTTTCCTGCCACTGTCTGCAAGAAGTGTGTACGTTCTCCCCTTGACTGTGTGGATTCCTCTGGATGCTCCGGTTTCCTCCCACATTCCAACAACGCACAGTTAGGGTTAATGATTTGTGGGCACATTGGTGCTGGAAGCGTGACGACACTTGAGGACAACCTAGCACAATCTTTGCTGATTTAATTTGATGGAAACACAACATTTCACTCTATCTTTCAATGTACATGTGACAAATAAAGCTAATCTTTATCTCTCTTCAATCTTTAGATACTAGTTTTCTGGATTGGACTGGTATAGGTAGACCAATGAATTTGTGTCACACCTGGTCATATAACTTTGTTGGATACCCAGCATTTAAGATAATTTCACCCACCTTCACCATCACTTTGCTCTAAAGCAACATATGGTATTAACATTAACTTTTGACACAAAAAACTACTAATGCTGGAATCTGGAGCAAAAGAACTGACGGAGGAATGTACCTGGTCAGGCAGTATCTGCACAGACAAATAGATGGTTGATGTTTCAGATCAAGACTGAGCTGCTTAGATGGTCTACCAAACCTAACCATTGAAATTTATCTGGTCTGACAAGCATATTGCTCAATTTGTCTGAACAATCAACTGCAATGCTAAATTGATCATGACTGTTAAGTGAGGTACTATACCTTGGTGGGCCTTTTGAGTGCTGGAAAAATCTTCTTGTAAATCATTCAACTTCTTTCATTAGACAGTAGCAAGCACACTGACATTAATGAGAGAACGATAACTGCTGCCTATGCAAGTCTGTATAGACCAGCACAAAAAGCTCCAGATATAATGAGCATCTGATTTTCTTCCCCCCACACCCCCAGAAGTCTACCTAGTAGCCCTTTTATGTATGTATAGGTAAATAATGACTCCTCTTTTCAAAGGCTCAGAATTTAAAAAACTCTCCAGGGTACACAGCTTTCTGGCTTATTTAGCAAGAAGTGCTTCATAAAGAATAATCAGATTTGTGGAAATGAGAATCATACTGTCAACTGTATTCATATTAGCTGTTTCTAACTTTATAACCATTTTTGGATGTCTGTTCACACTAAAAATTTTCAGCTACCTTCAACTATAAATCTTATGTCTGTGACCTCCAATCAATGGGTAATTAAGTGGCTAAGAAGAACCTAACTGGTTCTTCATAATTTTATAGATTATTAAATCTCTTCTCCTGAAAATATTACAAATCCAATCTATGCAATCCCTTCCTCTTAGCCAAGACTGTTTGTTCTTGGCACACCTCTCATGAATCACCTCTTTAACTACTTCAGTGGCAACACAATTTTGCTCTTCTGTGGTGACCAGAAGTGTGCAAAGTAGAAACATAGAAAAACATACAGCACAATACAGGCCCTTCGGCACACAAAGCTGTGCCAAACACGTCCCTACCTTAGAACTACCTCGGCTTTACCCATAGCCCTCTATTTTTCAAAGCTCCATGTAGCCATCCAGGAGTCTCTTGAAAGACCCTATTGTTTCCGCCTCCACTGCTGTCGCCGGCAGCCCATTCCACACACTCACCACTCTCTGCATAAAAAACTGACGTCTCCTCTGTACCTACTTCCAAGTACTCCAGGTTGTAGCAATTGTTTTCTGCAGTCCTGGCATAAACTTGCTGCACTTATGTTCTGCATCTTAACCAATAAAAACAAGCAGTTCAAAGGTGTTCTTTACCAACTTATATTCAAAACTTCAATCTTCATGGAATTCTGAAATACATCCCAAGATACCACTCTTCTTCTACATTTCTAAATCTTCTCATTTTGTATTTCATTGCCTTTTTGCTTTCCCAAATCATTACTTCACATTTCGCTGATCGTGTAATTCTATTTACCGCTTTTCTGTTGACCTGAACAATCTATTGATATCTCTTGCAGTCCTTTCTTGCTTATTTGCAATCACATACTCAACTTTGGTATCATCTGCACACTGACTAATACATAAATCACGGATAAATCAAAAACAAATAACCAGAAGTGGAAACGGCTCATCTTGAAACATATTTAATATCTAAGTTGGACTGCATCCTCAAACGATATCTATGCCTATTTTCCCTAATGGATCCTCACTTTTGAGTATTAAGGTATTTAATAATTTGGGAAAATTAGAAATGACAGATGATAAGTTCAGAGCTAAACTAAACATTAAACTAAAATAACATTTTATTGGAACAATAAACACTCAGTGGCCACTTTATTTGGTGCACTTATACAACTGCTTGCTATTGCAAATGTGCAATAAGCCAATCATGTGGCAGCAACTCAATGTAGAAAAAAATGTAGACAAGATCAAGATGTGCAATTGTTCAGACCAGACATCAGAATGGGGAACAAATGTGATCTAAGTGACTTCAGACCATGGTTGTTGGTGCCAAACAAGGTGGTTTGAGCTTCACAGAAAATGGTGCAAAAACAAATTCAGCCAGTGAGTGGCAGTTTTGTGGGCAAAAATCACCTCATTAATGAGAGAGGTCAGAGGAGAACGGCTAGACTGGTTCAAGCTGACAGGAAGGTAACAGTAACTCAAAAGAAAAACATGTCATAACAGTGGTGCACAGAAGAGCATCTTTGAATGCACAACATGCCAAACCCCAAAGTGGATAGGTTAAAGCAGCAGAAGACCAGGAACATACAATCAATGACCACTTTATTACGTACAGGAGGTATCAAATACTGTTGTACAGTGGCCACTGAGCATATTCATGAGCTGAGAAACAGACAAGTTATCCTATTGGAAGATATTCCATTAGTATTGTTACTTATTCACTTTACATCCGTGTTCAGCTTTGCATTGCTAGTGATGTAGCACATCATTCCAAATCACTAAGTGAGACAGTGTTAGAAGCAAATTGAGAAAACCATCAGCTGATGTATTTGTGTTAAGTATTTAGCTAAGGTGGTAAAGACGGCATATAGATAGCATGCTTGCCTTTACTGGTAGGTGCGTTAAACACAAGAATAAGGAAGTCATGCGGTGGATATCTAAACTTTAGTAAGACCATACTTGGTGTATTGTATTCAGTTCTGGTCACCCATTATATTGAGGAAACAAAGAACGTGGAAAGGATACAGAAGAAATTTATCCCAATACTGTTTGGATTAGAGGAAAGGTTGGACATACTTGGGTTGTTCTCCCTAGAGTGCCAGTCCCTGAGGGGAGTCCTCAGAGGTTTTAAAAATTATAAGAGGTATAGATAGGGTAGAATCTTTTCTCAAGGGTAGAAATGTCAAATACCAGAGAACATGCTTTTAAGATTAGAGGGGTAAGTTTAAAGGTGACATGGATAAGTCTTTTTAAAATGCAGGGAGTGGTGGATGCCTAGAAAGGGTTATCAGGGATAGTAGTAGAAACGTGCAGGTTGATGGGATTAAGAAGGTTTTAGATAGATAAATATATAATGTATAGATATGCATATTACACAGCAAGAGGACAATTAGTATAAATTGGCATCAAAATTAGCACAATGTAAACTGAATTACCTGCTCATTGCTGTACTGTTCTATGTTTAAAATTTGCTGGTTTTCCCCAGAAAATGATTTGACATTTTGGTATAAGTTCTAGTCAAACTAATTCCTTAAGATTGTGCATATAACAAAGTACAGAACATATTGGATGGCAACATACTGTAACTGTTATATTACTCTGACAGGTATTTCTAATTTTATAACTTTTACTGTGATATGAAAGAAATCCTGATTTCAAAATAAACTAAATGTAGCATATCACAAACTAATCCTCAGGAATGTGCTTTGCCAAGATTGGAACCTAAAGCTCAAGCCTTGTTCACTGAAAGGTGATGATTCCATTTAGCTTTCTAGATCATATCAGAGGGCAATGAGATTGAATACAAGTCAGGTCAGTTCATCATAGCAGGTTTCCTCTCCTGAAGGACGTTTATAAATCAGTAATGGTTTAATAATTTTCATGGATGTTTAATTTAAATATTTGGAAATAAAATATTCAATCTCAGACAGCAAAGATGGAACTTGAACTTGGGTTCTTTGCATTATTAATTTAGGTCTCAGAAATATTGCTTACCACTGATGAAGACAACTCTTTCATAGATACACATCTTTCATCCATGTTTACAGAAAGAAAAAAAAAGTCAGAAATTAAGAGTAAAGACAATGACCTGATGCATATCTCCAAAGATCATAAGTTTCAACAAAAAGGTTTTAAAAATAGCTCTTGGCACATTGGCTTTCATAAATCAATGTAATGAGTGCAGAAGATGGAATGTTATGTTTAAGTTGTATAAGATGTTAGTGAGGCCTAATTTTAAGTATTGTGCACAGTTTCGGTTACCTACCTACAGGAAAGATGTAAATAACACTGAAAGAGTAGAGGGAAAATTTACAAGGATGTTACTGGGACTTGAGGGTCTGAATTATAGGAAGATTGAAACAGTTAGGACTTTATTCCTTGGAATGTAGAATATTGAGAGATTCGAGAGAGATATCCAAAATTATGATGGGTATGCATGGAGTAAATGTAAGTAGGCTTTTTCCACTGAGGTTGGGTGAGACAACAACTAGAGGTTACGGGTTAAGGATGACAGGGGAAATATTTAAGGGGAACATAAGAAGAAACTTTTTCACTCAGATGGTTGTGAGTGTGAAATGAGCTGCCAGTGCAAGTAGTGCATGTGAGCTCGATTTCAACGTTTAAGAGAAGTTTGGATAGGTAAATAGATGGGAGGGGTATGGAGGGCTATGGTACAGGTGCAGGTCAACGGCAGTAGGTAATTTAAATGGTTTGGCACAGATTAGATGGGCCTGTTTTTGTGCTGTACTTTTCTATGACTCTATAAATGGCAACTCTGCTTCTGTCAGCTTTATTGATGCAAAGTTTGGGGCATTTCTGCATCATGACAAAACTTAGATGAACAGTATCTTAACAAAATCAGTTTGAGTTAACATTAACCCATTATCAAGTATAATCCTCTTAATCATATGCATTTCAGCTTTTGTACAATCCCATGAACAAATTACTTCCATCTTGCTCTACTTATGCTTCTGTTGAGCATACAGTGTCAGTGGACACAAATTTTCAACAGTGATAATCTGGAGAACTGAGTTTGAATGTAACCAAGTGAATCATGTAGACAATCAGGGAATTTAAGCATGGTGAACTATGGGGAGAATTCAGGAGACCAACAACTAAAAGAAGAATGATAGAGTTCAGATGCTACTATGTCAGTTATCAACAGTCTGGCAGGAATGCCTGCAGTACTACTACAGTACTGCAAAGGTGGGGAAGAATCAGCTTATAGGAGGGAGATTGAAAATCTGGTTCAGTGGTGCGTCAACAACCTCTCATTGAATGTTAACAAAAGCTAATTATTGACTACAGGAAGCAAACAGAAGTGGAGAGGATCAGTAGTTTTAAATTCCACGGTGTTAGCATTTAGAGAATATGTCCTGGGGCTCTCACAAAAATGTAATCACAAAGAAGGCACAGCAGCACCTTTTATTTCTTAGAAGTTTGCACAGATTCAGCACGTCACCATAAAGTTTGACCACTGTAGACGCCCAGTGGAAAGTATCCTCACTATTGCATCATTGGAAACACCAATAATCAAGAAAGGAAAAGAGATAAAGATTAGCTTTCTTTGGCATATGTACATCAAAATCTAGTAAAAAATGTCATTTATGACAGTGACCAACACAATCAGAGGATGTGCTGGGGCAGTCTGCAAATGTCGTGATATTCTGGCATCAACATTGCATGCCCATACTAATTCTTCTGCCTTTTGAAATGTGGGAGGAAACTGCAGCATCTGGCAGAAACCCACGCTGCCAGAGGGAGAACGTACAGACCCCGTACCGACAGCAGCATGAGTTAAACCCTGACTGCTGACACTGGAATGCTGCACCATGAAAAGCCTACAGAAAATGGTGGATTCAGCTCAGTCCATCACAGGTAAAGCTCTCCCCACCACCGGGTACGTTTACATGCAGTACTACCAGAAGAAGGCATCAACCTTCTTCTCACTACTATCAGTGGGCAGGAGGTACAGAAGCCACACACCAGGGTCAGGAAGTTACTAACTTGCAACCATCAGGCTTCTGACCTAGCATGGATAACTTCGTTCACCATCACTCTGAACTAATTCTACAACCTACAGACTTATATTCTAGGACTCCTTGCAACTTGTGTGTGCAGTATTATTTTTATTTGCAGTTTGTCTTCTTTTGCCCATTGGTTGTTTATCAGTTTTTGTCTGTTTATGTAGGTTCTTGCAAAGTTCTGAAATTATATTTGTATTTTTCCTTTAAATTCCTGCAAGAAAATGAATCTCAAGGTAATATATAGTAACATATATACACTTTGATAGTAAATTTATTTTGAACTTCGAGATTTGGTATGTCACCAAAAGACTTTTGCAAATTGGTAAGCATTCTGACTGGTTGCTTTCTCACATCTTGGGTATGGAGGTTCCAGTGCACAGAATCACAAAAGGCTGAACAGGGTTGTAGTTTAAGCTAGTCCATCACAGGCATCTTCAAGAGCCAGTGCCTCAAGGTAATGGCCTCCAGCATCAAGGACCCTAACTACATTGAACAGGCCCTCAATCAGGGATGTGGTACAGGAGCCCGAAGACCTATATACTCAACGATTCAGAAACAGCTTCTTCCTCTCCACCATTATATTTTTGAACAGCTCATTATTCCTTTTTGTACAAATTATTTATTTTGTAATCTATAGCAATTTTATGTTTCGTATTGAACTGTTGCTACAAATGAACAAATTTTAAGAAATTTGGCCTGTCTCCTAAAACCCTCACTAATTTTTATAGATGCACCGTAGAAAGCATTCTTCTAGGATGCATCACAACCTGATATGGAAGTTGTCCTGTCCAAGACCGGAAGAAGCTGCAAAAGATCGTGAATATAGCCCAGCACATCACACAAACCAATCTTCTGTCCTTGGACTCACTTTACACTGCACGCTGCCAGGATAATCAAGGACATGACCAACCCAGCCAACACACTTTCTGTCCCTCTTCCCTCTGGGAGAAGGTTCAAGAGCTTGAAGACTTGTACGGCCAGATTTGGGAACAGCTTTTTTCCAACTGTGATAAGACTGCTGAACGGATCCTGACCAGGATCTGGGCCGTACCTTCCAAATATCCGGACCTGTCTCGGTGTTTTTTTTGCACTACCTTACTTTCCCTTTTCTATTTTTTATTAATGATTTATAATTTAAATTTTTATCATATTTACTATTGATTTGTACTCCAGGGAGCGCAAAGCACAGAATCAAATATCGCTGTGATGATTGTATGCTCTAGTATCAATTGTTTGGCGATAATAAAGTATAAATTCATGTCATGTATTGTAAATAATAAACTCTATCCTAATAATTCCTGCAACATACTGAAAGGAGAGGCAATGTAACTTAAATGTGTCTAAAGTGAAGTCAGTTGTTCCTTCAACTTTCATTGAAAGCTTGATCTGCACCATGGAATCTGAACCATTGTCCATTAGTGAGTCTTTGTAGGTCCTGGCCTGGACATTGTAAAGTCTAAACACTTGCCCTTTTATACAGGCTTTTGATTGTATTAGACATTAATTTTAGAGCCTTACTGATTTACTTTCAATTTCTTTAATGTAGTGGTGTTGACATTCTCAGCACCACTACAAAAAAAAATCAGGAGGTCAGAATGAGTCATAAAATGCTTCAGCTCAGAAAGAGGCCATTTGTACCTGTGCCAACTATCCAACTTCCCAGAGCTTTGTGCATTTCACAATGAATTCCCCTTTTGAAAGTTAATGTTGAATCTATCTCCATCATCTTTTGACAGTAAGCTCCAAATTGTCGTAACTAACTGAACAAAAAAACCAGCAATATTAATGAAATTGGAGAAAATACACCAAAAGGTTGTACAGAGTGTTACATTAGAGATGTGCCAACATGTTTTCAGTTACACAATCAATCCCAAAAAGTTACTCTGTTTTTGTATTTCTCCCCCCTCCCCATCCTGTTCCCAGTTCTACCTTAGTTTGATGAATGTGGAACCTAATCTGTGCAGTATTCTCAGAGGGCAATCTTGAAAGACTTATTATTATTAACTGTTTCGTGTAAAAACATTTTACTTTATAATATCACTTGACAATTTTTTGACAGTTATTCCTTATATTATCCCAGCTGTATGTTTTCATAGGACCAATTTTATCCTGCAAGGGCTCCAAGCTCTGCATGTTTTCAACACTTCCACTCCAGGTTGCATACTTTTTCCCAATGTTAGTAATAATAATTTATATACACAGATAGGGATTGACCCATTTTCAGTATGCTGGATTGTCCTAGTTTTCTTTGTGAACATCAAAGATTCACTTCATAGGCCCAAGTTAAAAAAAATTGTGTTCCCATAAATTAGTACGCATTGCCAGATACTGATATTAACGGATCTCAAGTGTTCTGACCTAGTATTTATTTACATGAACAGAAGTAATCATTTGTTTTTACACCTATGCTTAACATAGAAAATGTCCCAAGGCACTTCACTGACATATTATCAAACAATTTTGTCATATAGGAAGTAAAATTACAGGTGAGCTTAAGTATGGTCCATGTTTTGTAATGCCTTAAATGCTGGGAAGATTAGGGACAGAATTTCTGAGTTTAGGGCCTTAATTTGCAAGCATGGGAATGACTGGGAGACAAGCTCTGGCAAATACTCAATGAATGAAATACACCAGTGAGAAATGTTAGCAAGTGTAAGGGTAGGGCCTTATGGTTTAGAGCATATCTTAGATATTCAATCTCTAAATTTCATATGGTAGGTATTTCTTAGTTCTTATATTAAATATGGAACAGCAACATCCACTCCAACATACACACAGATTATAAGAATTACTGAATGCTTTCTCAATAAAGCGGAACTGTTTTTGAGCATTTCAGTTTATCCATGTTAACAACTTGTACCCAATTTCCAATTGCTCACTATGTTCTAACCCACAAATTTTGTATTGCTCGAAAAGAACGGATTGTTTTTAAGTTCCTGAATGAGTATTAAAGTCTGCAAACAATAATTGAGAGCAATATTTTATTAATAAAACTCCAATGCTATAATACATTTTGCTTTACAGAAATTTAACACTACTGTAAATATTATAAATATAAGTCAACAGTAACAGAATCAGTTCTAATTAATGATAAACAATTACATATTGTTAAACACATAGCAGTGCTGTGATAGGAATTTCAGTGCCTGGTAGTTAAATGATATTGCCTTATTAAGTCTGCTTGTATGGATACTCAAATCTAAATTTGGCTGGTATTCTGAAAAAAAACCATTTTGAACTTTGTAATGCTAAAATAAAGTTCTGATTAATTTGCCATCTATATAATTATTTTATATTATGTAATAAGTTTTTAAAATGTAAATATATTAAAAAATCAATTCTAATTAAGGGTACTACCAGAATTTACAAACTCTTTGAATTCTCATTTCTGATTCTAATTTATACTTGTGTTCAACTTTCAAAATCAATAATGCATCCTGAAAATGAGAGAAGAGGAGACTAACTTGCCTGCCAATCACATGGATGGATTTGTTGTACAGAATTTTACAAATATTGTAGAACTTTCAATGTCCTCTCTCCTGTGCCTATAATGTCACACAATTACTCAATGTTGGATACGATCTTTATTCAAATGTTTTATTGGAAAAGCAATTAATTTGGAATTATGTTTTATGGCAAACCTTTATGCACATCATTCCTCATATTTAGTTTCCTGTTCAATGCAGGACAGTTGGAATGAGGAAGTCAGCAGCAATACCCACACTTGCTGATTCTCCAGCACATGGCACCACTTGTATTATTTTGGTTTTGTTATCATGTAGGTTACCAGCAAACATTTCCTCATTGGTAGCACACTTGACTTTTTAGGAGAAAATTCTCACTCCCTGTAGATCAGCACACAAGTTACAAAACATCTGATTATAGAATGCACTGGAGGTGAACATTAAACCCAATTTATTGGTAACCAATTCACTGGAAAATTGTGCGACACTGCGCTCACACCCATTTTTCTCAAAAGTCTCACATCAGATGTTTTGCTAGTTGTATTAAGTAAAACTAACAGGAGAGATGTTAATCACAAAAATAAAAAAAAGTTAAAATGTAACAATACTATCACAATCTCATCATGCACTGACCAACACCCTCCACTAGTCAATGAGAAATAACCACCCTCTTCAGAAGATAAAAGTATTTCTATTTGATGCATATTTTGGGACCAGATGATCACTTCTTTGAGAACTGATAATTTTAGAGTTTTAGGAGTCAGAGAGTACTGAGGACAATGAATAAAATAAAAACGGGAGAGAATGAAAAAAAGAGCATAAATGACCAAGTTTTAAAATGACTCTCAAAGCTGCAAATATTACAAGATGGTGTTAAGAAAAGTTCTGAAATCCACAAAACACAAGCATAATGAGCCACTTTTATGTAAACAATGCAGCAACTGAATTATTTTTATTCAGTTGCTCGCACTCTGTCGATAGCTACCGATAAACACAGTAAAACTTGAGAAGACACTGCGCTAGATTTTACACAAATATCTTGAAGAACAGTAGTGTGAAAATATTATGACACTTTGAATCATGATATCACAATTCTACTGAAATAGTTATGTTATTTAGCAGCAAATGTTTAAACCCTGCTTGGAGCTTGAATGTCAGACACAAAAATAAGAAGGCCCTCTTGATTCCTCACATCCCTGGCAAAATAAATATTTAAAAAGGTACTACTTAATGCATTCTAATTTCATTAGGCAGTCATGTATAACTAGAACTTTTCATAAACACTCAAATTAAAGATTAAGAATGCAAATGATTGGGACACAATAGTACTAACACTTCTCATTTATGTCAGCAAAAGCAGCACAGCATACTAACTTGGACAGGCTAAACTCAACAACAAATTAGAAATACTCAACAAAACAATGAATTACTATTAAAGATAATCATTAATTGAAGTTATTTCAATTTTTTCAACAGTGTGAAATTACTTTTTACTGTTAGGTTTAATACATAATTTGTTCAGTAAATTAAACCGATTAGTAAAGCTGCCCTGCTTATACAATTAGCTCCATCATTTTAGTGACTTTAAGACACAGGAGCAGAATTAGACCATTTGATTCATTGAATCTACTTGCTATTCCATCATGGCTGATTTATTATCCCTCTCAAACCCATTCTCTTGCCTTCTCCCTGTAACCTTTGAAACCCTTATTTATCAAGGATCTATCAATCACAACGTTAAACATACCCGATGACTTGACCTCCAGAGCTGTCTGTGGCAATGAATTCCACATATTCACCATCCTCTGGTTAAAAATAATCCTCCACATCTCTGTTCCATTCTAGGCCTCTGGTCCTAGACTCCCTCACTAAAGGAAACATTCTCTCCAGATCCACTTGATCTCGTCCTTTCAGTATTCAATAGGTTTCAATGAGATTCCCCCCCCCCCCCAAATTCTTCTAAAGTCCAGTGAGTACAGGCCAAGAGTCAAAGTTAACCCTTTAATGCCATGGATCATTCTCATAAACCTCCTCTGGACTCTTTCCAATGCTAGTACATCCTGGAAACCAGTCTCCCCTCTATGAATATCTACACTTCTTGCACCCTTAGTAAGGCAGTCAGCATAGCAAAGACCCCACCACTCCAGACATTCTCTCTTCACCACCCTCCCATATTCTTGATTATGTTTCATTCACTTACATATTGGCAATGAAAGTTATATTACCTTTACATATCTAGTGGTATCTAAAGGCAGGAGTTTTCCAGTTAGTGGAACGCAAGGTAGGAGTAGGTCATTCCGTCTACTTAATGGTGCGTTCTTTCACTGAGTGCTACAAAGGCCATCCCCCATATGCTTGCATTGACACTGTATCCTTTTACTACCTTGACAAACAAAATTCATGCAGATTAAAATTGTAAGAAAGAGGTTGACTATTTAATAAATCTTTGGATCAGGATGTTATCTGATCTCTCTTAACATGTTTGTGAAATGTCTTCAATTGTCCTCAGTTTCTTTCCATGTAATATTTTCAAGGTTCTCTGCCCTACTCATCTCTTCCCTAGGACTCCTTTCATCTTTAACTTCCAACCATTAACAATGCATATTAGCGCACCACCATCCATTTCTAGTACCTCCAGCACAATATCGTGTTTAAGGTCATCACAATGTGGTTCTCTCGTAAATCAGCACCAGCATCCCCTCTTCCCACCACACCTTCAATGCTACCTTTAGTGATAAAACCTCTTCCCTTCTTGTCATGCAGGGTTCCCGACACAGTTTCCAGGATACTTGTTTGGAATTACTATTCTTCATTCTGTATATTCTGAGACCAAACAGATTTTGATTCAGAGTTGCTGAAGGATATAGCATGTTACCAGGATCTTTGGCCCTCTGAATTCATGCTAACAACCATCAATTTACACTAAACTGAGGTTTTCCCCATTTTTATTCTCCCTGCATTCTCAAGTTTCCTCAAATTCTACCACTCACCTGCACACTACGGACAATTAACAGTTGCTATTTAACCTACCAACTAGCACATCTTTTGGATGTAAATAAGCCAAAGTACTTGGAGGAAATCTACAGTCACAGGGAGAATGTGCAAACTCTGTACATAGTACCCAACATTAGGATTGGACCCAGGTCTCTGGCACTGGTGGCCTATAGTTCATTACCTGTGCCATTGTGCCACTTGTAATAGGATGATCACTTTCTAGAACATCACTTTTCAGTTTTAAGTGTGATTTCAAGTTTCTGTTCCACTCTTGACCGGAACTGGATTTAATGCAATCTGATGTGGAGGAGGGGATTAAATCCTACTTTATGATATTTGAGTATAATTGTTTGGTTTAGTATTCCAAACTACATTATGAAAATGTGTGGAATAGCAGGAATAACAAGTGGCAAATGAGACATAGTTTGAACAGCTAGGTATTGGGAAAGGGCAAGGTTCAGGATTGTGGAGGAGGGTGTAGTTTTGGTAAATCATCTGTTGTTCTATGATCCTATCTGAAAAGACTGTAAGCTATGCCAATAAAATAACATTTTTTGAGGAAAGAATGATATGAAACAACAGGTCTATTAGCTGCTCACCTAAATAACTGGCTGCCAGTGCTTGTAGGATGTAATATGTATTTTCATTATCTTTGTGTTTTACAGAAAAGTATTAACTTCCAAAAAATAAACATGATTTTGCATACATGGCTTAGAATTTGGAAATCAACTGGTTCCAAGCGAATCTACAAAGAAAAATTAACCTCTATCATTAACACACAAGATTCAGCAGATGTTGGAAATCTTGAGCTGAAGGAATTCTGTAAGTCAGGCAGCATCTATGGAGGGGCATAAACAGTCAACATTTTAGGCCAAAACCCTTCATCAGGACTGGAAAGGAATGGGGAAGAAGCTAGAATAAGAAGGAGTGGGGAGTGGGGAAGAGAAGGAGTACAAGCTGGCAGGTGATGGGAAGGTGGATGAAGTAAGAAGCTGGGAGATGATGGGTGGAAAGGCTGATGGAGGAATCTGACAGGAAAGAACAGTGGACCATAGGAAAAAGGAAAAGTGGAAAGATTCCAGAGGGAGGTGATGGGCAGGTGAACCAGAACTTGAAATGGAAAGAGAGAGAAGGGGGAAAGAGAAGCAACTGGAAGTTAGAGAAATTGATGCTCATGCCATCATCCTTCAACTCAAGCGTGGACTCATTGTGACAGGAGAGAAGGCCTTAGACTGATCTGTCAGAATGGGAAGTTGAATTGAAATGGATGGCTACTGTGAAATCCTGCTTTGTGAAAAGTGTTTGTTGAAGCGGTCTCCCCTGACCAACGTCGTGTCTAACCGGTAACAAGGAAACCAAACCAGAAACATCGAATACAGATTATTCCAACAGACTTGCAGGTGAAGTGTTGGCTCACTTGGAAGGACTGTTTGGGGTCCTGAATGGTGGTGAGGAAGGTGGTGTCGGGCCAGGTGTAGCATTTGTCACATTTGCTTTATAAGTCCCAGAAGGGAGATCAGTATGGAGGAACAAGCGGACAAAGGAGTCATGTAAAAATGATCCCATATGTAAAGTGGGGGAGGAGAAGAGTAATGGGAAGAAAAGATGTGCTTAGTGGTTGGATGCCACTGTTGATGGTGGAAGGAAGGAAAATGTTTTGCTGAATCATTATCTTTGAAAGATGTGCCCAAAAAACTTGGCTTTGGACTCCTGTAAAAGTTTACTACAGCAAGATTGTTGTGAAACTCTAACTTGCAGACTACTATCCCAAATCTAATGCTCAAAATTTGTCCTTTACCGTGTGGTGAATCGTTCCTGTAAACATTTGTTAAAATAAATTGATTAAGTTCTGGAACAAATCTTCTGCCATTAGGGGGCGATAATATAGCATCCAATCCAAATAGAGCTTCTTTTGCACGAGGATAGAAAGTCAGTACTGCAAGCAATTTGGGTAATCTTTCACACTGCCTTTTATGACTATAGTGTGCCAGTGTAGCCTCACTGAACTGAAAAACAAATCCAGGAGTTTTAACTGACTCTGGACTGCCCAAGATATCTATAACTTCTCCCACACAACCACACTTAAAAGAAATTTTACTGCACAAGGAAATGAAATGATATATGAAGCAGTGGATTAGTGTATTTTTCTTGATGAGCAATTGCTATTGGAGAATACTTGTATCTTCATATAATAACCAGCCTTAATTTCTGAAATATCATACCAACTATCCGAAGGCACTCTGATGCCAGAAAATGTATTTGTAAATGTATATGGCAACTAAAATAATGTCCCAAGTCAGGTAAACAGAGAAAACATTATGCTGGTCCTTCTGTAAAGAATTTGAAAATATGCCAATAGACTGCATAGCAGTCATTCTGTGCTAATAGATGTTGTATTAGACAAATCACAGACAAGGTTGGGAGAACATAAGCAAAAAAAAAGCACAACACAATTATCCTGAAGGAAATAATTTCCAAAATATGCAAGGGGATTAAAAATGTTGCCTACATATGGAGCTGAAAAAAGGTTCATATATCAAGTGCAAAAAAAGGATGTAGGTACACAAAGTGGGCAAGTAATATAGAAAAGTCAGAACTTAAAGACCCATGTACCACAACCATGGTCTATTCAGTCTTTCAATGTATCTACATCCTTGTGGCATCTGCAAACACTATCTACCATCTGATACCTCTCTAGCATTGCATTATAAAGCAGGGTTATCTCTGAATTACTTAAGAACTTCTTACAATAGATCTCTTCCTGCCTCAGACTACATGTAACCCACTGCCAAAAAACGAGTCTTGGTCTCATCATCAATTTGCTCCTGGCAAAAATCATGTGAAATTAAGTTCCATTTGAATGCTCTCAGACCAAAGGCATGGATACCATTTAAGCAAACAGGTTCTTTCAAACTGAGCTTTTCATATTCTCTCAATCTCAGAAGTTGGCTATTTCCCCTGCCTCAAATCATTTGCTCACTACAGTAAAACACCGAAGATTAGCTCCAACCTTGCCCATTCTAATACTTACCTGGAAAAAAATCCTAAAATTCCAGTGTTTATCCAAGAGATCAAAACCTTGTTAACTATGACTTATTCTTTTTGATCCATATTAGTCCTATTGCTCAGATAATTCTGCTTTAGAGTTCTCCTTTTCACATTCACATCTGTCCAAGGCTTTGTTCCTCTTTATGATGTTAACTTTTGGTGACCCCCCCCCACCTGCTCACAATCCCTAAACTTAGGTCTCTCATGCCTTAAGCTGCTGGGTTCAAAGGTCAAAAGGCATTCCTAAACCTTTCTCCTCCTCAAACCTGCTGTATCACTGAATTATTTGTTTATTTGTCCTAATCTCTCTGATATATTCATCCAGAAATTCTTCAAGAGAGCTTGATGTTTTATTATGTGATAGATAATTAAGTAAAGACAAGATGTGGTCAGAAAGAATGGATTTCTATTTTGGATGGGCAATAAGTTTTTTCAATGCCAGGAAGTAAGAACCCAAGAAAGGGCAGTGGGGTTTGGGTGTCCAAATACTGAAATCATTAGAAGTCAATCAAAAGCAAAAGAAAAAGAATGCAGGCTTTTACAAGAGGGTTGACATACAATTGAAAAAGTACATCATACAGAGCTTTAGAGTATGAAAATCAGTTTTAGACAACCAAATTTGAGAAAGGCATCAAAAACGAGTTACAAGGCTGTATAAGCTGGGACTTCTTTCCTAGTGAGCTGAAGGGTGACTTTATAAGAGGTATATAAATTCATGAGGGATATAGATAAATTGGATGGTCAGTCTTTTTCCAAGGGAAGGAGATACAAAAAAAGTGTACAAAAACAAGGTGAGAAAGGGAAAGACTTAAAAGGGATCTGTGGGGAAGCTTTTCATTACAGATGGTGATGGGTATATGGAATGAGCTACCAGAGGAAGCTGCACAGTGGGCACAATTATAGTTAGAAAAGGAAAAAAGGGTTATAGACCAAACACAGGCTGATGGGACCAGCACAGATAGACATCCTGGTTACCATGAAAATTTGGGCATAGGGGCTGGTATGCGTGGTGTTTAACTCTGCAATTCTACGCAATTTTTAAATTTTTTTGACGTACAACCATCAATCTGAAATGTATCCACAAATGTTATCTGACTAGCTGAATATTCCTTGCAGTTTCTGCTTTTCTTTGAGAATATATTGGGTTGGTGCTGGCACAGCAGGTTTAACAGTGATAGTTGGAGTTAAAAGTCTAAATTATGGCAACAGAGTGTATGAACTTTGTAATACTGAGTGTTCAGGTGTCAAAATTATCCAGTTAAACATGTTAAAATTATTAAAAGGGATGCAATAATTTTATTCAAGTATTTAGAATAAGAACAATAGATTTTTATTTTGAAGTCTTTGAAAGTGGGAAATGGAACTGAGGCACGGATTAATCAAAATATTTTAAACGGCATAAGCAGATCAAGGGAATACAATGTATGTTCTTACATACATAACAAATTCACTAACATTCAAGGTTATGTGAAATATAATAATGTGTTCAAACATGCACGGTTTGAAACTATCAATTTCTGCTGAACATTTGAGATTATGCCGGAATTCAGTGGGCATTTAGTCCCATGTCTAAGTATCAACAGCTCAAAATCCCTCCCCAAACACTCTTAGCTCTAATTGTTTCTCTTATAACTGTCTTTTTACTAAGCTTTGCTCATCACTCCTGTCTCCTTTAATTTGTTGTTAGCCTTTAACTGAGGGTGCTCCTTTCATCTTTTATCAAACTGAAGGTGATAACACAAATGTCAGTTGTGATTCAAACTGGTAAACTTCCAATGCACGAAATTGATAATCTATAGAAATGTTAGAATATGAATTTACTTTTATACAATACTCTTCCAGGACTATTTATGAATAATTAGCAATATGTGTAAAAAGTATTAACTTTTCAGAGCATGCATAGGCTTCTGTGTTATTATTTGCAAAAGGCCAGTGCAAAATCAATTTAATAAAGTTTCTATTTATAATTAAAATTGCTCCAAAAGTCACTACTGATAGAAAATTAATGGAAGAGAATGATGTAAGGTGATATCAAGCTTTGTGAAACTGCACCTGCATAATTTTGATACTCAATACAATTAGTGAAGTTTTGCAAACAAAACTCAAAGTTGAAACAATTAACTTATGGTGGGATTTACACAATATGCAACTTTATCAGTCAGCATAGTTAATTTGAGATATTGTGACCATTAATGAGATTGAAGTCAAGCATATCAAATTTGATGGTATTTGTTCTTGTCATATAAAACATACCTTCATGCACAACCGTTTTGATTTGTAGCAGAATTATTAATTTGAACCATTTTGAAAAGGTTATATCAACTACCTAAGTAATGACACTAGTATCATCCAGAAGAAAGGATAGAAAACACAAACACTACTAAACCTTGATTTGTAACTAACCACTCAGTGCTGCAGCTGTACTTTCTTTTCTCTCCCTATTCTTGTTGAACGTTCATACTCCAAAGACAGCGTTACACAGGAATAAACCTATTATATCAGTTAAATTATTTAATTTGCCCACATTGGGAATGCAGATAAAAGCCATCTTTTGAGGGTAAGCAGGGATTAATATTAAAGTAATGAGTTCTATTTCTAGTGTTTTCACCTGCTGAAAGTTTTCAGAATGCTTCACATTAAAGGAAAAGAAACTAGTCATAAAAGAGTAGAAAACAGAGGTTATATATGGAAAACAAAACAAAGATGCTGCTAAATGGAAATAGCAAGGAGTAAGATGGTAACGTTGAGTGATTGAGAAAGTATACAGCATCAATAAAACTGGACACCAAAGACAGTGAAGATCAAGAAGAAGTGAGAGACACACAACAGCCACTTTATTAGGCATAGGAATGGAACCCATAGTGGTCTTCTGCTGCTGTGGCCCCTTCACGTCAAAGTTTGACATTTTGTGTGTTCAGATATGCTCTTCTGTACGCCACTGTTGTAACACGTGGTTATTTAATTTACTGTCACTTGAACCAGCCTGGCTATTCTCCTCTAACCTTTCATTGAAAAGCCATTTTCACCCACAGAACTGCTATTCATTGGCTGCTTTTCATTTTGCCCACTATTTTCTATCAACTCTAGAGACTACTGTGCATGAAAATTCCAGAATATCAGCAGCTTTCGAGTACTCATACCACCTAGTCTGAAACCAACAACCATTCTACAGTCAATGAGATCACATTTCTTTCCTATTCTGATATTTAGTCTGACAACAACTGAGCCTCTTGCTTTTATGCACTGAGTGGCTGCCACATGATTAGCTGATTACATATTTGCTTTAACAAGCAGATGTATAGGTATACCTAACAAAGTGGCCACTGAGTGTATACTGAAGTGTGTAAAATTAGATCTGCAGGAGTTGCATGTCTGGAGATCAACATGGCAGTGTGAAATAAGGAAGATGACGAGGACAGTCAAAGGCAGTATTATGGGTAATAGAGATCCTGGAGAATCAGTAAAGTGAAGATCAAGTACAAACTGCTGAAGGAACTCAGCAGGCTAAGCAACATTTATGGAGAGGAATGAACAATTGACATTTTGGGCAGAGATCCTACATCAAGACTAGATTTCCAGCATTTGCAGAATCTCTAGATTTTAGTGAGGATATTACATTCCACTATGGAACTAGGGGTGCATTGGACAACGGGGAGGACTATCATGGCTTGCAGCAGGATCTGAACCAGCAGGAAAAATGCAGATGGAATTTAATGCAGACAAGTGCGAGATGTCACTTCAGCAGGGCCAATCAAGGTAGGTCTTACACAGTGATGGTAGGGCACTGAGGAGTGCTGTAATACAAAGATATCTGAGAATACAGGTCTATAATTTATTGAAAGTGGTGTCACAGGGTTGTAAAGAAAGCTTTTGGCACATTGACCTTTATGCAGGGCATTGGATATTACGTTGAAGTTTTTAAGACATTGCTAATTTGGAGTATTGTGTGCAGTTTTGGTCATCTACCTACAGGAAAGATGTAAATAAGGTTGAAAGATTGAACAGGTTAGAACTTTAATCCTTGCAATGTCAAAGATTGAGAGGAGATTTGATAGTGGTATGCAAAATTATCAAAGGTATAGATAGGGTAAATGCAAACTGGCTTTCTCCACTGAGGTTGGGTGGGACTACAACTAGAGGTCATGGGTTAAGGGTGAAAGATAAAAAGTTTAAGGGGAGCATGAGGGGAAACTCCTTCACTCAGGGGGTTGTGATAGTGTGGAATGAGCTGCCAACATTTCAATGTTTAGGAGAAGTTTGGATAGGTACACGGATGGTAGTGGTATGGAGGGCTACAGTTCCTGTCACATGCTGGAAATCCAAGCAATACACACAAAATGCAGGAGGAACTCAGCAGGACAGCCAGGCAGCACCTATAGAAAAGAGTACAGTCAATGTTTTGACCCGAAACTCTTCAGCAAAAATCCAGTCCTAATATAGGGTCTCTGCCTGAAATTACAATTCTTCATTCCTCACCATAAATGTTGCTTAGCCTACTGATTTCTTCCAGCAGTTTGTGCTTGATCTCCATCTTTCTGACTTTCCAGGATCTCTATTACCCATAATACTGCCTTTGACTGTCCTGTTGAAGGGTCTCGACCCAAAACGTCAACTGTACTCTTTTTACATAGATGCCTGGCCTGCTGATTTCCTCCAGCATTTTGTGTGTGTGACTACAGTCCCTATGCAGGTTGATGGAAGTAGGCAGTTTAAATGTTTCAGCACAGACCTGTTGGGCCAAAGGGTCTATGACTCTATGAAGAAGGTCGGTATGGGAAGAGAAAGTCAAAAGGCTAGACTATACACTTAATATGATGTCCATTCCAAATACCAAGCAGATCTTTCTCACATTTACACCATCTGCAAAGTACTTAGTGAGTAACACAACAAAGTAGTTTACAAGACCATCCAGTCTTCTTCTTAACAGAATCCCAAACCAGGCTCAGATGTTCTAGACACTTCCCTGTTCTCTTATCACCTTCCCTTATAATCCCCTCTCTATCTGCTGTTAATTTAATGACTTAACATCACTAAAATCACCCTCTAAATCAGAGTCAGAGTCATAGAGCTTTACAACACAGAAATAGGCCCTTTGGCTCATTTAGTCGTGCTGATTATTATCCTGCCTAGTCCATCAACCCGCACCCGGACCACAGTCCTCCCATGTATTTATCCAAACTTCTCACAAATATCTGCATCTTACACCGGAAGCTCCTTGCGCACACGCAACAAAATTAACCTTTCTGATCTCAGATTAATAATATTAACCCTTGGTTCCTTAAGGTCGTTATAGCCGGAGAGAGTATTGGGACCAAGCTCCAAATACCCATTAAATGCTCCCAATGAATTGCGCCTCAAATAGCCTCTGACAACCAAGTCCAGCCCCTGGCCTTTACATGTGGCTTAGCCACTAAGCTCAGTGGAACAGTTTCCACTGACAGGAGAGGGGGAAAAGACGGCTTACTGGCATCTTAAAACCAGTTGCTTTGGGCAGATGGGGCTCATCAGCCATGGTTGGCAGCTCACCTAGGGTAAGGAAAACTCTGATCTCAAACCTCCACTGCCTTGCAGCTAGACCCACTCATAGAGAAGGCTTCAGGAGTAAACCACGAGGGGAAAATCCGGAGCTGGAGTCCCTAAGGCAATTGTACATTGAGTTCAATGTTGACTGGCAACTCCTGCAATGCTGTTGGTACCTAACTATTGGTTTCTGCCGTCCTTCAGGTTCATCAGATGCGTGGAGAGGGGGAGCTTGCTCTCTGTATTGTACTGCCCAGACTTGCATACCTAGACAGGTAGAACGCAATATTCATGGCCAACTCTGACTGATTGAGGCTCTCAACCTCAATCCAAGGACCAAACCTAACTTTTGCTATTATAACTCTTGAAACTAATGGCATTATGATCACTAGATCAAAAGTGTTTCTCTACACACACTGCCCTGTCTCGTTCCCTAATAGAACTTCATTCTTTGATGTGGAAATTTTAATCAATTATAAAAAGGCTCTAATTACACACTTTAATTAACTTGTTTAACTGCAGAACAGTTCCAGTCTACAAGCAAAAACAAAATTCCAAATATAGTTTACAAAACCATTTCATTTCCCTCTCCATCCTTTTTATTCTTGATGAAAGTAAAATGGCCCAACAGCAGTTGCTTGGAATAATTAGCAGATGGTATTCTGGCAGTTCATTAGACTGATATCCTCAACAATGAAAGTAAGAATTGTTTTTGGAGAAAAACATTACTTACGTAATTCATCAAGAACAACTCTGGATTTTTATTGATCTCTATGTTATCTGACTGTTTTATTTAATAAAAACCCATTTAAATTTCAGAAACAATTTGGATATTAAAGATTCAACTATGAAAGAACAGGAACTTTCAAATATTATAAATCTATGATCAGCTGGATGTTAGAGGAAACAGATGGATAGATAAGTTACCCAGTTTTAAGTAGTGGATTCTGGTTAATTGGGCCATCCGTTAATTTGGGACATTGCCACTTAATTGACTGTTGCCAGTTCCTAACTAGCATTAGTTGCGTGGCTGTTAAACACTATGCCTTGCTTAGAGCAAACAGTTTTTAAATAACGTCATTGTGTGTGTTAGTGTTGAAAAAAGTGATTTTTGGCGAGAAATAAGTGGTAAGATAATTTGAAACTGCTTTGATCACGACTGTTTCAAGCAGTCAGGCTCGGAGCTGCTGGAAATGGCCAGGAGTAAAACTGAAATGATTTCATTAGTACAACAATTTAGGAATTACAAAGTAATTGAAGGTATTGGCAATCATCCTGAATGTTACAATGAAAATGAAAATTTGGAGAATGCAATCACCTAAAGCATTGTCTGAAGGCAGTTCATTATCTGCACTCAGTGTCTGCGGTAATTTTGTTCAATACTCAATCTAAAGAACATGGCAGATGAATTCCTCTGTTAGTAACTATTAGGAACTAGTATAGTTTTATAGTACTGAAGTAGTATTGGTAATGTTCTAATTTGATCTGTTCTCCATTTATATACATAATTTGTTACTCAGGTAAATGGTATTTTGTATTTTTTATACCTTTTAACTATTTCTATGAAACTTCTGCTAACTGGGGCAGTCACTTTATTGGGCCAAAATATACTAGTCCCAATTAGCCGCAATACACTGTATTTGATTTGGGTGCTGATTCTTATGCTTGCAACAAACTATTTCCTATAAATTAACAGCTGCAAGTGAGCAGCTGCCATGAATTAATCTTATTAAAGAATTAGTTCTAGCAAAAATATGCTATACAAGAGATTTGCAATAATATTTTACTACAAAATCTTAAACCCTGAATTGTTTACCCTACTGGATTATTAAGCTTACAATATATATGTAACGTCAGTCATATTACAAGGGCTATCAATGATTTAGAGAAATTACTCTCTTGTACACAACATATCTTGCAATAATTATTTAAGTAGCAAAAGCACTGCTTGTATACCATGGGTATTTCTGATAAATCTTGCTGCTGTTTAAGTATATATAAGTCCAAATTATAAATGCACAAGAACATAAACAATAATTATGCCATTAAATAAAGCACAGCTAATGCTCTCCAATTATTTTACTGTCTTTTCCCATTTCCCCTGATTGCAGAATCGATTTATTCAAAATATTCAACATCATCATATCAGTTGCTTATTTCTTAACTTTGAAGTCATGCATCATAATCAGAAAATCCTGTGAAGGATAACAGATTATAATGCAGGGTTATGACAAAAATGTAAAATTGAAGATGTTAGAATGGTAGCAAAATAAAAATCTCCTCAAATCTGGGTAGGATCAGTGCAGTTCTATTGTCTTCCATTATTGCTTCATTTTCTAATATGTTATTTTTCTTTTCTTTTAAATCACATATTGTAATCATTGCCTTCCCTGCACTTATTACTTTTGCTCATCAATATTCAGCAAATGTATATAGTTCTGAATTTTTTTAATGCTGTATATAATGAATTGTATTATGATCGAGACACTAGACTAAATTACTTGGTCCTAAATTGACAGGATGCTGTGCCCCCATACACCTTAAAATATTGTTCTCGACTCAGTTGCTAGTTAACTTTCTCCTCAGTGTGAAGGCTCTTCAACTTGTACCTTACCACTCTACGTGCTCTAACATGCTATCCAAAGCAATTCTTTGATAACACGTGAAAACTTGAACTGCTTTGATTAACAGTTATTTTATTACTTTTGCTAAGCACAATAAAAAGGCTCAATAAGCACTCTCCAAATACATTTAAGCAAAAGCTTTAACTACAGCGCTGAACTCTACATGACAGGGCATGCTATTCTTAACCTTTTTTGAAATATAAAAATACCTACTTAACAAGTAGTGTTTAATTATTAGAAAAGAACAGTAAATACAAAAGGATACTAAATGACTAGCAACAAAATTAAATCTTCAAACAATAACCAATTAATTGGAAATAATAACTCTGGAAATATTTACAAAGAAAACTGACAATTTGCCAATCTATTTTTACAAATTAAATACATTGTTAGAACAAAAAGCTCTGGCTTCCAACAAAAATACTAACATAAATAATCACATATCACCTATTTTTGCTACGTAGGGTAAATTTGGCTTGTGGTATTAACATGCATCAATGAGCTAGCTTTTAATCTGCATGAACTCCTTTAAAATCTTGACTGATTTGCGCATGAAGCTGATTCAGATATAAAAAAAAGACATTTTACAAAAGCATCCAAATTGTGAGGGTATGTCATCAACCATTACTGCTTAACGTATTACAAAACTATGACAACTGAGTTGGAAGAGGATTTGACTAAATTTCTTGAAGACTCTTGCTGCTGTTCCATCATACTGGCATTAGCTTTCTCAAAACATAACCGTTAAACATTTTACTTTTTACAATCAACTCTGAAACATGCTGGTCATAACTAGCCAATGTATTTTACCATCCTCTTCTAAACATGACTAAATAACTTAAAAACAAAAAAAAATCTGATTCCACAATTCCAGTTCATTTTGACAGAGTTGTCATATAATGGCAAATGAACCACTAGATGGTGGAACAGACTTGATAGGCCAAATGGCCTAAATTCTGCTCGTGTCTCATAGAGGGTTTTATTAAAGCTAGTACCTCATCAAGGAAATGATATCCATCTGATGGATAACCATGGTGTAGCAGAGACAATGGATTAATCCGAGGGCCAGCAAATCCCATGTTCTTAGAAGATACATGGAAGAAAAATAGGATTGGCAAAAGAAAGGAAATTCTAATGATTCATGACTCATACAATACAAAATAGTTTTGTACTCCTGACACCATTCCTAATTATGTATTTTTACTGCATCTCCAGATGCCAAATTAAATATTGTATGCAGTTTTTGATGGCATCTTCCTTTATCAAAGAAAACAGATAAACTGAAGATCACAACATTATCAAACAAACGTTTTATTAGCATCTAAAAACAGAATGCACCCAACATTCAAATGATTTTTTTTCCAGCCATTACTTACTGCAGTACGAGGGACAAATCACAAACATTTATTTTGGGGATTAACAGAGACCAGACTATAAGAGGATTTTAAAATGTCTTTTTACAAACAGAAAGTATTACAATTTTTTCTACACCTCAGTACTGCACTGCTCACTGTGAATGGGCTAGGCGCTTGCTGTCAACAGGATAAAATCTAAAACAAAAACTCATTTTCATCAAAGCATTAAATTTAAATATTGTAGCAGCTTCAGAGGATGGAAAAATGCTGATTATGCCCTATTTTTCAAGTATTACTGTAACCACCGATAGTCCATCCCAGCTGTAACAGCTACAAGTTTACCTTTCTTCCATAGGAAGGTCAATTTAAAATTTTTTTTGGCAAGCTATTATAATCTTTCTCAAATTAGAAGAAATGTGGGAGTTCTGGCTTCTAAGCGTGAAAAAAAAATGTCATTACCTACCGTGTTCAACTAAAGAACAACAGTCTGTACAGGTCAGTTGTACACATTAACTTCAGTTATTAGAGTGAAAGATGTACATCGGATTAAATTCTGTCTTGCAGACAACAGTGACTTTTCTCAAGATCCAGTCAATCATTTTATCCACTGCAGAGATGACCACCTATACAAATTGTCATAGTGTATGGCATTATGTCCCTTCAGTATCAGTGTTTTCTGTTACAGGTTGATTTTCTAATTCATCCTTCTCGCTTTCATCTGATGAAGATGCAAGACTCACAGATACTTCTGCATTGTTGTTTGCAAGCTCCTTGTTTGGCGGCTGGCTGTCTGTTTCTGAGAAATCACCATTTACACGGGGCCTATCATCAGATTTTTCACTATCAGTGGTCCCTTGATAATAGTCAAACCTATGCCGTGGAGGAACCCAATGATCTTGCTCTCTATCTCTCCCATAACGGCTGCCATTTACATCACGGCGAAAGCCAAAATCACGGTCATCACGATCTCTCTGACGTTCCCAAGGCCTGCTGCGGTCATCAAAATCTCTGTGTGTTTCTTGATCAAAACCTCGGCTCCACATTGGGCCACTTCTGCCATCAAATCTGAAATTTCTTCCGCCAAACCTTTCGTGATCATCATGAAAATTTTTAGGCCCACCAAAGGGCACACCACGGCGCTCACGTTCATCAAAATCTCTTGAGCCCCATCTTTGGTCAGGACCAAAACCAAATTGATCACGTCTGCCAAGATTGTCTCTATTATCAACGGGTGGGAACCGATAATCTCGGTCACCTTCCTGTTGTATGTTGTCTCGCTGAAAAGCATTATCATTTCCAGCATTACGTCTTTCTTCTCCTGTACCATGGCTTGAATTTCTGCTGCTCTCAACACTAGGGACTCCGGATCTTGTGAATGTACCTTCAAGCCTATTGAAAGAATTTCCTGGTGGAAAAGGAGCTCTGGTTCCTGACTGAAGAGGACCATCAATTGATACTGAAGGGGGCATGTTTGGCTGAGGTGGTATCAGCAATGGAAACCGTTGCCCTGGTGAGGGCGGCATCAATCCAGGGCGTACGTCCAAAGGGAGCACTCCAGGTAGCCTTGATCCAGCCATGCTTGGTGGAGGAAAAGTTGGTGGTCCTGGTGCAGGTGTTGAAGGTTGCATACCCAGAACAGACCCACTTGATACAGCACTTTGAGCTCCTGCAACAGTAAGAAGTTGTAATAAATAGCATAGTCAAGTGTACACAATCACATTCCATTATTACAGTTACCAAACTGAATATCCCTAATTTACTATAACCAACATTTAAAATGACAAAGCATTCCCTTCACAAATCCTTTAATACCAATTCAACTTGCCTCCAGAAATATCACTAAGAACTAGCCATGTTGCATGAAAATGGGAAAAAAATAAAACTGCAGATGCTAGAATCTGGAACAAAACCAGAGATATGCTAGAAAAAGAATCAGCCAGTCAGCATCTGTGGAAAGAGAAAACAGTTGATGCTCCTCAGAACTTGGGGAGGGTGGGGTGGGGGGTAAACAGTTTAAAGCCAGAGAGATGGGTGGGAAGAGAAATAAAGTCTAAGACAGATCAGTTCATTAGGAACTGACTATTATCAAGAATAAGGATGATAATGGGCAGCAACAAGAAAGCAGTTTAGCCAAAGCTGGAGAATTGTGGAAGGTTGCAAGATGCATTATCTTTCCAGATAATGTTAGGCCTTATTATAACAAGAAATAAGCAACAAGAAACTCAGGAGCACCCACATGAACTGAATGCCGGTTCCTCACGAAGTAATCACCCAATCTGCATTTGTTTTTTCTAATGTAAAGGAGACTAAACACAATGAAAACACTATATGAAGTTCAAGCACATCACTACCTCACCAGAAAGACTGTTTAGGCCAATAAATGATAGGAAAAGATGAATGGATAAATGCTGGAAATCCATCACTCCCTGCACTTTGGAAAATCCTGTGCCACTGGAGGAGATGCACACCTGTCCAGTTCACCTCCACTCCCACTATGCAGGAGACAAAACTATCATTCCAGATGAAGCAGCGATTCTCTTGCATTTTATTCAATTTTGTCTATTACTGCACTCCATGCGTGCAACGTGGTCTATACTCTGGAAAAACCAGATGTAGATAGATTGGGTGATCACTTGACAGAGAACTTGTGGTCAGTCCATGATTATGAGCTTCCTTGTCTGCTGATTCCTCCACTTCTATAGTGAGGCCCAACATAAACTAGAAGACCATTTTATCTTCTGTCTAGGCACTTTGCAACTCTGAATTCTCAAACTTCTGGCAAACTGCTCTCATAATTTTCCATGGTTATGCCCCTTTCTCACTTTGTCTCTTTAAAAAGAATAGATGTCACACTCCTTATCACTTGATGTCTCAATCTCCATATGATCATTTGTCTAATGCCTCATTTCACCACCAGATCTGCTTTTAACTCATAAACCCTTCACTCTCACCACCCACTTTCTGAGGAAGGGCTGCAGACCTCTTTCAACAAATGCTGCCTGACTGGCCAAGTCTTGTTTTTATCAATATTATATAACACTGTTGTATATTTGGAAAGGCAGGGGCTGATTGGGGATAGTCAGCAAGGCTTAGTGGACTGCTGCCTGAACTGGAAAGTTTTTGAGATCCGATAGGCTGGGACTGTTTTCCCTGGAGTGAAGAAAGCTAAGAAGTGACCTTACAAAGTTTCATAAAAAGATACAAACTTTTCCCCAAGGTGAGAGCAGGGTTCTAAAATTAGATGGTAAAGGTTTAAAGTGAAAAAAGGAAATATTTAGAATGAATCTGAGGAGCTAGCTTGTTCCCCTACACAGGCGATGGGTACATGGAACAAGTTGCCAGAGGAAGTGGTAGAGGTGTGTATAATTACAAAGTTTAAAATATATCTGTACGTGCATATGCAGACAAATGGGACGAGCCTAGATAGGAACCATGGTCAGCATGGAAGGACCCTGTCTATTTTGTATGGAAACAGGCCCTTCAGCCCGATTCCATAAATATTCCAACTGAATTTACATACCTGGTACAGACGTGGATGTTGTAGCAACTGATGATGTCTGGTTGCCTGTACGTGATGCTGCCAGATCCTTTGATCTACTTGGACCAGTCGAGAGAGGCTGTGCACCAACTGGATTAAACAAACTCCCTGGTGGGATATTAGGAGTTGGGAGACTGCTGTGGCCTATTTGTGAAAGGAGACTTCCAAACGAGGAATCCTTTGCACTCTCTTGAGTGTTTGAGAGAGGCGGACAAACTAGAGCTGAAGAATAATTGTTTTGCAGTTATTCACCAAAATTTTGAATTAAAATATTTAGCTCCATGAGAATGCATTCAGCTCCAACGTATTTTGTTTTTAACAAATAAAACTGCAATGAATCACAATCCAAATCTACTTTGTCTTTCAGACATATTTTTAGTCAGCATTATACAATTGGGCATTATCAGTCATTAAAACTGTAATAATACAGAGCAACCTTAGCTTTAAACTTAATTATACTCACAGGTCTGTACTGGTGGAATCGAAGGTCCAACAACTGGAGGTGGAACAGGGGGAGGTGGTAAATAACCTGCATGCAAGATTAAAGACAGCCCTTCAGCTTTGCATGTTATGATTTATTTTGTCTTCAGATCAAGTCCCATTTCAAACGAGTATAAAAATCTAAATTAACAAACCAGTTATATAACAAAGGGACCAGTGGGTCAGAGGCCCACCTGATATATTTGATATAAAAATCATGGCAATTATGAAAAAGAGAGGAATTACCCTTTATTTTCTGGCTATCCAACTATTGTCAAACACTTTAGGTCAGGGGTGTCAAACTCATTTTAGGTCACGGGCCGGATTGAGCAAAATGCAGCTTCATGCGGGCCGGATCAGTTGGACGCGTGTGAACGCAGCTTTCGTTGCCTCTGTTTTTTCAGACTGCTCTCATGTGTCTCAGTCTCTGCTATAACTACAAAGTGTTTCACTTTACAAATTCCGTTTCTTATGAAGAAGACTGCTGAGCAAGATTGTCGAATAAACAGTAAAAACCCTGAAAACCTGGTACCTGAATAAACTCAGCATTAGCCATATCATACGCCACAGGCGCTTCGATTACTGGGGCCAGTTTTAATAGTAATTAGATATTATCTCGCGGGCCAAAGATAATTCCACCGCGGGCCGGATTTGGCCCGCGGGCCTTGAGTTTGACATATATGCTTTAGGTAGTAACTAATAGTGCAGCACTTGCACTGTCTTGATTCCAAGTAGAGTAACTATCTTTTTAAATTAAATCAAAAGCAGTCAACATTATTAACGTAACTAAATCAAAGTAAAACCCTAAAAATAATGTACATTAAAGGGCATAATTTATTAAAAATATAAACCAAATGGCAGTAACAAATACCGACTGTGTTAGTTTTGAATAGATATTCTTTGTTGATGGACAAAATCTCAGTACGAAACACTTGCAAACGATTTATACTTTGGAAGGGGAGACAAGCGTTTTTAAGGACATAATATTCTCCAACTCACATCCTGTTAAAATCTTCTAAAATACATACATCTACACAGAGAACCTTATGATTGCAATTCTTGATCACCATCATTGCCAAATTCCAAACATAGTTAAATACCTTTATGTTAGAAGATATTTTTGTATTGTAAGTGGCACCTTAGCACATGGAAACTGCTATTTTGTGGGAATATAAAATTCCCTCACAATAAAGCCTCCAACCCCAGAAGTGCCATAGATTGGAAAATGCTGGGATATTCCAAGAAAACTCATCTCCAAAATCCTAAAACTGAACTCAACACCTTCCTTTGCAACTGGATCCTTGACTTACTGACCAACAGATTACAATCGGTAAAGATAAGCAGCAACACCTCCAGCACAATTATTTCCAACATTGGCAACCCTGAGGTTGCATCCTCAGCCCCTGACTTTATTCCATGTGCACTCTTCTCATGGTTAGATTCTGCTTTAACTCCATTCACAATCTTGCAGATGATATCATCCTATCACCTGTCTACATCAGAAGTACAGAGGTTGAGACAGTTGAGAGGTTTAAGTTCCTAGGAGTGAACATCACCAATGGCCTGTTCTGATTCAATCACGTAGACACTACAGCCAAGAAAACTCATCAATGCCTCTACTTCCACAGGAGGCTAAAGAAATCTGGCATGTCCCCTTTGGCCCTCAGCAATTTTTTCCATGTATCATAGAAAGCATCAAACAACTCTCAGGAACGGAACTCTCTTGTAACCTGGAGAAGACATGCTCACTCTTTTGTTCTATTCTTTATCTTTCAATGATCAGCCAAATAAACAAGTTTTCATTCATTGATGTTGGTCAAAGCAGTTCACATACCACCCCCTCCACTGTGATTATACACCAGCTGATTTCCTTTTAGAAGATTGACAACTAATATTTTTTTGAAATTGTATCCAATCAAAATATTAAAAATATTTTGTTAAATTCCAGTGCAATACAGAAAAACTACATAAATTCATGCAATGCTATGATTCTGCTACCAAACCACACCTAAGCTTTGTATAAAAGGTATCAAATATTCTAAAAAGATTAAACATTAACATGATCAAAATTACATAGCAAATTAGACTCTTAAATTAAAAAAAAAATTATATAAAGTAGCTCTAAGTGTACTTCGATGATTAAAAACAATCAAAAAGTCATTTAAAACAAAGTGGAAGAGGTTTAAAACAATAATGAACATTTATTAATGAAGCAGCATTCACAGTTGGACCAGCATCATAATATGGATACTCCCCCCCCCCCTTTCATGTGTGAACTGTTAACCTCAATCATGAGTGTAAATTGACATATCTTTAATACACTTGAAAATATAAATGCTGAGAAAGCAAAAGCAAAGTAGATTAGAATTTAATTTCGACAAGTTTAATTCAGGGACCCAAATCTGTAAAAGAGTAAAAAGAGCTTAGCCAGTACCTGGAGGAGGCTGTGAAGGATTGAAAGTATGCCTTAAGAATGGAGGTGGTGGAATAGCTGGGTTGAAGCCTGGTGGAGGTATGGGCATTGACACAGGAAACGCAGGTGGCTGTACCATACTAATTGCTGAAACTGTTGGAGTCACTGGCATCTGAAAACCAATTACAATTCATTGTATAAAGAATTATCCATGTCTGGCCCACTTAAAACACTCAAAATTCATATCCTTGAAGATTGTGTAAACATAGCATTTGAAAACTGCAAAACAGATTGAATATATCAACTTTGGTTCCTTATTTTCCCTTTATATTTCCATATATGATGAAGGTACTAAACACACAAGATTGTGTTTTTACTTGTGGCAAACATGGGCCCTAACATCTTAAATAATAAAGTGGTAAGTTTATTCAGTAATCATGTTATAGGCGAATAAATTGAGTTGAGGCGATGTACATTTAATTAATATTCATGTTTTACCCTCTGACCTTATACACAATGGCTGAATTTAGGTTCTCAAATTTAATTTCTTTCAGAACACTTTCACAGTCTAAAGCAGGGGAAAAAAATGGTTATCCTCAATGCAGTGAATTTCTTACAAGCACTGTATTTTAATATCAAAGGCCATATGGAGAAACAAGGAGAAATTTTGTTTCATGTCCTTCACATCAACAAAATTTCAAAACGTAATTTACAAAGCTAGCTCCAACTTATCAAGTATCACTTTATATAGATGCATAAGTTTTCTTCTGAAAGAAAAAAACATTTTTATAAAGAAAGGTGTGCATTTAAAATGTCAGTTTTATAAGGAGCATTTTAACCCAATTATGGATTCAAGTTTCACTCCAAAATTTTGACCTCAATTACCCAGTACAGTGTTTAAGGAATATTGCTGCTTTTAATTTTTGATGTCATCTTTTGGATCAAAAATTAAAAAGAGATCCATGACACTACTTCCAACATAATCAAAGTATTCAGAATGGTGGCCTGACTAATATTTATCCCTCAAAAAGCATTGCTAAAGTACAGAATATTTGTCTGTCATCACATATTACTTTCAGGGTAGGATTTGTTCAGCTTTTTGGAGTACAACGCAAATCAGAAAATGCATCAACTTAAAATTGCCATGGGCCATACAAGTATCAGGAAAGGTCAAATATAAATCTAAGTTTTTTTTCTCTTCCTGTAATAGATTACAGATGACTCGGAGCAGATTCCCATCCAAAAGACAACATATTAGATAGCCCAATGCAACCACAGCTCATATTAAGCTAGAACTTCAATCAAAATCTCTCAGAATATCCACTATCAGATCAATTTCAGTAACTTGATTCCCTAAGGTCCAAATGGAAACTTGGTGACATACAGAATAAACTAATTTTATATGCATAATTACTTAAATTCTTAAAATGAAAGAAAATATGATGGTTGGAAATTGTACATAAGGTAATCATTTTACACAAGTATCATCAGTAACAGGAGAAACTAACCTATAATTTTGAAGGACCAGTGAAAGTATGAAGTTTCACTTACTTGTGGAATAAACTTTATATCATCCATTTGCTTCTGCTACAAAGAGGAACCAAAAAAACATTTTTTTTACTGGACTTATACACATTGTAAGGGTAATTTCTTAAAATTAAATAATGCTATTACTTGAACAGGCAGTATAGTGACAGGTTGAGTGAATGTCTCTCCCTCTGAAGTTTGTTGTGTGTTATCAGTAGTTACAGGTTGGGACACATTCTCCTTTACAGACTCAGAACTCCTAGATTCCCACTCTGAAACAGAATATCAGAATGTTATTGTTAACAAGTTGTCAACAGAATGTCATGCTGTAAACACAAGATTTTATAAACTGAATAGTATTTGTGGAGATAGGAAAAAAAGGGTTAACATTTCAGATTAATGACCTTTCATGACAATTGTCAAACATTTGAAATAGAACATACTAAATGTTTGGATAGGAAAAAAGAGAGCATGGCTTTAAGGAAGATCTGTGATTGAATGAAGACCAAGAATAACTAGCAATGGTGAACAAAAGACAAATGGAAATCCTGTTGGAGAAGCAAAAACTTCTTCAAGGTGGGTATTCTTGGAAGTGAAGGGTCAGTGAATTATAGGCAAAATATGTTAACATTTTTTAGCAGTCAAGCCTCAGCTGAAGAGGAATGGGAATATTTACTGTAGACTAGATTTGCTATCAAGGAAATGAAGGTGAAATGGAAGGGTAGAAAAAACAGAGGAACTGCCTTAATATTAAATTTGAGGATTTGGGCTCTCAACAGTAGAACTTAAGAAACAAGTAGCACAGAAGATAAAGACAGACTCTGACTTAAGCAAGCCAGACACAATGTTGCATTTTCCCCCCACCAAAGAATTGCTAATTTGCATATTAAATGAGCAAGTCTTTGATGGTGAAACATACTTTTTAAAGCTACATATACAGTTAATGCCACGATAACTCAGATTTTTTGAAGTTTTATGTAAAAGCAAAAACAAAACCCCAAAAATCCTGTAGTTGCTGGAAATCTAAATTAGTGCAATGTTGTAGATGCTCTGAAAAATCAAACAGCATCTCCAGTGAAAGAAATAAACTTAACATTTCAAGTTGACAAAGAAGAGAAAATCTGCGAATGCTGGAAATCCGAGCAACACACAGAAAATGCTGGAGGAACTCAGCAGGTCAGGCAGCATCTATGGAAAAAAGTACAGTCGACGTTTCGGGCGGTAACTCTTCAGCAGGCCTGGAAGAAAAAGGCTGAGTAGTAGATTTAAATGGTGGGGGAAGGGGAGAGAGGATCACCAGGTGATAGGTGAAACCTGGAGGGGGAGGGATGAAGTTGATTGGTGAGATGAGATGAGAGAGCAAAAGGGGATGAGAAATGGAGAGGGGGGAGGAGGCATTACTGTAGGTTTGAGAAATCAATGCTCATGTCACCAGGTTGGAGGCTACCTAAATGGAATATAAGGTATTGTAAGGTGTTGTTCCTCCAAGCTCAGTGTGTCCTCATCACAACAGTGGAGGCCATGGATGGACATTTCGGAATGAGAATGGGAAGTGGGATTAAAATGGGTGGCCACTGGGAGTTCCTGCTTGTTAGACAGAGTGTAGATGCTCGGTGAAGTGGTCTCCCAATATACGTCAGGTCTCACTGATGTACAGGATGCTACACCAGGAGCACCAAACACAGTAAATGACCCCAACAGACTCACAGGTGAAGTGTTGCCTCACCTGGAAGGACTATTTAAGGCCCTGGATGGTAGTGAGCGAGGTGGTGTAGGGGCAGGTGTAGCATTTGTTCCACTTGCAAGAATAAGTGCCAGGTGGGTGATCCGTGGGGAGGGAAAAATGTGCTTGGTGGTGGGATCCTGCTGGAGGAGGTGGAAGGATGTGGTAAGAGCAGACATGTTATTTCAGAAACGGAAGAGATGCGGTTGAGGGCAGCATTGATGGTGACAACCTGACACAGTAACTTCTTATTCACCACTAAAGTAGCCTGATCATCCAGCATTTTCTGTTTTCATTCTTTATGAATAAGGTTTTGTTCTTATGTTTGGAAAATATTTTTTAAAAAAACAAACTGTTCTAGCTTCAAAATGGCAACTGGGAGATAGCTACAGGAATATTGTCTCGTGTTTTAATGTCAGGAAACTTAATGAGCTTAAAAGAATTTTGTTGCACTTGACAGAGTACAATTTCCTCAAACAGAACAATACACCAAGGAGACCATGTAATTTAACAAAATATTTCAGACAATGGAGCAGTTTTTTAAAAAATATGGTTAAAATAATGGATAATCTCATTTGAAATATGCAGTTTAATAAAAACTTTCCACACCTGATTCTACCAATTTCACGGGTACACCATAGGACCCAAGTGAGTCCACACCTGGAATACCGTGTACAATTTTAGTCTTATCTCCCCACTGCCCCCAAACGAAAAAATATACTTATTTAAAGGGACTATACCAGAGACTGACAACATCTGTTCCAACAATCACAGATGTTTCACATAAAGAGAGATTTGAGTAAGCTAGGCCTCTATTCATTAGAATACTGAAACCCTGTCAACCAATTGGTGAGAGTGTTCAAGGACATCTTCAATCTCTCAATGCTGCAGTTGGGAGGTTCCCACTTGCTTTAAAAAGGGGACAAACATACCAGTGCCCAAGAGCAGAGCGAGCAACCTCAATGACTATCATCTAGTGGAACTCACATCTACTGTGATTTTTAATCTTTGAAGTGCTTTGAGGCTACTATCAATTCTGCTTCTGCAGGGACCTGGACCATTGCAATAGGTCTACAATGGCTGCAATCTCACTGTCTCTCCACTTGTCCTTGGATCACCTAGACAATAGTAATACCCACGTCACACTGCTGTTAACTGACTACAGCTCAGCGTTTAACACTACAATACTCTTAATATTAATCAACAATTTTAGGCCTCTGTATTTCCCTCTACAACTGGATCCTTGACTTCCTCATTGGAAGATCATGGTAAGTGTGAATTGAAATAACATCTTCTCTGAACTGATAATCAACACTGGCAGACTTTAAGGATGCATGTTGAGCTCACTGCTCCACTCTCTCTACATGCACAACCATACAGCTAGGCACAATTCAAACGCCATCTATAACTTTGCCAATGATACAACTATTGTTGGCAGAATTTCAGATGGTGACAAGAAGGTGTACAGCAGTGTGATAGATCAACATCAATAAGACTAAGGAACTGATTGTGAACTTCAAGAAGGGGAAGTTGAGGGAATAACACACAACAGCTTATCAAGGAACCAGCAGTAGAAAGGGTGAGCAATTTCAAGTTCCTGGGTTTCAACATCTCTGAAGATCCATCTTGGATCCAACATATTGATGCAATTACAAAAAAGACATGACAGCAGCTATATTTTATTAGGAATTTGAGCAGATTTGGTATGTCACCAAAGACATGTGCAAATTTCTACAGATGTACTGTGGAGAACAATTAACTAGTTACAAAACCATTGGGTATGGAGGAGCCCACAAGATTGGAAAAAGCTGTAGAAAGTTGAAAACTCATTCAGCTCCATGGCTAATGACCCTCATCAACTAGGACATACCTTTGCTCATTGCTACCATCAACGAGGGAGCCTGAAGACACACACTCCATGTTTTAAAACAGCTTCTTACTCTCCATCAGATTTCTGAATGAACAATGAACCCATGTACACTATATCACTAATTTTATTTCTTTTTGCGCTCTTTTTGCACTACTTATTTCATTTACATTTGAATATATATTTCTTATTGTAATTTATAATGTATTATGTTTTGCAATGTACTGCTTAAAGCTTTAAGAGTTGTCAGCATGACTGTCTATAGAAGTACAGTTAAGCAACAAATTTGATGACATATCCCAGTGATATTGAACCTAATCTGAGTTTAGTATGACAGGTGGCATTGTTTAAAGAAAAATGCGTAAAAACTCAAAATGGTAGACACAGCCTGTTTTCCCAAATGATGAAATTATTATTTGTGGTCAGTGTCAGAAATAAGGGACACATTATTCAGGACTGATATTAAGAACTTCTTCTGAAAAGATAACAAATCTTTACTTCTCTACTCAGAAGTACTGTGGAGGCTCAGTCATTGATGGATACCAAGGCTGATAGTTTGGATATTTAAGGAACCAACGTATATTGATGCAGCAGTAAATAAGATTAGTTTTCATTTTACTGAATGCCAGAGCAGGATCAAGGGACTGACTGGCCTATTCCTGCCGGTTCTTATGCCTTTCTCTCTTGTAGTGGAGACATATCAAGCTTAAAATTATGAACCTCAATTTCAAAAGCTCCTTTGTTTTCAGTTTTACAAGTGGTCTTAACTCTTCATGTTTCTTTAATCTCCTGTGGCCCTATTAATCTGATAAATTTACATGTCTATGGTCCTCTAATTCTGGCTTCTTGATCATTCTGGAATTTAAATGTACTTACTATTGACAGTCAAGCCTACAACTCTTAAAACTCAAGCTTTGAAATTCTACCTCTTATCCTCTCTACATGTTCTAAGACACCCCGTTGATTTAAGCTTATGTGGCAAACTTACTCATTTTTACTTGATTTACATTCAGAGAATTTTGCATCAAAGGCAATTTGTGAACAGAATCAGTTAACAACTTTTGTGATGTATTGTAAATAGAATCTATTATTGTTGTAAAAGTCCAGATGAACAGCATTATTGCAAAATCTTCTGACCTATATCCTAAAACTGAAATCTCCAAGGAGATTTCAAATCTATAAGAGTAATTAAGATGCCATATGGAGACTTAAGCTTAGGTAAAAACAAAAGCTGCTAAAATTATTTCTCTTATGCATTCACATCCTATGAACCATTAAATTGCAGATCACCTATGGTATGAACAGTCAATGAGAAATGAAAGATTTGGTAAACTAATTTGAGAATTTAATCAATTCTCATTAAAACTCATTTCATATTTATTTCCAATTACTGCTTACCAATATTCTCTGGGACATTAGTTGTTTTTTTCTGCTGCACCTTATTAATATTTAGATTCTTTTTCTAAACCTATCTTATTTGAGATTGGTTTTTGTGTGATGGGTTTTGTGTGGTTTATTATGGGTGAGAGATTGACCAAAATCAAAAACGGGCTTTCAATCGGTCAGATGGTATAAATGGCTCAGTCACAGCAACACATCAGCTTAAGAAGGTGTCAGAATCAGAAAGTTAAATTTGTGCCTTAGTGCTTTGGAGAATGATGCCAAACTGTTACCTAGAGTAGAGACAACAAAATTGTCTCAGAGGTTATATCATATCAACACACACCTAGATTGGTTATACAGGCTTATTTTAATAAAGAAATTCATAATATATGCATCAACAGATGAAATGGAAACCCAAAGAAAATACAACTTTTTCAAATAAATATCTAACATATTTAATAACCACTATGAAACAAGAGTTAGCCCATACCATTATTAACAGTTTCTTGGTCGATCATGCCTCCTTCAGAGAAGCCTTCTAAATCATCTAATTTTAATTTTTCCCAGGGTATATATGTGACTCCAAGGTCAACATCCCAGAATTGCTTATATTCAGGTTTCACACCTTTGTTTAAAGCCCAAGCAATCTGCAGCAGATGATAAAGAGAGTAGACCATATTAGACCAAATATAATTCAAAACAATAGCTATATTATATATGAAGTTTATCATTGTGTTTTGTGATTCTTTTCTTCAATTGGATAACCACTAACTACATTTCTATCTACTCAAAAAAATATTCCTGGACCAAAACAAAATTTATCTTGGCCTTCTAATACCATTCCCTGACAGGATATATTAATTCAAATGGAACACGAAGGAAGCAGTGAAGTCTAAACTATGAAGCAATGAGTAAATCTAAGTGGTCTGCATTGTTTTGGAATAAAGCCAAAATTATGACTAATTACAAATTAGGAGATTTGGAGAGACAAATCAGCATAAAATGTTGCAGTATTTCAGGTAGTTTTAATTTTGAGGTTCAATAGGTATAAAAGGTGTTAACAAGTCACTTTTTACCCCTCATTGGAAATATCTATTACTCTATGAGGTGGTCCTAAAGGATGTGCAGAAAAAAAGGGACTTCATTATATATTCATGAGTGGCCAGTTGGCAAACACAAAAATCCTTGGATTTCATAATCAGGAGTACAAAATCATTTTACAAAATACAGTCAAAATTAGGGAGGCTAGCACATCAGTTACAAAAATTGAGTTAAATCTGTAGGGAGCAAATGGTCAAGCTTTGTTCTCCTGAGGGCTGGAGAACACATGAAGTGAAGAGGGGGTGAAACTCAAAGAGGAAACACTTAAATAATCAGTTGATAATTAAGGGTTCTCTCTCTTCAAATACTGTCCCACAAGGAGGGAATTCGGTCAAATTAATGGAAAGGGATCAAGGAAGCACTGTCAGTGTCATGAACTACAAGACACTGCAAGAGGGCTTTAAGAAAATAGAAAATAAAACACAGAAATGTGTCAGTTCTGTGAGAGAGTTGGGAGGAATTGCAAATATTTTCTAAGTTAGTTGCAATTCAAGGTGAAGCAGCTAATTAAAGGATTCAGTCTTTAAAAAATAAGTTCATGAACTCAGCGTGCTTATGCTGGAGAGCGCACAAGAGAAACAGGCAGCAAATCCATTCAAGCAAAGAACTATTATCTTCAAAATAAACACTGCCCTTCTACAAAATATCTACTTCTTCCCTACTGCATTCCTCAGCCTCAGCAAATTTATTTTTCTATGTCACATGTAATGGATTTACCACTGGAATACAATGGAAACTGTAAAGTTTTTTCCCTTTTGTGGGACCCATTACATAAATTCAAACAACTTTTCTCTTTGCTTTCTCATAAATGAACACTCCCACAAATCAAGTCTCATTACAGTGAAAATCAGAGCAATAAAAATTCATTGTGCTTTTATAGTGATTTCAATAAATACACTGAAACTTTTTGTGACTTTCAGCTCACAGCATGAGCCAAAGCAGGTATCTCCATGAATAATCTGATGTTTATTTAGAACTCACAAATACCTTAATAATTTTGGACCCCATTTTAAAGGATCCAGTGCTTAATTTTTGAAGAGCACGAAAAGCATCTTGCCGATGAACCATGCAGACATATGCACACCCTCGTGGAGGTATCATCTTAAAGAAAAATGTAGCAATTGTTATAAAATATATATCTTTATGCAAAGTCGTAATAGTACACACATTTCTCAAATAGTGATATCGCATTAAAGGGTTTTGTCATTTTGCCTTTTTCAATTATGAAGTTTATTCATTCTCACTGAATCTATGCTTCACCGCCCATATTTAATACCAAATACACATCTACCTGGAATTTGTTCTGTAAATTAGACTAATACTAATTTAAAATCTTAAGTATAAACTAAAACACAATGAAGTTTAATCTACTTAATTTAGGTCAAAATTCTGAGTTTTCTGAGTTTTAGGAGGTAAAGTGGTAATTTCCTGTTATAGATTGACTTGCAAAAGTTATGCGACCCAGATGTTTCAAAGCAAAATGAACAAGGCTTTAAAATTTCAATTCCTGCATTGCTACCTTAAGAAAGCCACATGTGGTTAATTCTTAATCACAAGTTATTGATAACGACAGGCTAAAGAGACACATTTTGTGAATTCTCATTTATATTTTAATAATTTCAACAAACTTCAATAGGCCAAAGTACACATTGAGTGCACTACAGCACAGAAACAAGCCCTTAGGCCCACTGAGTCCATGGTGGCCTGTTTCTCTGTCTAGTCCTATACCCGGACGGTAGCTCTCCATACCTTTTCATCCATCTACTTATCCAAACTTAACTTACAGCTGGAAGAAAGAGTTTGTGAATCCTTGCAATTACTTGGGTTTTTTTTGCATTAATTACTCAAAATGTGGTCTGATCTTCATCTATGTCACAATAACACACACAAAAATATTTGTACAATCAGTACTGAGTACGCCATTTAAACAATCACAGTTTAGGTTCTGAAATGTATGTGAACCTCTAAGGTAATGCCTTCTACAGAAGCTATTTGGAGCCAGGTGTTGCAATCAATGAGATGAGATTGAAGGTGTGGGCTGTACAAGTGTCCTGCACTATAAAACAATAGACAAGGTCATATTACTGACTGAGCCTGCACTTCCAAATAAAGATCTGCATGTGCACAATACCTCGATCAAAACAACTTTCAGAGAACTTTGAAGAAGGATTGTAAAGAAGCATGAAGCTGGAAAAGGCTACAAAAGCATTTCTAAAGACTTGTGTATTCGTCAGACCATAGTAAGAGAAAGTGTCTTCAAATGATGGAAATTAAGTACTGTTGCTACTCTCCCTAGGAGTGGATATCCTGTGAAGAACACACCAAGAGCACAATGTGCAATACTGAAGGAGGTGAAGGAGAACCCAAGGGTTTCTGAAAAAGACCTGCAGAAATCTCTTGAACTTGCTAAAAGTCTCTGTTCTTGCACTCTAAGAAAAACACTGAACAAGAATGGTATTTATGGAAAGACGCCACAGAGGAAACTAGTGCTCTCCAGAAAAAAACATTGCCACACATCTGAAGTTTGCTGAAGACCACCTATATGTTCCACATGCTTCTGGGACAATGTCTGGAGGGAAAAGGGCACTGCAAACCAACACCAAAACTCATCCAAACTGTTAAGCATGGTGGAAGGCGCATCATGCTTTGGCACTGCTTTGCTGTCTCAGGGCCTGGACAGCTTGCAATCATTGAAGAAACAATGAATTCAAAACTGTATCAAGACATTTTACAGGAGAATGTCAGGGTAGTGGTCCATCACCTGAAGCTTAATAGAAGTTAGATGATGCAACAGGACAATAATCAAAAACACAAGAGCAAATCAACAACAGAATTGTTTAAAAAGAAGAAAATTTGTTTTCTGGAATGGCCAAGTCAGAGTCCGGACCTTAACCCAATTGAGATACTGTGGCATGACCTGAAGAGCACTGTGAATGCAAGATATCCCAGAAACATACTTTTTCCAGCCTAGACTGTAAATGATTAAACAATGTGTTCAATAAAGACATGAAAAGTAAATAATGAAGAAAACCAGGAAATTACAAAGGGTTCACGAACTTTTTCTTGAAACTGTAAATGTTACAATTGAACCACTTCCTATGGTATCTTATTCCACACTCACACCACCATCATGACCTCTAGATCTAGTCTTACTCAAATTGAGATGAAGTTTCAAAAATATATAACAGGTATTAAACAGCCAGAACTTATTTATACAATACCACAACTAACAAATACTCACATTTATGGATTCAATCTGACCAAATTCCTCAAAGAGATTTGTTATATCTTGTTGTGTTGCCTTTTTGTCCACCTGACCAACCCATAGTGTAGTACTGCATACTAAAGAATGAAATAAAGAAAAAATTACACAACCATAATGAAATTAATCAATCTCACAACATTTTTCATGAAAGTAGGTGACGACAAACTAAAATATATCATAACTAGTGTTGTACTTGCTGTAATTGTGAAAAGAAACACTTGCATTGTTACATGGCATTTTCAGAACCTCCAGTTCCTGCAAACCTTTATAGTCGATTAAGCAGTTGAAAATCACTGCAAGTTAACTAGAAACTTAGCAGCTTAAGACCTTACAACTTGATAATGGCAGATAAATTATTCTGATGCTGATTGAGGAATGAACATGGAACAAGGCAAAGAGAATGTCATCCCACTAAGTCCCAAAGCCTGTCTCTTTTTCCCCAATGAAACTACCATGCTATTTAAAAAAATCCCAATATGACTTTAATATCCTATCTGTTAACAGGACAGCTAGAACTAAACTCTCACCGTGACCTAATCACTGTTTTGGCCAAACCTTCAGCATATAATGTACTGTACACTCTCATCTTTCAGTGTATGTTTATTATTGATCCGTTTTTAACTTTCCCCCTAAAAGCCATACTTTTCTACTTATCCAGCAAAATTGGCACTATCATGCTCCTTCCACTGTCATTAGCTTGAACTATTTTAAAATGCTCCCAGCTCTCTTTATGCCAACTCTACTTTTACATCATTGGTAATCTTTGATGTCCCTCTTGTTAGGTCTCTTTATTGAACAACTTGCTTTTAGGATTGGAAATTGTGGGGAATTATGGAGAAAATCTCAAACTTGTTGGGCGCTCTTCTTTGGCAATTCCCCATTTGTGCTCTGACATTAGATTTCTTGAGAACTTGTTTTAATTTTCCTGCAGCTACACAAGAGATCCTACTCACTGAACCTAGTTCCTAGTGGAGAAAAAAAGAGCAAGTTTATTAGTTTTATTGATAAAAGAATGGCTACAAGGGATGCAAGCCTAATTAACTTGTTAATACACTCCCTAGGTAAACATACAATGTAGTTCACATGTGACTACCAATTTAAGAAACATCTGAATCATTCAGAAATTAAAACATTAACAATGATCATAAGCCACACATTCATGATTATAGTCTTAGCATTTCAATTATAAAATCATTACAACAGAAATATGGACTGACATTACATGCTCCAAACTGGCATTGCACAGAAAGTAAAACTTAGAGGCAGGAAACAAAGAAACCAGAAACCCAAACAAAAATAGCTCAGGGTGCAGGGCAAAGTGAGAAAACAGGTCAAGATCAAAAAATATTTCATATCAATGATCTTTTATCAGAGCCAAGTGAAGTTAGAAAAATAAATACAAGAAATTCCACTGATCCTGAGCAACACACAAAATGTTGGAAGAACTTAGCAAGCTAGGCAGCATCAATGGGGGGAAATAAACAGTGCTTCAGGCTAAGAATCTTCATCAGGACTGGAAAAGAAGGGGCAGAAGCCAAAATAAGAATCTGCTGGTAAGAGAAGGAATACAAGCTGGCAGATGATAGGTAAATTGCAGGGAAGTTGTGGGGGAGAGAACAAAGGTGATAATGGAATTAAAGATAGAATAACAGATCAGATAGGGAGATAAAGGGCTGTTAATTGCTTTTACCCTTCTTTCTCAGCAAGTACCACCATTATGAGTATTGCCTTAGTTACCTTCAACATTCCCCTTCTCTGCAATTTACAATGTGTTAAACTTTTGCCATTTCTGATAAAAGTCTACTCTCTTGACAGACAATTATTCATTTTTATAGTTTCATAATAAATAATTCACCTGATGATACCTAATTACATAACAGTCACTGGGATTAAGAAACTATTTTAATTGTTATTTTTGGCTAATTAAGTCAAGATCAAAAAGCCTTCAATTTGAACACTTTACTGATTTACTCATTTCTGTATCAAGGCATTGCATTGAAGCAATTCATTCATTTATAGCACAGCTTAAGTGAACTTAGAAAATTTCAATTTACAATGGTGCTTTCCTGCACTTCAAGCAATTATGCTCGAAATCATGCAGTGAGGGAAAGCAAGGGCTTTCTGAACTCCAGAAAAAGATGAAACAATTATTTCTCTGCACATTGCACAAACAGTAAGGAAATTATTGGCTTTTGAGGAACAGATGCCTAATTACTCTGATACAGTATTGGCTGCAAATGTAAACTGGTATGTTTTAGTGTTCTCCTGATTTAAAGGCACTAAAGCTTAAAAAAAAACGCTCTGTAGTCAAAAATGTAAGGAAATTAATACTTTGGTTGTCACATACCACTAAGGGTCTTTGATCGAACAGGAGGTAGACCCTTTTTCTGGCGTTCTTTTTCACGTTCTCTTGCTCTTCTTTCACTAGAATACGAACGCGATGATTTTCTTTTTCTCTCTTTTGATCTTGACCGTGAACGTTTCCGATGCTTACGTTTACGAGACCCCGACCGTGATCTGGACCTTTTCTTTCGTGGTGACCTAATTTGTAACATTTGTACAAGACATTTGTAACATTAAAATTTTTACTTGCAAAGAACTATCTAAAATATATACTAAGCAATATTTGAAATTAAATGCCTTGAACATGAATATCAAATACTCTACCTTGAACGGGATCTTGACCGTGTTCTCGATCTCGAGCGCACTAAAGGTTTCTTTTCTTCATGCTGAAATATTTCTTCTTCAATGAGGTCTTGACCATCAGGTGCATCAATATCCATATCCTTAATGACCCAAGAAAACAATAAAAACAAAAACAATATAAATTAATAAACAAATATGGATTAAATATAGCTTCTCTGACCTGGGCCACATGAAGAAAATCAACTATTGTGAAAATCATAAAAAATGCACTAGACACACTGATGATTCTCTTGTTGTAAGCACTACATATACTTTTCTTGTATTAGCCTGATTGTATATTTGAGTACATTTGCAGTGCTCATATTTTAAAATGATTATTATGGACTACTGCAAAACCAAAATTCCTTCATATATCTAACAATAGTATTTATCTGAATCTATATGATCTTTCTCCAATTTCTTTAAAACAGAAGGGCCAAATAATATTCTCTTCAAAATAGCATTTACGAAGTACAGATGTCCCAAGGCTCTGCAGCCATTGGGGTACCTTGAATGTTGATACATGGTTTATTACCTGACAGTTATCTAGAAGTGGTCATCTTCCCTTCATTTAAAGCTTACTGCATGCAACCCAGTATTGCCAGGCTTTTTCTCATCAGAGCAATAAGTTACCAGACTAGTACCAATTGCAAGGTAATAAATTCACTAGAGATTCATCGTCCATGTAATTTATAATGTATTTGGGATATAGAAATTTGTGCTTTGTGGTCAAGATGGCATTCTGCTTTTAGCTCTTTCTGAAACTTATTTTTGGCTCTCATATCTTTGATTGTTTTTATGGCTAAAACCCAATTGCCTAGACCTTTCAGGTCATTATAATATGCCTTGAGACCTATACAGAAATTTAGAAAGGACCTGAATAAACAAAGATCAACATTTAATAAGTGCCCACTTGTTCTATGTCACAGCAAGTAAATAAAAAGGTTCACTTGCAATCTTTAAAACATTAACTAGCCTTTAAAGCTAAATTGTGAAAAAAAATCACTCTTACAAATAAGAAAATAATCAGTGATATTTAAACAACAACACACACAAAATGCAGGTAGAACACTGCCAGGCAGCATCTATAGGGAGAAGTGCTGTCGACGTTTCGGGCCGAGACCCTTCGTCAGGACAGTCGAGTGAGTGACATTTAACATTTCCAGCATGAACTCATTTCACATAATGAACTAATAACTTTTCCCTTAAAATGTTCAAAATGTGCTATTTCGAGAAGGCTGCAAATTATAATGTCAAATCAGTTTCCTTACTGAGGAAACACTTCAGAAGACCGAGTAGCCCAGCTAGCTGACATGCTGACAGATGTATTCAACATCTCCCTGGAACTGTTAATTGGCCCCTCAGTTTTTAAGATGGCAACCATCCATCATTCCAGTACCAAAGAAAGTGACAGTAGCCTACCTAAAAGACTATCATCCTGTGGCATTAGCCATTATGAAATGTTTTGAGCAGCTGGTACTTGAGCACATTAAAGCCTTTCTCCCAATTATGTTGGATCCCTTCCAGTTCGCTTATCACTCAAATCGATCCACTGATGATGCCATTGCCTCTGCTCTCCACTCTGTCCTGTCCCACCTGGAAAACTGGATCTCATATACCAGGTTGCTATTTATAGACTTCAGTTTGGTGTTTAACACCATCATACCCCAGAAAAACTGGTTGGGAAACTGTCCTCGCTGGGTCCCTCCTCTGTAACTGGTCCCGGACTTCAACAGAAAGGTTGTTGTGTGGGCAACAACGTTTCTAGTCCCATTTTGTTGAGCGGCTGTTGGTCTGACGTGAGAATAGCAACCTAAGTCTGAACGTGAAGATAATCAAGAAATGATTGTGGATGTTAGGAAGATGCTAATGAACCATCCCCTTCTGTGTGGATCCTCTGTAGAGAGAGTTAAGTTTACCAAGTTCCTGGGAGTTCACATCATGGACAACTACGCCTGGTTGCTCTCAATCACCTCCCTGAATACAAAGGCACAGCAACACCACTTCCTGAGGAGATTGAGGCAAGCGACACCAGCACCCCCCCCCCCCCCCCAACCATCTTAACTGAATTTTACAGGAGTACTGTCGAGAGCATTTTGACAAGCTGCACCGCCATTTGGTATGGGAGCAGCAGAACATCGGTCCCTACAAAGGACTGAGAGAATAGCATCTTCCCTCAGTCCACGAGGCTTCTGATCTCTCTGCTGCATCGCATTCTTAGTGCCAGCAGATAATTTGTACTGTACTCTACAGTATTCAATTTATGCACTTTATTTATGTGCAATTCATTTGTACGTTTAATTCTTAGGTTCCTAAGTTATTGTACTATGCTCTACAACCTAGTCCAGAGAAACATCCCGTTTGGTGGTATACATGTAGAAGGTTAAATGACAATAAACTTGACTTGACTTGAGCATGGAATGACTAATCGTTGAGAATAACTAACATTGTGATCAACACGCTTCAAACAATATATGCTATTATCAAGTTAGTTAATCTTTTGGCTATATTTAAGAAAGGGTGCAGGAAAGCCAGGGAAATACAGGCTGGTGAATGTAACATCAGTGGTGGGTAAGTTACTGGAAGGGATTCTGAGACAGGATCTATATTCATTTGAAAAGGCAAGGACAAGTTAGATGTAGTCAGCTTGTTTTGACTGTTAGCAATCATATGGTGAATAGTCACAATCTTTTCCCCAGGATCAGGGATGTCCAAAACTAAAGGGCACTGGTTTAAGGTGAGGGGGAATATTTGAAGGTAATCTAGGGTGGTAGTTTTATCCATAGGGAGTGGTAAGTACATGGAATTAGTTGTCAGAGGAAGTGACAGAGGCAGAGACAGTTAAAACATTTAAAAGACATTTAGTCAGGTACATTGAACAGAAAGGGTTGGAGAGATATGGACCAAATGGATGCAGATGGGACTAACTCAGGTAGGTAACATGGTTCGCATGGACGAGTTGGTGAAGGGTTTATTTATGAGTTGTGTAACTCTAATTCTAAGAATGAGCTTAAAAACATTTGAAGCCTACTACATAATGAGGCTCAGGAAAGGAAAAGGCAGCAGGATTGGTTGGGATTCATCCAGAAAACTTATAAAACTAGGTCCTTTTTCTCAAGAATTTAACAGAGATGAAATTAACTTTTCACAACTCATTCCAATGATCCCCCCCCCTTTCCCCCCCAAATAACCCAGTATGGTGCATGATGATACAGCTACATTCAATTACCACATTTTTAATTTGGCACTTTTGTTAGGCAAGTACTGATAGACCAGCTATCTTACTCTGTTGTAACAAAAGTAGGCCTCAAAACTTAAACAAATACAAGATAACCACTCCACAATTAACTGACGTTAATAAAGCTTATGATACTTTTTAGTTTGGATATAGTGTATTAAAGTATAACACACAATTTACATTACATATAACTTCAGGTTAAAAAATAGGAACTCCATAAGCAAGACTGAAAATATGTTTACAATCTCAGACAGTACAAAACAAACACAACATATTCTTTTCTCTTCTACCTGCTGCTGTTGCTCAAGTGGATCCTCTACTCTTACTTCCTGCTCTTGTTGCTGATGGTGAGTGCTCCCCTGAGATGGAGTGGCTGATTGTTCGGATCCAAAAGTTACCTCTTGACTATCCAAAGCTGCATTCTACAAAATGAAGCATTTCACAATTATACATCTGAGAAAAACTGTGCTCATTGTCCATAACTATCCAAGCGCTACACACTCATATGTAGCTATTTACTGGAATAACAGCTTGTGCATGTTTTGCAAACTGCTGGCTACATTTAAAGAACAAATTTCTGACACCACTGTGGTGTATACAAGATTAATATATTTCAAACAGCCAATAAGCATAAACTTATACATATATCATTCTAGAATTACCAAAATGTCAATATGAGAGAATGGAATTTTCCTTCCTATTCTATCCAGGTGAGTTAGGATGTATTAACAGCAAAATTGCGAAGATTAGAATGATAAACTGCATTTACTTGCAAGCATAATGCACAGCAAATAGAAACACAACATTTGCAGACTACGACTTCAAATACTAATTAAAAATACTATCAATCAGGTGCAGGGGAAATCGCAGTTGGTACTGCAAATTATTTTCTCATCTGTAACATATCAAAAGTTTCAGAAAGTTTTAGTGTTGATTTGTGCGAAATTGCTGCAAGAATGCCTCAAACATAAACTCAACCATTAAAACAGATGCAACCACCAATAGTATTTGGCTTGAGAGCTAAAACTAGCAAATGAAGTGAAGAGAGGTTTTTGGATCTCTGCTTTATGGATTATAGATAATTATTTGGCAGCGATGTAGAAAAAATGACGAGTAGGATTTTGGTTCTGATGGCATAGATGTTTTACCTAGCAAAACATTATCGTATGAAACAGTGGAAAGTTTGTCTATTTATATTTAGCTTTCCATGCACGAGTAAAAGCTGTCCACACACAAAATAAAACTACTGACTGTTTCAAGGAAAATATTGGCAAGATAACCTAAAGTGCATCACTTGGAAAGTTTAATATTTCTTCACTTAAGAGTTTTTCCTATAGTCATCACATCTGAAGCAGTTTACAAACTTTAAAAAAAAAACCCAGAGTATCTGAGAGTTTACTAGCCTATATAAGAACATGCTGATACTATTAACAACGAATCTTCATGCCTCTGCATGTACCTGCTGTGTCTGTTGTTGCTCCATCAGCTGCTGCTGAAGCTGCTCAAAGTTTTGCTGCTGGAACTGCTCAGCCAGCTGCTGAAAAAGTGATGTGTTCATGGTCTCAGTTACAAGAGGTCTGCAAGTCAAAGAGGTAACCATTTATCAAATAGATGCAATCAACAGTACTTCTCTAAGAGGCGCTAGCAAAAATTAACAGTTAACTGAGTGGCATATACAGTGCTTTCAAAATAGAACATAGAACCATAGAACACAACAGCACAGAAAATAACACAGTATATCTGAAAATTTCATCTGTATTTAAATCAGACAGCAATTTTACAAATATGTACATCAGGATATACATGCTTATCATTAGAATTATACCAAGGGACATTATTTTCTTCTTCAGATGATGAACATTAAAAACTCCAGTTTTGTTAAAACCATTCACTAGTTTGCTCTGACCTGAAATTATTGCTTAGAATTAGTATTCCCTAGTATTTTTAATACACAAAAATACTTGCAACTTGGTTGCTAAATCCAAGATTGAACTGATATTATAAATTAGAAGTATCAGCTGCTTTGTGGGTGAATGCCTTAAAAATAAGTCTCAGTATGATTTTGAAAACATTTTGCAGTGACCCACTGAAAATATTATGCACGGTTCCATCTGCTTCATGGCTCCTGATTATTACAAATAATTCAGCAGCACAAACAATTGAAGGGATAGATTCTCTGCTTCCTCCGGGAACTGAACTATGGTATCAAATACTGATCTAAAGAAGAAGAGAGAACTGAATTTACACATTGAAGCCAACATGTTACTATCCTTGAACACAAAATGCTACAGGCTGACACAGTACTTTACTTGATTTATCATACCATAACTTTTCTTTGTAGAAATGCTAAGGAGACAGAGATAAGAATTTTAATAATGAGCTATTTAATACTGATCAGCTGTGAAATGGCTTTCTTACTTCAGCTTTTTCTTCTGTGATACTTTACTTAAAAACCAAATATATTATCACCTATTATTGTAACAGCTGTGACATTATTATCAGTTTTATAACTAGAAGCAGAAATGATTAAATGTAAATAATTAAGTTCCAACTGACAAAATGGAACTTCAATTGCAAATTCATTTTCAATTAAATAGACATAGCAGAACCTCATGTCATAGCAAGAAAATAAAGTATGATGACTTCCAAGGTTACCTGTTACCCCATATGACCTGACTTGCAGAAATCTGTCTTTACACAAAGTTCCCCATAACTAAGCATTTTATGATGTGGGAAAGCAAGTTACAGAAATGCAAATATCTTCAAAAGTTGTGGAATAGGTATAGCAGCTGGAAAATTCAAAAGAAAACCAATCTTCAAAAAAACAAAAGGTTTACACATAACCTCTCTGATGTTATCAAACATATAGTTTTTTTTAAGAATGCAGCTGCTGGTTCACAGGAGAACATACCAGATTTGTTTAGGAAACTGACAATGGAAGTCTCTTCTATTATTTTTCATCAAACAACATACCATCCATTGATTCTTTCAGATCATCAAAATTAGCCAGTGGATGTGGGATGTCCTGATTATTCTTACTGTTGCTAACACATAAAGCACTGTAGTAATTTTATTGTATTACACTGTACTGGTGCCACACACACACACAAAAATTTCATGACTTAAATGAATGACGATAAACTTGATTCTGATATGGGTCTCTATTGTAGACTGATTGTGGAAAGGGGGTAGGGGTACAGGAATCATGGTTGGGAAAAGGGAAAGGAGAAGGGAGGGTGTGGGAAGAGAGACATTCTGTAATGATCAATAAACCAATTATGGTTACAATCTATAGCTGTACTCAGCTGGAAGCCTGAGAAGAGTTTATTTGCCACATATGCCTGGAAAATAGTAGATCCTTTTACAACAAACCAATTGTTTGGAATCAAATGACCTTGCTAGTGTCTTAGGGCTGGGTGTACCTGCACCCACATCAACCCACCCCAGCACTCCATCCAAGCTAACTCCACCATCCTTTGCTACCGTCAGATTTACAAACTCGTTCTTTGCTCTACGTTGACAAATACAGTACTGTGTAACAGACTTAAACATCCTACTACAGTGCGTATAAAAAGTATTCACCCCTCTTGAAAGTTTTCATGTTTTATTGTTTTATAACATTGAACCACAGCAGATTTAATTTGGCTTTTTTGACACTGATCGAAAGAAAAACACTCTTTCGTGTCAAAGTGAAAATAAATCTCTACAAAGTGATCTAAATCCATTACAAATATATTAACATAAAAAATAACTGCCAGCACGAGTATTCACCCCCTTTAATATGACACACCAAATCATCACTGCTGCAGTCAATTAGTTTTACAAGTCACATAATTAGTTAAGGTATCCTAGCTATATATAAGACTTGTATGCGGTCAAGGTGTTTCAACTGATTGTAGTAAAAATATACCTGTATCTAGAAGGTCCAACTGCTGGTGAGTCAGTATCCTGGCAAAAACTACACCATGAAGACAAAAGAACAGTCCAAGCAGCTCCGCAAAAGGTTATTAAAAAGCACAAGTCAGGAGATGGATACAAGAAGATTTCCAAGTTACTGAATATCCCTTGGAGTACAGTTGTCAATCATCCAGAAATGGAAAGAATATGGCACAGTTGTAAATCTGCCTAGAACAGGCCATTCCCAAAAACTGATTAACCATGCAAGAAGGGGACCAGTGAGGGAGGCCACCAAGAGAGCTATGACAACTCTGGACGAGTTACAAATTTCAGTGGCTGAGATGTGAGAGACTGCACTTACAGCTGTTGCCCAGGTGCTTCACCAGTCACAGCTTTATGGGAGAGTAGCAAAGAGAAAGCCACTATTGAAAAAAACTCACATGAAATTACGGCTAGTTTGCCAGAAGGCATGTGGGAGACTCTGAAGTCAGCTGGAAGGAAGTTCAATGGTTTGATGAAACCAAAATTGAGCTTTTTGGCAATCAGACTAAACATCATGTTTGGCATAAGCTAAACAATGATATCATCAGAAACACACCATCCCTACTGTGAAGCCTGGTGTTGGCTGCATTACACTATGGGGATGCTTCACTGCAGCAGGCCCTGGAAGGCCTGTGAAGGTAGAAAGTAAAATGAATGCAGCAAAATACAGGGAATCTTGGAGGAAAACCTGATGCAGTCTGCAAGAGAACTGCGACTTGGGAGGAGATTTGTTTTCCAGCAAAGCAATGACCCAAGCATAAAACCAAAGCTACACAGGAATAGCTTAAAAACTTAAGTTAATGTTTTAGAGTGGTCAAGTCAGAATCCAGATCCAAATCCAATTAAGAATTTGTAGCAGGACTCAAAAAGAACTATTCACTTATGATCCCCATGCAATCTGACAGAGCTTGAGCAGTTTTGTAAAGAAGAATGAGGAAAAATTGCAGTGTCCAGATGTGCAATGCTGATAGAGATCTATCCACACAGGCTCAAGGCTGTAATTGCTGCCAAAGGTGCATCTACTAAATACTGATTTGAAGACAGTGAAAATTTGTGCATCAATTATTTTGTGTTTTATTTTTGTAATTTAGATCACTTTGTAGAGATCTGTTTTCACTTTGACCACAAGAGTCTTTTTCTGTTGATCAGTGTCAAGAAAAGTAAATTAAATCCACTGTGCTACAATGTTGCAAAACAATAAAACATGAAAACTTCTGGAGGGTGGGGTGAGTGAATATTTTTTGTGTGTGTCTATACACACACACACACACAAGCTTTAGTACAATTCTGTATAAACGTTCATGTTAGTTGACCTTCACTGAGATAGTTTGACTTTCAGAAAAATTAGTTCTTTGGCTGTTCTCAGGGACAGAACCTAGTGTAACATGGGAACTTCCTGTAGTTTGTCTTGGATCAAAAAATCTGAAATCTGTAAAAAAAAAACTACTTCACTTTTATTTTAAATAAATCTTTCCCAAAATATTAATTCCAAATATGCATAAAACATTCATTTCCATTCCATTGCATCCCTAATTTCTTTACATAACAAAATGAAAAGACTGCATTCTGTCCCAGGATTCACAGAAGAAATACACCAATATACAATTGGGGGGAATAAAGTATATGAATGAAAAATATTCTTACAGCTGGGATGTAGATGTTTCTTTCTTAGCTTCATCTGAAGGATCATGCTCTTCATCATATTCGAATCTATCTAGGAGTTTCTGCAATAAATTATACACGTTAAAATTGGTATTTCTCAACCAGTTGCTTTGATAGTTTGACCACACAGTTCTGTTAATGCATACACGTTGTTTGGATTCCAATAGGTATTTCCTACAGAAAGCAGAGATTTCTTCAATTCTATTAAAGTGTATAGTTTGCCATAGGCTTCTTTACCCCAAATACAGCCTGCTTCTCTAATACTTAGTCATAAGAACAGTCCTTTCAGTTAATGTCTGTCTCTACAGCACCACGAAAGGCCCTAAATAACTTTTCCAGGTGAATCAATTATTCACATGCAAACACCTCAGCTTTATTTATTACATCTGGTGCTCCTGATGTGATTTCCCTTCATAATGGTGCGACTCGGCACAAACTGAGAGACCACTGCATGAAACACCTATGCTCTGTCCTCCATGGCCATCCAGACTTCCTAGTTGCTAGCTGCTTTAATTCAATTTCCCATTCCCACACCAAAAGATTTCCTTGGCTTCCTCCACTGCCATGGTGAGGCTAAATAGAAACAAGTGCAAAATCACCTCATATTCCACCAATGTAATCTCAATTTCTCCAACTTCCCGTTCCTTTTTCCCTCTCCTCATAATCCATCCAATTCTTTACGTATTCATCCATTCTAACATTTACTGCATTGGTCCATCATCTACACATTCCTCCCACTGGTGTCCTTCCCCACTGTCCCAACTGCCCTCCACACCTCCCTCACTTGATTCATTACTCCACTTACCTCTACTATTAGATTCAATCATCTTCGGCCCTTTGTTGCCTCCACCTATCACCTCCCAACTTCTGTCACTATTTACACTCCTTCTTTCATCTGATTATCCCTCCTTATCCAGATCCATCTGTCATGTGCTAGCTGCTGCCCCACCCTTTCCCTCCACCTTTTTCTACCAGTTAACTCCCCTTTACCTTTCAGTCCAGGTGAAAGTGTCCCTCTACTGACATGGGCTGGCACATTCAATTTCTCTCCCACCTTGTGTGCACATCCATGTAGACCATCTCTATGGCCTAATGTATTCTACGTTAATCCCATTTATCAGAACTTGCTCAACAATGCACAGAAAATAAATCAGCATTTCCTTCTGCCTCTGGAGAAAGCAGCACTACCATCTTCTTACATCAAATAAATTGCACATCTGAACTGAGAGAAAGAGCTAGTTTGGCAAGTGCTACAAGATATAGTTCATGAATTTCTAGCCAAACTGGAACTTTCAAGCAATTACAACTCTTGATGCATTGCAAAATTACAATATGGATATTTTTATACATACCGATTAAGCTGTTCTACAATATAACAGAGTAAAATTAGATAGACACTGCTACTTCAAAGGAGAATGGTAACCATCTTCATAGTGTACTTATTCAGGTGTGGTCTCAAAGCGCATATAGTACTTCGAAAAAGTATTCCACCCCCAACTCTTTGTTCACATAAATGAGTTTTACAACCAGGAATTTTGAACAATTTAACTGAGGATTTTAACTTGTGAATCACATGCTCCTTTTTTCACAGTAGAACACAAACACAGGGAAAATTGTAAAGCATGAAAAACTAAAAATTCAAAAAGTGAAATGCTAGCATTTGAAAAGTATTTATCCCTCCCCTTTGTTTAGTACTTAGCTGAACCACCTCTCATTGCTATTACTGCCAGTAGTCATTTTGGACAAATCTCTATTAGCTTTGCACAATATGATGGAGCAAGATTTGTCTATTCCTCCTTTCAAAATTGCTCAAGCTGTACTAAGTTAGTTGGGGAACAGCAGTTGAGAGGAAGCTTAAGGTCTTGCCAGAGATGTTCAATTAGATTAAGGTCAGGACTCTGACTGGGCCACTCAAGGACATGAACTGTCTTCATTTGAAGCACGGTTACTCTGGCAGTGTTCTTTGGGTTGTTGTCCTGCTGAAAGCCAAAGCTTCTCCTCAGTTTAAGGCTAGAAGGTTTTTAAGATACAATCTCTCTGTATTTAGCAGCATTAATTTTTCCATCAATCCTGACCAGATTTCCAGTCCCTGCTACTGAAAAGCATCCCCATTGAATGATGCTACATCCACCATACTTTACAGCAGTGGTCACCAACCTTTTTAAGCCCAAGATCCCCTACCTCATCCTTAGTGAAAGGCAAGATTGACTCCAAATCTATTAGTTACACGCATGCGCACCGGGGCAGAAAAGACCAGAAGTAAAACCCCGCAACCCAGAAGTAGAAATAATGTATAAACACCAGGGGTCACCACCCTTTTTCACACAGCAGACCGGTTTAATATTGACAATTTTCTTGCGGACCGGCTGATGGGGGTGGGGGTGGGTGGGCGTTCAACGCGACGGGAATCCAGCGATACTCGAAGCAGGTTCCTTATGTCCAGTCTACTCCGCAATTTAGTTGACATGGCTCTCAGCTGCTGTCCCACTTGCTCACGTTTTTCCGCTGGGAAAAAACTTAACGGGTTTGTCTTTCAGTGCAGGGTGCTTGGACTCAGGGTACCGAAACAGTTTCGAGGGCTTCATTGCCTCATTAGACAGCCTCCAGGCCCGAACTCCAGCCTCCCGCTCGCTGCCTTGGCCAGGTGCATCTGTTCCTGTACCAGGGCTGCAGCGGTTGCAGTCCCGAGAGAGAGCGACCGACCGAGCGAGGAGTGCGTTAGGATGCGCGCCCGCCCCCCTTGTAGGATCTATTGGCCGACAAAAGTTTGTTTCAGTAAATCACATCGAGGTAGCTGCTCTGCTGCTTATGAAACCCTGAGCCCGAATCAGGTCTGTGAATATTTTAGCACCGGGTTCCCATGAGCATTCAGTGTGCTGAACAGGTTCAGAGGCAGCGCCCGTCTGTCCACGCTCTGGGCCGGAGCATCGGCACTTCCCGCAGGCCGGTTATCCGAGGCCAATCAGTGAACCCTGATGCGCTTGGGTAATGATCTCGCATGTATTCAAGTTCAACAGTGGGCGTGACAGGGAATGAGGAAAGGTGTAACTGACTCATATTGTTTCCTCGTGGCCCGGTGGTTGGGGACCACTGAAGTATACTGTGTAGCGTGGGGGAGCTACACGCATGTACACTGGGCAGAAAGAACGGAACTAAAACCCCGCAACCTGGAAACAATCTCTCAACAGTATTTATGTATTTATTTTTCTTTTTTTCCGGGATCTAATGGGAAAGTCTCCAAGATCGACCAGTCGATCGTGATCGACGGGTTGGCGACCACTACTCTACAGTATGGATGGTGTTACCTGGCTGTGGCGCAGTATCAGATTCACACCACAAGTACTGCTCAATGTTGAGGCCAAAAAGTTCCATTTAGTCTCATCTGACACCAAGACCTTCTTCCACAATGTTACAGTACCTTTTAACTGACAATTTGCAAAGTTGTTACGGGCAAGGATATGTTTTGTTTTTTTAAAGCCAGGGCTTCTTCCTTAATACTTCCATCAATACTCTTTTCCTATCTTTTTCAGTTTGATCTTACAAAAAAAAAATTCCAGAAATTTGTTTGCAAGGCAACATTGAAAAATTTGTTTATGGGTAACCGTGATGTTGCTATGTCTACAGGGCATAGACTAATAAAATGATAAGCACATTTTTTTCATGTTAAACTGATAAAATTGCATGAATCTGTGAACATCTCGGATGAAGACTATAAAGAGACAAAACTGATGACCTGTAATCACAGACTCCCAAGCTAAAGGAAACAACATCCTCTGAGTTTCAAAATCCTCTATTAAACCTTTTTGGCTTTTTAGTTTCAGAAAAAATTGTCTCAATCTTTCAACTCCCTCTCATAATTACAGCTTTCAATCTCTGCTATCCTTTCAATTAATCTACAACTATGGTTTTAAGTATATCAAGTTTCCAAAATACACACTGGACCATGACTTCGCTGCCTCAACTATTGCAGACATAAAAACATTAACAGATATCAGATGAGCATACAAATCAGCTAAAGTAAAAATCAGCAGGACAAACAAAACACACAAAATCTGCTGGTGGAACTCAGCAAAGACAGGTACCATCAATGGAGGGAAATAATCAGTCGACCTTTCAGACTGAGATCCTTCATCTGGACTGGATATAAGGGGAAGGAAGCCAGAAAAAAGGTGGTGGTGGGAAGGGATGGAGTACAAGCTGGCAACCATAGGTGAAACTAAGTGAAGGGGGATATGTTTGGGCAGGGACGGGATATAAAGGAAGTTGGGAGGTGATAGGTGGAAAGAAGTGAAGGGCTGAAGAAGGAATCCAATACGAAAGGACAATGGACTTTGGAAGAAAGGGAAAGAAGAAGGACACCATAGGGAGGTACTGGTAAGAGGCGAACCAGAATGGGGAATGGAAATAGAGAAGGGGGAGGTGGAAGAAGAAATTACCAAACAATAGATAAATCAATGTTCATGCTATCAAGAAAGATCATAAGGTATTTCTAAAAAAAAACAGGAATTGTGGCTTATAAACAGAGCCACAGAATAAGAATGTTTCTATAAACGTTATAAACTATTAGTTAGACCCAATTAGAATGCTTAGTTGTGAAAATATTTTAAAGTCATAGATAGTTTCTGAATATGATGTAGTAGAGTAATAAATGAATTTCTACATCCATATTTTGTGAAGAGAATGGAGAAACTAATTTTAAATTCTTCATAAAAATCACAATTTAATTTCAAAATAGAAAAAAAAACAATGATTTACAGAATAACAAGAATAGATTCAGATTCAGAATTATTTACACACATGGTGAAATGTATCATTTGTGTTCACAATCAACACACTAAAGGATTTGCTGGGGGCAGCCTACTACTGTTGTCACATTCTGCAATGTAGCACGTCTACAACTTACTAACCCTAACTCATATCTTTGGAATATGGAAGGAAATCCATATGGTCACAGGGAGGATATACAGGCCTGCTGAACTCCTCCAGCATTTTGTGTATGTTAAGTACAAATATTTTATTATTTACAAAATTCTTCTTTTGGTAAATATATGTTAGTCCAGTGTAAAATAATTAGATGCATGTTGTTTTATATTAGCTCTGAAATGCAATTGTATTGCTGTACCTTGTTAAAGTTAAGTCCAGGTTCCAATGGGTTGAGAGTATTTGCTGTTGCCGCTGCTGTCAGCTGCGCTGTGAGCGCCTGGAGTTGGACAACAAGCCCAGCATCAAGAGCCTGAAGTAGAGATGGCTGAGGTTTCTGTTGCTGCATCTGAAGATTCTGTACCAACTGCTGGAGCTTTACACAAAGTGAAGATAACAATATTAATTATATACAACATTGAATCTACATCAGAAATATGGCTGACATTGGAAAAAGTGTTAATAAAGTTGACAGCCAGATTCTACTAAAATCAGTTAGGAGTGGGCTGTTTGGCACTGCCACCTCAAAGACCTGGCTATATCCTGACCTTGGGCACTCAATAAGTGGAGCTTCCCACATCCTATCTGTGATCTCACTGGTTTCATCTGGGTACTTGTTTCCTCCCACATCCTAAAAATATGATGGTAAATTAATTCACTGTTGTAAACACTGAAATATAAGTTAATGGTAAAAAGAGTAAAGGGCAGTTGATGAGGATATGAAAGAACAAATAATGCAGAGGAAGGGGAGAGAGGGGGAGAGAAGCGGGAGTGAGAGAAGGGGAGGGGAAGGGAGGAAGGGAAGGGGAGGAGAGGGGGAGAGCAAGGGGGGAGGGAGGGGACAAACACCATTTGTATTTCAGTGCACTGAAAGACTGGGAACAAAATACTATACTTTGCAAATGTCAGCACCTCAAACTTGAATATCTACAGACTTAGCCTGAAATGCACTTAATATTGTTATTTTAAAAGTGTCTTGTTTTCAACACAGTAAATAAGTTTCACCAATTAAGAAAGTGCAAATATTTCAACATTTACTTGGTTTCCAGTTTTGTCACCCACCCTAGCACAGAATAAAAAGGAGTACCAATTGTTTAACTGCTGTATACCTAATTACAACTGTGCAAAGTTGCAAGCACTGGGGTCAGTATGCAAACTAGCCAAGACTGTAAGAGTTTCCATCCATTCAACTATTTCCCTAAATAAGCAGATACAATCATTTATATTTCAGTGCATGCATCAGGGACACAGAATCCAGGAACTGTACAGGATGGAAACAGACCATTTGGCTTACTTGCCCATACAAAACAGTGGGCACCAATCCATCTGATTTTCATCTCCCAGATCCTGGTCCATTGCTTTCTATGTTAAACAAATCAAATGCTCCACTAGAAAGTTCTTAAATGCTTCCAACTTCAACTTGAAGACATCAAGTTAAGTTTTCTCATTAAAAGTAGGATCTAAATGCATGTAAACTAATTTTAATGAATCAGTTGTGATTGAATTGGAATTGATTAAAGCACAGTAGAATTAACAATGTTATACCTGTTGGCCTTGGGGACTCTGAAGAAGTTGCGCAACAGCAGCAATTGTATCAGAGTTAGAAAGCTGAGAGATGGAGGCCCATGCATCAGGTAAATTCTGCACCACGTTAGCTGGAGTGGCAGGTGTGGCTGGCGTTCCTAGAAAATTAAGTATATACTACTATACAAATTGTAAAGTTTACAGTTCCTGTTAAAAATATTTGTAATGCTAACAATATCACAGTACATATACGAAATGCACTAAATGCATCACCCACAACCATAGAGAACTATCAGCAACCTTTGACAACGCAGTTTCCAATGTAACATTGCAAATGCACCCTTAGTTTCACAGATCTGATAGAAAAAAATATTTTTTTTTAAATTTGGAGATCGAGCACAGCAAAGAGCCCTTGGCTCTTAATCAATTAATCTACTAACCCAGGCATCAAGGATTTGTTTAAGCAAATATATTGGGGAGGAAAAGCATTACAAAAAGGCAAAAAAAAACTGATGTCAACAACTACCAACTCACTGCAGACAAAAAAAACTTTATGATGATTGCAAAAATAAAACATATCCACTAAGATGCAAGTTAAAAACCACTGAGCATGTGACTATTTTTCTAACAGTGCAATAACTAGACTTTCATTTGATCAAACTACACTTAGATAGGAATTTAGACGTGGTAATTTCATGCATGCAACTCTTGAAAACGAACTTTATCAAATTTTAACCTTAAATACCAACAAATACTTCTGCACACACCAACTGCATTGCATTTTATACTCAAATCATATTCAATTTGAATATGCCTTTAAATTTTAAAGCTCCCAAAAAAACCAACCAGATAAATTTTAGTGGTCGGTTGAAGGATAAATATTAAGCAAAATATTACGAAAATCCTTCTGCTACTTTTAAACAATGTACTCAGATTGGGCAGTACAAAGAATTGGGCAATCCTTTTACTTCTAACTGAACTGTCGGCCTTGGGTAATGCATGCTAATAGATTTGAGTCAACAAAAACTTGTGTCTTCATGGCTGATACACTGTCAAGAAAGTATACTGTAGGAACTTTTCAGACCACTCGGGTAATTGCTTCATTCAAACAGGAGTTTGGGGCTGAGAAGAAAAATAGATTAGCTATGATGAAATGGCAGAGCAGACTCGATGGGCCAAGATATCTTATGGTTATGGTTGGATATTCAACCTTTCTATTCCATTACTCATTTAGATGATGACTGATTTGTATCTCACTTTGAGACTGTGCTTTGGTTTGGTAACCATGAATATTCTTACCTAACAAAAATGTATTAACCTAGTTAGACCTGTTTAATTAACTGAACTTCAACTGTCATAGGGTGAAAGTTCAGATTCCCACATCTTTTTTATAAAGAAATCTTATTACTATCACTCCTACATAGCCTATAACTAATTTCATAGTTATTCCCTTTGTTCTGGAATCGCTCGCTTACCGTATATCCTGTCAAATCTCATTAGGAGTTCTTTTAGATCACTCCAATTTTTCTATGCTAAAGGTAACAGAAGCTCAATGTATGAGCATTAAAAAAATTGCAGGTGCTGGAAATACAAAACAAAATTTCTGGGAAAACTCAGGTCCAACAACATCTACGAAAAGAGAAACAGTCAATGTTTTGGGTCTGTAGTCCTTCATTCTCTCTCTATATACACATGATCACATGCTTTCAACATGTCCCTTTCTTTACTCCCTACATTCTAAACTATTCTTAACTGCTACTCACTACCAGTACTCTATGTGAGGGTAAGCACCATATTCTAATATTTTTCAGCTTCACACAAAATTTTTTCTGATACCTAATATTTAAGAACTAAAGTGTCCTAGGTTGACACTCCTAACTTCTACAAAGCAAAGCAGTCTTTTCCTAGCAAGACTGATGAACAAGCATGACAAGAGTTAGGAAAGAATATAAAATTTTTGTACTGATACCATGGTGAAGTAATCTTACAAGGAAACAATTTACACAATGCCAAAACCAACAAAGCCACTAGATTTTCTTTTAAATAGTTGATGGAGATTCACAAGTGTAGCATGTTGTGCCAACAGTTATTCATATTAGAATGACTCTGTTTCCAATTTTGTTGGGAGTTAGCCAGATTCAGTCAATTGTGAAGAGACTGCTGTAGTTGGTTGAGATCAATATTCCCATCGATAGCAATTTAATCAAATCAATCTAATCCAAGGTTTTTCTGGTATCTACAAAGTTTTAGAAATGCGTATATTCCTGAATTTGAGCAAGAATACAATTAAGGTTGGCTCCAAGTTTCCACTAACATTCGTTACTCATGGCACCAAGAGCTTGCTGCCAACCATGGAACTGTACCTCAGCATAAATCATTGCATTCACAAGTGTACCAATAAATGAAAATTTAATATTACTTACAATAACTATGCACAAAAATAATTTATCTCTTCCTTCATTTGTGTTACACCTTTGTGCGTACGTACACACACACACACACACACACATCTGGTTGTGGTTTTTCTGGTCAACCATCTAGATCATCTTCTTTCATGCACAAAATGTCTGTTTTCCGTGTACTTATCAAGTTCTTAGGTATCTGCAGTTATTATCTTTTTAACTGATTGCACACTAATATGAATTAAGCTGGAAGCCATTACTGAAGTCCACCAGGACGAGGAATCAAATATGACTGAAGAAATTAGCGCTGCTGAAAGGCTGCAAGAGAAATACTTGGTCCAAAGCATGAAATCACAGTACAGAAGTATGTTTTTTTTGTTTACAGCATCGCTGATACAATTTGTTGTCTTTGGATAACCACACATTGACTTACAGAAACTGAAGAGAACTGAATGACAAAATCAGGGACCAAGAGTGAAGGATTGAAGAGTGAAGGGACCAGTTTTCGATAGCCTGGATGGGTCGGAGAGGAATTTTCCAGATTTTTTTCTCCTTAATTGGCAACTCGGTTTTTTCCCCCCGGGTGATCACATGGGTTTGGGCGGGATGAATAATAAAATAAAATGGGTGGCATGGTGCCCTGTTGGTTGGCACTGTTGCCTTGTGGGATTCGGTGAAAACTAGAGTTAAGATTGGATCAGCCATGATCTTGTTGAATGGCGGAGCATGCTTGAGGGGCCGATTGGCCTACTCCTGCTCCTATCTCTTATGTTCTTATGATTGATTAGCACTGATGTAAGAGTGAACCTCAAAGTATTTTTTATAAAAAGGCACATCATATCCCCAATATTTAAAGATTCAAGATTGTTTAATATCATTTCCAGTATATATGCACAAAGGAGAATGAAACAATTGTTAACCTGGAGCACAGTAAAAAAAAACACAATAAGATAAAGATTTTAAAAAACCACAATAAATAAAAATACACAAGATTGCTTATGGACTATTTGTATGTCCATAAAGTGAAGTTAGCCACAGGAGAGTCTGTATATAACATGCCTCTGAGAAGAAATGATGAAGTAGTGATAGTGTGGTATGGGGAGGGGGTTGGGTTAGTGAGTGTAGTGTTGATCAGCCATACTACTTGGGGAAAGTAACAGTTTTTGAGTCTGATGGTCCTAGCATGGATGCTACATAGCCTCTTCCCTAATGAGAGGAGGGACAAACAGTCCATGAGCAGAGTGGTGCAATCCTTCATGATTTTATTAGGCCTTCCCCCACACCTTTCAGTAAACATGTCCTTGATGGTGGGTACGCCGGTGCCATTAGAGTTGGACAGATTGACTACCTGTTGTAGAGCCTTCCTCTCTGCCACAGTGCAGTTTTTGTACCATGCAGTGCTGCAGCATGTTAGGATGCTCTCAACTGCACATCTGTAGAAGGACGTGTGTATAGATATGTATGGTCCAGCTCTCTTCAGTATCATCAGACAGTAAAGGCAAATAGAGAAAATGTCAAAGATCAATTGACCAAAATAGTCAGTAGCACCTATCTATTGCTCAAACATATGACTAACATCAATGAGATACTTGGGCACAACTAGTCTTCACACCCAATTAAATAATTACAGATCATGTTAATGTCACGTACATCACAGCACAACATTTTCATGTTTACATGAAAGACTAGTCCAGAAAGTCAGATCACTTGGAATCCAGAGTGTGTTAACCAATATACTAAACTGGCTCGGTGGAAGAGTCAGAAGGCTGCAGTAGAGGGTTGGATGTTTTTCCAGACTGTAGGTCTGGGACCAATGGTGTGCCACAGGGATTGGTGGTGAATCCACTGTTGTTCGTCATCTACATTAGCAATGTGAATGAGAAATAGTTGGCATGGTTACTAAGTTTACAGTTGATATCAAAATTTGTGGTATAACGGACAGTGATCAATTGGCAGAGTGGGCCAAAGAATAGCAAATAGAATTTAACTGGGTGCTATGGTAGTAAAGTGGTCAGCACCATGTTATTACAGCTCGAGATGTTCTGATGTTCAATTCCAGTGCTGTTCTGTAAGGAATCTCTGTGCATTCTCCTTGTGAAATGCAATGGTTTTCTAAAGTGCTCTGGTTTCCTCCCACAGTCCAAAGACGTTTTGGGTAGGTTAATTAGTCATTGTAATTTTCCCGTGATTAGGTCAGAGTTAATCGGGGTTGTGGAGTTGCTGGGGTGGCATGGCTCAAAGGACTGGAAAGACCTACTCCGTGCTGTACTGCTAAATAAAATAAAATAAAATAAAATAGGACTGGAAAGACCTACTCCGTGCTATACTGCTAAATAAAATAAAATAAAACTTGGACAAGTGCAAGGTATTGCATTTTGGCAAGTTAAACCAGGGCTGGACTTGCACAGTAAATGGTTGGGCCCTAGAGGATATTGTAGAACAGAGACCTGGTGGTACATGGTTCTCTGAAAGCAGAAACACAGGCACAATGGGTGGTAAAGAAGGCATTTGGTATGTTTGTCTTCCTAAGTCAGGTCACTGAGTAAAGGAATTATGATGTTGATTTAAACATCAACATTTGAAAGGCACTTAGACAATATTTGGATAAGACAGGTTTAGAAAGACATGGGCCAAAGGCTCATGGGACTGGCTTAGGGAGACAACTTGGACAGTTTGGGTGCAGGGCTTTTTTCTGTGCCGTAGAACTGTGACTTCACTCCTTAGCATCACTCATTGCCAACTTTCCCTAGTTTTGCTGAAACTAGAGACTGCAGATGCTTGAATCCGGAGCAAAAAAGGCAAACCCCTACAGTCACTCAGCAATTAGAGCAGCATCTGTGGAGGGCACAGGAGAATTCCCTACACACATACTGTTCTAATTCCTATTGGGGTTAGGGGGGTGGGGGTCAGTGGTACTTAATATCTTTGGGAGATCAATAAGTTAGCAATTTTGTGCCAGTTGCATACTGAGTACTATGTGATGTACTTGTACAATTCTGAATTTGACCAAAATAATGTTTCTTTTCCATTTTCATTTTTAGAATCTTTTTATTGGTACGTAATCATCAACAGCTATAAAATGATACAAAACTTTAACCAATTAATATGTATACAATTAATAGAGCTGAAGAGAAGAAAAAAAACTGATCTTGAAATATAAAAATGGAAAAGAAAATTTATATATAGAAAAAAGGAAAAAAGAACCTCACCTAACTAAGAAAAAAAAACACTAATTATAAAAAAACCCCATTAGGAATCAACCCCCTACAGCAATACATTTGACCATCATCTAAATATATAAAAAAGTCATCAACCATCATTATATATATATATATATATATATATATATATATATAAATAAAATAAAATTGGAAGGAAATAATGTTTCTCCCAGAACTATCATTTCTGATTCTGGAAGCTGAAGGTGAATAGTGTTGTTGCCCCAATACAATTACAAGAAAAGGTTTGTGAACCCTTTTGCAATTACCTAGCTTTCTACCTTAATTACTCATAAAATGTGGTCTGGTCTTCATCTAAGTCACAAACACAATCTGCTTAAAATAATAAACGAACAACTGTACTTCTTCTTGTCAATATTGAGTACACCATTTCAACAATCGCCATCTAGGTTCTAAAAAGTATGTGAAGCTCTAGGGTACTGCCATCTACAAAAGCTCTTTAGAGTCAGGTGTTCCAATCTATGAGATGAGATTCAAGGTGTGGATTGTACAGGTGCCCTTGCCCTATATATAAAAAAAAGGCACACTGTCAGGTTACCGACAGAGCCTACAAGAAAGATCTGTTTATGTGCACCATGCCTTGAACCAAAAAACTTTCAGAGGATCTTATAAGCAGATTTGTAAAGATGAATGAAGCTGGAAAGGCTACAAAAGTATTTCCAAAGACTTATCAGACCACAGTAAGAGAAATCATCTGCAAATGAAAGAAATTCAATACTACTGTTACTCTCCCAAGGAATGGGTGTCCTGCAAAGATCATACCAAGAGCACAACATGTAATGCTGAAGGAGGTGAAAAAAAACCAAGGATAACAGCAAAGGACCTGCAGAAAAACAATGAATATGAATGGTGTTCATGAAAGGACACGATAGAGGAAACCACTATCCTCCCAAAAAAAAAAGACATTGCTGCACATCTCAAGTTTGCAAAAGACCACCTGGAAGTTCCACAATGCCTTTGGGACAATATTGTATGGACAGATGAGACAAATATTGAAGCTTCTGGCAGAAATGCACACTGCTATGTTTGGAGGAAAAAGGGCATTGCACACCAACATCAAAACCCCATCCCAACAACATCATGGTTAGGGGCTGCTTTACTGCCTCAGTCTGGACAGCTTGCAATTGTTGAGGGAACAATGAATTCAAAATTGCATCAAGACATTTTACAGGAGGATGTCAGCGTAGCAATCACCTGAAGCTTCATAGAAGCTGGATGATGCAACAACCAAAGATCCAAAACACAAGATTAAGTCAACAACAGAATGGTTTAAAAAGAAAAATTGTGATTTGGAATGGCCAAGTCAGATTCCAAACCTTAACCCAATATGGAGATGCCGTGGCATGACCTAAAGAGGAATGTTCATGCAAGGTATCCCAGAAATATCAATGAACTAAAACAGTTTTGTATGCAGGGATGGCCTAAAATTTCTCATCGCTGTTGTGCAAGTCTGATCAGGAACTACAGGAAACATTTGGTGTAGGTTATTGCTGCTAAAGGAGGTTCTATGAGTTATTAAATACAAGGGTTCATTCACATAGTTTTTCCAGCCTGCACAGTGAATGATTAAACAAGTTGTTCAATAAAGACATAAAAACTACAATTGTTTGTGTGTTCTTGGGTTAGGCTGTTTGTGTGTTCTTGGGTTAGGCAGATTGTGTTTATCCATTACTGTGACAGGTGAAGATCATACAGAAAACCAGGTAATTACAAAGGGTGCACATACTTTTTCTTGCAACTGTATTTTTCATTTTGCTATTGTGTTATATTAAGAATTTGGGGGAACAGAAGACCCTCTTAAAGATCAGTATATATGGAGACTTACAGTGAGGTCTTAAAAGAATATTTATCATCCATATTTACAGTGAAGGACATGGAAGTTAGTGAGTTCAGGGAAGGGATAAGTGATATCCTGGAACGTAATCAGCATTACAAAGAAAGTAGTGCTGGAGGTCTGAAGGCACAAACGTGGATAAATCCCTAGGACCTGACCAAACGTATCCTACAATGTTTTGGGAAGCAAGGGAGGACATTGTTAGAGCCCTGGTAAATACTTTTCATCAGCCACAATTAAGAAACCATAAGACTTGAGAATATATGATGTGATTTTTATCTAAGAAGGACAGCAGGGATAAGCAAGGGAACTACAGGCTGCTGAGCTATACATCAATATGAAAGTTATTGGAAGGGATTTGAATACACAGGATTTATTTGAATTCAGAAAGTAAAGGACTGACTAGGAGTTTGCCAGCATGGTCTTGTGTGTGGGGAAATCATGTCTCACGAATCTGAGTGAGTTTTTTTTGACAAGGTGGCCATGAAGATTGATGAGAACAGAGCAGCAAATTTCATCTACAGGGCCTTTCATAAGGCCCCAAAAGTTAGGCTGGTCTGGAAAGTTATATCACATGGTATCCAGGGTAAGCTAGCCAACTGGGTGGCAGTGGAGGGCTGTAATGAACACCGTGAATGGTGTTACTGAATAGAGAGACCTTGGTGTACTAGTAAATGGCTCCCCAAAAATGTGAACCCAGGCAGACAAGGTTGAGAGGAGAGAGCATCGCATGCTTGTCTTCATCACCTGAGAATTAAATGTTTGTTAGACCATATATGGAAAATTGCGTGTTCTGGATTCCACTCTACAAGATGAATGTTGTGAAGAAAGAGTGCAGACAAGATTCACAAGGATGTTGCTTGGACTGAGGGCTTGAGTTACAAGGAGAGATTCGATAGGCAAGCTCTCTTTTCCCAGAAGTGAAGACTAACAGGTAACACAAGAGGTATACAAAATCGAGACCCCTAGATAGAATGGATAGTCAAGTGCTTGTTTCCCATGGTAAGGGTGCCTAAAGCTAGAGGACAGGGGTCTAAAGTGGATCTGGGAGGTAAACACAAAGAGTAGCTAGTATCTAGAATGAGCTGCCAAAGGACTGGTGAAGGAGGTAGGGACAGTATTAACCTTTATGATGAATTTGGACAAGTGACTGAATGAACAAGACATCGAGGGTTACGGAATTAATGTAGACAAGCTGGATTAGTATAGAATACGCATGATGGTCAGTATGGATGTGGTGACCTAATTGACCTGTTTGCATACTGTACAATGAAAATACTCAACAGCAACACTGGGGACCAAGCATTCTGATTGTCTGGTATTTCACCCGTCACTATAATCAGTCATTCCCTTCAGCACCAGTGCATCATTGCGAGGGTCTATACTGCAGTTTATCACATCAGCTACTTTCACAACCCAGCTTCTACCTTGAAGAACGATAAGTACAGATGATGCATAGAAACACTGTCACCAAGCTGCACACTATTCTATCTCCATTCCTTCACCTCCACTGTGTCCAAAGCCTGGAACTCCCCAGCCAAAACCATTAAGTAGTACCTCCACCAAGCAGATTGCAGTGCAACCTGGTGGCTCAGCAACCCCTTCTCAGTGGCATTAAAGGTTGGGAATATATTGCCAGCCTTGCCAGAGCACAGACCCTGAAAAGTAAATACAAATATCTTTCTCTTCTGGTTAAGGTGCTAAAATTGTCAATCCCTTTTCTCAGTGGAGAAAAAAAATAAGCTGGTAAGATGAAACACAACTGAATTTGACCACGGAGATAGCTAGATCTCATGCTGGATGGTAATCTTATTTTTAAACTAGAAGATTGAGAGTTGACGCCTTATTTTGTGGATATGGGGAAACGGACTGATAACTCCAGTGTAGTAAAGCTTCAGTGTATTAAATCTCTGAGAAATATAACTAAATTCAGCTTTTGTTATAAAAAATGACTGTTGTTGGCAAAAGTGTATCACCTGAGCAGCAACACAGACAAAGTGCTGTTGAAACTCAGCAGGTCAGGCAGTATTGATGGAGATAAACAGTCAATGTATTGGGCTGAGTAGACCCTTCATCAAGACTGGAAAGGAAGAAGGATGAAGCCAGAATAAGGTGGGGGGAGGGGGGAGAGGAGGAACTAGTACAAGCTGGCAGGTGATGGGTGAAACAAAATGAAGAAGGGGGGTGGGTAGGTGGGAGAAGGGGGATCGAAGAAGCTGGGAGCTGATTGGCAGAAAAGGTAAAAGGTTAAAGGAGGAGGAATCTGATAGGGATGAACAGTGGACCATAGGAGAAAGGGAAGGAGGAGGGGCATCAGAGGGAGGCGATGGGCAGGTGAGAAAAGACAGGGTAAGGGGAAGCCAGGATGAGGAATGGAAAAAGAGAAGGTGGAGGGGGAATTACCCTAAGTTGGAGTAATTGATGTTTATCCCATCAGGTTGGAGGATGCCTCATATTAAATATGAGGTGTTGCTCCTCCACGTGTGAGAAAGAAGTTGTAATATGCTATTAGATTTGGTCAATGCTATTCAGTTTCTGAAATTCTTTTATCAATGGAGAAAAACACACAAAATTTTGTGCCCTCCTCAGCAATGCTTTCTTTAAACCATAACCATAAATTAAATGAGTTACAGAATTCTGCACTGTTTTATTTGGAGCAATGTAGATGGTTGGCCTGCATTCATACCGAGTTATTAAAGAAATTAACACCATCTTAAAAGATCTATTTATCAAAATTGCTTATTTGGAAAAGTTTAAAAGCTCACACTGTGCCTTTGTCAGTAATTTTATGTGACTTACTTTTGTCAGCATATTTAACACTTAGCAATGTGTATAATATATCTTAACTACATTGTCCTACACAGAAAACTTAACAGGTACTTTGCAGCAACAGAGATTTTGAAGGAATTTATCAAAAGAGAGCAAAGATGTACCAGTTTAGGAAGCAAGTTTGAAAGGCTAACCATATTGGTGACACAGGAAAGAACTATTTAAGGGATTCAAATAATGCAATTCACAGAGCTCAAAAGATTGCAAAATACTTCCACCAAATCAGGACTACAAGAGTGCTCAGAACTTTATGGTTTTCAATGTTAAAGCAAAGATAAAGGAATTATCAAAATAGAGATTCACCAACTTTAGCAATAAAGTCAACAAGAAGTGGAATGAAAATCTAAACACCAAGGAAATCATAGATATAACATGCTTCTTTCAACCATACTAGAAATCTTTTTTTTGAGTAGAGGATGACATTTTGATGACATCATCTATGTTTGGAAAAAAATTAGCCAGAGTAGTCTTGCATTCCAGCTCCTTCATTTCAAAAGAAATAAGTTCAGCTTATCAATATTTTTCTGAGTTAAAACCATCAGCATCATTACTCTTCTAACATTCTATTGAAAAATTGACAGTAGTACTCCAAATATATAGTTGTTAAAAATTGGCAATCATAGCCTATTTAGCATTAGTTGCTGCTTAGTCGGTAACATCCGCTCCTCTGAGTTAGAAAGCTGTTTCAAAGCAATTGAGTACACCGATATAGCCTAAAACAATGAAAGAAGTGCTGTACTTCAGAGGAGATATTAAATTAAGAGTTTGATGGAGGGAAAGGATAACCTCATTTCTTAAATATGTTGATTCTACCTGCTATAGCTTTGTGAATTCCCCTAATCAGTTTGACACTTCCATCATATCTGACAAAGGGTCTTAAATCAAAACATAAATGCTATTTCTCTTTCCAGTTTCTCTGTTATCAGGTTTGTTGATTATATTCAGCATTTTGCTTTTATTTCCGTTTTCTAAAATCTGCAGTTTTAATAATTTTTCTTGATTAATGTTGTTTTATATTTCTGACCAAATTACTAATGTCCATCAGTATTTGTGCCATTGGCAAACCTGGATATATGGCTCTTTGTGTTATTGAATTCATTAATAAATGTAGTGAACACTTGCTGCAATAAGCATATTTAGAGGATCGATACTTGTTTCCTTTATGTACTTCACTCTGCCTTGAATTTCATATTTTTTAAACTAACATCTTATGTAAAAGTAATTTGTTCTTGAATTATTATACATGTCATTAAGTTTACGTTAATGGTTGTTAGACAGGTCAGATTTTCAACTTACTTTCTCTTGCATAAATAATGCAAACTCACAAAATTACTAAACCAAAAAATACTCTAAAACGTTTAGAAAACACCTACATTTTCCTCACATTTCCTCAAAAATCATGAAGTATTAAGAGATTTGGATAAGGTGAGTGATATTTTTGAAGTAAAAAGCTTTTGCTTATCTTAACTTTAATGAATCCATTTTAATATCAAAAGTGTTCCATATTGGACTCTATTCAAAGACTCATTATCAATGATTGTAAGAGGCAACCTAAACTGGAACTTGCATTATGAGGCAAGAAAAATACCTTCACAGCTACAATACAAGAGTACTCTAAGATTGAGGCATAAGGGTTGTCTATAATTGAGGAACTGTGATAATAAAATACTATGGTTCCATGAAACAAGTAAATAAATTTGATTTCTTTTTGTAAAAACAATGCAACTTCTAAACCAATATAACTATTAAAGCTATAAATGCACAGCAAGAACCATTTGGAATACTGGAATCGATACTAAATCTTTCCACTTTTGCTTTTAAATTACTTAGAAGTTTGACTGTGCTTCAGGTGAACCCCTCTAATTTCTCATATGCGTTCTGTGATATTCTGCTTGCTGGAATTTCTTTGATGTGCCTCAGGATATTTTACACTGTTACAGGCACTATATAAATGCAAGTTAATATCTTGGTTGATCTTTGTCTCATCTCAGTTTATCCACTTTAGTTTCCAGTTTTCCCTGATACTCTTACTTTGGAAAAATGACCATCAGCTTGAAGTATTAATTGATCCAGCCTTTGAGGAGGATTCCAGTTTTAAAACATTTTCTTCATTTTAGAGTAGGTCCTTTCAGCCACAGCGCCTCCAGCAACACCCAACAAATCCAATTAACCCAAACCTAATCACGGAGAAATTACAATGACCAATTAAACTACACGGTATGTCTTTGGACTGTGGGAAGAAATCAGAGGACCCAGGGAAAACCCATGCATTCCATGAGTGTACGTACAGAGACTCTGCTACAGTACAGCACCAGAATTGAACTCCAAACTCCAGACGTCTCGAGCTGTAATAGCACGGTGACAACTACAACACTATCATGTGGTAACTTTTCAAAAAAGACTTTCTAATTTTAAGATTACATCCTGATGTTCTTCATATATGCAACTGAACAAAATTTTATGATTTTTTAAAATTAGAACTATGAACTATGTACAAGGAAATTCAAAATTGTTCATTGTTTAATACATCAGGTGGCATTATCAATTTGGAGAATCCATGCAGTATCACATCCAAGTTCAAAACAGATTTTTTTGAGCTGTGGTACCTAGAAAGCACTGCATTATTTGAAGCAGAAACTGCTTAGTTTTGTACACCTTCATAAAGATACTTGAATGCTTACAGATCCGTGCACCACCTTTTAATGAGTTTCGTGTATGAAATACCCAAATACTCCAGTATTCTTATTCCCTTATATTTAACAAAATAACCCAAATATGAACCAAACTCAAAGTGACTCTCACAATTCAGGCATATTTATGTACAAGAGGGGATATAAATGCCTGTCTAGCCAGGCACATACAGTGGCATGCAAAAGTTTGGGCACCCCGGTCAAAATTTCTGTTACTGTGAATAGTTAAGCGAGTAAAAAATGACCTGATTTCCAAAAGGCATAAAGTTAAAGATGACACATTTCTTTAATAGTTGAAGCAAGATTACTTTTTTATTTCCATCTTTTACAGTGTCAAAATAACAAAAAGGGAAAAAGGCCTGAAGCAAAAGTTTGGGCACTCTGCATGGTCAGTACTTAGTAATGCCCCCTTTGGCAAGTATCACAGCTTTTAAACGCTTTCTGTAGCCAATTCTGTAGTCTTTCAATTCTTGTTTGGGGGATTTTCACCCATTCTTCCAGGCAAAAGGCTCCTAGTTCTATGAGATTCTTGAGCCGCCTTGCATGCACTGCTCTTTTGAGGTCTATCCACAGATTTTCGATGATGTTTAGGGTCAGGGGACTGTGAGGGCCATGGCAAAACCTTCAGCTTGCACCTCTTCAGGTAGTCCATTGTGGATTTTTAGGTGTGCTTAGGATCATTATCCTGTTGTAGAAGCCATCCTCTTTTCATTTTCAGCTTTTTTACAGAGTGATGTTTGCTTCCAGAATTTGCTGGTATTTAATTGAATTCATTCTTCCCTCTACCAGTGAAATGTTCCCCGTGCCACTGGCTTCAACATAAGCCTAAAGCATGATCAATCCACCCCCGTGCTCAACGGTTAGAGAGGTGTTCTTTTCATGAAATTCTGCACTTTTTTTCTCCAAACATACCTTTGCTCATTGTGGGCAAAAAGTTCTATTTTAACTTTATCAGTCCACAGGACTTGTTTCCAAACTGCATTAGGCTTGTTTAGATGTTTCTTTGCAAACTTCTGACACTGAATTTTGTGGTGAGGACGCAGGAAAGGTTTTCTTCTGATGACTGTTCCATGAAGGTCATATTTGTGCAGGTATTGCTGCACAGTAGAACAGTGCACCACCACTCCAGAGTCTGCTAAATCTTCCTGAAGGTCTTTTGCAGTCAAACGGGGGTTTTGATTTGCCTTTCCAGCAATCCTACGAGCAGTTCCCTCCGCAAGGTCTTCCAGACCTCAACTTGACCGCCACCATTCCTGTTAACTGCCATTTCTTAATTTCATCAGTGAACTGAGGAAACAGCTACCTGAAAATGCTTTGCTATCTTCTTATACCCTTCTCCTGCTTTGTGGGCATCATTTATTTTAATTTTCAGAGTGCTAGGCAGCTGCTTAGAGGAGCACATGGCTGCTGACTGTTGGGACAAGGTTTGAGGAGTCAGGGTATTTATAAAGCTTTGAAATTTGCATCACCTGGCCTTCCCTCATGATGACTGTGAATAAGCCATAGTCCTAACAAGCTAATTAAGGTCTGAGACCTTGGTAAAGGTTATCTGAGAGCTGAAATCCCCTGGGGTACCCAAACTTTTGCATGGTGCTCCTTTCCTTTTTTCCCCCACTCTGAAATTGTACAAAACAAAAATAATACACTAATCTTGCTTAAAATGTTGAAAAGGATGTTTCATCTTTAACTTTATGACTTTTGGTGATCAGTTCATCTTCCAATCACTTAACTATTCACATTAACAGAAATTTTGACCAGGGGTCAAACTTTTGCATGCCACTGTATATACCTTGTGAGGTATATATAAAACAAGAAAATATTTGCAAAATTCTGGTTCAAACTTATTGTAGTCACTATCACGATTGTTTTGATAGAAACAAAAATTAGTTGAAGCTGCTCTACAATGTCAATTTAATTAGTCAAATTGTCAACTTCGCACTTACAAGCCAATGAAAAGTTTTTGTTATGTACTAAACTTGTATTTTCATAAAATTTGTATCATAAATAACACTAATCTTGTTTTTACATGTTCTCATTATTTATTACTATTTATTTATATTTGTCTTCTGCACTTTAGTTGATCTTTCTTTGATCCAGTTGTTACTATTCTATAGATTTGCTGAGTATGACAGATGGAAAATTAATCTCAGGGTTGTATATGTACATAGATAATAATTTTAAACTTATGTAACATCCTGGGAAAGGTTTCACTGCTAACGTAATGGTCTTTCTGGAAAGCAGTATTTGGGTCATGGTTAGAGATAACGGGTGCCTTGGAATGCGAGCCGTCTAATGAAGGGAGTGCGCTTTCGTGTTGTGTGCCTGACACCGAGGTGAACTGGGTCTTTTGTTCGGTAGGAGATGAAGGAAGACGATGCCGGAGAGAAGAGGTCATAGGACTAGACCTGGGGAGCGGGGTCATGTTTCGACAAAGCCCAGGGAGATCGAAGGAGGATCGGCGAAGGGAAAACAGTGAGCTCCAACTTGTGCACATTAGACTGTTTAAATAAAATGGGGCCTTTTGTGTTTTTATTTGCTTTTTCTTTACCAACCCTTCAGTCAAATTAGAAATTGTTAAATTGTATGTGGTGCACTGTCTGTTATTTCACGATACTTATTTGTAAAGGGTAACAAATCACGCAGCATCCACACAAATGGAGTTTGGGGTGAGCTTGCACCTCAATTTCAGACATTTGGCGGGGTCGGAGATTGTCTTCCCCAGACTTACGCAGCTGACAGAACCAGAGTGTTTCACTTAAATAATTATTAAGTAAACTCAACAAATCCCCTGTCCTTCATTTGGCTTGCTTTTAATGACACAAATCCAATTTCCTTGACTAGGCTGTAATACAATTGGTGTTCTAAAGAGATACAGCCATGAAATTATGAAATGAGAAAGCAATTGTTATTTCTGGTCAATAAAAATACTCAGAAGCAGGAGTTCTATTTTGTGAAATAAAAGGTAGAGGTATACAGGATTAGTCACATATTGTAAGACTTCACATTTTATTATACAGTAGGTATATTAGACACCATCCAATCAAATCCTGTATTCTTATACCCTTACACTAAACAAAATATCCCAATGTGCACCGAAGTCAAAGTGAATTTCACAATTCAGCCATATTATGTATGAGAGGAAATAAATGAGGTATATAGTATACTTTTTAAACACACTGTCCAAGTGAGTTCACTATGAACTCTATTTCACACTATTTCTGCAAGAATGGGAATTGTAAGATTAAGACTAGCTTTATTTGTCACATATACAAAGTATACAGTGAAATCTGTTGTTTGCGTCAAATCAAATCAGCGAGGATTGTGCTGAGCAACCCACAAGTGTCACCATTCTTCTGGTGCCAACACAGCATGAACCCTTAACCACAATTCTTTGGAATGTGAGAGGAAACTGGAGCACCCGGACGAAACCTTCAGTCACAGGGAGAACAAACTCCTTACAGGCAATGACGGGAATTGAATCCCGATCAGTGAACGCTGGTGTATACATGCAAACACATCATCAGTTAGGCTGGCTTTACTATAGGCAATGGAAACCAAGATTACAAGTGCATGCAAAAACTGGCAACTATTAGGTTCAAGTTCCAAATTACTTTGATTTCCACTTAATCAATAAATATTAATTTGTGCTGCTACTGTAAGACTGCTACCTGGTGTGTTGCTGCTCACAGTTGCTGCAGTACTGGCAATAGCAGGGGTAACAGAGGGCGGTGGAATCCCTGTTGCCAAATCCAGAAGTGGCTGTATGACCTCACTTTTGAATACACCATTCTTCTGCCACAGGTTCAGTACCCGCACCACTTTGCTCTGTAAAATACACATTGATTGGTTATTAGATTAAATAGTCAACCGGCAGCTTGACTATCTCATACACATTGAAATATGAGCAAATTCATTTTTTTTTAAAAGATGAACCAAAACCATTGATAAAGTTTGGAATTTTTATCTTAAAGAAACTTGTTATAGAACAGTAAAACTGTCATGTCCTTCCTATGGTTTGTTTGAATTGCTGTTTTTGTGGAGGTTGAGGAAGGGGGGGAAAAAAAACTATGCTGCAGAACCGAATGAAGAGCCTCCTGAATGATCAAATCAGGAAATTAAAAACCTTTGCACACTGGTTTATAAGAGAATTCTGTTCGTTGTAACCTAATTCGTTCTGCAAGTCTTACATGGTTAACACCAAAATCCAAATCCACACTAAAAAAAAGTGTTTTTGGGTGCTGAGGTAATATGACTTCTATCCTGTCATTGGCCTTCTGAGAAACTATTAGCCCTACAAAAAAATAATTCAAGTATAAAAGCAATTTAAAGTTTGCCCGTTGGAGAACAAGTAAGACCACTGCCATTAAAGGTGGAAACACAAGAGATTCTGCTAGATGCTTGAAATCCAGAGCAACACACTCAAAATGCTGAAAGAACTCAGCAGGTCAGGCAGCATGTATGGAAATGAATAAACAAGTTGACAATTCAGGCTGAGACCCTTTCTTAGGACTGGAAAACGGGGAAGATGCTCGAATAAACAGTTTGGGGGGGGGGGGGGGGGGGAAGAGAAAGAAGGACCAGCTAGAAGGTAACAAATAAAGCTAGGTAGGTGGGAAAGGCAAAAGACTGGAGAAGGAGGAATCTGATAGAAGAGAGTGGACCACATGAGAAAGGGAAGGAGTGACACCAGGAGGAGGTGATAGGCAGGTGAAAAGAAGAGGTAAGAGGACAGAGTAGGAAACAGAAGATGAAAGGGGGTGGAAAGAAATGGCATCAGATTGGAGGCTACCTATATGGAATGAGGTTATGCTTGTCCACCAGGAATGGCCTCATTGTGGCAAAAGAGGAGGCCATGCACCAATATGTCGGAATGGGAATGAGAATTGGAATTAAAATGATTGGGCACCAAGAAATCGCACTTTCAGGTGAATAGAGCAGAAGTGCTTGACAAATCAGTTGCCCAGTTTACATCGGGTCTTAACAATGTAGAGGCGGCTGCATTGGGAACAGCGGATACAATAGGTGATCCCAACAGATTCTCAGGTGACGTGTTGCCTCATCTGGAAGACAGTTTGGGGCCCTGAATGGAAGTAAAGGGGGAGGTGAATAGGTAGGTTTAGCACTTCTGCCACTTGCAGGGTTTATGTGCTAGGAAGGAGATTAGCGGGGAGGGACAAATGGACAAGGGTATCATTGAGGAAGTGATCCCTGCGGAACAGTTAAGATGTGTTTGGTGGTAGGATCCTGTTGAAAGATGGCAGAAGTTGCGAGAATTATGTGGTGGATGTGAAGGCCTATAGGGTGGTAGGTGAGGACAAGAGGAACTCGATCTGAGGCAACAAGAAGATTTGGTGAGCATGGATGACTGGGAGGTGGAGGAGATGCAGGTGACAGCAGCATCAATAGTGGAGGAAAGGAAGGCTGAATCCTGGGAACAGGTAGTCAAGATAACTATGGGAATTAGCAGGTTTCTAAAAGATGTTGGTCAACAGTTTGTCTCCAGAGATGGAGACAGATCAAGAAAGGGGAGGGAGGTGTCAGAAATGAACCAAGTTAATTTGTTGAAGTACAATTGAAGAGTTGTGGAGAATTACCCAGGAAGGCTTGGAACACGGACTGTTCTACATAGCCAATGAAAAGGCAGGCATATCTGAGACCCACGTGGGTGTTCATGGCTACTCTGTGGGTTTCGAGCAAGTGGAAGGAGCCGAAAGAGAAATTGTTGAGAGTAAGGAACAGCTCTGTAGACAGAGGAGGGTGGTGACAGAGGGGAATAGGGTGGGTCTTTTGTTGAGAAAGAAGAAGAGAGCTTTAAAGGTACAAGTCACACTCCTTCAATGTCTTACAGAATAAAAGCACTATTTGACATTGAACTGAGCAACACACAACAGGAAAAGTTCCAGTTTCAAAATTATTATGTACTGAGTAAGCTGATTGACTATGTTTAAGCATGATACAATAAAAAGAGTTGGGATGATAGCAAGTAGAAAATATCTAACTAGTCCTTCCTTGCTATGTCTAACTACTGCCAGAGACTGCATTAATGGAGTTGCAGCAAGTTCAGCTTTTATAGGTAACTTAACTGGAGAAGGTGCAGAAGATACATATGAATATATAATTAAACATAATTCAGTTAAAAAAACGGAAACCCTTAAAATCAGTTTTGGATATTACTGATATAGAAATAATAGAATCCAAATACAAAATACCTAAATGTATCACTCATAAGGAATTTAGGAAGTATCTCTTTTTACAATGAGTTACACGAACATGGAACAAATTATCGTATGGAATATTAAGTAGACAAAATTCATGCATTTAAGGACAAATGTGAACAAAAGAGAGAACCTGGTAACTCAGTAATGTTACATTGGGATCCTAGAACATTTGTAAGGTTGCACAAGGCAGGAAGGCATTTTGATTTAGTAAGTCAATCCTTGCCAGACACAGCAGTATTACAACCGAAAGTTGGACAGACATTAATAGAAATGTATGTGTAACTGTGTGACAATTTTTGCCAACAATGACAAGAGGGAAACTTTTAAAAATGCTATCATTGTAAAATATTATTCCACAGATATGGTTTAGCAATAACAATTCAATTTGACCAACATTAAACTGTGTGAAGTCTCCAAGAACTGACTTTAGGTTGAGTATGGCCACGTGTGGTTAGAGGTACTATGAAACTAAGAAAACTATCGGTTTTCCAACTCCACAGACAGCAAATGATAACACATTTCCTTTCCATTTCTTTAACAACCTCTAACTTTCTCTTAGGACTGCTAGAAGAGTGAAAAACTATGGGAGCCTAGTGGAACTATAGGAATATTGCATATTCCTAACAAAATTTCCACTTTACTAAAGAGTCCTATATCTGGTGCATTTTGGCAAAATAAAAGTTGATTCAAAACTGATATCAGTGTCATCAACTAGAATTGGGAATAGTAGTGAGCTTTAATTACTTCTTTAAAATATAGGATTTAATATGAAGCTACACAGCAGATGAAGCAGAAAAATGTTGAATTGTTGAAATGTTGGATATCTGAATAACTAGCGTTGAATGTATCTACTTTTATGCTGGAACAAATTCACCACATGGCATTAAGTTTTACAACTATGTAATACCCACAAACATTTATCTGATAGTCAAAATATACAGATCCTGGGGGGGAATAAATGCATATACAGTTGCAAGAAAAAAGTTTGTGAACCCTTTGCAATTACTTGGCTTTCTGCATTAATTACTCATAAAATGTAGTCTGATCTTCATCTGTCACAATAGCAGACAAATACAATCTGCCTAAACTAATAACAAATGTTAGTTTTCACATCTTTATTGAAAACATTGTTTCATCATTTACAGTCTAGGCTGGAAAAAGTATGCAAACCCTTGTACTTAGTAACTGGCTAAACCTCCTTTAGCAGTAATAACATCCACCAAATGTTTCCTGTAGCTGCTGATCATACTTGAACAACAGCGAGGAGGAATTTTAAACCATTCCTCTATACAAACTGTTCTGGTTAATCAATATTTCTGGGATACCTTGCATGAACAGCCCTCTCTGGGTCATGCCACATCGTCTCCATTGGGTTAAAGTCTGGACCCTGACTTGGCCATTCCAAAAACACAAAGTTTCTTCTTTTTAAACCATTCTGTTGTTGGTTTGCTCTTGTGTTTTGGATCAGTTTTTTTTTGCATCACCCACCAGCTTTTATTAGGTGATTGGACTACTACCCTGACACACTCCTGTAAAAACGTTTTGATACTATTTTGAATTCATTGTTCCCTCAATGATTGCAAGCTGTCCAGGCCCTGAGGAAGCAAAGCAACCCCAAGCCATGATGCTCCTTCCACCATGCTTCACAGATAGGATGAGGTTTTGGTGTGCAGTGCCCTTTTTCCTCCAAACATAGCAGTGTGCATTTCTGCCAAAAAGTTCAATGTCTGTCTCATCTGTCTACAGACCATTGTCCAAGCAGCACTGTGGAACATCCAGGTGGTCCTTTGCAAACTTAAGACGTACAGCAATGCTTTTTTTTTGAGAGAGCAGTGGTTTCCTTCGTGATGTCCTTCCATGAACACCATTTTTATTCCGTGTTTATAAGTTAAGTTATAAGTTAGATACGGCCCTTGTGGCTAAAGGGATCGGGGGTATGGAGAGAAAGCAGGTACAGGGTTCTGAGTTGGATGATCAGCCATGATCATACTGAATGGCGGTGCAGGCTCGAAGGGCCGAATGGCCTACTCCTGCACCTATTTTCTATGTTTCTATGTTTGTATGTTTGTCTTATAGTGGACACATGAATAGAGACTTTAGCAAGTTCTAAAGATTTCCCCATGTCTTTTGCTGTTACCCTTTGTTGAAGTACGAGAAGAAGTACAATTGTTTTTGTGTGCTTTTATTTTAGGCAGATTCTGTTTGTCTATTATTGTGACTTAGATGAAGATTAAACCTCATTTTATGAGTAATTAATGCAGAAAAACAGTTATTTGCAAAGGACACATACAAAATGCTAGAGGAACTCAGCAGGCCAGGCAGCATCTGTGGAACAAGTACAGTCAACATTTCTGGCTGAGACCATTTGGCAAAGGGTTCACAAACTTTTTCTTGCAACTGTACACACAGTAAAGAAACTGGTTCCTATGAATTGGAGAAGGGGAAATGTTGGTAATGTTATTGATTTTAAGTTTTCAAATTCATGGTGTGAGCTAAAGGATCTATCAAAAGTTGTGCTTCCCCATTCTTGCTTGGTTTGAGAAAATGAAAAGTAATTAGCTGCATTTGTTATTCAAATTTATAGATGAAAGTTTTGGAGTTTTTGAAGTATTAAATACTAGCTTTAAGAGGGAAGGATTAAAATGGTTTTGGTTTGTTCAGTACATAAACCTTTATTTGGTTGCTTCACTCCGGAATCTGCTAGGTTTTATTCCCAAATTCAATAGAATAATTGAAGTTAAAGCAGGCAAAAACAGAAAATAAGCATGCTGTAAATCCCGGTGTATAAGCTGAGAATTTTGCCCTAAATTTTGGTCCTAAAATTAGGGGGTCGGCTTATACAGAGGGGCCAACTTTGGAAAAACAAATACATGGAAGACAGGTCATATTTATTGGCTGTTTTTGAGTCAAATTCATTCCACTGTTGAAGCATGAATTCTTTGAATGGCTTGTTTAAGTTCACATCTAGTGGCTGGAGCACGGACGTCAAGCTACTGGGGACGGCTGCAATGTCTGTATTTTCAGCTTTCAATGCTGCTTTTGTCTCACCTGACAAGTGCGCTTTGAACATGTCCCAGACAAGTAGTGACTTTTCTTTCCTGAAACCTTTGGGACGTCAATGCCACATCTCTTTAACCCACTTCAAGCAACCTGCTTTGTCCATCCAGCAGCATTCTTGAACGTAAACAACACCCCACGGGAATTTTCTGAGCAATCTTTGTTTTTTGTCTCAACACAAGATCACGTCTATTCATAAATCGGGTGCACCAACTTCGCATAGCTTTGAAATTTTCGCTGACCTCAGTCTTTTTCAGCCCATTTCTACGCTTGAACTCGAATAATTTCTCTGGTAACAATGTATCCAGATGATTGCTGGTGATTCACCCACTCTACAACTTTTCCTTCAAGTTCCGGCCACTGGCATGTTTTCCCGCAGTTTGCACATTACATCTTTGGCATTTCCCTCAGAATGTCATCTGCCTTTCTTCACTCTCTCACTTGTTTCTCATTTACACTAAATTTCTTAGCAGCTGCAGAATTATTCGTTCCTTTAGCAAAATCAACAACCTTCAGCTTGAAGCAAGCATCATATCGCATTCATTTTAATCTTTTGTACATGGTGGTCACAAACTCAATACTGAGTACCATTGGGAACCTAATGCAAAACTTCCCTCCCTGATTTATTTATTAAGAATTTGCTTATAACGCTCTACAATGTGTAGGCTTATTTTCTTAGCAGGTATTGGTTCACTAAATTTCCAGGTTCCGGATCCGGCAAAGCTGAGTACTGGCATGTGAGATCTTGTAATCTTTTCTGGTTAAATCAAAAACCTCTACAAAAGGGGTCAGCTTATACAAAGGTAACATGAAAAAATCACTTTTTAAAATCTTGAAAATAGGGGGTCGGTTTATACATCGAAATTTACGGTATTTCATTTCCTCATATATAGAAAACCCAGAAGCTCTGTACAGCTATATACAATGAATGAAAGGTATGTGCAAAAGAATTCTGAGACTGAAGCAAACACAAGCCACATCTAAGGTGGAATTTTAAATTTCAGTCTTCATGAAGTACAAGAGGAGTTTTACAAATTTCACTCCTATAATTCATTTATGTTGAATTCCAAGACAAAATACTTCTGCACATGAGCAAAACTAAAAAGTGTCTGCTTCTTTAATTTTAATTGTGGAAAGGAATATTGCTTAACTTCTTCAGAGAACAGGAAATAGTACAACAACAGTCAACAATCCAGTTTACAGTTTGCCCTTGATCTAGTTAATGTGCAGATTTTTAATCTTCAGAATTCTGGCTGCAGCTTTTATTGTTCCCAACGACAGTACCTTTTAAGCATTTAACTACCACCTAACTACTAATATGTGATAATCAATGCTTCCTTGTGGCATGCAATTTATTTTCTGATAATTCTACCTGAAATGATCTCCATTAATACATAAGGAACTCACTATGGATGTCAGGAATGTGTAGACAAACCACCCCCCTCTGTGAGTACATGCTCCTCCTTAAGAGAGTTAAATACACCAAGTTCCTGGGAGTTCACGTCACGGATGACCTCACCTAGCCCTTAATATCATTTTCCTGTACAAGAAGGCACAGCAGCGCCTCCACCCACCCCCCAACTTACATTTTACATGAGCACCATTTAGAGTGTCCCAACAAGTTGCATCTCCATCTGGTTTGGGAGCAGTTGAGCAATGGGACCAGAAAGAAGTCCCTAGAAAGGACTGTGGGAACTGCTGAGAGGATCATAGGGGTCTCCCTACCATCCATCTGGGACATTTATCAGGATCAATGCAAAACAGGGCCCTTAATATTATTAATGATCCCACCCATCCTATTCAGCATCCTCTGACTTTCTACCATCAGGCAGGAGATTACGATGCATAAAAACAACAAGAGTCAGGATGAGAACGTTTCTTCTCCTAGGCCATGAAACTTCTCAGCTCCCAGCCACACTGTATTCAAAGTGTTACTTAATCTGCTCCGTACCTTCCAATATTTAAGGTTAATGCACTTTATTTTTTTATTTATGTGTGATTCATCTGTAGATTTTATTCAAAGTCATCGTGTGTAATGTGTACTTCTGCACTTTACACCCTGGTTCGAAGAAACTTTGTTTCATTTCTATACACATTACATGGTTATATACATGTATATAGTTAAATGACAATAAATTTGACTTGAACTTGATTGTAGGCCACCTTTAAAGAGACTCTGCATTTTTATATTGCTCAATCTGGACTGATTAATACAGGAACAGCAGTAAGTATACCAGTACTAAAGACATCAGCAAACTTTTGCTTTGTAGTCTTCAACAGCTTCTAGCATAATATTATATTATTCTAATAACAGTAATGAATTACTTTGGAAGAGTCAGCTTGGTAATTTTTTTTACAAAATCAAGCACGAGATACCACCTCCCACGTTGCCAAAGAACCTTCTGACATGAGCATTCATATTGATGACACTCATATTTCAATGGAACTAATGAAAGGGTCTTTTAAGAGACTTTTGGGAAAGGTACATGGAGCTTAGAAAAATAGAGGGCTATGGATAAGCCTAGTCATTTCTAAGGTAGGGGCATGTTCGGCACAACTTCGTGGGCTGAAGGGCCTGTATTGTGCTGTAGGTTTTCTATGTTTTTCTATGTTTCTATGAAATGTCATTAGCCTAGAGGGTCTAGAGTAAACTAGAGGACCTGAAGGTAGATTAAGACACCTGGTCCTGATGGGATGCATCCCAGGGTACTGAGGGAATTTTCGGAGGTTAGAGTAGATGCATTGGTAATCATTTACCAAAACTCTCTAGACTCTGGGCAGGTCCTGGCGGATTGGAAGATGGCAAATGTCACGCCACTTCAAGGATGTAGGCAAAAGACGGGCAGCTATAGGCCAGTTAGCTTAACATCTGTAGGAGGAAGATCCTTGAAGCGGTCATTAAGGAAGAAGTAGCGAAACATTTAGAAAGGAAGGGTTCCATTAGACAGACACAGCATGGATTCAGAAAGGGCAGGTCTTGTTTGACAAACTTACTGGAGTTCTTTGAGGACACAGTGAGTACAGTGGATAGATGGGAACAGGTGGATGTCGTCTACTTGGATTTCCAGAAGACGTTCGATAAGGTGCCGCACAAGAGACTTATAAATGGAGTTGGAGGAAGTGTATTGGCATGGGTAGTGGATTGGTTAACCAATAGAAGGCAGAGAGTTGATATAAATGGGTGTTTCTCCAGTTGGTAGTCGGTGGTGAGTGGGGTGCTGCAAGGGTCGATGCTGGGCCCGCAGCTGTTTACCACTTACATTGATGATTTAGAAGAAGGGAATGAGTGCAGCTTGGCAAAATTTGCTGATGACTCTAAACTGAGTGGAGTAACAAATTGTACAGATGTGGAGAGTCTGCAGAGGGATACAGATAGGTTAAGTGAGTGGGCCAAGGACTGGCAGAGGGAATACATCATTGGTAAATGCAAGATCATCCACTTTGAAAGGAATAATAGAAGTGCAGATTATTATTTAGATGGTGAAAGCTTGCAGCATGCTGTTGTGCAGAGGCACTTGGGAGTGTTTGTTCATGAATTACAAGAAGTTGGCTTGCAGGTACAACGCTATTAAGAAGGCAAACAGAATGTTGGTATTTATTGCTAGAGGGACTGAATTCAAGAGCAGGGAGATCATGCTGCAACTATACAGGGTACTGGTGGGGCTGCACCTGGAATAGTGTGCAGTTCTGGTCTCCATACTTGAGGAAGGATATACTGGCTTTGGAGACAGTTCAGAGGAGGTTCACCAGGTTGATTCCAGAGATGAAGGGGTTAACCTATTAGGAGAGATTGAGTCGCCTAGGACTATACTCTCTGGAATTCAGAAGAATAAAAGGGGATCTTATAGAAACATACAACATTTTGAAAGGGATAGATAAGATAGAAGTAGAAAAATTGTTTCCATTGGTAGGTGAGACTAGAACTAGGGGACATTGCTTCAAGGTTCAGGGCAGATGATTTAGGATGGAGATGAGGAGAAACTGTTTTTTCCTCAGAGAGCGGTGAATCTGTGGAATTCCCTGCCCAAGGAAACAGTTGAGGCGTCTTCACCAAATATATCTAAGATACAGTTAGATAGATTTTTACATAGTAGGGGAATTAAGGGTTATGGGGAAAAGGCAGGTAGATGGAGCTGAGTTTACCGAAAGATCAGCCATGATCTTATTGAATGGTGGGGCAGGCTCGATGGGCCGGATGGCCTACTCCTACTTCTTAAGTTCTTATGTCTGAAATACTAATTTCTATAATTGCCAAAGATTCCCAGCATCAGTATGCCTCTGTTGAGAGCAGAACAATGAGAAAAAATGTTCTTTGTCAGAAAAGTAACTATTCCCGCAGCCTTCATTGCAAGTAATAGTGAAGACATTGTTGGGAAATTAGAGTGTATCCAAACCTTCTAAAAACATCATCGGGTCAAGTAGTATGTCACTGATCAAGAGAACCCAGGTTTGATCATATAAAAATAAAAAAATATTAGATTTGTCATTTGTAAAATTTAATGTCAGCATATGAAGTTAGTGTGTTAACAATGCATAAATTACTCTTATGGTGGATTTCACACCAACATATCTTATACCAGTCAGTGTATTTGCATAGTTTCAGCAGTATGTAGCCACTTTATTTCAAAGGTGCAAATAAGCAGTAGAGGTTAGAGTTTAAAGCTTATTGTCAATTTTGGCAGAATGTGGGGAGTTGAGGGAAGCAAAAACATTATAATTTAGCCCCATGAATACTTCAAATGCTCAGTTTATAAACAGTGAGCATTATTCACTATCTAGTATTAAACAGAAATTGTATCCTGAGACTGCAGTGTATCAGGAATCATGGTCAATTTTTGAAGGGGAAGGTGGAAACAAATTTGAATGTCTAGCTAAAAGTAATTTTGATTTTCTCATGAATACATATATGAATGATCAAAGTCCAGTTCAAAAGCAAAACAGTCCACTTTCTCAGTCAGTCATCCTTTTACTTTTTTGCCTCAATCCCACTTAACTGTGCTCGGCTTTCTCCACTATTCAAAGGACAACTATCTATTGATTAGACCTTCAACAACTGCCAGAATAATTCTGACAGTGCCATCCTCACAGCCATTTTATATTTTAGTACCTGACCCATTACCATTCATGCCGAGAGGCTCAAAACTGCTCACAATACTCCAAGTTGGTCTGACCAATGCCTTACAAAGTCTCAGCACTACATCCTTGCTCTTATATTCTAGTCCTCTCAAAATTAATGCTAACATTGCATTTGCCTTCCTTACCACGACTCAACCAGCAAGTTAAGCTTCAGGGAATCTTGCACAAGCACTCCCAAGTCCTTTTGCAACTCTTAAGTTTGAATTTTATTCCCATTTAGAAAATACTCTGTCTGTATTCCTTCTGCCAAAAAGCATGACCTTACACTATATTCCATCTGCCACTTTTGTCCATTCCTTTTTTGTATCATCCACAAATTTGACCACAAAACTATCAAATCAATCATCCAAATCATTAACATATACTATTAAAAAAGCAGTCCCAACACAGACCTCTGCAGAGCACTACTAGTCACTGACAGCCAACTAAAAAAGGCCCCCTTTATTCCTATGCTTTACCATAGGAATAATGGTAAAGTGAATAATGAATAATGCCAGTCAGCCAGTATACTATGCATGCTACAACACACAGAAAACGCTGGTGGAACACAGCAGGCCAGGCAGCATCTATAGGGAGAAGCGCTGTTGACATTTCGGGCCGAGACCCTTCATCAGGACTGCTATGCATGCTAGTATCTTTCCTATATTACTACAGGCTTGTAGATGTTAAGCTACCTCATATGAGGCACCTTGTCAAAGGCCTTCTGAAAATCCAAAGACACAAGGTCCATTAATTCTCCTTTGTCTATCCTGCTTGTTACTTCCTCATAGAATTCCAACAGATTTTTCAGGCAAAATTTTCCCTTAAGGAAACCATGCTGGCTTTGACCTATTTTATCATGTGCCTCTAAGTACCCTGAAACCTCATCATAATGGACTGCAACATTTTCCCAACCAGTGAAGTCAGGCTAACTTTGCCTCTCTCATACCTTTGTAATTCCCTTTACTCCACTGTAATACTTATACATCTGACTTTAGCTTCTCCCTCTCAAACTGTAGAGTGAATTCTATAATGTTATGATCACTGTCTCCTAGGGGATCCTTTACCTTAAGATCCCTAATCAAATCTGATTCATTACAGAAAATCCAATCCAGAATTCCTTTCCCCTAGTGGGTTCAACCACAAGCTGCCCTAAAAAGCTATTCTCATTGGCATTTTACAAATTTCCCCTCTTGGGATCCAGCACCAAACTAATTTTCCCATTCTACCTGCATATTGAAATCCCCCATCCCCATGGCTATTGCAGCATTGCCCTTATTACATGCCTTTTCTATCTCCCATTGTAAATTGATTATCAAGTTAAAGGATATGGAGGCTTTGGAGTGGGTGCAGGAGAAGTCTGTCAGGATGCTTCCTAGGTTTGTCAGTACTGTCAAAAAAAAATTGGACAAAATGATTTATTCTCGAGTGTAGGGAGCTGATGGGGAACCTGACAGAAATAAATAAAATGATGGCAGGCATAGAAAGGGTAGATAGTCAATCAGTTTTCTAGGATGAAAGTGTCAAACACGAGAGGACAGAGTTTTAAAGTGAAAGGGCGGAACTGAAAAGGAGATCTGAGAAGCAAGTTTATTTTAAAATACAGAGGCATTTGCTGGAACTTGCAGGCAGGGGAATTGGTGCAAACAAATATGGTAACAGCATTTACAGAGTATTTAGACAGGCAGATGAACAGGCAAGGAATATATGGATATGGACCTTGTGAACGCAGATGGGATTAAGTTAGATTGGCATCACGGTCAGTGCAGACATCACTTGACAACGTGTATGTCCCTGTGCCATACTGTTTTATGTTCTATTCTGAGTATGCATTTATATTTTTTTACCCCATTTTCACTGATCTCCTATTTACTTTACCTTTTCTATCTTTGACCAGTTAACTGTTTGCAAACTTCAATTACTCTAAACAAATTTGATTAAATTTTAAAAAGTCAACCACCGAAGCTAGTTCCATTGCAAATATGAATTAGCCCGCATTGTTCACTTAAAAAAAGGAAAGTTCGTGTTGGATTTATTCATCTCAGAACCTAATTAATATGCTTCTTCAAAAGAAACCAAACTTCTTAGTTACAATGTGTTAAATCAATGTAATAATTAACTCTGCATAATACATTAGAAAGATTGGAGGCAAAACACATACCTTGTCATCAGCAGGACATTTGTACAAGTTCTGGAAAGTTGTATTGATGTTCTTGCAAAATCTGGGAGCAAACACATCCTTTTCTGGACCAAACTGATGACGGGACTGGCGCACAATTGAGTCGATAACATACAGCCCTGGGACTTTGTATTCTGGTTTACACTGTGAATATATATTTAAATACAAATGAAGTACTTCAACAAGGTTATGACTTATTTACCTTGGAACTTTATAGCTACCTTTGCTACTGACTTGTGACCCATTGCACTGCATCCTGAGCAGCATAATGTAGGTTGAAGCCCACAATTCCCCATCTGTCATGTAATCACTTTTGTTTGTGCTGTCTAGGTTGTGCTAGCTTAATTTCTTTTGATATGGAACATTCTTTTGAAATGCTCACAACTGCCAGATTTGAAGCAGAATATTCACATCACTCAAAACACCTCCAATCCATCCCTTGGACAAAACTTGTAAAGTATCTTTTAAAAGCACAGTCTTTCACACTTCTGCACTGAAGAACAGAAATATTCCATATAGTCAGTGCTACTGCCGACTATTTTGTTCTCATGACATTTCCTCCCACTGACATTGTCATTCCAAAAATCAGAAATTCTGTGTTCCTATGTGCTCCCACTTCAATACATAATTATTCTATTCTCTAAGTAAAAATCCCACACCATCTAACAAATTGATTAGCAGAACAAGTGATGATACGAAAATTTTTAAAAATGCTAGGAATGCCCAGCAGAACAGGCAGCATCTGTGGAAAGAAAAACAGAGTTAACTTTTCAGTGAGATATCTTTAATCAGAACTGACACAATAGAAACATTAGTAAATTGAACATATAAGGGAGGAGGAACAAAAGGTCTGTGACAGGAGAGAAGGTAGAAGGAATTAAATGACAGAAGATTATGCAAAGGTTATGATGCAGAAAGAGGGGTATAAAAACACTGTTGGGTTTATAGAGATTTTCAAAAAAGGAAATGAAAAACTGGTATAAGAGGCTGCTCAGTCAACAGAGTTGAGAGGCACTTGCAGGATGAAGTGCTCACAGGAGGAAGCACAGCTGATGTATCTGTTGATTTATTCTGTGTAATGGATACAAGCCTGTGCCCAGAAGTGAAACTGGAGTTTGAGTATGGGATGAAAGTGAAATGGACGATGTGAAAAGCCAGTGGGTAGTGGTAGTGGAAAAAAGATGAAAAGTTAAAGATAGTGAAATTTTAGTATAAGCAAAACCTGGAAATGGCACCACAGCAATCAATGTGCCTGAAAGTAACAACAGAAAAGATCTGTATAGCATTAAAACAAAGAATGCTCAACGTAGTACATAATTTTTTTCACAAAATTCACCAAAATAAACCAAGCATGGACCCAGATTAAACAAAAATGTTGCTCAAACTGGTAGAGATGGCAGCAATGGATGGATTCTAATTTAATCAGCAGTCAAGAGAAAACAGATTGCTGACAGTCCTCGGTCATTCTGAAGCTTGGGAGAGGTGCAGACATTCATATTGAAAATGAGATTTTAGTGTCCGGAAAGAAATAGCAAAGATGACAGTTTGAAATTATTCTGTGAGGAAAAGATTAACATTTTGGACCTTGGGAAGATAATAACCTGGATGATCACATGCATGGAGAATGCTGAAGGAAGACAGTCAGAGGTCACAACAAAATCTGGGTAAAGTAGTAGAAAGTGTTAGAAAATAGCATCTCTACTTTGTGGAAGCAAAATACCTATCAGAAAACAGCAAAACTTTTATCAACAGGTATCATGACAATCCTGGCATTGGACCACAATGGGAAAAAAAAAACATGTTCAGGGGAAAGAGAGCAAAAGTGGATAGAAGTTTGCAGTGAGAAAAACGTAGAAGTTCCATTGAAGTTCAGATTTAAAGGGAGTCACACAGTGAAAGGAAATAGTGGAGTTGGCCTCCTGGTAGAAGAAATGAGTATAAAAATAAGAGTTCAGTATTCATTGGGACTACACTGGAAGTTCACTGGGACAGGGTCAGAAGATGAGGAATCCACAGATTGTGAGGATTGACCATCTTTAGTCAGAGGAAGATCAATACTGATGGTTAAAATAATGATTAAAATTTGAGATTTAAATCATTGAAGAGGGTCAGAGGGAAATGGAAACAAAAAGAGATCTTAAGCCTGTGATTACTGACATTGCTACCAATAATATCTTGTGGATCACAGCAGCTTTGAGATACAGCAAGCTAGTGCTGCTGAAAGCAGTAAAGGTGAGCAAGATAAAAGAAATGTGCAGAAAACCCGATGGACAAAAGAACAAGTAGGACATTACTAGGATAAAAGAGAAATTATGTATTTATATAAACCATACCCAATGCAAATGTGAAAATATGAAATTAAAAAGAATTGCTGACAGCCCTTGGGTCAACTAACATCTCGAGAGAGAGAAGGAAGCAGAATTAATGCTTCGGACTTTTCATCTGAACCAGTTAAAGCTCAAGACACTAAAATTCAAGGAAGTTGGAAGATAGAAAAATAGGCAACATAAATAAAGCCATATTTGTGAAGCATTTGTATAAGAGCAACTTGTTTATTTGATTGCAATGGCAATGATTTAAATTAATTTTCTTCTCACTTAAATATAGGATTTCTCAGAGCAGAGCCAACAGGTTACTTTTTCTCTTTTTCAATTAAAATGCAAATACAGAATTTGGAAATTTAGCAATTTTCTACTATTTCCTTATTCTTCCGCCTGTCAATTTTTCCCCTTCTGTTTTAATCCTGCTATCTGTGACATTTTGGTACCTACCCTTAACATATTTTTTTTATTTCTTGCATTTTGCTCAATGATAGTCCAACTTCAAATCACAAGATATAAAGAGAGGAAGATTGCACTGACAGCAAGAGAGTAGTTCTGTCTATTCAAATCTTCATCATGGGCAAAGATAGCGAAGGCCAGACAGGAGAGATTCAAGGATGTGCCAAAACTGCCCTGAAGAAATGCAATATTCCCACTGACCCCTGAAAATCTCTATCCCATTCCATTCAAAGTGAAGGAGCAGCTTTTAGAAAGATAATTGAGAACACTAACACATGCAACTACAGCATCAATACAAATGGTAAAAGATGTAGACAGCCTGTTGAACTATCCACCTCTCTGCTATCAGCCCCCACCACCTCATCTGCATAAAGAAGGCAAGACAGTGGCTATACTTCACTAAGAGTTTGAAGAGATTTGGCAATAAATACACTCAAAAACTTCTATTGTTGTACCGTGAAGAGCATTCTGACAGGCTGCATCACTGTCTGATATGGAGGGGCTACTGCACAGGACCGAAAGAGGCTGCAGAAGGTTGTAAATCTAGTTACCTCCATCTTGGGCACTAGCCTACAAAGTACCCAGGACATCTTTAGTGAGTGGTGTCTCAGAAAGGCAGTGTCCATTATGAGGACGTTGAGCTCCCAAGGCATGCCCTTTTCTCACTGTTACTATAAAGGCAGGAGATACAGAAGCCTGAAGGCACACACTCAGCAATTCAGGAACAGCTTCTCCCCCTTTGCCATTCGATTCCTAAATGGACATTGAAGTATTTCTGTTTTTTAAAAATCTATTCAATACACACAATTGATCTACTTGTTTATTTATGATGTTTTATTTTATTATTATCATCTTATTTCTCTCTCTGCTAGATTATGTATTGCATTGAACTGCTGCTGCTAATTTAACAAATTTCACGTCTCATGCCGGTGATAATAAATCTGATTCTGATTTCAGCACTGGGCTAGAGGCAGTTTCATCATAATGAGCAAAAGAGATGTATTTTGTGTTGCATCCTACCCCTTTTTATGAGTTAAAGCTGGCATGTTTAAGCAAGACCACATTCCTATGACTGCACAGGCAAACAATATTATAGCATTTACTTTGTTCAATATTATTAAAATTATTTCAATGTACACCGAAAAATAATTAAACAATCCGTTTATTTATTTATTTATTTATTTTTAGACACAGCAAACTGTCAAAAAACTACTGGGACAATCCTTCCTCACTACCAAAAAGGTGCCCCAAACAGTCCTTCCAGATGAGGCAACACTTCACCTCTGAGTCTGTTGGGGGTCATTTACTGTGTTCGGTGCTCCCAGTGTGGCCTCATTGTATAATCAGTGAGATCCGACGTAGATTGAGAGACCATTTTGCCAAGCATCTACACTTCGTCTGCCAGAAGAAGCAGGATCTCCCAGCGACCACTCATTTTAATTCCACCTTCCATTCCCATATGTTCATCCATGGCCTCCTCCACTTTCGGAATAAGGTCACACTTAGATTGGAAAAACAACACCTTATATTCCATTTGGGTAGCCTCCAACCTGATGGCATGAACATCAATTTCTCACATTTCCAGTAATGTCTCCTCATTTCACCATTTCCCATCCCCTTGTTCCTCTCTCTCATGTTATTTCTTTGCCAGCCGATCACCTCCCTCTGGTGCTCCCCACCACCTTTTCTTTCATCCATGGCCTTCTGTTTCTTTCACCAATCAACTTCCTCACTCTTTGCTTCATCCCTCCCCCTCCAAGTTTCATCTATCGCCTGATGTTTCTCTCTCTCCTTCCCCCCTTTCAAATCTACTCCTCAGCTTTTTTTCCAGTCCTGCCGAAGGGTTTCAGCTTGAAACATTGACTGTACATTTTGTCATAGATATTGCCTGGCCTGCCGAGTCCCTCTAGCATTTTTGTGTGTGTTGTTAAGACAACCTGTGGGACGTGATAGCTCTCTCTGTGGGACTATTCTGACAACAAACTATGAAGTGTGATTTAGACAACTGGGCCTCAAAAGCTAAATGCAGCCATGGAAATACCACAGAAAGCGAGACTGAGTAACCATTTAGATCAAGCCCAATCTGGTGTTAACTGAAGGAGCTTCATCACAATGAAGGGGTTATAAAATTCCAAAACTATAAAACAGAGCCGTTATACCTTAAAGCTGCCAAAAGGATAAGCTAACTGCACACAAATTCATGGAAGTTATAAAATAGGAAGCCTCAGATTTCCAAGACAAAGGAAGGCTATATTGAAAAAGCACTACACAACAAGGAAGAAAAATATGCAAAATTTGTTTTGATGGAAAACTTATGTTTATTAATTGACTATTTCACAACCTCAATAGCCCCAAAATGGCTTTACTCAGCAAATCAATTTCTGGCTTATATTCACTGTTATGATATAGGAAAATTAGTAGCTAATTAACTAGGTAATCTCAAAATATGATAATGACCAAATAATCAATTTTACTGATACTAATTGACAGATTAACATTGGTTGGGATATCAGGGAAACCTTCTGCTTGATAAATGGGACAAGTGGGGACTGTGCTGGGTTTGGGTATTTGATCCTCCACAATATTCCATGTGGGAATTTAAACTGGAGGTGGCAGTGTTTTTTTTAAACGAGGTCGAGGTACAAGCTTGACATCAACCCGGCACGGACAGTACAGGAGTCACTGGATGGATATCAACCCGGCACGGGAGCGGTCTGTGACTGGATCGAACTCGGGAACCTCTGTTCTCCAGCCCGGCGCTGATCTCATTGCGCCACCAGCCCACCGAAATGGGGGGGGGGGGGGGGGGGTTGACGGGGTCAGGGTGAATCTTGCTAAGAAAAATTTAAGCCAAATACAAAGTTACACACTCAACACAGTGTCAACAGCAACGACTTAAAATGGCGGATGGCATCGTGATCCGACTTAAAATGGCGGACAGCGTTCTCTTCCCTCAGTTCGTAAGTACGAGTTAGCCGTAAGTCGGACGTTCGTAACTCGGGGACAACCTGTACCTACTGCTTGCTCTTTGAACTGATTGAGAAGTTAATTCTTGGATAACAAACAAAATTATCACAACTTCCAATTAAAACAAAGCATTTTTAAGTGAAGAATACATAATTGATAAAAAAATACAACATATAGCAAATTTAAAAGGAATTTAAGACTCATTAAATCTTGAAATTCTTCAGTAAGAGAATTGCAATCCATACATAAAATGAGCTCCCTTTAAAAGGCTAGATTATGGATTTATAAACAAATGATTTGCACTTACAGCAGTTGATTACATTTTCTGGGGGCGTCACAGTAAGATCATTGAAAGTACCTTTGATTCCAATCAATTCACATCTACAAGGTCACAGAGAAGATGCTGGAAGGTAGAACCAGTCAACAGCTCTAATGGAGACCCAATGCTGACACAAAGGGTAAAATAGCCTCTTCTGTGGTGTAAACAATCTACGATTTCACTTGATTTTATTGTTCAAGTCAGCAACTGTGTAGCCCATGCAGTACACCAATTTCAGGACACCATATTAAACTAAATGCAAACAAAATTCCAAAGTTGCTTTCAGTGCAATGACAGCAAACATCCGGTAGTTACAAGCACTGGAAACAGGGGCTAAAGCATCAGGGTATAATTGCCTCTAATACAGCTTGTAGGATCACAGGACCTCAATTTTGTGACCCTACAAATCATCTGCAGTGGAAACTCCAAGTTCCAACACTACTCCACAGATCTACCAATCCCTTGCCCTTCGATCAAAAATTCAAAATTTGCACGATTGAATTCAAGTAAAATATCTAAGGAGATTTAATACACATGGAATTAATGTACCTGCTTAAGACAGTACCCATTTATCAATTGCTCTTGTAGCTAAATGAATGCATATTGATTTCACTAACTTATGTGATAAATTTGTAATAACTGAATTTTATTTTCAAGATTTTCCATGAAAATTTGTTCTGATTTGCTTGGGTGAACACTATCTTAATATATTTTATTGTGTATAATAATTTTCTATTTGATAGTGCAGGACTGATAGCAATATCATGTTTTGAATCTGCTATTAAGCTAAAAATACCTAGCAAATGAAAGTAATCTTTTTCCAGGTCTCTTAAAGAAACTTAACCGTTTGCCTAAAGACAGCATGCAAACAGTAATTTTTCTTTTCAGATATTGGAATTTGGTTGGCAAAGCTTTTTGCAACGACTTACTATCAATTGAAAAACACATCCAGAAAAATGACAACAAAATGTTTTGGGATGCATGATGAGCCAACAAATTGCCCATGTCCTGGTTGTCACGAGCATATTAAATGGTTAAAAAATGCTAGAGGGCTGCAACACAAAAAACAAACAATATTATTTCCTGAACCACCAGATTCAGGAACAGTTACTAGCTCTCAACAACTAGACTCTTGATACAGAGGGGATCATTGAAATGTTTCCACAGCTCACTTTCAAGGACTCATCTCATGTTCTCAATATTTGTTGTTATTTCTTACTTTTTGTATGTAGTGCCCTGGTTAAGATTTCTACTGTTAGCCGTGAGGTATTTTTATTTTAGAAGCTTTCTGCAAACACAGAGTGTCCTATTAGTAAACTTCACAGACTAATGTTTTAGCTTCCACTAAAGGAGCCATTTTGTCCAACTGAGGAATGTTGTGTCAGACAATTGGACTTGTCTTGGTACGTGTTGTAACTTGCTGCCCAGTGGGATGTGATGAAAGATTTGAGAGAGCTGGCTAGGATCAGATTTCTGAAGGACAGTCTGATTTGGGGCCTTTTGGCAGGGGCTATGGAGCAGGGTACAAAGGAAGATGCCCACAGAATGCCATTCGAAGGAGAGACCCAATTGTAAGATATGCTTTGTGCAGACAAATAGTTCCAAGGAGGAAGTCCCAATCCTCGAGTTAGCCAGTTTGTTTAAGATGGTCTTCAAGGGAAGTTCAAACTGTGGCTGGTGTCCTTCGCACAGCACCTGGGTTCAGCATGTGAGTAATGTTTATGCACAGATTTGGACTAGTTTAACTGTAAAGGGCTCTTTTACTTTTCTTTTTCCTGTTAACTGTTTGTTAAAATTAAAATATTGGTGAATATAGTTCCTTTGTAATTTTATTCTGTTATTTTTCTGACAAATGATAACTTTGCATGGGGCACTATATACACAGCATTCACTACAATTCACATTCCTTCCAAGAAAATTCCAACTTTCCCATTTGGTTGAACCCAAATCACACCAACCCTAGATATGTGTTGCTTGTGGAAGGTGGCCTTCTCACCGCTGAGTCACGTGGCTGTTAGCGGAGTTAGCCAACTAGCCAGGTTTGTATACAGTTTGTATACATGTAACCCAGTGAGGGTTACATGTATCTGCACAGCTTGTTGTCGTTTGCACACTGGTTGAACTCTCAGTTGGTGCGTCTTTCATTGATTCTATTATGGATTTAGAATATTCCTGCAAGAAACTGAACCTCAGGTTTGTATATGGTGACATATGTACTTCTATAATAAATTTACTTTGAACTTTGATATTGTTACTTGCATTTATGTTCAAGCAACATCAAAGATCCCCACCAGCCAGCCATGCTGCCTTTTTGCAATTACCTTCAAGTAGGAGGTAGTGGAGCCACATTCTACATCCCAGGCTCAGGAGCAGCTACTTCCTTTCAACTACTGATTCTTCAACCAACTGGCAAAACACTAATTATAGATTTGTTCTAATTGTGCTTTCTTGTAGTTTGTTTTTCTTGCGAATGCTGGTTATATGTGGTTTAAGATGGAACTGATGACTCTCAGCAACTTTTGGCTGGTGGCTAACAAAACAAAGAAAGCAACTAAACACTTTGTTAAACACACTTTTTCTGACAAACAATCATTGCAAGTATTAGTCTATAACTTCCCTTTGGACTTGGAGGCAAACTGACGTGGCATTCCCGAGGCAAGGCAAGCTGGTGAGCCCAACGCTGAGAGCACAGAAGAGAATGAAAGGTCAGGTAAAGTCTGAATTGAAGTCACAGAATCCAGGTCGCAGTGTGTGTGAATGCACTGAACACAATGCTCAGATAGAGATTTACAGGCCAAATCGAGGCAGCGAAGTCCGGCATTTTCACACAGCAGAAGCCGTTGTTCAGATGGAGATTTACACACTGGGCCGGATTGAAAAGGTCAGTGTCAAGGCCCAAGGCAAGATACAGGCCAATTCAGATCACTGGTGGAAGTGGCAGAACCCGATGTTCAGATGGAGAGTTAAGCTCTAGGCCAGATTGAAAAGGTCAGGAGTAGGGGCCCCGGGCAAGTGGGGTCCAGTTCAGATTGCTGCTCCATGGTGTTCACTCAACTCTGTGCAGACTTCAGTTCAAAAACACTACTTGCTTGTAATTACTGTTTGCATGATTTATTTTCATTGCACATTGGGTGTTCAATGGTGTTTTTTTAAATGAATTATTTTATTTCTTTTACAGGCTCTTTTTTATGGGCATGATGTGGTTTTTATTCTCTGCACATTGAGTGTTAAGACAGTCATGTGTTTGTACATATACACACAAACACATTCCCCCCCACCCCCCTTTTAGGTGTCTTTGGTTCGAGGCTGCCTGTTAGGAGACAAATTTTCAAGGGTATATAATGTATACATTGATAATTAAATATGCTTTGAACTTTGTTAGGTGCTGTAATGATGCTACAAGTTTTTCACTGCAGTGAATATAACAATAAGAGTGACTTACTTAGTAGTGTAAATTCAATAACTGGCTTAATAGTTGACACAGCTGCGGGACATATAATTAGTCTGTCAGTCTCCCCAATAGATCCTGAATTCACATTTCCCTATTAGGGAAACATCTTCACCACATATATTCTCTCAAAATTACCTCTCATTCTTTAAACAAAACTCCTGACAGAAGTGGATCATTCTGATCAACTCCCTTATTCCAATAACTAGTGTACCTTCATTGTCTCAAATCAAATATATCATATAAATAGTGTTCAAAATTGATAAATGATCAGTTCCTCTACCCAGCTCACAATGACCTGCCACAATTCCACCCCCCCCAAATTCCTGGTTGCTGCTTGGATTTGTTCTCCAATTATTAGAACCTGATTTAGCGAAGTAATTTGAATGAACCACAACAGCAGACTCTGCTCAGAATGAGACTATTCAACTAAAGGATTTTATGTCTTTTACTCAAAAATTCATTAAACTTTCAAGTAAAATTGTCAAAATACACTGAAATTAAATGTTAGATCTATCTTGCCACAACTACAGCAGCATTTTGTTTCTTCTGTAAACTAACATATACAAATACTTGAAAAATATTTACAATGGCCTTCACAGATTTGTATCCGCAAATCTGGGTCCTGATGAAATGTCTTGGCCCAAAATATTGACTGTTTACTCTATTCCAAAGATGCTGCCTAGCTTGCTGAGTTCCTACTGCAGTTTGTATATGTTGTTCAAGCCAGTAATGACCTGGCCATCTCAAATGATGAATTTTGACTGAGAAAGAATGAGGATAGAAAAGGAAATACAATAAATTACTTGCAAATTCAGATACAATTGAAAAGATTATACTTAGAACAACTAAAGAAAATTTATTTACCAAAGATTGAATTACATTTTTATGAGAATGAGATATCACTGCTTCAATCGCTTCTTTACTCAGCTGGAGAGATTCAAAGGCACTGCAGTAATGAAGTCCCAACACTTAAGATATTTTCACTTTTATATCCTGGTCCTAACTTTAATGGCAAATTTGCTAATTAATATACAAATACATGCAGCAATTCCCTGAAATTCAGTTTAGAGTTTAGGAGCCAACTTCTTTTTCCAATGGCAGTGGTACAATATGTCCAGAAAGTTCCAGAATTCATATTAAACCTGTTGCTGTTTGGGAGGCAAAATCTGGTTAAAATTACTGTTACACTTGCTGATGTTAAAGAGCAACATCCCAGGATGTATCTCAGCATCACAGTCAAGGTAGAAGACAGGATGTGCCAAGATTGTTGTAAGAATAATTTTTCTATCAATCCAAAGTAGCATAATCATTCATTTAAGATGAATCACATTTCTGAAAATGCTTAACGGATATTTATCAGAAAGTATAGTGAAGCTATTTTTGGTTTATCTTTGTACATCGGTAATTAACTATATGCTAAATTTTTCAAACCCTGCAAGAGCTGTTCAAGAACAAGTTTTTGGAAGAAATAAACTACTGAATATTTTCACATGACCAAGGCTGAAGGATCTTTGATTCTTCCTTAATTCATAAGCATACCAACAGTATTCAATTAATTTCTTCGAAACAAAATACAGTATTTCAAGTATGTTCCAAATGCTGGTATATGGAGGATATTCCAAAGATGAAAGGAACCAATTCAATAATTTTAATCTGCAGCTTTATTTTTGATGTCAGGTCAACAAAATTGTAAGAATCAAATAATCTTGCAAAATTCAAAGCCCAATTGCCGAGAAATAATAGAAGTAGGCAGTCTGGTTTTTTTTAGCCAAAGCAGTAGAATCTCCTGTTATTTTCTTAATAGCTCTTTTGCAATACAACCTTGGAAATTTCTATCTCACTTGAAATGTGTAATTACAATTGGTTCCCATAAATTTACAACTAGCAATGCAGTACAGATTCAATTTTGGAAATAACTGCAAAAGATCATATGTAGTAGGAACAAGTGTAGACTTTTCCGCCCTTTCCTCATAACCATACTTTTCCTTAGGTGATTAGAAATCCACCTTAGGCTTAAGTATTCAGAAAGACTTTGAATACCAAGGAGTTTGAAAGAACCACAAATCCCGAGAGGAAAAAAAATAGCAGTTTTAAATAATGCCTCTTTATTCTGAGATCATTTGCTCTAGGTCTTGACTCTCCCAAGAAAGGAAACACTGTCAGCATTTACCCTATCTAGCCCCTCCATATTACAAGAAACTCGTCTCTCATTCTTCCAAGCTCCAATTTGTGGTCGTAATCTGTTCAACCTTTCCTCGTGGGACAATCCTTCCAAGCTGAAAATCATCCTAGTAAACCTTAGTTAAACTGCCTTCAATTAATCTTCTAAATGGGAGCCGAAAACCACAGCCCTCTAGATTCATTTCACAAGTGCCTCATTTGAACATAAAAAGACTTACCTACTTTTATTATTTAGCCTTCTTGCATTAAAGTGCCAACATTCCATTAGTCTTCCTTATTAACAGCTACATCTTTGCGTTAACATTCTTTGCCATGTGTAGCTTTTCTCTATTTAAATACTGTTCTTTTGTTCTTCCTTCCAAATGAACTTCACATTCTGTAGCATTTGCCAACTTCTTGCTAGTCACTTAACCTGGCAATACTTTTCAAAAACTATTTTTATCATCCTGCCTTCCCACTTGTATCTGCATTGTCACAAGTTCTTCAGTGAAAAATCACTTCTTATCCCTACTGAATGCTTCCTGTTAACCAATTGTCTGTCCACACCAATGAAAATCAAAAACATGCATCCCTTTTTACCATTTAATCTCTTGTAAGGCACTTAGTTGAACACCACACAAGTCCAAATATATTTACTACTTCTTAAATACTTAGGATGAGCCTTCCTCAAAAACTCTAATAGATACAAATTCTCCTTCAGGAAGTAAGGCTAACTCAATTGGATTATGGTTTTCCAAACATGTTTCGTTCCATCAATTTCAAACAACAAATGACAGGTTGATCTTTTTTTTTATAAACTCCCTCCATTTTTGAATAAAATTGCAGTTTTCCAATCCTCCAGCACTTCTGAAGAAACTAAGGACCTTCAAACTATAGCTTATGCATCCACGTTCTTATTACATAAGCCAAGGAAATACATGTCATCTAGCCCAATGGATTCCTCAGCCTTTAGCAACCTTTCCAATGATGGTCATGGTACTTCATTTACCCCAAAATGGTCAGATGCTCATAACATCTTTTGAATTAAAGACTGATTTAAAATATTTCTTTAAGACATCTGACATTTTCACTTTGCCTGCAATGAATTTTCCCCAGTCTCCTTTTCAAAGGGGCCTTTGTTCACTGGAACCTCTTCCTTCATTTTCCAAATAATTAATGCAGCTCTTATCTGTTTTTAACATGTCATTGGTTTGCACTCAGTCCATTGTCTTTTTTTTGTTCTCCTTTGCTGGATTCTAAATTTATCCCAATCTTCATGTCCTTTTGCTTACTTATACATTTTCCTTTAGGCTAAATTCACCTTTTTAACTAACATGATTATCCACATTAGTTTGCCCTCCTGCAAAAACTTGGAAGAGAAGCACACTTGATTCCAGCAACTGCACAAGAGCTCTTTCAGTAATTATGCCTCAGCTGGAATGGGATTGAAATTCTTTCCTTGGGTTTTTTAATAGACGGACCAAACACTGGGATTTGTGTATCTTATTAACACAAAATGTGAACATAAATGCAGAATCATGGCCTTTAAATTAAGCATACTACCAGCATGGTTTAAAATAGTCAAGCCTCTTAGATCATACTAAAAGTTCCAAAAGCAGATTTTTTAATCCTAAAATGCTTAAATGTTCACATTTGAAGAGCTATACAACAAAAAGATTGCCTATATCCACACGTTACAGTACCAATCACCCAGGTTCAATCCTGACCTCTGGTGCTATTTTTGAAGAGTTTGCACGTGCTCCCTTTGACTGCATAAGATTTCTCCGAAGTTGTTTAACTTATACCAAATTCCAAAGATCTGATGGTTTCTAAGTGCATTAGACAATGTAAACTGCCCTTACAATGTAGTTTGCATGGAAGAACAATTGGTCTGTAAGCCAGCATTGATTTGATGGGCAAAAATTGTCTTCTTCCGTAGTGTAAGGAAATATAGCCTTCCTCTGAGCAACACTATAGAGTTGCAATCAGCAGGAAATAACTAATGTAAACACAATATGGGCAACCTATTGGCACTTGGCAAATGGATGCATACCATGAGGATGAAATCTGAACCTGCTGCACTGCCACTGCTGGGCAGTACCTCCCCCTGCTCCAGAAAAGACTACTTGCAATCAACCTGAAATGTTAGCTTGATTTCTCCTCTCATAGATGTTACTGGATCTACTAAGTATTTCCAAGATTTTTCTGTTATTAAATTTGCAATATCTGTAGTTTTTTAAAAAAATCTTATTTTCGAGTTGATCACCCACCTTTTACAGGCCTAAGGAACACAGATTTAGACTAGCTAGAAGCTTGTAAAGCACACTTCAAAGCCCTTTAAATTTTGCAAGAGCCTCCAAGATAGGCAGAAGACTTCTTTTGTTCAACTAAATCAGTACATTAATATCAGATACTTGGAATATCCAGAAGCAATACAACACCCAATGGACAGATTAGACATTTTCTAAACCAGTTTAAACGGCCCATTGGAATACGATATGCATTGAAAACTGGCGAATACAATTATACAGTAGACTTACATGTGAACAATAATAAAAGAACTAACTGCTGGAGGACGGTGCTGTCTGTGGAGTGAAATGGACAGTTGACATTTTGGGTTGAAACCCTTCATCTGGTTCATATGAAGTGCCTTGATTCAAAACATCAATTGTCCATTTCCTTCCACAGATACTATCTGACCCACTGAGTTCCTGAGTTTTGTTTTGCTCCAAATTCCAACATTTCTAGTCTCGTGTCAAGAACAATGCATTTTCAATAAATCTCCATGTAATGCTGAAGATAGATTCATAAAAGTAATATATTAGCCTGTGTAAAATGAACCAGATATGGGATAACAACATTTTATGCCATCGAGCCTGTATCATTCTATAAGATTGTGGCTAATCTTTTAAGTCAAAAAATCATTTTTCTTATCTCCATATTCTTTAATACCCTCCAAAAAATCTATTGAACCCAATTTTGAAAGCAACCGAGCCTCCATGGGACTCTAGTGAATTTTAAAGGTTCAATCCTGAATGCGAATTCTCCCATTTTAATCTTAGATGGTTTTCCTCACATTCAAATTGTTACATGCCAGTCCAAGACCCCTTAGGCAGAAGAAATATCCACCCTGTTGAGCTTTCTAAGAAAGCAGTGAAAAGAATCATTTAACAGTCAACCAGTGCCTTTGGAATATTCTCTAATCACATCATTTACTTGCACAAGGATGAATGAATATTAGGAGATCCAAAGAGAAATCTGACTCTTTTGCCAACTTGAATGCTCACAAATTGCAACAACAGAACCAATATGATGAAAGGAAAAGCAAAAAAATGGCAGAGTATAATGTATTTTATAGCCAGTTAATATACAGAACACCACCGTGCACTCTGATCAAGTGTCTTTGGTCAGAGCTTGACTTTTTCCTCTCTGTTTTAGACAACTCTGGAAAAAGTGACGATCCCAGCTACTCTGACGGGTTTAAATGGAGCACAGGTTAAGAAATCAACTGAATAATATGAAGGTCGAAACAGGGATAAATTATGCATGCCAATGAGTTACAACTATTTACAAATACAAATTACTGAGTAATTTGGAAGTTCTTCCTTTGTGAGAATGTCTTGCACTTTCAGAATAAATTCCAGCTGGAATAGTGAGTGCCGAATTTTTAAAAAAACTGTATGTGGGTAATGTTGTCAATATTTGACAATCTTCTACAGAAGATCTTCTCAAACCACTCCAGATGGTTAAAACCAGAACATTTCTCATCATGACCCTGCCTCCCAATTACTGACCGCATCTACATGAAACATTGCCATAGAAAAGCAGAATCCATCATTAATGATCCTCACACCCAGGCCATGCTCGTTTCTTGCTGTTGCCATCAGTAGAAGGTACAAGTGCCTCAGGACTCAAACCACCAGGTTCAAGAACAGTTACCCCGCCCCCCCCCCCCAACCAAAAGGCTTTAACAAAAAGGTTAGGGTCTTGTTATTTCATGCTCGTTATTAATTCCTACTTATTTATTACCTATATTTGCAGTTTGTTTATAGTTCCTAATGTTACCAGTTATTGTTCTATAGATTTGCTAAGTCTGCCCATAGAAAAAAGAATCTCAGGGTTGTATGTGGTGAGATATATATACTCTGATAATAAATATTACTTTGAACTTTGTTTCTCTTTTTTGAGTTTGTCTCAGGTCTCACAGCTGCAAGGTGGAAGGTGAAAATATCTGGGATTGAAGCTCCAAACACTGAAAGTGGGATAAGTTTGATGAAACAGTTGCTCTTTCTCTACGTGTCAGAGTTGTATGTTTATAAAAACCATAGCCAATAAACAGCAAGAGTTGATTTCTGTCCCCTCACTGAGATCCATTCCTCTCTGCAGGATCACTGCAGAATTCCCGCAACTAATTCATTTGGCTGAGATCCTAAACAGTACAAAGAACAAAAGCACAAAACTAAATGGAGAATTAGTTTGAGGAATATGAAAGAAAGAAGTCAAAACCATACTGACAGTGATTTAACAAATGAATCAGTTGATTCAGATTTGAAACATTGCAAGCATCCCTATCAGCAATGGAAAATGGTTAGTATATTTTGCCAAATGCCCAATGTGAAAATAGACATTACAATGCTGTCCAGATCCACAAACATTTTAAATCAAATGATAAAAAAACAATTATGTAAATGCAAAGGGAAAGTCCAGATCCATCATATTGGTACAGCAAGTTCTGAATCTGTGAAAACAATTTCATCTCATGATCACACGCACATGTTGAAATGAAAAAAAATCAAAATCAAAATAATGTCTAAAAATGTCTAAAAAAAACTAACATGTTGCCTCAAGATGAAATCAATACAGGCAGTCCCCGGGTTACAAACAAGTTCCATTCCTGAGTCCATCTTTAAGTTGGATTTGTACGCAAGTTGGAATAGGTACATCCAGTATTATTTAGCGTCAGTTAGTCAAACGCTTGTCTTAGTATATAGTATATATTTTACCTTTCTATGCATATAAAACACTTCAGAAACATAAGTATTTCAATAAATAAACCACTGCATTGCTTAGTAATAATTGTAGCTTTCATTGGGTCAGGGCCTTTCACATGCTCCATTATTCTCACTTTATCCTTTAAAATTGTTCCGATCATTGACCGACTGTAGCCTAACGCTTTTCCAATGACCGATGGCGTTTCACCTCTTTCCGATCACTTTATTATTTCCACTTTATTTTCAATCGTGATCTTTTTCTGTCAACGGACCAGAAACACTGCGGATTCAGCAGCAGCTGCGGGCGGCGGGTCTGGAGCACCCTGGGTCCTAAAGTCCACCTGCACTGAGACAGGTTAAATGGGACAAATGGGGGCGGTGCTGACTGGAAAAGGGGGGGATCAGGGTGAATCTTGCTAAGAAAAATTTAAGCCAAATACAAAGTTACACCAAGACACAGAAAATGCTGGTGGAGGCCAGGCAGCATCTATAGGGAGAAGCGCTGTCAACGTTTCAGGCCGAGACCCTTCGTCAGGACTAACTGAAAGGAAAGATAGTAAGAGATTTGAAAGTAGGAGGGGGAGGGGAAATGCAAAATGATAGGAGAAGACTGGAGGGGGTGGGGTGAAGCTCAGAGACAGACAGGTGATTGGCAAAAGGGATACAGAGCTGGAGAAGGGAAAGAATCATGGGACGGGAGGCCTAGGGAGAAAGAAAGGGGGAGGGGAGCACCAGAGGGAGATGGAGAACAGGCAGAGTGATGGGCAGAGAAAAAACTAAATATATCAGGGATGGGGTAAGAAGGGGAAGGGACACACTCAACACAATGTTAACGGCAACATGATCCGACTTAAAATGGCGGACGGTGTACATAGGCTTTATGGCAGGTCGCTCCTAAGTACGAGTTGTTCGTAACTCGGACATTCATAACTCGGGGACTGCCTGTATACATTAAAAAAAAAATTCACTTACAGTAATAGGATCTACCAATATAAAACATCTGCTTAAACATTTGAGGTTTGCATGTCAATCATAAAGAAAATGCTTACCCTTTGAATAAACTTTTCCACACTCTGTACCACATGTTTGTAGAACTGCAATATAAAAAGAAAAAAAAAATTAAATTGTTGAAAATAGTTGGAGAAGTTAACAAGCCAGAAAACACAAAAACAGAAGTGACGCTAAAATCATATAAAGCATTCATTTGATCTCATTTAGGGCATCGCAGATTAAAAAGTTGCAAAGTAGATTAATGGAGTCATTCCAAGCTCAAGGTTAACTTGTGGCTCAACTGGACAAGTAAGCTCCTTATGGTAGGAAATCATGAAGTTTTGATAAAGGTTACTTTAAATTACAAAAGACTCTTTTTTAAAAAAAAGTAGCTGGTGGGAGGGGTGGGGGGAGGAGGAGGAGAATTGATCTTTACCACTAGCACTGCATACACCCAAAAGTATCAGATGGTTGTATCATTTTTATATTTTAGCTCCACTGATTTCAATGAAACTCGAACACGAAGCAAGGACAATTAATGGCTGATGCAATGCCATCCATTGGTAGGGATTCCCAATCTGGGATTCACGGACCCCTCAATTAATTGTAAGGGATGCATGGCATTAAAAAAAAAGTTGGGAGCCCCAGATTTAAGGCAAATATCTAAAGATGAATTTCTCCTGCTACTGTTTCTGATGGCTGACTGGTATACAACCAGAGGACATGCATTTAAAGAGACTAGTAAGAACCAGAAGTGGCTTGAGATAAATTATTTTATACTTAGCAAGTGTTTAGGATTAACAAGCTCTGCTTGACTGGGTTTTAGGAACGGATTTTACACTGGACATTGAACAATGAATTGGCTATATAATGGAAAAGAAAACTGTAGTGGGCCTATGAAAAAGCAGCTACTAACGAGCCACAAAGAACTGCTAGTGTCTTTACTTGCTTAAACGTTTATGGAGATGCAACGTGTTACTGAAGATTAACAAACTTCAACAGATGTATAGTTGAAAGCATTCTGATTGGTTGCACAACTTCAATGCACAGGAATACAAAGGATACCGAGAGTAGCGGACTTAGCCAGTTCCATCTCAGGTACAGCTCTCTCCAGCTAAAGTACATTTACAACAAGCAACGCTGTAGGAAGGTAACATCCATCACTAAGTACCCCCACATTCCAGATCATGCTTATTGCTTCCATCAGGCAGGAAGAACCACACTAGAAGATCCACACTTCAAGTTTCAGTTACAGATTCTTCCCCACTCTCTAAAGGTGTGGATACAATCCAATTCATCGTAGGAAATTTCCATAAATTTGCAGTAACATACTATGTTCCTGCTGCAAAAAGCTAATTTTCATGATATTTCCATTTCATGGATTGGTATGTATGCCCTCGACAAACTTGAACTTGATATTCTTCAAAAAATTACATAAAAACTTTTTTTAGGGTCAAATGGCTCTTTCCTAAGCAATAGGAAAAAGCAACAACAAATTCTAGCTCACAAAAAGCAGCAGAACATAGCAGAAACCTATGCTAAGTTGTTCTTGATATCTGCAAAGGCACTGTATCGCAATAAGTGAAATAAGGTAAGGGAATACAAAGCTAAATCAAGTAAAGGATTGAACAAGATAACAATTATTTCATTAAATATTGTATCATATCCAACAATTTCTCTCACATTTTGCAAACATTGAAGATATGCACATACAAATATGCATTTGAAACACCAAGTGGGATAAATTTATGGCAGCAGTTATGTTCTGCCATGTGCACTTGAAACCCCCTTTTACCGGACATCTCTGGAAACACCACTCGTCAGCCCCTCGCTACAAGCCACTGGACTCAGTAGTGACAAAACCACCTTTCTCGAACTCCATACTTCTAGGGTAGGTATGACTTGGGTCCCACTAGACCAGGAAGTTGGGATGTTTCAGCCACCTACACTCCATGCTGAGCGAATACTGTGTAAATACTGCCCACTTGCAATTATCCACTGGCAGGAAATAACAGATCGTACATTGCATACAATTATAAAGGTACATTTATGTCAACATATTCAGTTAATAAAGAAAAGAAGAAAGAAAAAATAAAAGGGCCCATTATAATTAAAACAGTCAAATGTGCACCAGGTTGGAGCTCAGAAAGCTGAATGTGTCCTTTTATTCACAGTGCCAACTCCAATTCACTGATCGCTGGTAGAACTCCATTGAATTTCACATTCCAGTTGCATCAAATCTTACGGTCTGTTCTCTCGACCTTCTCTCTCCATCTCCTGCCAAAAAGACCTTGATCCACCCCAGCTCCACTCCACCTAGCTTTCTCTCAAACCTTCATCCAATTCCACCATCCTCACTGGCTGACCCGACATTCGTAAGCAGATCATCACATCCCCCTTATCTTTAATGGCAACCCAAACACTGACAGCAGAACACACTGCTTCTACAGAAAACCATTAAATGAACTATCTTACAACATTAGCAGTAAAATCTCATTACACTCTCCCCCCCACCAAAAATAGCCATATCCTCATGACTTTGACATATCTCACTAGGGGAATAGACAGAACACTCTTTCCCCCAGCGCATCACAGGTCATCCTATCTGGGGCTTTCCAGACTCTTCTTGACCTCCTTATCCCATCTTCGGCTTCTTCAGCCCCAAGCACTCCTTGGGATCTTTCCAGTCTACGTGCGGATGCCTCTCCCAGTCTAATACTCGTGCTTTCTGGCAACTCGGAGTATCCCCCGTCACTTGACTGAGCTCAGCTTCATCCCCAATTACTTTGGAGCCCAGCTTCCCTTCATTGTCTAGCATCGGTTCTGCCTGTCCATTGCTAGTCCTGCACTGCTGCATCCAAGTCAGCATGGGGAGGTTCAGGGATCTCTTCATCAATTATTGGGGAGTATGCATAAGGTAATGTATACCACACCCCATTTCTTCATCCTCTGAGTCCGTACAGCATTCAGTGGTTCAGTCCCTTTCAGGTATCTCCACTCATTGCCTTTCTGTTCTCCCACTTCGGTGCAGAGTCTTCCTACTAGATGTAGGGTCAACATATACTTCCTGCCCTTAAGGGAAAAGGTGACTCCGATGGAGAATTCTGACAGGCCAATTCTTGTCTTCTGGCTTCACCCAGAAAATTGGGACATTTAGCATCTGACTCTCCACTACACAAGGCATAGCCACCCAGCAGTCAGCCAACTTATGCTTCCTTGGTAGTCCCAAATTCCTTATTAAAACTGTCAACAGGCATCAGTTGGGAGAACCTAATCTTTTGATAATATCTCGTTTCCTTGATTCTGCTTGGTAACAGAGACTTCTGCTAGTTCATAAGCCTTTTGCAGATCCTTCCTCATGCCACACATACTTAAAGATAGGTCTTCTGTGGCAAGTCTTCCCCATCAGTCCCAAAACAGATCTACAGGCAATGTTGCTTCATGCCTGAACATCAAATAGTATGGTGAGTATCCAGTAGCTTCATTCTGTGTACAGTTGTAGCAGTGGACGAAATGTCCAATGTGCTGACTTCATTTGTTCTTCCTGATATCCAGGGTTCCAAGCATGTCTAGAAATGCCTGGTTGAACCTCTCAGGTTGGGGATCACCATGAGGGTGATAAGGTGTGGTCTTCAACTTCAAGTTCAAGCATGCTAAGTAACTCCATATAATGAGCCTACTCTCAGAAATCCCTTCCCTGATCACTGTGTATCTGTCTTGGAAGGCCATAATGAATGAAGTATTTTTCTCATAACACTTTGGCTGCCCTCTGATCCTTTGTAGGGAAGATTTGAGCATATCTGGTGTAGTGATAACCAAGACATTCGCAGCATGGCTGGAATCAGGCTCTACGGAGAGGAAATCAAGTGGCCCCACACTCTGTAAATGGGATAAAGAAGTGACCCTTGCAGGCAGCAGAATACATTGCATTCATGACTTACAGTACTCTTCAACCTCAGGCTTCATTCGGGGCCAGTAGAATCGATCTCGGACCAATCCATACGTCTTGTCAAACCCCAAATGACCTGAATCATCAACTAACTTCAACACAATCCTCCGATGCTTCTCAAGCAAAATCAACTGGGAATGCCGAGGCCTGTCTGGAGGAGACATGACCCTGCATAGAACCTGGTTCCTCAACTCCAGTTTGTTCCATTTTCTCATCAGTAGGTGTATGGTAGGATATTTTGTCTTTTCAACTTGGATCATATTCCCTTCTGCAACAGCTGACCAAACAGTAACAATACAAGGATCATCTCCCTGAGCTGCCGCAACTTCCCCAGGATTCAAGCAGGCCAGTGCATCCTCAATCCATGTAACAGTATACTGGTCAGGGACCTTTGGTTCAGTGTCCAATAGTCAACACACATTCATACCTTCCCATTCTTCTTCTTCCTCATCATCATTATGGGTGATGCATAGGGACTCCATGACTCAGTGATATTCCCAGCTTCCTTCAGTTTCAGTAGATATTGCCGAACATCCTCCACCTCTGCTGGTGTTAATTGTCGAAACCTTTCTCTCACTTGGTGTGGAGCGTACTGTTGGAATAATCCACATCGAACATGCCAGCAGAGAAGACAACTTTGAGCTTTAATATCTTCTCCATCAGACTCCTTTTCCAACTCTCAGGTACTGGGAGACAAAGTTAAATGACTTGCCTATCAACTTTCCTGATCCAGGAGATTGTCTCTCTCCTGATTTTCTCACAGGAAAGCTGGACATTACTGTCACTGGAAAAAGATGAGCCATCAGCATCCCCAGCCTGATGGTGACCTCCTTCTCTGAGGTGTTCCTGACAACCACTATCATCCTGTTTACATGTACACCTGACAGGTTCTGCAGTTCAGGCATCACTACCCCACAGCAGGTAACCGTGACTCCTCTTCATGGTCTCCTGGAGCATCCATCAGGAGGGCACTGGTATCAGGTATTCCAGGAAATTTGGGGCTTCCCATCACACTAGCTAGTCCATAACACTACTGATTTGTGTCCATCATTTGGCCTAGGATGAGCTTGCACTTTCTCAAAAACAGCTCTGAACACTGGGAACTCTCTCCAATTCTCTCCTAGCAGGCTCCCCGCTCCCACTGGCTTCTCACAATAGGAGTATTTGTTCCTACAAGAATGGAAGCTTCACCCTTCTCAACCAGTTCTGGACAGACCAACACTAACATATCAAGGGCTTCAGTTACTCAGTGTCACATTTTCCTCTTCACTTACTTCTCTGATCAGCTCAATAAATGAGGGAGGGGGATGCAGCCTCCTACAAGACATTTGGAGGCGTAAAGCAATATGTCACATGACTGTGTGCCCTTCGGCATTTGGTCTATCCTTAAATGATTCATATCAGCCAGCTGAATAGCCCTTTTTACGGTGCAAAGCAGCTGCCTAGCCAAAAAATGTAGGCAAAAGTTTCTCCCCTTTCTCCTGGAACATATGCTTGAACCTCATCATAAGCTCCATTAGGCTTCCCGTCATGTCAAAAATACTTTCTAATGCTTGCATGTATCCCACAGAAGTGACCAATGGATTCTCTGCCTTTAAGGACCTCACCACCCGGAACTTTTAGACTTTCTACCAGTCACTGCCTTTTCATATTATTTGAACACTGCCACTCATCCAGCAACTGAGATGTCTGCTCCGCCCAAGTCTCATATTCCTCCACCCCTTGGGGGGGGGGGGGGGGGGGGAGGAGGAGAGGGGGGCGGGCTTCAGTCCTGGGAACATTCTCAATCTTCGATAAATTTGACTCTCTACCAGTGCACTTTGACATTTATCCAGCAGGCCTGTAATTGCCGATACCAAATCAGAGATTTCACCTCTTGCTGAAGGACTCATTAGACCTTTGACATCAGACAACTCCTTCCTCTCACTCCGCAGAAACGAGAGCAACTTGTCTTTAATAACTCCACCTCAGCTACAGAAAACTCGTCTTCCAATTCTGAACCCTCACCTACACTCTCTTCTCTAAAAGCATGTATGGCCCAAGGCCCCATCTCTCCAGGTGCCCCAATTGTACCAGGGAGATTCATTTCCATCTTGTCATTGCTAGTCAGAACTAAAACAACATCTTAGCCTGCTGTTTGGTCAAACCGCTGTTCCGTGAGCATAATTTTCTCTAATAATGGAAGAGAAAAAACTCTAATCAGCAATTAATCTGGGCCGTGGATATTCACCCCACTCAGAACATAAGCATTAGTTACGGGTAATCTCTTTGAATCACACCTAAACCTACACCCCTGCAGCATCTACATTCATGCATCTTCATCACTTTCCCTGACACTAGTTTAACACAGGCTTAAACACACAAACCACTTAATCAATTCTTACAGCATTTACACAATACAGGTGGCCCCCATTTTTCAAACGTTCGCTTTATGAACGCTCGCTGTTACTAAAGACCTACATTAGTACCTGTTTTCGCTAACCAAAGAGGATTTTCACTTTTATGAAAAAAAGACGTCTGCTTTATAAGTGTATTTACCGGGAGAAAGACTACCATGACCGTAAAGCCTTGTGCGGGCAGTTGTGTGCGCGTGTGTACATGCTGATTTTTCTCCAAATCGATTTTGGCTCGCTGTCTTCCCGATTTTGATAAGTGAAACTACACCGTACATACAATATTTCTACTTTATCTAGTCTGTATATTTATATCATTCCTGCTTTTACTATATGTTCATGTTATTTTAGATTTTTTTGTTATTTGGTATGATTTGGTAGGTTATTTTTTTGGATCTGGGAATGCTCAAAAAATTTTCCCATATAAATTAATGGCAAGTGCTTCTTCGCTTTATGACATTCTGGCTTACAAACAGTTTCATAGGAACGCTCTACCTTTGGACAGTGGGGGAAACCTGTATTCAGCAAATCAAATCTCGAACAGCCGCCGCCACAATGAAACCACATTTTACTGGGTGTCTCTGGAAACACAACTTGTTAGCCCCTCGCTAATAAGCCACTGGACTCAGTGTGAGAAAACCACCTTTCTCGAACTCTGTATGTCTAGTTTTGGTATGACTTGGGTCCCACCAGACCGGGAAGTTGGGATGTTTCAACTACCCAGACAGCGATCAGAGCGAATACTGTGTAACTACTGCCCACTTGCAATTATCCATCAGCAAGAAGTAACAGATCACACACTGAATACAATTATAAAGAAGGTGTATTTATGAATGTCAACGTAATCAAACAGTTATTAAAGAGGAAAAAAGTAAAAACATCCATTAGAACAATCAAAGTGCACCAGCTCGGAGCTCAAACCTTCCAAAATCTGGATGTGTTCTTTTTACTCACAGTACCAACTCCTATTCGCCGATCACCAGAAGAACTTCCCAGCTTGGATTCCACTGAATTGTCATTCCAGTTGCATTGAATCCTATAGCCAGTTCTCTCCTCTCTCCATCATCTTCTCTCTAGATCTCTCACCTAAAAGACCTCAACTCACCCCAGTGTCTGTCACAAAACCTCTCTGCCCAGCTTTCTCTAGAATCCTCTCCCAATTCCACCATCCTGATTGGCTGACCCGACATTCCTAAGCTGAACATCACAACATCTTAGCTTCAAGAGTAACCCAAACATATACACTACTTCAACAGAAAACCATTAAATGAACCAACCTATAACATTAGCAGTAAAATCTTAATCAGGGTGTAACACATAGTTGACAGGAATAGGACCCTGGCATAAACAGAGGAGGACTTGCAAATATCCACATTAGTCCACAATAGATGATCCACAATCATCCTTACTGCTTTCAGTGTTTTGACTGTTCTCAGGAATGGCTTTTTAATGTTTTACTATTGCTACACAGCCAATGACATCATTGCGTCAGCATATTTTTTCAGTCATGTGGCCAACAGGATAGACCATGCTTCAGGCTTTACATGTCCACCTGTTAAGTCAGAGGATTTCCACCAATGGGGCTGCCTCCTGTCTTGCCAGTTAAGACCTTCTCTTCAGCTTCCACAACATGGATCAAATCTAATCATCTTTCTTCTTTCTCCAAATGGAATTACACTGAATTCCATCTCCTAGAACACTGTTTAAGAATCTCAACCTTATATTTCATGCTTGTCTGAAATTGCAACTGCCCACTGTCCTGAGGACCCCTTTCCTCACCTCACCATTGACAATCTGGGATTTTCTTTTAAACCTCCATGAAGATCAAATTTCCATTTTCTCTATAAAAGATGTGATGGACTCTGCTTCAACCAATCACTGAGTGATCAGCAGAAATCAATACACAGTTCAACAACTTCATTCCGCAAAGAGCTCGACACCTTTCATACACACTTTGAAAGAGAGAATAGCATGACATCAGTGCTTATCCCTACAGCATCTGGCAAACCTGGGATCTTGGTCTTGGAGGCTAACATCCAAAAATCCTGCAAAAGGGTGAACCCTTGCAAGCATCAGCCCCCAATGGAGTACCTGGCTGGAGGATTCAAGGACGTCTTCAACCTTCCACTGCTGATGAAGGTTCCCAAAACTGCTTTTAAACAGCAGCAAAGTTCAAAGTAAATTTATTATCAAGGTACATACATGTCACTGTACACAAGGTTGAGATTTGTTTTCTTATGGGCATACTCAGTAAATGTAAGAACTATAATAGAATCAATGAAAGACTGCACCCAACAGGGCAAACAAACAACCAATGTGCAAAAGACAACAACTGGCCACCACTGCCGGTAAGAAATTTGTGTGTTACCGCCATAAATATATAGGTTTCTTCTGGGTGCCCCTGTTTCCTCCCACAGTCCAAAGGTGTACTGGTTGGTAGGTTAATTGGTCATTGTAAATTGTCACATAATTGGGCCATGGTTAGACTGGAGGTTGCTAGGCAGTGCGGCTTGAAGGGCCTATTTCGCACTGTATTTCAATAAATATGAGGGAATAAATAAATAAGCAATAAATATCGAGAACATGTGATGAAGAGTCCTTGAAAGTGAATCCATCAATTGTGGGAACAGGTCAATGATGAGGCAATTGAAGTTGAATAAAGTTATCCCCACTGGTTCAAGAGCCTGGTGGCCAAAGGGTAATAACTGCTCCTGAACCTAGTAGTGTGAGCCCAGAGGTTCCTGTACCACCTTCTCGACGCCAGCAATGAGAAATGAGCATGATAGATGCTGCTTTCCTCCATGTAGATATGCTCAATGTTGAGGAGGTCTTTACCCATAATAGATTGGGCCCTGTGCAATACATTTTGTAGGGGTTTCCATTCAAGGGTATTGTCGTTTCCATACCAGGTTGTGATGCAACCAGTCCATATACTTTTCACCACACATAAAGGTTCTTCATAGTATTAGATGTCATGCTGAATCTTCAGAAACTTCTAAGGAAGTAGAGGCACTGTTATGTTTTCTTCATTATGGAACTTACATGCTAGATCCAGGACAAGTTCTCCAAAATAATAACACTGAAGAATTTAAAGTGGCTAACTCTCTCCATTTAGATTCCTCAGTGAGGACTGGCTCATGAACTTCCAATTTCCTCCTCCTGAATTCAATAGTTATCTCCTTGGTTTTACAGACATTTGAGTGAGAGGTTGGTGTGACACCCACTCAGCCAGCTTTTCAATCTCCCTCCTATATGCTGATTTGTCAACACCTTTGATTCAGCCTACGACAGTAGTGTTGTCAGCAAACTTGAATACGGCATTGGAGCTCTGCTTAGCCACAGAGTCACAAGTGTAAAATGAGTAGAGCAGGGGGCTAAGCACATAGCCTTGTAGTGCATCTACAAGGTGATTGCAGACATGTTGTTGCCAATACAAACCGACTAGGGTCTGCAAGTAAGGAAACTGAGGATCCAATTGCACAAGGAGTTACTGAGTCTAAGGTCTTGAAGCTTATTGAATTATTTATGAGGGAATGATAGTACTGAATGCCAAGCTGTAAACGATAAAGAGCATCCTGATGTATGCATCTTTGCTCTCTAAATGTTCCTAGGGTTGAGTGAAGAACTAATGAAATGGCATGTCATTTACCTGTTGCGCCTGTAGGCAAATTAACGCAGATAAGTTTCATCACCTATTTCTCAACACTTCATCACAGTGGAGATAAATGCTACTGGTTAACAGTCATCGATGTAAGTTACATTCTTCTTAGGCACCGATGAGTGAGGCCGACTCGAAGCAGGTGGGTACCTCAGACTGCTGAAGCAAGAGGTTAAAGATATCAGTGAACACTCCAGCCAGTTGTTCAGCACAGGTCTTTCGGTACTTGGCCAGGCACCCTGAACATGGTCCAGTCCACAAAGGAATTCTGTAGCCTCCTGCGACCTTCTCATTGTTGTCCTAATCTCTGCAGCCTTGAGTTTTAGCCTCTACCTGTATGCAAGTAGGAGAAGGACAGCCAAGTGATCAGATTTCCCAAAATGTGCCCTGGGCTTGAAACAGTAAGCACTCTTTATTGTAGTATAGCAGCGGTCCAGTGTGTTGGGACCTCTGGTGCTACAGGTTATATGCCAATGGTAATTGGGCAGAGATTTCTTAAAACAAGCTTTGCTGAAGTCCCCACTATAACTTGAAATGATCTGGGGTAGACTGTTCCTTGTTTGGCGAAAGCAGCATGCAGTATCTCAAGCGCCTGAATACAGTCAGGCGATGGTGGTATACAAGCTGCGGTCAGGATCACAGCGAACTCTCTTGGTAAATAGAACAACTGACACTTGATTGTTAGGTGTTCAAGGTCAAGGGAATACGAGTATATTGATGGACCACAGAATTTATCATGAAACATATATCCCCACCTTTTGCCTTTTCTAAGTCAGAAGTTCAGTCTATCCCGTGTAATGGGAAGCCTGATCACCTGATCTACAATGCTGGGAGTAAGCCGCGTCTCGGTAAAACACAGAACACAACTTCTCATTTCCCTTTTGATACTGCAAACTTGCCCTCAGGTCCTCAAACTTGTTCTCCAGTGACTGTACATTTGTTAACAAGATGCTGGGTAATGGGTCTCATTCCTCTGTGTTTCAGCCTAGCAAGGTGTCCAGTGCCCAAGAAGAGCGGGGCAAGTTGCCTCAATGACCATCACCCAATACCACTCACATCTACCATAATGAAGTGCGAGAGGTTGGTTATTGCAAGAACTCCTGTCTGAGCAAGGAGCAGGACCTACTGCAATCTGCCTGCAAAAGGCACAATCGTACTGGTTCGCCATTCTACAGCACCTAGACACCCGCAAGACTACTGTCTATCAATTATTGCTCTGCATTCAACACCATTCCCTCAGTACTAATAACTAAGCTTCAAAACTTGGGCCACTATACCCGAGTCATTGGCTTTATTGGGAAACTAGTCAGTTTAGATTGATAAAACACCTCTTCACTATCAACACAGGTACACCTCCAGGATATGTGCTCAACCTACTGCTCTACTCTCTCTACACTCATAACTGTGTGGAAAGGCACAACTCAAACAGCATCTGTAAATTTGCCAATGACACCACTGTTATTTGTAGAATGAGGTGGCTCATAGGAGCAAGACAGATTGAGTGGTTGAGTGGCATCACAACAATATAAGGAATTTCAGGAAGCAGATGTTGGAAGAACATACACCAGTCCTCATTGAGGGGTCAGCAGTGGAAAGGATAAGCAGCTTCAAGTTCCTGTGTGAGAACAGCTCCAAAGATCTAGCCTGTGCCCAACACATCAATACAATCATGAAAAAGACTTGCCAGAGGCTCTGCTTCATTAGGAAGTTGAGATTTCAGAGCTGCATGCTCAGCCTGCTGCTGTTCACAATGCTAACACACAACAGTACTGCTAGATTCTGCTCTGACAACATGGTGGTTGGCCTTATCAACAGTAATGAGCTGGCATACAGAGAGAAGGTAGAGCAGCTTGTGGACTGGCGTGACACAACTTGAATCTCAATGTGGATAAGACTAAAGAGGTGATTGTAGACTTCAAGAGAGTGCAGGCTGACCACTCCCTACTGCACATTAATGGCTTCTCCATACAGGGTCAAGAGTGCAAGCTTCTTGGAGTGCATATCTTAGGTGATTTCACTTGGTCCCTCAACACCACCTCTTTAGTCAAGAAAGCACAGTAGTGCCCCCACTTCCCGAGGAAACTGAGGCAAGCAAGGCCTGCTATCCCCATTCTCCCAGAACACCACTGAGTGTCCAAATCAGCTGTACCATGACCTAGCATAGAAATAGGAATCATTTGACCACGACCTTGCAACAGATTGTGAGGACTGCTGAAAGATTCATCGGAGGTCTCTCTCCATTCCAACCCCCTCCCATCCACTTTGTATACCAGAAGCGCTGCGTTCCCAGAGCCCTCAGCATTATCAATTACCTCTCCCATTCATCCCATATGTTTGGCCACATACCATTAGACAGTATGGTATACCACAGTACAAGAACAAGGACTGGGTAACAGCTTCTTCCCCCAAGTTGAGACTTCTGAACACCCTGCTACCCCCCCCCAGTTCACATTATTTAGGAGAATGCCAGTAGCATCATACTGTTGCATATTTAACCACATAAGCATTTTATGTCAAGTATTACATCTGCAGATTTTTTTTATTTTCTCTTACTATTACTGTGTTAATTTTATTTTACGTGCTCCATGTGATAAATGTACTGTGTTTTGCACCTAGTCCCAGAGGAACATTGTTTTGTTTAACTGTATGCATCTGTATTGTTGAATAACTATGACCTATGACTGCATTGCCGAATCAAAAGGTATTGATGAATCAGCATATAGGAGGGAGATTAAAAATCTGGCTGAATGGTGCCTGAACAACAACCTCTTACTCAATGTCAGCATGACCAAGGAGCTGATTATTGACTCCAGGAGAATGAAACCAGAGACAACAATCTAATCCAGAGTAGATTCAAAACCCAGACTCCAACGCCATCGACATGGGCTCCAACTAGCATGACACCTCCAAAGTGTCAATTGAGCAATTTCCAACTCCAGCCTGGGTCTTCATGTGCTGCCCCCTTCCCTCACATGTCCGCAATACCTTCTCTCTCAGGTCCCACCACCAGCTCGTGGGCCTTCGGAAAATCCATCTTCCCCCTCACCCCACTATCCCTAAATGCCCCAAATTTCCCTTCTCATCAGACACAACCAACCCTCTTCCCCCTTCCAATCAGAGGTCTCATCCTTGCTGGATTTTCACTATTCCCTCCAACTTTCCCCTCTGAGGCAGAATGTTCTGACCTTAGTAAGGGGCTCCCCTTTGTCCCCCACTCTCACACCTAAGTGAATTCCACACCTGCCACAACACTGAGCTCTTCTTCCGCCACCTCCGCCTCAGAGCCCATTTCTTTGGAAAGGACCCTTCACCTCACACCAATGTCACCTTCTCCCATTTTCAACCCTCCTTCTCTTCCTGGACACCCCACTCTGGTCTCCTGTCCGTTCTGAACCTTTTCAATGCCAACTGTTGACAGGATATCAACCACACAGCCTTCAACACTCCTCTCTCCAATTCCAACCTCACTCCTCCCGTACGCTTTGCTCTCCACTCCCTCCGCACCAATCCTAACCTCACCAAACCCGCGGACAAGGGAGGTGCTGTAGTAGTCTGGCGTACTGACCTCTACCTTACTGAGGCCCAGCACCAACTCTCAGACACCTCCTGAGAGCATCCACTGCTACCAAACTCTTAGCTCCCACACCCCCCACCCCATTTCTACCTTCTACCCAAGATCCATAAACCAGCTTGTCCAGGTAGACACACTGTTTCAGCTTGTTCCTTCCTCATTTAACTCATATTTGCATACCTCAACTCTGTTTTATCCCCCTCCCCACTTCAGTCCCTTCCTACCTATATACATGACGATACTTCATCTTATTTTTACTATGCATATCCAGTCTCTATACACCTCCACCCCTCACCAGGAAGGCCTCAAAGCTCTGTTTCTTTCTGGACACCAGACCTAACCAGTTCCTCTCCACCACCACTCTCCTCTGCCCAGTGGAACATGTCCTCACTTTCAATAATTTCGAACTTCTATAGATGTGTAGTGGAGAGCATACTGAACAGTCTGGTATGGAAACACCAATGCCCTTGAACAGAATAATCCTACAAAAAGTAGTGGATACAGCCAAGTCCATCATGGGTAAAGCCCTCCCCCCACCACTGAGCACATCTACATGAAACACTGCTGCAGGAAAACAGCATCCATCATCGGGAACTCCCACTACAGGTGTCTGCCGCTTTACGAAAGTTTGCTTTATGCCACTTCGCTTTTACAAAAGACCTACATCAGTACCTGTTTTCGCTAACTGAAAGAAATCCGAAGAGGATTTTCGCTTTAACGATAAAAGGCACCCGCTTTAAACTTGTGTTTACCCTGAGAAAGACTACCATGACCGTGAAGCCTTGTGTGGACAGGTGTGGGCACGTGTGTATGTGCCGATTTTTTTTCTCTACAAATCAGTTTTTGGCTAAATCTTCCCGATTCTGGTAAATGAAACTATACTGTATATGCATTATTTCTACTTTATATAGGCTGTGTATTTAGCATATCATTCGTGCTTTAATGTTAGTGTTATTTGGTATGATTTGGTAGGTTATTAGGTCTGGGAACGCTCAAAAAATTTTCCCATATAAATTAATGGTACTTGCTTCTTCGCTTTACGCCATTTCGGCTTACAAAAGGTTTCATAGGAATGCTCTACTTTTGGATAGCGGGGGAAGCCTGTACCCAGGGCATGCTCTCTTCTCACTGCTGCCATTAGGAAGATGGTACAGGAACATGAGGACCCACACCACCAAGTTCAATAACAGTTACTTCCCCTCCACTATCATCAGACTCTTGAACCAAAGGGGATAACTTCACCTGCCCCATCATTAGACCAATTAAACATCCCTGTACTTTCTGTTGATAATCGAAAGCAGTTGGATCAACCTATTTCTTATGAGGAAATTGCCGAGGCTGTACATTCATTGCACTCCAGGTCCTGATGGATTTTCTGGAGAATTTTACAAGGGGTTTTCCTCATTGCTCATTTACGTTCTGTCTTTTCGGATTCCTTTAAGTTGGGTAGGCTGCCACAATCTTTTTATGAAGCTTCCATGTCACTTATTTTTTAAAAAAAAGAACCCAACTGAATGCTCTTCATATAGACCAATTTCTTTACTTAATTTTGATACTAAAGTTCTATCCAAAGTTCTGGCTTGTAGGCTTGAAAATAGTTTACCATCTATCGTATCTGATGATCAGACTGGAATTCCTATTTTAATATTCATTTACTGAATGTTATGTACTCTCCTTCTAAAGAGATATCAGAATGTGTGATATCCTTAGACGCTGAGAAAGCTTTTGATTGAGTTGAATGGAATTACTTATTTAAAACCTTAGAAAAATTTAACTTTGGGCCCCGATTTCATTCAATGGATTAAATTACTTTATTTATCTCCCTCTGCTCGGGTTCTTACTAATTTTCAGAATTCTAAACCTTTTAAACTCCAACAGGGAACCAGACAAGTATGTCCTTTGGGCCCTTTGCTCTGGCTTTAGAACCCTTAGCTATTGCTTTTTCAGAATCTAGTGATATCACTTATTTTAAGGAGAGGTACTCCCACAAAGTTTCGCTCTATGCTGATGATCTATTGCTTTTTATTTCTAACGTTGAGACCTCGTTACCTCCTATGCTTTCTTTACTTTCCTGTTTTAACCAATTTTCAGGATATAAATTGAATTTTTCCCCTTGAAAAATCTGTTATCAATTAATACTAACCCTCCTTTTAAAATTGTAAGAAATCAATTTACCTATTTGGGTGGAACAATTACTAAGAATTATAAACACCTACTTAAAGAAAAGTTTCTTACTCTATTGAATTATGTGAAAAGAACACCGTCAAACTGGTTACCCCTCTCTCTACCGTTGATTGGTCAAATTAACTCTATTAAGATGAATATCCTGCCTAAATTAATATACCTTTACCAAGCCTTACCCGTTTTTATTCCTAAATCCTTTTTTGATTCCTTTGATTCAATTCTATCTTCGTATATATGGAAAAGTATTCTCAATTAAATAAAGTTCACTTTGGAACAGTTAAAAAGAATGGAGGTTTAGCTTTACCAAATTTTCGGTTTCATTACTGGGCAGTCAATATACAAAATCTTACGTTTCGTTCATATTACATTAACTGTGAGGACTGTCCAGTATGGGTCTCTTTAGAAGCTAACTGTTAAAAATCTTTCTATTATTTCTCTTCTCGGATCCTCACTTCCTTTATCTTTAAATAAACTAACTGACAATTTGGTAGTCAAACATACTTTGAGGATCTGGTTACAATTTAGAAAATACTTTGGTTTATCGAGATTTTCACTTTCTAGTCCCATTTTTTCTAACTGCTTTTTTAAACCTCCTTTAACCGATGTAGTTTTTAAAAGAATGGCATAGATTGGGTATTAAATGCTTCCAGGATCTGTTTGTTGGAGGAAGTCTCTTTTCATTTGAGCAACTGTCTGTTAAATATAGCTTACTAAAAACCCACTTTTTTTGATATCTAAAAATTAGAGACTTTCTGCAATCTCAATTGCATACATTTTCTATGAGTCCTGATAAAAACTTATTAGATGTAATTTCTAATTTGAAACCTTTTCATAATGGTTCAATATCCAATATTTATGGTATGTTGCTGGGAATAAGAGGGGCTCTTTTAGACATAATTAAAAATGCCTGGGAACAAGATTTACAGATTTCAATTTCTGAGGAGACTTGGAATGAAATTTTTAAATTGATTAACACTTCATCACTATGTGCTCGCCACTCCCTCTTACAATTTAAAGGGGTCTACAGGGCCCACATGTCCAAAGACAAGCTATCTCATTTTTATTCAGATATATCTCCCTATTGCGAAAGATGTAACAATGGAGAGGCTTCACTAATCCATGTGTTTTGGACATGCCCGAGTCTTGAAAAATACTGGAAGGAAGTATTCCTAACCCTTTGACTGCCTTGTTTGGTATTGTTGGAGAAAAAGGCATAACTTTGGAGACATCTGATTTGCATAAATTGGCTTCCATTTCTCTTATAGCTAGGAGGGTGGTGTTGCTTAAATGGAAGGATGTTGCTCCGCCTTTTTACGCTCAATTATGTGATGTTATGTCATGCTTAAATTTAGAGAAGATCCGTTGTTCAATTTCTGATTCTAACCAAGACTTCCAAACGCTGTGTGGACCATTCTTAAACTACTTTCAAAACCTTTGATTTGATGTTAAAGTACAGATGTTGGCTAGTAACATAAATCACTATGTGATTAGGATTTTGCTTTTTGTCTTTCTTTACCAAATAGCTTCAACTTTGGTATTAGGCTTAGATTATTTTTTTTACCATTCAAATTACAAATTAATTAATGTACGTGCTTGATTATGAATATAGGGTACTTCGATTGCAAGTGTGACTTAAATATAATGTATTCAGTACTATTCTATCTTTTTTTGATTCATAATCTATATCCTCATGTACTCCGTATTCTTCTATGTGAAAATTAACAAAAATATTGAAAAGAGAAATGTCCCTGCAACCAAATGGATTCGCTTTCAAGGACCCTTCATCTCATGTTCTCAATAATTATTGTTTATTTATTTATTTTTTGATTTTGCAGTTTGTGTTTTGCACCTTGTTTGAATGCCCAAGTTGGTGCAGTCTTTCACTGATTCTATAATGGTTATCATTCTATAGACTTATTGAGTATACCCACAAGAAACTGAATCTCAGGGTTGTATATAGTGACATACATGTACTTTGATAATAAACTTTGAACTTGAATATGAGATTTTCTGCAGGGCTAACAGGTTTAGGAATCCTTGATTATCCAGGGATATTGAGGTCCTAGTTTAAAAAAGGTGCCTATCAGTCCTCTGCTTTGGAGCAACTGGACAATCTGCATGGCATACAGCAGGCTATCAACTGCAACTCAGCAACCAACACCATACCCTTTGTATTGATCAGCAAGCTCCAAAACCTACACCTCTGTAACTCCCTCCACCAATGGATTCTTGACTTCCTTATCGGGACATCAGTCAATGCAGATCGGAAATAATACTTCATCCTCGCTGACAACCAACACATGCAGATCTCAAGGATGTGTGTTTAGCCTGCTGCTCTATTCTCCAACAAGAGAAAATCTGCAGGTGCTGGAAATCTGAGTAACATACACTAAATGCTGGAGGAACTCAGACCAGACAGCATTTTATGTGTGTTGTTCTATTCCCTCTAGGCATAACTCAAATGCCCTCTAGTCATCAGGAGGTGTACACATTTGGTTGAGTGGCACTGCAACACAATCTTGCATGTAATATCAGTAAGACCAAGGGACTGACTGTGGACTTCAAGTAGTAGTAGCCAGGAAAGCACACACCAGTTCTCATCAAAGGGTCAGAAGTGTAAAGGGTGAGCAGTTTCAAGTTCCTTGGTATGAACATCTCTGAAGATCTATCCTGGGTCTAACATATTAATACAATTATGAAGATGGCACACCACCAGTATATTTTATTTGGAGCTTGAGAAGATTTGGCAGGTCACTAAATACTCTAGTGATTCTCTACAGCCGTAATACAGAGAACATTGTGACTGACTGCATCACTATCTAGTATGGAGGCACAAAGCACAGGACCTCAAAAGCTTCAAAGGGTTGTAAACACCAAGCTCTATCATGGGAACTAGCCTTGTCATCACGGAGGACATCTTTAAAATTCAATGCCTCAAGAAGACAGCATCCACTGTCAAGTCTGCTCACCACCCAGGACATGCCCTCTTCTCATTACTACCATCGAGGTGGTGGTACTGGAGTCTGAAGACATGAAGTCAATGTTTTAGGAACAGCTTCTTCCCCTCTGCCATCAGTTTTTTGAATAGTCCATGAACATTTCACTATTTTTGCATTACATTTTTGTATACATTTCTTATTGTAACTTAGTTTTTTTTTAAAAATGTATTGCTGCCTCAAACAAATTTCTTAATATGTTAGTGATAATAAACCTGATTCTATTCGGTTATGATCAAATGAGATGCTTGAACAGTACAAGCAATGCAAGAGAACACCAAGAGAGAAAGCCGGAAGGCTAAGAGGGCATGAGGTTGTTTTGACAGATAAAGTTAAAGAAAATTCCAAGGGCATCTAGGGCAATAAAAGGAGCAAAAGGACAGCAAGAAACAAATAGGTCCTCTTAAAGATCAGTGTTTTTCATCTATGCATGGAGTTGAAAGAGATGGAGATCTTAAATTTTTTCCTCATCTGTATTTACTCAGGACACAGGAACAGAGACTAGAACTCAGGCAAAAGAGTAGTGAGATCATGGACTATATCCAGATTACAGAAGTGGAGGTGCTTGAGGTGAATTAGGGTGATAAATCCAGACAAGACATTTCCTTCGACCTTGCAAAAGGCTTGTGCAGAAATTGCAGGGGCCCCAGCAGAGATCTTTAAAACCTTAGCTGCAGCAAACTCTTTGGGTCCAACTAAAAGTGTAATCATTTGTCCTTTACATCTTTTTTTTCCCATGATCACAAGATGCTACTGGATATTTAGAATATCAAGTACTGCAGGTCCACCCACTAATGAATTGCTGCATAGCGATGGAACTGGGCTGGTTACATACTGTTGTTGTGCAGTGGCAGTGCACAGTCCAACAAACAATGCAAATGCTTGTCTTGCATTGTTTATATTGCGATCAAAAGACCCTAATGGACATTGGTAATGTAGAATATTGCAGGTCTGGTTCATTGGCGAGACTGATGGCGGGGGAGATGCACTGCCTCAGTTGTTGCGTGGACTAGGCTCTCATGCCAGGGAACTCACCTGTTGCAGCCACCCCAGGAAGGATATGTCAAAGGCAGTGGAACCATTGGAATAGGTGCTGGGTTAGGAGTTGGTCCCTCCTGCTGCTGCCTTCCAGTATTCGCTCAGTGAAAGACAGGCTAAATAGTGTTCCTCTGTGGCCTCACTAGTGCATGATGAGGAACTACTACGTGTTTGTTTTTGCACAAACATACCTCCAGGCCAGCATCCCATGCATCATCAATCTACAGGCCATGCCACCCAGGGACTCAGGCTATATTTTTCTGTTGTAACTATGTTTTTCTGCTATTGTAACTGTACATGGTGTGTGAAACTGGTGGTGCTGTATATTGCATCTCTGCCCCAGATGAACACTGTTTCGTTTGGCTGTATTCATACATATGGTAGAATGACAATGAAAGTTGAACTTGGGTGAGCTGCCAGAATTTTGGAGGATAGCCAATATTGTTCCATTGTTTAAGAAAGGCTCTAAGAATTTGCTGGGAAATTATAGAATGGTGAGCCTGATGTCAGTCGTGGGTAAATTAGTGAAGGTATTCCAAGGGATGGGCTATTAAGTATTTAGATTGACAAGGCATGATAGAGACAGTCAACATGGAGGTCATGTCTAACCAGTCTTAAAAGTTTTTTTGAGGGTATCAAGAAGGCTGAAGTAACAGTGGTTGTTTACATGGGCCTTAGCAAGGCCACATGGGAGCTGGACCAGAAGGATCAGTTGCTTGGCTTTCAGGATGGGTTGGACATTGGCTTAGTGGAAGCTCAGTGGTTGTAGATGGTAGTCCTTCCGACTTGTGGCCTGGGTGTGTCTCAGGGATCAATACTGGGTCCATTGGCATTTATCGTTTATATTAATGATTTAGATTACAATATAAACTTCATTAACAAATTTGTAGATGACACCATGATTAGTGGCATAGTGGACAGAAAGGATGGCCAAAGGTTGCAGCTGGATCTGGAAAATGGAATGTAATGCAAACAAGTATAAAGTTTTTCACTTTGGAAGGACAAACCAGGATAAGACATACGCAGGGAATGGTAGGGCACTGAGGTGTGCGATAGAATAAAGGGGCCTGGGAGTACAGATCCAAAATTTCTTCCAAGTGGCATGACAGGTAGATACATAAAAAGAGCTTTTGGCACATTGATCTTCATAAATCAAGGCACCGAGTGTAGGAGTTGAGAAGTTTTGTTGAAGTTGTTTGAGACACTGGGGAGGCCGAGTATGTGTGCAGTTTTGGTCACCTACCTACAAGAAAGACATCAATAAGCTTGGGAAAATCAGAGAGAAAATTTACATGGATGTTGTCGAGACTTGTGACCCGAGTTCTGGGAAAGATTAAATAGGTTAGGAATTTATTCCCTGGAGTGCAAGAGAATTGCAGGACATCTTATGGAAGGTATATAAAATTATGATGGGTAGAGTTTACGTGAATGCTTGCATGCTTTTTCCTCCTCAGACTGAGCAAGACTAGTCCATCAACAAACAGCATACCTGACCAAATATCAGAACAGGATGAGATGTGAAGCTAGATATACCATCCAAATGTTTTCCCCCCAGTTATGAACATTGAAAAAACTTGTTCTCTATTTGTAGAGATGAGTTTGCTAACAACAGATTTCTTTAACTGAGAACACATTGCTGAGGCAGTCTCAGAAACTCTGGGAAACCAAAAGGCACCCAACTTCAGACAAAAGTTACGACTCCACCAGGCCTCTCCTTTTCTAACAAAGATGCTATTTTCAACAATATACACAATTACACTATATTAACAACTGTAGAGCTGAAACCGGTTTGATGTCACCGCCTCCCCACTGATAACTCAAATAAATCAAACTTTATCAGAAGCCATCATCACCAACCTCAACTTCACAATGCTTTACAGTCGAGCAACAAGGAGCACATGCAATTTTAAATACTTTTGTTTTTATGATATCAATACTGTGAATAATAAACACATCAACTGTTCTGAACTGACAACTTAAACCTATTCAAAACAAAATAAAAATAACCTGTTCAGCTCTTATGTTAAAAACTTAAACTATTTAGATGTTTTATGTGGTGGATTTATAAGGATTCCATAGAAGCATCTATGAAAATTAAGGCTTTAATGACCCAGTGGTCCCTCAAGTGTAAACAGGAATGGCAGCACTCAGATGCCTGTTAAACTAATATAACCTTCCATATTACATCAACAGGTATGTGTAATGCAAACTTTTTTTCATTTAAAAAGCTACATTTTTTTTACTATTAAATTATTATGTTAGTAAATGGACTTAACTTTCCATTAATAGCATCATTAATATATTTAATTGACAACTAATACAAAACAGATTTGTTTTGGATATTCCTCTAAAAAACTGCTGATAAAAAAAAATTTGCTTACATACATTATGTCTTCTAAGAACTAATATTATGTTGTTGTTTTCCTTACCTTTTCTTCTGCCTGCCTGCTTTATTAGCCCAAAATTATAATTAATGAATTTAGATACAAAGATCCCTCCAAAACTCATTTCATTCAAAGCAGTTACATTAAACCCAAAAGATGTGGATTGAAAATAACTGCAAGTAGAGAAGACATTACAAGGGTTATATCATCCTGACAGTGATGGAAGAAGGGAGAAGAATGTCCATGGCGACTGAGGTCTTTAATTAAGGTGGCAGTGAGAAGTATCAACAAAGTCCATAGAGGGGAGGTTCGTTTCCATGATGTGCTGATCTGTGTCTACAACTCTTGCAGTCATGTGTAGAGCAGTTGTCATCTCAAGCTGTGATGCATTTTTGGCGCATTGATAAAAATTGGTCAGGATTGACATGGACTCGCCAAATTCCTTTAGTCTCCTGAAGCCTTTACTTGGTGGTGACATCAACTGGTTAGACCAGGACAGACCACTGGTTATGTTCATACCTAAAAACTTGAAGCTCTCAACCTCAATACCATTGATGTAGACAAGAGCCAGTGCACAATCCTACCCCTCCTGAAACCAATGACCTGTAGAGATGTGCTACACACAGCGCTGAAATTTTTTCAAACTTCGTGGCGCTGGCATTTAATCCCTAGCGCCCGCCCTCTCCGGGCGGAAATGACGTCAGACATGCATTACCAAAGTCTCTCCCCGCATGCTGGCTATTTGTGAGCCGGTTCGCCTGCGTGGAAAGTGGGTCGCCACAGGCCAGCTTTTTTGTTTTGCTGACATTGACAGAAAGGTAGTTATCATGACATCATATTGCCAAGTTCTCTATCTCCTTCCTGTTCTGACTCATGGGTATTTTAGATATGGCTCAGTGTGGTGGCATCATTTGCATACTTGTAAATGAAGTTAGAGCTGAATCTGGCCCTGCAGTCATGAGTGCAGACAATAGAGCAGGCATCTAAGGACACAACCTTGTGGAGCACCACTGTTTAGAACATTTGTGGTGAAGGTGTTGCTGCATATCCGCAATGACTGCAGACAGTAGTCATGATATGGGACTGACTGGCTGCATGGATGCAACTCACTGAGCTATGGGTAAAATAGAGGTGCAGTATTTGTGAGTGGGAGGGAGAGGGATGAAGAGAATGGGATTTTTACACATCTGATGGCTACATGACTTCATCTTATGCCGAATAATTCCATGATTCTTGCAAATTTGGTGACCAAAAACATGGCAATTAATTTGGATATTTCAAGTAAGGGGCTAGGACAGGCATGGGCAAACTACGGCCCGGGGGCCATATGTGGCCCGTTAAGCTTTTTAATCCGGCCCGCAGAACTTGATGAAATTATATTAATAAACCTTGTTAATGTTTTTTTCCCCGCAATTCTGGCGTTTTCGCCACAGCAAAACTAAATCCAGACTTTGATGCGCTGGCTAAAAAGGGAGACCAACAACACTGTTCCCACTGAAATTAAAAATAAGTTTCTTTGTTGTGTTATGTAAAAAATGCATTTGAAAATATTTTTTTCAAAAAGCCTTACATGTCATTTCTGTTGAGTGATGGACATGAGTAGTGTGCAGGTGCACGTACGTTCTCAAAATAAAAAATGCGCTCCAGATCAAATAACGCGCTCCGCATACTGGCGCGCTGTCACTGTTCTGTCCTTGTGCTGGTCGTTGTTGAGTTTTGGCACAGGGGACAATTGAATAAGAAGGAGCAGGACAAGTAGACCTGCATCTCCTACCGTTTTTGAAATAAAGACAGTCAGGAGGAGAGTGATGATGATAATATCTTGAAGGATAACAGAATTTTCAGTGCTTTAAAATAATAACTGTTACTATTAAAAAAAGCTGTATTTTATTCATTTAATTTTCAGTTTTTTAAAAGTCATTTCAATAAATAGCTAAATACCATGGGACTTCAAAGACAGATATTTTGTTGTAATGCATTTGTTCATTTTCAATTGAAATTAAAGCACATGTTTTCTACATATCCCATGATATTTTATTTTCTCTTATGAGGTGTATTACCAAAACACTCCGTCCATCTGCTCCTGGTCCGGCCCCCCTGTCAAATTTTAGAACCCTTTGTGGCCCACAAGTCAAAAAGTTTGCCCACCCCTGGGCTAGGATAATGACCGAGTGGGGTAGTATTTCAGATTTATCTGCCAGTGAGGCAAGGAAAAGAAGAATTCTTTCCATAATTCCAGGCCCAAAATTCAGTGTGAAGACCCAAATCTATGGAATTCCCAGGTTTACAGTGTGAAAGATGGTAATGGGGCGAAGTTCCCACTAGCTATTAAATGCTCCCAATGGCTTGCATCTCAAACAGCCTCTGATAACCAAGTTCAGCTCCTGGCCTTCATGCGTGGCTTAGCTACTAAGACTGGCAGAACCTTTTCTACTGACAGAAGGGGCAAAGGCAGGTTACTGGCATCTTAAGATCAGTTCTGTTGGGCAGATGGGGTTCACCAGCCATGGTTGGCAGCTCATTTAGGAGCAGGAAAATTCTGATCTCAAACCTCTACTGCCTCGCAGTTATACCCAGTTAGAGTGGGGAAAAGAAATATCAAGAGCTGGAGTCTCTAAGGCAGTTGAGTTCAACACTGACAGACAACTTCTGTAATGCTGCTGATGCCAAATTGTTCTGGTCTGACATTTCCTTTGGATTCATCAGCTGCAATGCTGTTGGTGCCAAACTGTTTTGGTCTTTGACATTTCCTTTGGATTCATCCGCCACTACATGGGCAACATTCTGTCTCCATATCGTATTGGCCTGGTTTGTGTACCGGTTTCCGCATCACGTAGACAGATGGGACGCAACATCCATGGTCTACCCGACCAACGGACAGCCTCAAAAGGACAGAATAGCAACTAAAAATTAAAGGACAGACTAAACTTCAACCCTTTTTAATTGTAAGGACTTGAATCATGGAAACTCATGGGCTAATCAATGAAACATTGAAGGAGGATGCCCACTGGCAAATCCCTGCATGACAACCCTGTGCTACACCCAATATCAAAGCTATCTCAAGCAAGTGCTCACGACCCATTGGCATAAGGATATTAACATTCTATCCTGTGTTGTTTTAAAATTTTGCTTAACTGGACCTGTCTAGTGACTGCTGTGAAAGACAGCTGACTGGAGGGAATAGACCCCAATAGGGCTGTCATGTGCTAGCTACTCACAGTAGCAGTCCACAACACTGTTTCAACATGTTGGAGACATCCATTAACAGCTATGAAAAGGCAACAAAGATACTCCCAGAGCCTGCAAGAGCAGGAACACAAGACGGCTCAATGACTGATAACACGGCTACAGACCTAGAAATGGAATCTGCCATGAATAAAGAGCACTGCACAAGAGACCACCGAAATAGCAGTAGCAGTAGTAGGACATAAACATCAGGTATGCATCTGTAGGTGGGAGAAAGTGACGTCAGAAAAGGGTCTGAAGATCCATCAGGAAGGAACGGATGCTTGTGGGAGCAGGGACAGGGACCTCACATTGACCAGACACAAAGCAAAGTTTGCTGAACATCAGCACCCCTGTCACTGATGGAAACCATCAACATACAGCAACTTGATGAAAAATTTGGAACAATTAAAAGGAACAGCAGAAAAGAAGTTGGATGCAATGGGAGACATGATCCACTGCCGGGAAAAAAGTGGAACTTTGAAAACAACAAAGCAGGAACTGGAAAAAATTCACACTGCCTTCAAAAGGCAGAAACATATGATCATTCCATCAGACATCCCACCAATTCAGTTCCCCATCTACCACCTGGATTCTGACCCTCTAAAATGGAGAGAAGTGGAGAAGGTAGTCCAATGGGCAAGAACTGCATCTGCTCCCTAGGCCTAATGGAGTACCATACAGGGTTTATAATAATGCACCAGACATCTTACAGTTTCCCTGGATGCTCATGAGGATAGTATGGCAGAGGCAAAGAACATTTAGAGCATGGTGAAGGGCTAGCAGAATCCTGATTCCAAAAGAAAACGATGCAGAAAGCAGTTTCGACCCATTTGCCTTTGATGGGAAAATAGCAAAGAGGCTGGCCAACTATCTGGAATGAAACAACAACATTGATACATTTGTACAGAAAGCAAGAATTCCAGGATTCTCCGGGTGTTTGGAACATACAAACATAATATGGTACCAGATCCAAGCAGCTAAGAAGGACAAAGGAGATCTCTATGTGATCTTCCTGGACCTTGCCAATGCACTCGGCTCAACTCTCCATGCACTCCTTTGCGAAGCATTTGACTTCTTCCAGATACCAGAGCCCTTCACAATGCTGGTGAAGTTGCACTTTCAAGACCTGCAATTGTGCTTCATAACAGCAGTTTTTAACCACAGCATGGTAAAGACTGGATGTAGGCATTATGGCAGGTTGCACTGTATCACCTCTGGCCTTCACATTGGCCATGAATGTCATTATCAGGCTTCAAGATGGATGGTAGTTGGTGAAAGAACAAGTGCTGGACTTCATCTTTCCCTATTAGGGCGTACATGGACAATACAACACTAACCACTACTGCAGCATGCACCAAGCAAGCGACTACTTGTAAAGCTGCAGGAAAACATCAAGTGCGGCTAATATGAAAATCAAACCCAGAAAGTCACAAAACATCTCCATAGTCAAGGAAATGCTGAAAGACAAAGTGTTTCATTGTTGATGACCCTATTCCAACAATGTCTGAACAGTCTGTCAAAAGCTTGGGTAGATGGTACCACACCAGCCTCACTGACAAAGAGCAAGTGCAGAAACTAAAGCAATACATCGCTGATGGCCTGGATAATATCGAAAAGACCATGCTGCCTTGAAAACTGAAGCTCTGGTGCTTACAGTTTGGACTCCTACCCTGGGTGATGTGGCCACTCACTGTCTATGAGGTCCCACTAACAGCCATGAAGAAGCTCGAGTGAACCATCAAGTCATTCGTAAAGAAATGGCTCAGCATCCCAAGGTTTATCAGTAACACCAGTCTCTATAGTAGAGTCTCTAACTTGCCTTAAAGAGGAATTCAAGTGTTCCAACATGCATCTACAAATGACACTCAAAGACTCTCGTGACAAGACCATCAGTAACGCTGCACGGACCTTATCAGCTGGGCAGAAACAGACCCCAGCTGATAAGGTACAGCGAGCAACAGCAGCATTTAAGCATAGAGGCATTATGGGGCAAGTCCAACAGGGCAGTGGCAGCTTTGGTCTGGCAGCAAGTAGACCCACCTAGCACAAGACCACAATTCCAGAGTGAAGGAAGATGGTTGCCAAGGAAGTACAGCAACAAGAAGAGTCAGACAGAAGTGCAAAGGCTATCTCCCTGGCTAAGCAGGGGCAATGAATGAGGTCGTACAGGAGATGGAAGTAGACTTAGCTTTCTCAGAGTTACATATGATGTGCTTCTCTCACAGAAAAACTGTCCACCAGTGGTTTGGTGAGGACCCAACTTGTGCCTAATTCTGGCAACCCTCAAGCATATCTTGGCAAGCTGAAAAACCAGCCTCACACAAGGCAGATGCACGTGGTGTCTGAAGAGCCTGGCAACAACAATCAAGACCAAGAGGATAACAACCAACTACTTGGCCCCTAGAACGACTAACGCTCTTGACACCAGCAGCATTCAACCAGGAGGGAGGGAAAAGACCAACTAATCCCCCTCCTAAGCCAGAAACAGGACAGATGAACATGGCCCATGACTGGAAAATGCTGGTGGATGTCAATAAACAACTCACCTTTCCACTGAAAAGTGCTACCACTAAACTTAGGCCAGACTTGGTTCTTTGGTCCTATTCATTATAGATCGCCTGCATCATGGAACTCTCAGCCCATGGGAGGATTCAGTGGCTGAAGCAAGAGGCTATGCAATTCAGATCCAGCAGCTGAAGCTCAATGATGGGGCTGAAAAACCAAAGTTTGCCCTCTGGAAGGGGATTTATAGCCACAACCAGCATGAAATTGCTAAAGGAGCCGGATATCTATGGTCAGACTCTACGGCAAACCATCAGAGCCAGCAGAAAGAGCATTAACAGCTTTGGATCAAACGAAAAGACTGCTCTTGGGCTCCAAGATAGCATCAAGAGTGGGGTGGGGGGGGGGGGGGTGACTCTGGGACACCAGAAGTCATCATCAATCCCTCCAGCAATGTAGTGGGCTAATCGATGAACCTTCAAGGAAGGAGGGTGCCCGTTTGAAAACCCCTGCTTGTCAACCCTGTGCACTCCCAACATCAAGGCAGTCTCGAGCATGTGCTCAAGACCCATTGGCACAAGGGATATTAACATCTTACTGTGCGTTTTTTGATTTTATAGCAGATAGTTCAATTTACACATTTGGAAAGTAGGATATGTGGCAATGCAAGGCAGCAGTGACAACTACTGAGTTTAAACAAAAATTCAGAAAGAGCTAAAGCAAAGTAAATCACGCTCCACATTTATTTTGTCAGAAAAGGTTTAGTTAACCATTAACAGAAGATGGAAACATTAAATTATATTGCAGCAAGTCTTTAAAAGATTTTGTTTTAAAAGCAAAATTCTTTAACTTTAAGATTTACCTTAATTGACTTGATGGCAGCCTTGGTCACCTGGTTCATTTTAGCCCTGGAGATAGGTGGTTTATACTCATTTAAAGAGTACAGCTAAAAAGGAAGACAATAATGTTTAAGTATTGTGAAATCAATGTGCTTCACCAAATACATGAGCATTTTGATACTAGTGCATTATATATTTTTAAAAAATCAGTATAGAGTACTTAAATTTTAAGCAGAAACAGTAAGAAAAATAAGAATTGCTGGTACACTGTAAAGAACTGAGGCAACTATTTAACACATGGCAGTGCTCCTTCAATAGACTAGTATGAATGGGAGGTGCCAGATTACACAAACCTAAAGAAAAAGTAAACAATAAAGCTAATACCAGCTGCTAATACACAAAACCTTCGACAGATTAATGAACTTTATATACAGTGCCTATAAAAAGTATTCACCCCCTCTCCAAAGTTTTCATATTTTATTGTTTTGCAACATTGACGTGATATAAAGCCAAATTAAATCCACTGTGATTCAAAGTGAAAACAGATCTCTGCAAAGTGATCTAAATTAATTAGAAATATACAAAGCAAAATAATTGACTGCACAAGTATTCACATCCCCCCTTTAACATGGCACAGCAAATCATCACTGGTGTAGCCAATTTGCTTTAGAAGTCATATAATTAGTCAAATGGAGATTTGTTTTTGGAATTTTGTGAGTATTCAAGGTTTTTCCAATTGATTTTAGAAAAAATACACAGGTCTCTGGAAGGTCCAACTGATGGAAGTCAGTATCCTAGCAGAACTGCACCATGAAGACAAAAGAACACTCCAAGCAACTTCACAAAAAGGTTATTGAAAAGCAGAAGTTAGGAGATGGATTACAAGAATAAGTCACTAAATATCCCTTGGTTAATCATCATGAAATGGAAAGACTATGGCATAGCTGTAAATCTGCCCAGAGTAGGATGACCATGAAGAGACCCATGACAACTCTGGAAGAGTTACAAGCTTCAGTGGCCAAGATGACAGACTGCGCATAGGACAACTGTTGGCCAGGTGAGTCAATATCACAGCTTTACGGGAGAGTGGCAGAGAGAAAACCACTGTTGGAAAAAAAACCTGCATGAAATCTAGCCCAGAGTTTGCCAGAAGGTATGTGGGAGACTCTGAAGTTAGCTGAAAGAAAGTTTTATGGTCTGATGAAACCATAATAGAGCTTTCTGGCCATCAGACTAAGCACTGTGTTTGGCACAAGCTGAACACCGCACATAATCAAAAACACACCATCGCTACCGTGAAGTGTGGTGGTGGCTGCATCATGCTGTGGGGTTGCTTCACTGCAGCAAGCCCTGGAAGCCTTGTGAAAGTAGCGGGTAAAATTAATGCAGCAAAATACAGGAAATCCTGGAGGAAAACCTTTTGCAGTCTGCAAGAGAACTGCGACTTGGGCGAAGATCTGTTTTCCAGCAAGACAATGACCCCAAGCATAAAGCCAAAGCTACACAGGAATGGCTTAAAGACAACAAAGTTAATGTCCTGGAGTGGCCAAGTCAGAGTCCTGACCTCAATCAATTGAGAATTTGTGGCTGGACTTGAAAAGGCCTGCTCACTCATGATCTCCATGCAATCTGACGGAGCTTGAGCAGTTCTGTCAAGAACGGGGAAAAATTGCAATGTTCAGATGTGCAAAGCTAATGAGAGACCTATCCACACAGACTCAAGGCTGTCATTGCTGCCAAAGATGCACCCAAGTACTGACTTGAAGGGGATGAATACTATGCAATCAGTTATTTTGCGTCTTATACTTGCAATTAATCTCGATCATTTTTATAGATTTGTTCTCAAGCTGACACAAAAAGAGCCTTTTTCTGTTGATCAGTGTCAACAAAACCAAATTAAATCCACTGTGATTCAATGTTGTAAAGCAATAAAACATGAAAACTTCTGGGGGGGGGGGGGGAATACTTTTTATAGGCACTGTACGTAAAGCAAGAACAACCATAATGAATTTCTGTGCTATTGAAGCAAGTATTTTCATTTTTTGCATTTACACTTCAATGTAAATTAAGAAAAAAGGGATAAGGAAATTACACTGTTTAATGCCAGAGAATAAATGACAATAATTGAACTTTGTTTGCAGACACCCATCTTCCTCTGTCAACAAATGATATTTCAAAAATGTGTTTTTCAAAAAATGTACAGAACCAGATGAACAAGATCCAACATCCCTGATAAGGATAGCACTAATATAGCCTTGAATGTCAACATTCTAATAATAAGCATAAGAGCTATTACATTTATCTGGAGATCAGGCATTTAAACAAACAGAGGGAAATGGTAGCTGTAAACAGCTAAATCTCTTCAAAACAGTACAAATATTTGTAAAACATCAGTATTGCATGCAGAGGTAAGCAAGTGATGTTATATCACTTGCAATCATACATTACAGGTATATATGTAGGATTATATATGTAACATTCCTCTGGACCACAGTGCACCCACAGAACATATCATACACTCCCAATTACAATAATGGAAGTAGATTAGAATTTCATTGAATTATTACTTCTCTTTGAAGATCAGGCAACGCATTATCTATAAGACTAACAAGTCAACAGCTCCAAACACACTCCTCATAATACAAACGTGAAATTGGTTTTATCTTTCAATGCATTTTGTACAAGAAAAATCCTATGCAATACCTGGATCAAGTAACTTGCCAATCCATAACCATCATATAACCATGTAACAATTACAGCATGGAAACAGGCCATCTCGGCCCTTCTAGTCCGTGCTGAACGCTTACTCTCACCTAGTCCCACTGACCCACACTCAGCCCATAACCCTCCATTCCTTTCCTCTCCATATACCTATCCAATTTTACTTTAAATGACAATACCGAACCTGCCTCTACCACTTCTACTGGAAGCTCATTCCACACAGCTACCACTCTGAGTGAAGAAATTCCTCCTCGTGTTACCCTTAAACTTTTGTCCCCTAACTCTCAACTCATGTCCTTGTTTGAATCTCCCCTACTCTCAAAGGAAAAAGCCTATCCATGTCAACTCTATCTAACCCCCTCATAATTTTAAATACCTCTATCAAGTCCCCCCTCAACCTTCTACGCTCCAAAGAATAAAGACCTAACTTGTTCAACCTTTCCCTGTAACTTAGGTGCTGAAACCCAGGTAACATTCTAGTAAATCTTCTCTGTACTCTCTATTTTGTTGACATCTTTCCTATAATTCGGTGACCAGAACTGTACACAATACTCCAAATTCGGCCTTACCAATGCCTTGTACAATTTTAACATTACATCCCAACTCCTATACTCAATGCCCTGATTTATAAAGGCCAGCATACCAAAAGCTTTCTTCACCACCCTATCCACATGAGATTCCACCTTCAGGGAACTGTGCACCATTATTCCTAGATTACTCTGTTCTACTGCATTCTTCAATGCCCTACCATTTACCATGTATGTCCTATTTTGATTAGTCCTACCAAAATGTAGCACCTCACACTTATCAGCATTAAACTCCATCTGCCATCTTTCAGCCCACTCTTCTAACTGGCCTAAATCTCTCTGCAAGCTTTGAAAACCTACTTCATTATCCACAACGCCACCTACCTTAGTATCATCTGCATACTTACTAATCCAATTTACCGCCCCATCATCCAGATCATTAATGTATATGACAATCAACATTGGACCCAGTACAGATCCGAGGCACACCACTAGTCACCGGCCTCCAACCTGACAAACAGTTATCCACCACTACTCTCTGGCATCTCCCATCCAGCCACTGTTGAATCCATTTTACTACTTCAATATTAATACCTAACGATTGAACCTTCCTAACTAACCTTCCGTGTGGAACCCTGTCAAAGGCCTTACTGAAGTCCATATAGACAACACACTGCTATACCCTCGTCAACTTTCCTCGTAACCTCTTCAAAAAAATTTAATAAGATTTGTCAAACATGACCTTCCACGCACAAATCCATGCTGACTGTTCCTAATCAGACCCTGTCTATCCAGATAATTATATATACCATCTCTAAGAATACTTTCTATTAATTTACCCACCACAGACGTCAATTTGCTAATATAGGCCTATATTTGCTAGGTTTACTCTTAGAACCCTTTTTAAACAATGGAACCACATGAGCAATACGCCAATCCTCCGGCACCATCCCCATTTCTAATGACATTTGAAATATTTCTGTCAGAGCCCCTGCTATTTCTACACTAACTTCTCTCAAGGTCCTAGGGAATATCCTGTCAGGAGCCGGAGTTTTATCCACTTTTATATTCCTTAAAAGCGCCAGTACTTCTTCGTCTTTAATCGTCATAGTTTCCATAACTTCCCTACTTGTTTCCCCTTACCTTACACAACTCAATATCCTTCTCCTTAGTGAATACCGAAGAAATTGTTCAAAATCTTCCCCATCTCTTTTGGCTCCACACATAGCTGTCCACTTTAATTCTCTAAGGGACCAATTTTATCCCTCACTATCCTTTTGCTATTAATATAACTGTAGAAACCTTTCAGATTTATTTTCACCTTACTTGCCAAAGCAACCTCGTATCTTCTTTTAGTTTTTCTAATTTCTTTCTTAAGATTCTTCTTACATTCTTTATATTCCTCAAGCACCTCATTTACTCCATGCTGCCTATATTTATTGTAGATATCTCTCTTTTTCCTAACCAAGTTTCCAATATCCCTTGAAAACCATGGCTCTCTCAAAATTCTAACCTTTCCTTTCAACCTAGTAGGAACATAAAGATTATTTACCCTCAAAATTTCACCTTTAAATGACCTCAATTTCTCTATTACATCCTTCCCATAAAACAAATTGTCCCAATCCACTCCTTCTAAATCCTTTCACGTCTCCTCAAAGTTAAGCTTTCTCCAATCAAAAATCTCAACCCTGGGTCCAGTCTTATCCTTTTTCATAATTATATTGAAACTAATGGCATTGTGATCACTGAACCCGAAGTGCTCCCCAACACATACTTCCGTCACCTGACCTATTTCATTCCCTAACAGGAGATCCAACCCTGCCCCTTCTCTAGTCGGTACTTCTATGTATTACTGCAAAAACCTATCCTGCACACATTTTACAAACTCCAAACCATCCAGCCCTTTTACAATATGGGCTTCCCAGTCTATGTGTGGAAAATTTAAATCTCTCACAATCACAACCTTGTGCTTACTACAAATATCTGCAATCTCCTTGAAAATTTGCTCCTCCCAATTCTCGCTCCCCATTAGGTGGTCTATAATACACCCCTATAAGTGTTACTACACCTTTCCCATTCCTCAATTCCACCCAAATAGCCTACCTAGACGAGCCCTCTAATCTATCCCACCAGAGCACCGCTGTAATATGTTCTCTGACAATCAACGCAACACCTCCCCCTCTTGTCCCTCCGATTCTATCACACCTGAAGCAACGAAATCCGGGAATATTTAGTTGCCAATCACACCCCTCCTGCATCTATGTTTCACTAATAGCTACAACATCATATTTCCAGGTATCAATCCATGCTTAAGCTCATCCACCTTTCTTACAATGCTCCTAGCATTAAAATAAATGCATTTAAGAAATTCTCCACCTCTTCCTCTCTGTTTATCTCTAACAGTACAAAGAACTTTACTGTCTTCTTTTTCTTCCTTCTAACCATACACCTGTTCCTACACACTGGTTTCCTCTCCCCCCTTGTATCTAGTTTAAATCCACTGGAGCCTCTCTAGCAAACCTACCTGCAAGAATATTTGACCCCTCCAGTTCAGATGTAAACCGTCCCGCCGGAACAGTTCCCACCTTCCCTGGAAAACTGCCCAATTATCTATAAATCTGAAGCCCTCCCTCCTGCACCATGTCCTCAGCCACGTGTTGATCTGCACTATCTTACTATTTCTAAACCCACCTGCACGTGGCACTGGTAGCAATCCTGAGATTACTATTCTGGAGGTCCTGTCCTTTAACTCGACACCTAGCTCCCTAAACTCACCTATCAGGACCTCCTCACTCATCCTACTCACGTCATTGGTCCCTACATGGACCACGACATCCAGCTGCTCACCCTCCCTCTTGAGAATACTGAGAACTCGATCGGGGATATCGCAGACCCTGATACCAGGGAGGCAACAGACCATCCGGGATTCTCCATCTCTTCCACAGAACCCCCTATCTGTCCCCCTAACTATCGAATCCCCTATCACTACGGCTCTCCTCTTTTCCCTCCTTCCCTTCTGAGCTGAGGGTCCAGTCTCAGTGCCAGAGACACAACCACTGCAACTTGTAGATCATCCCCACCAACAATATCCAAAACGGTATACTTATTGTTGCTGGGAACAGCCACAGGGGTGCTCTGCTCTTCCTGACTATTCCCCTTCCCTCTCCTGACAGTCACCCAACTACCTGTCTCTTGACTCCTAGGGGTGACTATCTCCCTGAAACTCCTGTCTATTTCTGCCTCCTGAATGATCCGAAGTTTATCCAGCTCCAGCTCCCTAACACGGTTTGTCAGGAGCTGCAGCTGGATGCACCTTTTGCAGGTGTAGTCAACAGGGACAATTGTGCTCGCCCTGACTTCCCACATACTGCAAACAGAGCACTCAACTGTCCTAACTACTGCCTCCATTACCTACTCCTAAGCTAATTAGATTAATTAAAGGAACTTACCTGGCCTTACCTCACCTGGAGTGAAGCTCGTACTCAGCCTCTGCTCGCTTTTTAAATTCCCCCACTGATCTCAGAGGCCCACCTTCACGCGCCTGCGCAGTCTAGCCTCTTTGCCCCAATCAGTTTAAAAAACAGCTTCTCTCCAAGCTTCTTTTACCTCTTCCCTCTCCGCCTCTTGCTTCGATTTAAATTTTTTTAAATTAATAGAGCCACAAAGAAATCCTCTTGCAGGAAGTTGAATCTGACACTACAAATGCATCCTAATGATCCATTCTTGAAATTCTAGTCAATGTTCATGTAAAGATCTTTCGATGATTAAGACTGAGAGGGAATACTTGTTTATAAACCTATTATTACAAAATTGTGACTTAGACTACCCCTTATTAATTCAGCCAAGAAACACAGTTGTTTAAGTTACTTCCATTTTTAACATGAGTTGCATTTCTTTATATAAAAAAAAGGTCAGGCACAACACTGTACAACTGAACAAGAGAACAGCAACATGGTCAGTGATGGTACTGGATAATCTGCAGAGATAAAAATCCTCCTTCCATCGACTCTTGTATATGGGGTTACAAAGCTTCTCAGAAGAAGTTTATTGCATTTTATATATGTACAATTAATTTTACTTAACACAATGCAATGGTGAAAAAACTTTAAAAAATTAATTTCTATCCCAGTTATTTAGTTACTGTACTATTTATACAATGACTTCTGTGACAGTTGCTTCCACCTCTCCATCACGTTGGATTATTCCGTGACCTGGGCAGTCTGATTAGTGGATTGTATGAACATGGGCTGGGTGATGTCCGTCCTGCCTGGCTGGCCTGGTGACCTGCTGAATCTGGTACAGCTGCTGCCCATCAGTAAACTGGTTGCATTGCTGCTGCTGCTAACCCTGTTGAACTTCTGCTTGACCAACCTGCAGTGGATTGCCTGGGGTAAGGGTTTGGATCTGTCCCTGTACCACTTGTGCTCCAGATACAAGCTGAGCCAAACGAATATACTGCAGCTGCCCAGCATTCAACTGCACTGGTATCTGTGTATCAGTCAACACAGTCTGTTATGGAACTATATACAGCTCTTCCAATTGGAAGATCCAGAAGCTTCAGGTGGACCACAAATCCTCATCCATTAAGTTCATTAACTTCCAGTGACATATGACAACAACCTTGAAAGGTTCCTGGTACATGACACTTCAAGTATAGTAATCTGCATTATCAAGCTATCAGCAATGAACTGGAAAAATCTCAAACATCTTCTGTAAAGGCAAACCCAACCAAATCCCTCCACAAAGATAGCAAACAAACTGAAAGAGCCACTCTAAGGTCTCTTCTCACCACTATTCAAGCTGCATCTTGGTGTCTATTGGTCAATTTAGATGATAAAATATTCCATCAAATGGCATGGCCAATAAAATATTTGCTCAGGCCCACTTTTTCCTTTTCCTATGGGTCCCCAATATCATTTCTTGATAAGTACTGTTAGATTGCTTTGAGATCAATGATATTCCTGCCTTCTTAAACTTGACAGAATACATTCAGATCATTCTAAAATAAACTCAACTAAGTCTACACATTTATTTTGATAGACTTAAGCGTTACGGCACTGAAGTGAATAAAGAACATCAAAAAAGTGCATTTAAATGCAACTGTCAGCTTGCAAATAAAACTGAGACAAAGCACTACCCATTGTTTAGAAATCTCAATGGTTCAGCAACTGAGATGCTGGGGGCCCAATTCCCATACTCCATTTGACATTCCTAGACCCAGGCTTCCTCTGACATGCTGGCATCAAATACAAGAAGAGATTAAAACCATAACAATGCATTGTCATTTGAACACTAGATTATATTTACTATTGCTAATATTACAATTACTATTGGTAATATTGCTATACTGTAATTTTAGTTCCAATTGTGCACACATTTAAAATTTTAATTACTCTTAATCATGAAGTGAATCTTTCATTTTAAGCAATTTATCTTGTATCAAACTACAAATCATATCACCCAGATTCAATTGCCAGCATAGACTTAAATCAGAGCACTGGAGTAGGTACAACGTACTTTCTAGTCACAAGGCCAAAAAAGGGGGTGGAAAACAACAATTCCTGGTCCTTACTGGTAGCAGTAAGATACACTAGTTTTATGTACATACTTCATAAACAATTTGTATCAATCTATAGTCTTACCACTGCAAAAATTCAAAGATGAATGGGGAGGTGACAAGGTACTGGGAAATGACCTTCAATTTTTGAATATACAGTAGTTTGGAATAAATGGCTTCAAAATGGGGATATTACCATAAGAGAAAGGGAAACAAGAATAAGTAGGCCATTTTTTTCCTCCTTATACTATACAGCAGAATTGAGTCATAAATTCACCTGTATTTCTTGTTCACAGCCAACAGTTTTACAACACAAAATTCAACAAATGTATCACAAACAAAAACTCCAGAGAGAGCGTGCACTTAGAATGAAAAAAAATTCAGCAGCCAAAAGTTTACATTCAAGTGGTTTAGTTTACTCATAATTGAATCCTCATTAAACATGCCTTGCTCCTTCCTAGTAATGCCTTGATGAAGTCTAACCTGTCATTGAATTAATTCTATTTCCACCCCAATAATAGGTCAGAAAAGAGAAAAAATACAATTAGAATTCTTATTTTGCAATACCCTAGGCTAAAGTCTGCCCCTTAAGGTTTATTAACATATCTTCAACAGAACTCCAATAATCTTCAAATATTCACTTTACTTCAGATCGTAAACTGTTAGATACACCCTTTGCCATTTCAGAAAATTGTGAAAAAGCAGTACTTGATTGCACAATTTTACAGAATGGAAGTATGTAATCTGGACTGATAGTCTACCATAATTAGGGAAAATACTGCATTTGCAGAAATGCTATTCTGTAAATGGAAAAACCTCAAAGTTGTGATGGATAGTCAAAGACTTTATGGTCCATTCAGAGAATAATTCTTCTGCTTTCGCTATGATTCCTTTCTTCAAAATAAATTACTGATCATTTATGAAATGGGACAAAATGGCTTTTACACTTGCATATATAGACAGCCACTATATATTGACGTGCTCTGAAATGTTACAGCAATGTGAAACTATATTCTCTAAGCACAACTTTTATTTACTTTTGCTTTATTACCTTGAATAGCAGAAAAATCATAGCCAGGGTGTCAGAGGCTAGAGGAGTAGGTAGTAGAATAATAAGAGGGATAATAAACCAGCCATGATGGAATGGTGGGGCAGACTTGGTGGGCCAATTGACCCAGTTCTGTTCCTAGGTCTTAAGATCTAAATGGTTTATTCTGATACCTAAAATTAATGTTCATGAGAAAGTAACGCATCAAATCTCATTTAACTGGAAGTGTGTATTTGTCAAAGCAACCCACCAATATATTAAGATACTAACTCTGAATTCAGTTGGAATTTGGAAAGAGGAATCAGCAACATTGACATGAGAAATAAATACAAAAGAGGATTCCCTACAGACACAAAATATTAGAGGAGGGTGCCCAAGACCAGTCATCAGTGATAAAGTAGCAAATAAAGTTACAGTGAAACTTGTTGCAGGAACAGACTACAGCAGAGAGATTTCAAAATTCAGATTGGAGAAACTGACAGATCAAGTTCCAAAAGTTTAACTTCTTCAGTGCATTGGGAATGCCTTTTTGAACCATATCGAGACAGGACCATATTAACAATGAACCACAAGCCAGCCAGAGTCAATAACATGATACAATTTGTTACAAGAAAGGGAGATGAATGGATTACAAAACCAATATTTTAGATGTAGTTAAAGTAAATTATGGAAGATGATACAGGAACTGGCTATAGCAAAGAAAAGTAGATAATAGAACCAAGGTTCAAAGACCCATTTGATACAAGACCAAGTTCACGTGGATCTTATCTTTAGGTCGGGGCAGATAAATAATCAAAATAATTCCTTTATTTGAACCCAAAAGTGAAAATGGATGGTAGGAAAGATAACAGAAACTTAAAGACTAAAAGGAAAAACAGCTTGAAACTGAAAATATGAATAATCTGCAGTTGAAGATCAATTAAATTCAATTTTTAAAATTACTATGTCTTGTAATTTTAAAAACTGCTTGATAAGATTACTGTAGATAAATCCTACTCTCTTAATTATGGCAAAGCACATTTAATTGATGTAGCCAGCTAAGCACGCTGGCAAATTCCATGAGATTCTGTGGCACAACACCATCATTTGGTAACAATTTAGAGTAGTAAATAGGAATGTTGTTTCAAATTTTGCAGCTACATTAAAATAATTGGGCTTGGGAAGGAGTGGACAGTGCAAATAAAAATGAATTGCAATTTGTAAAAAGAAAGTTGAACAAAATACAAATGGTAATGCACAGTTGTTACTAGACCAATAATCCAGAAACTGGATTACTAATTCAGATACCGAAGTTTATAGCTCACAACAGCAATGGAATTAGAATTCAGTTAAAATGAAATTTTAAAAGTCAGAAACTATTAATAATTATAGGCCTACTGCCAAAAAATGTTTCACTAATATTCTTTAAGGAAAGAAACCTATGATTCTTACCCCAGTGAATCCATAGATCTTACTCCAAACCTACCACTGTGATTCTTAACGGTCTTCAACTGGCTAAGCAAGTTAAGGATGACAAATAACCTTGCCAATGAAGCACAGTTCCATGAAATAAATCAAGATAACATTAATACTCCAGAAAAGGGATAAAATTGCCAGACTAAATTTAATACCTGTGTGAGGTGGTACCAATTGGTAGGGACAATTAAGAAGATACAGATTTGTAAAGAAAGGCTTTAAATACTGAAGGTGCACACACTCACAAATCACTAACATTGACAAAAAAAAATGCCAATAGGAAACAAACCAATAGTCGGATTTGTCAAACTTATATCAAACCTGGGTCAGCTTATACTTGAGACTTGTGCACTGATTTAGTGTTCCCATTATAATCAGAGAATCAGCAAGTTTAAAAAGTCATAATTCAATAAGTAAAATCCTTAACCCAAAGAATGGCAAGAATGTGGAATCTATAGCCACAGGGAATAAATAACACAAATAGCATTAATGCATTTAACAGTATGAAGGGATGGATGAATATGAAAAATGGATGACAGTAGCAACAAGGGCCAGATGGGCCAAATGGTCTGTAGATTCCAGGCAATGCAATACACCCAACTCCAAAAGAGCAAAAGATCCACTTTTGTAACAACCCTTGTCAATTAGACCATTATCAAACTCAAAGGAGTACGTACACATTGTATCAGGAGATGATACTCATACCAAATAGCTAGTTTGTATCCATTTTCGCAAGTAGAGAATGAGGATAAAAGAAAAGCCTAATTACATCAGTGGATGAGTGGGGAATCAAACCAGATAAAGTAGGTGTAATAGTAATGGAGAAAACAATGAGACTAATAGACAAATCAGCAGGACTTCTGGTTTCCACCGTGATGGTAATTTTTTTTCTACTTTTATTTCTCGCAATTCAGTAATTGCTCTCCCCCCCCCCCCCCCCCAACACACACAAAAAGAATTTGGCATTTTACCATTCTTTATATAGGAAAGAGAGGACAGAATGAACAAGAAGTTATAAGCTTATTGGCCTGCTGGAGGTTATTAGAAAGTTACCAGTGACAAAGTGGTTGGATGAATCAATACAGCACAGATAAAGCATGGATTTTGCTGAAGCACTAGGCTAACACTATAAACTCCATTGAAGTTTCTAAATCACAAGTATCTATGAATTTTAATTAGATGGATTTCCACAAAGCAATCACTAAAGCTCTACAGAGCAATCTTAAAAAATTAGATAAATCTTAAGGAGAAAATATTTATTCTATTAAGGGTTATTAAGAATGCAGCATTGGATTTCACAGCTAGACCTTCCACAGTTGATATAAAAGAGTAATGGATGTTTAGAACTGCCACTCATGTTAAAAGGCTGAGTGAGGATGGATCAACTGAAATTTTCAAAATTGTGAGTTACTGATGCAAGGGTAGCAGTGATGGCAATGATAGATAGATAGATAGATAGATACTTTATTCATCCCCATGGGGAAATTCAACATTTTTTCCAATGTCCCATACACTTGTTGTAGCAAAAACTCCTTACATACAATACTTAACTCAGTAATAATATGATATGCATCTAAATCACTAACTCAAAAAGCATTAATAATAGCTTTAAAAAAAAAACTACAGAGATCACACACAAGTTAACTGGAAGATTAACAAAGCTGGAGAGGAGGAATGGCCTTTATTAAAAGCCTCAAAACTGATACCATATGCAACACATTTCCTGGAAAAAGGGAAAAAGAAATCAAGTCAAAGCATTCTCTTGCAAGTCCCAAAATTAATTTAGTGTAGTGTGGCCACAACTTACCTACCTTAACCAAGCACAGTAGAGGGAATCCTCAATTCACTAGTTTGGATACTTTCAAATGTTAATGTATCTTAATAACCTCAAATAATATTCTGGCCAGAATATTTATCAGTATAGAAAACACCAATAAACAGTTTTGATGCTGTAAAATATTTAACTTCCTCAGTGTGAAAGCTACAGAGAACATATAATTGCACTGATTATTTAGAAATTATATGCACTGTTCTGTTGCTGATTAATCTGTCTCGCTACTTTTTCATACTACAGTGTGCCCCTGTGTAATGGCGGTTCAGGAAATTGAAATTCACCCCTATGGAACTCACAAATCACTGCCAAAAAAATTAAGATATATTAGAAAGATATCAAAATTCACTCTTAATTTATCTGAAAATAAACACAAAATGAGAAAAAAACTAATTCTGTCATTTTTGACAAAGGTCCTGTAACTGAAAATAACAATTTTAAAAGATTTTTTGGACAGCAATCCCTCTGAATTAGAGGCAATGTACCGTATGTTGCAAGCTTTAAGCCCATTTTTCAAATAAAAACCATGCAACCTGCAATAAATCTTACCATGCTCATACCAGACCACCTGTAAAGATTTTAAAAACTAAGACATCACAGAACTGGATTTATATTAAATGGCATCTACGAATGAAATAAAGCAACACAAGCAACATAAAATTTCCCTTGCCATTGAAATTTGTAGCGCTTATACCCTTTGCTTTCTAGATTAGGTCTGCTAGAAAGGCTATCTATATGTGTGTATACTGCTATATTGCTCCATAAGATCGAGCATAAAAAAACAATGTAAATGGCCAAGTTATTATACTGAATTATATCATAGAATGTTTCAACACAAAAAAAACTTATGCATGACAAATGATAAAATTCTGACATATAACCACATGACTATGTTCAAACTAACCATTTAAGCCAAGAAATCTGCACATAGTGGACCTAGTTAGTCACTACAAAAGAACCCCTCCGTTATCACTCACTGTACCCAGAGATATTGATAAGAAAGGATTAGCGACATCTCTGAATGTGGATATTGCCAATAGTGAAGAACTGAACTCTCCAGACTTCAATAATAAACCATGTGGACTCCAAAGAAATCATCAAAAAGAGCCTATTATCAAAATAAAATCCCGGAACAGATGCACTCCATATCAACGAATTTACTCCCACAATGGATGATAAATACACTTCATGTCCGTGTTCAATACTTGCCACAAAACTTCCAGAAATGTGTATATTATTTACACAAAGAGGCAGGGTGATGAAAAGTTCTAAGACATTTTGTTAATGATTCAGCCTCAAGATCACAAGTGTACTAACTACGATTTATGTACTTAAATGTATTCTGTAAGGCCACAAATCCTTCACAATACTCAAAAGTTTTGTAAAGGATTTGTCGCCTTATTATAGAACTCATTTCAAAAGAAAAATCAGAAGAACTTACTCCTTTTGGATTACACCATATTCTAATGTACTGCAACTTTTCAATGACCATTTTGCCCAGTGAAGTTATTCCACTGGGTCAGAAATCCAACCAGAGTGCGCAGCCAGAGCTGGGGTTGGATGTGTGACTTAAGATGGGATTCGGGTCTGGAACATCTGGGGTCAAAAATATGTATTTTGGCCAAGAGTCCAGTATAACCCCCCATTCTATTTAAACACCAGGATCATTAGAAGGTGTTAAAAAAAGTACATTATTAAAATTAGTGTATAGATATTAATATTAACTAAAGAAACATCTAATAGTCCAGAAAATGCTAGTCCAGCACCTTAGTTCCACTAGTGCTGGAGCATCAGGGTTTTACTATAGAAACTATTACTCCTTCTACCAAAGGCAAGTAATCATTTCTTATACAGATCATAAAGATCATAGACGTTTCCCACCTTCAGCTAAGGTAACTTAAGATAATTATTAAATGGTATTCATGCCTGGAGTCCTACAGTTAGGTTACACAAGAACTTGAACTTCTTTTTAAAGTTGTTAAAGTTGTCAATTTGTGTAGAACACTCCAACAGTTTCTCCAAACTCCTTGACGAGGGAGAAAAGCATATAAAGATTAAGCTTTAAAAAAAAATTAAACTTCGAAAGATACACAAATCTGTACTAATAATTATTTTATCTGATAATGTCCATCGACCTTTTCCCCACATTAATTCCAAACGTATATGTTCTTAAATTTTTGATACTTTGACATCTTCCATCTACCGTTATGTTCTGCTCACTCACCGAGCTGAGAACACAAAACAGGCCCATTAATTCTACCAATTAATTTAGTCGTAGCTACAAAACCACGCGAAAATAGTGGACATAAAAATACAATATTCCTCGGTTCCTCTAGCAACTTTTAAGTGAACAACAGTGGCTGAAACCGTCGAATAAAAACAGAAGGCGCTCCAAGTCAGTCAAATGCTTGGGCTGCAGGGTTCAGAAGGGCCTTTCCTTGCACGGAAGCAGAGCGGGGTAGCTGAAGAGACGGCCCTCTTCCCGGGCAGCCGGCGGATGCGAGCGCGGGGTTGGAGGGGGGGGGGAGGGAGATAAGCACACTCAGTGTAAATGCGCAGATTAGGCCCTGTGCAAGGAGGCGCCGTTAACGGCTCCCTAAACCCCTTGACTCTCCTCAGCCTCAGCAGCACGTTTCCGTTAAGGGGAGAAGCGAGGCCCGGCGTCCCCGATCAGGAGGGCGGAGGTGGTGACAGAGGGCAGCCGTTCCTACCCAAGGCCGCGGCCTGCTACCACCATGGGGGCAGCTGTATTTTTTTTCTCCCCCAGCAGTGCAGCGACGCGCTTCGTGGGGCCTGTGGCCGAGGTCGGGGCCACCAACCGTCGTCAAACACCTCACCCCCCCCCCCCATCATCCTTCCTCCCCATCAACTGCAGCTCATACCGACCTCGTTATTAAAGGCTTTGACGGCCTCCATGGTTCGGCGTTTCGCTCGCTCCGTTCGGGTGACTCTTAAACGGGGGAAGGAGGCAGGCAAGGAAGTGTGGGCTCGCAGGCTGGAGTCGGATGACCGGGGCAGGAGCTGAACTTTCGGCGCGGAGTCAAATGCGGCAACGGCCGCGCTTCACCCTCATCTCACCGCGGTGCAGCAAAGCAGCCAATATGGCGGCGGGCGCAGCGAGCCAGAGCGTCCGCACGGTCCCGCACCCGCACCCGAATCCGCATCCAGAGACACCTACCGGAAAGCGGCTGCAAGCGCAGCGCCGCGCCGCGCCGCGCTGTCCTCCCTCCCTCCCTCCCTCCCTTCCCTTCCTCCGCAGCGAAAGTCGGCAACAACGCACCTCCTCGTCCTGCACTTTGTCCCAGCCGCCCAAGTTCGGCATGGCAGCGGCTTGACCCCCGAAAGGAGTCTGCAAGCGCCTTTCGCCCCTCAGAAACCCTTAAATGCTCTGCAAGCACTCCAGGCAAATGGGGGAAACAACGCAGCCAGACGCGCACAACTTTCAAACGAATAGGCGACCCAATAATCTGTATTTTTCAGTGACTTCGAATAAGGAAAGAATTGACCAGGATACCTTTTCACGGGATCAGTAAAACACGAGGGTCTAAATTAATGTCGCCCGTAATGTTACCCTCAGAAGTTCAGCTTGCATTTTTATACACTACGACAACCCAGTGTAGTATGAACAGAGGTCTTTACACGTGAGACTATTATAAACGTTCTGCATACAAAGTTACAACTAATGTCTCTTTGATTCATTTCTGTATCAATAATTTAGAAAGTTTGTTTAAAAAAATGATGGAAGACTGAGAACTATATGGGCTCGAAAAATCAGCTCCGTTTGGTGGTGTTGCGCACATCAGCAGCAGTATGTTGTTTGTACTGTCTTCAAAATTAAATCCTTTGACTTCAATGGTACTGAATTTCAGCGAGAGGAATGGTTTTGCGGGATATGGGTCAAACGCCACCAAATGAGACTAGACTAGCTTAGATGACATTTGGTCAGCATAGATGAGTTGGGCTGAAGGACCTGTGCCCGTGCTGTATGTCTCTCTCCGTGATTCATGTTGTTACCGCATAGTCTTTCTCCTGCAGCGAAGCAAACAGGCATTTGCAGACGAAAAACTTTACTTAAAGTATGGTGATCTCCATTTGATTGAGTCCGGAGAGATCTTGGTGCTGATTTACTGCTATCGTTATTTTGGAATTTGGTCATGTAGTTTGGCTTCATTATAAAAGTTAGCTTTTGGTGAGGATTCTCCATTCATAGCTGAAACATAGCTGAAGGAGAATTGAGGTAGTGAAAAAAAAAATCATCATGAAAACCAGCCTCTCCAACAATGATTTTCGGGAAAGCAGCCAACATAATCAAGTACCCCTACCACTCTAGTCATTTTCTCTTCTCACGTCAGGCAGGAGATACAGAAGTTTGAGAGCATGTTCCACCAGACTCAAAAACAGCTTCTATTCAGGTGTTACAAGACTCGCGAACAACCCCTCATACGCTAAGTGATGAATCTTGTATCTCATCGTTATCCTTGCACTTTTTTTTGTCGACCTATACTGCATTTTCTTTTTGCTGCAATACTATATTCTGCGCTCCTTTCTTTTAACTGTCTCGATATGCTTATGTATGGCACACTCTGCGTGGATGGAATGCAAACAAAAGTTTTTCATTGAATCTTGATATATGTGACATAATAAACCAATACTAATACAAACAATAATAGTGAATTTCCATGTTACCATAGACTTCAGAAACATTTGAAAAACTCATCCTCATACCTCTGCCGTTGAAATTACCATGACGGAAATGAGTAGAAACACATGGCAACTCATGATCAACATTTCATTATCTACATGTGTGGCACAGATACTATAATACTATTACATTGCCAGTGACCCAGGTTCAATTCCACTGTTGTCTGTAAGGAGTTTGTATGTTCCGCTCATGTTTCTGTGAGTTTCTTATGGGCGTTGCGGTTCCCGCCACATTTCAAAGAGTTAGGAGGTTTATTGATCATATGGGATATAAAATAAATAATCCATCAACTATATTTAATAATTGATTTCACTTCTTTCCCTAAACTCTCTTTTCTGCAAATTTTGTGGTTATCATGCAAATTCAACTGAATTTAAACATATCATTCTTGATATTAATTATGTTTTATGGCCTTTTTCCAATTGCAAGGTTTAAATTCTGTATATTTTTGCCATGTATTAGCTCTCACACTAAGCAATGCCATCTATAGGATCTGGTATCATGGATTCTTTCATAAACTGAGGAACTGCTTTGATTTGCTGATTATCAAGAATATGCAGTTGCTTCAACAGATGCATGTCTAGGAATCAGATTGTTGGTTTTTTTGGTTGATTTGTAGCACATAGTGCATTTGTATCAAATTGGATCACCCAAAGAGATCCCAAAATTGGTAAAAAAGAAACAAAGATGCAACAAATGGTTTCTACTTTGAATCATGTTAAAATCAAGGTTTTAACTTCAAGGCTCATTCAGAAAGTAAGGAGGCATGGGATCCAGAATTGGCTCACCCACAGAAGGCAAAGGGTGGTTGTAGATGGTTCATATTCTGCATGGAGGTTGGTGACCAGTGGTGTTCTTCAGGGATCTGTTCTGGGATTTTTATAAATGACCTGAATGAAGAAGTAGAAGGGTGGGTTAGTAAGTTTGCTGATGACACAAAGGTTGGGGGTGTTGTGGATAGTCTGGAGGGTTGTCCGAGGTTACAGCTGGACATTGATAGGATGCGGAACTGAGCTGAGAAGTTGCAAATGAACTTCAACCCAGATAAGTGTGAAGTGGTTCATTTTGGTTGGTAAAATTTGAAGATAGAATATAATATTAATGGTAAGACTCTTGGCAGTGTGGAGGATCTGAGAGATCTTGGGGTCCATGTCCATAGGACATTCAAAGCTGCTGCGCAGGTTGACAGTGTTGTTAAGAAGGCGTATGGTATGATGGCATTCATCAACCATGGGATTGAGTTCTAGAGCCCTGAGGTAATGTATATAAGACCTTGGTCAGACCCCACTTGGAGTACTGTGTTCAGTTCTGGTCACCTCACTACAGAAAGGAGGTGGATACTACAGAGAGAGTGCAGAGGAGATTTACAAGGATATTGTCTGGATTGGAGGGTGTAACTTATGAGAATAGGTTGACTGAACTTGGCCTTTTCTCCCTGGAGCAATGAAGGATGAGAGGTGACCTGACAGAGGTGTATAAGATGATGAGGAGCATTGATTATGTGGATAGCCAGAGGCTTTCCCCAAGGCTGAAATGGCTAACACAAGGAGGCATTGTTTTAAGGTAAACACGAGGAAATCTGCAGATGCTGGAAATTCAAACAACGCACACAAAATGCTGGTAGAACACAGCAGACCAGGCAGCATCTATGAGGGGAAGCACTGTCGACGTTTCGAGCCGAGACCCTTCGTCAGTCCTGACGTCAGTCTCGGCCCGAAACGTCGACAGTGCTTCTCCTTATAGATGCTGCCTGGCCTGCTGTGTTCCACCAGCATTTTGTGTGTGTTGATTGTTTTAAGGTGCTTGGAAATTGGTACCAAGGGGATGTCAGGGGTAAGTTTTTCACACAGAGAGTGGTGGGTGCGTGGAATGCACTCCTGGTGATGGTGGTGGAAGTGGATATAATAGGGTCTTTTAAGAGTCTCTTAGATAGGTACATGGAGCTTAGAAAAATAGAGGGCTTTACACTAGGGAAATTCTAGGCAGTTTCTAGAGTAGGTTACATGGTCAGCACAACATTGTGGGCCGAAGGGCCTATAATGTGCTGTAGATTTCTATGTTCATGACAGATGTAAGTCCTGCAGGAGCAGTAAAATTGTAATGCTATATGCCGTTGTGAAGCCGTTGATGGAGAGAAAGCAGTATGACACAGCAAAATGGGGAAGAGAGAAACAAAGAGGATCCTTTCTTCTCTCTCAGGGCCAGTTATTCTCCTGGCATTGACTGTCACACCAAGTACCACATTTGCATTATTTATAGAATTATCATAAAGTCAAATAAAACATTAATTTATTATTAGCTGAATTTTGGAAAAATACATTTATTGTTAGTTTGTCTTCTGTTTGCAGACTTCAGAATGTGTATGAGCAGTCTTCAGTGAGATTTGGAGGAAACATATTCTGTGGTACTTGCTGTGTGGCTGGTAGTATGACTAAACTGCAGAAGTACCAGCTCTGCGCAGGTGAATTTGGACACAGAAGTGTCCAGCTAATTTCTCTATGGATATGATGTCATTTGGAAATAACTTGGAGCATATTAACACCTAGACTGAAATGCTTTTATGTATGATTTACGCTGAAACTGGGTGCTACAAATCCCACCACTGGGCTCATTTGTGAGGAAGCAGATGCATAGAAGAGCAATCACTGCCAAATTAATTAGTTGATTTGTGTTGTGTTGGACTCAGCCTGGACCTGTCCTTGAAGTTACTTTGATGTTAATCCAGCATGCAAATGCGAAAATGGGCTTTCTTCAATTGTTGGTTGTTCTATAATGGAATATAAAATACTGGAAGGCCCCAGCAGCATTCGTAGGGAGAGAGGTATACCTGGAATGCTAATTCTGTTGTTTAATCTTCTCAGTTTCTGTCTGACTGCTGATGAATTCCAGCTTTATGGTTTTATTTCATATTTTCAGCATCTGCAATATTGTGCATTTGAATTTTATTTTATTTCCTATTGTATGCTTTGTATGTAAATTCCCCTATTACACCCTATAATTTCTCCAAAAGGTTGTTATGAAAAATCACAACTTCTCAACGGGTGTTTAATTTTAAACACAAGAATACAAAGATTTGAATTCCTGGTATAGCAAAGTAATTGAAATAGCCCAAAATCATACCCACAGCTTCCATTTATGGAGAATTCTCAATTCCATCTCCAGAAAGTTTCAAGGTTCAAGGTCTATTTATTACAGTATGTATGCAGTATATATCTCCGAGATTCGTCTTCTCCAGGCAGGTATGAAACAAAGAAAACCATGGAAGCCATTCAAAGAAAAACATCAACACCCCCCACCCTACGCACAGTAAAAGCAAATAGTGCAAGTGGCAACAAGAACATCAAACCCAACCCCATGTGCAAAAAAAATCAAATTGTACAAATAGCAACAAGATCATCAACCCTTCCATGTGCAAATGGCAAGAACATCAACACCCTCCCCAAGTGCAAAGACCAAACGAAATGTGCAAACAGTGAGAAGACAGAATGGGCTAAAACACAGAATATAAAAATAGAAAACTGAAAGAGTCCAACTGAACTGCAGTCCAATCGATAAATCGCAGGGCCAGAACTTCAGTAGCACCCTCTGAGAGCATCAAGGGGGAGAGAGAGAGAGTGACTAGTCCTCCCTCGGGAGCAATAAGCAAGAGACCATCACACGCAGGTACTTCCCTCCAGCAGTGGCGAGTGAGTGGCTGGTCCACTGCGCCAAACACGCGCCTTCCTCACTCGCCTCGATGATTTCAATCTTCCTTGGCACTTTAGTCAGCAAGATTGGCAAGAAATGGAGCCGATCATAAGCTCAAGCCCCATCTCTAAGGTTCGGGGCCTAAAGGCCGCTCACCTCTTGGAATCTTCTCAGAGACAGCAAAGCACCAGTTTGCTCAGTCAATCTTCAAACTTCCAACAGTACCAAAATACATTTAAAATAAAAAGAAGAGAAAGAAATGGTTCTGTGGACTCTCTGGAAGATGTTGCCCAAGGTAGTGTTGTTTGCTGGCACCATCTTGACCAAAGAGGCATTTACAGTGGATTCTGGTTAATTGTGACACATTGAAACCAGTACATTTTTGGCCCAATTAAGCAGCTGTCCCAATTAGCTGAAGTTTCATGGAAGTAGTTAAAAATGTATAAAAAAGGCAAATTACCATTTAACTGAATAACAAATTATGTACTTAAATGAAATACAGAACGATTTAGGACACTAACAATGCTACCACACTACTATAAAACTGTGTATTTGTGAGTTATCGACAGGAATTCATCCAATGTCCAGGGAGGGGTAGCACCTCTGGTGAATGGACATGGGTCCATTCTGGGACAGTACACTCACCTTTAGTCCCTGGTAGACCCGACTCAACACTCAACTGTGGCTGCAGGTAGCTGTCTGCACGTGACAGTGGCCACACCATGGTACACCAACCCAACAGGCAGGCCTAAACCAGGTGAGGGTAGCCAGCGGATCACGTAACCCAGTGAAATAGGGACATGCCTGGATGTGCATGTGAAGTCAACTCTGGCGGACTGGGTGGATGAGAGCCAATGGCCAAGAAGGGGTTCTGCAATGCATTATGGAAAGTGAAGAGCATGACAAAGAGTCATGCAACCAAGGAAGACCCAAGTTTGTGAGGACTACTCATAGCACTGGACCTGGACTTCCAAAGTCAAGAGAGTGGAACTGTCCTACTGCAACTGCCTTTACACTTTCAAAACTTCCCAGCCCATGTTTTACTGTCATTGTCAGATACAATGGACAACCAACGTGCTGCCAGGTTCTTTTGATTGACTGTAAATGAACAAAATTAGTGCAGACACCTAGAGCAGATAATAGACTGCCTTTCTGCAATGCTTCTGACAATTGTATCTTCCAAATCTTCATTTTCATTGTAACATTCAAGATGATTGCCAATACCTTCAAATTCTTCCTGGTTCCTAACTTGCTGAAGCAGTGAAATCATTTTCCCTCCTGGCCATTTCTGTCATCTCGAAGCCTGAATGCTTGAAATCACAGTGAGCAAAACCATTCTAAATTGTCTTACTGATTATTTCTCACCAACTAGCAATGACAAAGATCACAGTTTTTTTAAACACAATTGCACACAACTGACGCTATTTAAAAACTGTCCACTCTAAGCATGGTGGTGTGTCCAATGACTATACAAGTTCATGCGACTGATGCCAGTTAGAAACTGTTCAGCAACAGTCTCCAGACACAATTAAGTAGCATAGTGTCCTAAATAAACAAAGGGAATCCTGGCCATCTTCTCGATTATTTTTGTTCTGTGAGGGTTATCCCAAATAAGTGGCTGCCCCAATTAACCGATGAACCAATTAACCGGAATCCACTGTATTAATCAGCTTTAGTGTGTAAAATTCTTGCAACATTACCATTTTAATATTTTTTAGATCTTTCTCAAGGAAACCTTCTGTGATGAGCACAAACCTTTGGAGAAAATTCGGATTTTATGCTACTTTGGTGCCTTAAGCTAGAGCCACATTGAATACCAAAAATCCATTAGGTTTGTTTCTGTGAAAGTTGTGAAATCGCCCAAAAAGGCATAAATATATGCAATTTTTGTTAACTCAGATTCCTTGATGCATGTACAAATGACATAGCTTTGTGTTATGGAAATTCAGAACATGAACCATTTGGTTTAGCAATGCCCTCCTCATATTCTGCTTATCATCCACAAAACTGAGGGAAATGGGTGCAGTTAATGGTTATATACACTTGTGAGAAATAACTCTGGTCTGCCTTAGTGTCTGAGATGTCATCTTCTCCTCAATGAAATTGAAGTAAATGAAATTATCGATCAATATAGTGCCTGGGTGAGTATTCTTAAATTACAATGAGCAGCAAGATGGAAGACCTGGAAGAGAACCCTAGTGATTGCTTCAGAAGATGCTGTAGCTAGGAGTCTGGGAATCAATGTGACCTTGAACTCCACTGAAAGCTGTCTAGATACAGCAGCATGTTGCATGTCTCAGTGATGAAGGAAAACCTGATCCTGTGAATTGTTCTTCAGAAATGTGTGTGCATAATGTCATGTGGGGTTAGGGTCTTCACAGATGGGTATGTCTTTGCCTTGCCTCATGAAAACTTCAAACCTTCCTGAGTGGTCTGTCATGGCTATATGGTATCTCCAGTTATGAAGCACTGTCAGCACTGTTAGTTACTCTGAAAACACAAAAAATAAATATCTCAGCAATTAAGTGCTGGTGAAAACATTCACTGTGGCACACATAGTGGATTTTGGAAGGTGTTTGAAGAACCTATATTCAAATCTTAAAGCTATATTGTCGAATCTCCCCACATCAGCAGTTTTCCAACGGACTCCGAGTTCATGACTGTTCAACAATGATCATAAATTGCAGCATTTCACCTGAAATTGATCTCTAGGACAATCTAGTGCTTGGTTAACTCAATTAACCTGCGATTTACTATGCAATCCAGTTCCTGTGCATGTATCTTCATTCTGACAATATGTATCCCTTTACATTGCTTGGCACAGTTCCAACATTTTTATGTCTTTAACTGCAACATTAATGTAGAATATGTACCTTGATGTAATCATTGGAGACACAGGTGATTGCAGGTGGAATCTAAAGCAGCACACAAGATATCAGAGGTCTGAAATCAGGTATCATCCGTGGAGTGAAAGGGATAGTCAACATTTGGCATTGAGACCCTTTGTTTGGACTAATGATGGTAATCCTGATGAAGGATCTTTACAAAAACATCAACCATTCCTTTCCCTCCATGAATGCTGCCTGACCTGCTGAGATGCTTCAGCATCTTGTGTGTCGATATAATAATTATTATCCTTTTCATTTTGTGCTGTTTCCATAGTTACCATGTTGTCAGAATCACAGCTGAATGGTGTTTGATATCATTATAATGCTGAATTGCTTCATGAGGTACACAATGTGGTATGGTCTCATCCAGTGGCATATGGGATAAATATTCAATAGGAAGGAGGTATAGAAGCCTGAAGGCACACACTCAGTGATTCAGGAACATCTTCTTCCCCACTGCCAGCCAACTTCTGAATGGATATTGAACCCATGAACACTACTTCACTACTTTTTTATCTACACTTACTGTAATTCACAGTTTTTTTCTCTCTATTATTATGTATTGGGTTGTACTGCTGCTGCAAAGTTAATATATTTCATGACATATGCCAGTGACATTAAATCTGATTCTGAAAGCTTTCATCATAACCGCAGAATCAAAGTGGAGTCATGCATTGTCTGTGGATATTTTCAACAACCATCCCAAACTCTGGCTATTCAATGCGTCTCTTAGTCTTTACAATATCACAGCAGCACAGTAGCATATTGATTTCATAAATACAGAAAAAGAAATGGGAATGAGTCTGATGAGAAGAGGAGTGTATAATTAATACTGTAGTTGCTTGAAGAAGTTTAAATATTTGTATATGAAATAAGAGGAGAGAAATATAATTGATAGATATTTATTGTATGCTTCCAGGGACTGGGCAAAAAGACAAATAGGAGATGAAGAATTTGATATAGATTTGAACAGGCAATCTCACTCAGTGATACACAAAGTGGAAGAAGTCAAAATTTTCATCTTATAAACCAATAAGCAGGGAATAGAAATAAGGAAGCAACCTGTACTGAGAAATGTCGTGTTGGATCAGGTGAGAAATTAAAATGTCAATAATCATAAATCCTAGTATCCTTCCAACTTCTGAATTAGCTCAGTCAGGTGATGGGTAGTGAGGGAATCAGCCAATCAATTCACCCTTGAAAATGGACCAATCACTTAACTGTTCTAACGAGTCTGTGTACTTGAAGTGCCCTCTCCCTTCATGCACTGACTGGTTAGTTTCATGGCCACACTATTCCTATCATCTGACGGAAGATGAGAACAGATACACACCAGGAGATGCACTGGTACTTTTCCAGAAAGCACAAGGAAAATCTGTTAATCTTCACAATGACCAGAGTTTCCAACTCCCGAGGCACAATGCCATCCTGTTATATTCCACAGACTGCTCCCTCTGTTCACCCACCCTCATGTCTTCCTCCCACCTCCCATAATCTCTCTGGCACATTCTCATTAATGAATTTTTCTTGTCCCTCTATTTATCCAGACTTCTACATTAAATCCTCCAATAATACTTACTCAGTCCATCTCATCACTGCTTTTCTTCTATGGCTCCACCTTTGATGACCTCTTTTGGACTACTTCCTCTCTGCTCTCCATGTCTCTGAGGATGCAATTGAAGTTAAAATGTATTTATTTAAGTGACTGATTCATTTTGCAGCTACTGGAGCTGCTGCAATGGAAACAGTTGCAACTAAGTAGACACTTGCTTTTAAAATAGCATATGAAGTAGACCAGAAGGGAGAGTGACAACTGGCTGTACATTAAATACCAGACAAATTAATATGTTGTGATATTGGTTCAGAAACACTTGGATTTAATGTCTATGGTGTATTTGCAGTGCAGAAATGAGAGTAAAACAGCCAAAGGACACATTGGAGGTAAACTTCTGACTATCTGCTTTTTGAGGTATGAGAGAATTCATGAAAAAATTAAAACACCAGGAAATACTGATAGAAAAAGCTAGGGAATAGAAATCTGAATAGCATGAAATAAGTATTTTATATGCTGCATTCAAAGGAAAACCAATAAGAATAGAATGAAAACTTATGGATATAATTTGGACCAGCGAACATGCACAATTTTAAGTTGCTCAGTAAAGTACTGAGATAGAAGGAACAATCATAAATGGGCTAACAGAATAATAAACATGTACAAAATCTAACAGCTGTCATAAAAATGAACAACAAAGTGTTCTTCAGAGATGGTGGGCACTAAGAAATTATAATGCCTCACGTCTTAATAAGCTGGTAAGGAAGGTGGGCTCTGTCGTGGGCAAAGTACTGGAGAGTTTAACATCGGTAGCTGAGCGAAGGGCGCTGAGTAGGCTACGGTCAATTATGGATAACTCTGAACATCCTCTACATAGCACCATCCAGAGACAGAGAAGCAGTTTCAGCGACAGATTACTATCGATGCAATGCTCCTCAGACAGGATGAAGAGGTCAATACTCCCCAATGCCATTAGGCTTTACAATTCTACCGCCAGGACTTAAGAACTTTTTAAAAGCTATTATTAATGCTTTTTGAGATAGTGATTTAGATGCATATCATATTTTTTACTGAGTTAAGTATTGTATGTAATTAGTTTTGCTACAACAAGTGTATGGGACATTGGAAAAAAGTTGAATTTCCCCATGGGGATGAATAAAGTATCTATCTATCTATCTAATGTGGAAGGGAACTAGTAAAAGTTCTTTACTTTTTAAGAAACTTTTTACTTTACTTTCTTTACTTTTTAAGAAAGGAGGGAGGGAGAAAACAGAGAACTATCGACCTGTCAGCCTGACATCGGTGGTGGGGAAGATGCTAGAGTCCATTATTAAGGATGAAATAGTGGCATATCTAGATAGCAGTGATAAGATTGGGCTGAGCCAGCATGGATTTACCAAGGGTAAATCATGCTTGACTAATCTATTGGAGTTTTTCGAGGATGTAACCAGGAAGTTAGACAAGGGAGATCCAGTGGATGTAGTGTACATCGATTTTCAGAAGGCATTTAATAAGGTCCCACATAGGAGATTGGTGGGTAAAATCAAAGCTCAGGGCATCGGGGGGAAGACATTGACATGGATAGAAAACTGGTTGGCAGATAGAAAGCAAAGGGTAGCGGTGAATGGGTGTTTCTCGGAATGGCAGGTGGTGACTAGTGGGATGCCACAGGGTTCGGTATTGGGACGACAGCTGTTTACAATTTACGTCAACAATTTAGATGAAGGCATTGAGAATAACATCAGCAAATTTGCTGATGATACTAAGCTGGGTGGCACTGTGACATGTGATGAGGATGTTAGGAGAATTCAGGGTGACTTGGATAGGCTGGGTGAGTGGGCAGATACTTGGCAGATGATGTATAATGTGAATAAATGTGAGGTTATCCACTTTGGGAGTAAGAACAGGAAGGCAGATTATTATCTGAACGGTGTAGAGTTAGGTAAGGGAGAAATACAAAGAGATCTAGGAATCCTTGTTCATCAGTCACTGAAGGCGAATGAGCAAGTGCAGCAGGCAGTGAAGAAGGCTAATGGAATGTTGGCCTTTATTACAAAGGGAATTGAGTACAAGAGCAAGGAAATCCTCTTGCATTTGTACAGAGCCCTGGTGAGACCACACCTGGAGTATTGTGTACAGTTTTGGTCTCCAGGGTTAAGGAAGGACATCCTGGCTGTAGAGGAAGTGCAGCGTAGATTCACGAGGTTAATTCCTGGGATGTCTGGACTGTCTTACGCAGAGAGGTTAGAGAGACTGGGCTCGTACACGTTGGAATTAAGGAGATTGAGAGGGGATCTGATTGAAACATATAAGATTATTAAGGGATTGGACAAGATAGAGGCAGGAAATATGTTCCAGATGCTGGGAGAGTCCAGTACCAGAGGGCATGGTTTGAGAATAAGGGGTAGGTCATTTAGGACAGAGTTAAGGAAAAACTTCTTCTCCCAGAGAGTTGTGAGGGTCTGGAATGCACTGCCTCGGAAGTTAGTGGAGGCCAATTCTCTGGATGCTTTCAAGAAGGAGCTAGATAGGTATCTTATGGATAGGGGAATCAAGGGATATGGGGACAAGGCATGAACCGGGTATTGATAGTAATTGATCAGCCATGATCTCAAAATGGCGGTGCAGGCTCGAAGGGCCAAATGGTCTACTTCTGCACCTATTGTCTATTGTCTATTATTGGATGACTGAAGAACATGAAAACCCAAACCACAAGGATCATGGAAAAAATAATAATATGAGTGTATGCCAAGAAAAGAATATACTGAGAAGCTCAATGTAAAAAAGCCCTTGGGTTTTGAGAACTATGGTATCTGTCCAATAGATTAATGTTCTAATGCTCAATTATAATGTTTTTATCTGATGTATCAATTGTTCTGCATCTAATGAATATCACTGTTAAACCTCTTCTGGTCAATCGTTTAATGCTGTCATTTGGCGAGCATTGACACTGGAGTCTCCCCACCATTTCAAAGAGGGCATTGTCTCATGTTGCACATCACAGTCACAATATTGCATGGAAGCTCCAACATTAAATTCAGTGTGCTTAACAACGTGCACAGAATTGTTATTTAAGTCAGGTCAGATGCTCAGTTTAAGAATGCATCAAAACTGCAATATCTAGATAAATCCTTTAATGCAATGATGCATTTGCTAAGTTCCCCAGCTCTTTGATTCCCTGTGTCAAGCTTGTAACTTTTACTAGTTCAATGACTGTGGATTGAAATAATCCTCCAATTTCTCCAGTAATTCACTGAATGAAATAACTGTCTTTGGCTTTCTGCGGAGCTACCAGAGTAATAAAGCTGTGATATAGCTCAGATTCTGCCTCCAACAATAAAATAACCTTCTTGCACTCTCTTATGTCAGTAGTCTGCATATGGCCATTTTCTGTCTGTGTCTGGGTCACCATTTTATCTTACTGTCTATACCATGTTGAACTCTCTGCAGTGTTTTAATTTCTCCAATTTTTAATTCTTCTGTGCTCTCTCCAGTTACTGATGTCTCTTTGCCTCTCAGAGCACTAGTGACTATTGATTTTTTTTACTTCTGATGCTTGACTGTTAAATGCAAGCTTTCTGACTTACCGTACACCAAACTTGACGTCACAGCATTACCCCAATTCCGCAGCTGTTTGTTTATGTTTACTGCCTTTGACTGGTTCTTTACATATCTTCTTCAACCATACCACCTCCTTTTTCTGACTCTGATGTATATTGATTGATTTTCTGCTTTGTTGGGAGAGGACTAGGAACACTTATTGTAGAGCGTGTGCATATCACATTAAATACCCTCTGGAAAACATTAGGAACTTCAAAACATGTGTTAACTCTTTATTAAGGACATTTGATTAAGGATTAATCACATATATGTCTACTTCATTAAATCACATGCATACATATGTACTTACCTACTAATTGAACAATAGGGCAACACTTAGATTTTTATTTCAAAATTAATATCAAATGTCTTTTAAATTTGATTTTGAAACCATAAGACATAAGAGTAGAATTAGGCCATTTGGCCCATCGAGTCTGCTCTGCCATTTCATCATGACTGATCCAATTTTCCTCTTAGCCCCAATCTCCTGCCTTCCCCCCTTTGCTTCATGCCCTGATCTATCAACTTCTGCCTTAAATATGCATAAAGACTTGGCCTCCACAGCTTCCTGTGGCAAAGAATTCACCACTCTGGCTAAAGAAATTCTTCTTAATCTTCATTCTAAAAGGAATGCCCTCTATTCTGAGGCTGTGTGTTCTGGTCTCAGATTCTCCTAACGTCCTCCCCACATCTACTCTACCAAGGCCTTTTACCATTTGATAGATTTCAATGAGGTTACCCCATCATTCTTCTGAATTCTAGTGAAAACAGGCCCAGAGCTATCAAATGCTCTTCATACAATAAGCCATTCAATCCTGGAATCATTTTTGTGAGCCTCATTTGAGTCCTCCCTAGTTTCAGCACATCATTTCTGAGATAAGGGGTGTAAACCTGCTCATGATACTCCATGTCAGGCCTCACCAGTGCTCTATATAAAGTCTCAACATTACATTCATGCTTTTACATTCTAGTCCTCTTGAAATGAATGCTAACCTTGCATTGGCCTTCCTCACCACACACTCAATCTGCGAATTAACCTTTAAGGAATCCTGCACAACGACTCCCAAGTCCCTTTGCACTTCAGTTTTTGTATTTTCTCTGTTTACTGTAGAGTCAATTCTTTCATTTCTTCTGCCAAAGTGCATGACCATACATTTCCTGACACCGTATTCCATCTGCCATTTCTCCTAATCTGTCTAAGTCCTTCTGTAGCCTCTCTACTTCCTCAGAACTACCCGCCCCTCCACCTATCTTCATATCGTCTGCAAACTTTGCAACAAAGCCATCAATTCCATCAGCCTAATCATTGACATATAACGTAAAAAGAATCGGTCCCAACATAGACCCCCGTGGAACACCACTAGTCACCAGCAGCCAACCAGAGAAAGCTCCTTTTATTTCCTCTCTTTGCCTCCTGCCAATCAGCCACTGCTTTATCCGTACTAGAATCTTTCCTGTAGCTTGTAGAGCAGCCTCATGAGTGGAACTTTGTCAACGGCCTTTTGAAAATCTAAGTACACAACATTAACTGATTCTCTTTTGACTACCCTGCATGTTATTTCTTCAAAGAATTTAGACAGATTTGTCAGCAAGATTTTCCCTCGAGGAAAACATAATGCCTATGGCCTATCTTATTATGTGGCTCCCAGTACTCTGAGACCTCATCATTAATATTCGACTCCAAGATCTTCACAACCACTGAGGTCAGACTAATTGGCCTACAGTTTCCTTTCTTCTGCCTCTCTCCCTTCTTGAACAGTGGAATGGCGTTTGCAATTTTCCAGTCTTCGGGAACCATTCCAAAACCTAGTGATTCTTGAAATATCTTTACTAATGGCTCCATGATCTCTTCAGCTACCTCTTTCAGAACACTGGGGAGTACACCATCTAGTCCAAGTGACCTTTCAGTTTCCACCTAGTTATGGTAACTTCACACACATCATGCCCCCGTCACCTGCAACTTCCACCATATTGCTAGTGTCTTCCACTAAGTACTTATTCAGTCCATCCGCCATTTTCTTGTCTCCCATTACTATCTCTCCAGCTTCTTTTTCCAGCATTCGATATCCACTCTTGCCTCTTTTCAATTTATGCATCTGAAGAAACCTTTGGTATCCTCTTTAATATTATTGGCTAGCTTGCTTTCATATTCAATCTTAAACTTCTTAATGATTTTTTAGTTGCCTTCTCTTGTTTTCAAAAAGCTTCCCAGCCCTCTAATTTCCCACTAATTTTTGCTCGATAAGTTGGTCTCCGTTTGGCTTTTATGTTGGTCTTGACTTCTCTTGTTAACCACGGTTGTGTCACCTTGCCTTTAGAATACTTCTTCCTCTTTGGGATGTATGTATCCTGTGCCTTCCGAATTGCTTCCAGAAATCTCTGCCAGTGTTCTTTTCCAATCAATCTGTCCAACTCCTCTCTCATGCCTCTGTAATTCCCTTTACTCCACTGTAATACTGATACATCTGTCTTTAGCTTCTCCTTCTAAAATTTCAGGATGAATTTGATCATAATATGATCACTTGCCCTTCTTTGACCTTAAGTTCTCTAATCAATTCTGGTTCATTGCACAACACCCAATCCAGAATAGCTGATCCCCTAGTGGGCTCAATCATGAGCTGCTCTTAAAAGCATTTCATAGGCTCTCCAGAAATTCCCCCTTTCAAAAGCATTTCAAAAGCACCATTCCGATTTTTCCAATCTACCTGCATAATTGAAATCCCCTATGACTATTGTAACGTTGCCCTTTTAGCATTATTTTCTATCTTCCATTGTAATTTGTAGGCCACATCCTTACTATTTGGGGGTCAGTTTAAAACTCCCATCAGGATCTTTTCACCCTTGCAGGTCCTGAGCTCTATCCACAATGACTCTATCCAATCCTTCCGCCCCTATGTCACCTCTTTCTAATGATTTAATTTCATGTTTTACCAACAGAGCAATGCCACCCCTCTGCCTTGCTGCTTATCTTTTCGATACAATGGTTATCCTTGGATATTAAGCTCCCAGCTATAATCTTCCAGCCATGTGATGCCTACAACATCATACCTGCCGATCTGCAACTGTGCTGCAAGTTCACCTACGTTATTCCGTGTACTGTGCACATTCAAATACAACACCTTCAGTCCTGGATTCCCCTTTTTGATTTTGTTTGCCTTTTACATTGCAACTCATCCTGTTGACTGCAATTTTGCCCTATCAACAGCCTCTCCTCACCACATGTTGCCTCTGTTTGTAAACCAGCTACCTCATCACCATCATCCGCCTTTCCTACAATGCTTCTTGCATTGAAATATGTGCAGCTCAGGACACTAATCGCACCACGTTCAACTTTTTGATTCCTAACTTTGTCTGAGGTCTTACCAACATCTCCCTCCCCAACATCTTCACTAAATGTTTTGGCACTCTGGTTCCCATCCCTCTGCAACTCTAGTTTAAACCCAATTGTACAACATTCACAAACCTTCCCGCTAGGATATTAGTGCCCCTCCAGTTCAGGTGCAAACCATCCCTTCTGTACAGGTTCTGCGTTCCCTGGTAGAGAGCCCAATGATCCAAAAATCTTATGCCCTCCCTCCCACACCAACTTTCTAGCCACATATAATCTTCCTTGTTCTGGCCTCACTAGCACGTGGCACGGGTAGCAATACTGAGATCACAACCCCTGAGGTCCTGCCCTTTAACTTAGCACCTACCGCCCTGAACTCTCAGTGCAGAACCTCGTCACTCATCTTACCCACATCATTGGTACCTACATGGACGATGACGTCTGGCTGTTCACCCTCCTGCTTAAGAATGCCGAGGACTCAATTTGAGATATTTCAACATGCCACCTGGGAATCTTGTTCTCGCCCACAGAATCTCCTGTCCATTCCCCTCACTAATGAATCCCCTAACACCACAGCGTGCCTCTTCTTCCCCCCCTTCCCTTCTGATTCACACTCAGTACCAGAGACCTGACCACTATGACTTTCCTCTGTTAGAAATAGGATCTAGTGCTTTCCCAGTGAATATGACGAATAAATCTTCTTGAGCTTGCAGCTGGGTACAGGTATCGATTATAACTGATGTTTTGATGACAAACTCTGTCGTCTTCATCAGGGATGGTAGGTCATCCCCCTGACAGTACCCAAGGTGATAGACCTGTTATTGAGGGGGTTAGCCACAGGGGTACTCTGCACTGAGTCCTCAACCCCTTTCTCCTTCTTCATTGTCACCCAGTTTCGTGTGTCCTGTACCTTGGGTGTAACTACCTCTCTACATGTCCTATCTATCACTCTGTCAGCCTCCTGAATGATCTGGAGTTCATCCAGCTTCAGCTCCAGCTCCTTAATGCAGTTTGTCAGAAGCTGCAGCTGGATGCACCTCACAGTTGTGGTCATCAGGGACACTGCATGTCTCTTGGCCTCCCCACATGCCACAAGGGAAACAGTTCACTATCTTGCCTGGCACCTCTACTGTCCTAGCTGAGCAGAGATAAAGAAGGGGAAAAATTGATCTTTTCCTTCCTTTGCTTTCTCTGAGTGAAGCTTCTCTTCAGTGAAGCCCCGAAGAGCTAAAGCCTTAAAGATCACCACTCTGAGCATGTCCACTCAGACACGTCCACTGCCACAATGGCCGCTGTGCTTGGCCCTACCTTTCATTAATTTGCTCTACCTAATCAATCCCAAATGCTGATTGGTTGCTGGTCAAAGCTCTTTCTCGCTGCCGTGATCAGTTCCTGCCTTTTATCCTGGGGCAGTGGACCTGATTGAAGTCCCCTCCTCTCCAGACTTCTGATGTTTGGATTGGCTGCCGGTCAAAACTCTTTTTGTAAGATCCTGCTGTTCTTACTTTGTCTGGGCCTACATATGATTTCTGTCCTGTAGTAGTTGACTTATACCGCTTCTGTAGATACTGCATCTGGCTTGTCAACTCCCTTAAAATATTTTAAGTTTGGGTTGAGTTGTGTGGGTGTGAAAGTCACTTGACTTGTGATGGAGTGCAGCAACTAAACCAGCAGCCTTCCATTAACAAAACAGTGAAAAGAATTAATCCAGTGCCTGCTGAGAACTAGCCCCTGTCTGAATTGTCACAGCATTGAAATTTTATCTGAATGTCTTTTAACTGAACATCAAATGCACTTTGATGATAAAAATGACTGGTTTTCAAACAACTGGAGTTTGAACTTGTATCTGAATGCAGTCAGTATGTTTCCATAACGCTGTTTTTCACATATTCTTGGGCCCAAGAATTCATGGATTTACAGGCTCCCGTGCAGTCATGTTTGTAGACATGGTACTGACTTTTGAATATGTACTGATCTCACTCAGCTGTACCTCTACACACTGTACTGGTGCTTGCATGATGTGGCTCATTGACATCCACTCTCAGGGGAATCACATCGAGCAGACTGAACCCATTACCTTAATCCCTGACTAGTAGACTGGATTCTTGCTGTTGTTCCTAGCCATCCCCCAACTACTGTACAAGAGTGAACAAACTGTTCAAATCTAAGAGATGCTGACATTCCTGAGTTGGAGAGATTGTTGTACAGGGACTCTGCAAATCTACTACTCCTTGTTTCCTACTCCTTCTTCCCTACTTCTTCTTCATTCCATTATCTCTCTTCTACTTACAATGCTGTAGATATCAATTTATATTTCTTATCTTGCTCTGCCATAACCTAACCCATGCCACATTCTCATGTTAGATAGCCAAGACCTGAAATCTTCTCAGTCAGAGAAGAAAGAGTAAGGACAAACTGTGGACAAAGAACAATTTTACTTGATCTTACCCTTGGTGTCACCCACCCAGATATTGAAAACACATGGGTTAAAGGGTGGGGAGGGGGTGTGGAGGACCAGCACTGGGAAGCACACCAGAATACGTGAAAGGATAAGGAAGGTATTACTCTTCTACTAGAACTGCAGCAGAATGAGGATTAAATTAGTCAAATCTGTGAGAGAAGTTTGATGGACATGGACACCAAGATCTTTCATGAGTGAAAAGCCCATACCCAATGACATCTAATTTGGCAAAGTGCTTTGCACAGAGCTTGAAGCCCATCCTTTCTTAGATGGGACTCACACCCACAAGTGCTGCTTTTGGAGCACAATGCACTATTTGATGTTTGATTCCATTACAGTGAAAAACTTTGATATATATATATATCTCAGAGTACCTCCTGCTTGAAAAGACAAGACTACTAACATGATGGTCTTGTGTACTACTGTTCAAAACTATTTACAGTGCACAAAACATTCTCCAATGGACATCAGGGTGCCAATGCTGAAGCATAGTAGTGGCTCTATGGAACTGATACCGAGCAAGTCAAACTGATGAGGCTGAAGCTCAGAGCCACTTGAAATTATCCTCCATTTGAAGGTCATTGGCCTTCCATCTCTATACTTAAGCTATCTGGAAAAACCTCCATGTAGCACCCATAAAACAAGCACCAAGTGAATGAACAGCAGTTAACACTGAATTTTAATATGTGTATTTATGTTGTTGGAATATAATGATGGTCAATGATAAGGATAGGTAAGTAATGTGATACTATTGGAAATGAGGTGATATGGTGAATGGCATCACTAAAAAATAACTCACCATGAGACGAGGAAAACTGGGTTCCACGGCGGTGTAGTGGTTAGCGCGACACTATTACAGCTCAGGTCATTCCAGAGTTCAGAGTTCAATTCTGGTGCCGTTCTTTAAGTAGTCTCTGTAAGTCCTTCCTGTGGATGCATGGGTTTTCTCCAGATCCTCCATTCCATGCCCCCACCCCCCGCTAACAGTTCAAAAATGTGCCAGGCAGGTTAATTGGTCATTGTAAATTGTCCCATGATTAGGTTAGAATTAATTGGTTTGTTGTGGGCTGCTGGGACAGTGTAGCTCAAAGGACTGGAAGGCCTACTCTGTGGTGTATAAATAAAATTCAGTGTGTAGCTTTTACGCCAGATTCTCCTCCATATCTGATCAGTTTATTCTTCCTTTCATGTATACTTCACAAGGAGCCTTGTTGGGGCAAAACGAACGAAAGCAAGTCCATGAACCATATTTGCACTATAAACAAAAACCTAATCTCTTTAAAGCAACGAAAATTTTAAGTGTAGGAAACCTCTACAAACACAAATGCATGTGCAAATGGAAAAACTAAGTTGGCCCTAACTTTTATGACCTCATAATGCGATCATCCTCCATTAGGAAAGACAAGGAGGGTGAGTAGTCCATACCACCCTTGAACTTGTGCTGAGATCCAATAAGATCAAGGCTGAAGACACCTTTTCCACAGAGTCTCCACATCCCTTATTTACTTTGTACCTCAAGGGCTCAGTCTTGTTTATGCCAAAGCAACCACAACTCTCTGTGCTAGAGAATTAATAGCATTCACAACCCTCTGCAGATTAAAGACATTCTTCTCATTCTAGTTCTAGACGGATAACTTTCTACACTGATAATATAACTCCGAGATCAAAACTCTTTTAATGTCTGTCCTGTCAATCCTTCTTGTGATATGCACAGTTGCATGAAGTTAAGTTGAGGTGTCAAGGTATTGTATGGGTTTGAGATGACTGCTGTGCCAGTGATTGCATGAGATGTGTTACACATTATCTGATACCATCTCACAGCTCTGTATGGTTGCCAGTGGTCAGCAGGTGGCAACAGCTGTAGTGTAGTGAAACCCGTCCATCCTGTGTCACATCTACTTCCTGCCCCACTAAAAGCCCAAGTTGAATAGGAATCAGAGAAAAAAACGGTATAAAAGGATGAAAGTGATTGGGCCATATTGATTGTGATAGATAAAATAATTAAAATTGTGAGGCTCTGTGATAATTACAAGGTCATGTTCAAGAACGATATCTGTGGGCAGAATGTGCTAAAGCCTGGCTTCTTGTTAAACAACTTCTGAATTTTGCATATGCACAACTCAAAAGTGACCAAAATAGCTAATAATATTTACTGATAATATCTCCTGCCTGATGGTAGCTGTGAAAAGATGGTATGATGGTGAAGGTCTTAATGCTGCCTTCTTGAGGCAGTGCCTCCTGTAGATGCTGCTGATGGTGGGAGGGATGAGCCCATGATGTATGACCAGTCTTCTACTCTTTGCAGCTTCTTGTGTCCCTGTGCATTTGAATTGCCTCACCAGACCATCATGCAATCAGTCAGGATACTTTCAACAGTATAGCTATAGATGTTTGTTAGTGTATTCAACGACAAGCTTTAATCTTCCAAGAAAATAAAGATGCTTCCTTATGATTGCATTTTCCTACTGGGCTCAGGACAGGCCAACTGATGCATTAACATCCAAGAATTTAAGTTGCTGTCCCTCCCCATTGCTGATTCCCCCAATGTAGACTGATGCATATTTGCCTCCCTCTCCTCCTTCCTGAAGTCAACAATCATTTTGTTGCTTTGGTTGACCTTGAGCAAGAGGTTATTGCAGCACCAGTCCACCAGGTATCCTATCACGCTCCAGTGAGGTGACGCATCGGCACCTGCTACATTCATTCCTCGAAATAGCAGAACTACTTTTCTGTCTCTCTCCAGGTTTAGTCACTCCTCTTTCTGAGCAGTCTTACATACTTCTGATGCTACTTATTACAAAATTGTGGAGATATGGTTAACATATCGAGTGACATTTTGCATATTTTCTGACACTTGGACAAAATCAACCGAAGGATGTGTGTAAAATGGAATCTGTTCATTAGCTGGGGATAGTCAGGCTCAGAAACATGAGAATGCGTCTGAACAGAGTTCATTCTTGTGAATGGTGCATAGCACACAGAACAGTGTAGCACAGTAAAGGTTTGTTGGTTCACAAACTTGTGCCAACCCTTTAACCTACTCCAAGTTTATCCTTTCCTTCTCACAAAGGCCTCCATTTATCTTTCATCCATGTGCCTATATGAAAGTCTCTTAAATTTCCCGAATGTATCTGCCCCTACTACCACCCCGGCAGTGTGTTACATGCATTTACTGTTGTGCATTTAATATTTCAGTAATACTTGAATAATATTGTGAATATATTGTTTAATTAAACTTTTTTTGCTTAAATAATTCATTATAGGTTACATGTACAAGTAAATGAATGGCATATGTCATCATGCCACTACGTCATATGTGCACATTTTGCTAAAGTAAAAACAAAACAAACATATATGCATTCTGAACTCCCTTGTTTTTCTTTCAATAAGCTTTAACGTTTTGGAGTTAAATGAAAATGCATACCCGTGAGCTAGATCGTGGAAGCTGAAGGAATTCTTTCCAAGGTCAAATGGTGCCCGTGAGCTTCACCAGTGGACCCTGTAGCCAAGAAGAATGGGTCTGTGAGGATTTGTGATGGTTTTAAGGTCACCATCAACCCAGTACTGAAAGTTGATCAATACCCTCTGCCCAGGATAGAGGATACCTTTGCAAACCTTTCTGGAGCAAAACACTTCAGCAAAGTGGACTTTGCTGAGGCCTATGTACGGATGGAGATGAAAGAAGGCTCGAAGTGTTTCTCATTATAAGTACTCACAAAGGGTTTTACTGCTAAGCAGTAATAGGCAGAAAGTTTTGGACAAGGTGCTGAAAAGGGCTCTGTGTTACCTGGATGACATCATTGTTACTGGTATGGATGACAAGGACCATCTCCAAAATTTCAAGGCAGTGTTAAAAAGATTAGAAGATTATGGTCTCAGGGCATAACACAAATGTGAATTCTTTAAACTGAGAATCACTTTCTGTGGTCACATTATTGACACACAAGGATTATATAAACCTCCTGAGAAAATTCAAGCAGTGGTGGATACCCCAAGGCCAAAGGATGTGTCACAGTTGTGGTCCATTTTAGGATTTGTCAATTACTGTAACAGGCTCATGTCAAACCTGGCCACTGTGCACCATTTCTTGAACTCATTGCTACAGATCAGGAAGAAATGGCAATGGACAAGGCAGTGTCAGGTGGCTTTCAAAAAGGGAATGGAAATGGTGACATCAGCCACTGTACTCACACATTCTGATCCACATCGTCCAATGAAGCTTGCCTGTGACACCTCATCTTTTGGGATAGGTGCAATCATGTTGCATGTTATGAGTGATGGATGGGAATGTCTCATAGCCTTTGCATCATGTTGCCTTACTGCTGCAGAGAAGTACATTGGAGTCCATTTTCAATCCACAGGAGTGTGTTTCACTAACAGCAGCCGCACAAATGCAGAGAGGGACACAATTACAAGATCAAATTCAAGAGGATGACTAATCATGGAAATGCTGATGATTGTCCTTATTTACCCTTAGGAAAGGAAATATGTGAAAAATTTACAAAAGAGGACACTCCTCTTGACATATTCTCCATAATGAATTGAATTGACTTTATTTCTTACATCCTTCACATACATGAGGAATAAAAATAAAAATGTTACGTATCCATCTAAATGTGCCATGTGCAATCATAATGATTTATAATAATTTATAATAAAAAGAACAGTCAATGTAATATAGAGTACACTCAAATCAGCGTGAGTTCATCAGTCCGATGGCCTGGTGGAAGAAACTGTCCTGGAGCCTGTGTGTCCTGGCTTTTATGCTGCAGTACCGCTTCCTGGATGGTAGCAGCTGGAATAGATAGTGGTTGGGATGACTTGGGTCCCCAATGATCCTATGGCCCTTTTTACACATCTGTCCTTGTAAATGTCTCGAATCATGGGAAGTTAACTACAGGTGCGCTGGGCTGTCCGTACCACTCTCTGCAGAGTCCAGCGATTAAGGGAGGTACAATTCCCGTAGCAGGCAGTGATGCAGCCAGTCAGTATGTTCTCAATTGTGCCCCTGTAGAAAGTTCTTAGGATTTGGGAGTCCATACCAAACTTCCTCAACTGTCTGAGATGAAAGAGGTGCTGCTTTGCCTTTTTCACCACACAGCTGGTGTGTACAGATCATGTGAAGTCCTCGGTGATGTGGATGCCGAGGAACTTGAAGCTGTTTACCCCCTCAACCCCAGATCCATCGATGTCAATCGGGCTTAGCCCATCTCCATTTCTCCTGTAATCCACAACCAGCTCCTTTGTTTTTGCAACATTGAGGGAGAGGTTGTTTTCTTGACACCACCGTGTCAGAGAGATGACACAGTGGTCCCCTATAATAATCTCCCTATTATGGCAGAGATGATGCACAGGGAAACCAGAAAAATTCTGAACACTGTTTCAGGTCTACATGGCAATCTAAAATGGCTGGAAGGAGCACTTACCTCTCATCCTCCTTCAGTCCAAAGAGAAAAGCCCTACCTCACTCAGCCTTTCCTCATACAGGACATGCTTTCTCATCCAGGCAGCTTCCTGGTACATTTCTTCTGTAAACTCTCTAAAGCTTCCACATCCGTCTTATAAGGAGACCAGATCCGAACACAATAAAGATATTCTGCATCCTTTTGAATAGTTCAGTGAAATTTTCTTTTTCTAAGTCAAATCTGTGATAATTTTACAGTGTGATGTTCTGAAACTGCGGAACAAACAAGTTTCAGTTGTGAATCGTGTTTATGGCCATACTCAGAGTTTGGTCAGAGTCAAAGATTTGAACAGATGAAGAGCCAGAACCTTCTTTGAATGATTGAAAAGCAAAATTGACAGCTGCTGGAAATCAACAAGTCAGATGGTATTTCTCTCTGCAGATGCTGCCTGAGCAGTTGCAGCATTTTCCATTCTTACTTTACTGACAAGTGAGTTATCGGACAATCAAGGCCATTTAAAACAGGGCATGCATGTAGTAAAACCAAAGGTATTAACAGAATTTAATGCTGAACACATGGAGATAGTAGCCATTAAGCAAATTGGGTAGAATTTTATATACAGACTAGGTTTGGATTGTGATTGGAAAATCTGATTAGATAGTGCACCATTTATCAGGTCAGTATCTGTGAAAGCTCAGCTGTAAAACAGGATATGGTAAAACATAGAACATAGAAATCTACATCACATTACAGGCCCTTTGGCCCACAATGTTGTGCCGACCACGTAACCAACCATGTAAGAAGTCTTTTCAATAAGTGTTTTTAGATTTCTGTGAAAAAGGATGTGAGATGTGTCGAGATTTTGAGAGTCAATCAAAATGGATGGAAGTTAAACTCAAGGGAATACGATATACAGTACATTAGATAAGCTAGGAGCAACTTTACAAGTTATGGTGAAAATTGCATTATTAAATGTACCTCAGTATATGTCAATCATCTGGCATCCAATTGAGCAGGTAAATAGTCAGTCAGATTACTTAAGATGCTTTAAAGACGTATTCCAAAAAATTTCAAATGTTAGCATGAAAAACAATTTGGCAAATTTCTTTTTAAAATATGGAACGACTTCACATAATACTGCAGGGTATATACTGGCAGAGTCTATCATGAAAAGGTTATGGATGAAGCAGTTGAGTTCAATACAACCAAATCAAAGTGACAGGGTGGAAATCACTACTACAGATGCACAGTGGAGAGTTAACTGACTGATTATATTATGGCCTGAATAGAAATGAATATGAAAATAGAATATGAATAGAAAAGCCAAGAAGTGGTGGACATAGCCTAGTTCCTCACAGGCAAAGCCCTCCCCACCACTGAGCACATCAACTAGGAGGGCTGCCACAAGAAAGTATCGTCCTTCATCAAAGACCCCCACCAGCTAGGCCATGCTTTCTTCTTACTGCTGCCATTGAGAAGGAGGTATAGGAGTCAGAGGTCCCATGCCACCAGGTAGGAACAGTTATTACCCTGCAATCATCAAGCTTTAAAACCAGTGTGGATAACTTCACTCACCTCAGCTCCAAACTAATTCCATAACCTATGGAGCAAACACGAGGAAATCTGCAGATGCTGGAAATTCAAACAACACACGCAAAATGCTGGTGGAACACAGCAGGCCAGGCAGCATCTATAGGGAGAAGCACTGTCAACGTTTGGGCCGAGACCCTTCGTCAGGACTAACTGAAAGGAAATATACTAAGAGATTTGAAAGTAGTGGGGGGAGGGGGAAATGTGAAATGATAGGAGAAGACTGGAGGGGGTGGGATGAAGCTGAGCTGGAAAGGTGATTGGCGAAAGTGATACAGAGCTGGAGAAGGGAAAGGATCATGGGACGGGAGGCCTCGGGAGAAAGGGGGGAGCACCAGAGGGAGATAGAGAACAGGCAGGGTGATGGGCAGAGAGAGAAAGAAAAAAAAAATAAACAACTAATTATGTCAGGGATGGGGTAAGAAGGGGAGGAGGGGCATTTACGGAAGTTAGAGAAGTCCATGTTCATGCCATCAGGTTGGAGGCTACCCAGCCGGTATATAAGGTGTTGTTCCTCCAACCTGAGTGTGGATTCATCTTGACAGTGGAGGAGGCCATGGATAGACATATCAGAATGGGAATGGGATGTGGAATTAAAATGTGTGGCCACTGGGAGATCCTGCTTTCTCTGGCGGACTGAGCGTAGGTGTTCAGCGAAATGGTCTCCTAGTCTACGTTGGGTCTCACCAATATATAAAAGGCCACACCGAGAGCACCGGACACAGTATACAACACCAGCCGACTCACAGATGAAGTGTCGCCTCACCTGGAGGAACTGTCTGGGGCCCGGAATGGTGGTGTGGGAGTAAGTGTCTCATTTTTCCCTTTCTAGTCCCATTCTTTGTAATTATTTTTTTCTTCCTTCTACTATTGATAATGTTTTTATAGAATGGAATAGATTGGGTATTCGACAACTTTTGGATTTATTTGTTGATGGGAACTTAGCGTCATTTGAGCAGTTGTCCATCAAATTTGGTTTACCCCAAACTCATTTTTATGGTTACCTTCAGATTAGAGATTTCCTGCGTTCTCAATTGGCTACCTTTCCTTCAAGTTCAGATAAGAATCTCTTAGATGATATTTTAAATTTGAAACCTTTTTTTGATGGATCAATCTCTATTATATATAATAAACTGCTTATCTTTAAGCAGCTTTCTTTACATAATATTAGGCAAGCTTGGGAGCATGATCTGAATATGCAAATCTCTGATGAAGACTGGAATGTCATTTTGAAATTAGTGAATAAGTCATCTTTTTGCGCTAGCCATTTTTTGGTACAATTTAAAGTGGTACATAGAGCCTATTTCTCTAAAGAGAAATTATCCCGTTTTTATTCTGATATTTCTCCAACTTGTGACAAACGTAATTCAGCTAATGCTTTGTTAATTCATATGTTTTGGTTATGTCCCAGCTTAGAAAAATTTTAGAAAGATGTATTTTCTACTTTTTCTCAACTTTTTAACACTAACTTTGAACCTAATCCTCTTACTGCTGTCTTTGGTATTCTCAGAACTCAAGATATAACTTTAACTCCCTCAGACTTGTATGTTCTAGCTTTTATCTCACTTATGGCGAGAAGACAGATTTTGCTTAAATGGAAAGAAGCAGTCTCTCCTACTCAAATGCAGTGGTTAGAAGACATTATGACTCATCTTAGTTTGGAGAAGATTCGGTATTCTATTTCTAATTCAGTACAGTACTTTTATACGACATGGGGTCCTTTTAAGAACTACTACTCTAACTTGTGAAAGTTTTTTTTCTATGGAGATGTTATTAATTATGTTATTCTTTGTTAACAACTTAGCGACACTTTTTAAAAAAATATTTTTTTCCTTGTTCTTACCCATTGGCTTTCTTGGTAGGGGCTAGATTTTTTTTATATATATAAAATTCCTAATGTACACTCTTTATAAATTTGCAGTATTAGTAATCATTACCAGAGTACTATATACATGTATGTTACTCAGTCCTATACAGTTCAATTTTTCTATTGTCTGTATTCTGTTAGTAATTTATATATATATATATATATATATATATACTCTGTATTTGTTATATATTCTTGTATACATTAATAAACATATTGAAAGAGACCCGACGCAGACTGGGAGACCGTTTCGCTGAACACCTACGCTCGGTCCGCCAGAGAAAGCAGGATCTCCCAATGGCCACACATTTTAATTCCACATGCCATTCCCATTCTGATATGTCTATCCATGGCCTCCTCTACTCTCAAGATGAATCCACACTCAGGTTGGAGGAACAACACCTTATATTCCGTCTGGGTAGCCTCCAACCTGATGGTATGAACATTGACTTCTCTAACTTCTGTAAATGCCCCTCCTCCCCTTCTTACCCCATCCCTGACATATTTAGTTGTTTGTTTGTTTTTTTCTTTCTCTCTCTGCCCATCACCCTGCCTGTTCTCCATCTCCCTCTGGTGTCCCCCCCTCCCCATTTCTTTCTTTCTCCCGAGGCCTCCCGTCCCATGATCCTTTCCCTTCTCCAGCTCTGTATTACTTTCGCCAATCACCTTTCCAGCTCTTAGCTTCATCCCACCCCCTCCGGTCTTCTCCTATCATTTCGCATTTCCCCCTCCCCCCCACTACTTTCAAATCTCTTAGTATCTTTCCTTTCAGTTAGTCCTGACGAGGGGTCTCAGCCCGAAACGTCGACAGTGCTTCTCCCTATAGATGCTGCCTGGCCTGCTGTGTTCCACCAGCATTTTGTGTGTGTTGCCATAACCTATGGACTCACTTTCAAGGACTTTTGAAAGATTTAATCATGTTCTCAGTATTATTTACTGTATTTACTTATAATTTTCATTTGCATATTTTGTCCTCTTCTGCTAATTGATTGGCAGTTTCTATGTAGTTTTTCATTAATTCTGTTGTATTTCTCTGTTCTACTGTGAATGTCTGTAAGAAAATGAATCTCAAGGTAGAATGGTATCATAAACATACTTTGATAATAATTTAACTTTGAAGTTTAAGGCAAGGGTGTCAGACACATAATTTCAATATGGTTCCAGACCCAACAGACAGGTTAATAGTCACGCTGAACAAAAACACCTGAACAAAATGAAGTCAAACAAACAGGAAATTGAATTTATTGTTGTTTGTAGTACCAAGTGATATTACATTCAAACTGCTGGCAATATAAGGAAGGTACACCTGTATCACATGGTCCCACTGAGATAGATATCTATTTAACGTTGATTATAACTGCATTGAGAAACAATTGTACTTAGTGGTTGTGTCTTATTTTCTGTAATTTATTTTTTTATTGAAGTTCATAATCAAACAAACTTTTCCATAAGATGTATTTCAAACATTGTACATATATATCATATAACCATATATATCACAAATCTTCACAAATTATTTATCTGAGGTATACACTTATAGAAAAGAGTGGAAAGAAAAAACAAGCAAAAGGAAAGAACTATGTACAAGTAGGGAGTGATCTTTTTTTACAACAGATTCATTGATTTATGAGAATAAAATCAGGCCTATGAGGCATTATGTAGTTAAACCATTTTCCCCAGTATGAATCAAATTGTTCCAGCTTATGATTAACAGATGCTGTTATCTTCTCCATTTTGTAAATGTCCATTGTAATTTCCATCCATGTATTTAAAGTTGGGCCCTCCTGTGATAACCATTTCCTAGTAAGAGTCTTTTTACCAGCCACCAACAGTTTATTCATTAAATATTTATCTCTTTTCAACCATTCTTGAGGTATATATCCAAAATAACCTTTTCAATGCATTAGGTACACCTCGGCACCAGGAGGTGTATCTTAACAGGAAGTCGCACATTTCAATTAATGGAATATTGTTTGCGAGGAATTGCAGCATATGACCCCATTGTGTGTCTTATTTTCTGAAACAGATTCCACGACAATGCCACAATTATCAGAATCCTCAGAAAGATAAACGTCTTTGAAAACAACCGTTAAATTTCAGATGATGTATCTTTTAAAGGAACAGTTCTGCTGAACATCTTTGTTCAAGCAGGTCAGGAATGTGATAATTTCTTCAGAAGTGAGAGACAGAAGTGAAGAGCTTAGACCTTTGAGAGGACTAAATATAATTTGCAAATCTTTAGCGCTTTAGTGAGACTAAATCTATGGCTCACTGGTTAAATTGAAAACGAACTATAATTTTTCCATATTTGGACATTAAGTATTTGATTAGATGACATTTACATGTTGTGCCTGCACTGTAGCCAGATATGAAAGCCTGAAGAACCACTCCTAAGAGTTGTAGAACTCCAAACATATATAGTTTGATTGCTTTTGTCTTCTAAATTAACCATGATATGCTTTGCAACTTCAAAACATTAAACTAATTCAGATTAATCCTGTAATACAGGTCCAACTTCAAGTTTACTTATTTTTACACACAACCTGTAATTAAATATTTAAACAACCAAGAATGCTTAACAGAACAATATATGTACAAGATTACTCAAATATTACTTAAATATTAAATACACAACACTCCTCCCTGCTTAGCTATAAACTGCAACTCAATATAGAATGCATCTCAACTATATACACAATATACTATACAACTACTATATAGACATCCACAGCACAGTAAATTCTAAACGGTCTTATTTAGGCCTAAAGTTAATCGCTGTGGAGGATTTCTTACTCTTCTGGGATTACATCTTTCCTGACGGGGGATTACTCTGCTTGGCAGGTGAGACTTGCAGCTGTGAACCACTCTCAGACTCTGTGGTGGTTGTAGGATTTGAGTCTGAGACTGAGGAAATGGCTCTGACAGCAGTAGCCATTTCTTCTTTTTCCTTTTTCTTCTTCTAGATTGTTCACCTTGATCATGGGAAGGTGCATTTAGTCCACAGGAGCATTCGCTTATTAATCCTTCTATCGCTCCCTTTACGATCTGATCTCTCCTCTTGGTTTCTGCATCCACATCATCTGACGAATCCTCTGGTTTTCTGTTTCCATGGACTCCTTTCTTTTTGGCCTTTCATTCATCCAGCTGGGCTTTGGTCTTTGCATCTACTTTTATAAGCAGTTTTTGTCTCCCACTTGATGTTCATGCAATAACTTTGATGCACAGAGAGTAGATCTGGTTCTTTATACTCACAAAAACTGAATGCTTGCAACTTTCCTGAAGCTCCTTGATATCTCTTACAGCTTAAAACCAAGCTGCATTTTGCAAGTAACTGCCTGATTAACATATCAGAATCTTTCTCAGATATGTTACCAACAAAACTGTTGTCGTTTCTCACTTTTCTTTCCTCACTTTCATGCTTCCTCTGAGGAGCATGGTCCTTCCTGGGTTCAATATGCTTTCTAGCCAGAGGCACAGAGGTTGGCACCACCACCTGTTTGGTCTCCTTTGGGAAATGGTTCATGGTGGCCAGCATGGAGATAGTCGTGGAAACATCCAGTACCTTTCATAATTCACTTTCAGTTGCAGGGGATTTGGCAAGCAAACTGTGGCTTGATCTCCAAACAAGTTGTAATTGTTTCAACCAATCACATCCCCACAATGCTGGTTCTCCTGTTTTTCCACATATAAGCTCAATGTGGCTAGCTAGTTGTTGTATTTCATTGTTACAGATGTCATTTGCATAGGAGTTATCTTTTCTACAGTATAAGTTCATAGTTGGATATCCGTGGGCTTCGTTTCAGTTCAGTGTCTTTGAAATGCTGTTCAAACTCATTTTTTGTAATGACTGAAACAGCTGAACCAGTCTGGCGTAAGCCATATTGCTGGCCTATTGCTAGTTTTCACATTGTAAATCTCAAGGCTAGACAGTCCTGAGTCACTCTCATCATCATCAGATTTTTCATCAACAGCATGCAGATTGGTGCTCTTTTTGTAGTTGTAACTTGACTTCTTAGCTTTTTCTCATCCCTGTGCAGTCCATTTATTTTTGTCTGCCTGACATGCTCTTTGTATGTGTTCTATTTTGTTGTATGTTCTGCAAGTTTCATCTTTAAACCTGCATTTGTTTGGTGAATGTGAGCCTCTGCCACAACAGTAATCAATTTATTTGTCCCAACCAGTTTCTGTTTAGATGTTGCAATTTTGTTCACATTCACTTTCACTCCCAGCTGCAACTCAATTGCATCTCTATCTGTGGTTTCCATTGAAACAGCAATTTCAACGACTCTCTTAAATGTCCGAAGTTCAAAATCAAAGTAAGATTTATCATAGGAGTATGACATACAACTCTGAGATTCTTTTTCTGTGGGCAAACTTAGCAAATCTATAGAACAATAACTGTAAATTGTAAACACCAGGAACTGTTAACTGTAAACAATCTGCGCAAATGCAGATATAAATAAATAGCAATAAATAACAAGCATAAAATAACAATATAACAGAGTCCTTAAGTGAGTGTAGCTATTCCACTTTGTTCAAGAGCCTGATGGTTGAGAGATAGTAACTGTTCTTGAACCTGATGGTGCGAGTGGTTAGCACAATGTTTTACTGTACCAGCAACCCAGGTTCAATTCCCATCACTGCCTGTAAGGAGTTTGTATGTTCTCCCCAGGACCGTGTGGGTTTCCTCTGGGTGCTCTGGTTTTCTCCCACACTCCAAAGGTGTACTGGTTGGTAGGTTAATTTGTCATTGTAAATTATCTCGTGATTAGGCCAGGATTAAAATCAGGGGATTACTGGGTTGAGCAGCTCAAAGGGCCAGAAGGCCGACTCTATGTTATATGTCAATAAATAAACAAACAAACACCAATGCGCTTAGCAAAATTGGTACTTGTTTTTCATTGGCTATTTCATTTGCTTCAAAATATTGTCAAAATAGCTCAATATACATATTTCAGTTTTTTTTGTGTCATCAAATGCATCAATTTTTCCAATGTAGCCAGCCATTTCTGCTCATTTTATTATGATTATTATCACCTGGTACTCACTCTTTATGAACCCATGAATTCTTCCATTTTATGCCTATTTAAAAAAAACTCCATTGTGTCTTCCTTTCTAAAGAATACGCTAAGCTGCTTTTTATTTAAACTCAGTTGTCTCTGCATGTGCTGGGCTGTTTTTATAAAAAAATTTGACCATTTTAGTTCAAAAGTCTCACTGTACTTCAGCAGGTTGATAGGAGTCTCAGCTTCATTTTAAAAATAGCTCATCACCAATGTATCTTGTGTAACTTCATAACATTAAACTAATTCAAAAGAAGACAGGGAGTCTGAAAATGTGGGTCTAACTTTGCGTTTACTTTAAATGAGGCACACATATATCATGTGGTAACCTGATGACATATGCAACTTGCGTATTTTTACATATAACCTGTAATTAATTAAATGTACACGAATGCTTAATCAAATGTTATATATACACATATATACAAGATTACTCAAACATTAAGTAAACAACAAACTACACCGATATTTTGATGACTAATTTCTAACCAATTTAGGGCATCCTAAGTACAGCCAACTTTACACCATTTTGATTCTTGGTTGGACATGTAAACTCCAAAACAGGAATGATGTGTGGCTCAATTTGCATGGGTTTTGCCTGCTTTTGCTCTGTTTTGGTTTTAATTTAGAAGTGACACTGTGCAATAGACATCCACTTAAAATTGCACTTTTATAATCTCATTTGATGATTGTACTCATGATCCACTGATCAGGGTTGTAAGTCAGGATTTGAAGATTCAGCATTGTATGACAAAACTAATTTTATTTTCTATGTTGCCTGCAAGTTCAAGAGAAAACTTATTTCTTTGTATGTAATTGTAAAATATTCAGAAGAGAAAATGTTAAGAATACTAAATATTCCAACCTGCAAAAAGATAAATTAGAAAATCGAATTGTTTCCTTCAGATCCTATATCAAGTCCGTTTACTAAATTAGGGAAGTAGATTAGAAAAGAGATACAGTATATAACATAACCACTGTTACGGACCGTGTTAAATTATATCTGATTTGCACTTACAAAATGAATTCTTTTTATTACTTTTAATCTCTTAGAATAAAAAGTGTCTTAAATTAGAAAATGGGGTATTAATTTTTTGCATTAGTTTCCAAAAAAACACTTGACTTAAATAACGTATTTTGAATACTCTACAGTTGGCCCTCCGTATCCGCGGATTCAACCAACTGCGGATCGAGATCGAAGAAAACCCCGCAAGTTCTCTCTCCAGCACTTGTTGTTTGAGCATTGTTCGCCTCACGTCTCGCTCGGTTGCTACTTGTGTTGTGTGCACCCTTTGTTTCTGTGAAAAAATGGCTCCTAAAAAGCAATTAAGTGGTCAAAGCAATTCCTCAAAGGCTAAGAGGGAGCGTAAAGTACTGTAATTTAGAGATGATTAAAAGTATTACTCGTTGTTTGAGCATTGTTCGCCTCACTCACGTCTCGTTCGTTCGCTACTTGTGTTGTGAGTGAGAGGAAGGAGTTTAAGGCTAGTAAGGGATGGCTGGGTAGATATGTAAAGCGCTACAGCCTCAAGAACTTAAAGATCACCGGAGAATCGGCATCGGTTGTTGCCGAGGCAGCATCAGCGTTCCCAGAAGAGCTACATGGATGCGCCTGTACTGAACATGTACAGAATTTTTCCTTGTCATTATTCCCTAAACAATACAGTATAATACCTATTTACATAGCATTTACATTGTATTAGGTATTACAAGTAATCTGGAGATGATTTGAAGTATACGCGTAGGTTATATGCAAATACTACTCCGTTTTATATACGGGACGAGTATCCGTGGAATTTGGTATTGGGGGGGGGGCCGGAACCAAATCCCCATGGATACGGAGGGCTGACTGTACTGTATTCTTACTCAACAGAACAAACAGGTTGCCAGGTCTTCTCCTATCATGAGAACAAATTCACCAGTCTAGGATAATAGAATCATACTGGACAGAACAGGCCTTTTGGCCCATCATGTCTGTGCTGTCCATCAGTCATCCATCTATACCAATCCCATTTCCCAGCATTCATCTCTTAGCCTTCTAGGCCTTGATGTTTCAAATGCTTTTCTAAATAGTTCTTAAATGTTTTGAGAGTTGCAACTTCTCCATGCTCTCAGGCAATGTGTTCCGGAAATCAAATCCCCTCTAAATTTATCCTGCATCTTGTACCCTTGACTTCTGGTTATAGACACTTCTGCTATGGAGAAACATTTTTATCTCCATTTGGTAAGCTTCTTATTTAGTAATTTAATCAGCAGCCCCTAGTCTGGAATACAAATCCAGCCAATGCAAACCCTCCTTCCTAATCTGAGAAGTGTACATTTGCGACCTCACTGACATCTGGCTCCAGGCACAGATTGGCACATTGGTCCCTAATGAGCCCTTATAGAGTCATAGAGTCATGGTGCTGGACAGTGTAGAATCGGGCTCTCAGCCCACAGCATCAATGTCGGTCGTCATGCCGATCTATTCTAATCCCATTTCCTTGCATCCATTTCACGCTCATTCAAATACCTGTCCAATCTCTCTTAAATGTCAATTTTCCTGTCTCTACACCTCTTCTGGCCGCTCATTTCAGATACCAAGTGCTCTTTGTGTGAAAAAACTGACCCTTTAGATTCTCTTTCGACCTTTTCCCTCTCACCTTAGAACTGCCCACACCTTCTAGTGTTACCAGACTACCACCCCAAATAAACACTGGGCATCTACCCTGTCTATCCCACTCATAATTTTATATACCTTAATTATGTCACCTCTCAGCCTTCTTTGCTCAGGGGAACACAAACTCACCCTACCCAAAGTCTCCCGATAATCCAAGTCCTCCAATACAGGCAACATCCTCGTGAATCTTTCCTGCACCATCTCCAGCCTAATCACATCATTCCTATGGCACAGTAATCAGAACTGCATGCAGTACCCCAAGTGTGACCAAACTCATGTTTCAAACGTCTGTAACATAACATCCCACTCCTTATACCCAATGTCTCAGCCAATGATGGCAAGCATGCCATATGATTTCCTTAAGATTATATCAACATAAATCCATGAATAGCTGCCAAGAATCATATTGATTCACATAGACAAATCTTTCTGAGATAATGGTGACAGATAAAATTTCATATCTTAGACAAGATGATGTTTATGATATCATTTTCAGTGAAATCTTTATTTGAATTAAATCTGGCAACTACAGTAAAATGATGGAGCTTACCCACTCAAACGTTGTCAAATGTTCAGTTCATGGGATATTGTAAAAAGTGAGACATAATCCAGTTTTACAGCAGTGCTGTTTCCAATCTCAGAATATAGCTGGATAGAGGAAGTTGCAAAAATGCAGCACGTAGGAAGGTTGGAACAGTGGCAACCCCAGCAATATTGGAACTGTTTCCGAATAAAACAGTGTCGCAAAAGCATTGGAATTCAAATTCTAAGAGAAGCTCTTGGGAAAAAACAAAGGAACGCATACAAATTTCAGGAGAATGCACGCAAATCGAAATGTTTCAAAACTTACGTGCCTCATTGAGCCTCATTTCAATCTTTACCTGGACCTGTCGGCTGATATATTGCTGAAATCTAGATGATTGTGTGCCCAGAATAGGTCAGATTTTATTTTACTTTTGTTTAGAGATACAGAGCAGAACGGGCACCTCTGGTCCAATGAGCAGCACCACCCAGCAGCTCACCTATTTAACCCCAGCCTAATCACAGAATAATTTACAATGACCAAGTAACCTGCTAGCCAGATGTCTTTGGACTGTGGGAGGAAAGCCATGTGATCATGGGGAGGATATACAAACTCCTTACAGTGGATACTGGAATTGAACTCTGAATTCTGATGCCCTGAGCTGTAATAGGGTTGTGCTAACAGATATGCTACCATGGTGTAGAGGTTCTGCCAGTGGCAGCTCTTCATCCTTCTGATATTGTGGGCCCACTTGGAATCAATGGCTTTCCCATCTGCTCCACTTCCAAGATATAGCCCCTAGCTTTATGGTGGAGACCTGATATCTTTTCATCTCAGATAATGTTCCTCTCCAAAAGTCTGTAATGACCCTTCAACTCTTTGGTGTGTCCCATTCTAAATAAATTCAGATGGATTTCAAACAAATATATCTCAGCATTAGCAAAGTTTCCACTGAAAAAGATGCATTAACAATGGGGTGCTGCTTTCAATATACAGTATAGCTGTTGCCACCACTTAGAACACAGCAGACAAAGGGTGATGTCAACTCTTAAAAGCATCCAGACAGCAGCTAGACACATTGCTGCCAGCAGAGGGCAGAGAAAGGCTGAAAAATCAATCAACAGGTAACTTCTGACAGCGTTGGAGATATCGCTCTGTAAAACTAATACAGGTGATGAACACAGACCCTCTGCACAGTTGCTACCCCAACCCCTTCACATCCAGATATGCCTCTCTAAATAAATTCAAATTATTAAATTCATATTCTCCATCGCAGAAGAGGAAGGCAGCTCCCTGTGCAGGAATGGTTCCTCCTCAGAATTTGGTCTGAATAGACAGGAGGAGATGGTTGGTCCACATGTCAGTGGAATTACAGAGTTACAAAATAGCTCAATTCCCTTGGACTGCTTGGTAGTTACATTCTACGAAAGTATTCTTTGCTGGTCTGAAACCTTTGGCAGATAACTGATCTGTTCGTAGTGAATTTTGAACTGTACATGAACTACCTTGTTGTGAACCAAATGACCCTTTAAAAGACATCCAAATGTAGAACTTGATGGGTTGCATTCTCTTTCTCTTTGTGACTGCCAAATGACAGGTTTTTTTTCTGGAGCCAGCAGTCAATTTTACTTTGCATGATAGTTGAGATTATTAAATTCAGTTGTGGATTTTATATGGGGTCCCAAATATATGTGCCCAGTCCAATTTCACGATTGTTGTGATTTTACTTGGAATTTAGCAATCACTCCTTTTCATTTTTTGCTGGATTGTATAAATGCCAAATAAACACGTTACCACATGAGTAAACTTAAAAGCTGCCATATTTTGTATACATACACAGCAGTGCTAAGTGCAAACACAACTGCTGCTAGCATAGATGAATGACATTTTGCACCAAGGTCGATTCTAATTACTAACCTTCCAATGGGGAAAATCCATTACTGCAGATGGTTAAAAATTATGGGTGACCATTATATTGGCTCAGCAATGATTCAAATCCTGGAACTACTTTCTGTTGGAAAGTGGTTGAGTATACAATATTATAGCCCAAGAATAGTTTTCACTTTAATAAATTATTATTCTCATTCTTTCTCCTCTTATTACTCTAAGGGAGAATGGAGAGGACAATTTATTCCAGAGAAACTGATAATGGCCAAAGAATAGACAATATTTCCTCAGTTTATTATGCTTTACATCATACCTTTGATTAGTACAATTAATTATAAGAGAATGTAAATGTACAGTGTGAAATGCTAGAAGATTTAAGACACAGTAGAAGGTCATTTAACCATTGCTGGAAAAGAACCAATTCATCTCATCCAATTTCTTGCACCAGCTCCAGAATCCTGCGGGTCAAGGACATATCTAAGGACATTTTAAATATGGTAATGCTTCCATTTGTAATAGTTAACTATTCAAATAAAAATAAAGATTGGAATTGAATGGAAGTATGCCAATTTACTTTCAGGGAGGTCACTGGTATTGTATTTGTTGCTTAAATGGAATTTTGTATGTACAAAATTTTTACATGTGCAAATATATTTCAATTGCTAGAGGCTTCAGAACAATTTTAAGCACAATAGCGATTGCAGAATAAATAGAATACCACAAAATAGACAATGAATGTGTGTACATTCCTTAACTGGTGAGAATGTCCTCTATAAATTTGTACACTTCAGAGAGCTGTTTACTTACAAACAACTGTAGCCATTATTCAGTGTAATTGCCTGTAAATTAAATAAAAATAGTCCTATAATGAAAAGTAAAAAGGACTACTTCAAATCACCATAAACACTGTTACTTCAGTTGATGTATTGGCTTGCTGGAAGTCCTGGACCTCTTAGTGCTTCAGAAAACAGTGTGGCTTGACCAAGACAGTTAAGTACCATATTTGAATAAATTAAATCTCCAATCTCAAACATCCGTTTCAATGGATGATGAACCCTGATTCTCCATTCTACCAGCATTTCTCCCTGAGCAGAGTTTAGGCTGGGATCCTTTGCAAATATCCTGCAGCAATAGTGAATAGTCTTCCTTCCATTGTCGGAATTTCTCTGATGTCAAGTCTGAACATTCAAGGAGCTGGTTTATTACAGCCAGGTCAGCTTCTTTGGACTGGAAAATGGGTTGAGGACAAAAAGGAGGAAAAAACACCCATGATTACCATTAAGCAGTCATGTTTAGTGACCGTAAAAACACTTTATTGTTATAAGTCATCAATGTGAGTTTCACTCAAGGCAGGATTACTTCATCCTACACTTCAATAAAATATCTCTCTCCACAAGAGCGAGGCTGGCTTCTTCAGTGCACCATGATAAGTAATATGAATGAATTGCCAAAACCTTCACCACAAGTTTCTTCAGATAGGGTTAGGGGCAAGAGTGGATATCGGACTGCTGGAAAACAATGCTGGACAGGTCATAATGGGGGACAACAAAATGGCGGATAAATTGAATAAGTATTTTGCATCCTTCTTCACTGTGGAAGACACTAGCAGTATGGTGGAAGTTCCAGGTGTCAGGGGTCATGAAGTGTTTGAAGTCACCATAACTAGAGAGAAGTTTCTTGGGAAACTGAAAGGTCTGAAGCTAGATAAGTCACCTGGAACAGATGGTGTACAGAGTTCTGAAAGAGGTGGCTGAAGAGATTGTGGAGGCATTACTGAAGATCTTTCAAGAATCACTAGGCTCTGGAATGATTCCGGAAGTCTGGAAAATTGCAAATGTCACCCTACTCTTCAAGAAGGGAGAGAGGCAGCTGAAAGGAAACTATAAGCCAGATAGTCAGACCTTAGTGATTGGGAAGATGTTGGAGTCCATTATTAAGGATGAAGTCTCAGGGTACTTGGAGGCACATGATAAAATAGGCCCTAGTCAGCACGGTTTCCTCAAGGGAAAATCTTGTCTGACAGATCTGTTGGAATTCTTTGAACAAATAACAAGCAGGATAGACACAGGATAATCAGTTGATATTGTGTACCTGGATTTTCAGAAGGCCTTTTATAAAGTTCCACACATGAAGCTGCTTAACAAGCTATGAGCTCACGATATTACAGGAAAGATTCTAGCATTGATAAAGCAGTGGCTGATTGGAAGGAAGCAAAGAGTGAGAATAAAAGGAGCCTTTTCTGGCTGGCTGATGGTGACTAGTGGTGTTCCACAGTAGTCTGTGTTGGGACCGATTCTTTTTACATCATTTGTCAATGATTTGGATGATGGAATTGATGGCTTTGTTGGAAAGTTTGCAGACAATATGAAGATATGTGGAGGGGCGGGTAGTTTTGAGGAAGTGGAGAGGCTACAGAAGGATTTAGACAAACTAGGAGGAGGGGCAAAGAAATGGCAGATGGAATACAGTGTTGGGAAGTGTATAGTCATGCACTTTGGTAGAAGAAATGAAAGGGTTGACTTTTCTAAATGGAGAGAATGAAAAAAAGGAGGAGCAAAGGGACTTTAGAATCCTTTTGCAGGATTCTCTGAAGGTTAATTTGCAAGGCAAATGTAACGTTAGCATTCATTTCAAGAGGAATAGAATATAAAAGCAAGGAAGTAATGTTGAAAAATTTTAAAGCACTGGTAAGGCCTCACTTGGAGTATTGTGAGCAGGTTTGGACCCCTTATCTCAGAAAGGATGTGCTGAAACTGGAGAGGGTTCAAAGGAGATTCATGAAAATGACTCCAGGATTGAATGGCTTGTCAAATGAAGAGTGTTTGATGGCTCTGAGCCTGTATTCACTAAAATTCAGAAGAATGAGGGCTGACCTAATTGAAAGCTATCGAATGGTGAAAGACCTCGATAAGAGTGGAATTGGAGAGGTTGTTTCCTATGGTGGGAGAGTCTAAGACCAGGGAAAGCACTGCCTCAGAATAGAGGGTTATCCTTTTAGAATGGAGACCAGTGCTGTCTAGACAGTCTACATCTGGGCAGGGCTGGGATCAATGTCCCAGGGAGATTGTTTGCTAGTGCTGTTGGGGAGGTTTGAAACTAATATGGCAGGGGGCATGGGAACCCACACAGAAAAGAAGAGGGAAGTGATGCAGAGATCAAAGCTAGGGTTAGTGAAGAAAAAAGTAAAAGTAGAGTGCATTAAAGTAAAAAGCAAAAATCGCATAGGTCACTAGATTCTAAAAGGACATTGAATATAAAGACCCCTTATCTAAATGCCCACAGTATTAGAAACAAGGTTAGTGAACTTGTGGCACAGATCAGTACCAAGGCGTATGATTTAGTGGCCATTACAGAAACCGGGTTGCAAGGTGGAGATGACCGGGAATTAAATATCCAAGGGTATCAGGTAATATGAAAAGATAGTCAGGAAGGCAGAGGAGGTGGGGTGCCGCTCTTGATTAGGGATGAGATCAGGTCAATTGTGAGAGATGATATAAGATCTACGGAGCAGAATGTTGAGTCTATCTGGGTAGAGATTAAGAATAGTAAAGGGAAAAAAATCACTGGTGGGTGTTGTCTAGAGGCCACCTAATAAAAATATTGCAGTGGCAGAGGTGATTAAACAAGAAATAACTGAAGCTTGTAAGAACAGAATGGCAGTTGTCATGGGGGACTTTAACTTCCACATAGATTGAGTGAATCAGGTTGGTCAAGGAAAACTTGAGGAGGACTTCATAGAATGATTCTGTGATGGCTTTCTTGAGCAGCATGTCAGTGAGCCTACAAGGGAAAATACTATCTTAGATCTAGTTCTCTGCAATGAGACAGGTTAGATTAACGATCGTGTAGTCAGGGATCCTCTTGGAAAGAATGATCATAGTATGACTGAATTTCACATATAGAAGGAGGATGAAATAGTTAGATCTAAAACTAGTGTATTATGCTTGAACAAGGGGGACTGCAACGGGATGAGGGAGGAGTTTGCTAACATGGATTGGGAGCACAGGCTAATTGGTAGGACAGTTGAGGAACAGTGGAATACTTTCAAAGAGATTTTTCACAGTGCTCAACAAAAGTATATTCCAGTCAAAAGTAAGGACAGTAAGAGTGTGGGGGGTGGGGAGTCAGCCTTGGATAACTAAGGAAATAACATATAGTATCAAATTAAAAGGTCATGTGTACAAAGTCACAAAGAGTAGTGTGAGACTGGAGGATTGGGAAATCTTTTAAAAAAGCAACAAAGAACAACTAAACAAGAAATAAGGAAAGATAAGAGTATACAAATAAATTAGCACAAAATATAAAAACAGATAGCAAAAGTTTTTATAAATATATAAAGCGGAAGAGGATGGCTAAAGTCAACGTGGGTCCCTTGGAAGACAAGAAGGGGAAATTGATATTGGGTGATAAGGAAATGGCTGAGGCATTGAACAACTATTTTTGTCGGTCTTCATGGTGGAGGACACATCTTTGGCATCAAAGAAGGATGTTATGGACAAAATGGGAAGTGAGGATCTCGATAAAATCACTGTCACTGAAGAGATAGTGATGAGCAAACCAGAGGGCCTGAAAGTAAATAAATCCACTGGTCCTGATGGGATGCATCCCAGGGTGCTGAGGGAATTTTCGGAGGTCATAGTAGATGCGTTGGTAATCATTTATCAAAACTCTCTGGACTCTGGGCAGGACGCGGTGGATTAGAAGACAGCAAGTGTCACGCCACTTTTTATAAAAGGATGGAGGCAAAAGACGGGCAACTATAGGCCACTTAGCTTAACATCTGTAGTTGGGAAAATGCTTGAAGCTGTCATTAAGGAAGAAATAGCGAAACATTTAGAAAGGAGTGGTTCCATTAGACAGATGCAGCATGGATTCAGAAAGGGCAGGTCCTGTTTGACAAACTTACTGGAGTTCTTTGAGGACATAATGAGTGCAGTGGATAGAGGGGAACAGGTGGATGTCGTATACTTGGATTTCCAGAAGGCGTTCGATAAGTTGCTGCACAAGAGACTTATAAATAAGCTATGGATGCATGGAGTTGGAGAATGTGTATTGGCATGGATAGTGGATTGGTTAACCAATAGAAGGCAGAGAGTTGGTATAAGTGGGTGTTTCTCCGGTTAGCAGTCAGTGGTGAGTGGGGTGCCGCAGGGGTCGGTGCTGGGCCCGCAGCTGTTTACCATTTACATTGATGATTTGGAATAGGGAACTGAGTGTAGCTTAGCAAAATTTGCTGATGACTCTAAACTGAGTGGAAAAGCAAATTGTATAGAGGATGTGGAGAGTCTGCAGAGGGATATAGATAGGCCAAGGTCTGGCAGATGGAATACAATGTTGGTAAATGTGAGATCATCCACTTTGGAAAGAATAATAGAAGAGAAGACTATTATTTAAGAGGGACTTGGGAGTGCTTGTTCATGAATTCCAAAAAGTTGGCTTGCAGGTGCAACAGGTTATTAAGAAGGCAAACAGAATGCTGGCCTTCATTGCTAGAAGGATTGAATTCAAGAGCAGGGAGGTCATGCTGCAACTATACAGGGTACTGGTGAGGCTGCACCTGGAGTACCGTGTGCAGTTCTGGTCTCCTTACTTGAGGAAGGATATACTGGCTTTGGAGGCAGTGCAGAGGAGATTCACCAGGTTGATTCCAGAGATGAAGGGGTTAATTTATGAGGAGAGATTGAGTCGCCTGGGACTATACTCTCTGGAATTCAGAAGAATGAGAGGGGATCTTATAGAAACATACAAAATTTTGAAAGGTAGAGATAAGATAGAAGTAGAAAAGTTGTTTCCATTGGTGGGTGAGACGAGAACTAGGGGACATTGCCTCAAGATTCAGAGGAGAAGATTTAGGATGGAGATGAGGAGATGTTTTTCCCAGAGAGTGGTGAATCTGAGGAATTCTCTGCCCAGGGAAGCAGTTGAGGCTTCTTCACTAAATATATTTAAGATACAGTTAGTTAGATTTTTACATAGTAGGGGAACTAAGGGTTATTGGGAAAAGGCAGGTAGATGGAGTTGAGTTTACGGACAGATCTGCCATGATTTTATTGAATGGCGGGGGAGGCTCGATGGGCCGGGTGGCCTACTCCTGCTCCTATTTCTTATCTTCTTGTGTACAGACTCACGCTCAATCTTGTGAAGATAAACACTAACTCAGATTTACTTGATTTAATCTGCAATTTATGTTCCAACCACTCCTGCACCTATGCTAGTCCCAGCACAAAGAGGATCTATCTTATTGGAACTTTTCACTCCATTTTCCTTTAATGAAGAGACCAGCTGTAACCAGGACCTTGATGTCAGAAACCGAGGCCCAATCCCAAGGCATCAGACATTGTTTTTAAATGTTTCTCACTGGGTGATAAGTTCAGTAAAAGACCTAAAGTTCAAAGCTGACCTCCAGCCCATTTCCTACCACTGCATTGCAGTATTCAGACATGGAAGTCAACTCTGCACTGAGCATTGGAGCATGGACATGTGCTGATTCCCAACAGAAACGCCAGCCTCATGGAAGCTCAGTCCAATCCATTATTCTGCAATGAATTGGATTCTTCGTTTAACTTGTTTCAACAAGCTGAAAGACCACTCAATAAAATCAACATGGTCAAGGAAAATATTGCTGACCCCAGGTATACGGAACATTTCCTTATTGATGGTGAGCTTACAAAATAATCAACTTACTGCCTTTGGACATGAAGGGATCTGCTTATTTTAATTCCTCAGAGGCTCTCAACATTTGTTTGTTATTATTTCACCTTACACCCTCTAAACTCTAAAAAGGGGTTCCCAACCTTTTTTATACCATGGATTAATACCATTAAGGAGTCTGTGGACCTCAGGTTGGGAACCCCTGCTCTAGAGGGTAACAGTCCATGGGGATCTGCAGCATGTTACCTGCTACCTGAGCATAAGTGATCAACCATGGCTGGGTCGCCTGGGTGAGGGTGTCTGAATTTGAAAGGCTTGAAGCGCTCGATAATCCCAGGTTACATTACTGATGATGTGTTCAGAGCATCATGAGATGTATTCCCCAGAAAATGAATGGATGCAAAGAATGCAATCATGTAGTTATATTGCCAAAGAGCATGTTATGTACTGTAGTTTGATAACATCTATCAAAAAATCTTTGTGGTCCATGGGTAATTGATGTTCTCAAAGAAAAAGTTCAGAACACCATTGTCAAGAAGGGAGGTGTTTTATATTTAATTCAGGGCAAAGACAAATTTGTGGTGTACTCCTAGATAGGAGATGATACATTTTAACTCAATATCATCGACCTGAAGGTCGTATGTACAGCAATCACGTGCAGCAGTAATTGCATTCAGTAATTTCACTGTAACTGTTACCTTCAACTATGTTTCGCTTGGGCCTGGAGTTTGACAGAGTAGAAACTAATTTCCTACTCATATCTAGATCAGAAAAAGCCTAAAGGTACAAACTCTGAATTTTCAGAGGGCCTTTGTGTTCTACACTGGTCTAACAACATGCAAACAGGAATATTTCCTTCTTTGTAGTTGCACCTTGAACTTATTGCCATGCATTACGCAGGATGTTAGGAAGATGTGACATTGGATTGGACGATGCTGAATCCTTGTGGGTTGAGTTAAGAAACTGTAAGAGTAAAAGGACCTTGATGGCAGTTATATGCAGGCCTCCAAACAGTAGCTGGGATGTGGACTACAGATTACAAAGGGAAATTGAAAAGCCTTGTCAAAAAGGGCTTATGATAGTCATGGGAGATTTTAACATGCAGGAAGTTTGGGAAAATCAGGTTGGTAATGGATCTCAAGAGAATGAATTTGTTGAATGCCTATGAGATGTGTTTTTAGAGCAGTTTGTCATTGAGCCTACTCGGGAATCAGCTATACAGGATTGGGTGTTATGTAATGAACTGGATGTGATAAAGGAGCTTAAGGTAAAGGAACCTTGAGGAGCCAGTGATCACAATATGATTGAGTTCAACTTGAAATTTGATATGGAGAAAGGAAAGCAGTATTTCAATGGAGTAAAGGAAATTACAGCCGTATGAGAGAGGAGTTGACCAGAGTAAATTGGAAGGAGATGCTGGCAGGGATGACAGCAGAGCAGCAATGGCTTGAGTTTCTGGTGAAAAATGAGGAAGGTGCAGGATAGATGTATTCCAAAAGCAAAGGAATACTCAAGTGGCAAAACAGTACAACCATGGCTGAAAAGGGAAATCAAATCTGATGTAAAAGCAAAAGAGAGGGCATACAACAAAGCGAAAATTAGTGGGATGCCTAAAACCTACAGAAAGCAAATAAAAGAATCATTAGGTGGAAAAAGATGAAATATGAAAGCAAGCTAGCAACAATATCAAGGCGGATAGAAAAACTTCTTCAAGTATATAAAAAAAATAAAAGAGAGATGAGAGGGGATATAGGACTACTAAAAATGAGGCCAGAGAAATAATAACGGGGGACAAGGAGATGGCAGGTGAACTAAATGAGTATTTTGCATCAGTCTTCACTGTGAAAGACACTAGCTGTGTGCCAAATGTTGAAGGGTGTGAGGGAAAAGAAGTGAGTGCATTTATTATTACAAGGGAAAAGGTGCTTAGAAAGCTGAAAGACCTAAAGGTAGTTAAGTCACCCAGACCAGAGGAATTGCACCCTAGGGTTCTGAAAGAGTTGGTGGTAGAGATTGTGGAGGCATTAGTAATGATCTTTCAAGAATCATTGGACTTTGGCATCGTCCCAGAGGACTGGAAAATTGCAAATTTACTCCACTCTTTAAGAAAGGAGGGAGGTGGCAGAAAGGAAATCATAGACCAGTAATTTTACAGACTTGCCTGACCTCAGTGTTAGAGTCAATTGTTAAGGATGAGGTGATGGAGTACTTGGTGACAGAACAAGAGAGGACAAAGTCAGCATGGTTTCCTTAGGGAATTGTTGGAATTCTTTGAGGAGATTACAAGTAGGATAAATAAAGGGGATGTAGTGGATGTTGTATATTTGGAGTTTCAGAAGGCCTTTGACAAAGTGCCACACATGAGGTTGCTTACCAAGTTAAGAGCCCATGGTATTAAAGAAAAGTTGCTGGCATGGTTAGAGCATTGGCTGATGGTAGGAGGCAGCGATTGGGAATAAAAGGATCCTTTTCTGGTTGGTTGCCAGTGACTAGTGGTGTTCCACAGGGGTCAATGTTGGGACTGCTTCTTTTTATGCTGTAAATCAATGATTTAGATGACAGAAGAGATGGCTTTGATGCCAAGTTTTCAGATGATATGAAGATTGGTGGAGGAGAAGATAGTGTTAAGGAAACTGGAAGGCTGCAGAAGGACTTAGACAGATTAGGAGAACCTGAGATGCAAAGGAACTTGGGAGTCGTTGTGCAGAACACTCTAAAGGTTAACTTGCAGGTAGAGTCCATGATGAGGAAGGTAAATGCAATGTTAGCATTCATTTCAAGAGGTCTAGAGCATAAGAACAGGGATGTGATGCTGAGGCTTGATAAGACTTGAGTGAGGACTCACCATGAGTATTATGAACAGTTTTGTCTAAGCAACTGTCTACTTGTCTAAGAAAAGATGTGTTGGCATTGGAGAGGCTACAGAGGAGGTTCACAAGGATGCTTCCAGGAATGAAAGGGTTATCATATGAGGAACGTTTGATGGCTCTGGGATTTACTTACTGGAAATGAGGGGATGAGGGGAAATCTTATTGAAACCTTTCAAATGTTGAAAGCCCTAGACAGAGTAAATGTGGAAAGGATGTTTCCCATGTTGGGGGAGTCTAGGACAAGAGGGTACAGCCTCAGGATAGAGGGGCATCCATTTAAAACAGAGATGTGGAAAAATTTCTTTATCCAGATGGTGGTGAATTTGTGAAATTTGTTACCACTGACAGGTCGTTGGGTGTATTTAAGGTGGAAATTGGTAGGTTCTTGAATGGCCACGGCATCAAAGGTTATGGGGAGAAGTCCAGGGAGTGGAATTGAGGAGGGGGAGAAAAACAGGATCAGCCATGGAGCACTCTCGTTGGGCCAAATGAACTAATTCTGCTCCTATCTTATGGTCTTATGATGTGAAATGACTGATCTCCTTTGCAATATCTGTGGGGTCCTCCAGGTCACAATCGATATGATGTTTCTGGTCTCTATGCCATCACGTGACCTGGAGTTATCTAACTTTGCACCTGCATACACCATAACAGAAAGCAAGCACATTTTACTAAATGTGCTATTTTCAATAGCCCACCCATGCAGATCATTTTGTATTACATATTGAAAGAGATTATGTTTCATCAGCAGACATAAAAAGAACCCCCCACATACCTTTAAAGTACTGTTCAATGCTCTGAATTTGTGCAGTCTTTCATTGATAAGAGGATTTTTGCTACGCTTTATAAACGAACTCCTGTAATCCCTCTTTGTTGAAGATCGGCGTTCTCCAGTCGGAGAAAGACTTGCTTGCTCTAAGGATTTGTACAGCTGCTCCATTTCATCAGAATTCTGTGGTTGCTCTTTAAAAAACAAAGAGTAAAGTCAAAGGGATTCCTCCCCTATATGAATTGACACAGAGAGCTCATTGAAACGATGCCTTGCACGTGAATAGAACTAAATGTCACTGATCCCAAAGATAAATCATAAAATATAATAAAACAAATGATTGCAAATATTGGACCGTGCAGTACAACAAATTGCACATGACATCTTGTGGTTGTGGGTCTTTATTACAAACCTGCTTTAAATTTCGTACCATGTTCCCACTACACAGCACAGGAGACTTTAATGATTTAAGTTTTTGGTTAAATCATAGAATTACGAAGAGCAGGAGCCCATTTGAGCTACCTTTCCTTTCAAAAGATATAGTGCAACATTGTAACTGAATATCCTTCTCTGTGCTTTCACGCAATCTATTCCAAATCTATTTGGCATTCTTAACTAGGTTCCCATTGAATATGAACACACTACACAAATCGTGCCGCAAATGTCAATGTTACTGAAAAGAAGCCACGAGAGTACTTTGGCCAGGAAGCAAAATTAATAGACAGTTTCTAAAGTTGCAATTGCTGGTCATAGCTCAAGTTGTGAAAGGTCACTGCTACAACTGAATACAAATTACTCAGAACTATGTGTCTTCATCAATGTTGACCGTGCAAGCTTGAAAAGATTCAAAATAGATGATAGTCTTGTTTTCCTGTGCTAAGCAGTGGATTCATTAAAGTTCAGTGACAGCAGCAAGTGGAGACCACATTTAAAATATATCGCGCTGCACTGAGGCCCACACTGTATGAAAGAGAGAGAAGATAAAGCTGGTCCTCCCTGAGACAGGGGAGAAACAAACTGTAAAAGATTAACAAATTGCTTTTCTTTTGCTTTAAGTTATGATATGATTAAAATAAATTTTAAATACAGAAAATAAGGAAATCATGTTTCCATAAGTTGAAGGGCTCAAAGGGAACAAGTTTACATCTAAAAGACAAATAGAAAATTTGATGGCAATAATGCATCAATAAGGCAAATGCAGAAGGACATTAAAAAGCAATTAAAAGCACTTTTTTCCTGCATTTACAGAGCATTTGCAACTGGATAGATAAAATAGTGACTCAAACAAATAGATTTAATCGAATGTTCAGGATAGTCATAAAGACAGGGTAGCGTAGTGGTTATCAGAACGCTTAACAGTACCAGCGGCCCGGGTTCATTTCCAGCCGCTGCCTGGAAGGAGTTTGTACGTTCTCCGTGTGACCACGTGGGTTTCCTCCAGTTGCTCCAGTTTCCTCCCACAGTCCGAAGAAGTACTGTTGGTACGTTAATTGGTCATTGTAAATTATCCTGCGATTAGGTTCAGGTTAAATTGGGAGTTGCTGTGTGGCACAGGTCACTGGGACAGAACGGCATTTTCCTCACTGTATCCCAATAAATAAATAAACAAACTTCAGCTGAAACTTTGTTACAAACAAGAGAAAATCTGCAGATGCTGGAAATCTGAGCAACACACACAAAACGCTGGAGGAACTCAGCAAGCTAGGCAGCACCTACGGAAAAGGTACAGTTGATGTTTTGGGTCAAAACCCTTTGGCAGGACTGGAGAAAGAAAGCTGAGAAGAGATTTAAAAGGTGGGGATAGAGGAGAAAGTACCACCAGGTGATAGGTGAAACCTGGAGGGGGAGGGATGAAGTAAAGAGCTGGGAAGTTGAATGGTGAGATGAGGTGAGAAAGGGAAAAGGGGATGTGAAATGGAGAAGGGGGGTGGGGTTGGGGGACATTACCTGAAATTTGAGAAATTGATGTTCATATCATCAGGTTGGAGGCTAGCCAAACAGAATATAAGGTGTTGTTCCTCCACCCGAAGTTTGGAGGAACAACCGGAGACGTGGATGGACATATCGGAATGGAAATGGGAAGTAGAATTAAAATAGGTGGCCACTGGGAGATCTCACTTGTTCAGGCAGATGGAGCGTAGATGGTCCATTTCTTCAAACAAAGTGGTCTCCCAATCTATGCCAGGTCTCCATTTCAGTTCCCCCTTTTCCTCTGTCACCTCATCTCACCAATCAACTTCCCAGCTCTTTACTTCATCCCTCTCCCTTCAGGTTTCACCTATCACCTTGTGTTTCTCTCTCCCCTCCCCCACCTTTTAAATCTACTCCTCAGCATTTTTTCTCCAGTCCTGCCGAAGGGTCTCGGCCTGAAACATCGTCTGTTTACTTTTTTCCATAGATGCTGCCTGGCCTGCTGAGTTGCTCCAGCATTTTGTGTGTGTTGCACTGAAACTTTACTGTTGTTTTCCAGGAAATCCACTATGTACTGGAGGCTAGAGATGCAGTTTCACAGATTAAGTGTCTTTTCCAGATTTTCCCATTGCAAGGAGCAAGAATTTCTCCTACCATGATCTTTGGCTTCCTATACTCCTCCCTTCAAAGCGGTCTTCAGTCTCACAAAACTGACTTCCTTCTTCCACATCTAATTTTTCACCTTTTGCACTTGCTCAGCTGTCCACCTCCTCTCCTCCAGATATAAATGAGCTCCTTTCTCCTCTTGGTTGCCTGGTATTGTGTCAATAGAGTCCATGTTGTGGCTGGCTAGTTGTCAGTTTCATCAGGAGACAGAGGGAAATTGGATACTTTCACTGTTTTACCCATTTCTTCAAACATGCCTTTTCCAGTATTGTCAATAGTAACCATCAGGATCAACGGGGATAGGGTGATAATGAAAATGAAGAGAAATTTCCTTACAGTTAAAACATAGTGTATGGTGGAATTTACATTAAAGGGACTGTGAGGTCTTTGTCAGTATAACTTGACTGGGCAAATAGTGGTTTCAGCATTATACAATACTATGCAAATGTCTAGGGCACATATATAGAGCTAGTCTGCCTCAGACTTTTTCCACAGTACTGTAGTAATCTTATGTATTTCACTGTACTGCTTCCACAAAAAGCACATCTCATTGACATATTTGAGTGATGATATGGGTCTCTACTGTGGACTGAGAGTGGGAAGGAGGCAGGGAAAGTGGAGGGAATGGGAAGCACCAGAGAGACATTCTGTAATGATCAATAAACCATTTGTTTGGAATCAATTGACCTTGCTTGGTGTCTCAGGGCTGGGTGTGTGTGCACTCTGCTACCTCCCGCCCCAGCCCTCCCCACCTGTCACCTGTCCCACACCCATCCTACGGCACTCCACCCGCTATTACCAACATCCATTGCTCCCGCTAGATTTACAAGCTTGCTTTCTGCTCTGCTTTTGCAAATGCAGTACTGTGCAAAAGTCTTGGGCGTCCTAGCTTTATATGTGCGCCTAAGACTTTTGCACGGTACTGTAACTGGCTAAGAGTTGCTTCTTATACGTTGATGAGTCCCACTGTCTGCAGCATGTTTTAGTTTCAAACAAAACTATCCATTTTTATGCTGCAGATAGCAATTATCCACTCACGCTCCATCCTCTTCCCCTGAAGTATCAAGAGGAGTGTGTCACTTAGTCAGAGAAATGACTATAGAATGTTTCAAAACAGTATCTGTAGAGGGCAGCATGAGACAGTAAACTGGAACTTGGAAACATTTGTTGCTACTTTAAGTAAGATGAATGCATATCAGACATCAGACATTTGGAAATGCTGGAGGAACTCAGCAGGCCAGGCAGCATCTATGGAAAAGAGTATCGTCGACGTTTCGGGCCGAGACCCTTCGTCTTGACTGGAAAGGAAGGGGAGAAGTCAGAGTAAGAACGTGGAGGGGAGGGGAGGAAGAAACACAAGGTGGTAGGTGAAAGGTGAAACTGGGAGAGGAAAAATAAAGAGCTGGGAAGTTGATTGGTGAAAGAGATACAGGGCTAGAGAAGGGGAATCTGTTAGGAGAGGACTGAAGACCATTGTAGAAAGGGAAGAGGGGGGCAGCATCAGAGGGAAGTGATGGGCAGGTAAGGTGAGAGAGGGAAACAGGAATGGGGAATGGTGAAGAAGAGGGGAGTCAGTTACTGGAAGTTCGAGCAATCGATGTTCATGCCATCAGGTTGGAGTCTACCCAGATGGAATGCAAGGTGTTGCTCCTCCACCCTGAGTGTGGCCTGAAATGTTGACTGTTTATCTTTTCCACAGATGCTGCCTAGCCTACTGAGTTCCTCTGGCATCTTGCGTGTGTTGCTTTTGATTTCCAGAAATCTACAGATTTTCTTGTGTGTATCAATCATTTGGTGTTGAAATTATAATGTATGCCAACGGGAAGAAGATTATCCAACCACACGCTCAGAATCACAGAAATCCAGCATTTGTGAAATGGCTCCTTCAAAGAACAATCCAATTAATCCCATTGCCTTGTTCTTGTCTCAACCCTAACAAACATTTTCCTTCCCTTGCACTGTAACGTTCCCCATATTGTACAAGCTGCCCGTTCAACCTCTCTGCTAGCTAACCTTACCCTGCACCATTAGTGGCATCTTCATCCGTTAAGTCAGAAACAAAGCTTTCATTTTATGCCTTTGTTACAACCTGTCTCATGAGATCATATTTGGTCCCAAAGTGGCTTCAAGTTTTCTTTAGTTAAATTTTATTGTTTATATTTGTTATCAAAAATTTCAATCACTCTTTTTCTGCCTCTTTTACTTTTACAGTTTACCTTTATACTATCTGCAATCAGCTTGATTCACACCTGCAATAGGAGGTAAATATCTATGATTGCTACTATATCACAAATCTCATGTAATTTATGCATGCAGCCTTATTAAACATGCTGCGTGTTCTAGATCCACATTTTCCTGTGTCTCGTCCTTCCTATTTCAGAACACTCTTTGTTCTAAGCAAATTGTCTTTCCCTGTCCCTTGTTCACCTTCCATCATCCCTGCAATGTCCTAGCCCTCAAACAATACCACCAAAAAACCTCACTGAAGAGATTGAGGATCAGCTGGAAGGACAAATGCTCTAATTCCAGTGCACTGGAGAAGACCAACGTGAACAGCATTTCCACCATGATAAAGCAACTCTGATGGATAGGTCATGTCATACATGTACCTCACTCACGTGTTCCCAAACAGATCCTTTACTCCCAGTTGAAGGAAGGTCAGCAAGCCCCTGCTGGGCAAAGGAAACAGTGAGCTCAGCCTGGTGAAATTCAATGTTACATCTAAAATCTGGGAATGCATTGCGATCAATAGATGCACTTGGAGTGAATCTGTTCGAGAGGGTGCTGCGCTACGTAAGAGTGACCTCTGCTGTGCCGCAGAGAACAAGCGAAGGGCAGCTACGAAGGGAGAGACCTAACCACAGCCACTGTTGTGAATTTAATATTTCAATAATATTTGAGTAATATTGTAAATAGATTGTTTAATTAAGCATACTTTGTTGTTTACATATGGTTATATGTACCAGTACGTGAATGGGATATGTCATTCTGCCACCATGTCACGTGTAAGTGCCTCACTAAAGTGAAACATGAAGCATACATGTTAACCCAGAGCTCCCATTTTTTTTTCAATTAGCTTCTGAAGTTACAAAACATAACAGCCTCCCCTTACTCATGTTCACACTGCACCAGAATATGTGGATCCCAGACTGGCCTCTACAGCCACCAGCTGAGAACCTTCGAGAACGCCTTTCTCAACTCGCGTAATCGCACTACTCCCCCATAGTGTCTCTTCCCCTGCTATGTTAGTCCTCCAACATCACAGCATCAGTTAACTGCATTACAATATTCTTGTTTAGTTACAAATTGTTCTACTTGTGGGAGTTTTTTCTAATCAAAAATCGGCTTCAAAGGGCCAAGAATATGAAGAACCCCAAACTTTTCAACCACTACCGTTATACTTTTAGCTTGTTTTATCCCACTCTGTGCTTATTCGCTAAGATGGCACTAGGTAGAATCCAAAGATTATGTTCTTTCAGGTCTGGCTTTTTAACTTTCTGTCTAGTTCCTGAAGCTCTAAATGCAGGATCAGAATTTATTTTCATTCCAATGTCCCAAAGAAAGTTATTTTGATCTATGGACCATATTCTATACTATGCAATTGACATTGCAGTCACTTTCTTGAACAACTAAACTGTGAACCAAATATAAATGAATAACCAACTTTCCAATTTCGTTTTCCTGTTTTGCTCAATGTTGCAGGTTACCATTTCAAACACACTGTATCCACTGAAGTTCATGCCATATGGGCATGCCATCCATCTTGCATTCCACCTCTCAGTTTTCTGCCCGAGTCACACTGAAAGTTGGGTGTAGTGCACTGCTTACAGAATTTCCTTGACAGCCTTAAGTAAATGCACCTGTCACCACAAACTTGACCATTAAATCAAGTCAGTATCAACTCTTTTTACTTCCTTTGTTTCACAACCCTTAATAACCTAATAAAAAAGTTAAGAAAATGCAGAATTAAGAGTAGTCATTTGGCTCATTGCTTTTGCTGTCCCATTAAATAAAATTGCAACTGATCTTTTACCTCAACACCATTTTCCTATACTGAACAATATCAATTAATTTCTAAAATATCTGTTGATCTCTGTCTTGTTTTTGTGCCGTTCTACATCACAGATTCTACAGCAGAGAATTCCCAAGATGGTAAAGTTCTTCCTTTGTCGTAACAAAGCACCTCAGTCACTCATGAAAGGAAATTAAAAAACTGCAAATTCTGGAAGCACTCCACAGTTTAGATGGCATCTGTGGAATCAGAAATAATTAATATTTTGGATCTGGTTTCCTTTTCCGAAAGGCACAGCAGAAGAAATGAAGCACGTGGTGATAACAAAATTTCAATTAGATCTGGGCAGTCACAGTTCTAGGAGCTGCACGGGAAATTCTGAATGAAAGCATAGGGCCCTGAAACATTGACACTACTTCTCCTTCTATAGACGCTGCTTGATCTCCTGAGTGCTTCTAGTATTTTTTTCACTAAAAAATTTTAATAGCTTTGAGTGCTTCCATTCTTTGTAGCAGAGAACAAATATTCCACCACTGGACATCAAGAAGCCCTTTCTAAACGGCCTAGTTATAAATTTAAGCCTAAAACTATTGTATTGGGGAAATGAGTTGCATCTAATCTATCTGTTAACATTTTACCCAGTGCTGTAGAAAATCCGGCCAACATTTGGTAAGCTCCTGATCGAGGCTATGGTGGATCCACTGCTTGAAACGTGGCCACATAGTTAAACTTTGGTTTGACTGCTGCTGTAGAGGATATAACAGTGTTTGTTTTAAGTGGTTTTATATTGTGCAAGAGCAGCTTAACAGCGGTATCAGCAGTTCTGCATTTGACTTGTTTTGGTAAGCCAGCTTCAAGAGGACGATATAAAAACACATTTAAAGACTGTGCATATACCGAAGAATTTAGGTGGATTACCTGATATCAGAGTGATCATACTTCATCATCAAAACAGAGCTGCTCTCTTCTAGTATCAGTGTACCCAAACATATGGGCAAAGAAGCCAAGCTTGCCTACACCTCTAGGACTGGACATGAAATGGTTAAGAACTCTTCAACTCTCCTGACACCGTAGGTTTAAGAGTCTCGGCCCAAAACATCGACAGTGCTTCTCCTTATAGGTGCTGCCTGGCCTGCTGTGTTCCACCAGCATTTTGTGTGTGTTGTTGTTTGAATTTCCAGCATCTGCAGATTTCCTCATGTTTGCTCTTAGGTTTAACCTTGACAGCCAGGAGACCACAGGAAAGTGGTGTAACATTAAAGTATGTACAACATCCCATGAAAATAGCATGAAGCATTGAACTTAGTAAGATTACAATTGGATACATTCAATGTTTGGTCTAAGTGGCAGTCACAATTTAAAATGGGAGTCAAATCCTAAAATAAATTCTGACTTCATAGTAGGACACGGGAGCTGACTTACAAAACAAAAATTATATACATTTATCAGATAATCTTGAAAACAGCCTAATTAGATGTTGTTTCTCAAGTCTGACAAACAGTGAAAAAGTTGTTCAAAAAGTTTGGTAGCTGCAGTTAGAATACTGCCTCTACCTAGACATTAGGGAGCTATCTGAAAGGATTGCAATTAACAGGAAATTTTAGCAGGTCTTTTACATATTCCACTTCAGCTTCTTTGGCTGCAGAACATACTTCATGGTGTGAATAAACGAAGTGCCCAAAAATCAAGCTATCATGCAAACTGCTACGTTCAATACAAACATCTCTATGGAATCTGAAGAAAAAATGTCTGCATTTCCTACAAATGTATGCAGGAAATCAATAGAACTGCAAATAGCACTCCACTAAAGCCGATAAACATCTCTTATTAAGCAACACACACAAATTGCTGGTGGAACGCAGTAGGCCAGGCAGCATCTATAGGAAGAAGTCCAGTCGACGTTTCGGGCCGAGACCCTTCGTCGGGACTTCTATAGGAAGAAGTACAGTCCCAGTACTACAGCCATATATCCTTCCTTGGAACGTGTCTCCGCCACCAATTTACTCTAGTTGGCTTTAGGATTCGTTTTTGAGCTTCTCAGTTTGGATCCCTTTTGCCAATCAGCTTTCCAGCTCTTAGCTTTATCCCTTCCCCTCCTGTCTTCTCCTATCATTTCGGATTTCCCCCTCCCCCTCCCACTTTCATATCTCTTACTATCTTTTCTTTCAGTTAGTCCTGATGAAGGGTCTCGGCCTGAAATGTCGACTGTACTTCTTCCTATAGATACTGCCTGTCCTGCTGCGTTCCACCAGCATTTTGTGTGTGTTGCTTGAATTTCCAGCATCTGCAGATTTCCTCGTGTTTGCGCTTTTAAAAACATCTCTTATTGTCCAATAAAACAAACATGTTTAAAGGAAAATATGATGTAAACTGGGCTCATTATTCAGCTCACAAATTCCTGTAATTGGAATAAATGTCAATTTCCTTTATTTGCAAACACTTAAAATTAGAAGCAGCTTCCAGACGGTGGTAGAAAACACATGGCCACACAATCCAATTTATGCCTGATGCGTTCTTCAAGGCTGAATTGAGTTTAGTCCTGCAGAATTTCCTTGGTTACCTGGGTAGGCTTCACTAGCATGAAGTCCAAGTTCTGATCACCTATGACCATTGCTCCCAGCTAAGGGCTGACACTTTGGTATAATCAAGGTGTCAAGAATAATCGGCCTGCTGAAAATGACTTCAGCTGTGAACCTTGCCACAGTGCATGTAGTGCGAGGATTGCTAACATTAATTCTAGTGCAATTTAAGTGAACTGAAGGATTCCTGCCTCTTCCAGGCAAAATAGATCATTACTCATATTATGACCTGTTTGATATGAATATCAGTAAACTGTTCTATTACTATTGGTTGCTTACAAGAATCTTCGTGGATTCTAGCAGTAGTCCATTGTAATTATCTTACATGTTTCAAATACGCTAAGCAAAAGTCACATCTCTGATTAAATACAGTAAACCTAAATAATATTTTCTATAAGAATTACATCTGATTTCTGTTCTTGAAACTTTGGGTCTTCTCCAGCCTTTACTCTCGGCTGCTCTGTGTAGTAAGTTGTGTCTTCACTTTGGACTGATGGTTCTCTCCGTACCTCCGAGATTTTATTTATATTTTTATATTTCCATATGACATGGAAAGAGGTCCATCCTTATGCATGCCATATCCGCTTTATCTGATATTTGAAGTTGCTGACTGCCGCACGCATGCATAAAACTTGTTTTAGTTCCTTTTAGTCTGAAAGCCAGCCACTGAATTTAACCAACTTCCTGCCAGTGCTGCCACATGCAGCAGAATTTGTTTTTACTCTCATATACATCAAAACAATACAAATCTTTCTTGCAGACAAATGAGTGGATTTTAAGCTATCAAAACAAATGCATTGGGGTTGGGTGGGGTATAAAGTGCTTTTAAGTCTCAAAGTTGTACTTGTCTTGTACCTGGCCCATCTCCAGTTTTGAGCTTTACAATCTCACAGCTTGTAACTACTTGGTCCATTGATTCCATTCTGTCTCCTAGTGAATCAGATCTCTCAGTTCCAGTCCTCTCATCCTTGATCTTGACAAACTCTCTCTCAATTGGCTGTCTGCTTCTCTTCAGGCTTTGTCTTATTTTTGTTTATACTGAGTTCCAGATCCAATCTATTCTCTCAGTAAAGAAGCATTTCCTTACACTCCCTTGAATCTCTTCACAAAAATGTTACAAGTGTGTCCGTAGTATTTGAACTATTATCTAATGGCAATAACTTCCCTTCATTTATCCTACTTAGGGTCACTCAGGATATTGTGCATACAGTGGCGTGCAAAAGTTTGGGCACCCCGGTCAAAATTTCGGTTACTGTGAATAGCTAAGCAAGTAAAAGATGACCTGATTTCCAAAAGGCATAAAGTTAAAGATGACACATTTCTTTAATATTTTAAGTAAGATTACTTTTTTATTTTCACCTTTCACAGTTTCAAAATAATAAAAAAGGAAAAGGGCCCGAAGCAAAAGTTTGGGCACCCTGCATGGACAGTACTTAGTAACAACCCCTTTGGCAAGTATCACAGCTTGTAAACACTTTCTGTAGCCAGCTAAGAGTCTTTCAATTCTTGTTTGGGGGATTTTCGCACATCCTCCCCTGCAAAAGGCTTCTAGTTCTGTGAGATTCTTGGGCTGTCTTGCATGCACTGCTCTTTTGAGATCCATCCACAGATTTTCGATGATATCTAGGTAGGGGGACTGTGAGGGCCATGGCAAAACCTTCAGCTTGCGCCTCTTGAGGTAGTCCATTGTGGATTTTGAGGTGTGTTTAGGATCATTATCCTGCAGTAGAAACCATCCTTTTTTCACCTTCAGCTTTTTTACAGAAGGTGTGATGTTTGCTTCCAGAATTTGCGGTATTTAATTGAATTCATTCTTCCCTCTACCAGTGAAATGTTCCCCATGCCACTGGCTGCAACACAAGCCCAAAGTATGATCGATCCACCCCCGTGCTTAACAGTTGGAGAGATGTTCTTTTCATGAAATTCTGCACTCTTTTCCCTCCAATCATACCTTTGCACATTGCGGCCAAAATGTTCTATTTTAACTTCATCAGTCCACAAGACTTGTTTCCAAAGTGCATCAGGCTTGTTCAGATGTTTCTTTGCAAACTTCTGATGCTGAATTTTGTGGTGAGAACGCAGGAAAAGTTTTCTTCTGTTGACTCTTCCATGAAGATCATATTTGTGCAGGTGTTGCTGCAGAGTAGAACAGTGCACCACTCCAGAGTCTGCTAAATCTTCCTGAAGGTCTTTTGCAGTCAAACGGGGATTTTGATTTGCTTTTCTAGCAATCCTACGAGCAGTTCTTTTGGAACGTTTTCTTGATCTTCCAGACCTCAACTTGACCTTAACCGTTCCTGTTAACTGCCAGTTCTTAATTACATTACGAACTGAGGAAACAGCTACCTGAAAACACTTTGCTATCTTCTTATAGCCTTCTCATGCTTTGTGGGCATCATTTATTTTATATTCAGAGTGCTAGGCAGCTGCTTAGAGGAGCCCATGGCTGCTGATTGTTGGGACAAGGTTTCTTCTTCTTCTTCTTCTTCATCGCCTTCTTCTATTTCCGGCAGTTTAGACGCATCTAGGCGTATTACTGCCCTCTGCAGGATGTACAATTAATTACAGAACTTCAAAAAACTCTAATTCTCAAATATAAACTAGTCGCATGTAGAAACAGAATAATAAACTTTTCAATCAGATGGCCAAACAAAGATTTAATAGAAAAACAAAATACATTGGGACAAGTTTTGAGGAGTCAGGGTATTTATAAAGCTTTGAAATGTGCATCACCTGGCCTTTCCTAATGATGACTGTGAACAAGCCATAGCCCGAGCAAGCTAATTAAGGTCTGAGACCTTGGTAAAAGTTATCTGAGAGCTCAAATCTCTTGGGGTGCCCAAACGTTTGCATGGCGCTCCTTTCCTTTTTTTCCACTCTGAAGTTGTACAAAACAAAAATAATACACTAATCTGGCTTAAAATGTTGAAAAGAAAGTTTCATCTTTAACTTTATGACTTTTGGAGATCAGCTCATCTTCTACTCACTTAACTATTCACAGTAATGGAAATTTTGTCCAGGGGTGCCCAAACATTTGCATGCCACTGTATCCTTTAATTCTCCTCTCAAATTCCTTTATTTTCCTATGAAAACATGCCCAAACAAAAAGGTGAGTAGCTTTGCAACACATAAAGCTAACCATGTTTGTATTCAAGATTTTTAAAACAATGTATTAATATGGATTTTATATTTTTGTGTAATTTTAAAATCATAGACATGGATAATGCAGTTCCTTTTATCTCTGAGAGAGGGAAAGACATAATTGATATTGTACTTGATTTTCTTTTCAGAAACAGCCAAATTTAATTGGGAAATGAAACTGATCAAGAAGATCTGTTTTCTCTTTACTATAAATTGTTTGCTCATGTTGGGAGTTCCTTATAGGCATCATAGAAGTATACTAATGAATTAGCATTAAAGCAGCAGTATGCCTAACATTGTCAAAAGGTAAATGCATTCTTATTATAAATCTTGCCACTGATCAAATTACTGAGACTTGCCAACAATAATGTTGACTGTGCAAAGCTGATAAAATGAAGGCAATAACGTTACCCCATTGACAAGATGGCAGATTGATGTAGCATCTTAAATATAAGAAAATCTTAAAATACTTTACAGGAATCAATGCAAAAGTATGAAATGGTGTGAAAATCTGAGGAATTTGGGCAAATTTTGGAGAGAAAGGTGATTTCTGAAAATGTTTTAAAAGTGAGGAGAAGTGGAAGTATGAGAACTGAAAGCTCTGTTACTACTACTGGGAGGAAGAGAGAGACAAATACACACACAAGGCTGATGTCAGGAGATCTAAGGTTGTGGACTAAGATCTGAGGGTTTTGGATGAGCTGAGGTTGTCACGTATCTGAAGAAGGGAATGACAATTTTCACTCCCTATACATTCATGATTGCGTGGTCGGATTCTGTTCAACTCCATCTTCAATTTCACAGATGATATCACCATAGTGTGTTATATCAGCAATAATGATTCTTTGGAGTAACAGAAGGAGATAGAGAGCCCGGAAACATGGTGTCATTGCAACAATCTTCCCCTCACTGCCAGCAATGCATTGAATTCAGGAAGGGGGTCGATGCATCTGCTCATCTCTACATCAAAGATGCTGAAGTGGAGAAGGCTGAGACCTTCAAGTTCCTAGGAGTGAACGTAACAGTCCAACCATTGTGACAACATGGTCAAGAAAGCTCACCAATACTTCTACTTGCTAAGGAAGCTAAAAAAAAAATCTAGCATGCCTCCATTGACCCATACAAATTTTTATCAATGCACCACAGAAAGTATCTTGGCTTGGTAAGGCAACTGGCTCATGACAATAAGAAACTGCAGAGGATTTTGGAAGCAAAATTGAGGGTGGTAAAATTTCTGAAGGGTTGAGTGAGGGGATAGTAAATAAGTGTGAAGATGGTAAAAGCAACGATAAAAGCTTCAGTAGAACTAGGACGAGATAGGAATAAGGGTGGACAATACCACATGGAAGAAGGAAGTAATTTTGGTGATGATTAAATCATATTTGTTATCAACTCTGGGTCAAGGCTACAAGTACTTTATTCCCTCTGGCTTGGAATGAGCAAACTATTAAGATGGAAACAGAAGCAATGGCAAGGAAAGGAGTTTATGATGGAACATAAAGTGAGTTTCAGGCATCCTGATGTTTGGTTGTAGAAGATTTATAACATGCATTTTGATACCTTCCAGGCAATGCAAGGGCACAAAGTTGATCATGGAATTGTTGGAAATGGCGGAATTGATTGTGAATTTCAGGAATGAGAAATCGAGGGAACACACCAGTCCTCAATGAAGGATCAGACATAGAAAGAGTGAACAGTTTCAAATTCCTGGGTGTCAATACATCTGAGGAACTATCCTGGGCCCAACATACTGATACAATTATAAAGAAGGCACAGCAGTGCCTATATTTCATTAGGAGTTTGTGAAGGTTTAGCAACTTGCCAAAGACAGATGTACCTTGGAAGGCACTGTAACTGGTTGCATCTATCTGGTATGGAGGGGCCACTGCACAGGATTGAAATATGCTGCAGAAACTTGTAAACTGAGCCAATCCCATCATGGGCACTAGCCTCTCCAGCACTGAACGATGCCTCAAAAAGGTGGCATCAATATTGGGGGCCCCCATCACTTAGGACATGCCCACTTCTCATTGATACCATTGCGGAGGAGATACAGGAGCCTGAGGACAGGGTCTTAGGAACAGTTACTTCCCCTCTACCAACAGATTTCTGAAAGGACTATGAACACTCCATCAGTATTATTTTCCCTCTCCTTTTGCACTATTACTTAATTTATGTTTTAACATATACTTATTGTAATTTATGGCTTTTATTATTGTGTATTGTAATGTACTGCCAAACAACAATGTTCACAAATTATGCCAATGATATTAAACTGGATTCTGATTCTGAAAGGTGAGACTGGGTATAATGGACATATACATGTTAGCTAATGTTTTATCTGTACTCATCACTGAGAGGCAGCTTAAAAATGTTGACAAAAACAGGCATAAATAGACCATTAATTAACCAACCAGTGGCAGAATGAGGTGGAACAAGGAGCCATAGCTACACTAGTGTATCCAGACATTTGGGAGCTACTGGAAGACAATAGCACATACACCAATCCTGAAGGCATGTGGCCATTCCTGTAAATAACTGCAGAAAGAATGATGTCAGGGATAATGTAAACTTGAACATGGTCATTACTGAGGGTCAGTTGTTAAATAGAATGAACTAGCCTATGCTTGGACATAGAAAGGAGGCTCGTGGTTGGAGATGGAGAGAAGGTACAGTAGCATATGTGGAATACTGGAAAGAGTAAGTGGAGAGCAATTCACTGGGTAGGGTTTAAAAAGAAATAAGGCTTCCGAGTGTAGATTGTTTATTGGTCAGGTCAGTGAAGAGCACTGGCTAGCTCTTCTTCCACATAATGTGTGGGACAATGCTGACAGGGTGAGACAAGAAATTGCTTCATTTCTTGCCTCAATGCCAGCACCAAAGTACAGTCCTACACAAGAGACCCTGTCTAGAAAAATAGTGGTTTGGATTGGAATCTGAATCCACAAACCTAAAATTAGGAAGCAATAGTGCCACTAATAAAGCCCAATTAACACATCCAGAGTGCAAGATGGATTTTATGGAAGAGGGTGGCTTAGAAAGGTTAAGGGAAATAAGAGGGAATTTGCAGAGTGAAGGGGTTCAGGAGGTAAGAGCGTCCAAAGAAAATCCAGGGGAAGTGGAAGTGTTGGCTGGATTTCAGATGGTGACAAGGAGGTGTATAGAGGTGAGATACATCAGCTGGTTGAGTGGTGTCAAAACAGCAACCTTGCATTCATCATCAGTCAGACCAAGGAATTGATTGTGGACATCAGGAAAGGGCAATCAAGGGAACACCCACCAGTTCTCATCCAGGGATTAGCCATGGAAAGGGTGAGCAGTTTCTAGTTCCTGGGAGTCAACATCTCTGAAGATCTATCCTCATATTGATGTAATTACAAACAAGGCATGATGGCAGCTCTATATAATTTGGACTTTAAGAAAATTTAGTACATCACCCAAGACTCTCGCAAATTTCCACAGATGTACCGTGGAGAGCATTCTAACCGGTTGCATCACTGTCTGGTATGGAGGGGTCACTGCACAGGATTGAAAAATTCTACAATAATTGCAACCTGAGTCAGTTCCATCATGGGCACTAGCCTTCCCAACATCGAGGACACCTTCAAAAGACGATGCCTCAAAAAGGCAGCATCCATCACTGTAGACCCCATCACCCAGGACATACCTTCTCATTGCTACCATCAAGGAGGAGGTTACAGGAACCTGAGACACACAGTCAATGTTTCAGGAACAGCTTCTTCACTTCTGTCATCAGATTTCTGAATGGAAAAATTAACCCATGAACATGACCTCACTATTTCCCCCTCTCTTCTTGCACTACTTACCTAATTGAGTTTTATCTTTTATACTTCTTGTTGTAATTTATTGTTTTAATATTATGAATTGCAATGTACTGGTGCTGCAAAACAATGAATTTCATGACATATGCCAGTGATATTAAACCTGATTCTGAGAGTGGAGGAGGAGGTGAAAGCTGTGTCCTCAAATCCAGGAGCTCTTTTCTTTGGGGTTTGGAAGGGTGGCTGGAGAAGCAAAAAGCTGGGGAGGCACTAAAATGATTTTTATTTGATTGTAAAAGTTTCTGGTTGCAATGATAGTTGGCAAAGTTGTTTTGGGGGGGGGGGGTTGGGACGTGTATAGGGTTTTCTGTATCTGGCAGACATAATGGGATGGGAACTTGGGCTCACACAAAGAAATCCAGGAGAAATCCAGGGTAAGTGATTTATTGGTCAGAACCTAACATTATAATACTATGAATGATGTACTCCAATAAAAATTAAACTAATAACAGAAAATATTCATGAAACAATATTGCTGTAAAGTGAATTTTCTTCCACAGTTTAAAAAACTGCTCGATAGTTGTCTCCTGAAGGGTAGCCTTTTGGTAAGCATGTGAAATAAATCCGTTTTTAAAATGGATTTTTCTGCTCTTTCATTAAATCAAATTGAAATATAATGAACTAAGTCATTTAAAAAGTTTCAACTCCTAAGATCTCCAACTTCCTCATCAGATGGTCTGCAAACCGAGATAGTTCTTAAGGACTGATGAGAGTGGTTGTATTCTCAGGTTGAACGATAAATTCCATTTTCAGTTTGATTGAATTGAATTGACTTTATCACTTACATCCTTCATGTCCATGAGAAGTAAAAATCTTTACGTTATGTCTCCGTCTAAATGTGCAATTTATGATAATTTATAATAAGTAATATGTACAATAGGACAGTCAATATAGGAATACAGTTGTGTCAGTATAAATTAAACATGCTGATGGCCCGGTGGAAGAATCTGTCCCAGAGCCTGTCGGTCCTGGCTTTTACACTGCGGTACCGTTTCCCGGCTGGTAGCGGCTGGAACAGTTTGTGGTTGGGGATCCTTCAGGCCCTTTGGACACACCTGTCTCTGTAAATGTCCTGAGTAGTGGGAAGTTCACATCTACAGATGCGCTGGGCTGTCCACACCACTCTCTGCAGAGTCCTGCAATTGAGGGAAGTACAGTTCCCATACCGGGCAGTGATGCAGCCAGTCAGGATGCTCTCAATTGTGCCCCTGTAGAACGTTTGTACAGCTCAGAAATATTTAATAGCAAATCTTTATTGGGAGGACCTGTTTTGCCTAACTCTGAAGAAATCACATTGAAATAGTATCAGAGTGGATTAATTCACAGTGCATTCGGAAGAGGCATCATTTTCACTTCACTGATATATGAATGCTCTTCGTTCCATGCTGTAACTATAATTCACAATGTTTCAAATGTTGAGAGCCAACATTTTCACAGCTACACTCACTAAAAGGGGTAATCCAATGATCAGCGTTGAGAAAGTGTCCAAGAGTGTCTAGCAGACATGGATGAGAAAATGGGTCAGAATCACCAGGAGGAGGAGCTGACCAGCAAACATAATAATCAGTCTGAAAAAAAAAATGAAAGGAGAGAACAAAGTAATAGATTGGGACCAGTATCTCTTTACCAGTGGTGGAAGGAGTAAAACATTTTGTGATTAGAGCTCTTTTCGAAAGAAGAACTAATATTTATACTGTGTTTACCATTTCGATATTCAAAACTGCTTTACAGCCACAGAAATAATTTTGGAATGTGGTTGATGTTGTAATGCTGTAAAGAATTCACGCAAACGTTATTTTATATATGTGATGTATGCTATGAAGGCTTGTACCTAACTAATATTAACACTTCTGACTGTACTTCACACTGAGCTATCAGGAAGTACAGGATTCTTGTAAATGAGTAACTTCCTGGGGGGAGGGGGAAGGCTCATTGTTGTCATTCTGATTGTGATCTGGATTTCTGTCTGTTTATGGTATTCCACCGGAAGTTCAGCTTGTATAACAGACAGATTTATTGTCTGATTTGAGATGTGAAAAGTTAACTGGGGTCTCCCAGTGTTTGGAACGTGTGTTTGATTTAGACTTCTCAGTCGAATTCTATCATTCTTTGTGACTTTTGATATTATGTTGTCTTTTGGGAAGTATATATTCTTCTTGCACTTCATAGTGTCTCAGAACTTGTGTTGATAAAAAAAAGAGATTTTGCATAGTTTAAGAAAGAGAGGCTGAAAGCAAGGGAAAAGGGGAACAGAGAAGATTGTACTGATTGGATTGGACAGGACCAATTATGGTTTTGATGTGGAATGACTATATGATTACCATTGATCTTGACTCACTGGTGCCTCAACAGTCTACTTTGAAAAGATTAAAGAAGCAATCTTGCAACAAGGACCAAGTGCCCTTTCTGATTTAATTATTGCTACAAGCCCCCCATGACCTTCATATTTTGAGTAGTATGGGTGTGTCCTGCTCATCAGCTAATGACTGTGGCTAACATAATTCAGAATCACACAAAGGTGGCAGTATGGAAGGAGCCATGCAGCTGATGAAGCCTGTGTTGGCGCCATGCGAAAGAAATCTAGCTAGATCCATTTTCCTGCTCTCTCCCAAACAGATTTCCAATACTAGGTAGTTATCCAGTTCACTTTGGGATGTCATGGCTGAATTTCACCTCCTAGCAGTGAACTCCATATTCTGCTCATTGCTGCATAATAAAAATTTACCACATTCACTTTGTTTTTCAATCAGCCTTGTTCTATGCACTGTGTTTCTTGACACTTTCCCCACTGGATTAGGGTTTCTAGTCACCTGCTGCCCAGATGCTCTATGCTTTAAATTTCAGATCTCTCAACCTTCTTTTGTACTGAAGAGAACTATCCCAACTCCGCTGTATAACAAAAGGCTCCCATCTTCGATTGTTATGGGTAACAATCAGCTACTTTTACATTTCTCTTTGAGCACAATACTTCATTCATGAGAACCAGACACAATGTTTCAGGTATGTAGTAGAGAAGATATCTTAAGCAAGACCGAATAGAAAACAGTTGTTTACAATATCAGGATCCAACTCAAAAACACTACCAACAAAAACCAAACTAAATTTTAGGGAACAAATAATTTAGAGCATTTTGCAACCCTGGAAGAGCAAGAAGAACAAACATGATCAGACGATACATATTCCTGCTTGAAAAATAAGTATTTTAAACAAAGTTTTCAGTGCCAGATGTATGTGGCAAGTTCTTACTCAAAATATCCAATTAACTGAGGCTTATCAGTGCTAAGTTCATAAAACCTTTTCTCTACTGAAATCATATGAGAAACTTTTACAAGTAGTTCTATTCATAATTAAGTAGCTGGAGTCTTGTGTCATCAACATCCTTGATTCCACTTTCAATTCCTTACTAGTTAGTATAAGCAAGGGTACTTTTGTTATCAGAGTCGGTCACTTCATGAACAAGTTGCAGAAGTTCTCACTAACCATGAGTGATATTATCCTGTGTTCTGCATGCAATTAAATTATAAAACTCTCCACAAGTCATCTGCTTTTCTTTTGCACACAGAAGTTCTTCCCTCTCTAACCCAATCCTCTAGAAAGTTTCCCAAAAGTTTTATTCAATTCATTGATGTTGCATATATACACACACACACACACACACACACACACACACACACACACACACACACACACACACACACACACACACACACACATATATATATATAGATAGATAGGATAACACTCAGGGTTTCTGTGGTAGTTATAAAGAATAATATATTAGCTGTTCACCAATGTAGATCTTTAGTCATTACCTTCACTCACTTTGTTCATATTTGCTTAGTTATCATTTGTTTATACCCAGCTATCGAATGCACGGGCTTTATATTGTTGCTAATGCTTTTAGTTGAATAAGAAACTGCAGATGCTGGTGATACAAAACATTAACTCAGTTTCTTCCTTAACAGTGACCTCTCTCATTGACCTGAAATGTTAAATGTTTCTCTCCCCACAGATGCTATCCAAACTATGTGCTTCTAACATTTTCTGTCTTTGTTATTTCAATTAAGTAGGACTAGATCTTTCTTGTTTATTTTTTGGAAATTTGACCATTTTTACATTCTTCATGGCACAACTTCCACTATGTTTACTGTTGGTTTCCACAGAAGTTAGCTGACTTTGGTTTTATTTGCTACTCATAGTGAAACTCAGCTGACTCTTTGGTTTCCCTTCTTACCCAGCTCGGAGGCTAAACCTCCTACTAGATTCTGCCCTGCCTGGAGATCTGAACTTGTGTCTGCTTGGACAGTTCCTGAAAAAGCCTGCTTCTTAAGTAGGAAGTTAAATGTCCATGACATTTTCTGGAGACTCACTTTCCCCAGTGACTAGCAGCACTTAATGCCAGCCTGCACTGTTAAAGTGAGCTGATCCCTCAGAAGGCTTGGGGTGGGTAAGATGGATTGCGATGTCAGGCATGTGCTCAAGCTTGCACCCTGACCTCGGAGACACGGGAGGGAGTGAACTCCAGGGTTTAATAATGTCACGGCAAAGGCTTTGGAGAAGGAAGTACCAGGTAGAAGAACCTTGTTTCTTATGCACAAGGACCCAGATGTAGATGTCTCTTCAAATGATCAGAGGAATGCAGGAAATAGAATTGGATGCATCGCCTTACCCTTATGGAGAAGACATTGTTTTTCATTATTGGAGCAACTATTGCAAAGTTTGTAGCAGGCAATGGGGCTGAAATCATTGATGACAATTTCCTTTTAAGGAACTCTCCTCCCCACATCTTTGCTGAGTTATTGGTTAACCAGAGAGCAGGAGAACAGGGATGTGCATAAAAATTTCAATATGATCTCTTCTTGGGGCACAAGTCAAATAATTTTTAATACATCACTATTGGAAAGGCAACACAATTTCCTTGTCCCTCTAAGTAACTCCTATTTCTATGAAACACAAATAATAAAACATTTTTTAAAAATACATGCTGTTTGCTGCACACTTAGCAATATTCTTGGTCATGCCTACTCAGGGTTTTATCTACAAGTTCAGGGAGATACATCCAGATTCGAAACTGCTGCAGATTGTTATATATGATTAAATACAACTCATTCCCACCTTAACTAGAGAATGACAAAGCAAAGTCCTGCATTTTGATTTGAAAGGCAGTTGTGCAAATGCGTACAAGTTCTTGTCATACATAACTTATTTTGTGTTTAAGATTATGCAAAAACCAATCTCTAATATTTATTCATTAAAATTAATAAAATTCATTAACTTAGCCTTGACGTAGTTCAGACATTCCTCATAATAACTCCAATTAATTCTATGTGTTTTGTACAAACTCCTTAAAACTGCCATTGTGAAGATTGGCTTCTCAATAAATCAGCCTTAACCCAGCATTTCAGCACCATCTTCACATTCAGAATGAATCACATCGAAGTAACCAGCTTTGGTTTCCAGGTATTTTTAGTTAGTTTTAAATTTAAACGTAATTACTTACGGTATCTTTTTTGCAAACATTTTGTAAGCTATTTGTAAACTTTTCACACAATGAAATACCAAATGCCAAACTGACCATCATGTGCATTTTCTTCATGGCAATGGATAGGAGGGAGAACATGAAAGGAAAGGAGGCTGAGACACTCTGATTGGTTGCATACGTTTGCTAATGTGGATGAAAACACTCTTCCCAGACTTAATGTTTTGGTGGATTTAACTAACTGCAGATGATGTCACCATGAATAAATGTTCAGTGAGATACCACATGTACAGTATATACTGCAATGCTACAATCCATTCACATAGGGAAGACTTGGCCATGATGCCTCAATAATAATTAAGGTATTTCAGTATTCTTTGCTTTCTGATTCATTCATTAGGGTTTTCAAAGAGCAGCTGCTATCCATGCAATCTTACTTCCAACAGAAACTTAGACGTTCAAAAGCAAATAGAGGAAAGATCTTTGGAACTAAATTGAACTAATAGATAGTCTTACCTTTCTCACAAGTGTTTAAAACATCTGAGTGTCCTGAATTTTCAGTACCTTCTCCAGCAACAACAGACTGTGTTATGACTGCAGTCATATTCTCATCTGATGCAGAAGAAATCCTATCCAGCTCATCTTTAGCATTTTCACATGTCACTTGCTGTGGTGATCCTGCACTGTTTTGTACCTCAGACGTTAAGGACTGTCTTTCGATATCACTATGTGATGAATGAGCAATGTCAGGCCAGGATTGACTTCCCTGCGAGGAAGATTGCGACAGCGAAGCTGCCAATGTGGATGTGGATGACGCCCTGCTTACTGAACAAAACGAAAGTGATGTTTCGCTGGATGTGAATGGAGATTGAAGTGAAGGTTCCTGTGGAATTGGAAAATTCAGGACAAATACAAGTTTATTCTAAATCATGCATATTATCTGCATTATAAAAGGCATTTAATCTATGGCCGTATATATTCCTGCAATATCATATCATAATGCTCAAAACTTTTTAACATAAACTAAATCTGGGCAAAAGTTTGGTCAACAAGTTACTACCAAACAGGGTAGAAGGAGAAGGATGATTCAGGGCAGTAGGTGAAGTTCTCTCCTTTGACTGAATGCCTGGGATATTTTTCATCTAGTGGAACCACAGAAATGAAATTTTAAAATCTTAGTTGAAGGCAATAATGTCCAGTTTATAATAGTGCACCTACAGTACACACTCAAGTCTAGGAGTGGAACTTGCATCACGAAGATAGCACTGCTGAGTTACTTTTCAACTTTGCTCTATTAATACAGTGACTATCTATTCATTAACATCACAAGCCAGTTCTGTACATTTATTATTTGTTTTTTTTAATCAGTTAACATGTTTGTTCTCTTCTTGCAAGGTATGGTGTTGCTGCTCCAGAAAGAGCTCCTTTCATTTCTTTCAGTGAATAGTTATCCTATATCCTAATGGTTTTGTTCTTTATGGCTTTCTACTATGTTGTAGACATTATCATTTCATCTAACCTCATGGTTAGCTCTATATCTTCCTCCACTTCTAAACTGCATTCAAGCTTTGTATAAAAAGCTCATGTAGTGAAAGACAATATCTTTCAATATTTGCAAAATGCTATAATGAAGAATATGGCTAATTTCATATGTACAGTATTACACATATGTATACAAGCACACAACTTGGAGCAGGAGTAGGCCTCTCTGATCCGTAGGTCTGCTCCACTTATCCACCTGCAAACTAAACTCTGAATCCTGTCTACTGATGGTACACTTTCACCCTCTTATCCAGAACCTATCTACCTCTGCCTAAAATAATTCAAAGACTATCTACCCCAAAGTAGATAGGAAGCAGAGTTTAAAAGATCATAATCCTCGGAAATAAAAGAGAATCTGCCTTAAAAAGGGGGGAGAGGGGAACTCTTATTGATAAACAGTGAACCCTGGTTCTTGATTGGCTTCCAAGAGGAAAAATCCTCACCCTTTCCTTCTTGTCAAGGCCCCTCAGGATCTTGGGTACCAGCCTAACCTGTCCAATATTTCCCCACAAGACAATTTGCTTGTTCTATGTATGAGTCTAGTAAACCTTCTCTTTTCTTGCATAAGGAGACCAATATTATACTTTGCTTGCATTTCTGTATCAGATGATAGAAAAAGGATGTGTCTGACATGTGAAGTATTATGTTACTACCAGGTTTAAATGGCTTCCTTCTATTTCACTTCTTTAGTGTCCTTCATTGTTGTCGTGGCGTCCACTGTAATTTTCCCTTGTTCCTCAGAAACGTCCTTTGCACTCACCTTCTTAGCTTCTCATCTCGAAAGCTGAAATTTAAGCCTGCATAATCTCTCACTCAGAGCCTTTTTTATGACCCTTGATGTCAGAGTATTAACTTTCTCAATCTGTCAATCTTATAGTCAAATACCACGATATCACCAAATCATGAAATCTTGATAACCTGGTTTTAACTTTACATTTTATAACTTAGATTAAGCTATAACTGGCCAAAAGAAAATTTGTTGCACAGTGATGGCAGATCAACACAATTTTAAAAACTTGGGCATGTTCTTCATTAGAATGGCTGAATAATTTACAGTACATATTCAAAACGGTTGATTAAGATTCTTTCTTGCCTTTTCCTTCACTAAAATACAGACGTTTTACATGTTCAAATTGAAAAATAGAAGCAAAACACTTTAGGACTTCAGATAGGTTGGACAAATAGTGACAAACCCGATGTGGACTCATTTTGATCAAAGTTGCAAGCTTGGGTATGACAATGCTGTGGCTTGTAGAGCCACAAGCTCACAGTACCAGAGATCCAGGTTACAGTGCTGACCTCGGGCACTGCCTGTGTGGAATTTGCAAACTTTCACCATGATTCATCCAGGTGGTCCTGGTTCCTCCCATGTCCCAAGGAGGCATGGGTTAGAGGATTAACTGGTGACTTTGAAATGTCCCCAGAGTGTCAGAGAGTACTAGAATATCAATGATATTATTGGGAACCTTAGGAGAATAAATTGGGATTGATCTATGTGGGTGCACAATGATTAGCACATACTCGATGGGCTGAAGGGCTTCTGTGCTGTATCTCTCTGTTCTGCTCAAACCTGAGCAGGAGAAATTCATCTGGGTACTAAAACAGCCATACAGGACTTTCTTCATATGGATATAAATTGATGCTCACATGATATTCTTGTAGTTGCGATGCTTGTGATAAGGAAGGTGTCTCCATTGCAGGTTCTCCATCTTCCTGCTCACTCTCACTCCAACATTCTGCTACAAGAAGGAATTCATTTTTTCCAGTCAGCTAGGCTTATAGAACATCAGAAAACAGACAATAAAACATAATGGGCACTTCAGTGATTGTTGTTCTGTTACTGAGAAGAGCATATACCTTCAGTTTTTGTTTCCGAGGCTGGTAGGACAAATTCAATGGCAGCTAATCCCATTTTATTAATCCAGCTGAAAGAATAATGAGAATTGTGAGTATCTTCAATGTCCAGTAGCAATGGATTTACCGATTTGCCTCCCAATTGTAAATTCGCAATCAATGAAATACATGCATTATTCTCTATCAAATCTTTAAAAGTCTAGGCAAAAATTTTTGGCATTGTGCCCAGATCTCAGCAATAACAATACCAAACTGCTTGTATGATAAACATACAGTGTACACCAGGGTTTCTCAACCGGGGTTCCGTGAGAGATGGTGATTAAAGAAAAATAAACATCGTTGTTTGAATGCATGATGTGCGATGCCAGCACTTGCAGTGACCAAGCAGACCTATTAGCAACCTTGTTAGCGGTCTCTCAGCCCAGTTTGGCAGTCCGCAGTAGGGCAGTGTTTACTTGGTCGTGTCCATTCTCAGCTTTGACATGAGACAGAGGAGGTCGTTGATATTTGATCAACGAGCACTGTTTTGCACGGAGGGGAGGATGGTAGGAATGTGAGGTGCGTGAAGTGTGTTTTATGAGCATTGAACGGACTTGCCTATTTTTATATTTTATTAACCCCTGTGATTTACAGACATGTCTGATGGTCCAATGTGGCAATTTTTGAATTACAATCTTTTGAGTCATTTCACTGCACCAGTGCAACAACGGATACAAAAAAAGGTCCGTCTTTGCAATGAAAACTACTTATCAATGGGCTTTACATGGACTGGTGATCCAAGTTGTCCTATTCCATTGTGCCTAGTCTGTGACAAACAACTTACAGATGTAGCAATGGCTCCAGCAATATTGAAAAGACACTTAACTCCAAATCATAGCCATATGACAGGTAAAAGTGCTGATTATTTTAAATGGCTACTGGTATCTCAAAACAAAGAGAGCAAAGCTTTTGTTAATAAAGTCAGTCAGTAAAAGGACCAAGGAAGCAAATTATTTAGTAGCAGAACTTATTACCCTAAACAGGAAGAGTCACACAATTGGTGAGAACCTAATAATGTAAAATTATAGTGGGTAAAATACTAGGACAAGAGCTGTACAAGAAATTTAAAAGGTTTCATGCTAAACAATGATAACAACTAGTTCTTCACTTGTGAAGATCAGGAGGGAAGAAGATTCCTCAGGAGCAATGGCACAATCATTGGTAGAGGCCAGTAGAGGCCAGTTTTGGAGCAGTAGGGACAGGAAACAGCTGGTGTTTGGGTAGTTGGATCCTTCCTGTGTCTCATTTTCTCTTCAGCAGTCGCTCTTCTGGATTCCTCAAATATCTTGGCTGTGCCATAGATCAGTGTTCTCCAGCAGTCTCTGTCAAAAGCCAGCTTCTGCCACCCATTGATCTCTATATTTGCCTGAGAGAGCACAAGAGGTCTTTGTACTCTTGTACCTCTTGTGCGGGGCGCCACCATGTCTCTTGCCCTGAGAGAATTCTCCATAGAGAACTGCTTTTGGTAACCTGGAGTTGTCCATGGCTTGGCCAGCGGAGCTGCTTGAACAGCCAAGTGGCTTCAGTGCTTGGAGGCTGAGCCTTCTCCAGGACCTTGTTGTTGATGAAAACTGTAGCAAATTGTTCACTGTTTTCCTATGCAGAGCAGGATACTCCTTCACAGAAATCCAGAACTTGTCCAGGGGCAGATCAGTAAATCTCAAATTGTGTGCAGCTCACCAAGTTCTTCCTCTTCTCTCAAAGTCAAGTTCTCAGGCTGAGCAGGAGATTTAGAGAAAGGGTCCCTCACTCAGCCATACACTTGTGTTGAAAGGAAGGTAAAATACTGTTCAATTTTGTCCTGCAGTTCTTCCAGGTGGTTTTCAATAAGACTTCAGACTTTCTGATCCTTTCTCTCATTTGTTACATAATACATGTGTGAGCAAGCTTTCCCTTGTTTACCAAGCACCAAAAGCAAGGATAGAGTTCGTCTCATTTCAGTTGAAGGTGAAATCTGTGCGTGCTTATCAAACGTTTGGCCCAAAATTGAGCATTTGTGCAGCAAAAAACAAGCACAAGTTTCAGAAGCTAGGTTGATATTTGAGCCTGATCATGTCACTTAGTAAGAAAATGTTTTTTCAAAGCCTTGTATAAAATTGTGTCTTAGGCTATATTTTTATTCATATTGCTTTGGCTTCTGGTTTTTAGTAACTTTATTATTTAACATTGTCAATACATTTTCATGTTGTAAATAGTATGAATTAAAATCAATTTACAACCTTTATTTAAATTAAATCTACTGAGCCTACCTTTAGAAAAATACAATCCCATTTTGGCTTAAGCCAGTTTAACAGAAATTTATTATATTTGCCTTATGAGTTGTTAAAATTTATGAAAGGAAAAGAAAGAGATTAATTTTAAGAAAGGTAAACTAAGCTTAACTACCTGTTTTTTTTCAAGAAAGGCTGGTGAAAAATTCAATCTCTTATCAGAAGAGCATTGACAATTATTTTTGTATTATTATATCCACAACTTACTGATCATGTTATCATACTGGAAGCTGTAGATTTAATAATTTTAGTGCAGGGGTCCCTGAGACCTGAAAATTATTTCAAGGGTTCCTTCAGGGCAAAAAGGTTGAGAAAGGCTGGTGTATTCTCTTGGAATGCTCTACTGGACACTGAGTGTAGACTAAAGGACAATTTTAATTCATCTTGATTTGGATTAACATTTTTAAATTTCCTTGCCAGAAACATTCTGTGTTTCTATGGCATTAGCTGGGAGTCCCACTGAGTGATTCCTGCAGGGAATTGAATTCATGTGCATATCAGGCAAAGATGAGATTGGAGTTTTTGGTTTTATTCCCAATATCAGTAGGTGTTGGTGTTGTGATGGAAGTCGTGCCTAATTATTGTGATGTCTAAGGGCTCTACTGGACTTTTATTTATTTGGCATTGCTTTGAGGACCTCAACAGCTCCTTTGGCTTTTTCAATTCCATCAGTAGGTTGTGTAGTATAATTCAGCTGGCAAATGGTAGTGAAGATCAAGGAAGTAAATTTACTAAAGCCACAACTATAAGTGCAACAGGAAAAACTTCTGAACAACTATTGTATGCTCATTCTGCCTTTAATCTTACAGAATTATTGCTTTTGCTTGAAAGCAAGATTTCAGCATCATGCACTTCAATCAAGCAACTCTTTTTTCGCCACCAACCATCAATATTTTGTGAGTGAGTAATTTTTCCCTAAAAATCTCTGTAAAGTCATTTTTCTATTTTTATATTACTTCATCAACAAGTTTTCTTGCTCCTAATAATCATGGAAATTGGCACAGAGACAGAATTGTGGATAGACAACAGCCAGCCAAAAAAAAAATGGGTGTCTACGAAGGAGTGGTCCATTCACTGAAATACTAGCACCAAGGAGTTGGAAGTAACGATTTGTACCATTGGGAAAGCTTCCATTGGAAGGGAGTTAAAACCATGGCCCTGTGGGAAGAGTTAACCACGTCACTGCAAGTGCAGGTGGTTCTTCCTTTTGTTTTGTTTTATATAACACTTTTCCCGTTAAAACCCAAGCTTCCACAGAGAACAGGTTTTAAAAAAGACTTTCATGTAACTATCTATTTAAAGAGTTACTTCTGAAGAGAACACTAGAAGAAACTTCTGTCTAAAAGACAATCCTGTCATCTCTAACTTTTATTTTTCTTTTAATTATTTACTTCTCTTTTTAAAAAATAAATTCTGTTATAACCATCTCACTTTTTTATTGAATTCTATTCTCCTTATTTATTGGCTTCTCAAGAAAAGCATTCATACACAATATGTAATTTTGAATAAACAGAGTAATTGTAAGTTTAACTCCGCATTATACATCTTATGAAAGTGTTCTGCACAATCCCTTCTCTTTAAATTCTCACTAGTGATGAAATTTAATTTCATAGCCATCTCATCTGATTTATTCTTATTACGATCTCATTACCTTGGAAATCTATGAACTTCTCAATCTTTACTTTCCCACTGAATTTTAAGATTGCAAGCTAGCAATCCCTAATCACACCATACTTCTCTGTATTTTCCATCTCTTCTGAATTTGTTTAGCATGAGCCTTGGATCTCCCAGAACATAGGTCAAAACTGAAAGATACACTGAACCCACCATATAATAAACATACTACAGTATTGCCTCCCAACTTTCAAAGTGTGTCACCACAGGGTACTCACGTGCCCATGTCTTCAGCATTCTCTGCAGCAAAGTAGAAGCTCTTGAGTTTAGCGTGGCTGGCCTTTATTGCACTTGATATGAAAAAATAAATTATATTAAAAGGAAACATTTTAAGTAGATAGAATTTGTCAAGTTTTACTATTATACCATAAATGGTCAAACTAACAGATTACTTCCAATATTGGTCTTGACCTAAAAATTAACATAATCTGTAAAAACATTCTGAAACTTGTTTGTTTCAAATGAAATCAAAATGACATTTTCTAAATGCTATGGTTAAAATATCTGCATCAATATTTATTGCATTTTTATAGGGCTCTTTATTGTCATCACATTTGGACATAAACAAGCTGATCCAGATATGCATTTTATCTTTACCCATGTAGAAAAAACTGTATTTGCCTTACATGGTTTACATTCATTTTTTATGTATTTTTCCAAAAACATTTGGCAAAGTCTGTTCATTGAATGTAACTTCTTTCTTCCAGTTTATTTGGAAATTTGATTTTGTATTTGGTTTGAGATAACTCATTGCCTTTGTTTCCTCCCTTGCTGTGACTTGTGCCTCCATTTTGAAAAGATGTTGAAAGTATATGTATGCACTCTGATTGTGCAGTTGCAGCTCAATTTGTAAGTTGTTTTCAAGTGATACTAAGTTCTGAATATGCCCAACTCACATCACTATTGCTTTATGTTTATTGTTCCGTATTTCCATGCATTCATGATTACGTTATGAAAACCTTACCATTGAGCATAGTAATGACTAATATCACAGGGAGGAACAGCTCTTTGTGAGATTGAGTATTATCAGCAGAAACCCACTCGCTCTCTATTGCCTGATCAGTAACATTTATTCTTAACTGTGGCCTGGTTACAAGTAGTTCTATTTTTTAAAAATTTAGAATCATCCCACTTCCAGTTTCATTTTTAGTGTCTTGATTCCTTTCTGTGGTGGAAAACAACATTACATTAAGCTGTGGATTGATTTTAAAGTTACAGTGTTACATTGTACTTTAGATTATATACTTCGACCATATTAGTACAGATAGGAGCTCAAGCAATTTAGGTTCAACCCCTGTCTGTGTGGATTCCGCACATTTTCCCTGTGATCGTGTGGGTTTCATCCAGGTGACCCAGTTTCATCATGCAGCCATTTTGTGCAGGCAGAAGATAGAATTTGTGGGAAGTTGATGGGATCATGGGAAGAACAAAACAGGACTAGTGCTCATCTGTGTAAATGTGTTTAGAAGTGGTTAGTGTGGAGTTGGTGAGCCAAAGGGATTAATTTGTAGACCATCACTTCAGTACATCTTTGACCCAGAGAATTATTTCTTCCTAACTTCACTCTGTCCTTAATATCTCATCTATTCTGCTCCTACCAATGTCTCTGCAGCCTCTGACATCCTCCACAACTCTGACAGCTTTCTGGGCCTAAGAACTCATTTTCATCTTGGATATCCCAGCTCCTTAAACCTCCAAGACCCATAAGAAACCAAACAGGAATGGGCCATTGGTTCTTCTGTTGACGCTGCTAATCAATAAGATCATTCATGACCTTATCATTCATGGATATTTAAAGAATCAAAGGATATGGGGTTATTGTAGGAAAGAGATGCTAAGTTAAAGAGTTAGTCATGGTATTACTGAATATATTCATGACCGAGTCTCCTCTCCTAGGCATTTCCGAAGACTCACCACTCTCAGAATCAAGATATCTCTTCCTACCTCGGTCGTGTATGCCTAACCCCTTGTTCTGAGACCGTGATCACTGGTTTCAGATACCATTGGTACTTCTAATTTGACAAGTTCCATGAGCATTTAAGGTTCAAGGAAACCATCTCTCATTTTTGTAAGCTAATTGTGATAAGCATCAGTCTGTTTAATCATTCTGGAAAGGACAACTCAGCAAACCCCATCCAATTAATTCTTCATATCAATGGTGAAACTTCCTGTCTCTCTCACTTTAGTAAGCATGTTCTTACCTTGGTGAAAAGGCCAGGCCTGTAGAATAATCATTTACAAAGTCTCTATACAAAAGGAATATGACATCTTCATTTTAGACTCAGCTTCCATTCATTCTTCCTTGAATAGAAGCCCAGTCAGTCCTCCTCAAAACCAAACTCCTTCACCTCGCTGACCTACTTGCATTACAGCTAGTTCTGAGAATGCAATCAACATGGAGTCTGTTCCTCACTCCAAAAATCATACCCAAACTGTAATTCTAGTTTTGTGTTGTTATTTTTAAATGAGATTTCCAGCATCTGCAGTGTTTTAGTTCTCTAGTGTGCAGTTCCAGCATTGTTTTTCCCTCTATCTTTTAAGATCATAAGACGTAGGAGCAGAATTAGGCCATTTGGCCCATCCAGTCTGCTTCACCATTTCATCATGGCCGATCCAATTTTCCTCTCAGCCCCAATCTCCTGCCTTCTCCCTTCATGCCTGACCAATCAAGAATCTATCAACCTCTGCCTTAAATATACATAAAGACTTGGCCTCCACAGCTGCCAATGGCAAAGAATTCCACAGATTCACCACTCTCTGGCTAAAGAAATTCTTCATCATCTGTGTTCTGAAAGAACACCCCTCTATTCTGAGGCTTTGTCCTCTGGTCCTAGACTCTCCCACCATAGAAATATTTTCTCCACATCTGCTCCATCGGGGCCTTTCAACATTCAATAGGTTTCAATTAGATCACTCCTCATTCTTCAAAATTCTTCTTCTCTCTCCTCCTGTTTCAGTTCAATTCACATCTCCTTCTGGCAGGTAATTTACAATTAACAAAACTTCAGTTCCCTCTCTCAGCTGGCATCACCACAACTTGTATTATTCAGTCTTTCAAGGTCTCCATCATAATATGTACACACCCTTTGTTCTCTCCACTCCTTCCTTCTCTGTAACATAAAAAAATGCTGGTTTCTAACTCAGTGAACTGTTCCTGATTTAAAATATCGGCTTTTCAGGGGTACAGGATACTGCCTCGCGTAGTGAGTATTTCCTGCATTTTTTGTTTTCATATAAAACAATATGTTTCGCTTTGTAAATTTGTGCACAACTTACTGTTTCCTTTTGCACTCGGTGCCTTGATCAATTTTGAACTCCGGTAAATTAATGAAGCCTTCAGCTTTCTCTGCCTGTGGAAAAGGAAAAAAAAATGGCTTGATTTCATGAAGAAAAGCATAATAATTATCTGATTTGTCAAGACCTGTATTTTGATCAATTAAAACTTCAAAATTGATCAAACACAGACTCCTGACCAGAGCAAAGATTGTGTGAAGGCAAATTATACCAAACTTCTATAATGTCAGGAAACTCCCCCTGCACCTCACAGTGCAATTATTTTGCACACATCTATTTTTCACAAGCACAGCAGAAGAACAATCAAAGACCTTTAATTTTTGCCCATGGCTTAACAACCCAGAACACAAGTATTGATGAAAAGTTTCAAATTAATGCTTGTCTCACTATTCTCTCCTCCCACAAAGCTCTCTGCAGAGAATTCATCTTGTGGTTTAAAACATTACTTATAGCACTTGTCTCACCTCTTCTTTATGGTTTTTGAACTTAATGCTGCATCCAGATGGTAAATAGAGAACCATTTGTAGAACACGTTGAGCTTTATGCAAATATTTTCATAGATGAGGAAGGTAATTATTGAGCACTCAAATTAGCATTAATTGGCCAGAATGAATACTATTAACTTTTATGAACTGATCTATTAAGTATATTCAAAATATTCAAGATAGTCATGGAAATGAGAAGAATGGGAAGACAGCTTTTTCAAAAACAATGCTATCATGGAATATCTTAATTACTGAATGATATTGCATTCTTAACGGCTCTTTATCTGCTTTGCACATAGGAACACGTATTGTATTAAAATGATAAAATATTATAACTAACACTTTTATAACTTTACACATTTTAAAAGCTTACTCTGTAAATAATGTGCCTGTTGAAAAATTGAACCATTACCAGGATAAAAACTTGGAAGCTAGCAATTCATATCAATAACATTAGCACAAGAGATTCTGCAAATGCTGGAAATCTTGACCAATATACAGAAAATGCTTGAGGAACTCAGCAAGTCAAGCAGCAACTTTGGGGGGGGGGGGGGTGGGGGAAGCAATAACCAGTCAATAGTTTGGGCCAAGACTTTTCATCAGGAGGGTGAAGAAGTAAGACTAAGAGGGTGGGGGAAGGAGAAGTACAAGTTAGCCAGCTGAGGGAAAAGGTGAGTTGGTGGGGGAGGGAGACTGAAGTAAGAAGCTGGGAAGTGACAGGTGGAAGAGCAAATGGTTTGAGTAAGAGGAATCTGATAGGAGAGGTTAGTGGACCAAAGATGAAAGGGAAGAATGAGGGGCACCAGAAGGAAGTGATGGGCAGGAGAGGAGAAGAGAACTGAGAGACAGAAGAGGCCACAGGGGCTGGAATTTTGAGCAACACGGAAAATGTTGGAGCAACTCAGCAGATCAGGCAGTATTTATGGAGAAAAACGGACAGTCAATGTTTTGGGTCGAGACCTGTCATCAGTTTGCTAGTCCAGACAAAATGTCTCAACCCAAGGCATCCACTGTCCATCTCCCTCCAAGGATGCTGCTTGACCCATTGTGTGTGTCATTTTCAGAACTAGTATCGTTTCCAGAAGATTGACTCGTGAATATGGCAACACTGCCATTAAAGTCATGAGTAATTGGCCTTTCCAGTTCCGCCTTCTATCCCGCTATAAAGAGTATGTACACATTGCAAATGCTATACCAGTGTGAATGATTTTGCTTCTCACCAAAATCCTACACAAGTGTAAATGCACAATTAATCCACTGTCAAAGCACAATAATTCAGTGGTGAAGTCACACCCAACATTTTCCTGGTGTTGTCAGCACCTTCACACCCTACTTAAACTTTAGATTTAGATCAAGTGTTAGTAACTAATCTGCTTTGCACCAACTTAAACCTCCAAATTCACAATGCATCATTTAAAAAGTGCTCATGTCCTAAAAATCAATTAACTTGTTGCCTTTTACTTTAAATTTTTGATTTTTGTCTTCCACATGATAGGGATAACCTACTTATGTAGGATGGTGACTAACCTCAGCCATATGATTTAATATTTGAAAATAAATGAATACCATACTGATTAAATGTGGGAATGCTTATTGTTGGGTATTCTTGAATATTGGAGGTCACAGAAAAAATATTTTATATATGTGTACACACACACACACACACACACACACACACACACACACACACACACACACACACACACACACACACACACACACACACACACACACACACACACACACACACACACACACACACACACACACACACTTACTTCATTTACCTTTAAAAATCTACGAATCAGGAACCAAATTAGTTTGGTTACTTCACTGTGCTACCAATTTGTCCAATTTTCATGCAGCAGACTTCTCAAATCAATTTAAAAGACTTCAGAGATGAGCATGGGATATATCCCCGGTATTCCAGCTAATATTTACTCCTCATTCAATGCCACCAGGACCAGCTGACCAGCTCTTTGCGAGAGTGTTGCTCGTGTAAATGGACTACTGTGCTTATCATGCTGCTCAGAATGACTCATTGGCCTGAATGTACTTCGTGGCATCCTGAGGTCCTGCCATGTTCTCTGTAAATGCCAGTCTTTTTTTCTATACAAAATATATGGCCAAGCTTCTAGACCTACCTGCATTTGTGGAAACTCTTCACACAAAATATATCTTCCTAAAGTACTTTTTTTTTTGGTCAGAAACTTGGAGTTTCTGACAAAAGACAAGCTCTCTAATCCAGGAGTCATCCTGATTAGTTTCCTCTGCACCCATTTCTAAAGCTGCCACATCCTTCCCATAATGTGGAGACTGGAATTGAACACAAAACTCCAAGTGTGGTCTAACAAGGCTTTTATAGAGCTGCAACATTACCCTTTGAACTCAATCCCCCAACTCCATCTGCCTTCTTAACAACCCAATCAACCTGTGAGGCAACCTTGTAAGACCTGTGGATGTGGCCCCCAAGAGGCCTCTGTTCATCTATACTGCAAAGAATTCTATCTTCAATTTGAACTTTCCAAAGCATGTCACATCAAACTTCGGATTGAATGTCACCTGCCACTTCTCAGACCAGATTTGCATCCTATCAATGTTCCATTGTAACCCGTGACAACCTTCTATTCTATCCACAACATCACTAATCACCATGTCATCTTACTAACCCACCCTTCCACCTCCTCGTCCAAGTCATTTATGAAAATCACAAAGAGCAGGGACCCCAGAAAGTGCCCTTGCTGCACACCCCTGGTCACCGATCTCCAGGCAGAGTACCCTCCATCTACTATCACCCTCTGCCTTCCATGAGCAAACCAAACTTGAATCCATACAGCCAAGTTTTGCTGGATCCCATGCCTCCTGACTTTCTTATTAAGTTTTCAATGGGAATCTTGTCAAATCCCTTACTAAAATCCATACACCACATTTGAAGCTCTACTCTCAATCAGTTTGCTTTGTTCACAGGTCAGTTTTTCTTTATATTGACCTTGACAGAAGATGAGAACCCACGTTTCTGACATGACGCTATTTATAACTCCCTTAACTGTAGTTAAATGTTAACTTGAAAGAGATTAAAACAGTACATTGCATGGAATAAATCAAGTCTGGACTAAAGTGAAAACACAGGAACATCAGGGCGATTAGAAGTGAGTATACTCACAGCCTGGTTGGTGTACCAGTACAGGTAGGTCCCTTTCAGTACAAACCAGTACTTTTTCCATTTGTTGCCAATAAGGCCCTTGTTGGTCTTCTTCTTATATAGCCATCCCTGGAAGTCAGCACGGCCAAGGTCTTTGCAGGAAATTCTTCTTCTGCTCATTTTTGAGCTTCCTACAAAGAGCAAATCTACTTAAGCCCTCTGCAGCTGCAGAATTTGAAACCAAATTCACACTTTGAATTTATTGTACTGGATACTTTTATATAAAACATTTTTAAATAACTATTTATCCTCAAGCCATTATAATTACAAAAGCAGCTCAAATCAGGCGTATTCAACAGAGCATTTCTCTTTTTTGTGATCTTATCAGCTACACTATGTGGGATGAGCAGCACAACAAAGTTACCTCGATTCTTCTTTCTTGTTGAACGCAGTGAAACCTATGAAGATAAAATGAACAGCATGTATCGTTTGCTTTTAATGTTTGAAGCTCTGCTATGCAAGCTGCCAACACAGTGATAAGCACTTTTACTGATATCTAGCACCGCTACTGTTGCAAAATACAAAAACAGAATCAACTGTGAGGATTTCAGTGAACATCCTGTGGACAGGCCTTTACACTGATCTCACGCTCAGGCTGATATCGGGTCAGAGCACTTTCCAAATGCAAATGCATACTTACAGCTGGGCTGCCATTAGCTGCTCCTGCGGATGCGACTGAACTCGAGGCAGACTGCAAGAAAAAGTAAATTTTAAAACAACTTCAGAAATGTTAGATTCGGTTTAACACATCACAAACTGAGCTTGGCTGTGAGCTGCAAACAGGAAGCAGAGCAAGGAGGTGGGAAGCAATCTGGTGAGTCTGAGTTGTGTTGTTGTACTTCAAAACACATTGTACTTTATACCAAGTTTTTTTCTTTTACAGTCTTAACAATCTTTGCAAAATCATAAAATTGTTGTCCAAATGCAGATGAAAATGAATGTTCTGGTCTCTGCCACCTAAAATATCACTATTTTCTGACCTTGGAAGTTCATGCAGTTTTCAAACTATTTTCTCAGAACTAGCTAAAGCAGATCCCAGTCTGCAGTGTGTCCTTGTAGGTCTCTTCACCAAATATGAACCTCATTCAACCAGCAAGCAAAACTCAAATTTGCAAGTTGTTGAAAAACTCCGTTAAGTAGCTTATTCGAATGCAACACCATGTTAACGTGCACAGATATTGTGAAATTCAGGTTTCATTCACCTCTTCAACTGGATGACACCAAGTTCTTTGACATAGTTTGTTCTGGATCAAATCAATTTATCCCAAAAGAACCTTAGAGATTTATGTACTTAGAAGAGTAAAGTTCCTCATTTCTCTGCGTTTACTAGTTTTTCCCCATTTATAAAGTTCGGATCATCTTGCAGCATTGTGGACCTCACATCTCTATGTTAAACTACTTCTTCCACAGGTTTTCCCACTTTAACATCCCTCTGTGATATTCTACCTCCTGAGCATAGTCTTTGCATGACCTTTCATCTTGTCATCTGGCAATGTGGATGTTTGGCACTCGATCCTTTATGAACCATTGACAGCTGAAGGCTCAACAGAAGTATTTTAGAGTTGCCACCACAATACAGCGTTTATAGTTTTTCCTTTCACAATCTCTTGAAATTCCGATGCAGAGGTAATATATTACCAAATACTGTAGTATTACCAAAGTGGACCAGAAGTAGTATATACTAATGACCAGGTAATTAGTTTAATGATGTTGTTTAAAGGGTAAATGATAAAAAAGTTACAGCACAAAGCTAGCTTTTTAGCTCATAGTCCCTTATGAGTCCCTTGGTAGTTCAGTTAAAGCAGATCTATTTCCTCAATTGTTTCCTGTAGCACAACAAATATTTTCTCAGAAGTGCCTATCAAATCCTTCTTTAAAAACTTCAGCTGACTGTATTTTCACTGATTTTTCAGAACAAGCCTCTTGTTTAAAGAGGTTCTGCCTCTATCTCCCCTGTGTTTTTCACCAGGATACTTGGAATGACTCTACCTTTCTATAAAACAATGCCCTTTCCCTATGGTCTGACCATATCAATTAAATTATATCTGTTGTGCATCCAGTTCTATGCCTTCATAAAGTTCCACATTAAAAAAACAAAATTAACAAACATTATGGTTCCACATTAATATTTGGAACCTTCTTTCAGTGTTAAGTTATTGAAAAATTAACTAATACAAATCCACCTCTCCAATCATTTCTTATACATTCAAATATCTAGCAGCTCCTTCATAAACAGCAAACTAATTCACCTATAATTAATTAGTTTCTCTTCCCCCTTCATAGTAAAGTGTGTATCATTGGCAAATTTGCAAACCAAAGTTTAATAAATTGAGATAAGATAGATAGAAAGATATACTTTATTAATCCCAAAGGAAATTACAGAGTCACAGCAGCATTACAAGTGCACAGATATAAAAAATATTAGAAGAGAAGTGAGAAGGAATAAAAAAGCAAGTTACCTCAAACAGTCTAACAGGAGGGGTCATTACTTCCCCGGCTATAGGTTGATTTATTATGGAACCTGCCTGAGGGTAAGAATGACCTCATACAGCGCTATTTGGAGCAGTGCAGTTGTCTTAGTCTTTTACTAACAGTGCTCCTCTGTTTAGCCAAAGTCGCAAGCAGAGGGCGAGATACGTTGTCCAGAGTTGCCAAGATATTAAGTAAGGTTCTTTGTTCTACCACAGTCCCAATGAGTCCAGTTTGACTCCTTTAACAGAGCCAGCCTTTCTAATCAGTTTATTGAGCCTGTCAGCATCTCACGTTTTGATGCCATTACCCCAACACACCACCACCATAGAAGATTGTACTGGAAACGACAGACTGGTAGAACATGTGAAGGAGAGGCCTGCATACTCCAAAGGACCTCCGTCTTCTCAGGAAGTAGAGGTGTCTGTGGCCCTTCTTTCTTTCTTTTCAAATCTTTTTATTATTATTATCCAAACTAACAAGAGTACATTGAAGTAACACTAACAATGTCACAAAGGGAAAAAAAACAATATTTAAGGATTGAAAAATATGGTGACACAAAAAAAAGAAAAAAAAAAACCCTACTAAAGCAAGAAAAAAAGTGAGGAAAAAAAAAGAACCCATTAGGTGTTCAACCCCGGAGCCGTGCGTCATACAAAAGGCTTCTAAAGATAAACATCAAACCGCCAGCAAAAAAAATTATACTAAAATTTACAATTAGATCATGGAGGAAATCTATCCATTAACTCAAATGGTAGTAACGAACAAATGAACCCCATCTTTTCTCAAAATCAAACATAGGTTCAAAGGTTCGACTTCTAATTTTCTCCAAACTAAGACATAACATCACCTGAGAGAACCATTGTGACAGAGTGGGAGCCGGCATATCCTTCCAATTCAACAGAATGGCCCTCCTAGCTATCAATGTAACAAACACAATAACATGTTGGTCAGACAAAGAAATACCACTGATATTTTGAGGTATTATTCCAAAGAGCACAGTTAATTTGTTAGGTTGTAAATTTTAAGTGCTTTAGAAATTATAGAAAAAACTGACTTCCAAAACTGTTCCAGTATAGAACAAGACCAAAACATGTGTCAGTGTAGCTGTCTCAGTTTTACATCTATCACAATAACTATCAACATTAGGAAAGAGTTTAGACAATCTCTCCTTCATCAAATAGTAACAATGTACAATTTAAAATTGAATCAATGAATGGCTAGCACAAATCGAGGAAGAGTTAACCAACGTCAAGATCCACATCTAGTCCTCCGTTGTAAAAGTCAAATTAAGTTCCTTTTCCCAAACTTGTTTAGTCTTAAAGAAAGGGCGCTTATCCCATTGTAATAATAAATTATAAATTCTTTCAATGGAACCCTATATCAAATGGTTCATACTCATCAAAGGGTTCATACTTTTTATTTTGGAAAAATAAAGGTATTAATTCTTTTTTGGATCTATTTAAAGAAGATAGACTGATGTCTTTTGAATGATTAGTTGATAAATACTTTCTTTCATATTCACACTTTTTACAATACCTTCAAGTTAGACATTTCTTACAAAAATATTTAAGTAATTTTCCTTGCATATTAGAGACTATGGCCCTTTTTGTACACAGCCTCTGTGTTGGTGCTCTACTCCAAGTCTGTCATCCAGGTGCACCCCCAGATACTTGTAGGTCTTCACCTCATCCATAGTAACGTGGAGCAGTGCAGGCTTGGTCTTCCTAAAGTCCATCACCATCTCCTTTGTCTTACTGATGTTGAGCTGCATATGATTCAGCTTGGATAAATTTGACAGATCAAATTTAAATATCTACAATTACTTCAGAAAGTACTTTTACAACTCTGGGCAGGAAACCATCTAGTCCTGGAGATTTGTCCATTTTCAGTCTTATTATTTTCTTCATCACTTTTCTGCTAAGTTATATTATTTTCCCCTGTCCTAATCCTGATTTAGATTGCTCTTTCTAGGTTCAATAGGTATATTTAATATTAGAGAAATGTATACAATATGAAAGAAAAAAAAACAAAGACAAATACAACTACCAAGTGAACAATTTCCAAGATTTTAATTGCATCACTTGCCCTTTTTCATGCGTTCTAGGTTTCATTCACTATTCTCTATGGGCGGTGTTACCAGTAAACATCTTTAGTATTCTCCTTTAGATCCTTAGTAAGCTTTTCTTTGTAATCATTTTTGAAGCCAAAGCATGAACTGACTCTGCTCCTGTCTTAGTGCATTTATCACAAGTCCACATCATTGAACTTACCATCTCCGGACATGACAAGCACAATGCAATTCGGACCAGATTCTTCTACTAATAAATTACAATTGCTCTTAAGTTCTGCTGTTTGAATCTTATCTCTCACAAAGTTATACCACTGTCATACTCTCACTGTTCATCAAACCAAACATATATCTTTGTTTTTAATCCCTCTGTAATTTTCTTCCTGTTTGCCCTAACCTCATTCAACACAGATATATCTTTCCAAAATCTCTAAGACTTGAATCTACCCATTTTGTGCATTCACACCATTTAGTGCATGATTGGGGCATGTACCTTCTATTGCTCAGGCTCCACTTGGAATTCCCTACTAAAGCCTATTGATGTCTTTGATTCCATGTCCTAGTTAAAAATACTTTCTAAGCACATCTCTGATACAAGAAAGGTCACCCTGCACTCCTAACTTCATTCAAATTGGATTCTTTATTTCTGATCGTGTCTTTGTGAAATACCAGACACCTTAAAAGGCATCACATTAATGCAAGTGGTGAATATTCCATTTCCATCATTCAACCCGTCATCACTTCCACTTCTTCACCATTCTGAATGCACTAAATTCCACCTTCCCTGTTCTGTTTTTTGTGTGTGTGCCATACTCAGCCAGGGCCTCAGCGACCACTTTGTTTTTCAAGTGGCTGTCTTGGAGGGAAGATTCTGTGAGTGATTCCCCATGTCCTTCTCACAGCCCAGTTGTTTTTTTTACGAGGTTGAGTTGTGAGCTCGACACTCAACCCAGCACGGATGGAAAGCGTGTCCGGAAGCGGCCTGACTGGGTTCGAACTCGGGAACCCTCGCTCTGGAGTCCGACACTGATGTCACTGTGCCACCAGCCAGCCTGTTCACCATTCTGAATGCACTAAATTCCACCTTCACCATTCTGAATGCACTAAATTCCACTTCTTCACCATTTCAAATGCACTAAATTCCACTTCTTCACCATTCTGAATACTAAGTTCCATAAATTCAGGAATGGAATCAGCAATCCATGTTGAGCTGTGCTCTGTCGGTAGAAGGAATCCCCCACCATCTGTATCCTCACAACCCAACATATCCTTTACTGTTACAGTGAAGCTGAAGAACACAAGGTCAACTAGGATTTGCAAAAGCATGCACCAAAAAGGAAATGGATATACTTGAAAATGAGGCTTCTTACTATTGAAGGTACACATTAGTGATGAATGGCATGTATTAAGCTCCACACCATTAGTGCACAAGATTAGCCTGTATCTGCCCATAAACAGATACAGGAAAAAGATAAGCAGCCTATTAGTGCATAACGGTGGGGCTGAATTGTTTTCAGCCACCTTTCATTTCTTCAGTGTTGAAGAAATGATACATTTCAACATTATTCCTGTCAGCACAAATGGCAATTCCATCCAGACTGCAGCTTGATTCACTCCATATGTCATTGTACATAGTAAAGTTTGTGGACCCCAACAAAGTTTTATCTGTATCTCTGCAGATTTATGCACCACTATCCAATGGTTTCAGTGCAATTACACAAATGGTATCAGCTTGGCCATCCGGAAAGTTGTCAGAAAGTAGTGTAAAATTTAGTTCAGCTAAATATCACCATTCCAGTGATAGAAGATGTCAGGAGTAAAACTATCAAGCAGCATTGGAATTTCACAAACTACCATGTAGTTTGGATTCAGGCACAACCACCTGACTCCTGACCTTATTACGGTGCTGGAGTCATCCCCAGGGTAAAGGAAAATAGTTTAGATTATTGGATGTCAACCCTTCAAGTCCCATGAAATTGCATGTTGCTTTGGAGCAGTGTGCTAGGGCTAACCCCGTTTAGCTTTTCAAAGAAATGCAGGCAACTATGAAACAAACAATATCTCTACGATTTATCCTTGGCATTGTAATTCTACTGCCCTTGACAACTATTTGTTCGACACCATTGGTTTATAATTTGAAATATTTATTTAGACGTTAAGACCCAATACATTTTCTTCCCTTTGGCAACATATAAGGGCAATGCAATCATTAGTGGAAAATACAGAGTGCAGTTACAACCCTAGCCCCAGAAGTAAATGGATACAACATATTTTGATGTATCCTTAGTACTGACAGTGAAGTTAAGTGTGAAAGTAGTCAATAACGCAGGTTTAGTGATATGAAATAAATGCTGTTTTAGAAATAGAGACTTCATGGAGCTATTTGGCAAAGACAGCTGTTGATGCCATCCACAGAAATTCGAAATGTGAAGCAAGTCATCCTCAAGAATTAGTTTACTTCATAACCCCTTATTGGCATAGCAACAAACCTTACAACTGCTCGAGTTTGTTGGTGAAGCAGGTGAATTTAAAAACCTCTCTCAAGTGCTAACATTGTCAATCCACTTGTCTGAAGCAGGATCTACAGGAATGATAAATGAATCTCTTGGGCACTGTTAGCAACAGCAGTAATGCAAAAAAAACTGAGGCTTACTTAACTAGCTTCTGTTATTAATTATGTGAACAAGGCCTGCTTTATTATGCTGGGCTTGAGAACCTCCTGAGTTGTATTCAAACAGATGATCACCAAACAAAATCAGTTTTCTTCTAATTAGCTGGCATTAAACTTTACTTCCAATTCAAGGAACCAGATGCCAGCGTCTACATGGTGGCAGACAGAGCTGTTGCCTGGCGAGGCAAGAGCCCAATTTAACTGAGCTCAGTGTCAGACACCGGGCTCTCAGAATCTTAACACAAACATAGGAACAACAAGTGACTCATGCAGGGCAGTGTGATTCTTTTCAGAATTAGAAAATAAACCTGCACAAAACACAGGCTTTCATTTGGTTGCAATTATACCAAAATGGAACATTTGCAACATCCAAGAATGGCTGACCTAAGCAAGTGCCACCCACACACATTCTTCACATTTTATGCAAAAAAAAGACCTCAGCAACACAGTATCTCTGTGCATTGGTTATACAGACAGAGAAAGCTGTTTCATGGCTGTAACTTCTTTCCAGGAGAAGCAGTTCATGCATCTGTAACAAAGGAAAATCCTAATCCTTCCAAAACGTATTTTCTAAAAGGTGCTGGTGTAAGAAATTCATAGCATGTCACCAAATAAACAGTGTTGATTATCACTAACGTCAAACTGTGCATTTGCTCAGTACTAATTATGGCAATTCCAGTGCTTCCAGAATACACATACTATTGTTCACACTGTTCAGGGTTCAGGGGAGGTTCACTAGAATGATCCACATGAATGAAAGGGTTACTGTATGAGGAGCATTTGATGGTACTGGGCCAGTAGCCATTGGAGTTCTAGAAGACTGAGAGAGATCAAAGTTCAAAGTAAATTTATTATCAAAGTACATATATGCTTCCATATGCAAACCTGTGATTAATTTCTCATTGAAACCTTTCGAATATTGGAAGTCCCAGATGGAGTGAATGTGGAGAGCATGTTTCTATAGTGGGGGAGTCTAGGAACAGAGGGCACAGCCTCTGAATAAAGGTCATTCCTTTGGAAGAGATGTGGAGGCATTTCTTTAGCTGGGAAAATGGTGCAACTGTGGAAACCAAGTTATTGGGTATATTTAAAACAGAAGTTTATAAGTTCTTGATTAGTCAGGGTGTCAAAGATGAGGAGGAGCAGGCAGAATGGGGTTGAGAGGGTTAATAAATCAGCAGTGGTAGAACGGTGGAGCAGACTCGATGGACTGAATGGCTTTGTTTTTCTCCAATGTCTTATGGTCTAAACTTCATTTATTTGACTCCACTCATCACCTTTCTTATCAGTTTCTACAATCTGCAGCCCTTTGTGATCACCTCCAATCACCTCCCAGCTTCAATCTCCATTCTGTCTTTTCCCACCCTGCTCTATCTGCCCCTCCTCACTTGGATCCAGCTATTGATTGCCAGCTCCTGCCTCGCCCACCCCTGAACCTCTTAATATTGGCTTTCTATCTTTTACTCTTTCAATCATAAATCAGTGTCTTGTGGCCTGAAACATCACCTCCTGGTTCCATCTCCTGTGTCTCCCAACATACAATGATGGCACAACAACAAAGAGCCACCCAGCAAGCAATAAAGAAAAGGAAGGTATATTACAAAAGTAAAAAAATAAAGACAGGTAGTAAAAACGCTTTGATTATATAAAACAGAAAAGGGTGGCTAAAGTGATCATATGCTCTTTGAAAGATGAGAAGTGGGAATTAATATTGGATAATGCAGAAATGACTGACACTTAGAGCAGCTATTGTCTGTCGCTCTTTGTATTGGCAGAAATATCTAACATACCAAAGAGAAGTTATTGATACAATGGGAGGTGGCAGTATGACCATTATCGCTACCGAGGGAATGCCAAGTGAACTAGTGGGCCTAAAAGTAAACACATCCCTGGTCCTGATGGAATGCATCCCAAAGTACTGAAAGAAATGGTGGAACTTATATTAGAGGCATTAGTGATCATTTACAAACATCTTCTAGATTCTGGGCAGGTCCCTGCGGAGTGGAAGGGAGGGAATGTCACACCACTGTTCAAAAAAAAGATGTAGGCAAAAGGAGGTACGTATATGGCTAGTTAATTTAACTCCTGCAGTCAGGAAAATGCTTGAAGTTATCAGTAAGGACAAAGTGGTGAGACATCTCAATAAATTTACTTGAGTTCTTTGAGAATATAGCAAACACAATGGATAGGAGGGAATAGGTAAATATTGTATACTTGGATTTCCAGAAAGCATTCAATAAGGTGCCTGCTTAAAGTACTTATCCATAAGATAAGAATGCATAGAGTTGAGGGTAATGTATTAGCACGGAGAGGTAGTCCATGTAGGTCCATTGCCTCTGCCTGTTCCTGCCCCCCTGAAATCATGTCCTCGTACCTCAACTCCAATCTATCCCCTTTGGTTCGGTCACTTTCCACCTACACCCTTGACACTTCCTGACGAAGGGTCTTGGCCCGAAACGTCAACATCGCTTCTCCCTATAGATGCTGCCTGGCCTGCTGTGTTCTACCAGCATTTTTTGTGTGTCCCTTGACACTTCTCCTGCTCCTCATCTCCTGACTAGCTCTCAGTTCCCTGGCCCTGACTGGCTCATTTTCACCACTGATGTCTATACCCTACACACTTCTATCCGCCGTAAATAAGGCCTTAAAGCTTTCTGCTTCTTTCTCAATAAAAGAACCGAGTTCCCCTCTATCACCACCCTCCTCCGTCTGGCAGAACTGATCCTCACCTCATCAACTTTTCCTTCTGCTTCTCCCACTTTCTCCAGACTCAGGGTGTAGCTGTGGGCACCCACATGCGTCCCAGCTATGCCTACGTTTTTGTTGGTTATTTAGAAAGTCCTTCTCCTTTCTTCTTTTTTTCCCTCACACTCTGGCATCTTACCTCTTCTCACCTCCCTTTCACCTGCTGACATCACTAAACTGAGTTGAAATCAAATAGTTCAGATGATGCAGAGAGTCTGCAGTGTGATATAGATAGGTTAAGTGAATGGGCAAGAGTTTTGACAGATGGAGGACAACCTTGGTGAATGTGAGCTGCTATACTTTGGAAAGAAGAACAGAAGATCGGAGTTTTATTTAAATACTGTTGTGCAGGGTGACTTGGGAGTGCTGGTAGAAGAATTACAGAAAGCAGGTGCTGGTTTGCAATGCAATAGGTTATCAAGGAGGCAAAGGGAATATTGGCCTTCATTACTAGAGGGATTGGATTTAAGAGCAAGGTGGTTATGCTGATACTGTACAGGGTACTGGTGAGGCTGTACTTGGAGTACTATGTGCAGTTCTGGACTCCAAACCTGAGAAAAGAAATACTGGCTTTGGAGGCAGTGCCAGTGAGGATCACCAGTTTGATTCCAGAAATGAGGGGATTCTGGAAATTGGCCTATGAGGAAAGATAGAGTTTCCCGGCACTATAATCACTGGAATTCAGAAGAATGAGAGGCATGTTAGAAAACACATAAAATTATGAAAAGGACATAATAACATGGAGGCAGGAAAGTTATTTCTGCTGGTAGGTGAGACTAGAACTAAGGGCCATAGCCTCAAGATTTTAGAGAATAGATTGGAAATGAAGAGAAACTGCATTTTCCGGTGAGTAGCATAACTATGGAATTCTCTGCCTAAGGAAGCAATAAAGGCGGCCTCATTAAACAAATTTAAGTCACAACGAGATAAATTTTTGCATAGGAGGGGAATTAAGGATTATGAGAGTAAAGGTAGGTAGGTGGAGCTGAGTCCACAGCCAGATCAGCTCACTCGGTCAGAAGGCCTACTCCTGTTCCTGTCTTGTGTTCTTACGGCAAATTACCACTTTGGGAGGCCAATCCGCCCATTGTGCCTTAAAGGCTTCTTAGTATATTAACTCAAACTCATCAGTTTATTGGAAATGACAGAAGAAGGTCAGTGGAGAAACTTATTAATGTGGGAAAGGAAGAGTTGTAAATGGAACAGGAGAGTTTTGTAACTGGATTCAAAAGAACCAGAAGCAGAGATACAAGGGAGCTGGATGATCTCAGATATAGTAGTGAACAGTTAGTACTCAAGGTTGTGGAGGGCAGAGAGAATTACAAGATAGCTGATGGGAATGGAGGGAGGAGAGTGAATAGGCACATTTGGATGGCTGAGCTAGTCAGCTGGTTCTGGACTTACCATTGAAGAGCAGGGTTCAGGGCTGCACTGCTGCTTCAACAGTTAAACATCGGCAGTAAAGGCCGTAGACATTGCCCAGAGAGCTCCAAGCCATCACATTTAGCTGTGTGAGCTAGAGTGGTTACTGGGCCACATCAGAGATCAGTTAGGAGTCACTGCAAAACAAATATAGCTCACTTAGGGGAAGGATGGAGGACTTCCTTCCCTAAAGTATATCTCCGAGAAATATATACAGTTCCTTCATCACTTCTCATACACCCTACTCAAGACCAGAAAAACACAAAGCACTTCAAGTGCACAGCTCATCACCAACTTCTCAAGGGCAATACTGATTGGGCAATGCTCACAACACTAAATATACAAAGGCATTGGTGAACCGGATTGTTTACTGCTAACTTGTAATTCCACGGGCACTATTATTGATTAGCTAAGTTGAAATCCCGGCACGAGGAGATTTGACATTATGTTTGTAAACCATTTGTTTCCGCTTCTAGATTTCCTGTCCAGGGACACAACTAACACACAGAGAATGCTGGAGGAGCTCAGCAGGCAGAAAAGAGTACAGCCAAAGGGTTTCAGTCCAAAACATTGACTGTACTCTTTTCCATAGACGCTGCCTGGCCTGCTGAGTTCCTCCAGCATTTTGTGTGTGTTGCTCGGATTTCCAGCCTCTGCAGATTTTCTCTTCTTTGTGCAGGGACACAACTAGCTGATTTTTGCATGTTAATTTGAACTTCGTGGCTGTGGCCTGGCTTTCATGAATTGCAGTTCTGAATATTCTTTGCTTACTTCTATTGTTTGCATGATTTGTTAATTTGCCGCACATCGGGTGTTTGATGGACTTTTTTTAATGTGGGTTCCATTGGGTTTCTGTGTTTTGTGGCTGCCTGTATGAATCTCAAGGTTGTATATAGTATACATACTTGGAAAATAAATGTACCTTGAACTTCAAACTTTAAACCGTTGCCACTTACTCCATTTCCCCCATGTGACTGCCAACAATCAGAGTCCGGTTTAATAGGAGGCAGAGTTGTGGGCCTGGCCGGACTACCCCTCCATGCTAATACATTACCCTCAACTCCATGCAGCCTTACCTAATGGATACGTCTTTTAAGCAGGCACCTTATTGAATACCTTCTGGAAATCTAAATATATAACATCTATCTGTTCCCTCCTATCCACTGTATTTGTTATATCCTCAAAGAGCTCCAGTAAATATGTTGAGATGTCTCACCATTTCTTCCTTACTGATAGCTTCAAGCATTTTCCTGGCTGCAGGAGTTAAATTAACTGGCCATATACTTATTGCCTTTTGCCTACATCTTTTTTGAACAGTGGTGTGACATTCCCTCCCTTCCACTCCACAGGGACCTGCCCAGAATCTAGAAAATGTTTGTAAATGATCACTAATGCCGCTAATATAATTTCCACCATTTCTTTCAGTACTTTGGGATGCATTCCATCAGGACCAGGGATGTGTTTACTTTTAGGCCCACTAGTTCACTTGGCATTCCCTCTGTAGCGATAATGGTCGTACTGCCACCTCCCATTGTATCAATAACTTCTCTTTGGTATGTTAGATATTTCTGCCAAAACAAAGAGTGACAGACAATAGCTGCTGTAAGTGTCAGTCATTTCTGCATTACCCAATATTAATTCCCACTTCTCATCTTCCAAAGAGCATATGATCACTTTAGCCACCCTTTTCTGTTTTATATAATCAAAGCGTTTTTACTACCTGTCTTTATTTTTTTACTTTTGTAATATACCTTCCTTTTCTTTATTGCTTGCTGGGTGGCTCTTTGTTGTTGTGCCATCATTGTATGTTGGGAGACACAGGAGATGGAACCAGGAGGTGATGTTTCAGGCCACAAGACACTGATTTATGATTGAAAGAGTAAAAGATAGAAAGCCAATATTAAGAGGTTCAGGGGTGGGCGAGGCAGGAGCTGGCAATCAATAGCTGGATCCAAGTGAGGAGGGGCAGATAGAGCAGGGTGGGAAAAGACAGAATGGAGATTGAAGCTGGGAGGTGATTGGTGGAGATCACAAATGGCTGAAGATTGCAGAAAAGTGCATTCACTGAAAGATATATAAATGTTAAATTAAAATTGTAGTGCAAAATGTAGTGCCAGTGATTCACTGCTGAACACCAATTTAAACTCAAGCATGCATTCCTCATAGGGTTTTTCCTGGAAGCCGGGCCTACTTGCTCGAGAACTTGATGGCAACTGGGATTTAAATGGAAGGCAATGGCTGGAAAAGTCTCTGCATTACTTTATCAATAGACAGTAAACTTTTGCTTAGACATTATTAAAACGTTGTTTGTAGATCTTTGGTATTATTTTGTGTCATAGAAAGAGGCCCTTTGGCTCATCTAATCTATACCATCAACCACAGCTTGCCATATGTCTCCCATTCATGTACCTACCTAAATTTCTTCTGATATCGAAAATGTGGATGCATTTTAATTACAAGAATTTTAATGATAACATTAAAAAAACTGAATGTCACATGAATTAAAATGTTACTCGACTTTAAGTTTTAAAATAAAATGGATTCAAATTAATTGGGATACATCGGGGCCAGTACATTTAGTCCCATTTTAGCGGCTGCTCCAATTAGCCAAAGTTTCAATGAAATAGTTAAAAGGTATTAAAAAAAAGACAAACTACTGTCGCACTAAGTAACAAATTATGTATTTAAAAACAAATTAGAACACTATCAATACTACTGCAGTGCTATAAATCTGTGCATTAGTTTCCAATACTTTTTGAAGGAAGAAATCACGTGCAGTGCATTGTTCTGACTGTAAGTGAACATAATCAGACACCTAATACAGATAATTGACTTCCGATGTATAATGATAAAAATTAAAAGAGTAAAAGGTAGAAAGCCAATATAAAGTGATTCAGCGGTGAAAATTAAAATGACCTTTTAATTTTGTCTGTAACATTCAAGATAATTGTTGCAACCTTCAAATTGTTCATAGTTCCTAAACTGAAGAATTGAACCCATTTCATTTTCACTCCTGGCCAGTTCTGTCATCTCCAAGCCTGGATGCTTGAAAGTGAGATGAACAAAACAGATCTGAATTGTGTTACTGACTAGCAATCACCAACTAAGTCACTGTGTTTTGAACAGAAACACACAAATGTGACGCTATTTAAAAACTGTATGCTCGAAGCACAGTTTAATGTCTAACAGTCACACGACCCATGCAAGTTAAAAACTTCGGCAACACGCTCCTGCCCCAGTTAAGCAGCATGGTATCCCAAATAAACAAAGGGAATCCCAGCTATTTTCTAGATTTTGTTTTTGAATTTAAAAGTTGTTCAAAATATCTGGCTGCCCTGAGTAATCAATGGCCCAATTAAACAGAATCCACTGTAATTCTATTGAAAATTCTTGGAATTAATTAAGATACTTTCAAATAATTTCAAGAATTTGTTAAAAATGTCATTTCTAATACAGTTGAAATGCTTTTAATTTCGTTAAGTTTAAAAAGTATGCATTAATTATCCATTTCAGTTATTGGTTAAATGGTTTTCAATGTTTTTAGTGTCTCAAAAATATCGAGAGATTCTGAAAATATTAAGGCAGGCAATTCTGGGTATGAAACTGAGCTGATGGTCATCACTCACAGTCCTTACCACCATTCCCAGCACTGACCACCACTCACAGTGTTCACCACCATTCCCAGCACTGACCACCACTCACAGTGTTCACCACCATTCCCAGCACTGACCAACACTCACAGTGTTCACCACCATTCCCAGCACTCACCACCACTCACAGTGTTCACCACCATTCCCAGCACTGACCACCACTCACAGTGTTCACCACCATTCCCAGCACTGACCACCACTCACAGTGTTCACCACCATTCCCAGCACTGACCACCACTCACAGTCCTCACCACCATTCCCAGCACTGACCACCACTCACAGTCCTCACCACCATTCCCAGCACTGACCACCACTCACAGTCCTCACCACCATTCCCAGCACTGACCACCACTCACAGTCCTCACCACCATTCCCAGCACTGACCACCACTCACAGTCCTCACCACCATTCCCAGCACTCACCACCACTCACAGTGTTCACCACCATTCCCAGCACTGACCACCACTCACAGTGTTCACCACCATTCCTAGCCCTGACCACCACTCACAGTCCTCACCACCATTCCCAGCACTGACCACCACTCACAGTGTTCACCACCATTCCCAGCACTGACCACCACTCACAGTGTTCACCACCATTCCCAGCACTGACCACCACTCACAGTCCTCACCACCATTCCCAGCACTGACCACCACTCACAGTGTTCACCACCATTCCCAGCACTGACCACCACTCACAGTGTTCACCACCATTCCCAGCACTGACCACCACTCACAGTGTTCACCACCATTCCCAGCACTGACCACCACTCACAGTCCTCACCACCAGTCCCAGCACTGACCACCACTCACAGTCCTCACCACCATTCCCAGCACTGACCACCACTCACAGTGTTCACCACCATTCCCAGCACTGACCACCACTCACAGTGTTCACCACCATTCCCAGCACTGACCACCACTCACAGTGTTCACCACCATTCCCAGCACTGACCAACACTCACAGTGTTCACCACCATTCCCAGCACTGACCACCACTCACAGTCCTCACCACAATTCCCAGCACTGACCACCACTCACAGTGTTCACCACCATTCCCAGCACTGACCACCACTCACAGTGTTCACCACCATTCCCAGCACTCACCACCACTCACAGTGTTCACCACCATTCCCAGCACTGACCACCACTCACAGTGTTCACCACCATTCCCAGCACTCACCACCACTCACAGTGTTCACCACCATTCCCAGCACTGACCACCACTCACAGTGTTCACCACCATTCCCAGCACTGACCACCACTCACAGTCCTCACCACAATTCCCAGCACTGACCACCACTCACAGTGTTCACCACCATTCCCAGCACTGACCACCACTCACAGTCCTCACCACCATTCCCAGCACTGACCACCACTCACAGTGTTCACCACCATTCCCAGCACTCACCACCACTCACAGTGTTCACCACCATTCCCAGCACTGACCACCACTCACAGTCCTCACCACCATTCCCAGCACTGACCACCACTCACAGTCCTCACCACCATTCCCAGCACTGACCACCACTCACAGTCCTCACCACCATTCCCAGCACTGACCATCACTCAGTCCTCACCACCATTCCCAGCACTGACCACCACTCACAGTCCTCACCACCATTCCCAGCACTGACCATCACTCAGTCCTCACCACCATTCCCAGCACTCACCACCACTCACAGTCCTCACCACCATTCCCAGCACTGACCACCACTCACAGTCCTCACCACCATTCCCAGCACTGACCACCACTCACAGTGTTCACCACCATTCCCAGCACTCACCACCACTCACAGTGTTCACCACCATTCCCAGCACTGACCACCACTCACAGTCCTCACCACCATTCCCAGCACTGACCACCACTCACAGTCTTCACCACCATTCCCAGCACTGACCACCACTCACAGTCCTCACCACCATTCCCAGCACTGACCACCACTCACAGTGTTCACCACCATTCCCAGCACTGACCACCACTCACAGTCCTCACCACCATTCCCAGCACTGACCACCACTCACAGTCTTCACCACCATTCCCAGCACTGACCACCACTCACAGTCCTCACCACCATTCCCAGCACTGACCACCACTCACAGTCCTCACCACCATTCCCAGCACTGACCATCACTCAGTCCTCACCACCATTCCCAGCACTGACCACCACTCACAGTCCTCACCACCATTCCCAGCACTGACCATCACTCAGTCCTCACCACCATTCCCAGCACTGACCACCACTCACAGTCCTCACCACCATTCCCAGCACTGACCACCACTCACAGTGTTCACCACCATTCCCAGCACTGACCACCACTCACAGTGTTCACCACCATTCCCAGCACTGACCATCACTCACAGTCCTCACCACCATTCCCAGCACTGACCACCACTCACAGTGTTCACCACCATTCCCAGCACTGACCACCACTCACAGTATTCACCACCATTCCCAGCACTGACCACCACTCACAGTCCTCACCACCATTCCCAGCACTGACCACTACTCACAGTGTTCACCACCATTCCCAGCACTGACCACCACTCACAGTCCTCACCACCATTCCCAGCACTGACCACCACTCACAGTCCTCACCACCATTCCCAGCACTGACCACCACTCACAGTGTTCACCACCATTCCCAGCACTGACCACCACTCACAGTCCTCACCACCATTCCCAGCACTGACCACCACTCACAGTCTTCACCACCATTCCCAGCACTGACCACCACTCACAGTGTTCACCACCATTCCCAGCACTGACCACCACTCACAGTATTCACCACCATTCCCAGCACTGACCACCACTCACAGTCCTCACCACCAGTCCCAGCACTGACCACCACTCACAGTGTTCACCACCATTCCCAGCACTGACCACCACTCACAGTATTCACCACCATTCCCAGCACTGACCACCACTCACAGTCCTCACCACCATTCCCAGCACTGACCACTACTCACAGTGTTCACCACCATTCCCAGCACTGACCACCACTCACAGTCCTCACCACCATTCCCAGCACTGACCACCACTCACAGTCCTCACCACCATTCCCAGCACTGACCATCACTCACAGTGTTCACCACCATTCCCAGCACTCACCACCACTCACAGTGTTCACCACCATTCCCAGCACTGACCACCACTCACAGTGTTCACCACCATTCCCAGCACTGACCACCACTCACAGTGTTCACCACCATTCCCAGCACTGACCACCACTCACAGTCCTCACCACCATTCCCAGCACTCACCACCACTCACAGTGTTCACCACCATTCCCAGCACTGACCACCATTCACAGTGTTCACCACCATTCCCAGCACTGACCACCACTCACAGTCCTCACCACCATTCCCAGCACTGACCACCACTCACAGTCCTCACCACCATTCCCAGCACTCACCACCACTCACAGTCCTCACCACCATTCCCAGCACTGACCACCACTCACAGTGTTCACCACCATTCCCAGCACTGACCACCACTCACAGTGTTCACCACCATTCCCAGCACTGACCATCACTCACAGTCCTCACCACCATTCCCAGCACTGACCACCACTCACAGTCCTCACCACCATTCCCAGCACTCACCACCACTCACAGTGTTCACCACCATTCCCAGCACTGACCACCACTCACAGTCCTCACCACCATTCCCAGCACTGACCATCACTCAGTCCTCACCACCATTCCCAGCACTCACCACCACTCACAGTCCTCACCACCATTCCCAGCACTGACCACCACTCACAGTGTTCACCACCATTCCCAGCACTGACCACCACTCACAGTCCTCACCACCATTCCCAGCACTCACCACTCACAGTCCTCACCACCATTCCCAGCACTCACCACCACTCACAGTCCTCACCACCATTCCCAGCACTGACCACCACTCACAGTGTTCACCACCATTCCCAGCACTGACCACCACTCACAGTCCTCACCACCATTCCCAGCACTGACCACCACTCACAGTCCTCAGCACCATTCCCAGCACTGACCACCACTCACAGAGTTCACCACCATTCCCAGCACTGACCACCACTCACAGTGTTCACCACCATTCCCAGCACTGACCAACACTCACAGTGTTCACCACCATTCCCAGCACTGACCACCACTCACAGTGTTCACCACCATTCCCAGCACTGACCACCATTCACAGTGTTCACCACCATTCCCAGCACTGACCACCACTCACAGTCCTCACCACCATTCCCAGCACTGACCAACACTCACAGTCCTCACCACCATTCCCAGCACTGACCACCACTCACAGTGTTCACCACCATTCCCAGCACTGACCACCACTCACAGTCCTCACCACCATTCCCAGCACTCACCACCACTCACAGTGTTCACCACCATTCCCAGCACTGACCACCACTCACAGTGTTCACCACCATTCCCAGCAATGACCACCACTCACAGTGTTCACCACCATTCCCAGCACTGACCACCACTCACAGTCCTCACCACCATTCCCAGCACTGACCACCACTCACAGTGTTCACCACCATTCCCAGCACTGACCACCACTCACAGTGTTCACCACCATTCCCAGCAATGACCACCACTCACAGTCCTCACCACCATTCCCAGCACTGACCACCACTCACAGTGTTCACCACCATTCCCAGCACTGACCACCATTCACAGTCCTCACCACCATTCCCAGCACTGACCACCACTCACAGTGTTCACCACCATTCCCAGCACTGACCACCACTCACAGTCCTCACCACCATTCCCAGCACTGACCACCACTCACAGTCCTCACCACCATTCCCAGCACTGTCCACCACTCACAGTGTTCACCACCATTCCCAGCACTGACCACCACTCACAGTCCTCACCACCATTCCCAGCACTGACCACCACTCACAGTGTTCACCACCATTCCCAGCACTGACCACTACTCACAGTCCTCACCACCATTCCCAGCACTGACCACCACTCACAGTCCTCACCACCATTCCCAGCACTGACCACCACTCACAGTCCTCACCACCATTCCCAGCACTGACCACCACTCACAGTGTTCACCACCATTCCCAGCACTCACCACCACTCACAGTGTTCACCACCATTCCCAGCACTGACCACCACTCACAGTCCTCACCACCATTCCCAGCACTGACCACCACTCACAGTGTTCAACACCATTCCCAGCACTGACCACCACTCACAGTCCTCACCACCATTCCCAGCACTGACCACCACTCACAGTCCTCACCACCATTCCCAGCACTGACCACCACTCACAGTCCTCACCACCATTCCCAGCACTGACCACCACTCACAGTCCTCACCACCATTCCCAGCACTGACCACCACTCACAGTCCTCACCACCATTCCCAGCACTGACCACCACTCACAGTCCTCACCACCATTCCCAGCACTGACCACCACTCACAGTGTTCACCACCATTCCCAGCACTGACCACCACTCACAGTCCTCACCACCATTCCCAGCACTGACCACCACTCACAGTGTTCACCACCATTCCCAGCACTGACCACCACTCACAGTGTTCACCACCATTCCCAGCACTGACCACCACTCACAGTCCTCACCACCATTCCCAGCACTGACCACCATTCTCAGTGTTCACCACCATTCCCAGCACTCACCATCACTCACAGTCCTCACCACCATTCCCAGCACTGACCATCACTCAGTCCTCACCACCATTCCCAGCACTGACCACCACTCACAGTCCTCACCACCATTCCCAGCACTGACCACCACTCACAGTGTTCACCACCATTCCCAGCACTGACCACCACTCACAGTCCTCACCACCATTCCCAGCACTGACCACCACTCACAGTGTTCACCACCATTCCCAGCACTGACCACCACTCACAGTCCTCACCACCATTCCCAGCACTGACCACCACTCACAGTGTTCACCACCATTCCCAGCACTGACCACCACTCACAGTGTTCACCACCATTCCCAGCCCTGACCACCACTCACAGTCCTCACCACCATTCCCAGCACTGACCACCACTCACAGTGTTCACCACCATTCCCAGCACTGACCACCATTCACAGTGTTCACCACCATTCCCAGCACTGACCACCACTCAGTGTTCACCACCATTCCCAGCACTGACCACCATTCATAGTCCTCACCACCATTCCCAGCACTGACCACCATTCACAGTCCTCACCACCATTCCCAGCACTGACCACCACTCACAGTGTTCACCACCATTCCCAGCACTGACCACCACTCACAGTGTTCACCACCATTCCCAGCACTGACCACCACTCACAGTCCTCACCACCATTCACAGCACTGTCCACCACTCACAGTCCTCACCACCATTCCCAGCACTGACCACCACTCAGTGTTCACCACCATTCCCAGCACTGACCACCACTCAGTGTTCACCACCATTCCCAGCACTGACCACCACTCACAGTCCTCACCACCATTCCCAGCACTGACCACCACTCACAGTGTTCACCACCATTCCCAGCACTGACCACCACTCAGTGTTCACCACCATTCCCAGCACTGACCACCACTCAGTGTTCACCACCATTCCCAGCACTGACCACCACTCACAGTCCTCACCACCATTCCCAGCACTGACCACCACTCACAGTGTTCACCACCATTCCCAGCACTGACCACCACTCACAGTGTTCACCACCATTCCCAGCACTGACCACCACTCACAGTCCTCACCACCATTCCCAGCACTGACCACCACTCACAGTCCTCACCACCATTCCCAGCACTGACCACCATTCACAGTGTTCACCACCATTCCCAGCCCTGACCACCACTCACAGTCCTCACCACCATTCCCAGCACTGACCACCACTCACAGTCCTCACCACCATTCCCAGCACTGACCACCACTCACAGTCCTCACCACCATTCCCAGCACTGACCACCACTCACAGTGTTCACCACCATTCCCAGCACTGACCACCACTCACAGTCCTCACCACCATTCCCAGCACTGACCACCACTCAGTGTTCACCACCATTCCCAGCACTGACCACCACTCACAGTCCTCACCACCATTCCCAGCACTGACCACCACTCACAGTGTTCACCACCATTCCCAGCACTGACCACCACTCACAGTCCTCACCACCATTCCCAGCACTGACCACCACTCACAGTGTTCACCACCATTCCCAGCACTGACCACCACTCACAGTCCTCACCACCATTCCCAGCACTGACAACCACTCACAGTCCTCACCACCATTCCCAGCACTGACCACCACTCACAGTCCTCACCACCATTCCCAGCACTGACCACCACTCACAGTCCTCACCACCATTCCCAGCACTGACCACCACTCACAGTCCTCACCACCATTCCCAGCACTGACCACCACTCACAGTGTTCACCACCATTCCCAGCACTGACCACCACTCACAGTCCTCACCACCATTCCCAGCACTGACCACCACTCACAGTCCTCACCACCATTCCCAGCACTGACCACCACTCACAGTCCTCACCACCATTCCCAGCACTGACCACCATTCACAGTGTTCACCACCATTCCCAGCACTGACCACCACTCACAGTGTTCACCACCATTCCCAGCACTGACCACCACTCACAGTCCTCACCACCATTCCCAGCACTGACCACCACTCACAGTCCTCACCACCATTCCCAGCACTGACCACCACTCACAGTCCTCACCACCATTCCCAGCACTGACCACCACTCACAGTATTCACCACCATTCCCAGCACTGACCACCACTCACAGTCCTCACCACCATTCCCAGCACTGACCACCACTCACAGTGTTCACCACCATTCCCAGCACTGACCACCACTCACAGTCCTCACCACCATTCCCAGCACTCACCACCACTCACAGTCCTCACCACCATTCCCAGCACTGACCACCACTCACAGTCCTCACCACCATTCCCAGCACTGACCACCACTCACAGTCCTCACCACCATTCCCAGCACTGACCACCACTCACAGTCCTCACCACCATTCCCAGCACTGACCACCACTCACAGTGTTCACCACCATTCCCAGCACTGACCAACACTCACAGTGTTCACCACCATTCCCAGCACTGACCACCACTCACAGTCCTCACCACCATTCCCAGCACTGACCACCACTCACAGTGTTCACCACCATTCCCAGCACTGACCAACACTCACAGTGTTCACCACCATTCCCAGCACTGACCACCACTCACAGTCCTCACCACCATTCCCAGCACTGACCACCACTCACAGTGTTCACCACCATTCCCAGCACTCACCACCACTCACGGTGTTCACCACCATTCCCAGCACTGACCACCACTCACAGTCCTCACCACCATTCCCAGCACTGACCACCACTCACAGTCCTCACCACCATTCCCAGCACTGACCACCACTCACAGTATTCACCACCATTCCCAGCACTGACCACCACTCACAGTCCTCACCACCATTCCCAGCACTGACCACCACTCACAGTGTTCACCACCATTCCCAGCACTGACCAACACTCACAGTGTTCACCACCATTCCCAGCACTGACCACCACTCACAGTCCTCACCACCATTCCCAGCACTGACCACCACTCACAGTGTTCACCACCATTCCCAGCATTGACCACCACTCACAGTATTCACCACCATTCCCAGCACTGACCACCACTCACAGTCCTCACCACCATTCCCAGCACTCACCACCACTCACAGTGTTCACCACCATTCCCAGCACTGACCACCACTCACAGTGTTCACCACCATTCCCAGCACTGACCACCACTCACAGTGTTCACCACCATTCCCAGCACTGACCACCACTCACAGTCCTCACCACAATTCCCAGCACTGACCACCACTCACAGTGTTCACCGCCATTCCCAGCACTGACCACCACTCACAGTCCTCACCACCATTCCCAGCACTCACCACCACTCACAGTCCTCACCACCATTCCCAGCACTGACCACCACTCACAGTCCTCACCACCATTCCCAGCACTCACCACCACTCACAGTCCTCACCACCATTCCCAGCACTGACCACCACTCACAGTCCTCACCACCATTCCCAGCACTGACCACCACTCACAGTCCTCACCACCAGTCCCAGCACTGATCACCACTCACAGTCCTCACCACCATTCCCAGCACTGACCACCACTCACAGTCCTCACCACCAGTCCCAGCACTGACCACCACTCACAGTCCTCACCACCATTCCCAGCACTGACCACCACTCACAGTGTTCACCACCATTCCCAGCACTGACCACCACTCACAGTCCTCACCACAATTCCCAGCACTGACCACCACTCACAGTGTTCACCGCCATTCCCAGCACTGACCATCAGTCAGTCCTCACCACCATTCCCAGCACTGACCACCACTCACAGTCCTCACCACCATTCCCATCACTGACCACCACTCAGAGTCCTCACCACCATTCCCAGCACTCACCACCACTCACAGTCCTCACCACCATTCCCAGCACTGACCACCACTCACAGTGTTCACCACCATTCCCAGCACTGACCACCACTCACAGTCCTCACCACCATTCCCATCACTGACCACCACTCAGAGTCCTCACCACCATTCCCAGCACTCACCACCACTCAGAGTCCTCACCACCATTCCCAGCACTGATCACCACTCAGTGTTCACCACCATTCCCAGCACTGACCACCACTCACAGTGTTCACCACCATTCCCAGCACTGACCACCACTCACAGTGTTCACCACCATTCCCAGCACTGACCACCACTCACAGTCCTCACCACCATTCCCAGCACTCACCACTCACAGTCCTCACCACCATTCCCAGCACTGACCACCACTCACAGTGTTCACCACCATTCCCAGCACTGACCACCATTCACAGTCCTCACCACCATTCCCAGCACTGACCACCATTCACAGTGTTCACCACCATTCCCAGCACTCACCACCACTCACAGTCCTCACCACCATTCCCAGCACTGACCACCACTCACAGTGTTCACCACCATTCCCAGCACTGACCACCACTCACAGTGTTCACCACCATTCCCAGCACTGACCACCACTCACAGTCCTCACCACCATTCCCAGCACTGACCACCACTCACAGTGTTCACCACCATTCCCAGCACTGACCACCACTCACAGTGTTCACCACCATTCCCAGCACTGACCACCACTCACAGTGTTCACCACCATTCCCAGCACTGACCACCACTCACAGTCCTCACCACCATTCCCAGCACTGACCACCACTCACAGTGTTCACCACCATTCCCAGCACTGACCACCACTCACAGTGTTCACCACCATTCCCAGCACTGACCACCACTCACAGTCCTCACCACCATTCCCAGCACTCACCACCACTCACAGTCCTCACCACCATTCCCAGCACTGACCACCACTCACAGTCCTCACCACCATTCCCAGCACTGACCACCACTCACAGTGTTCACCACCATTCCCAGCACTGACCACCATTCACAGTGTTCACCACCATTCCCAGCACTCACCACCACTCACAGCCTCCAACCTCTGCTGTCGTCTGTGACTCGCCCACTCACTACGCTTCCTTCCTTTTCTATGTATAGTTTTCTTCACATCCCAAGAGGACGTGGCATGTAGAATTCATATTAATTAAAGCTGTGACAAAACCATGAGCGTAAATACTCAAGTAGTGAGTGCAATCTTCATGAGGCAATTGTGCTTTTGGAGATGTCTTAATGTCCTGTAATTAAATCTTTTAAAATACTTTCATCCGGTGTTGCCAAAAGTTGCAGTCTTACCTGTCTCATCTGTTCCCCGTGGAAAGAAAGCACTGAAATTTCCCGCTGTAATAATTTCATTTACAGTCTCCAAGGCAATATTTAGCATCTATTTTAGGCCCAAAATCCACACAAAAAACTAATAAATTCTATAAAGCAATCCTCCTTACCACCTTTCCATATCCTTGGAAACAAATTTAAATTGGCTTTTTCTCATCACTATGTACCCAATCTTTTCTTCTCATTATTTGGTCTCCTTTTCCTGAGGAAAGAGAGCATCAATCTGTTTTCAGCTCTTTCTGCATTCTGCTAACCACTATCGTCTCCACCACTAATGTCTATAAACTTTGGCCTGACAACTTAAAACGGAGCTCTTGAGTCATCTTGCTTTTCCAAACAGCCGCAACCCAATATCAGAGGGGAAATAATTAAGAGGTAGGTTGAGGAATTTGTGCACTACAACATAATGTCACACAAAGGTAGGATTAAAGCAACTGTGCTAAAACCAGCCACAATTGAATTGTCAAAAATAGCTGCAAGACACAATATTAAAAAGTGAGAGCCAAGATCAAAAACATATCCACTTTTACAACAAACATCAAAACAACGGAGCCATCAGCGGAGAACTTACCCAACATAAACTAATAGATTCCGAACAAAACGTGCAGATGTTCAGACAGCATGATTCAATGTGCTGCAAAGTTTCTGTGAAGAAAGTAACTTTATCAGGCCTGCACGCTTCCCCTTTTTTACATTTGGGTGGTGTAATGTATTGAGACAGACAGTTTCAAATTAAATACATAGTGTAAAATAATTTGAAAAAAAAACTGATCAGATGTAAAAAGATCATTAAGAAAGAATGGAAACTACGCACCAAGACCTTCAAGTCACTGACGCTCTTGAAAGTTATATTGGTTAATGACACACTATCAAAACGTACAGGAAGCTTTAGCTCAAACTGGTCAGCACTGCAAATAACTGGAGCAGAAAGGAACATGCAAGAACATATTTTCAGACATTGGCTGAAATGCCTTCCTGTAATTGCTTGATAAGTCCTCAACACCAGAAGTCAATCCATTTTTATCTCTTAAAGCAGCCCAAACTTTAAAATACTATTTTGGATTAACATGTGTTGCCTTCTTTGGGCTATTCCTCTTTTCTAGTTTTAACAACCCTTGCAGCCAGATCCCATGTAGAGCTCAGGGCAAATTGGCAAACTTGCTGTGATTTAGTGCAGGAGGAAATTATGAATTCCACCCAGAGCGCACAATTTTGGATTTATGACCTGGTGTGAACAGCAAAATGTGTCAGCCACATAGACTTTGAGAAACAATGTCTCACAAAGTTCAAAATGCGCAGGATAGATATCTCCCACAGAAGATGAAATTCTCAAATGGCAGGGCTAGGCAACTGTGGCTGACAAGGGAAGTTAAGGACTACATAATAGCCAAGGAAAAAGCATATAAGGTAGCAAAAGTGAGTGGGAAATTGGATGATTGGGAAGCTTTTAAAATCCAACAAAAGGCAACTAAAAAGCTATAAGAAGGGAAAAGATGAAATATCAGGGCAAACTAGCCAATAACATAAAGCAGGATACCAAAAAAATTTTCAGTTATATAAAGAGTAAAAGGGAGGTGAATGTGTGGGGATCTCATCGAATGTTGAAAGGACTAGATAGGGTGGATGTGGAGAGGATGATTTCTATGGTGGGGGTATCCAGAACTAGAGGGAGCAGCCTGAAAATTGAGGGGTGGCCTTTTTGAATAGAGGCAAGTAGGGATTTTTTTTGTCAAAGAGTAGTGAATCTGTAGAATGCTCTGCCACAGACTGCAGTGGAGGCCAAGTCTGTGGGTAAATTTAAGCTGGAATTTGATCGTTTCCTGATTAGTCAGGGCATCAAAGGATTTGGCAAGAATGTAGGTGTATGGGGTTGAGTGGGATCTGAGATCAGCCATGATGGAATGGCAGAGCAGACTCAATGGGCTGAATGGCCTAATTCTGCTCCTATGTCTTATGGTCTTGTGGCTAATGTCTGGGCTGAATATTTCATACATTTGAAGTCATTTATGAAACAGATTTATTAATTATAACTCAAAACAGGATTGCTTGTTCTGGAAGCAGCTGAGGCCAATCATGAAAGTATTGGATTGAGGTAAATTATGTTGGAGGTAATCACTATTTCCATTCTCTTTGGGTGTCACAGGCAGCTGAAGTGGATTTAATTACAGCAAGAAAACTTTGCTTTCAACCAATTTTCTACTTGCCTGCAGCTGAAAGGAAACTGAAGCCTATTCTTTCCAGATTAGGGTGAATCTTCTCCTTGCCCTGGATAGATTAGCCAGTTTCTCTGACAGCACTGATAAAGAACCAATTCATAAGCGGCACAATAATAGGCAAATTAGTTTTAACTAATAATTTCATTAAATGCTTCTTTTCTTCTGCCTTTTTTCAAGTCTTCAATGGTCTAGATAATATCTTAGATCAGTCTTTAAGTCCCACTCTGAGCAATGTTGAGTTCTTTGGCAAGCCAAACCACCCAGATACATTAACCCAACAGAACGAACAAAATACACACTTGCATTTAAGTTGTAAAAAGCATTGCATCAACATTTGTTCAAATTTTTAATTTTTTTTATTGATGAAATAAAATGTGAACACTTAACAATGTCATTTCCTCAAATTGGAATGAAAAGTTGCAAAACTAAATCTAATATTTCCATAAACTATTTTATTCACTACACCACTCCTGCTTCTTACCAACAGTTTCTTTTTAAATCTACTTAAAGGATAATTGTCTGTTTGCTTTAGCTGCATATAGGACTGAATTACCACATTTGCTTTCTTCAGCTCTCCATCAGCCCCAGAAATAGACAGAACCGACAGCATCAGTGTCCAGTCTTATCCATTACGGAGCCAGCCACTGTACCTGTATCTATATATTTGTTAAAAGCTTCCGCATTCATGTCACCATGGACACATATTCACACTGCATGCAAAGCAACAGGTTTGAGATGAAGGCAGCTTTATGAGCTGTTAAATATTGCACCTCATTAATGAAAGCAGCTGTAGGGTTAGATACCTTACTGAGCCGATTTACTTTTGTCACAGTATTGGATCCAAATAGCTTGAGCACCTATGCATCTTCAGTGATGATTAAGCACATGCCCACGGAATCTATAAAATGGCTCTAAGCAGACTTCTAGGCCTGTTGCTGATGGTGACCAGCAGCCAATCTGGACATCAGAAGTTTGTAGAGGAGGGGACTTCAGTCAGGTCCACTGCCCCAGGATAAAAGGCAGCAGCAAGCAAAGCGTTGACTAGCAACCAAATGGCACTTGGGATTGATTAGTAAGAGCAGATTAAAGAAAGGCAGGAGCAAGTAAATGGTGATCTTAAGGTTTTAGCTCTTCAAGGCTTCCATGAAGAAAGACTTCACTCAGAGAAAGGAAAGGGAAGAAAAGCTCAAGTCTTTATCTTCTCTTCTTTATATGTGCTGAGCTCGAACAGGAGAGACACCAGGCAGGATAGTGAAATGCTCCTCTTGCAGGATGTGGGAAGACAGGGAGATCTCCAGTGTCTCTGATGACTACAACTGTGCGGTGCATCCAGCTGCAGCTTCTAACAAATGGCATTAAGGAGTTGGAGCTGGAACTGGATGAACTCCGGATCATTTGGGAGGCTGAGACAACTAGAGATGTAGTTACACCCAAGGTGCAGGACACAGGAAACCGGGTGACAGTCAGGAAGGTGAAAGGGGTTAAGGAGACAGTGCAGTGTACCCCTGTGACCATTCCCCTCAATAATAGGTATAGCACTTTGGAAACTGTTGTGGGGATGGCCTAACAGAAGAAAGTCACTGTGTTCGGATCTCTGGCAGTGAGTCTGCCTCTGATTCAGAAAGGAAGGAGGAGAAAAGGCATACTGTGGTGATAGGGGATTTGTTAGTTAGGGGAATGAACAGAATGTTCAGTGGGTGAGAAAGATTCCTCAATAGAATGTTGCCTCCTAAATGCCAGTGTCCAGGATATCTCAGATCGAATCCTCCACTTTCTTAAGTGGGAGGGTGAACAACCAGAAGTCGTCGTCCATGCAGGTACCAATGACATAGGTCGGACAAGTGACAAGGTTCTGCATTGGGAGTTCGGGGAGTTGTGTGCTAACTAAAGGGCGGGACCTCAAGGGTTGTGATCTCAGGATTGCTACCTGAGCCACGTGCTAGTGAGGCCAGAACGAGGAAGATTATACAGTTTAATACGTGGTGTAGTAGGGCAGGCATAAGATTTTTGGATAATTTGGCTCAAGTACTCAAGATAATTTGGCTTAAGTAATCAAGATTACTTAACAGGCATTTACACAAAAATTGTGAATGGAAATTATAACAGCCGGCACAACATCTAAAGCTTTTTCCAAACATCCTCAACAACAGTAAGGACACTTGTTCAGTAGTAATGCAGGTGATGGTTTGCCCAGACCTTTGCTGTAACCCCACAGGACCCCTGAATGGACTTAGGCAGATCAGACTTGGTATCTTAGTCCATTGCATGCCAGTGATTTTTTTCAAGTTGTATTTTCTATTTCCACAGCTGAGCAAAGGTGCTCGCTGCACTTTGTAGGATTTTCCTAGAACAAAGAGTTTTGTTCAAAAGAAACATTGAAAAGATAAAATCCTAGACAAAGCAATCTGAAAACCCAGGATTTAGTCTGACCCACTTGTCTGATTCAATGGAAATTAGGGGATGTAAAGAATATGTCCATCACTCAAGTTTGGACAATGGGAACAGGAACAATGAAAATTGATCCAGGCCACTTGGCTGAGAAACATAGAAAACCTACAGCATGATATATGCCCTTCAGCCCACAATGCCGTGCCAAACATGTACTTTAGAAATTACCATAGCCCCTGTTTTTCTAAGCTCCATGTACCTATCCATGAGTCTTTTAAAAGACTCTATCATATCCACCTCCACCACCGTTGCTTGCAGCCCATTCCACACACTCACCACTCTCTGCATCAAAAACTTACCCCTGACATCTCCTCTGTACCTACTCCCCAGCACCTTAAACCTGTGCCCTCTCATGTTAGCTATTTCAGCCCTGGGGAAAGGCCTCTGACTATCCACATGATCAATGGCTCTCATCATCTTATGCACCTCTATCAGGTCGCCTCTCATCTTCCATTGCTCCAAGGAGAAAAGGCCAAGTTCACTCAACCTATTCTCATAAGGCATGTTCCCCAAAACAGGCAACATCCTTGTAAATCTCCTCTGCACCCTTTCTATAGTTTCCACATCCTTCCTGTAGTGAGGTAACCAGAACTGACCACAGTACGCCAGGTGGGGTCTGACCAGGGTCCTATATAGATGCAATATTACCTCTCGGCTCCTAAACTCAGTCCCACGATTGATGAAGGCCAATGCATAAGGCTAAGCCTCCTTAACCATAGAGTCAACCTGCGCAGTAGCTTTGAGTGTCCTATAGACTCCCAGAACAGATCCCTGAGACATACCACTGGTCACCGACCTCCATGCAGAATATGACCTGTCTACAACCACTCTTTCCCCTTCTGTGGGCATGCCAGTCCTGGATCCACAAAGCAAGGTCCCCTTGGATCCCATGCCTCCTTGCTTTCTCAATAAGCCTTGCATGGGTTACCTTATCAAATGCCTTGCTGAAATCCATATACACTACATCTACTGCTCTTCCTTCATCAATGTGTCTTGTCACATCCTCAAAAAATTCAATCAGGCTCATAAGGCACAACCTGCCTTTGACAAAGCCATGCTGACTATTCCTAATCATATTATACCTCTCCAAACATTCATAAATCCTGCCTCTCAGGATCTTCTCCATCAACTTACTAACCACTGAAGTTAGACTTGCTGGTCTATAATTTCCTGGGCTATCACTACTCCCTTTCTTGATTAAGCGAACCACATCTGCAATCCTCCAATCCTCCGGAATCTCTCCTGTCCCCATTAATGATGCAAAGATCATCTCCAGAGGCTCAGCAATCTCCTCCCTCACCTCCCATAGTCGCCTGGGGTACATCTCGTCCAGTCCCGGTGACTTATTCAACTTGATGCTTTCCAAAAGCTCCAGCACATCCTCTTTCTTAATGTCTATATGTTCAAGCTTTTCAGTCCACTGTAAGTCATCTCTACAATTGCCAAGATCTTTTTCTGTAGTGAATACTGAAGCAAAGTATTCATTAAGTACCTCTGCTATCTCCTCCAGTTCCATACCCACTTTTCCACTGTCACACTTGATTGGTCCTATTCTCTCATGTCTTATCCTCTTGTTCTTCACATGCTTGTAGAATGCCTTGGGGTTATCTTTAATCCTGCTTGCCAAGGCCTTCTCATGGCCCCTTCTGGCTCTCCTAATTTCATTCTTAACTTCTTCCTGCTAGCTTTATAATCTTCTAGATCTCTTTCATTACCTAGTTTTTTTGAACCTTTTGTAAGCTTTTCTCTTCTTCTTGACTAGATTTTCAACAGCCTTTGTACACCACGGTTCCTATACACCACGATCCTTTCCCTGTCTCATTGGAACGTACCTATGCAGAACCCATGCAAATATCCCCTGAATATTTGTCACATTTCTGTTGTACATTTCCCTGAGAACATCTCTTCCCAATTTATGCTTCCAAGTTCCTGCCTGATAGCTTCATATTTCCCCTTACTCCAATTAAACGCTTTCCAGATTTGTCTGTTCCTATCCCTCTCCAATGCTATGGTAAAGGAGATAGAATTGTGATCACTATCTCCAAAATGCTCTCCCACTGAGAGACCTGACACTTGACCAAGTTCATTTCCCAATACCAGATCAAGTACAGCCTCTCCTCTTGTAGGCTTATCTACATACTGTGTCAAGAAACCTTCCTGAACACACCTAACAAACTCCACACCATCTAAACCCCTCGCTCTAGGGAGATGCAAATCGATACCTGGGAAATTAAAATCTCCCACCACGACAACCCTTTAATTATTACACCTTTCCAGATTTATTTCCCTATCTGCTCCTCAATGTCCCTGTTACTATTGGGTGGTCTATAAAAAACACTCAGTAGAGTTATTAACCCCTTCCTGTTTCTAACTTCCACCCACAGAGACTCCATAGACAATCCCTCCATGACTTCCTCCTTTTCTGCAGCCGTGACACTATCTCTGATCAGCAGCACCACACTACCACCTCTTTTGCCTCCCTCCCTGTCCTTTCTGAAATACCTAAAGCCTGGCATTTTAAGTAACCATTCCTGCCCCTGAGCCATCCAAATCTCTGTAATGGCCACAACACCATAGCTCCAAGTACTGATCCACACTCTAAGCTCATCTGCTTTGTTCATGATACTCCTTGCATTAAAATAGACATATCTCAAATCATTGGTCTGAGCGTGTTCCTTCTCTATCACCTCCCTATCCTCCCTCTTGTACTGTCTGCAAGCTTTCTCTATTTGTGAGTGAACTGCCCCTTCCTCCGTCTCTTCAGTTTGGTTCCCACCCCCCAACAATTCTAGTTTAAACTCTCCCCAATAGCTTTCGCAAACCTCCTCACCAGGATATTGAACCCCTCAGATTCAAGTGCAACTCGTCTTTTTTGTACTCGTCACACCTGCCCCAAAAGTGATCCCAATGATCCAGAAATCTGAAACCCTTCCCCCGCTCCAATCCCACAACCACACATTTATCCTCCGCCTCATTCTATTCCTGTACTCACTGTCGTGTAGCACAGGCAGTAATCCCGAGATTACTACCTTTGAGGACCTGCTTCTCAACTTCATTCCTAACTCCCTGTAGTCTGTTTTCAGGACCTCCTCCTTTTCCTACCTATGTTGTTGATACTAATATGTTCACCTGTTCCCTCCTCAGGATATCGTGGACGTGATCAGAAACATCCCGGACCTGGCACCTGGGAGGCGAGCTACCATCCGTGTTTCTTTCCTGCATCCACAGAATTGCCTGTCTGACCCTCTAACTATAGAGTCCCCTATCACTGCTGCCTTCCTTTTCCTTTCCCTACCCTCCTGAGCCACAGGGCCAGGACTACTTATTGTTAAGGGGGATAGCCACAGGGGTACTCTCTATTATTGGCCTCTTGCCTTTCCCTCTCCGACTGTTACGCACTTACCTGTCTCCCGAGGCCCTGTTGCGACTACTTGCCTAGTCACCTTCTCTGTCACCTCTTCACTTTCCCTCATGGCTTCTCCATCATTTATCAGCGTCATGACTTATCTCCTTCCTCAACTGCTCAACCTTGTACTAACCAGATGTCATGGAAGAGCAAAATAATGTTGAACATTGTGAAAGCAGGCTTGAAGTTTTGCAATTCATATAACTTTGGAATAATATACCATAGGTGGCAATTCCCTGGCATAGTTTATTCAGAAGATTACATTCATACTAAAATTCAAAACTTAACTTACACTCTGTATGAAGACAATTTTAGTTCTACATGTAAAAGACATGGTGTGTAGCTCAGGAACCATTCAAAAGGGGGTGGGGAGAAGTGAAATATTGTTATAATTGGTGATAGTATAGCCAGGGATATAGACACAATTTTCTGTAACAAGGATTGAGAGTTGTGAAGACTGTGTTATCTGTCTGGTGTCTGGGATCAGAATAGCTCATCTGTCCTGTAGTGGAATTAGGAATGGAAATGGTAAGATCCAGTTGTTGTGGTCTATGTGGGTATCAATGACATAGAACAATGAAAGAAACTCTTTTGAGGGAATTCCAACATCTGGGGACTACATTAGAAAGCAGAACCATAAAGATAATACTTCTGGATTGCTACCTGGGTCATGTATAAACTGGCACGTGGTCATTAAGTTCAAAGAGTTAAAGACATGGCTCAAAGACTGGTGTGGGAGATGTGGGTTTGAATTTGTGGGATATTGGCACCAGCATTAGGGAAGGAGGGAACTGTTCCAATGGGACGGGATCCACCTCAACCATGCCCTGACCAGAGCTCTAGTGAGTTGCATAGCCAGGGCTGTAGATAGAGCTTTAAACTAAATAGCAGGGGCTGGGGGAGTGGGTTCAACAGATTGGAAAATGTATGGATAACACAAAAGGGAAGGAGAGCACAGGAAAGGTTACTAAAATCTCCAGAATAAAAAGTAAGAGAGAATGTTTAAGAATTTTGAAAAGAGGAATCAGAATGAAAATCAGGTTTATTATCACCGGAATGATAGTCTGAAGAGATGTGAACAGATGTCTCTGGTCTCTCCAGTCTGCAGTGATGTGAACAAATGTCTCTGTGTGCAGTCCTGCCTCGCTCTTATCTGTGAGGCATTTTCTCTGATGTTCAAGGCTCATGGACTAGGAAGGGGTTTACTAAGTGTGGTAAGGAAGGGGTAGGATTCAATGATCAGGGTTCATAGGAGAGAGGTGGTGGAGAAAGAGTTCGGGGGGGGGGGTTAATGGGTTATTGCACAGGAAGAGGAAGTGGACTAATGTTCAGCAGCTGGACATGGCTACTGCTGCTCCCCACATTGATTGGCTGTGACTGCCAGACCAACTGATGTGATGAAGTCATTTTGAAACATATTGAAATATTATTGCTCCCCCCAATGTTAAGCAACTAAAAATTAGCATTTGACAAAATTTGCTGTTCCTTTTGAATTTTGCATTTATTAATCTCTTCCCCCACAAATTCTGTGAGAGCAAATGTTTTGAATAGTGATTTGTCAATTCTGCAAGAGTGAATTCCTATTCCCCAAACAGCCATAACGCAGGAATCATCTGCATTTGGAGTCAGTCTACATTGCAGCCTTTAAGCTTAGAGCTGCTGGAACAGAGAGGAAGGGGAAGTAGTCTATTGTGGCTTTCCCTGGCACGTAGGCACTCCTCAGACAAAAGCACCTGCAAAGGAGGGGAAGGTCGTAGTGTTTGTCAGCAGGGTATAGGAAACAAGATGGGAGATGGAGCAGGTTCTTTGGAAGCTCATGTCTCCTTACAGTTTGCTGTGACATTAAGCTTATGAGGAGAGTGATCAGAATGGCAATAAAGTAGGAGGAGTCCAAGCTGGGCGTGGGTCAATGGAAAAAGAAGAACAAGCAGAATGGAAATGCTAAAGTAACAATAGAGATTTGTTGCTTGGGGAAATGTGCAGTGTCTGGTTTCACCACAACTGCATGTGTGGGGTATGCATAACCAGCTAGAACTAAAACCAAAGAGTTCTCAGAGCAACTGAAGAGGATCTTGGAAAGTGATAATGAACATCTAGTATCCATGGCAAAGGGAACCAAAATATCTCGAATTACGATGTGAACTAAATGAAAAATGAACAATACACTGCATCACAGGTGGCAACCTGGGACTTCAATCCAAGTCATACGATAGTTAGCTTGCTAATGAAGAAGATATGTGCAAAATTTGTGTGAGAAGAAGAGGATCTATCTTATAGAACACTCCAGCTATAATGGAAAAAGAGGGAACTGTGACTTTGGATAGGCTCCAACAAAACTACTGTGGGTCAAGTGCTTTAAGCAGAAGAATAAAGAGATCTATTTATAGGTCTTCAAAGTTTTAGGATAGTGGAAACATCAGAAATAGATGACAAAAGATTGAACCAATGCAAGGAACATGTACAACACAAGCTGTAAAATAATAATAAAATACAAAAATGAAAGGCAGAGTGGGACATTTAATTATTAACAATCGCCATGCTATAAGGCTGAAGAGAAAGATCAAAGAGGTCACAAATATCAAAATTAGAAACCAGAATAAAGTGATATTAAAGTAATTGAATTGAAACAGAATTATGGAAACGACAGTAGACCAATAAAATACAGAAAACATGTTCTGTATACTACCGAAGAGCAAGAAGCAGCCAATTAAAGAAAACAAGATCAACAACGTACATCAAGTTTATGGACAGCAAAGAGCAGGACGGCAAAAAGATATACAGAAATATCAGGAAAAATAAAAGAGAGAAAATAGAAAGTTAGGAAACAACCTTTTATGCCCACCATCAAGTCAGATGTAAGCAAGTCCCACCTACCAGCTCTTACCAATACCTTCTGGATGCATGTCCTGAGCACTAAAAATTGCAAGACTCGGAACAAACCTAATAACCTTGTGATGGATAGTTTAAGAATCAGAAATAAGTGAGAATTTCTAGGTGCTAGGCCACAATTCTCTGAAAAAACATGAGAAAGTGAACATTAAATTAAACCTGCTCAAAGTGAAATGAAATATTAATTATGTATGGGAGCATGTGATAAAGAGAGGCAATAACTCAATCACAGGGATCACCAAGATACTGAAATGACAAAGTTAAAGTCAAACTTGAAGATAGAATGGGGTGCTCTTCAGAGCTGTCTCCCAGCTTACATTTGTTGGGTCCAGTATTTGGGTAAAGATTTAAAAAAATATAGTTGGCTGAAAGCAAAAGACGATTACGAAAGTCAGGGATAAGATCATTGTTCTAAACTTCACAAGAGAAACTATCACATCAGAAAATGCAGCAGAAACTTATATTCCCCTAAGATATATACTCTTTTTGCAGTGTCCTTAAGACCATTCCAGTGATAAAAATAGAGAAAAGAATGGATGATGTCCCTTTCTGTTTGTCCAGATATTTTAATTGGAAATAATTAAATCTTCCAAAAACAGATTTTGACATATCTTGAGTAGTGCTGCACAAACCCTCTCAACAAAGAAGTAAACAAATTATCACACTTCAGTAAAGAATTTACCTCCTCTCCAGTACGCAGGGTACCATCTGACACTGCTTCAGAGCAAGCCTGGCGAGATGCATTAACAAAATCAGCAGGCAATTTACAGTAAAAACTTCAATATCCCAGACTCACTAATCATTGAAGATGACTAAATACTGAGAGGCAACAACATTAAACTACTCTCTATGGTGTGGGTCTCCTCCTGGTGGTTGGAATGCTCAGTACATATTAACCTTGACATCTGCCTTAATAGAGTTATATCTGACAATATGAAATATTGGACTACGTGTGGCACTGACATAATCTTTTCCATTAGGTTTACTTCTAGTTTGTTATTTCTGATTTATAAATGTCAAATCATTGTCACTCTTTGATAAATCCCCAATCAACTGGCATTGCACCTTCCATTTATACTGTTGGTTCTGTTGGTGTTATTCCAATAGAAAGGCTGCTTCAAATATTTTCATCAGCAATAGAATACCAAAGACCTTAAGATGGACACTAATGGTCAAAAATTGGTTCTAAGGATTTTGCTGTGTATGAATTGTTAAAAATTCATTTTTCACTTTATTTATTCTGCAGTGACATTAAAATAACTGATTACACATTTAAAAAGTCAACCCTGCATCTTAATTCAACTACTCTATGCAAGTGTGGAATAATATTTTGAATGTTGAAAGGCCTAGACAGAGTAGATGTGGAGAGGATTTTTCCCATCTGGAGGAGTCTAGGACAAGAGAGCACAGCCTCAGGATAGAGGGGCATCCATTTAAAGCAGAGATACAGAGAAATTTCTTTAGCCAGAGGGTGGTGAATTTGCGGAATGTATTACCATAGGCAGCTGTGGAGGCCAGGTCGTTTGGGTGTATTTAAGGTAGGGCTTGATAGGTTCTTGATTAGGCATGGCATCAAAGGTTATGGGGAGAAGGCTGGGGAGAGGGGCTGAGGAGGGGAAAAAAGGATCAGTCGTGATTAAATAGTGGAGCAGACCCGTTGGGCCAAATGGCCTAATTATTCTCCCATGTGTTATGGTCTAATGTTGCTGCTAAACAAGATTGGATATTGGATCCCATGGTATTGTAGGAAAGGTACCAGCAATAATAGAAGGTTGTCTAACAGAGCAGAGCAGACACGATGGGCCAAATGGCCTAATTCTGCTGTGTCTTATGGAATTAGGGATGGGCAATAAAATGCTGGCCTTTCCAGGAATGCCCAGATCCTTAACAATGAATAAAAATATCAGATTGATGATGAAGGACCACTGTGAGCTTTCCTCCATCCTAGAAAACAACTGTTCATCTTATCTATCAGTTTACCATCTCAATGCCAATTTTCCCCTTAGTACGGCCCACATCCCATTGTTCCTGATGAGTGGCTGGGAAACAAGACAGAGGTGCTATCAAGGACTGAACCTAAAGCATGGCTAGGATCAGTTGGCCGAGAGTTGGGGGAAATGTCAGGGCATTGCCACAAACAAGAATAATGTGTCAAGCAAGGGGGAGGGCAGAGGTAAGGACGAATGTGTGTGTGTGTTGCATGAATGTGAGTGGCACAATCTTCCTTTTTTTTTAAGAAATAGGTTTCAATTACATTCATCACTCTGCAAAACTACGTCATTAAGAAGCAGTAAGCAGTGTTAATTTAGTAGCTAATGTGGCTGTTACTGCCCAAAACCAGTTTCATATCTGCATATGTACTTACTCTTTAATGGGTTTTGATTAGTTTCTATGTGATATTTTATTAAAAGTTATATCAATATGTACCAACACTATTTGTTCTTTGTCCACTCAACAGCGAGATGTAAACAGACTAGCAGGTGAAGATCATTAATTGTTGTGAAGGAGAATGAAATTAATATTCTGTGTCATGAAGTATCCCTCCTCATCTCTCTTGGCCATGAAGGCCAAGCCATGCCTAATACATCTAATAAGATTTATTTTGCTAGAGAGATGTTTAGGGCAGAGTACACTTCTATCATGAAACATTTCAGCAGGTAAACTGCGATGAGCAGGTTCCAGGCAAACCGAATAGCAGAGCTAGATCTGAACAGAGGAAAGCAGTTTTGATGCTAGTGATTTGGACTAGGTTGAGCCGATTGGCATGCGGAGTTACAGCTCGGGCCTTTTATTGAATTAGACTGAAGAGACATTTTAATGTGACACCGTTAAAGAATTTCTAAAGCTGTAAATTTGCTATGTACAAACAAAAGGGAATCATTCATGAATACTGATCAGTCCAAAGGGTGTAATTTTCAGGCCTACCTCAATCTGATCTGCTGATTCATTTAGTGTCCAGACTGAGAATTCAAAGTCTGCTTGATGTATTGGACTTCACGTTCAAGTGAACTTGCAAACAGATACCCACATCTCAATGTGGGAGGAAATCAGGTTAACAGGCTGCTGTAAGTTGCTCCGATAGAATGGGGCGGGGGGAATGTAGGCAAGATAGGTTGCAGGGAAAATTTGTGGGGAATAGATGACACTGATTTGGCATGCACTTGATGGGCTGAATATCCTCCTTCTATTTCATAAGGAAATATGGACAGGGCTCCACTGGAACGTGGAGGTTGTTCAGTCACTGAAAATTCAGTGACGAATGTCACACTAATATTGGACACTGTACTACCTGCTGATGCAAAACAGTCACAGCAGGACTGGAAGCCTCGCAGAGAGTCTGGGAAGTGACTTCATGATTTCTAAAGGAACAGCTGGGAAGAGGAAATACCCAGTAACTCTGTGAGTTCAAAGTAGGAGTCACACGGCAGGATGGAGAGCAAGGGAAAGTTCAAAGATGGAGAGCCTTCCGAAATAGTTGTGAATTAGTTCACTGTTCCGGGAAAGCACCAAATATAAGGGTTAATGGTAACTACTGATATAGCTGCCGCTAGGTTTTACGTGAGCAGTTGATGTTCAGAATGTGGAATACACCAATACTTAGAATATGTTGAGTCAACAATTGCTGAAGAGGGTGTGTGACCAGATGGGTTTGAGTCCTCTCTGGAGAAATGATCCACTGGACACACTTGTGCCTGAAGTGACTAATTCAGAAATGTTCGAAAGTTTATAGTATTTCAAAGCTTTGAGAAAATGAAAAATGAAGAGAGTATATAACTATGGACATATATGTTTCTCTATAACTCATCAATTGTTTTATTTTACTGGCGTATTCTAATAGCTCTTGGTTTGTATAGGGTTACTTCTATTTTAAATGGGAAAGCAGTGTAAATGTGTGTTGAAGAATTGAGTGTACCATGTGACATTACTTCTACTGTGTTGTATCACAGTCTCGTGTTTGGTGAGGCTTTACTGCTGTCACTACAGGGTTCTACCACTTGTTTGTTTCAATAAGTGGCAATATCAAAGCGCCACGAAACACTAGCAAATAACAGGATGCCCATTTGGAGAAAAGGCTGTGAAGAAGCAGTTTTATATAAAATAAAATATTCCAGTGGTTCTATGGCTGGACCACTAATAGCTTAAGAAAGTACCTTTATTAAGTGATATAGAGCTGAGCAAAAATAATGAAGCCTAAATTAATTGTCATTGTCAACTTGTTTGCTTGATTATTGACCATCAGAGTGGGAAATGTCACAGAAACTGTGATTTTCTTGGCATAAAGAGGTTAGGAACAGCATGGATTTTGTTACACAAGGCATCAGCCGATAAAATGCAAGTGCTCAAGGGAAGCTTTACTTATTCTGAGATAATTAGCAGCTGAATCCAGGAGAAACACCTTTAGCTCCAAGAGTTGATGGACAATCTTAAGACCATGACAATTCATACCTCATAGCCTCCAAGTTGAATCGTGCACCAGCAGATACAATGAATACATTGGGAGTCTGTCGAATTGCACTTCACTAGCAAATATTCCAAGTGAAAGTTGGCGCACAGAAAATAAGTTTGGTACGGTTAGAAATTACAAAAGGCAACTTTAATCTTACTAAGATTACAGCGATAACTTAGGATGGTTATAAATCCCATGAAGAGAAAAGAGAAGTACATCTTGCAATATAACAGGAAGTTTGAATAATGTGTGGTTTCATTGCCTCATGATGTGTGCACCTGCTGCATCAGTTATGTCTCAATTGACTCATGTAACACTCAGCTCACTCTCTAAGCCCTAGATTCCTCTTACTCTAGGACACACTGCAAGCTCAGTGGATAAAGCCTTTATCTTGGATCACTGTGGTCTTAAATTTTTGCTTTAAAATGATTTTTTTCTCAAAGGAACAATGTATTTTACATGCAACTCTGAGTTGCACTATAAAAAATAAAGAAGGGGCCTGTCTAGATCAGCAAATACAAATGTGTTTGTGTAAAGGCACGTTCCAAATCTGGACACAAGAGCAAAATTTCAGAGGCTGAGGAAGAGACTACTAACTTTATGACGCAGGGAGAAAATGACTCCCGCCTGTACTCATTGTCTAGGCCAGGGGCTCACAATCTTTTTCATCATGGCTCCTACCATTAACCAAAGTGTATGTGGACCCCAGGCTGGGAACCCATGGTCCAGGCAGTTCAAATTATTAATATTTATGCAAGTAGCCCTGAAGGGGCTATGCAATTATTGCTTTTCAATTTGCCCAGTCAGAGCAAGCACTTCACGTTTTTTTTTACTCAATATCTAAAGTATTAACTTTGGGTAACTCAACCTATCTGAGAATTGTCCATTTCTGGTCAAAGTCTACAATCCATGACATTGGCTCAGTTATAGACTTGTGTAGTCAGAACTCTGCAGCAGAGTATCAGGCTCTTTGGCTTATCTAGTCCTTGCCAAACCATTAATCTGCTTAGACCCATTGACCTACACCCAGAGCATAGCTTCCATACCCCCCCATCCATGTACCTACCCAAATTTATCTTAAATGTTGAAATTGAACCTGCATCCATTACCTTTGCTAGTAGCTCGTTCCATACTCCAACACCCTGAGTGAAGAGGTTTCCCCTCAAGGTCCCCTTCAACATTTTACCTTTCACCCTTAACCTCTAGTTGTAGTCTCACCTAAGCCTGCTTGCACTTACCCCATCTATACCCCTCATAATTTTATATATGTGTATCAAATCTCTGAATTGATCTTCTGTGTTCTAGGGGGAAAAAAGTCCCAAACTATTCAACCTTTCCCTATAATTCAGGTCCTCAAGTCCCAGCAGCAACATCCTTATAAATTTTCTCTGCACACTTTCAAACTTATTTATACAGTATCTTCCCTGTAGGTAGATGACCAAAACAGAACACAATACTCCAAATTAGGCCTCACCAACATCTTATACAATTTCAACCTAACATCCCAACTCCTGTACTCAATACATCAATTTATAAAGGCCAATGTGCCGAAAGCTTCCTTTATGAAACTATCTGCCTGTGACACCATTTTCAAGGAATCCCTCTGTTCTACTGCCCTACCACTCACCATGTTAAAGACTACACTGGCTTGCCCTCCCAAAGTGCAAAACCTCACACTTGTCTGCATTAAATACCATCCACCATTTTTCAGCCCATTTCACCACCTGGTCCAGATCCTGCTGTCTCCAGTCAGAGAGGCAACTATCTACAACCACTCTCTGGCTGCTTGCATGAAGGCAATGTGTAATCCAATTTATCACCTCCTCTTGAATGCCAGCTGACTGAACCTTCTTGACCAACCTCCCATGCTGGACCATATCAAAGGCCTTGCCAAAGTCCATGTAGACAACATCCACTGCCTTACCTTCATCGGCTTTCCTGGTAACTTCCTCAAAAAACTCTATAAGATTTGTTAGGCATGACCTACCACACACCAAGCCATGTTGACTACCCCTAATCAGTCCAAGTGTAACCAAATTCTTATATATCCAGTCGCTTAGAACACTTTCCAATAACTTTCCCACAGCTGATGTGAGGCTAGCTAGCTGATAATTTCCTGTCTTATTACCAGAGCCTTTCTTAAACAACAGAACAACTTGAGCTACCCTTCAGTCGAAGGAAGTTTTAAATATCTCTGCCAGGGCCCCGGCAATTTCTGCATTTGCCTCCCGCAGGGTCCAATAAAGCACATTGTCAGGCCCTGGGGATTTATCCACCTTAATTTGCCTCAAGACAGCTCACACCTCCTCCTCCATAATCTGTATAGGGTCCATGACCTCAGTGCTGCACTGGCTCACATCTAGACTCTGTGTCCATCTCCTGAGTAAATATAGATGCTAAAAATCCATTGAAGATCTCCCCCCATCTCTGTTGGCTCTGTGGATAAGTTACCACTTTGATCTCCTAGAGGACGAATTCTCCTCTTTCCATTTGTTCAGCCTGTCCTGCTGGTCCTGTACCAGAGCTCTGCTGTTAGAAACACAAACAACTGTAGTTATTGTCTAAATGTGGAGATCTGTTCTCTCACCCAATTGTTGGATTAGGGTCTAAATTCTTATTTTTATTGTCATAGAGTCCTACAGCACACAAACAGGCCTTTCAGCCCGTTTCATCTGTGCTGAACTATTATTCAGCCTCGTCCCATCAACCCGAATCTGGACTATAGCCCTGCATTCACCTCTTGTCTATATACTTAGCCATATTTCTCTTAAACGTTGAAATTAAAACTGCACCCACTACCTCTGCTGGCAGCTCGTTCCACACCCTCACCACCCTCTGAGTGAACGAGTTCCCTCTCATGATCCTTTTAAATATTTCAGCTTTCACTGATGACTTATGACCTCTAGTTCTAGTCTCACCCAACCTCAATGTTAAAAGCCTGTTCACATTTGCTCTTTCTATACCCCTCATAACTATAGATTAACTTTCTTTATACTTGCTTGTATGTTTGTATAATCTTCTATTGGCCTGTAAATGTTCAGCGGATTTTCAATCTTTTGTAGTATAGCTTGTTCTGTGCTTTTGTACTTCCTTGGTCTGTAAGCCTGAGATATCAATCAAATCAAAGCTGTCCTTGTTTGAGCTAGTTTTTAGCATAAGGATGATCATGAGTTGGTTACATTTACAGTTAGTTACCTGCTGCTGTGCTTTACTGATATTTCTTTTTTATAAACATCTAATAAAACAATTGTAATCACAGGATTTCAGATTTTGATTTATTTAACAAATGTACATTAAAACATACAGTGAAATGTGTTGTTTGTGTTTACACCCAGCTCAACCTAGGATGTGCTGGAGACAGCCTGCACAAGTTGCCACACATTTTGGTGCCCACATAGCTTACCCACAATGTTCACAGAAGAACATAGCAGCAACAGTTATAACAACAGAAGAAAACAACAACAAACCAAACCCCTTTCTCACTGCCCTCCCCACCACACTCATACACACAGACAGGCTTTCAGCCCCAGAACAGGCCTCCGGGCCTCCAGTCCTTGGCTCCAGACTCTTTCTTTTTGCACCTCATCCTTGACTTCCAAAGAGCTTTCTGGACAATAGTTTTTCCAGATCCAACACTATCACAGATAATCTGTCTTTTCCATCCCTCCTGCTACCTTCTTTGCAACCTCCTTTACAAATGACATATTTCACAGTATGTTTCAATGTACACTTGACAAATAAAGCTAATCTTTATAACCTTACCTCTCTCCCAGTCCTGACAAAGTGTTTTGGACCTGAAGCATGAACTCTGTTTCTCTTTCCACAGGTGCTGCCTGAACTGATGAGAGTCTCAAGCATTTTCTTGTTTTATTCAGTCAGAAGTGTAATACATGCTTAGTTCCAATAGCTATTTTAGTCCTTACTAGTAAACATCATCATGCCAAACAGCGATCCACAAATACCATCCACTCCAAAAACAGAATTATTATAATTACTCAGCTGTTGAGGAAGAACTAGGAGCTTTCTTCAAGGCACAAACAAGATGTTTTACTTCACCGAGAGTAAATATATATATTAAATCCACAGTGGTGACACAGGACCTGATGGGTGGGGAGATTTGTCATACATAAAGGATGAAAGGACTCAGAGTAAATATGAGAATTTGAACAATGTTGTTTTGTTTATGGCTAAGGCATGTAATTTTGCCTAAAGAATCCCCTTCATATTTAAATATCAAGCATGGAAGGATAATCAATTTCTACTGCAGTCTAGTTTAACCCATTGGAGGAGTCAGTATGTACTTCTCTGTCCCCATCCCATGAGGTTACTTCCAAATCCTGAGCGTTAGGATTTGCTTCTCCCTGTATCAGATTAATCTAGCAGATGGGATCCAAATCCATTCTGCCCTCAGTGCAAAGCTCAGCACATTAAAACAGGCTCTTGTCCTGCTGTGCACTTTCTCCCTTTAATCCTGCCACCCCTCCGTGAGTGAAAACATTGACAAACTAACAGGCATTGGAAGGCAGAACTTCAGGAGAAATGATCTAAAAAAATGCAGCCCTGCACGATCTAAGAGGTGGGAGGGAAGTGGCAAATGTGAGTCAATTCGAAAATGGGACTTTGAAACATTTTTATTCACTTAGAGTCATAGAGAAGTTCCAGCACAGAACCAGGCTCTTTGGCCCATCTAGACCATGACAAAACCACTTAATCTGGACCTGCACCGGGACTTTATCCCTCCATACATGTACTTATCCACACCGCTTAAATGTTGAAACAGAGCTCGCATGCACCATTTGTGCAGGCAGCTCAGTCCACCCTCTCACAACAGTCTGAGTGAAAAAAAGGTTTCCTCTCATGTTCCCCTTAATCTTCTCATCTTTCACCCTTAACCCATGACTTCTGGTTGTAGTACCACCCAACCTCAATGGAAAAAACCTGCTTACGTTTACCCTATCTAGACCCTTCAAGATTTTGTATACCTCTATCAAATATCCTCTCAATCTTCTACTTTCTAATTAATAAAGTCCTAACATATTCAATCTTTCCTTAGGTCCTCCAGACCTGACAACATCCTTGTATATTTTCTCTGTACCCTTTCAACCTGATTTACATCTTTCCTTTCGGTAGGTGACCAAAACTGCTCACAATATTCCAAATTAGGCTTTACCAATGTCTTAGACAGCTTCAACATAACCTCTCATCCTCTGTACTCAGTACATTGATTTATTAAGGCCAATGTGCCAAAAGCTTTCTTTAAGTCCTTATCTCCCTGTGATGCCACTTTCAATAAATGATGGACCTGTATTCCCAGATCCTTTTGTTCTACCACACTCCTCAGTGCCCTACCATTCACTGTGCAAGCCCTGCCCTGGCATTAAATTCCACCTGCCATTTATCAGCCCATTTTTCCAGCTGATCCAGATCTCTCTGCAAGCCATAATAGTCATCCTCACTATCCACTATACCACCAATCTTGGTGTCATCCACAAATCTGCTGATCCAGTTAACCACATTATTATCCAGATCATTGGTATAGGCAAACAACAATGGACCCAGCACCGATCCCTGTAGCACTCCACTGGTCCTGGGCTTCCAGTCAGAGAGGCAACCACTCTCTGGCTTCTCCCACAAAGCCAATGTCCAATACAATTTAGTAGCTCATCATGAATGTCAAACGATTGAACCTTCTTGACCAACCTCCCATGCGTGACCTTGTCAAGTATCTTGCTGAAGTCCATGTAGACAACATCCGCTGCCTTGCCTTCATCCACTTTCCTGGCAACTTCCTTGAAAAACTCTAAGATTGGTTAGAGCTGACCTACCATGCACAAAGCCATGCTGACTATCCTTAATCAGTCCATCTCTATCCAGATGCTAATATATCCAGTCACTTAGAATACCTTCAAATAACTTTCCCACAACTGATGTCAAACTCACTGGCCAAGGTTTTCCAGGTTTATGTTTAGAGCCTTTCTTAAACAGCCGAACAACATTGGCTATCCACCAGTCCTCTGGTACCTCTCCTATCACTAGGGACAATTTAATTTTCTCTGCTAGGTCACCAACACTTTCTGCACTTGCCTCCAGCCAGGTCTGAGGGAACAGCTTGTCAAGCCCTGTGGATTTATCCACCTTGACTTGCCTCAGGACAGCAAACACTTTCTCCTCTGCAATCTGTATAGGATCCATGAAATTGATGCTGCTTTACTTCACTTGTATAGATTCTGTGTCCATCCCTTGGGTAAATACAGATGCAAAAAAATTATTTAAGATCTCCCCAAATGTTTTAGCTCCACACATGGATTACCGTTCTGATCTTCCAGAGGAAGTATTTTGTCCCTTACAATTCTTTTGCTCTGAACATATCTGTAGAATCTCTTAGGATTCTCCTTCACCTTGTCTGCTAGAGCAACCTCATGCCTTCTTTTAGCCCTCCTGATTTCTTTCCTAAGCATTCTCTTGCATTTCTTATACTCCATAAGCACCTCATTTGTTCTGACCAGCTATGCGCCTCCTTTTTATTCTTAACCAGAGCCTCAATATCTCTTGAGAACCAAGGTTCTTCTCCAAGGTTTCTCTTTGTTTTATCTTCATTCTACTCTGAACCCCATTGATTGCATAAGGTAAACAACTTTTGGCCAAACCTGCTCATGCTAGCCTTTTAGATTCAATACAAGTCATTTACAACCAAACTGGCCAAATTTGCAAAAGGGATACTTTTTGGCAACAACTTTTTGTTGCTCACTTGACTGCTTGAAACCATCACTCTGGAATCCTTTCTCTGTAGCTATTCTCTTATTTACCAGTCTTAATTGTCTCCAGTTGCCTCTGAATTGGGGCAGTGTTTGAAGACGGGGGTGGGGAGGGGGTGGCAGGTGGGGGAGGAGATACTTGTAGTCTGCAGTCACCTAATAAACCAATCAGAGAGGGACAGCAGATTTCATTCCCTGAGGGCATGCTAAAATTAGTAAGGTTTGTACAATAATTCAGTAGTTTCATGATTACTATTGACAAGACTTGCTGGTGATTACAGATTTAAATTACTTACATTTAAAGTTCCAGCTTTAATAATGGGATTCCAACTAAGTTTCTGGATCAAGTCATGAACTCTGACTGCTGGTCAGTAATGTAGCCACTGTTGCAGCCCCTGAAGTTTATTAAGACGGGGCTGCCTTTGACATATTACAAATATAAGTTCATGGTTTCTGTGCAGGTCCACCCTCCTCTTCTTCCCAGGGCAGCTGCTGTTGACAATAATAACTTATTGTACTCATCTACAAATGGCATGGGATATTCTGTGATGCTTTCTGCTGCACTCAGCAACTTCATCCTTTTGTACAGGGCTGTGGAAATCTTTCAGGGCAAGCTGAAGAGTACAAACTCTATTTGACTCCCTTGTCCACTCATCCCTCCCCACTGATCTCCCTCCTGTCACTTAACCCTGCATGAGTGCCAAGTGCTATACCTGCCCCCTACATCTCCTCCCTCATCAACAATAGTCCTTCCAGGTGAGGCAACATATCTCCTGCTAGTCTATCAGTGTCATCTATTGCATCCAGAGCTCCCAGCGTGGCTGGTGGGACCTGACGTAGATAAAGGGGACTGCTTCATCAAGTACCTTCACTCCATGTGTCGCAAAAAGTGGGTTTACCGGTATCTACCCATGAAAATGGCGGGAGGCTGACAGAATCATTTACCAAAGGACAACCAGCATCCAATCTATTCTGAGAATTCCATTTCAGGTTAAGAGTAGATGCCTTGATTCATTCTTATTGGAAAAGGTCATTGCCTGCCACTGTAATGGAGCAAATGTTACCGACCATTTGTCAACCCATAAACAAATGTTATTCTTCTCTGGTTATAGGCAGGCATGGGCTGATTCATTTATTGAGCAGTTGTGAATAGAATTGAACTTCATGCAATCTGTGATCATCCCCACTTCTAACATCATGATGGAAAGAAGGTTGATGAAGCAGCTGAAGATGGACATTGCCTAGAACTCTATATTAATGCCCTGAAGCTGGGATAATTGCCCTCTGTGGTAAACTATGCGTATATCTGTCTGGACATGCCCCTCTGCTGACTGCTTCTGTGGCTCCTCCCACAGACCCCTGTATAAAGGCGATTGGAGGCACTGCTCCTCCCTCAGTCTCCAAGATGTTGTGGTCACGTTTGCAGCTAATAAAAGCCTATTGTTTGCCTCCTGTCTCCGAGAGTTATTGATTGTGCATCACGCTCTAACAACCACAACCATCTTCCTTCTGTGAAGTATGACTCTTAACTACTGGAGTATTTTTCTCCTAACTCCCATTATATTTAATTTAACCATGTCCACCATGTGTTCAAATGCTGTCAAATTATATAAAGGGTGCTCTCACCTCATATTTGGAATTTAGCTTTCTGGTCCATGTTTGGACCAAGACCAAGGGTCCTAACTATTGGTGACCCACTGCTGTAGGACAATGGTACTGCCTTTAACATAGCAAGGTGCTTGAAGGGTCTTGCAAGACCAGTGACGTAACAGATCCATCAAAGGCGTATTTCATTTAACTAAATTTTGTTCCAGAGGAATCCATGTCAGCAAGCAGAAAGAAGATTCACGTTCAAGACAATGCATAACTGGATAAAGAAAGCAGACTTCTGGATGAAGCTAGGTATTGGGGTTGTGGAATATTAGAGGCCATTGTGGTAAAATTGTGCTTGGAACTAAGTTAGGCTTGAAGAAGGATGTAAGTAGTGATGGAACAGTTCACAATTTAAAAATAAATATTTATCAATTATAAAGCTATTTCTTAAATAACAGTACATTTTGCCAATTACTTTTAAAGCAAGAGTAATCCACAACTTTTCAAATTTATTTAAGTTATGTAGGAATTTTGCTTTTCACTTCAGATATTTCCTTTCTGATATGTTCTTTCTATATCAGGGTAGAGTGAAATCTTTCTAATTTAATAGAACTATAATTAAGTTTTCTCATACACAAACCAATTTATTTCTTTTTTTAAAATTGGATGAGAAGAAGATCAACTTCCAGGCCAAGTCCACCCTGAGATAAACATCAAGCCATCACAGAATGAAATGCACCATGTTTTAACAGTATGCTCAATGCACTTGTTCCAGATTCATCCACAACCATTCTTCTATTTGCCCTGTGCATGGTTTTTGCCAACTACTCTGATCACAATACTTAGATTTCACATTCCCATATTACCAAAGTTACTCATTAAATACACATTTTTAAAAATTCCAAAATTGTATTTGCAGTAAACAGACATTTCATCCTTCGTAGAGTCTCTCAGTCACGGGAATGAACAAATGTTAAAATGCTAGATCTTTCTGCGGTATCCTAGGTAAAACAAGTTGCGAAGTTCCAAGACCAGGTGATACTCTGAATGACTATATACATAAGCTTTTGCTTACTTAGCAGTTGAACTTTATGACCATTAAAGGGATCCACCTTTGCAAAATAATTCATTCTATCTCTCATGCCAATCTTTACAATGCTAGTCTCACTTGCCTTAATAAAAGCAACAGCATAGGATTTGTTAAAGTACATGTATTAACTTGTATACTTGTCATACTGCAGTGCGCACACTTTGACATAGTTGTTAAACGATTTTAACTATTTAAGTTCTCCCCTCCTTCCCTTTCCTCCATGGCCTACTGTCCTCGCTATTAGATTCCTTCCTCTTCAGCCCTTTACCTCTTTTACCTATCAACTCTCAACTTCTTATGTCAACACCCCTTCCCCACCTGCCTTACTCTCATTTGGTCTCACCAATCATTTGCTAGCTTGTACTCCTTCCCCTCTCTCACCTTCTTATTCTGCATTCTGACCCTTTCCTTTCCAGGCCAGATGAAGGGTCATGGCTCAAAACATCAACTGTTTATTCCCTTCCAAAGCTGCACCTGACTTGCTGAGTTTCTCCAACATTATGGGTGCATCGCAAAAGGTTGCCAGCATCTGCAGATCCTTGTGTTAACTATTTTAATTACTTCTCTGCTTCAATGAGAAACCAGCATGCTCATTCCAATTCATAAAGTCCTCCAAGTAACAATTAAGACTCTGCAGACAAGACGAGCATACATTTGGAAAGCAAAGTGCATTGAAGGATTTTGATGAGATTGGAGATGAAACATCTGCTCATGAGGACAGAGGTGTGAAGGGGAATCATCCAAAGAGTGAAGCAAAAAAAGTCGGTATTGGAGAAAGGACTGTCTCAAAGAACAGAATTTTTTACAAACACAGAGGGATTGTGAATGGAAATTCAGCTATGAGAATGGGAATTTCAGAAAAGTAAGGGAATTTGCATTTTCAGGGTTAGAACTTAAGGTTGCATCAGACCATTGACAGAAGAGAACAGGTAGAAACAGCTGAATATATGGTCTCAGATAGTGATAAACTTCTCATTATTAGTGGTAAAGAGTGGGGAGATGGAGGAGAGGTGTAAGATATTTGCAATAGAATGAAGAACACAACTAGTTTGCATACCTTGAAGCAAAGATGAGAGATGGACCAAATGGGTCTGTCAGTGGGAGGGAATAATTGCAGGAATAATGGACTCTTCTCAGAGACTCTTTGAAGTTTGTACAAATCAGTATTTAGTCACTCTAAGCTCTTTAGTAATTCACAGTTGTGATTTACTTCTTATAATTGCCTTTAATTTGTGATATATAATCCCATGTTCATAATAGTTTGTGGTAAGACTGAAATATCTAATAAATATGTTGAGACAAACAAAAAGCTCTCCTTTGGTTTTGATTGTATTTTAAATGATCTCTCTGTTTATTCCATCATATTACCTCAAGTCTTAATCTTTACTGCATCTCTCCATTTTGCCATATTCAAAGGCTCTGAGGAATTCCAGACATGTCTGCAGTCTACTTCATCCATCAAGTACTTCCTCATAAAGTGTGACTCAATTAAACATGACACATTCCATTCTAATTACAAAGCAGTTTTCCATGTTTCTGTAGGACGTATGCCCTTTCAGTCCTGTATCATGTGGCTATCCCATTATTGAATTGACGTTATTACTTACATCCTTCATATACATGAGGAGTAAAAATCTTTATGTTACGTCTCCAGCTGAATGTGCAATGTATAATAAATATTATGTACAACAGGATAGTCAATATAACATAGAAATACAGTTGCGTCAGCATGAATTAAGCAGTCTGATGGCCTGGTGGAAGAAGCTGTCCCGGGGCCTGTTGGTCCTGGCTTTAATGCTGTGGTACTGTTTCCTGGATGGTAGCAGCTGGAACAGATTGTTGTTGGGGTGACTCGGGTCCCCAATGATCCTTCGGGCTCTTTTTACACACCTGTCTTTGTAAATGTCCTAAATGGTGGGAAACTCACACTTACAGATGTGCTGGGCTGTCCGCACCACTCTCTGCAGAGTCCTGTGATTGAGGGAAGTACAGTTTCCGTACCAGGCAGTGATGCAGCCAGTCAGGATGCTCTCAGTTGTGCCCCTGTAGAAAGTTCTCACGATTTGGGGGGCCATACCAAACTTCTTTAACTGTTTGAGGTGAAAGAGGCTGTGGGCTGCCTCATTATTATTTGGGATTAGGCCAATCAGTGTAGTTTCATCAGCAAATTTAATTTGCAGATTGGAGCTGTCGGTGGCAACACAGTCATGGGTTTACAGAGAATAAAGGAGGGGACTTAGTACACAGCCCAGAGGGGCACCTGTGTTGAGGGTCAGAGGGATTCTTTTTCCCTGTAACCTTTTCTCTCAATCATCTCCTCCCCCCCCCCCCCCCCCAGAATCTACTCCTCACTACCTGGCTCAAGGACAACTTCTACCTGCTGTTGTAAGACTATTAAATAGCTCCCTAGTACTCTTGACTTCACAGCCTACCTCATTATGAAGTACATCTTATTGCTTACCACTTCTATTATTTTCCCTTGTTCTACCTCAATGCACTGGCTACTGATCTGATTTGTCTGAATGGTATGCAAGTCTAGTTTGTCACTGTATCTTGGTACATGTGCCAATAATAAACCAATTCCAATTCCAGCAACACAATAGAGACAACTCATAGTCACCTGCACATTCTTAGGATGCTGGGGCAAGCTGGTACATTCAAAAGGAGAATGTGAAAACCACCATATGCACTTAGCATTGGAATTCCAGATGAAACGTGGCAAGCTGGATGGGGAGGCTCAGCTTTCCTCACTCCATCACTGTGCTGCTTTACATTTCCGAGTCTTGCTTCATTACTTTCTGAATAGTTTACAAATGTGACACGGCATCATGTTGCCAGACCCCTACCTCTTCGTTTCAGCATAAGTATTAATCCATGTGTCTTAAGATATATTGAAAGTATCAACAAAATTATCTTTATAATTAATAGCTTATTTGCCATTAAAACATTGAGGTTGTTTTCAATGTATAAATCCTAAAAGCCTGAAATCTACAAATAATATAGATAATTTATGGTAAATTTGACTGGCGGACTTCAACACATATCAAAAATAGAGTCCAACCATGGCCTACGGTCCAGAAAGATCTGCTCGTGAATGTATTTGGATACACACAAGACATTCAAATATTGCTAGGACTGAAAAGGTACCATCTTTATACTGCCAAAATTGAAACACATGTTCACGGTTAAAAGGAAATGGAATACAGTACATCCACCATGTAGAGTCTGTACACATTCTGTCCCTGATCAGTTTACTCTTTACTGCCATACTGTATCCCTATCTACTTAATTTCCTTTAGATGTACCCTCAAAATGAAAGCAGTGTGTTAATACAGGTCAACTCTAGCGTCATTGGTAACTGGGCGATTATAGCCAGTGCTTCAGCCATCACATAGAAACAATGGGGGAGCAGAATATCAGTTTAGTGTGGGAAAGAAAAATGAATCCTACCAAAAAAAATAGTTAAAGCAGTTTTAATAAACAAAATGTACCGAGGTTTTACTTCACAAGTACAGTATATAGACATCCTCTTCAAGCTTAAGTTGCTGCACTTCCCTTCAAATATTCGAGTAATACACGGGGGAAAACCAGAGTTTTAATGCAGGTGTTCTCTTGTGGCTTACGTTAATTAACTATTAAAACAACTTTATGCAGCAAGCCTTCATAACAAATCTCTTGCATGGAATTTAACACTCACCTCAGACTGTTGTCGGGTTTTCATGCCCCACATTTTGTATTCTCATCAGAAAACGGGGTAATGGGGTTTCATCTGTAATGGTTCCTCCTGAAAACTGAACATTTTTTTCCTGTGTAGGTAGATTGACCAGGGTACAAGGAAGTCACATCATGGCACACTCAGTGAGCACAGAAAAATCGGTTGTCTAGAACACCAAACAGCTCAGGGCCAGCTTGCATATCAAACAGCTGTTACTTCACAAGTAATCTGCCTCCGCTCTACTACTTCTCTTTACTAATGCCATGGGAATAGTGCATCATACCATGTGGCTAATGGTAATCTGAGTGGTTATCTTTGATGCGCTATTGCAAATCAGGAAGTAGAAAATCTATTAAGAACCTCAATATTGTGCAGCAACGTAATTTGGAGAGCATGTAGTAACATGTCTTTGAGTACCTACTTCCCTATAGTAATTAGCGAATTCTTTTGCCATTGCCCTTTGGAAAATAACTGCTCTGAAATGCAGAACTTGATGTGGCTGGCTTGAACCTTATCTTTGTAGCTGCACCTGTGATAATATACTAGACAGAAATTAAAGTATTACTATCACAATTGGGAAAGTGGCACATGCCAATGTGGTTGGTGGACTCTCTAAACAATCATCATGTGACATTCAGAAACTTCCCTGTTGGAGGCAGGGACAATTCACTGTGGCTGTTCATACTATAGGCTTATTAGAGCTCATATTTCATTCTCTTTCATTAAATAATGATGTTATTGAAAATCAACAGTATTGAAAGTCTTTATTTTTATACTCACCAAGAGTTTGTGAGAGTGAAGGCCAGGGCAGCACTGGGAAAAGTTTGAAAGGCATCGTTAGCACAATTCACACAAGTTGATACAAAATGACTGATCTATTACACGTGCAAGTTATGCCCAGCATAAAATGGGTGCCTTCTAGTCCGAAAAGTGATAAATTTCTTATGAAACTCACCAGGCCCACAGATCACAATGACAAATATAACATTTCTGCTTATTGGTAGCCCTTCAAAATAAGCATTCAAAACAAAACTGCACCAATGTACTTATAAAGTTAATAAATACTAATTATTAATAAATCATTCTTGTACACCAAAGAGAACAAAAGTGAACTGGAGAAGCTTTAAAGTGTTTTTATTTTAAATAATGAAAATACAACATTCTGAAAATTTGCAAAGTAAGGATTGAAAATCCTTAATTTTTGTGACAAACCTATTTTTATTTGACTTAAATCCTTAATTAACAAAAATGATTTACCATTTTAAAAGTTAAAATTTGCATTTCTGTACCACCTCAGGTTGACTAAATATCTTAGAACAAGTACTTAAATATAATTACTGATATTAAGAGGGCACTATGATAGCCAATCAGCAAACTCTCATAATGAGGAATAAATAATGACTAGGTCAGAAAATAACTCCTAACTTCTTATTCAAACCCACTATTTAACTTTGTAACTAAAAGTTGCCTGTGAAGATAGTTACATGTTAATGTTTTGGGTCTGGGCCCTTCAAATGAATTCTGCTTTTGCTCTGTGTTACCAGTATCCATGGTTCTTTGGTATTTGCTTGATAGAAGTATTGGGTTACACAAGTATGCTTCACAATATTTCCTGCAAAATTGCACAAGTATTCAAATGCAATGATGCACTTAAGAGCAGTACATCACATGACGCTCAGACATTGAACACTACAACCTTTTGGTCCAACTAGTCTGTGCCAAAAAATTAATCTGCTGAGTCCCTTCAATGTGCACATATCATTACCTTCCATGTATCTATCCAAATTTCTCTTAAATGTTGAAATTGAACCCGCACCCACCACTTCAACTGTCAGCTCATCCACACTCTCACCACCCTCTGAGTGAAGATCTCCCTCATGTTCCACTTCAACCTGTGAACTCTAGTGATAGTCTCACCCAACCTCAGTCCCAATTACTCAAGTCCCTCTAATGTCCTAGTAAATTTTCTCTGTACTCTTTCCATCTTATTGATATCTTTCCTGTTTCCTGCAGATGAATAAACTGCAGATAACACTCCAAATTAGACCTCACCAACATCTCATACAATTTCAACATAACATCCCACCTCAATACTTTAAGTTATGAAGGCCTCTGTGACTCTATCTACCTGTGATGCCACTTTCAAGGAATTGTGGATCTAGTTCCTCTGTTTTACGCACTCCTTAGTGTTCCACCACTCAGCATGTAGGACATACCCTACTGGTCCTCCCATATCTCATACTTCCAGCTGGTCCCATTGCAAGCTTTGATAGTCTTCCTCACTGTCCTCTACACCCTCAAAGTTCAAAGGTCAAAATAAATTTATTATCAAAGTACATATATTTCACTATATACAACACAGAGATTCATTTTCTTGCAGGCATACTCAATAAATCTAATAACCACAAGAGAATCAATGAAAGACTGCACCAACAGGGCAGACAACCAGCATGCAAAAGACAACGATCTGTGTAAATACAAAAAGAAAAAGAAATAGTAATAATAAATGTACAGTAAATATCGAGAACGTGAGGTGAAGAAAGTGAGTCTACAGGTTGTGGGAACAGTTCAGTGATGGGGCAAGTGAAGATGAATGAAGTTATCCCGTTTCAAGAGGCTGTTAGTTGAGGGGTAATAACTGTTCTTGAACCTGGTGGTGTCAACCCTGAGGCTCCTGTACCTTCTTCCTGATGGCAGTAGCGAGAAGAAAACATGACCTGGGTGGGGGCCCCTGATGATGGACCCTGCTTTCCCGTGCTGGCACTCTGTGTAGATGTGCTCAGTGGCAGGCGGGGCATTATCTGGGCAAAATCCCTTACTGTTTGTGGGATTTTCCATTCAAGGGCTTTGGTGTTTCCATACCAGGCCATGATGCAGTCAGTCAATACACTTTTCACCACACATCTATAGAAGTTCGTCAAAGTTTTAGGTGTCATGCCAAATCTTCACAAAATTCTAAGGAAGTGGAGACACTGCTGTTCTCTATTTGTAATTGCATTTACATGCTGGGCCCAGGACAGGTCCTCTGAAATAACAATACAGAGGAATTTAAAGCTGCTGACCCTTCACTTGATTGCTGCTTTGCTTCACTTCGATAGACTCTGTGTCTGTCTCCCATGTAAATACAGATGCATAAAAATCAATTAAGGTCTCTCCCACTTCTTTTGGCTCTGCACAGATTCCCACTCTGATCTTCCAGGTGACCGGTTCAGTCCCTTGCTGTTCTTTTGCTCTTAATATATCTGGAGAAGTCCTCAAGTTGGAGCCATGTACAGTGGTGCTAGAAAGTTTGTGAACCACATAGAATTTTCTCTATTTCTGCATAAATATGACCAAAATGTGATAAGGTCTTCATGTAAGTCCAAAAACTATATAAAGAAAACCCAATTGAATAAATAACTGCCAGGTGGCTGGAGCGGGGATCCAATCACAGACCCGTACTGTGCACACAGTGATATTAATTGAGTAACAAATCCTGAGGTACAAGCAAAGTCAGCGTCGAAGTTCAGGCAGAGATCAAAACATCCAGAGAAATCCAAAACCCAGAATCGGGAAACAGGCAGAGTCAATATTCAGACGGACAGAGTACAGATACAAATGCTAGAAAGGTTCAGGAAAACTCACTGGCACAATCTGGCAACAAACAGGTGAAAACACAGGACTGAAATTGATGCACCATCAATAACTCTCAGAGACGGGAGGTGAACAATAGGCTTTTATTAGCAGAAAAAGGGACCACGACATCTTGGAGACTGAGGGAAGAGCAGTGCCTCCAATCGCCTTTATACAGGGGTCTGTGGGAGGAGCCACAGGAGCAGTCAGCAGGGGTCTGTGGGAGGAGTCACAGGAGCAGTCAGCGGGGGTCTGTGGGAGGAGCCACAGGAGCAGTCAGCAGAGGGGCATGTCCAGACAGGTATACATAGTTTACCACAGAAATACACTGAGCAATAAACAGAGAGGCAGATGATAGGTGGAGCACAATGAGACACAGGTGGCAGCAATACAGTTAATAATGAGAGACCAATGAGAGACGGAGTACTCGGTAATACAGGGGCTGGAGTAGAGCAGGAGCGGGGACCGGAGCACTTGGCAATACAAAACCACAGATTGACAGCTAGGGGGAAAACACACAAAAAGACAGAGTGCAACTGGAGGTACTGACAGGTAAAGCTGGGTGCTGGCGGTGAAAGTCCCTGATGAGAGAGGGGTCCAGGCAGTTACGGGTGGGGACCCAGCACCCCTCCTCAGGATTGTAGCCCTCTCAGTCCACAAGGTACTGGAGACCACGGCCCTGGCGACAAAGGTCCAGCAGTTTCGCACCGTGAAGGCTTCTGACCCATTGATGAGCCATGGGGAAGGGGAGGGTTTGGGGACACAGGGAGTGGCTCATGAAAGGCTTGATGTGTGACACATGGAAGATAGGATGAATGCGGCGGAGAGTGTAGGGGAGCTTGAGATGGACGGCTACTGGGCTGATGACTTTAGCAATGGGAAAGGGGCCAATGAAGTTAGAGGCGAGCTTGCAGGAATCCACTTGAGGGGCAGGTCTCGGGTTGAAAGCCACACACGCTGTCCCTGGCTGTAACATGGAGCCCAGGAGCGATAGCGGTCAGTTTGACGCTTGATTCTAGCAGAGGCACAGAGAAGGGCAGAGTGAGTGTGCCTCCATGTCTGCTGACAACGGGGGATGAGTGACTCAGCAGATGAAATGCCAACCTCCTCCTCCTGGGCAGGAAACAGTGGAGGTTGGTAGCCAAGGCAGCACTCGAAAGGGGACAGACCGGTGGATGAGGACAGATGAGAGTTTATGGCGAACTCAGCCCAAGGGTAGCTGCTGACTCCACACGGAAGGGTTCTGGGAGAGCAGACACTACAACACTGTCTCTCACTGTTAGTTGTCCCGCTCGGTCTGGCCTTTGGTCTGTGGGTGGTATCCTGAAGACGGACTCACAGAGGCACCCAGATTACAGAATGCCCTCCAGAAGCTGGATGTGAATTGAGAACCCTTGTCTGACACAACTTCCACAGGTAAACCATGTAATTTAAAAACATGCAGTACTAGTAATCTGGCTGTTTCTTTGGCAGAGGGGAGTTTAGGTGAAGGAATGAAGTGTGCAGACTTGGAGAAACGATCAACTACTGTGAGAATGGTGGTGTTACCATCCGATGGGGGAAGACCGGTGACAAAATCCAGGGCAATGTGGGACCAGGGACTCTTGGGGATAGACAGGGGTTGTAACAAACCAGCAGGTGACCTGTTAGAGTTCTTGCCCTGAGCAAAGACCGAGCAGGCTGAGACAAAGTTGCCGATGTCATCTCCCATGGAGGGCCACCAGAACTGCCAACTGATGAAGGCCTGAGTACGCCTGGTTCCAGGGTGACAGGATAACCGGGAAGAATGATCCCACTGCAATACCTGTGAGTGGACAGAGCTGGGAACATAAATACAGCTAGTGGGGCATTGACTAGGGGCTGCCTCGCTCTGTTGAACAGCTTGCACCATGGCTTCAATGTCCCATTGCACTGAACCCACGAGACAGTGAACACGGAGGATGACCTCAGGGACCTCAGAGGAAGGATATCTCCTCTCACAGAGCGAGTGCGCCTCCACGGCCGATGAATGCCTCAGCAGATGAAACGCTAATCTCCTCCTCCTGGGCAGGGAACAGTGGAAGCTGGTAGCCAAGGTAGCACTCAAAAGGGGACAGACTGGTGGATGAGGACAGATGGGAGAGGGCATCAGGTTTTCCATTCTTGGAACCAGGGCGGAAGGACAGAGTAAAATTGAATCTTGAGAAAAACAGGGACTAACAAGCCTGACGGGAGTTGAGACACTTGGCCATACGGATATATTCCAGATTCTTGTGATCAGTCCAGACTAAGAATGACACTTTGGCTCCCTCCAGCCAATGCCTCCACTCCTCCAGAGCTAGCTTCACAGCCAGCAGCTCCCGGTTTCCGACATCATAATTCCGCTCTGTGGGAGTGAGGTGGTGAGAGAAGGCGGCGCAGGGGTGTATCTTCTCATCCTTGGCCGAGCGCTGAGAGAGAACAGCTCCTACACCAATATCAGACTCAGCCGCCTCCACAATGAACTGCCGGTTGGTGTCGGGTTGAATCAGGATGGGGGCAGAGGTGAAATGTTCCTTCCGGTCAGAGAATGCTTTTTCAGCAGCAGGGGAGCAGGAGAATCTGACAGCTGATGAGGTAAGAGCAGTGAGTGGTGCAGCCAGTGTACTGTAATTACTGATGAAGCAGCGATAGAAGTTAGCGAAGCCCAAGAAGCATTGCAACTCCCAACAAGTTGAGGGTTGGGGCCTTGACCACCGCCTGACCTTCTGTTGGTCCATCTGAATGGAACCACCTGAAATTACATACCCCAGGAAGGAAACGGTATTGCGACGAAACTCACATTTCTCAGCCTTCACAAAGGTACTGGAGAACTCTGCAGACATGACCTGTGTGTTCAGCAAGGGATTGAGAAAAAAAATCAAAATGTCATCGAGATACACAAAAACAAATTGGTTCAGCATGTCCCTGACTACGTCATTTACCAGGGTTTGGAAGATGGCGGGGGCATTGGTGAGACCAAATGGCATGACCAGATACTGAGGTGGTGTTGAAGGCTGTCTTCCCCTTATCCCCTTCGCGGATGCGGACAAGATTGTAGGCATTATGGAGGTCAAGCTTGGTGAAAACTGAGGCTCCTTGCTGTAGATCAAATGCCGAGGTCATGAGCGGAAGAGGGTAACGGTTCTTAACAGTGACTTCATTCCGTCCCCGGTAATCAATGCATGGACGCAAGGAGCCATCCATCTTTTCAACGAAGGAAAAACCGGCACCAACAGAGGAGGAAGACAGCCGGGTGATGCCTGCAGTCAGAGACTCTTGAATGCACTTACTCATGGCTTCTGTTTCAGGTACGGACAGGGAATACAGGCGGTCCCTTGGGGGAGATGTGCCAGGCAAGAGGTCAATGGCACGATCATATGGACAATGAGGTGACAGGAAAGTGGTCCAGGACTTGCTGAACACAATCTTGAGGTCCATGTATTCAGGAGGGATGGCACTAAGCAACGTGCATTTCTGTTGAAAAGTTTAACATTTGTCTCAGCTGTCCACAGAACATTGTCCTAGAGCATTGTGGAACAGCCAGGTGGTCTTTTGCGAACTTGAGATGTATAGCAATTTTTTTTTTGGGAGAGCAGTGGATTCCTCTGTGGTGTCCTTCAATGAAAACCATTCTTCTTCACTGTTTTTCTTGTAGTGGACACATAAACAGACACTTTAGCAAGTTCTAGAGATTTCTGCAGTTCTTTTGTTGTTACCCTTGTGTTCTTTTTCACCTCCTTCAGCGTTGTGCACTGTGCTCTTGGTGTGATCTTTGCAGGATCCCCACTCCTAGGGAGAGTAGCACCAGTACTGAGTTTCCTCCATTTGTAGAAGTTTCTCTTACTGTGGACTGATGAACCCTCAGGTCTTTAGAAATGCTTTGTGGTCCTTTCCAGCTTTATGCATCTCTACACTTCTTCTTCTAAGGTCTGCTGAAAGTTGTTTTGATCGAGGCATGGTGCACATTGAGAAGAACAGGTTCTGTCAGCAACCTGACATGGTGTACCTTTTTTATAGGACAGGACACCTGTACAATCCCACACCTCCAATCTCATCTCATTGACTGGAACACCTGACTCCAAATAGCTCTTGTAGAAGGCATTACCCCAGAGGCTCACATACTTCAGGAGGGCATGGAGTGACTACTCCCCACTGAACATCGACGGCTCCTTGGTAGAGATTGTTAAGAGCACCAAATTTCTTGGTGTTCACCTGGCTGAGAATCTTACCTGGTCCCTCAATACCAGCTCCATAGCAAAAAAAGCCCAGTAGCATCTCTACTTTCTGCAAAGGAAAGTCCATCCCCCACCCACCCCCCATCCTCATCACATTCTACAGGGGTTGTATTGAGAGCATCCTGACCAGCTGCATCACTGCCCTGTTCGGAAATTGCACCATCTCGGATCACAAGACCCTGCAGCGGATAGTGTGGTCAGCTGAGAAGATCATTGGGGTCTCTCTTCCCACCATTACGGACATTTACACTACATGCTGCATCCGCAAAGCAAACAGCATTATGAAGGACCCCACACACCCCTCAAACAAACTCTTCTCCCTCCTGCCATCTGGGAAAAGGCACCGAAGCATTCGGGCTCTAACGACCAGACTATGTAACAGTTTCTTCCCCCAAGCTATCAGTCTCCTCAATACTCAGAGCCTGGACTGACACCTTATTGCCCTATTGTCTTGTTTATTATTTATTGTAATGCCTGCACTGTTTTGTGCACTTCATGCAGTCCTGGGTAGGTCTGTAGTCTAGTGTAGTTTTTTTCTGTTTTTTTTTACATAGTTCAGTCTAGTTTTTGTACTATGTCATGTATCACCATGGTAACACCATGTAACACCATGGTCCTGAAAGATGTTGTCTCATTTTTACTATGCACTGTACCAGCAGTTATGGTCGAAATGACAATAACAGTGATTTGACTTTTTCCAACAAATACATGTAACATTGGGTCACTTTTTCTCAAGAAATAAGTGAATGAGTATTAAGTTTATTCTGTTATTTATTTAATTGGGTTCTCTTCATATAGTTTTAGGACTTGTGTGAAGATCTGATCACATTTTAGGTCATTTATACAGAAATGAGAAAATTCTATAGGGTTCACAAACTTTATAGCACCACTGTATCTATTTTCTGTCCGTATTGTATTTTGTATTGTGCATTTATTATGGGTTTGGTCATTTGTCATGTGGGTTGGGCATAGGAGATGCAAATGAGTCTAGTTACATATTCATGCTTTGTCCTAGTTAAGTTAGTTTTGTTAGAGGCAGCCAGGGACAGAGTGATTTTTTTTTTGATCATTTAATTATGCTAAGTTGAATGGTAATTAATCTTATTTTGCTATATTACTAATTTAGGTTTTTAAAAAATCACTACAAGATCGTTCAACTTTGCTGGTTTTGTAATAAAGGATTGAACGTAGATTTTTGACACAGATCTAAGTTAATTGGAAGCATGTCATATGGTGTCAATTCCTGTACTCAGTCTTTGGTTTGTTTTTCAAGTAACTATTCCACTTAGTTATAGTTATACCAGACTATGGTAAAGGATTTCCTCGGACCCACTGGCGAAACTGGAGCAGCTTGTGGGTGGATTATCTGCAATCTATTGTTGATTCATGCTGTGTATTTATGGTTTGAATGGTCTTCAATGGTTACTGATGCCTAGCCATTGTGGACCATTGCTCGTTTGCATGGTGGTTGCCTGAGGGTTTGCTGCTTTTTTTATTGAAGTGCTTAAATATTGTCCCAGTTGCCACCATTTGAATTGAACGCTACTTCTTTGGTCTGGTTTAAGCACTGCAGATGCGCAGTGCCCCTGCCCCCTCCAGTTGTTGCCCATGTTGACTGAACTGAATATCTCCAGTGCATTTTGCAAGTGTGCTGCGGGCAAACAGAGTTAACTGTGAGTTGTGCAAAGAGTAACATGAGTGAATCAAAGCATGGTACTGACATCAGCAACCCTGAAGATGGGGCAGGCAAAAGAGAAATTTAACTTACTTCTAAGGCTGTCAAAATGAGTATGAGACAAATGTGAACAAAATTAAAGGTTTAACACCATCAGATAAGGATCTTATGAAAAATAATATCCTTATTAGTGCAATTGAATCTTCAGGACTTGACTAATCTCTGTGAAGCTTTTGCTAAGCAACATCAAATACTTGTCATTATCTCACAAGTTGAACGGGAATAAACAGAATGAATGTTTTTCAAATATTGATAGCTGTAGCAATGCACTCATAGAGATCATGAAACAACACTTGACCCAAACATGTTACATTGAAGGTCATGTCACTGCAACAAATGAATGTGTGTCTCACCTTCCATCGGACAATGTTTCTCAAATTCCAAAGCACGTTTTGATTATGAATATAGCAGAGGACCAACAAGATGACATGAAACCGAATGCGTGTCAAATGTTAGTGCTATAAGTTCTACTGCAGGAAGAAAATCTTCTGTTTCTAATACCTGCTCGGCATGCATTAAAACAGAGGCTAATCTTGCTGCATGAATAGCATGTCAACAATTATGGTAGTATAAACATACTTGGAAGAGCAAGAGAAGCAGCTAAAGAAAAGGAAGGAACAGCTATATGAATGGAAGGAGTAATTTAAGTTGCAGGAGGAAATTACTGCACATGTGGCTGAAGTTAATGTGCTATGGGCTTCATGTGTGGTGAGTGCTGAAAGTGCTCCAACAGGACAGTCCTACGGTGTTAGTTCCTACGTGGAAAAGGTATGGAGAACAAAAACACACAATGTCAATGTTGATTCATTTGTTCCTCAAGTGTTGGGGATGGATGACAAGACCCCCTCTCCACCCCAAGAGTTAGCTCGGGGGGTTTACTCTCAGCCTGCACTAATGTGACACTCTGGACCAAAGTCATATCCAGCAGTTCAAGGTGCTCATGAGGACTTTAACTTGCAGCATGGATACACTCTTGTTTTAGATGATAGAGGTCAAATTGTACTTTTGATATTATGAGGAAGCAAAATGAAATAACAACCACATTGGCTCAACAACAACGCACTTCATCTTGGCTTAAAAGAGAGATACAAATCTTCAAGGCGATCCATTGAAGTATTGTGCATTCCTGAAGACTTTTGAAATCTATTGAAGGCAAGACTACTATAGTGACTGACTCTATTTCCTTGAACAATACACTAGGGTATGCCCTAGAAACTTGTTAGATGTTAAGACAATGACTAAAAGATATAGGAGCAGAATTAGGCCATTTGGCCCATCAAGTCTGCTCCATTACTTCATCATGACTGATCCATTTTCCCTCAGCGCAATCTTCTGCTTTTTTCCTGTGTCCAGTCATGTCCTGACTAATCAACAATCTGTCAACCTTTGCCTTAAATATACCCCATGACTTGGCCTCCACAGCCGTCTGTGGCAACAAACTCTACAGATTCACCACTCTGGATAAAGGAATTCCTCCTTATCTCTGTTCTAAAAGGATGCTCCTCTATTCTGAGACCGTGTCCTCTGGTTTTAGACACCCCCACCATAGGAAACATCCTCTTCACATCCACTCTGTCGAGGCCTTTCAACACTCAATAAGTTTCAGTGAGGTCCCCCTCATTCTTCTGAATTCCAGTGAGTTGAGACCCAGGACCATCAAACACTCCTCATGACCCAGAATAATTTTTGTGAACCTCATTTGAACTCTCTCCAATGTCAACACTTCCTTTCTCAGATAAGGAGACCGAAACTACTGACAATACAGCAAGTGAGGCCCCACCGGAGCTTCATAAAACCTCAACATTACATCCTCGCTTTTACGTTCTAGTCCTCTTGAAATGAATGTGAACATCACATTTGCCTTCCTCACCACCAGCTCAACCTGCAAATTAACCTTTAGGGAATTCTGCATGAGGACTCCAAGCCCCTTTGCACCTCAGACTTTTGAATTTTCTCTCCACTTAGAAAATCGTCTATGCTTTTATTTCTTCTACCAAAGTGCATGGCCGTACACTTCCCAACAATGTTTCCATCTGATGTGTCTTTGCCCACTCTTCTAATCTGTTTCAGTCCTTCTGTAGCTGTGTGCTTCCTCAACACTACCTGCCCCTCCACCTATCTTTGTATCGTCCACAAGCCTGGCCACAAAGCCATAAATTCCATCATCCAAATTCGTGACATATAACGTAAAAAGAATCAGTCCCAACGCAGACCCCTGTGGAACACCACTAGTCACCAGCAACCAACCAGAAATAGCTCCCTTTATTTCCTCTCTTTGTCTCCTGCCAATCAGCCAGTGCTCAATCCATGCTGGTATACTTCCTGTTACCAAGGCTCTTAACTTGTTCAACAACGTCATGTGTGGCACTTTATCGAAGGCCTTCTGAAAATCCAAGTACACAACATCCATTGATTCTCCTTGTTTATCCTGCTTGTTATTTCTTCAAAGAATTCCAACAGATTTGTCAAGCAAGATTTTCCCTTGATGAAATCATGCTGACTACAGCTTATTTTAACATGTGCCTTCAAGTCTCCCCAAGTGTACTAACTGGCCTATAATTCCCTTTCTTCTGCCTTTCTCTCTTCCTGGGGAGTGGAATGACATTTGCACATTTCTATTCCTCTAGAACCATGGCAGAATCAATTGATTCTTGGAAGATTATTACCAATGCCTCCACAATCTCTTCAGCCAACTCACAGAACCCTGGGGTGTACACCAGCTGGTCCAGGTGACTTATCTACCTTCAGACCTTTCAGCTTCCCAAGCACCTTCTCTCTAGCACTCTTCTGTCCCTAGACAATCCTGAACTTCCAGCATACTGCCAATGCCTTCCACAGTGAAAACTGATGTAAAATACTTACTTAGTTTTCCCGCCATTTCCTTATCCCCATTACTACCCCTGCAGCGTCATTTTCCAGTGTCCAATGACTACTCTTGCCTGTCTTTTTCACTTTCTATCTGACATAACTTTTGGTATCCTTTTTAATATTATTGCCTAGCTTACCTTCGTAGCCCATCTTTTCCTTCTTTATGACTTTTTTAGTTGCCTTCTGTTAGTTTTTAAAAAGCTTCCCAATCCTTAACTTCCCTATAATTTTTGCTCCATTATATGCCCTTTCTTTGGCTTTAACTTCTCCTGTCAGCCACAGTTGTGTCATCCTGCTTTTAGAATACTTGGTCCTCTTTGGGATATATATATCCCGTGCCTTCCAAATTGCTCCCAGAAATTCCAGCCATTGCTGCTGGGCTGTTATCCCTGCTGGTGTTACTTCACAATCAATTTTGGCTAATTCCTGTCTCATGCTTCTGACATTCCTTTACTCCACTGTAAAACTGATACATTTGACTTTAGCTTCTCCTTCTCAAATTACAGGGTGAATGACATCATATTATGATCATTTTCCCCAAGGGTCCCTTTACCTTAAGCTCTCTAATCAATTCCACTTCATTGCACAACACCCAATCCAGAATAGCTGATCCCCCAGTGGGCTCAATCAGAAGCTGCTCTAAAAAAGCCATTTCATAGTCATTCTAGAAATTTCTAGAAGTTACTGCTACACAGTTAGGTCACTTTAAAGATGTAAGTGAAGTTGGCTATGGAGAAGTGACCTATTCATTGTTGCACGGTGCTTGTATCATGGGAAAATCTAGGGTTTAAGTCAGTTACCATTCCTCATATAGAACTCACTGCAGATCTTATCTTCTTCATCCTGAAAGAAAATGGCCTGTGAATCCCGATTGCTCTGGAGAACTCCTTCTAGATGATCTGGAAGTCAAGAGAAGTGTTACAATGAATGCCATGAAGATTGAAAAGGAGGTGGATGCAGTAACACGTATAATCCATCATTTCTCACTGTGGACCCATCTGAGAAGATAGTGGCCTGGACTCATAGATTTAAGAACCAGTTCTTGCTTCTTAGTCAGAAGAGAAAGCAATTGAGCTTTGCTCTTGCTCAATCTGACTTGGCTGGAGAACAACAAGGGTATTCTTTGGAGAGAGATATTGAGAAGGCAAAATGTCAGATTGACTGAGGTTGTCTCTCAGTGGAGGAGCTCAGTCAGGCTGAAATGGAGGTCATTGGGCTTCCAGGCTGCCAGCAACTGAAAGATCAATCTCTGGGCAGGGTCTGTCCAGATGAACCTCTGTTGACACATGTAGGAGTGGACTACTTTGGACCTTTTGAGGTAAAGAGCAGAAGGAGTACAGTGAAGAGGTATGTGGTCGTATTTACCTGTTTAGCTTTTAATTGAAGTGGCATCTTCTTTAGACACAGACTCATTTGTTTTGCACTTTGACGCTTTATAGCAAGATGAGAACAGGTTCATTAATTGCACTCTGATAATACGACAAACTTTGGTGGAGCTGAGTGTGAGCTGTGAGAAGCCATTTAGAAGGGGAATCATTTGTGGATCAGTGATGTCCTTCTTCAAAAAGGAATTTAGTGGATTTTAACCACTGGCTGGTTCACATCATGGAGGAAAATGGGAGAGATTGATCAGGTGTATGCGAAAGGTCCTCAATTCCACCATGAAAGTACGGAATCTTGGACATAGAATGTTTCCACACAGTCCTTTGTGAAGTATCAATGGTCATTCAATTACTAAGGCATTCTCTGATCCCAGTGATTTGGAAGCACCAACACCCAACCATCAGTTGCTTCTGAACACCTCACCATCTTTACCACCAAGACAGTTCCAAGAGAAAGACATTTATGCTAATTGTAGATGGAAGCAGGTCCAATATATGTCAAACCTGTTTTGGAAACAGTGGGTTAAGAAGTACTTACCACAGTTACAGGAGCATCAGCAATGGTCAGGTACAAAATGCATGTTCCTCCCAGGAGACATTGTGCTTATAAATAGTGACACAGTGCCTCAAAACTCATGGATCACGGGAAGAATCATTCAAGATCTTCCCCAAACAGAAGAGGATTTGTGCATCAAGACCATGACCAACTGTCTGGACAGGCCTATGATCAAGATCTGTCTTCTGAAGGAGACAGAGGTTTGAGGAACTCAGATCTAGAGGCTTCACGTTTTACTGACTTGACAGAGAATAATTGTAAAGATTACTCTGCACTGGGCTAAGTGCTGGTAACCTCTGGCCTAGATGATTTGACAGGAAGAAGAAAGAGGACATTTGCATAAATGTTAAGATGCTTATCATCGGAGATTTCATGTCTCTTATTTTATGTACTATTCAGTTTTGGTTGTTGTAGTGTAATAATTAGGAACTGGAATGTAGGAGCCATGTACCCACTTTCTGTCTGTATTGTATTTTGTGTTACGCATTTATTATGGGTTTCGGCAATTTGTCACGTGGGTTCGGGACCGGTAGAAGCAAATGAGTATAGTTGCATATTCATGCTTTGACCTAGCGGCAGCCAGAGACACAGCAATACTTTTTGTTGACCACTTACTTCTGCTAATTTGATCACCAATTATTCTTATTTTGCTATATCACTAATTCAGTTTTTTTAAAAATTGCTATAAGATCAATTGTCTTTATTGGTTTCCATAAGATGATAAGAGATAGGAGCAGAATTAGGCCATTTGGCACATCGAGTCTGCTGTGCTATTTCATCATGGCCGATTCAATTTTCCTCTCAACCCTGATCTCCTGCCTTCTCCCTGTATCCCTTCATGCCCTGACCAATCAAGAATCTATCAACCTCTGCTGTAAATATACATAAAGACTTGGCCTCCAAAGCTGCCTGTGGCAAAGAATTCCACAGATTCACCACTAAAGAAATTCCTCCTGTTATGAATGTGCCACAACTCTGAGGGGCCGAAGGGTACAAAGTCACCCCCTCCTTTTTGAGAATCGCAAGATCACTATTAATTCGGGTCTGGGACCCAGGAAATGAGAGAGAGACATCCAGAATACACAAGGCTTGGAATGTGTCCTGGCCTCAGCAAGGCAGAACCACTGATAACGGCCATTGTCTCTTGGAGACGGAATTGTGTATTGAGTACTGTACTATTCATTGAAGCCCTCAGGGGGTGACCAGAGTGGGCTGGTTGAGGGATTGCATCATTCCAACCTGATTGACATCTGAGACCCCGTGAGTAAGGATAAAAGAGGGTCTAGGGAACAACCCCTTCAGACGCACCAGGAGAAACGCTAGAAATCCCGTGACAGTGTTTAGTAGCGACAGCCGGTGGGGCTCGTGTGCGTCCTTTTCCCTTGCCTGGGGAATTGGCGGGATCACCACGGAAGAACGGCTTAGCTAAAGAAGAGGCCACACCAACGAAACACCAAGGATCGAAATCATAAAAAGGAAAAGCTGGCAAGTTTCTGAAATCTCTCTCTTGACTCCAACCAAAGGCTGCAGCCTGAATGAACTGAGTGACTTTTATATTTCCATCGGACAATACATTATCCCCTAGACAACGATAGAGCTATTTCTTATTGATTATTATTATACCCGCACTTTTAGATTTAGTATTGACAACGTATATTATCTGTATCTTTGCATTGATATTATTTTTGTGTATTTTTACCAATAAATACTGTTAAAAATAGTACCATCAGACTTCAACGGACCTCTCTATCTTTGCTGGTAAGTGACCCAGTTACGGGGTTCCTAACACTCCTCATCTCCATTCTAAAAGGATGCCCCTCTATTCTGAGGTTATGTCCTCTGTCTTAGACTCCGCACCATAGGAAACATTCTCTCCACACCTACTCTATCAAGGCCTTTCACCATTTGAAAGGTTTCAATGAGGTCACCCTTCAGTCTTCTGAGTTCTAGTCAATACAGGCCTAGAGCCATCAAACACTCTTCATATGACAAGACATTCAAGCCTGGAATATTTTTGTGAACCTCCTTTGAACCCTCTCCAGTCTCAGCACAACCTTTCTAAGATAAGGGGCCTAAAACTGCTCACAATACTCCAAGTGAGGCTTCATGGGTGCTTTATAAAGTCTTAACATTACATCCTTGTTTTTATATTCTTGTCCTCTCGAAATTAATGCTAACATTACATTTGCCTTTCTTACTCCAGACTCAACCTGCAAATTAACCTTTAGGGAATGCTGAACAAGGACACTCAAGTCCCTTTGCACCTCAGTTTTTTGCATTTTCTCTCCAGTTAGAAAATAGTCAACCCTTTATTTTCTTCTACCAAAGTGCATGACCGTACACTTCCTAACACTGTTTTCCATCTGCCACTTCTTTGCCCATTTTCCCAATCTAAATTCTTCTGCAGCATCTCTACTTCCTCAAAACTACCTGCCCCTCCACCTAGCTTCATATTGTCTGTAAACTTTGCAACAAAGCCATCAATTCCATCATCCAAATCAGTGACATGATTGGTCCCAGCACAGACCCCTGTGGATTACCATAACGACTAGCAGCCATCCAGAAAAGGGTCCCTTTACACCCACTCTTTGCGTCCTGCCAACCAGCCAATGTTTTATACATGCTAGAATCTTACCTGTCATGGGCATGTACCTTGTTAAGCAGCTTCATGTGTAGCACCTTGTCAAAGGCCTTATGAAAATCCAAGTACATAACATCAACGAATTTTCCTTTGTCTGTCCTGCTTGTTATTTCTTCAAAGAATTCCAACAGATTTCTCTGGCAAGATTTTCCTTGAGGAAACAATGATGATTAGGGCCTATTTTATCATGTGCCTTCACGTACCCTGAGACCTTATCCTTAATAATAGACTCCCACATCTTCCTAAACACTGAGGTCAGACTAACTGGCTGATAGTTTCCTTTTATCTGTCTCTCTCCCTTCTTGAAGAGTGCAATTTTCCTGTCTTCCGGAACCATTCTAAAATCTAGTGATTCTTGAAAGATCTTCACTAATATCTCCACAATCTCTTCAGCCATCTCTTTCAGAACTCCGGGGTGTACACCATCTGTTCCAGTGCTTTATCTACCTTCACACCTTTCAGTATCCGAAGAACCTTTGTTCTAGGAATGGTAACCACACACTTCACGACCCCTAACACCTGTACTTCCACCATACAGCTGGTGTCTTCCACAGTGAAGGCTGATGGAAACTTCATATTCAGTTCATACGCCATTTTACACTTTATGTATCTGAAGAAACTTTTGGTATCCTCTTTAATATTTTGGCTAGCTTTTGTGTTCCATCCTTACCTTCTTAATTACTTTTTTTAGTTGCATTGTTAGTTTTTAAATGCTTCCCAATCCTTGAACTTCCCACCTATGTTTGTTCTTTTTTATGCCCTCTCCTTTGCTTCTATATTGGTTTTGCTTGCTAGCCATGGTTATGTCATCTTGCCTTTAGAGTAATGCTTCCTTTGGGACATATCTATTCTGTGCCTTCTGAATTGCTCCCAGAAATTCCAGCCATTGCTGCTCTGCCATCATCCCTACCAGTGTTCTTTTCCAATCGATTCTGGCCAACTCCTCTCTCATGCCTCTAATTCCCTTTGCTCCACTGTCATACCGACATGTCTGACTTTAGCTCCTTTTCAAATTTCAGGCTGAATTCAATCATATTATGATCACTTTCCCGTAAAAGTTCTTTTACCTTAAGCTCTCTAATCAATACTGGTTCATTGTACAATACCCAATCCAGTTTAGCTGATACCCCAGTGGGCTCAACCAGAAACTGCTCTAAAAAGCCATCTCATAGCCACTCTAGAAATTCCCCCTCCTGAAATCCAGCACCATCCTGATTTTCCCAATCTACCTGCATACTGAAATCCCCCATGTAACATTGCCCTTTTGCCACACATTTTCTATCTCCTGTTGTAATTTGTAGGCCTCATCCTTACTACTTTTTGGGGTCTGTATACAACTCCCATCAGGTCTTCTTACCCTTTGGTTTCTTAGCTCTATCCACAATGATTCAATACCTTTTGACCCTATGCCACCCCTTTCTCATGCTTTTATTTTATTTTTTATTAACAGAACAATGCCACCCCTTCTGTCTTCCTGCCTGTCCTTTCGATACAATGTGTATCCTTGAATATTAAGCTCCCAGCTATAATCTTCTTCCAGCAGGATTCAGTGATGCCTACAACATCATACCTGCCAATCTGCAACTGTGCTGCAAGTTCACCTCCTTATTCCATATACCGTGGGTATTCAACATCTTCAGTCCTGTGTTCACCCATTTTGATTTTCTTCACATTACACATTGCAACTCATCCTGTTGACTGCAATTTTGCCCACTCAACAGCCTCTCCTCACTACATGTTGCCTCTGTTTGTAAACCAGCTACCTCATCACCATCATCCACCTTTCTATGATACATCTTGTAGTGAAATATCGGCAGCTCAGGATACCAGTTGCACCATGCTCAACCTTTTGATTCTTGACTTTGTCTGAGGTCTTACCAACATCTGCCTCCACAATGACTCCACTAACTCCCCTGGCACTCTGGTTCCCATCCCCTGCAACTCTAGTTTAAACGCCACCATGCAGCATCAACAAATCTTCCTGCTAGGATTTTAGATCCCTCCAGTTCATGTACAGATCATTCCTTCTGTACGGGTCCCACCTTCCCTGGTAGAGAGCCCAATGACCCAAAAATCTCCTGCACCAACTCCTTAGCCATGTATTAAACTATATAATCTTTCTCGTTCTGGCCTCACCAGCACGTGGAATGGGTAGCAATCCCAAGATTACAGTCATGGAGGTTCTGCCCTTTGACTAAGCACCTAACTCTCTGAACTCCCTATGCAAGTAGGTCACTTATCCTACCCATGTTATTGGTATCTACATGGACCATGACTTCTGGCTGTTCACTCTCCCTCTTAAGAATGCTGAGGACCTGAACCAAGTTATCCCGGGCCCTAGCACCTGGAAGGCAACATACCATCAGGAAATCTCGTTCTTACACAGAACCGCATATCCATTCCACAAACAAATTCCCTATCAGCACAACGTGTCTTTTCATAATAAAGGATCAAACAATTTATTTTTGACTTGGAACTAAGTTATTTGGAAGCACGTAATACATTGTCAATGCCCTTACTCAGACTCCACGTGGTTTTGGTTTGTTTTTCAAGTAATCATTAAAAGCTTTGGATTCTCTTTCACCTTGTCTGCTAGTCACCTCTTGCCCTCCTGATTTCCTTCTCAAGTCTTCTCTTGCTTGAGTATATTTCTCGTACTCAAATACTTCATTTGTCCCTACCTGCCTTTCCCTGCCATGCACTTCCTTTTTCTTAACCAAGGCCTCAATATCTCTCGAAAACCAAGTTTCCTCAAACCTGTTATCTTCACCTTCAATTCTGACATAAAAACTGCGCTCTTAAAATTTCACATTTGAAAGCCTCCCACTTACCGTTGCACCTTTGCCAGAAAGCAACCTGTCCGAATTCACACCTGCCAGATCCTTTCTGCTACCATCAAAATCGGCCTTTCTCCAATTTAGTACCTCAACCCAAGGACCTCTCCATAATTACCTTGAAGCAAATGGCATTAATCTCTTGATGCAAAGTGTTTCTCAACACAAACTCCTGTCATTTGTTCTGACTCATTCCCTAATGGGAGATCTAGTATCACACTCTCTCTAGTTGGGATCTTTGTGCAACTTCGGGTGTACAGGTGTTAGTGATGATGAAGAAAGCAGGAAGGTGAAAAGTGAGAAAGGCTTATGCCGGTCTTCCATGCAGCAGAGCCTGCTCTCTTCTGGCCACAACCTCAAAGCCACCGCGTAGTACCGAATTCACAACTATCCTTCACACAATATGGACCCACAACATCACAAGTATCTCAAACCACAAACAAGAAAATCTGCAGATGCTGGAAATCCAAGCAACACAAAATGCTGGAGGAATTCAGTAGGCCAGGCAGCATCTATGGAAAAAAAGTAAGTACAGTTGACATTTTGGGCCATCCTGCCAAAGGGTTTTGGCCCGAAACGTTGACTGTACTTTTTTTCCAAAGATGCGGCCTGGCCCGCTGAGTTCCTCCAGCATTTTGTATGCCTCATGAGCACCCCTCTACTATTCTAGCTGGGGAATTCAGATACTTAGACATGAACATCTTCACCCCGAGTGACACATAATATTTAGGAGATTGCCAGCTCTAAAGAGCAAGATTATGTTTGAAGAGGTGTAACTTCTTTTCTGTATCCTCCCCAGCTTGACAATGTCTTTTCTACAACAAAATGAGCAGATCAGTACATAATTTTCCAAATGCAGTCTCACCAGTGACATAGAACTACAGCATAATGTCCTAAACTCAATGCTCTGGCTGTTGGCGAGCAGCATTTCTCACTACCCTGTCTACTTGCACGACCACTTTCAGTGAACTTCACTTGCCCTCCCAGGTTCCTCTGTTCCACAACATTTGTCAGATTTCAATTGCTTTAAAGTCAAAAGTAATATACTGCAGGTTTTCAAAATCTGAAAATACCTGGCATGTCAGGCAGCTAATTTCAAATACCACAGTATGGAACCAGTCCTTAGCTCAATCACAAAGTTGCTCCTCACTTCCTTTCAGCTTTGTACCTTTGACTTTTAGTTTTAGATTTACTTATCGTGTTTACATCAATTGTGGTGAGGTTGAAAGCATGAACGCTTCTAGTTCCTAGGAGTAAATACCACCAATAGCCTGCCTTGGTCCAATCACGTAGACATTACAGCCAAGAAAGGTCACAAGATGCTTCTATTTGGCATTTCCCTGTTGACTCTCGCCCAGTTTTATGGAAAGCATCTTCTCTGGATGCATAATCGCTTGGCATGGCAACTGCTCTGCACGTGACTGCTACCAAGGGAAGGGGGGCAGAGCTACACCGATGCTTAACAGCGACCCCTTTGGGCTCATCTGCAGAAACAGCTTAATTTCTACCGTTGATGTCTCTCTTCTTCCTTTTCAGGGTGGATGGGATTCTGTTGGAGACCCTGACTTTGGTTCTTGGCAGCAGTGGGAGCCGCTCTGCCCTGCACTCTCTCTGAACCGTGACACTATTCTGCATTGTGTTTGTTTGAATGCACTGTGGTATTGATTTGATCTGTATGGACAGTAGGCAAAATAAGATTTCCTGTTTGCTACATGTGACAATAACATACCAATTTACTATTCGCCTAATCAGCCCCGACTAGGAGTTGAGGATGCCATCGTCTACCTGCTGAACTGTGTCTACGCCCACCTGGACAAGTCGGCGAGCACTGTGAGGAGCATGTTTTTTGACTTCTCCAGTGTGTTCAACACCATCCACCCTGCTCTGCTGGGTGAGAAGCTGACAGTGATGCAGGTGGATGCTTCCCTAGTGTCATGGATTATTGATTACCTGACTGGCTGACCACAGTACGTGCGCTTGCAACACTGTGTGTCAGACAGAGTGGTCAGCAGTACTGGGGCTCCACAGGGGACTGTTCTGTCTCCCTTTCTCTTCACCATCTACACCTCGGACTTCAACTACAACACAGTCTTGCCATCTTCAGAAGTTTTCTGATGACTCTGCCATAGTTGGATGCGTCAGCAAGGAAGATGAGGCTGAGTACAGGGCTATGGTGGGAAACTTTGTCACATGGTGCGAGCAGAATCATCTGCAGCTTAATGTGAAAAAGACTAAGGAGCTGGTGGTGGACCTGAGGAGGGCTAAGGCACTGGTGACCCCTGTTTCCATCCAAGGGGTCAGTGTGGACATAGTGGAGGATTACAAATACCTGGGGATACGAATGGACAATAAACTGGACTGGTCAAAGAACACTGAGGCTGTCTACAAGAAGGGTCAGAGCTGTCTCTATTTCCTGAGGAGACTGAGGTCCTTTAACATCTGCCGGACGATGCTGAGGATGTTCTACGAGGCTGTGGTGGCCAGTGCTATCATGTTTGCTGTTGTGTGCTGGGGCAGCAGGCTGAGGGTAGCAGACACCAAAAGAATCAACAAACTCATTCGTAAGGCCAGTGATGTTGTGGGGGTGGAACTGGACTCTCTGACGGTGGTGTCTGAAAAGAGGATGCTGTCCAAGTTGCATGCCATCTTGGACAATGACTCCCATCCACTCCATAATGTACTGGTTAGGCACAGGAGTACATTCAGCCAGAGACTCATTCCACCGAGATGTAACACTGAGCGTCATAGGAAGTCATTCCTGCCTGTGGCCATCAAACTTTACAACTCCTCCCTCAGAGTGTCAGACACCCTGAGCCAATAGGCTGGTCCTGGACTTATTTCCATTTGGCACGATTAACTTATTATTATTTAATTATTTATGGTTTTATATTGCTATATTTCTTCACTATTCTTGGTACGGCTGTAACGAAACCCAATTTCCCTCGGGATCAATAAAGTATGTCTGTCTGGCGGTCTGTCTGTCTATGTGTCTCATGGTATTATACATCGCTACAAGATCACCCCTCAGCCTCCTACACCTCTGGGAGATCAAACAAAATCTTATCCAGTCTGCCCTTGTAGCTCCAGACATCCATATTCTTATGAATATGAATTATGAATGCTCGTGGTAACATCCATGCAAATATTTTCTGCACTCTTTCCAGCTTAATGACATTGCTCCTATAATCAGTCAAGCAGAAATGCACATAATATTCCCAGTGCAGTCTTGCCAATGCCTTGCACGGTTTTAACACGACATCTCAACTCTAGTACTGTGCCCTGACCAATGAATGCAAGCATGCCAAAGGCCTTCAGCACCCTGACTATCCGTATTGCCACCTTCAGGGAACTATTACCCCAAGTCGCTCTGCTCGACAACACTCTCCAGGTGTGCATCTTCAGTCTTCCAGTACTTCCCCCTGTGACTAAAGGTCAAACAAAAACCTCTGCCAAAGACCCAGCAATTTATTCTCCACCTTTGCACAATGTCCTAGGGTACACTTGGTCAGGCCCTGGGGATTTATCCATTACCCATGCCGGCAGAATCCAGAAGAGGAATGCTGACTTCATATGGAAACATTATTACTGAGAATAGTCTCAACAATCGCTGGCAAAATCTGTGAACACTTAATGACCCTTTTCTCATTGGAACTAATGCTCAATGGTAATCTGTGTGCACTAGAAACTTTGTGAAGGCCATGGAAAAGTTCTATTCCAACCTTGGGGAAGGGGTAGGATAAATCCTGGTCTGCATTCAAAAGAGACAAACGGATCCTCCCAGGATATTTAATGCCAGGCTGGAAAGGAGCATAACTGCCTAGCAAGGTTGATAAAGACAGGAAGCGGCGCATACCCCAATGCTAGTAGGGCTGCTGACAAAATGCATGGAGAATACAACCTTGTCATAATGAAAACTGTCTCAGAGGAACAAGAATTCATGGCAACATTAAAAGAGTAGAAATCTGAAATCAAAATGGAAAATGCAGAATACTGTATACTGATGGGTGAGACAGTATCTGAGGAAAGAAAGTTAACATTCAGGTCAAGAACCTTCATCAAATAGGGAAAGACAGACTTTTTGCTCTTCCAGTGAAGTTGGAACATTTTGTAAGACGAGAATGCCCAGTGCAACTGAGTACAAACTTAAAAGAAATATGTAATTTTTTTCCAAGTTCTCCCGGCAAGTAAAGAACAGTCTATCTGACAGTGACATATTCTTCCCTTCAAAGTTGTTGCTGAACTTCTACCTTAGCTTAATTTTCCTGCACTCCTTATATATCTCTATTCCCTTAATATTCAAAACAGATTGATGGATTTCTGAATGAAATCTCTGACTAAACTACACAGCCTGCGAGGCAGAAAATCTTGAAGATTCAGCACTCCAATGACTTAAGTTTTTCATAAACTCTTTCTTAAATGGCTGTCTCCTTAAAGACTTTGACTCTTGGTTCTTGATTCCCCAGTAATGAGAAATATCAGCTCTGCATCTGACTTAGTGAGTCTTGCAAAAAGTTTATACCAGTTTGAATGAGATCACTTTTCATTTAGTAAAAGGATGGAAACATTCTGAAACAGGCCAGCAGAGGGCACTAAAGTTCAAGGTGCACTTTTGTTAACCTACAGTTCATACAGAAAATGTAAGCTATTAATTTAAGTTAAAGAATACATAATAACAAAATGGAATTTAGAGTTGTTGAGTCATGCAATACTTCGTTACAGGCCAAGATGCTCATCAAAACTAATCCATTTCCCTGTGTTTGGCCTCTATCCCTCTAAACCCTTCCTAAACTCAAGCCCTTTAGCACTTCATATTCCAACCCTGGGAAAATTACACACCAACTTGGGGTACTGAAGTTTTAAGAGTGTGGACCCAAATTGGTAATAATCTTCTAAAATTTCTCCTATGTGCCATGCTAATTTTGAGCAGAGATGATCATTGATAAATGAACTGGGAATAATAATTATGGACTACTTTTTTAAAGGAAGAAGAGTCCTATTGCTTATTTATGTACATTCATTACTTTACTATTAATAAAACTATAACATATGGATGGAAATAAATTTTAGATAAATCTGTTCAAAAATTCTTAATATTAATCTTGTTAAAAAGACAATTGAAAAGTAACATCCTTTCTAAATAGTATTACCACCATATAAATGAACATAAGAAATGTGAACATGAAATTGTTTAACTAAGAATATATTTATTCTATGAAAATAACTCACTGCTCTTGGGATGTTGATTGGCTGCTTCATTTGGTAATACAGATAATCATTATGTGCCTTTATTAATGGTGGGCTTAAAGAATCAAGCGATGGCACTGTGTGCCACACGCCCAACAATTTATTTATTTTTACACGTGCCATCCCGGGCACGAATGCCATAGGTTGCTCACCTCTACCTCAAATATGCCCTTTAATTTTATACACTTCTACAATCACTCCTCATTCTCCTATGTTCCAACGCAAAAAAAAGTCCTCTCCTGTTCTACCTCTCTCCATAGCTCAGTCCCTCAAGTCCCAGGAACATCCTTTTAAATCTCCTCTGCAGTCTTTCCAGCTTAATGGCATCTTTCCTCTAGCAGGGCGTCCAAAATGAACATAATATTCAAAATGCAGCCTCACCAATATCCCAACTTCCATACACATAATCCGGACTGATGAAGCCAAAAGTCAGCTTCACCAGCTGACTTGTGACACCCTTGGGGAATTATGTGTTTGCACTCCTCGGACCCTGGTCTACAACACTCAAGTCCCTACCTACCATAATGCAAAAGTAAATTGCCTCTCATTACACTTCATCCATTGGACTCATACCAATTTCTGTACAAAGACTGGAGACAAACAGCAGACAGTGCAGCACGAGATTGCCTTGACTCTCCTTTGTATGGGGGAGGGGCTTGCTCGGTTTCCATGTCAGGGCAAGGCCTGGTGAAGGATTCACCAACTCAAACATTTTGTTGACAGCAAGGCCCTAAGGAACAAAGACAATAATCCACTTCTTCAAATTATGTCTTTAATTGCTCATTCCTGTTCTAAATAGACATTCTGAGTCTGCGTCCTCTGGTTCCAGACTCCCCCACTAAAGGAAACTTCCTCACATCCATTCTTTCAACATTCAACAGGTCTCAAGGAGAATCCCCCCCCCCCCCCCCCTTATTTACTGAACTCTACCGTGTACAGGCCCAGAGCCATCAAATGCTGCCCAGACATTAACCTTTTCTTTTTGGAATCAGTTGCCTGAGCCTCCTCTGGATCTTTCCTATGCCAGCGGGGCCCAAAACTGCTCACAATATTCCAAGTGGGGTTTGACTTATAAAGCCTCCGCATTACATCCTTGCTCTTACATTCTAGCATTCTCAAAATGAACGCTTAACATTGCATTTGTCTTCCTTACCACCTTACAACTCAACCTGCAAGTTAACCTTTAGGGACTCCTGTACAAGGACTTCCAAGTCCCTTTGCATCTGATTTAAAAAATTTTCTCCCTGTCTATAGTCTACGCCTTCTACCAAAGTGCATGGTCATACACATAGCAACACTATATTCCATTGGTCACTTCATTGCCCATTCACCCAATCTGTCTAAGTCCTTCTGTAGACTCTGTGTTTCTTCAACACTCTCTGCCCCACTGCCTATCTGTAAACTTGGCCACAAAGCCAACAATTCCATTATTCCAAATTGTTGACAAAAACATGAAAAGAAGCGGTCCTGATACCACCCTCTGCAGAACACCGCTCGTCAATGGCAGTCAACTGGAACAGGCCCCCTTTATTCCCACTCTTTGCTTCCTGCCAGTCAGTAAATCTTCTACCCATGCCAGTATCTTGCCTGTAATATTGTGGGCTCCTATCCTGTTTAGCAGCCTCGCATGTAGCACCATGTCCAAGGCCTTCTGAAAATCAAACATCCACCGCCTTGCCTTTGTGTATTCTGCCTGTTACTTCCTCAAAAGAATCCCAACAGGTCTGTCAAGCATGATTCCCCCTTAAGACGACCATGCTGATTTTGGCCTACTTTACCATGTGCCTCCAAGTAGCCCAAAAACTAATCCTTAATAATGGACTCCCAACATTTTCCCAACCACAGAAGTTAGGCTAACTGGCCTATAATTTCCTTTCTTATTCCTCCCTCCCTTCTTAAGAAGTGGAGTGCTATTTGCAATTTGCCACTACTCTGGAACCATTCCAGAATCTGGTGATTCTTGAAAGATCATTATTAATGCCCTCACAATCTCTTTGGCTACATCTTTCTGAACCCTGGGGTGTAGTCCATCTGGTCCAGGTGACCTATCTACCTTCAGATCTTCCAGCTTCCCAAGAACCTTCTCCTTAGTAATAGCAACAGCACTAACTTCTGTTCCGACAATTTCTTGCACTGCTGGTGTCTTTCAGAGAAGACAGACGCAAAATACGTTAGTTCGTCCGTCATTTCTTTGACCCCATTACTACCTCTCCAGAGTCATTTTCCAGCTTTCCGATATCCACTCGTCCCTCTTTTTTACTTGATGTGTCTGAAAACTCTTTTGGTATCCTCCTTATATTACTGGCTTGCTTACCTTTATATTTCATGTTTTCTCTAATGGTTCTTCTTTTCAGTTACCTTCTGTTGGTTTTTAAAAGCTTCCCAATCCTCTAATTTCCCACTAATTTTTGCTATATTATATGCCCACTGTTCTGCTATTTTTGCTGTCTCTGACTTCCCTTGTAAGCCATCTTGTTTCCTCATCTTCTCCTTAGAATAACACTTCTTTGGGATGTATCTAGTCTGCATCTGCCAAATTGCTCCCAGAAACTCCAGCCATTGCTGCACTGCTTTCATCCCTGCTAGTGTCCCTTTCCAATCAACTTTGGGCAGCAAATCTCTCATGCCTCTGCCATGCTATCTCACTGCCACTCTACAAATTCCTACTCTTGGGGTCCTGATTTTCCCCAATCTACCTGGAGATTGAAATCCTCCTTGATTATCATAACATTGTCCTTTTACATGCCTTTTCTATCTCCTATTGTAATTTAAATCCCACAACCTGGCTACTGTCTGGGAGCCTGGGCTTTACTCCCATCAGGGTATTTTTACCCTTGCAATTTCTTAACTCTACCCACAAGGATTCTACATTTTCTGATCACCTCTAAGGATCTGATTTCATTTTTTAAAAGAACAGGGCTACCCCACCGTTTCTGCCTACTTGGCTGTCCTTTCAATACAATGTGTATCCTTGGTGCTAAGCCTCCAATTATGATCTTCTTTCAGCCACGACCCAGTGATGCCCACTATATCATACTTGCTACTGGGTTACAAGGTCATTCACATATAACACCTTCAGTCCTTTATTTTGTCCCACTGACTGCAACTTATCCCCATCATCTGCCTGTCCTTCCTCGCAGTCTCTCTGCATCTACTTGTATCCCAGCTGCCCCATCCTCAGCCCTATGTCTCCAGTTCTCATTCCTTGCCAGATTAGTTTAACCCTCCCCAACAGCGCTAGCAAACCTGCCTGTGAGGATATTGGTCCCCCACACATCCAGGCAAAACCCATCCTTTTTGTACAGGTCAAACCTTCCCCAGATGAGATCCCAATGATTCTTAAAGGTATTTTAAGTGATTAAAAAAAATAATAGTAATGCCTTACATGCAGCTGAATGCCCTAGATCATTAAGTACTTAAAATGAAACTCTTAACAGCTTTGACAAACTCTAGTAGTGGGGGGTGTGAATTCGCTGCCCAACAGAAGATTACAGCAGTGTGGGTGAGTTTGTGCATTAGGTTTGTGTATTACTTCACATTCAATGAAAATATTGATCATCTTAATTCATGATTTCAGGATCAACTCAGTAAGTTGATCAAATCAAGCAAGTCTGGGTCTAGGAAAATGTGGGCAGTGCACTGTGTCATGTTAAAGCCAGCACCCTGCTCTTCTCATCCCCCAACTCAAAAGAACCACGGATTACTTCCACACTTGCGGTAAGATTTACTGGGCGTAGGAATAGAAACCTTGGCATCCTCAAAGTAAAAGTGCACAATAAATAATCATTTGTGAAAAATGTTGCATCTTTAATAGACCTGCAAGTTTTAACAGCACATTTTAAACAAAGGTGAAGGCAGTCATGGTAGTTATTTACAATGAAATTTGTTATCGTTTCAACACATTTCAAATAGTAAACTCAGTCATCTTTTTATCTAAACTCAAAAATGTGCATAGATATCAGCTCCCCGAGATAGCAATAATAAACCACTCCTATCTATAAACTATTGAGGTTTATTCAAAAACATTAGACAACCAGAAAATCTGCATAAAAATACTGGCACGTCTTTTCTGTGCAAATTCTGCTAATTTAAACAAATGGGGATATCATGGACTCAGTGTTTCTATCAATACATGTTTTACAGAATATTTATACAATGATAAACAAATTAGAAGTTTTGAATATTGTGCATTAATACAAGCAAAAATCCAGAACCTTAAAATATTTCATATAATTAAATACTCTATTAAAGTCTGAATAGCTGCAAATTTACAAAATCCAGTACTCCAGGTGCATAATTGTCTATTTGGCAAAAAAAAACTGCCAATGCAGCTTTGCCTCCCATTTCAGAAAAGCATTTTGAGACTTAATTCTTTAAGCTTGCAACCTTGTTAGTCACTATTACAGGTCACCACACAGCCCTTAAATGATTCAAATTATACAAGTGCCTCTTTTCAGTACACTATATATATATATATATATATATATATATAAAACTACGGGAAGCTTGCTGTCTGCTGCAAAAATGGTAAATCTAAACTCACTGGCTTAATTAGATTAATAAATTCCATACATTCAGTAAATATCCCCAAAACTTTGGTTATAACAAATGGCTTAATTTTTAAAACATTTATACAGTCCAAATTTGTCATTGAAGTAGCTATTTCAAAGTTTACCTTGCTTATTTTTAAAGAACAGAGAGAAACTTAAACATATTAAATAAAATAATGCCTTAGATAAATCATGCATCAAAATGTATTCTTTAGAGCTAGATTTCGATTGCTGTCTTTAAGAGCTGGGAATGGGCAGACAGATCACAACTCAGGACAATCAGTAAGGAACTGAAATGTGAATGTGGAATTTCCATGATCAAAGTTCTTCAGGTACCTTTAGCCAAAAAAAAAAGTAGAAATGGTCCATCAAAAAAAAACTTCAGTGTCCCCGATCACACATCCAAGCATTAGCCTTCTACAAAACCTACAGAAGGCAGGATGATTGAAGTTCTACTCAGATGTGGAAAGGCAAACAGCAAAGAAAAACAGCTCAGCAATGACTAAATTTGGATAATGGCAAAATGAAAAATACTTGAATCTAGAAGTAAAATAATTTCAGATTTAAATTATATCAATTGGTACTGACCTCTAGAATAGTTTCGATAAGCATGTGAAAACACATTAAACAAGGAGATATCAGACAATTTTTACCCAACTGCAACTGTACTGGGAATATCCAAATATTGCCAGCACCAAAGAAGTGAGGGAATGAAGTGGAATACAACCATTGAAAGGTGCCACAAAATGTATCTAACAATAGTATGGAAAATACTTGCTCCCGGCATCTCAAGGTATGAAATGTACTTAAGTAATTGCCAGCTAAATGAAAGTACATGACACATGCAGCAATCTCAAACTACAATTTGCATTTAATAGGTATTATAAATGATGTGGTAAGTTTTTCCAACTATGCAGGGTTTGGAAAAGATTCTAAGCCACCAGTCACTGGTTTCAAAGGAATCATTCACAGTGGCACCTTCGGTTATTATAAGCTTGAAGATCACAAGTAACTTTAACAATCTTGACTTTCTTGAGCATAGTAGCTTGGGAAGGCCTTACATCAATATACCTGCAGATTAGTCCTACCAGGTTACAGCATTTTGATGCTAGATTGCATAATTTCTTCAGCTGATCAATAAGCTCTTTATCACATCACAATGTCAAACCATGAAATTGATGGGAATATGCATAGCTTTTTACAGTAAACTACTTTGGACAAGTTTTGTACCTGGAGGGTTGATGACATGACTGGTCAGGTTCTGGGTAAAGAAAATTTGCCTTTACTATTTGTTTCGTGAACAGACGTGCAAATGCCTATTCATCAAGACCCCCAGCTCTCTTTGGTATGCGTACATGAGGCTGGACACCAACTTTCCGAGGAGCAACCAAGCCTCAGAAAGGTGACTAAATGTCTATAACCACGTACATAAAATGGGTTACATGCCCAGTAACATCAGAATTTTCACTACAATTCCATGTAGGTAACACTCGATGATATCCTTTTAGTTCTATTTACATAACTCATTTTAAATTCTACTAATGATTCAAGAATGAATATGTCGCCATAACTTAGTCTGAACCTAATTTGGGAGGGTTGATGCATACCTCCTCATGCCTTTGCGCTGTTCAATGCATTCACGCTGTAACTAATTCTTAAAGTACCAGATGAACAAAGCATTTGTACAATCTGACTACATTTATTACTGGGAGATTTTAGAGTAAATGGTGAAAACCAGACTGCAATTGTAACCATTTAGACAGTGTAAGGCACCATTCAAATGAATGTTCAGATTTAATGCAAAAATACAAAAAGTACTTCCACATTTTCCTCAATTTTTACATGAAATATGTAGCTTTGTGTATTGCCCTTGGACACAAGTTGAAATGACTAGGTAAAAATCTCAGTGAGTTAATAGCTTAAATCTTGTAATCCAACTGACCCGTGATGAATGTTCTGGTGAGTTTTGTCTTGGTGAATTGAAGATTTTTTTGGGCCCTTCTTGCTGAATAGGAAATGTCACACTTGTGAGGTGTTCAGGGCCAACATAATCTTTCCCACTCACAGCTCTTCTGGAGTGGTTGGCAGCTATCAGTCCAGAAACGGGTGCTGCAACATTATCTTCATTAATTGGTGGGATTCTATCATTGCTGAAGTACCTGTAGAGGTAGTCCTCATCTGAAAGAGATCAGTTTTTCTTTACAGCTAGGAAATTAAGAATTTTTATATGAATTACAATCTATATACAGTGCTTTCTTTACAATTTGACTGTTTCTTAAGCATTGTAAGATTATAGCTTTTGACAAACCTTTCCTTCCTTCCACTCGGGATCTTGGACAAACTTTGACTTCACCCATCCAGCTCTTGCCCACAGGCATCGAAAGAGGTCGAGGTCTTCCTATTGATAGTAAAGTGTTTTAAATTTGAGACCCGTTGTCAGAAATCAACAATTGCTACAAATTCACTTAAAGAAAATTGTGAAATTTAGAATTTTACAAAAAACAAAAAAAAACACCAACCAGGAAGAGACTTATGAATCTACTTAAAATTGGCCCTTGTAGAGGTCTGGGTTTCAAATAAACACATAGAACCTAAGTGCAAGATCAAGTTCAACCAGTTTTTAAAACAAATTTGCAAAACTAGTGACTTGGAACTAGTCCCACACACGATATTTGACAAACTGCTTTAACGATTTTACAGTGTAGAAAATAATAAAAGTTGAAGGGCCAAAGAAATTATAGATGAGGAGCAGCAAGAGAGAGTTTCACTGAACTCCTGAAGAGAAGATTTAAACATTTCTCTAACTTCTGTTAATGCCCCTCCTTCCCTTCTTAACCCATCCCTGATTTATTTATTTACCCCCCTCCTTTTTTTTCTCCCCCTGCCCATCACTCTTTGCCTGTTCTCCATCTCCCTCTGGTGCACCCCTCCCCCTTTCTTTCTCCGTAGGCCGTCCCATGATCCTTTCCCTTCTCCAGCTTTGTGTATTCCGTTTGCCAATCACCTTTCCAGCTCTTTGCTTCACCCCACCCCCTCCGGTCTTCTCCTATCATTTTGGATTTCCCCTCCCCTCCCCCTCCTACTTTCAAATCTCTTACTATCTTTTCTGACGAAGGGTCTCGGCCTGAAATGTCAACAATGCTTCTTTCTATAGATACTGCCTGGCCTGCTGTGTTCCACCAGCATTTTGTGTGTGTTGTTAGGGATTTTACAGTACATTTTGGTAAACGTTCAGCTGGTGATGCATCACACACAACAGTTTTTAAAAAAAAAATCATTTATACAACATTCTCACAACCTCATCAGGCTAATGAATAAAAGTAGAAACGGATCTATTATGGCAGCCAATTTTATGAGGTATGATCCAACAAACAACTGTTAAGATAAAAAGAGAAAATGCTAGAAATATTGAAATAAACAGATGAAGGAGGGTCTTCAATTCAAAATGTTCATTTTCACAAATACTGAATGGCCTGCTGGGTGAATCCAGTATTGTGCTTTTATTTTGTACAGATGCAGAATGTTGGATCTGCAAATTCACAATTGTAATTCTAAAACTGTAGAGTAATTATTCATAAAGATAGATCTCTTTCCCAAAAACAAATTAGAGTTTGAATTGTACATGTTAGCAATGTGATGTATTCACTCCTATTTTAAGTGGAGATGAACAAATTAGCAACTCATTTCTCTGGACATGAAGTTTAAGTCAGAATATTCTCAAATCTCAAAAGCTGAGAATCCCATCTTGCCAACTATATTAGCCTTTCAAGATCTGTTAAACGGTTTTTGCCATGTGTTCAAATCTTCAAGAATCAATAATGATTAGTTTTACATGCAGCTGTTAACTAGATTTATGGGAAATAAATACTGACTACACATTTTAAGTGATCATTGCTTTCTCTATGAAAAGATTTGTGCAGCTGATATTCTTCCCCCCAAAATGACCAAATATGTCATCTTCAAAGATAATTTTTACTAAGTTTTCTAAAACTGCAATAAAATCAGGAGCACAGGATTTAGTGGGTGTTTCCTGTGATGTTCATAAATTAAAACAAAAATGACTGAAAATGGAATTTTATTTGAATTAACTATTCCAAAGTAATAACTCATCTTCTCCACACCCCACTTTGGAATGTGACGCTTTGAGAAAGTCTTAAAAAAAATTGCTTGAATGTAACCTTCAGGGTGGTATGGTGGTTAGTGTTTGCTTTACAGTGTCAGTTGTAAGTTTGGGGTTCAATTCCTGCCGCTGTCGTGAGTTTGTACATTCTCCCCATGACCACGTGGGTTTCCTCTGGGTGCTCCAGTTTCCTCCCAAATTCCAAAGACGTACGAGCTAGGGTTAGGAAGTTGTGGCCATGCTGCGTAAGCATGGTGACACTTCCGGACTGCCTCAGGACACCTTTGGGCTGTGTTGGTCATTGCTGCAGTCTATAGCAAGCTTCCATGTAGTCGATGTACCTTATCAGATTGTGTGCGATGTGCATGTAGAGAATCAATTCGGCCTCCTACACGCAGGACGCATGTTTTTTGGGTAGGTGGTCAAGTGCGCCTGTATTTTCACCTTGATGGGCCCGGTTCATTGCTCCCTCTGCAAGTTGCCCAGCGTATACCACTACTTACATTACTCAGTAAAAATTGTTTAATGATACTACTCTGTTGTAGTTCTTGCTCCATGCATACAGAACACATGACAAATAAAGCCCATCTTTAGACTTTACCAATGTAGACTTGTTAAGAAGATGACTGACGATTCAATTCTGAAAATGTAGAATTAATTGTGTGAAGTGACATTCCACTTGAAACAAGCAAAATTGTTTTTTCATCTCTACTTATGCACTATCGTCCAGCACTGATACAGGCATTGATCCTACCAGCAATAAAATCCATTGAAGTAATTCATAGGTGAACTTAACCCTTAGGAAAAGTTTTCTAACTTCATTTGGCTGCCACATTGCATCAGTTTTTCGTCTATTCATTTGCTTCTCCTGGGTAACAAGGTTGTGGAAAGATTTATAAACAGGCAGAATTCTACAAGACCGTAAGACTCCTAATTCAGGGCCTTTATCCTTGCAGATTCTTAACTCCAACCACGATTCTACACCTACTGATCCTTTGTCACCTCTTTCTAAGGATGTGATTTCATTTTTACCATCAGAGCCACCCCACCCACTCCGCCTACCCACCTGTCCTTTTGGTACAATGTGTATCCTTGGATGTTAAGCTCCCAACTGTAATCTTCTTTCAGCCAAAACTCAGTGCTGCCCACTGACTGCAATTTTGCCTTGTCACCTGCCTGTCTTTCGTGACCGTCTCACTACACATTGCCTCTGCTTGTCACTAACTGCCCCATCTTCACCCTATCACTCAGTTTCATATCCCCCTGCCAAATCAGTTTAAACTCTCTGCAACAGTTCTAGCAAACCTGCCCACAAGTATATTGGTACCCTTTGGGTTCAGGTGTAACCTATCTATTTTGTACAGGTCATACCCTCTCCAACATAGATTCCAATAATCTAGAAATCTCGAACCCTGCTCCCTGAACCAGTTCCTCAGCTATGCATTCATCTGCCAAATCATCCTATTCTTACCCTGGTGTGTGGTACAGGCAGCAATCCAGATTGCTACCCTAGATGTCCTGCTTTTCAGCTGTCTACCTAGCTCCCTAAATTCGCTCTTCAGGACCTTGTCCCTTTTCCTATCTACTTATGCATTGATGCCAATGTGTACCAAGATTCCTGGCTGCTCACTCTCCCCCTTTAGAACACCATGGACCTCATTTGAGACGTCTCTGACCCTGACACCTGGGAGGCAACATATCATCTCATGTTTAACCATGGAATTCCCTGTGACTACTGGGGTCCTCTTCTATCCCCTTCCCTTCTAAGCCACAGTGCCAGACTCAGTAACAGAGATTTAATTGCTGCAGCTTCCACAGTGGGTTCCTTCCCCTCTACCCCACACAACAGTACCCAAAGTGGTACATTTACTACTGAGGGGAATGGCCACAGGGGTGCTCTGCACTGTCTGCCCATTTCCTTTCCACCTACTGACTGTCACCGTGTACCTGCCTCCTGCAACTTCGGGGTGACCACCATCTTGTAGCTCCTATTGATCACTTTTTCGTTTTTCTGTACGAGCTGCAGCTCCAGTTCTCTGAGGAGCTGCAACTCACACAGATGTGGTCATCTGGAGGCTGGAGGTCTTGCAGAATTCCCATTAATCACACACAGTGCAGCCCCTGGGGTCATCCTCACTGCATCATGTACTAACAGAGGTAGAATGAAGAAACATACCAGATATTTTTCTCACCCAAGCTCCCCACTCCAACACAGGTCCTCTCACACAACAGTCACTCCGCTTGTCTAACGCATTTCACATACATACAAGAATTGCAATGCTTCGATTTACTGACTGACAACAATCTCTGCAGCAACAGCTTTTGATTCAGATTACAATACTTACAAACATTTCGTCAATACATCTTATTTTCACACAGTTTCCCCCCCCCCCCCCCCCCGAGCAATTACATCACCAACCTTTTAGAAATTGAAATACACCTCATCCATTACTACGTTATCATCAAGCGCTTTGGTCATACCCTTAAATAAATCCTTTTTAAAATACTTTGTTCCTGATAATGTAAGATATTATCTGAATCCCATATGATAGGAGACATTCAATGCAGCTGATCACAATTTCTGCTAACACTGCTGAACACAATCTACCCAAGGCATCTACCTTCAATGCATTGGAAATAAAGAACACAAACAGGGAAAAATATGAAGCTCTAGAATTCAGAGTAAAAAAAAATGGAAACAAACCATACAACTGTGTTTTGTCCCGCATTCTACTGGGCACTGGCACTTCGAATTTATATGGAGGTAACTGGTCATAATCTGCAATGGTAAACCGCCGCCTTAGGTACTCCTGGTCCAAGAAAGAGTTGGGCGACTCGGACCCCTTGGGAACTGGCCTGATCGGTCCATGCTTGCTGACCTCTTCGTAATCCAGGTTCCCTTGGTCATCCCTGCATATGGGATAAAGCATTAACTGTCACATTTTTGGATCCATATAATACATTAACAACAAAGCATTAGACAGACACATAATGTAAAGATTTTTACTTCTCATGTATGTGAAGGATGTAAGTAATAAAGTCAATTCAATTCAACAATTGTCACAGTTTACTGAATCCCCGTTACTCTAATTAATTTATTGATTGTGAGGGGGAAGAGAGGATAGAACTTGCACCAGATAGCTTCATCCAGAAAGCATGTGCCTTCTACTTACTATAACTAACAATAGAGAAGCAAATTTGATGCTGATTGTGTGGGTGAAGCTATGCTCTACCAAGCCAAGTAAATGCAATAAATGGAACAGCAAATCCACCATCAGCATCAGGACTGAAGGATACCACAGACATAAACAGATAAATATGGCATTATGCATTACAAACAGGACTGTCTTGTTATTTTAGAAAAAATAAACACTGCTTTAAGGCAAATGAAATAAAAATAGCCCTGCCACCATAATAATTTCTGTACTTTGAATAGCAAACAATTTTTTTTAGATGTTCATTCAGGCTGGCAGAATTCCCAAGGCTGTACTAATTACTGCAGGAAATTCACTTCTACAGCAAGAGTTAAAAGCCTTAGAAATCAAGCCAAGCCATCAGTACCAAACTCGATGCACCCATTACAGCACCTGATAGCATCAATGACAAAACAGATTAAAATGATTGACTATCAGACTGAATTAAGGTGGGGTTATGCCAAACAATTATTTCAAAATGAAAGGCAACTTTCCACTGAGATATTATAACTAGAAACATGAAAAGTTAATATTCATTCTGCTAAAATATTTGAATCAAACTTTTTTTTAAAGTTGATGCTATCTTTATGTTGAACAACCTGTTAAATACTTAACTGATTTGTCATCACTACTGTGAACAGAACAAACTGATCACTACTTTGTCTTTTTAGAATCAGATTTCATATCACTGGCAGATGTTGTGAAATTTGTTAGCTTTAATTGATCAGCACAGGGTAAAGACTGGGTCAGGACAGCAGGGATAACTCTTTCTCGCTACTTTCAAAAAGTGCCATTGGATCTTTGATATTCACCATCAAATGGCTCAAGTTTCATAATGAGAACATTTACTTGAATAGATTTTTGGCTAATGCAATCTGACTTCATTTTCACAAATGCATACTTGTCCTCTCTTTGGAAGAAATACATTCCCAGTACAATTTATTGACTTCTGCTGCTGAACTCAATTTGACTGGCAGAGACAAATAAAAAATAAACGTCTTTTGTTTAACCATAATTTTTTAAAGTGTTCATCCAGCGCTGAAATACAGCGTCTTCACTAACAGTACACCATTTCAGTAAATGATTAATAAAAAAGACTACCCATAAAAGTAAAGCATGCAGAAAGACCATACAAATACTTTCATGGCCCTCCCTCTCCTCACCTTCTTGTTTTATGAATGCACATCCAGAACAGATTAATGAACACCAGGGTAGTTGCTGGTCAAAAGCATGACATCATTACTCAATTTTTTTTAAAAATCAGGAATTCAGTTCATCACATCTCAATATATAGGTTTCTCACAAACAGCTTATGATTATGGTATTGGACAATACAGCTTCACCAAGATCAACACAGGATTAAGTCCAAAGGAGTGCAAATCTCTCCTCTTTTGCAATGCCATTTACAGGAGGCCCACCAAACACCAGAATCACTAAATTCTGCTGCTTCACTACACCTTCAAAAAGAATTGCTTGAAACTTCTCCCGCTTTTGGCTCTGCACGTTAGTTTGCAATCAGACGTAGGATTGAGAACAGGGCATTTCTAGAAATGGCACTACTCAGATCAAAGGAAGGGAATGCTCAGCAGACTCTAGGGTTTCCTTTAAATCAGGAAATGTGAGATGCTCTCAACTGTTCTATGCAAATTCAAACCACTGAAGTTGTTAATGGAACCGAGATAGCAAGAACAATTAAAATTTATTCCAAGCACTTTTAAGTTTCACATTTTGCTTGGATATTCAACATTTACTACATCCAAACTGAAAATTGAAATTAACTGAATGTAAATACACAGCTATGTGATAACAATTAACATACTCGCTGCATAAGATGCCTGAAATACACTTTTCAAAACGCACAATTCTTCCAGATTTCTATTTGTATATAAGCAGAACGATTATTTGCAATTTTCTGTTTATCCTACCGATTTATCTGAAGAATCTTCTCTCCTCATTCTTAACTTGTGTACTTATCTTTTTAAAAATAAGCTTTTCTTTTGGAGAAACAGCCCAATAAATAGGTCCTTCTGGTCCAATGAGCCAACCCAATTACACCTGAGTGATAAATTTAACAACTGACCTGTACATCTTTGGGATGTGGGAGAAAACTGGAGCATTCGGAGGAAACCTATTGGGTCAAAGGGAGAATGTACAAAGTCTTTACAAACGGTGATAGAAATGAACCCAGTTCGCTGGCACTGTACGAGCATTATACGAGCAGCTACACTACTGCGTCACCCCCCAATCATAAATGAAGGCAAATAAATCTCAATGTTCAGTCAGATAAGGAGGTCCACACAAGTCAATGCATGAAAGATCAGCTTGCTGGCCCGAGGCTCCATCATAATGTGTAATGTAATACACCTTTTGCTAGGAAAGAAGCATACAGGCTAATAGACAGGAGTTTCTACTGGAGACAGAAGTGGCCCAAGGGAAAATAGTTTTGAACACATAATTGAAATATCAGACTCAGCACTATTTTGAACAAAATTCACTTCAGATTAGTAATGTACCACACCTTAGAGTCAGAGTTGAACAGCACAGAAACGAGACACACAGCCCAACTTGTCCGTGCCAACTGTGATGCACATCTATGCCAATCACATTTTTCCCATGTTCGGCTCATATCCCATAACACCTTTCCTATATTGGGCTGTCCAAATATCCTTTGAACATTGTAATTTGTACTTGTCTCCGCCACTTTCTCTGGCAACTGATTCCATGTAACTACCACCTGCTGTGCAAATATTTGCTGCTCAGATTTCCTTTAAATTTCTCTCTTCTCAGTGTAAACATTTAATCACACTTCTTTTGGAAAGATCTTGGCAAACAATAGCCTGCAACTTCCCTTCTGGAGTTGAGCTTTTAGATCGCCTGTATGACCTGGCATTTTTGTGGTGTGGCATGAAGTCTCAAAGGGGTAGGACAGTTATGGCGTGGCGTGTAGGGGCCCGAAAGCTGCAGAACCAAGGCGGCGTGGCCTGGGCCTGAAAGCACGGAAGAGGCTGACTGATTTAAGTGCAGGGGCAGACTGAAAAGGTCAGAGTGTTGGGGCCAAAGGCGAGGGATGGATGGAGGTTTAGTTCGCTGATCAGCGAGGATTTACTTGTCTCTGCATTGAACTGAGACTGTGGCCTGCAACTAACAGGCTTCTGAATGGACTGCAGGGTTGACTGACTTCATGGCTATGAACTCATTTTCGTGAGCTTTAGTTCTGAATGTTATCTGCTTACTTTTTAATTGTCTGCATGATTTGTTTTTTTTCCCCCACAATGGGTGGCTGACAGTCTTTTTTTTAAAATGGGTTCCATTGGATATCTTTGTTTTGTGGCTGCCTGTAAGGAGCCAAATCTCCAGGTTGTTAAAGGTATACATACTTTGATAATGAATGTACTTTGAAACTGTACAAAGTTCACAGCAAAGTACATACACATTACCATACATTTTCTTGCAGGCATTTACAGAAAAAAAGGAAAATCTAAATTATCTAAAAACTATACATAATCAGAATGACAACCAGCCAACGTGCAAGAAAAGACAAACTATGTAAATTACAAATACTGAGAACATGAATTGTAAAGAATCCTTGAAAGTGAGTCTGCAGGTCACAGAAAGAGTTTGGTGTTGTGACCAGACCCACAGACAATACTCCAAATGCACCCTGACCACATATTGTTCAGCTGTCACACAACATCCCAACTCTTATATGCAACCCCTCAATCTATGAAAACAAGAATGCAAAATGCCATCTTCATTACTTTATACAGGAATCTGTTACCATTTTCATTTAGTTGTTATCCCTAGTGTTTAACTTTGTTCTCTCTGAACCGTATCCTCCGAAATACATCATTTCACCATTGTATGGATTTATTTCCATTTGCCACCTCTCCACCCAACTTCCCATCTGATCCATGTCTCTCTACACTTTCACAAGTTTCTTTGATATTGACTGTTCCACACATTGTAGGTGTGAATTGGGATAGATTGTTTACTGGCAAATGGATGATGGGTAAGAGGGAGGCCTTTAAAATTGAACATACAGACTTTCTGTGTTCCTCTTAGAAACATGGGCTTTAGGGGAATCTTGATTTGAGGAAAATTGAAGCCCTGGTTAAGAAGCAGAAGGTGCATGTCTTGGATAAGAAGCTAGGATCAAACGAGGCTCTTGAGAATAAGAAATGAAGAAAAGCACTTGATAGACATGAGGGCTAAAGATGACACGAGGTCCCTCAGGTAGACAAGATCGAGAGAATCCCAAGGGTTTCTCCAGATATATTAAGAGCGAAAGACTAAGTTGGTCCTCTTGAACGTCTGCGTGGTTATCTATGCATGGAAATGAAAGAACTGGAAGGTCTGAAATGAAATTTCAGCATCTGTATCACTCAGCAGACATACACAGGGCCCATGTAACTGAGGCAAAAAAGAAGTGAGCTCGTAGACCATATCCAGACTACAGGAGAGGAAATGCTTGCTGTCTTCAGGCATATTAGGATTGATAAATACCCAGGTCCTGACACTTGTAGAAGGCTATTGTAGAAATTGCAGAGGCCTAGTCAGAGGTATTTGAAATGCTCTTAGCCACAAGTGAGGAGCTGAAGGACTAGTGGATAGCAAATGTCAGTCATGGGCAAATTACTGGAAAGCAGTCTAAGGGACAAGCAGGTCAGTGGTGTAGTGGTGTTCGCACTGAACATCAAGGTGAGTGGTCCTGGGCTCAAATCGGCCAGCTCCTTGCACGCTTTCCAACTGTGCTGGGTTGAGCATCGAGCTAGCAACTCAGCCTTGTAAAAAAAGACAAATGCTAAAGACAAGGCAAGGTTGTTGCCCAATGCGGAGAGGAACAACATTCTAAGAAACAGTATAGACAAATACCTGCATATAGACAGGACCTGATTAGGGACAGGCACTGTGGTTTTATGGGTGGTAGGTTATGTTTAGCCAATCTTAAAAAGTTTTTTGAAGAAGGCTGATGAAGGAAACGTGGTGGATATTCTCTACAAGACCTCTGACAGAGTCCCAGATGGAAGGCTGGTCCAGAAGGTTAAGTCACTTAGCACTGAAGATGAAGCAGTTAATTTGATTCTACATTGGCTTAGTGGGAGTAGCTAGCAATTGGTAGTAGATAGTAGTCTCCCTGAATGGAGGCCTGCGACTAATGCTGTGTCATAGGGATTGGTGTTGGGTCCACTGTTGTTTATCATCTACATTAATGATCTGGATTATGTGGTAAATTGGATCAGCAAAATGGTAGATGACACCAAGATTGGCGATATGGTAGACAGCAAAGAAGTCTATCAAAGCTTGCAGCATGATCTGGACCAGCTGGCAAAATGGACTGAGAAATGGAAGATAGAATTTAATGCAGACAAGTGTGGGGTGTTGTACTTTGGCAGCTGTATTAAATTTTACAAAACACTGAATGAATCTTAACAGTTCAAAATGACAATTCAACTCATTCAGAGCCTGCCGCAAGTTATGTTTGTACCAAGTAGACACTGTAGGTTTGGCAATATCTAATGTTTGTGAATAGCAGCTGGACTTTCCTCATCTCGGCTACCATTAATAAGAGGATGAGAATGTCTGTTAATGATTTTGTGTCTGTGGATCACTTTGAGAGCTAGGTTGATGGATTCTGGCTTATTGTTTACATGTAATATTAATGTTCTTTGCAAGTCCAAGCAATGTTGTGTCCAAAACAGTGGTGGACTAATGGATGAGGAGTGACCATTAAAGTATCTAATTGATTTATATGGATGTGCTGAACACTGTGCTAATGAACATGTATTGTTTGAATGAAAGAACTCAGGCTGAGTTAATGGCAGGAGAAGAAAAGATCAGCATTTGTCTGCCTCTATGTGTCCCTCTACGTTTGTGGAACTCTTAATTATTGGGTACCTTCCCTGGGTTCGTTGGACTTTAATCAAGTGGTGGAAATCACAATTGGTGCCTAGGACCCAGGGGTGGTTTCACGAGCAAGTTCAAATTCAGAATTCCCCTGATAACAGCAACAATCAAATGAAGTCTTTGTTGCTCGCTATGTTGTTTATTGTGTGGTTTATTTGTTTTCTATTTTATGATAATAAATTTGGCTTAAGTTACTTTGTTGTGTTGTGTTGTGACTCAAATACGTAGGGTCTGATCAACCCAGCCCATTACAGCAGGACAGACTGGGATAGGGCTTATACAATGAATGGTAGGGCACTGGGAGTGTGGTAGAATAGAGGGACTTGGGAATACAGGTTCACAATTCTTTGAAAGTGGCATCACAGGTAGAAAGGGTCATAAGGAAAGCTTTCGGCACATTGACCTTCATAAATCAGAACACTGAGTTTCAGGAGTATGGATGTTAAGTTGAGGTTGTACAAGATGATGATGCTGCAGTCAGACTTGGAAGTACTGTGTGTAGTTCTGGTCACTTACCAACAGGAAGGATATCAATAAGCTTGAAAGAGAAAATTTACAAGGATGTTGCTGGGACCTGAGGACCGAATTGTACGGAAAGATTGAATAGTCCCTGGAGTGTAGAGAAATCGGGGGAAATCTTATAGAGTTACACAAAATAGCAGAGACAATGTTTTTGCAGGGTTTTGAAAGAGTCATGATAAAAGGAAAACAAGACCATTTGGCTCACTGAACCAATCATCCTTCCAGCAGGACAAGCTAACTACTTCCATTTCTACACTTTTTCCTCAAGGCCTTAGAATCTTCACCCATGCCACCATGAAGTACTTATCCCATTCCCCTTTAAGTCATGAAGGGATTACATTCCAACCCAATGCGCAGTGCAATTATGATATTTCATTACTGATGCCTCTGGTTCTCTGTCAATCATTTTTCATTGGTGTTTTCCAGTTGTGTACACTTTTGCCACTGGAAAAAGATCCTCATTTACAACAATTCATTCAAATTTCAACACCACTCAAATCCTCATCCTTCCCTAAGGCATAGGAAAAAAAATCTGCAGCTGCTTCACATGACAGATGTCCATCTCTCCAAATACCATTCCAGTTAAGCTGTTCGATATGATCTCAAACTCTTGACATGCTAAATGTAATGCCCAGAACAGAATATGTTAGCAAATCAAACAACATCTTTTTGTACTTGATGTCTCTGCAAATAAAGACAAGGATTTGTCAAATACCCAAGTTAATCAAATGTTTTCCCAAACCTTTAAGATTTTACCATTTAGTCTCCATTACCTCACTATTCCTCATGAAAATATTACTTCACTTTGACCAGTTTAATTTCACCTGCTACAGGTCTGCTCATTTTACCTGTCACTGAAACAGAAAACGTTAGAAACAGGCAGCAAGTCAGGTAGCTGAGTGTAAAGAGAAACAACGTTCAAGTGTTAGGTCAAATATTTTTTCTCAGAATTGGGTTAGTCAAAATAAGTGGCAGTAATATTGTTTCACTCTTTCCTGGTTTCGACAAACAATCATCAATTTGAAGTACAGTTTTAATTCTTGTTTCTTTTACACCAGTTGCAGACTAACCGGCTGAGTGTTTCCCTGCAGTTATTTCAAACTTGCAGATAGGGAAATAGTACAATTAACTCACATATCAGCCAGGCAAGGATAGAATGGAGACTCAAGAGATGGCAGATATTAGCATCTGGATCTGGAGCAACAAAATCTGCTGGAAGAGCTTGGTAGATCAAGCAGCACCTGATACAGGCTTCTGACCCAAAATTCCTTCCTTCCTTCCCACAGATGCTACTTGACCTGCTGAGTTCTTCCAGCAGATTGCCTGTCGTAAGCAAGGATAAGTGTCCTCCCAAGTACAGTCTAAGGCATGGAGCAATACAACACGGACACAGGCCTTTGGCCCCAATGCGTCCATACGAAACACATTATCCACCTAGCTAACTCCAATTTCCTGTGTTTGGTCCATATCCCTATAGGCCCCACCTTTCCAAATACCTATGCAAGCACTTCTTAAATGATATTATTGCACTTGTCTCAACAACCTCCTCTGGCAACTCATTCCATTTACTCACCATCCAGTGTGTGGAAAAAGTTAACCCTCAAGTCCCTTTTAATCTACTCTCAGTGACCACTTTATTAGATACATCCTGGACCTACTAAAATGGCATCTGAGTGTTTGTTTATGTTCTTCTGCTGCTATAGCCCATCCACTTCAAGGTTTAACGTATTGTGCATTCATGGATGCTGTTCTACACACCACTATTGTAATGCATGCTTATTTTTCACCTTCCTGACAGCTTAAACTAATTCACCCACAGAACTGCTGATCACTGAATTGTTTTTTTGTTTTTTGCACTATTCTCTGTAAACACTCTAGAGACTGTTGTGCGTGAAAATCCCAGGGAATGAGCAGTTTCTAAAATATTCCAACCACCTCCATCTGGCACCACAATCATTCCACCATCAAAGTCACTTAATCACATTTCTTACCTATGCTGATGTTTAGTCTGAACAACTGAACCTCTTGACCAGGTCTGTATGCATCTATGCAGATTTTTTACCATCCCATCTACCTGCAAAACTGCCTATGTACTTGTACTCTGAGGTCTCTGTTCCAGAAAACCCCCTAGTGTTCTTTCATAGTACAAGTCCTATTCTGCTTTGATTTTCCAAGATATCACCTAACACACATCTGTATTGGAATCCAGTTGCCCCTCATGAGCCCACTTGTTTAACTGATCAAGATTCCTCTATAATCTCCGATAATCTTTTTCACCACCAACACCTCCCAATTATGGTGTCATCTGCAAAGTTATTGATCAAAGCCCTGTGCATTCATATCCAAATTGCAATACCAGGGAAATTAATATCTCCCACTAATACACACTGTTATTTTTACAACAATGAGCAATTTTGCTACACACAAGCTTCTCAAGTTCCGAGTCACTAATCTATGCATCTGAAGCACTTGTACCATTAGCATCCTGGAACACTGAGCAGCCAGTCCTGCCTTTTTCTTAGTCAAGTCTCTGTTATGGCAATGTCATTCCAGTTCTTCAGAGCCAATCCATGTTCTGAGTCCATCGCAGTTTAACTGAGTATTCTTCCTCACCCGCCACCTGCACCCCCCCCCCCCCGAGCTTTACTGTGCCCCTGGTTATCATGATTACTAAATTTATTCATGACGGCTACTTTATCTCATGTCTTGCTCCCTGTCCCCCCAATCCCCCAGAGCCAATCTAATTTAAACCCTCCACTGTTGGACCAACAAGCTTCCCCGAAGGGATTTTGGCTTAAGTGCACCTCATCCCTCTTGAAGAGGTCACCCCTACCCAGAAGAGATCCCAGTGGGCAGGGAACCTGAATCCCTGTTCCTTGCACCAACTCCTCAGCCCTGCAATCACTTCCCCCGTCTTTCTATTTTTAACCTCACCAGCATGTGGCACCAGGAGTAATTCGGAGATTACCACCCTTGAGGTCCTGCTGTTTAACTCCCCACACAGGTCCCTGTCATCATTGTGCAGGACCTCATCATGTGTTTTGCCTGTGCTAATTAGGGAGTAGTGCTGGTATGCATCAGCAGGTCTGGGTGAAAATATACTTTCAAGCCTTCTATTCACTGTTACACCACTGGAAGAGATGTTCAGGTTCCAGCAAGAGTCCACATCAGGTTTTCTCTCTATGGTGTAGTCTGCAGTGAAGGGACTAAAAGCAATGGGTGAGAACCCAACTGGGTAGCTGATGGCATTTCACTATACAGGGACTGGAGTTACTACAAGCACGTTTTGACACCGCAGTTCCAAGTGAACTACTAACGTAGCTGCAGATGTGAAACATTAGTTTTCTTTGAGTGGATCTATTCACATCTGTGTGCCAGCTTTATAAATACAGGAAGCCCTTTGTTCTGCTGTTTCAAGTGGTTTTCATACCGAGGAGTATACGGAACGACTGGCGGTGGTGGGATGTATAGATCCTTGATGGGAGGCTTTTCTTTCTTTTGAGATATCTCCATTGTGCTGGCTGTTGATGGAGTTGCAGTCTGCGAAGGACTGACCTATATAAAAAAAAACAAAGTAGTACAAATATTCAGTTTTATGTGTAATGACGGGGTTAAGTGAAGAGAAAATAAAAACTCATTCTCAAATAATTATAATGCCAAGAAGCTTATCACATCAGCTCTGAATGAATCACAACCAGTGATAAATATATGTCATAACTTTCTCCACATCTGTTCAATAGTCCAACTTCTACAAAACACAGTGGAGTAAATTACTGGACCTTCATTAAATCTAACACTGCAAGCTAATCATAATGTGATGCACTATCACCTGAAAATGTTGCCAATAAAATGCAGAAACTCTTAAGGAGTTCCTTTTTACCTGCACAGCTGGTGGCTTCCAGCGCATATTCTTCAGAGGAGCTGGAGTAAAGTTGCATGTGCTTGCCGGCCTTTTTTTCAGCAAAAGTATCACACCAGCAGGGTCTTCACGAAGTTTTCCAACAAGATTTTTTAACTGCCATCCAACCTTTTAACGATAGACAGTGGAATGAGATCTGTATTAATAAACTAGTCACTTTACCTTTAGAGATGCCAATTTTTTTTTTAAGAAACCCTGCAAAGTCAGTCCTTTATGGAAGAACAAAACAGGATATATTAAAAAACTGTGCCATCCAGTTTAAAGAGTGCATTAAATTATTTGTAATTATTCATCGCTTTACTCTTCTAACCCACTCCTGGTATTAATTTGCAAGGCACAACTAAACATTGGGAAAAAAAATGAACCTGGAAATTGCAAGAAGCAGAGAAGCTCTGTTCAATTGTATTTTTATAACCTGATGCACCAACTTACAAGTAATGCTCACTCATATATTGATCAAAGGACATCAAAATTTATTTGAGAAAAAGCGCCAAACCTCAACACTTCCTTTGGGACTAATGTGAGACAAATGATCACAAAATTTCCTTTCCCATGATAACTTGTTTAATTTGAGTTGCCATTCATGAAATCTAGTGGTGAAATTAGTTTATTTTAGTTGTTCACATGCTCCTGAAAAACAAAATACTTAAGCATGTTTCCAAAACAATTTGATTTAGGACACCATAATAGAGCAAGTTAAAGAAGGTTTATGGTCAAATCCTAACAGCCTGTTTGGATTAAAGCAATTCTCAATACAATTTTGAATTCTGCTGTGACAAATTGGAAATTTAAAAAAATGTTTCTTTTAAATTAAATTGATAGGCACACTGACACTTTCTATGTAACTAAAGTTCCTTGGAGAATGGAACTGCAAGTGTATTGAAAGCTTGCTGTATACACCAAAAAGATGACAGGATATTCAAAGTCAGAGTGAGAAACATTTTATAATGGGGGCATGGGGTGGCGGTGAGGTTAAAGAAAAAAGGTGTTCAGGATTTCAAACATTTCTGATCAATTGGCTCGTGGTCTACACAAAAACATTCGGCAGAACATCCCCAATTATCCCGAGCGTAACAGCAGCTGCCAGGTCTGTCTCAATCTACTTCTATCTGTTGCAAGTTCAGGTCATTTGTTAATTAAAATTCTTTAGGTACAGAATGAGCCTATTATTATGCTTACGTTTGGGAAATGGTCATTTGCCAATCATTTGTATTTAAAGCCATTTTCAATTTCATATAATAAATAATATTCATAGAACAATACATACCTTTTGGTTCAACGAGTCCATACTAGCCAATACAGACATAGCCTGTCAGATTTTCCTAATTCAGCCCATATCCCTCCAATCCCTGCCCCTCCGTGCAACTATGCTTCTTAAATTATACTATTGTATCTGTCTCAATGACCTTCTCTGGCAGTTCATTCCATACACCTTCCAAATGTGTGAAACAAGTTCCCACTCGAGTCCCTTCAAGTGCCACACTCACCCTAAATCAATGCCCCCCAAGTTCTGGACCAACCCCCAACCCCCCCCAATGTAACCCATCAACTAAGGTCAATACATATTTTAAAAGGACACTGGTGTAAGGTGTGCATTGCAACGTAAACTGAGCTGGGGAAGTACATTTCAAGAACACAATTGCCACCTCTCACAAGACCATAACACATGACAGCAGAATTAGGCCATTCAACCCATCAAGTCTGCTCCATCATGGCTGATCGCAACCACCTGCCTTCTTGCCATATCCTTTGGTGCCCCGACCGATCAGGAAACTATCAACTTCTGCCTTAAATATACCCATGGACCTGGTAGTGCATTGCACAGATTCACTACTCTCTGGCTAGAAAAAAATCCCCCTTACTCCTGTTCTAAAAGATCGCCCCTCAATTTTGAGGCAGTGTCCTCTAGTTCTGGATACCCCCAACATAGGAAACATCCTCTCCACACCCACCCTATCTAGTCCTTTCAACATTCAGTAGGTTTCAATGAGATCCCCGCCCCCAACATTCTTCTAAATTCCAGTGAATACAGGCCTAAAGCTGCCAAACACTCCTCATAGATTAACCCCTTCATTCTTGGAATCATCCTCATGAACCTCCTCTATAATCTCTCCAAACACAACACATCCCTTCTGAGATATGGGGCCCAAAACTGTTGACAATACCCCAAGTGCAGCCAGACTTGTGTTTTATAAAGGCTCAGCATTATCCCCTTGCTTTTATATTCTAATCCCCTTGAAATAAATGCCAACATTGCATTTGCTTTCTTTACCATAGACTCAACCTGCAAGTTAACCTTCTGGGAGTCTTGCACGTGGACTCCGAAGTGCCTCTGCACCTCTGATGTTTGAAAGTTCTCCCCATTGTTCCTTTTGCCTTGATGCATTATCATTGATTTCTCAACACTATTCCATCTGCCTTATTTTTTGCTGTCTTCCAATTTGTCTGTTGCAAGTCCTGCTGCAATCGCATTGCTTCCTCAGCACTACCTACCCCTCCACCTATCTTTGTATCCTCTACAAACTTTGCCATAAAGCCATCAATTCCACTGAATTCTTATGTGATTAAACAATGGAAGGAATGCCAATGTTTGATTCTACACTAACCAACTCCAAATAAATACTGCCAAAAATAAATAACTGATAAGTAAATCAGGAAGAGAATCTCTTGTTTCAATCTCCTTCTTATTCTCACTGCTTCCTCACTTGGCAGAAGCACAGAGGCCAAACTCAGTAATTTAAACACAGCCCTGACAAAGATCAGATATTCATCCTGGGGCCCATCCACGTCAACTACATAAGGTCCTGCATTCAGCTATTAAGTAGGTAGCATCAGTTTCTTTAAAATATAAGATACAAGTTAATCAGATACTTAAATGCTAATGCCTGGTTAAAAACTGCAGAATGTAACTTAACACCCTCAATGCCAATCAGTTGCTTGAAAAATAAAAGAACAGCCCCTCTCATGACCAAGATTAAACAGTACACTGAGCACTACAGTGTTGTTCAACTATACCGGCAAGATGACACAAGCCACTAAAAGTCTGGTCTTCACCAAGTTTTGAAATAATTATGTACAAGACAATGACTTTCTGCATAATCCTTGACAAAATTAAATATGTAAGGCTGTAAATAATTATTATTTAACTTGCCTAGCCGTCCACTATGTAAACAGAAAACTTGAATTCTGATGACATTGAAATTTTGTGCAGCTGTGAAGGAGACTGTGCTTTGGAACTTGCTGTGCTTACTGTTATTTAGGTAAGAGAATATCACACTCCTGCATTTTCTTTCAGATAACTTGATAAACAGAATGCAGATCAGGTCAGTTATTTTCAGCTACAAATGATCTGAAGAAATCAATGTTGCATTTGTTTGGTCAGTACTTACGACAGTCTGCTGGTTCACCTGAATCACCTCATCACCAGCATGAATCTTTCGTGTTCTATCAGCAGGTGACTGTAAAACAGAATTGTAACTGGTTAAAAATTTAATCATGACTGCCTCCTCGAAGCAGTGAAGTTACACCTCGCATACCAGAATATTCACATTTTCCTGCATCATTTATCTTGATATTTAGTTCCACCCTCCTTCATAACTATGTCAATGAATGCACAAAGTATACCTTTGAGATAGAAAGACACTAACCAGATGGTAACTATTTAAAACTCCTCTGTTAATGCCCTTTCTGTGTGATGAAATTGGTTATCTAGCAGACATCCAAGGTTGAAGGATACATCAATATTCTGACTTTTACCTCAGATACTGTCACTTGGCTATGCGACCAAAAAAACTTTGAACTTTAGACCTATTAAAGCATTCACGATCTTTGTCAAAAAGATTGAAAGAACAAACACCTTTCTTACATTTTCAGTTGTGCCAGTTACAATGTGCAATCCATCATAGGTTGATTTAATATACATGCCCTAGAAAAATAAAAGGAAAAGTCAATTAGATTGACTAAAAACCAACAAAGCCATTCCAGCACAACATTGTCCATTTAACTCACTCGTATTGCTGTGCTGACAACTACATTCTGTACTTGGAGTACAAAGAGTCAAGCTCTAAATCTTGAGGGCTTAAATATCAAAAGGATAAAATTTGTTTCAGGAAAGGGAGGGAATAAAATAACAGGATGAGCTAATATAAACGGACATGGCTTGCTTGCATTAGTTTTGACAGAATACCATGCATTATCTGTAGGAACATGGGTTTATACAGTCAGGATCTTTATACAAGAAAACCAGCAAAATATTTTATAATATTCTTAAATTTGATGGATGACTGCTGCTTCATTAACACTCAAACAGCTCAACACAACATCTGGGACAGAGATGAGTTTGATTGACCCCCTAACATATTCACTCCCTCTCTGAGCATTGCTGCTGCATTATCTACAAAATATACTGTAGACACGCACTTATACTAGCAGCCCCTTCCAGACCTGAGTCCCCTACTCTCAAGGAAATCGGAGAGTCAGTACTTCCTACGCCAAGGCATGCACATGAACTTTACCTGGAAAGTTATGCAGCACTGCTGCTGGGTGTGTAACCAGTTCCAGGCAACTCGTGATCACCTTCTTAACTGAAGAACAGGCAAAATGTATTGGTTGCTTCATTGACCAAAAATGGCCCATCATGAATGACCCTCACCATCCCTCTTTTCATTTCTGTCAGATACATGATGCTGAAGACACACACTCATTGCCAAGGAAAAGCTCTGCCACCAGCTCTGAACAGACCATGAAGCCAGGAACACTACCACACTTCTTACAGTACTTATTTTTAATACTTCTTATTGCAACTTACAGTAATTTTTAAAAATGTACTGCACTGGTACTGCTGTCGCAAAACAACAAATTCCATGACATCTGTCAGTGAAAATAACCCCAATTCTGAGTTTCTCATCATAAAGAAAACATCTTTTACACCTACAGAAAGGCAAATAATGCTGACCAAGTAGTCTGCACAACTTAGTGCTTTTAACACAGTCATCCACTCTAGGGCAAAAAAGCCCCCCCCCCCCCGTGAGGTTCAATGCCAAAAACTGAACTTTAGCTCAATCTAACCAGAGCCTTAATGTTTATATATCAGAAAGGCTAACATTCATAAGGTCTTGAGGCATTATTTAATTAAAGCATTAAAAATACCCTGATGGGAGTTATATACAGACCTCCAAACAATAGCAAAGGTGTGGGCTACAAATGACAACAGAAGATAGAAAATGCATGCCAAAAGGGTAATGATATGACACTCATGGGGAACTTGTAGAATGCTTACAACATGACCTTTTAAAGCAGCTCATGGCTGAGCCCACTAAGGGTGTTGAGCAATGAACCGGAATTGATTAGAGAGCTTAAGGTAAAGGAACCCTTTGGGGCCAGTGATCATAATATGATAGATTTCATCTCGCAATTTGAGAATAAGGAACTAAAGTTAGATGTACCAGTATTACAGTGGAGTAAAGGGAAATAGAGGCACTGGAGAGGAGTTGACCAGAATTGTTTGGAAGTGGAACTAGCAGGGATGACAGCAGAGCAGCAATGGCTGGAGTTTTTAAAGCAACAATTCAGAAGACACAGGACAGATAAATCCCAAAGAAGAAATATTCAAAAGGCAGGATGACACAACAGTGGCTGCCAAGAAATGGTAAAGCCAATATAAAAGCCAAAGAGAGGACATATAAAAGAGCAGAAACTAGTGTAAAGTTAGAGGACATTCCACAGCACGTAAGGGTAGAGAACTCCAAGGACATGGTTCTCAGAAATCTCTCAATCTTGATCAACAAGAGGTGATCTCTTTCTTAAACCGTACACCTTATTTCCAGATATCTCTGCTGGGGAAAAATCCTGTCAAGGTCCACACTGGGAATAAGCTTCTCTACATACTACCGATCTTTTTTCCATATAGGGTAAACAAAATGAACCTTCTTTCACACAGTTTGCAATGGAGTTACATCTTTAAATATGGAGACCAAAACTATGCATAGTAACATAGGGTCTCACCAATTGTACACCTCACTTATATTCTATAACACATTTAATGAAGCCCAACAATTCATTGACCCTCTTAATTACCTCTGGACATCTGAGACTACATTTTATGAGTAATTAATGCAGAAACCCAGGTAATTGGAAAGGGTTCACAAACCTTTTCTTGAACTATACATTGAACTCATTGCTACAATGTATTCAAATACTCACAATCTAGTGAACAATATATCACATTTAAAAGTTGCTCCTCAAATGCAAAGAAAGCATGCAGATTCCAAAAATTCTTAGCATTACAACCATCAAGCCTAGGCAGGTTCCTTGGTAAAATGGATTAAATATTAGCTGCCTTACAACAGGTTTATGAGATTCACAATGTTGATAGTTCGTGCAAAAGATAATGTTGCCTCTAAGGATCCTTGCAGTTTTAAAATCTGGGAGTCACCCATCACTGCAAAGCAGGTTTGTCTGAGTAGCAATTGATTTCTGTTAACTTGCACTTGAAAAAGGTAAATGAATGAAATAACCTGCAAATCACTCTCACTGGTGCAGTTTGGTGCAGACATTTTCCAAAATAAAGTTTAAAAATTTGAAAACAGAAGCAGCTGAACTTAAAAGGTAATCACCTTGACATATTTGTGCCTATGTAACAACACTGCACATTGTGTTCCATGGAACCGGATTTCAGAAGTAGATTACATCTGAAGCAGTCATGCATGTTTAACAGGGAGCCAAGGACAAGATTTCTGCCTCCATGTTAAACTGTCAAAATTCTCATGTCCACAAGATACAGGAGCAGAAATAGGCCATTTGGCCTATCAAGTCTGCTCTGCTATTTCAACATGGGTGATCCATTTTCCTCTCAGCCCCAATCTCCAGCACATCCTCTTTCTTAATATCTACATGCTCAAGCTTATCAGTCCACTGTGGGTCATCCCTACAATCGCCAAGATCCTTTTTCTTAATGAATTCCGAAGCAAAGTATTCATTAAGTATCTCTGCTATCTCCTCCGGTTCCATACACACTTTTCCACTGTCACACTTGATTGGTCCTATTCTCTCATGTCATATCCTCTTGCTCTTCACATACTTGTAGAATGCCTTGGGGGGTTTTCCTTAATCCTGTCTGCCAAGGCCTTCTCATGGCCCCTTCTGGCTCCCCTAATTTCTTTCTGAAGCTCTTTCCTGCTAGCCTAATAATCTTCTAGACTTCCATCATTACTTAAGTTTTTTGAACCTCTCATAAGCTCTTCTTTTCTTCTTGACTAGATTTACAACAGCCTTTGTACACAACGGTTCCTGCACCCGACCATCCTTTCCCTGTCTCAATGGAATGTACCTATAGGCAGAACCCCACACAAATATCCCCTGAACATTTGACACATTTGTGCCATACATTTCCCTGAGAAAATTTGTTCCCAATGTATGCTTCCAAGTTCCTGCCGGATAGCTTCATATTTCCCCTTACTCCAATTAAACACTTCCTAACTTGTCTGTTCCTATCCCTCTTCAATGCTATGGTAAAGGAGGTAGAATTGTGATCACTATCTCCAAAATGCTCTCCCACTGAGAGATTTGACACCTGATCAGGTTCATTTCCCAATACCAGATCAAGTACAGCCTCTCCTATTGTAGGCTTATCTACATATTATGTCAAGAAACCTTCCTGAACACACCTAACAAACTCCACCCCATCTAAACCCCTCACTCTAGGGAGAAGCCAATCGATATTTGGGAAATTAAAATCTCCCACCCTGACAACATTGTTATTATTACACCTTTCCAGAATGTCTCCCTATCTGCTCTTTGATGTCCTTGTTACTACTCGGCGGCCTATTAAAAAACACCCAGTAGAGTTATTGACCCCTTCCCAACTTCCAACCACAGAGACTCTGTAGACAATCCCTCCATGACTTCCTTTTTTCCTGCAGCTGTGACACTATCTCTGATCAACAGTGCCATGCCCCCACCTCTTTTGCCTCCCTCCCTGTCCTTTCCAAAACACCTAAAGCCTGGCACTTGAAGTAACCATTCCTGTCCCTGAGCCATCCAAGTCTCTGTAATGGCCACCACACCATAGCTTCATGTGCTGATCCACGCTCTTAAGCTCATCCGCTTTGTTCATAATACTCCTTGCGTTAAAATACACATCTCAAACCATCGGTCTGAGCGCGTCCCTTCTCTATCACCTGCCTATCCTTCCTCTCACACTGCCTTCAAGCTTTCTCTATTTGTGAGCAAACCACCCCTTCCTCCGTCTCTTCATTTCGGTTCCCACCCCCAACAATTCTAGTTTAAACCCTTCCCAATAAGCCTTAGCAAACCTCCCCGCCTGTATATTGGTCTCCTGGGATTCAAGTGCAACCTGTCCTTTTTGTATAGGTTACACCTGCTCCAAAAGAGGTCCCAATGATCCAGAAATCTGAATCCCTGCCTCCTGCTCCAATCCTCAGCCACGCATTTATCCTCCACCTCATTCTATTCCTATACTCACTGTCCCGAGATTACTACCTTTGTGGTCCTGCTTCTCAACTTCCTTCCTAACTCCCTGCAGTCTTTTTTCAGGACCTCTTCCCTTTTCCTACCTATGTCATTGGTACCAATATATACTACGACCTCTGGCTGTTCTCCTTCCTACTTCACTTCAGGATAGAATAGATGTGATCAGAAACATCCCGGGCCCTGGTACCTGGGAGGCAAACTACCATCCGTGTTTTTTTCCTGCCTGTCTGACCCCCTAACTACAGAGTCCCCTATCACTGCTGCCATCCTCTTCCTTTCTGCAGGGGTACTCTCTAGCATCTGACTCCTGCCCTTCAGTCTCCTGACTGTTACCCACTTATTCGTCTCCCGAGGCCTGGTGTGACTATCTCCCTATAGCTCTTATCTATCACTTCCTCACATTCTCTGACCAGACGAAGGTCATCGAGCTGCATCTCCAGTTCCCTAACACAGTCTCTAAGGAGCTGCAGCTCGACGCAGCTGGTGCAAATGTGGTCGTCCGGAGGGCTGGGAGCCTCCAGGACTTCCCCCATCTGACACCGAGCACAGAACACTGGCCTCACACACATACTTCCTGTCTGTATTCTACACAAGCAATCTACTTCACCTCGACGCACTATCGCCGAAGACTCGTTGAGCCAAAGCCCTCCTAAAATGTCTCCCTCTACTCTGCCGTCTGCTCATCTGACGCTCACTCTATAAAGCTGTCTCCTTTTAAACTCTTGTCACTGTTTAAACTATACTTCCTCAAAACTACCTGCCCCTCCACTCCCCTTTGTATAATCTGCAATAACTTTGGCAAAATAATAACTTTCATATTTTTCCTTAAAGCAAGAGGTATCTGTGAACTACTGCTGTACGACAGATGAATGTGTTCCTACACTGTAATTGGGAGAGAGAGAGTGAGATGAAGATTTTGATCCAGCCATATGAAAAAGTTGATAACAGGCATTTAAAGAAAGATGGTGGCAGTGTGAGATCTGACATTGTCCATGCCACATGAGCAGTGGTAGTAGAAATGCCACCACTTGGCATGAGTATGATGTTCTTCTCAGGGGGTAGTCTGTTGTCTCTGGTGGCTGTAGAGGTCAATCAAGGATCCACACATTCCTGTGCAGTGAGGGTAGTTGTCTCTTCTGGTTATTCAGTCTTTCCTTTCAAAGCTGCACTCATTCACTGTGGCATAATGGAGGTCGTTCTCATTTCACACAGCTCCTTCGTATAGATTTCCTCCAGGTGCGTCCATTGAGTGCCATGTCCTCCCAATATCTTAGACATTATCTTCCATTTCTTCATGCTGATTTGATGTCATCTTCAAAACATTTCCTTTGCCCGCGAGGTCCTTGCTAACCATCCTTCATCTGGGAAGTAAAGATTCTGTTTGGGGAGACGCGAGTTATCCATATGGATAACATGACCTATCCATCAGATTTGGTATTGCTTTGTTGAGGAAGAAACACTGGTGTTAGTGCATGTCTTTCTCGCTCATCCTCAAACTTTTTTTGTAAGGATTCCAAAAAAAACACATTATACAACAGGTCACCACTACTGTGAATAATAATGATCATCCTGCATAAATTTATGGTCTAAATATGTTACAAAACTAGCCCAAGCCTTGCTGCACATATACACCTATTAATTAATTACAAAGAGCCAAACAGTGCAAAAGTGTGAGATGCTGTCACTTCCAGCATGAACGAGTTATGGCTTTGCATTAGACAGCAACTGGCTGTGGCAATCGACTGAGAAATAATCCTGTTATTCACTTTATAACTTCCATAATTTTACAGATAACCAAGGTAGATTGTTCAGTAAAATTGGTAAATTGTTTTATTATTGACACATATACCAAGGCACAGTGTAAAAAAAAACTTGTGTTGCATACCAGCCACACAGATCCACAGTCAATATCTCTTTGATATCAGAAAGTTAAATGGCGGAATACTGATCTATGGCGAATGATGCTGAGAACAAGTGGCCTGGAAAATTTATCTTTGCAGAATTTCTGGCTGCCAGAAGATAAACCATTTTTGGTTATGGATTACCATGAATGATCTTTGATGACGACTCATCCTACACCATACAGATCAGCTGCCCAATCCAAGCATGACAAAACAGGTTTTGCTTCCAAACCCCTCTCTCCCACCCTGGTTTGAGCCAGATGCATACTCTGATGAAATATTTGGTTTCAGGTTATGCTCGGTCATCTCAGACTAGCAGGGTGCCCTGCTGAATTTTAACCACATCTGGCTTTCTTTTGATCAATTTTGTTTCATTCTCAAATATGTCAGATACTATATTTATTGCAACAGTTGGATAGAGTGTGAAATTAATAAGTGCTTGTGTTTGGAACAACCTGGTTTTGATTAGGTTCAAGCTGAGATCTCAGCACTCACAAAGGCCTTGGTGGAGTGCAAGAGTTTTGGTTTGACTTGTTGACAATGGGATTATTTAGCTCTTTTTAAGCTGAGTTAAATGGCACAAAAGGAGGCCCTTTGACCCAACAAATCCATGCTGATCATTAAGCACACATTTGCACACGTGAATCCTATTTTATTCTCCATGCATTCCCTTGAATACTCTCACTCACCTATACCCAATGGCCATTAACCTATCAAGCTGCACAACTCTGGGATGTTACTGGAACCTGATGCACTGAGAAAGTACACCCTTACACTGCACCAAATTAGTTTAATCTCTACTGTAACCCAACAGATGCACTGAAAATTCTTCTAAATGTAACACAGGAGTCAGTCATCAGAAACTGTCTTATGAACAGAAGTATCTGCAACATGTACATCTGTGACAGTAAAGCTATTCTCTTGTTTGTCTCATACCCCAATGTCAGTCAACTGACTTTCAGCACATTGCCAACTTGGACATTGGTGGCAGTATTGTCTATACTCAAGCCTGTCACTCAGTGCATGTTTTGTGCTGTTGCTGCCTTCAGACCTTCCTTCTGGCTCGATTCAAAATTAAGGAGCACTGTTTCACAGGGCAAGGGTAGATTTAGGCAAGGAGGTGATTTTGTTATTGCATGAGATACTACAGATTCTGGAAGTCATGCGCAACACACAAAATGCTAGAGGAACTCAGTGTCAGGCAGCAGAATAAGCAGTTGGGAGTTTTGGGCTGAGACCCTGTATCAAGGCTGGAAAGGAAGAGGATTTAAAGACAGGACAAGAAGATTGGGGAAAAGGATAAGAGTACAAGCTGGCAGGTGATAGGTAAGACCAGGTGAGAGGGAGAGGGAGCAAAATTTCATTTTCCATCAGGATAGCTTTTAACCTGAGAGCATGAACATTGATTTCTCTTCTATTATTCCCCATTCTGGTTACCCTCTCACCTCTTCTCACCTCTCTGGTTATCTTCCTCCTTCCCTTGATTTCATGGCTCACTGGCCTCTCCAATTAGATTTCTTTTTCTTCTGCCCTATACCAGTTCAACCTATCACCTTCCAGCTTCTTATTTAATCTCTCCTCCCCCACCACCCGCCTCCTCCCTCACAAGGTCCTACCCAACACCTACCAACTTGTACTCCTTCTTACTACCTTCCTATTCTGCTCCTGCCCCCCTTCCTTTCCAGTCCTGATGAAGGGTCTTGGGCTGAAATGTCAACTGTTTATTTCCCTCCATAGAGGCTGCTTTCTTGCTGAGTTGCTCCAGTATTTTGTGATATGATGTTTTATCCCTTTAACTTGAAGCTGTGGACATTTAATGGAATCAATGGAGTGCACTATTCCCTTCACGCCCTTGTCAACACACCTATCTGACTATCACTGGGCCCACTCTCCTAATGCAATGTGAAAAGTTATCCAGTGGAATTTACATAAAGCTATGCAATGATTATTCAATCCATACAAGAGCTCGATTAAAAACACCTGTCAGACAATTGTTTATTTCTTCAAAATGTATAAAGTTCAAAATCTCCATGGAGGTAAAACATTCGGATAATATTTAGTGGAATATGTGCTGGATCTCCAAAGTAATTTGGCAAGACTCCAGCATGCCAAACAGATGTTAGCTAGTCTGTTTTGGCCAAGACTGAGTGAATCCTACAGATTGAGATGTCCTGTTTTTGTCAATAATTGTGAATACCAATAACCTTCAATCCTCTTTAGATGTTTACCCACAGAGAACAGAAATGAAATTAATTGCTATCCCTTTCCTTCACTTTGATTCATTATACACAGAGCTGCAGATTTACTTGGTGTTTCTTCCCAAGAACTAGTCTGATTCAGTACATAATTTGACTTGACAATTGAGAAAAAAAATCAAACAAGTCTTGGATTGACTAATTTAGCATGTAATTCAGTACATTTAATTTTGGATATCCTAAGAATATGTTTCCCCATTATTCACAGTCACCTTACTTAACATTCCTAAAGCACAAAAAATTTTGTCCCAAAATTCAGAAAAATGGAAGACTACTTAACCAAAATACCTTCCCTGCAAATGTCACTAAAACAAAACTTCTATTGAAAATAAATGGAAACAATGCAGATACCTAAAATTCTTTCAGTCTATAAAGTTGCAATTCCACACAGACAATTTGGATCTCTCCCAAATATTCTAATACAATCAGGGTCTATGTGAATTGCAAGTACAGCTGTGAACTTCTTTCATTTTTGAACCATAACGAAGAATCAGAGTATCAGCCACATGCAAGAGTTCTGAAAATATTCAACTTAATGCATACATTCTGCAGAAACTCTTGAAAATTAGTTATTTTATACTGAGACCAGGGAAATAGGTGGAAAAAAGGTTTGTTTCAGTTTTGCCTTCTGAGATGCTGGCAGTTGGGGATTATAAATGACTGACGCCATCATAGAATGAGATACTGCATGGATGATGACGTCACCTCAGGCCCGAGAGGCCAGTGTCGGGCATTTACACTGCACAAGGTGCAGAACGAAAGATTGTGTGGCGTGCCACTCCTCACACAGATATTTCGCAGTATTTTTTTTCTTTATTTTACGAGGTCGAGTTGCGAGCTCAACACTCAACCCGGCATGCATGGAAAGCGTACTTGGGATTGGATTTGAACCCGGGAACGTCCGTTCCAGAGTCCGGCACTGATGTCACTGCATATAACTGTGAGAAATGAAAAATCAGCACATTTTCAAAACAGAAGTTGGAAACAAAATATTAAAGTTCTGTAATTTAGAAATAAAAATGCTGGTAAACCATAGTAATCGATTTGTCAAGAACACATACAGAAAGGATACATGAAAATACCCTTTTCTTGTGTATTCTTGGAAACTGCGGGTCCCCAAGTTGTCAACTCCTTCACAACTCAACACATACAGCTTTGCCTCAAAACTCAGAAAAATGAAAGGCTACTTTAAATTCCAGATTGCCTTGATCATTTCTCACATACTACACACTTAATAAAAGGTCACGAATAAGAAACGAAGTTGATCAAATTTATCAAACAGTATTCCTGTCTCACTATATAGCTAGGCTCTATATCTGCTGCATCCAAAGAGATGTATTGGTGAAACCACAGCTTGAGGCCTGCTTTTTAAAACAAGTAAAGCACAAAAAGCTTGAGTGGAAAGGACATCGGTGAGGTACACTTTAAAGGCACAAGAAGTTTGAACAACTACGCCAGTAGGTCTTTCTTAGTACCTTAGCAAATCTGGGAAATGCATATAAACAACATCATCAAAATGGTTTTCACTGGGAATCAAAAGTGGGTCATTACTAATTAGCCAATTGCTTTATTCCAGTGCAGCTGAAATGTGATTTTGGGGTATAAAGATGATTGAGGCAAGACTGTGGAATATGAGAGATAATTCTAGGCAGAATACATTTATAAGGTACACTTGTAGAAAAAAACACAAATGAAGATAGCTATGATAGGGATGATAGACAAGAAAGTATATTGGAGAAAGTAAAAAGCCCGCTTACCAATCCTTCATTTGGTTTGATGTTTACCAACTGAACTTCCTCTAGACAAGCACTCTGGCTTAATAATGGATCTGAAGTTGATCTAATTGTTTGATCACAAATACCATGAAGAACTTTACACTGGAAAAAAAAGAATAGGATTATGATGTATAGCTGAAGCAGACCAAGAACAAATATCCTAATACAATCAGGAGGGGGAGAAAAACCTTCAAAAATTAATATAATTTAGTAAAATGTAGCTGATTGATTTTCCCTATTAAATCTGCTGGCTTGTAGTTTTGTTTGCTGTCCTCTAATATTTTCCTACTAAATAAATCTCTGTATTATAAAATGTAGAAGCAAGCAACTGGAATCGACTCGGATTTGTAAAGGTGCTTTAATTACATTAGGCTACTAAAACCAGAGGCAAAGCAAAGTTGGCGCGTTATGCCGTTTTCAGCCTGATGCTGATGCTGATGCAGGAGATTGAAAATGTTCAACAAAAGCATCCAGGAGGTATCACAAATTTGAATTCCAAGTGCCAGATTTAATACTTCAGATAATTTTCCAAATTAAAACAAACATCCTGCAAGTTCAGAAAGGCAGGCTAGGCAAACCTAAATTTGAAAAGTACATAATATTTCAATTTTTTAAAATAAATTTGGACTATTAATATCGCATGCCTTAACTGTAAATTCCCAATGTAAAACAATCATGCCATCTTCAAGTAGCATAATAGTATGATTGCTTAATTTCTTTAACTAAATCCAATGACTTTACAATTAACTATTGTTATTTTAAAGCAGCTACAATTTTATTGTGAAGCACACAATTTGCTCTTGAAATTCACTAGAAAATAAGAGTATAGAATTAGAGATCAGGAACTAGGATCAACCATTAAAATATGACTGAGATTTTCTGCTACTTAGAACATCAATAGGAGAAACGCTATCAAGTATTGCTGATAGATGGGTTTACCAAATTGTACTGCACACAATGTGAAATGGGCAACTTGTAATGTATTTGTTAATGCTGGCAATAGTGGGTCTTTGTTGTGGAGGAGTTAATTGGTAGTAGAAATCACATGGGCTTACCAAGGGTACTTTCTCTAAATGTAGCCAGAATTCATGCTGATATGTGAATTTCCTTGCTCTCCTATTGCTTCAACTTGTGGAACAAGGGTACATTGTTTGTTTTACCTCAATACTTAACATTGGAAGTGCAAATGAATAGAATGAACACTTACAACATTAATAACACGATCTTCCATTTCAAAAACAGTGAAGTCCTGGCATAAAAGTGAACACAAAATAAAAATTAGTGAAAGCATATTGAAATAAAAAGCCATAAGTTTTAGACCTCCAAAAAGGTTCTAATCATTAACTCTTTCTGTCATTCATTATTATATAGAGCAGTTTTAACAGTCATCCTAAGTTAGTCCTTCATGCAATTTCCCAACTAATTTTCCTATTCCTCAACTTACTTTAACTGGCTCTTGTGAAAGGAATATATTGGTGAAAAGATTGTAAGTATGAACATTGGCAGTAATTCAATATTTCAAAGACAATTTTAAACAATTGTTCAGACTTGAGGGAGCAAGGAGTTGATAAAATAGTATTATGGAGAGGTTGGTGAGATGATCAAGAGCTGGACCATGGTGGTGTCCAAGTAGATTTTTTTGTTTAGAATTTAGACAAATCATTTACATGCTTCAACTACGACCTACTAAAAATTAACTGGACACGAAACCATACTCATTTACATACATATTCGCTTTGATATTCCTTACTCGAGAGTTCTATCAAGGAAAACAATTTATAATGCCATGGAAATTTTCTTATTGGTAACTCCAAGAATATTGAAATGCTCTACCGAAGTGACTCCCATTTTGTACACATGTTCAGTTCACTAGATGCTGATGACCTTATAACAGTAGTTTCAGAGTTATAGTGCCATTGAGCACAGAGATAGATGTTGTGTCACAAACAGTCCATGCCAACTAAGATTCACATTTGCCTGGATATGGTCCATATCCCTATAACACTTTCCTGTCCATCTACATGTTTAACAAGCATGTTTAGTAGTAACATTTCCAACACAAAAATACCGAAGATCGCAGATCGAACAGCAACAAGGGACAGACATAGTGAGTTAATGTTTCAAGGCCATGACCTTTCACCCATTTCCTCTCTGCACAGATGCTGCCTAGCAAAACAAATAGCTGAAGCATTTTCTGATTTTATTTCCTATTTCTAGAATCTGTTGTCTTTATGTTTTAATACGTTTAATGGATGTAAAATGAACATTAAAATATTTTAGGAATATGATTGATACAAGCTTCTTTTAATGAACTCTCTACTAATTAGCATACAATTCAACTCTAAAGTTAGCAACATCAGTATAATGTTAACATATGCACTCTATCAAAGGCAGCCTTCATTTCCCTCTACAGCCATCTATTTACATTCCTTCCAAAAATTCTCAGTGGAATATTACATGTCTACATTGCAAATGAACATTGTTCCAAGCAACTCTGATATCCAAACAGATGATGCATCTATTAATAAAACAATTTCATTAGTCAAACATGCATTAAAACCACCCTGTTATACATCCTCTAACTGGTTATTTTACAGACCACACTCTCCCCCCCCCCCCACCCCACCCACCCCACCCTTCCATCTCATCCCAGCTCTACTTCACTCAACAGTATTTCAGAGTTCAAAACAGTTATTGGCGTAGTGCCTGAATTTAGCAACCCCATTAATTTTGTAAAATGTATTGAAAAATAAATGATGGTGTACGACTCCTTCAAACAATGTCAAAATATGTTCCTGTCCAGATTTGAGATTTGTCCAATTGTTTCTATCCAATGATTCTTGGCCCATTATAACAATTAAAATACTTTCAAAGACATGCTTGTATTAAATAATTCTATAAGCCCATTGACATTATTTACACAATACATGCCATTTGAACCAGATTTCCAGGAAAATTCCATTGAATAAATGTTAGTGTTCCATGAGCAGTCCTTTTTCTGCATCAAAACTAAATTAGAAACTCGTGCTGTAAAGCATTAATGCCAAAGACTGCTCTAGACAACTTTAGCAGTCAGCAGGATTTCAACAATCTGCCAAATTTCCTCTGGGCCATTACAGCCATGTGCCAAATGCAGGCTAGATGTTTTTTCCACTTCAGAGATTAATACAAACATCATGCTTTGATCACTTTTGGCACTGAGATGAGGGAATATGCATACAATTATGGCTATCCTCTCACAAGGCTCTTTCCCCATCACTGCAGTACATGTTTAGAAGACTTAAAAAAAAACAATAACTGACTTCAGATAAAAATTTAAATACTGCTTAAATATTTAAACATTCTTCCAGTAAGATGGCAACGTGCATCGTTGCAGCGGCCTCTCTAATGGTGCAAATGTGTGCGTGTGTTTCAAACACTGTAAGACCCTGTTGGACACTGGCAATATAATATAGGGCAAGTCTAGCTCATTGGCGAGACAGACAGCCAGGGTGCTGCGCGAATTATGCACTCGTGCCATGGTGTCATCTGTTACAGCCACCCAGGGGAGGATGCGCTGAGCTTGGTGTGGGAGAGAACAGAAGCGCAGCTGGTGTACTGGAAATATCATCCATGTTGGGTTGGGGACTGGCCCCTCCCAGTGCTGCTCTACAGTGTGTTTTTTCCACTTCTGAGATAGCTACAAACATGCTTTGATCACTGAGAGATGAGGGAATATGCAGTACAATTATGGCTACCCTTTCACAAGGTTCTTTCCCTATTACTGCACTACATGGATAGAAGACTCTGCGGAAGGGAAGCCAGATTGCCTGTGGCTGACCCAGCGTGAGATGAAGAACTGCTGCGTACCTGTTCTCGCAGAAACTTGGCTCCAGGTCAACATCCCATGTATAATCATTCTTAGGTCATTCCACTCAGGGACTTGTGCCAACACTATTTTTTCTGTGGCTGTATTATTTTTGTGACTGCATGTGCTGTCACAACTACCTACATGTGCTGTGTGTGACGCCATGCTCTGTGATTTGCACCTAGGCCCTGGAGGAACTGTGTTTCATTTAGCTGTATAATTGGGTATGGTTGGATGACAATTGAGCTTGAACTTGAAATACTTCTCCATTGCACTGTATGAAAAACTCAACATAGAAATAACATTTAGAATGATTTCCATAACAGGTCAGGTTTATGATTTGAATATAGAATGACAAGTATCAAGACCAAGTTGGTAAATGCTTTTCATGGTGTATCACAAGGGATTGAAGTGAATAATAATTAAAAAAAAAGTCAGGATGGACAAAATGGGAAGGATGTGACTCCAGTGTGCTACCAAAGATCCCAGGTCAATACATACAATATGCTGGAGGAACTCAGCAGATTGTGTGTATTGCTCTAGATTTCCAGCACCTGCAGTACCTCCTGAATGTAAGATCCCAGTCAATATCCTTATCATAAAAGTGACGTGGACAGGGAAACAGCATACTTTTCCCATCATTGCTACTTGAAACTAATAAATCTAGAACAATGAAATGACTAACAGTAGCGGTGACTTAAATATCAATCCAAAATCTATAGGCCCACATTACCATGGCATTCTTTGTGCAAGTAGATATGGTTTATACATTAATATTTTATAATTTCTAATATATTAAACAGTAGATGCCAGTCTACTGCAAAGCAAGGAACAGCAAGGAAGCTAGGGTGTCTGACAGCCTTGCATCATTGATCAGCAAGATAAATCATTTCAAGGTGGTACATGCAGGTTAACATAATATTTTAAATCAGCCTTTTCAGAAGTAGATAAAGAAACTACAGGCATTTGGCACAGCAAAAATCAGTCATCCAAACAAAAAAATTGCTAAAAGTGGGAAGAAATGACAAATAAATTACCTGCACAAGACTGTCATGACTAATAGCACTGTAGTGACCATACATGGTGTTGGGGGTGGGGGGTAACAAACAACTTTACCCTGGCTTGCTACAGCAACATCTTTTGAAGAAGGCTGCTCACAATGACAAATGCCAGAGCAATGAAGTATTAATTCATACAGAACAAGTCACAAACCTTTCCTAGGTTCTTGTATTTGCAGGAGAGATCAGCACAATTGAGAAACTGTATCCCAAGCCAACAGAACATTGTTTCCTTCCAGACTGAGTGCCGACCTGACACTCATACAAACCTTACAGGAACAGCCGAAGAACATTCCATAGAATTCAATTCACTTGTCAGAACAGAATTCAAAACCTGCTACAACTTCAACACATTATCTGTTGATGAGAATAAATTGTCTTGATAAAACTAAGCAATATTGAGAAACTTAACAACATGGAGAGCAGATCCCTATGCCCATGGGTCTAATGAATAATTTGTTCCTAATCTCATCAATATAACTTTTGTTATCAGTTCTTTTAAAGGTAACTACTACACTGAGAAACCAATAGGCAACCTTAAATATCAGAAGGCACACAGCAAAGCTACACAGATAACAGACAAGACCTAATTATTACCCATTATTGGCAGAGAACATTGGCTTGTGATTGAGCCACTTTTCTTGAACACCAGTTTCTGGAATTTCTTAACTGAGAAAGAAATATTATGTTGCTCTTACTGGGTAACATCCTCCTTCTGAGCCTGAATATTGATTTTACACAGTACAGTGGGATAAAAAGATTCAACTGATATTTTTTCCTTTGATTAACAAAGCCTCATTTCATGATGGAATTTCTACTTCGAGTTTAAGCATTTTCTGAAGGACAAAAAGAAATTCTCGGAAAATCACGGCAACTGCTCAGGTATACTTCACTTTTAGCTGCAAGTACAAACTAATTTGTTCTTATGATGCTTTAAAAAAGTTTCGAACATAGGATTAAAGCATACCATTGGATCATTTCTTTGCGGCAACTGATAACTTACAATGCCTTACAAAAAAAATCCAAAAGAAATCAGAATTATAAGCAAAAATCTCTGTTCATTTGAGGACACATTACTGTATTTGTCTTGAAGCAATGATAAAAGAACAGATTTCTCACTTCCTTAGTTTCTCCACACCAGTGCCCACCCCAAATGTGACCCTGTGCAAAACCAGATTACTAAATCAGACCTGTTGAACAATGGTTGTCAAATCCAAGCACAGCTGTATAATCTTGTTTTTCATTATTGAGTAATCACTGATTCCTGTAAAAGGTGATCTGCAATAAAATAAAATTTTTTTAAGAAAATCATGCAAGCAATCTCTCTATAAAACATGATTATACAGATGCTTACACCAGTATTGCTTTGAACTCATTTGAATGAGTTACGTGCAGTTTCAAAAACACATCCAAATAATAACATTGGCAAAAATGCAATAGAAAAAAAATCAGTTTAAGTAGATATTTGGTACAAAATATAATCATGTAAATTGAATTTAGTGAATAATTTGGTATATTGAATGAAAAGAGTAAACAATCGACATTTCGGACCAAGGCCCTTCTTCAGACTGAAGGAAGAGGGAAGATACCAGAATAAAAAGGTGGGGGGAGGGAAGAGAGGTTTACTGGAAGATGATAGGTGAAGCCAGGTGGGTAGGAAAGGTCAAGGGCTGGAGAAGAAGGAACGTGATAGAAACATAGAAAACCTACAGCACAATAGGAGAGAAGAGTGGACAATAGGAGAAAGAGAAGGGACCCAGGAGGAAGTAACAGGCAGTTAAGAAGAAGTGAAAGGTCAGAGTGGAGAATAGAGGAAGCAGGGACAATTTTTTTTTTAACCGGGAAAGAAAATTCGATATTCATGCATCACAGACTGGCATATCGGATTGGGAATGGGAATGGGAATTGGAATGCTTGGCCACCGGAAGTCCTGTTTGTACCAGATGGTGCAGAGGTGTTCGCTGAAGTGGTCCCCCAATTTGTGGTGTGTTTCACCAATGAAGAGGAGCATCGGACTCAACAGACAACCCCAGCTGATAGGCAGGTGAAGTACTGCCTCACCTGGAAGGACTGTTTGGGGCCCTGAATGGAGGTGAGGGAGAGGGTGCATGGGCGGGTGTAGCACTTTGGTTGTTTACGGGATTAAGGGAAATCAGTGAGGAGGGACGATTGGATAACGGAACTGCAGAGGCAGCGATCCCTGCAGAAAGCGGAGAGGGAGAGGGGAGGTAAAGATATGTTTAGTACCAGGATCCCTTTGGAGATGAAGGAAGTTGCAGTGGGTAATGCATTGGATGCAAAGAACAGTGCCGTTATGTACCTAATAAAACTGACTGGGCCTGGTGCAGTCAGTGCAAAAAAGATATTGCCACCAACAGATCCGTAGCACAAAAGTTTATACACTAAAATGAAGCAGAGCTGATACATTAACTGAAAGATTTATAGTGCAGTCTCTTTCAAGATATGATTAGCTAACTGAAGCAGCCTACATCAATCTGTTTTGGACTTCACCTGGGCATACACATCAATGGATGAGGCATGCAATTTCCATAAACTTGATTATCATGATAATTAAAAAATGGACAACAAGCATGAGCAATTGTGAGGAAAACCAGATGATAACAACTCACATTCTAAAGACAAATCAACAAAGAAAACTGCCTTATCTCTTTTGTAATTGTAAATTGGAACCAAAGATAAAAATGATACAGAAATTCAACATGATTCCTGTAACTGGCACACTTCCACCATAGCTGAACAATCCAAAACTGATTTTTAGTAGATACAACACACACAAAATGCTGGTGGAACACAGCAGACCAGGCAGCATCTATAAGGAGAAGCACTGTCGACGTTTCGGGCCGAGACCCTTCGACAGGACTAACTGAAAGGAAAGATAGTAAGGGATTTGAAAGTAGTGGGGGGAGGGGGAAATGCGAAATGATAGGAGAAGACCGGAGGGGGTGGGATGAAGCTAAGAGCTAGAAAGATGATTGGTGAAAGTGATACAGAGCTGGAGAAGGGAAAGGATCATGGGACAGGAGGCCTCGGGAGAAAGGGGGGGAGGGAGCACCAGAGGGAGATGGATTAGTAGATGTTACTTTGCTCAAAATCTGTCCTCGTTTTAGAGCCAAATGCTATTGTGTATATGGTGCACCTTGTAGAGTTTTAATACAAATGCAAATGGTTAATTTATTTTACTGTGTAGTCAAGAAAGTGTTTAGAGCATAGAAATAGACAGCTTTCAATGTCCCAAGAATGGTCCAACAGGCAATGCTTTAGAGTAACAACTACAATCATAATCCCCTCCTCTTTACCCTGGGATTCTCCGATCAATTCTCATCAGAATGGAAAAGCTTCCTGGTTCCTCAGCAGGAAGTGATAACATTCAAAAAAAGCAAAGTCACTTGATGCTAACTTCAGTAGCAATGAAAAACATGACAATAAAACAAAAACAAATTACAAGTGGACAACAGGTTGGCAAACCAAGTACACTTGATGTGCTGTAAGAAATATACCATTGTAAGAAATATATCAGGACTTTGTGATATGGTGCAACTCAAACTACCTGCGTCTCAATGTCACCAAGACCAAGGAGATGGTGGTGGACTTTAGGAGATCTAGGCCTCATATGGAGCCAGTGATCATTAATGGAGAATGTGTGGAGCAGGTTAAGACCTACAAGTATCTGGGAGTACAGTTGGACGAGAAGCTAGACTGGACTGCCAACACAGATGCCTTGTGCAGGAAGGCACAGAGTCGACTGTACTTCCTTAGAAGGTTGGCGTCATTCAATGTCTGCAGTGAGATGCTGATGATGTTCTATAGGTCAGTTGTTGAGAGCGCCCTCTTCTTTGTGGTGGCGTGTTGGGGAGGAAGCATTAAGAAGAAGGACGCCTCACGTCTTAATAAGCTGATAAGGAAGGCGGGCTCTGTCGTGGGCAAAGTACTGGAGAGTTTAACATCGGTAGCTGAGCGAAGGGCGCTGAGTAGGCTACGGTCAATTATGGAAAACCCTGAACATCCTCTACATAGCACCATCCAGAGACAGAGAAGCAGTTTCAGCGACAGGTTACTGTCGATGCAATGCTCCTCAGACAGGATGAAGAGGTCAATACTCCCCAATGCCATTAGGCTTTACAATTCAACTGCCAGGACTTAAGAACTTTTTTTTTTTAAAGCTATTATTAATGCTTTTTGAGTTAGTGATTTAGATGCATATCATATTATTACTGAGTTAAGTATTGTATGTAATGAGTTTTTGCTACAACAAGTGTATGGGACATTGGAAAAAATGTTGAATTTCCCCATGGGGATGAATAAAGTATCTATCTATCTATCTTCAAAATGATAAATGCAATAATGAAAAGGAGGATTTCAAGACCAGCGATTGCAGAGAGAGTTTTCACAAATCTAGACAAGGGCAAGTGTTCATATATTTTAGTAATAGTAAAGCAATAAGGAACTAATTTTTGGAAACTGCTGTTGACTAATGTTAAATTAAGCTTATACAAAGTATACTGCAGATGCTGTGGTCAAATCAACATGTACAAACAAGCTGGATGAACTCAGCAGGTCGGGCAGTATCGGTGGAAATGAGCAGTCAACGTTTCCGGCTGCCCGACCTGCTGAGTTCCTCCAGCTTGTTAAATTAAGCTTAGTCCCCCAACCACCCTTATCCCTTAATCAGCAGCACGTGCAGCAGTGTTTAATATAGGGTATACTTAATACTGTCTTACTTATTGTGAGTGACAGGCTCTGACAGATTCAAATAGTTGAAAATTAACCAAACATGAGTGGATCTTAACTGACATTATAGATACACCAATGATTATCCAAGATGGTACCAGGAATTTAAGGATACATTTTGAAGAATAATAACATGATGCATTCAGTAGAATTTAGATGGTTATGTTTTGATCAAAATATTACATTGACATCTCCGGCAGTTAGAGAGCAGAGCATTTTAAGAGATAGAAATCTAAACCCCTTTCACGATTGCCAATTGATGGGATCTTAATTGTTCATTTTAAACTCTGAAATTGAAGTTCATTTCAGTTTGATAAGTCAACATCAGCTACATTCTCAGAAAAAAAATTGACAAAAGCCCACATTGCTTTTACATCTCTTATACAGGAATAAAATCTATCAATTGTTGGCCATTAACTTCAACCAATTCCAGAGCAACTATCATTTTCACAGTATCCAGTAGGACACTAATTTACATTAACTCTTAGCTTACCTGTCCAGCCAAGCCAACAAAGCCTTAGCAGCAGCAATGAGGTCCACAACTGAGGTAAGGAATTCATTGGGAGGTTTGCGTGAAGTTGCACCATCATAAGTAACACATTTTCTTCTTGCACCGATAAAATTCTGGAGGCCACTTGTTGTAATCCGTAATTTCAGGGCCAAATTCTTCATACTTTCTGTTTCCAAACCAAAATTCTACAATTGAAAACAAATTGTCAGAACAAAAAAAAAGTCAAAAAGTCCTTGAATTTCCAAACCTTCCTTGGACATGAGGGTGGAGCCAGAGCACATTTAAGAATGGGAACAGAACCAGCTTAGCAACTACAGTTAGTTGTAGGGAAGCTTTCATTAGAGACAAGATAGACAGCAAAGTTAATTGACATTGGAAAGGCATAGCTAATGAAAATTGAATCAATCAATCAATCAGAGAAGGTTTGCATTATTGTAACGGAGTTCTCTGATTAAGCAATGGTGAGTATTGAAGGCAAGACAGTGCAGTTGTGTTTTATTAATGGACTGTTCAAACCATTTGATAACGTACCACATTAAAGACGTTAACAAGTGTAAAACTATGGGAATAAAGAGATAGTAATTGTTTTTAATTAAGAGACAGGAATATTGTGCAAGGATGTTTTTGTCAAGTGAAAGGAAGTATTCAATGATGTTCACCAGATTAGCAGTGCTCCTTTTGACAGACAGGAAAAGCAGGTCTTTAATACAAGAGCAAAACTTCAAATTCTTCATATGATAATAACTAGAGTAGGAAATAAGATTGCAAATGGTGAGAAATAGAAAATGGACTTTAGAGCAAGATAAATTGATGCAGGAGTAAAGTGGTAGATTTTTGGAGTGCTGGTAGGATGTGAAGATGCATGTATATTCAAGAAGGGCCAGATAGCCTTATCCAGTTGCAGTTCTTATCTAAATAGCTTTGTACTATGAAAGATAATCGATACTTAGGCACATACATGTAGCTAGGGTGCCTACCTGTGCATAGTACTGTAGTAGTTTTATGTAATATGCTGTCATGACATATATGAGTGATGATAAATCTGATTATGATTTGGGTCTCTATTGTGAAATGAGTGGGAACGGGGCAGGGAAAGGAAAATTATGGTTGGGAAAGGGGGGGGGAGGGATAGGGGAGGGAGCAGCAAGCACCAGAAAGATTCTGTAATGATCAATAAACTAATAGTTTAGAATCAAATTACCTTGCCTGGTGTCGGGGGGGGGGGGGGGGGGGGGGGGTGTGTGTGTGTGTGTGTGTGTGTGTGTGTGTGTGTGTGTGTGTGTGTGTGTGTGTGTGTGTGTGTGTGTGTGTGTGTGTGTGTGTGTGTGTGTGTGTGAGAGAGAGAGACACACACACACAAATTTCTACACAGTACTGTATGTGAATAAAAATCCTTGAAGATAAAAATACACGAGACTTACAGGAGAAAAATTCCAATGAGAATGCACTGCTTCATCAGAATTTTTAAAAACAAGGTTAGCTTTAAGACAGATACTTCAGCTACAGTAAAATGTGTAATCATTAGGTAAATCTATTTTCCAGTATGCAACTCAGAAGGAAATTTTGTTTGATGATATGCCTTCTTTATGCATTGTTTTTGTTATGACTGCTACTGCAAATACTCCATATGAAAGAAACTGCAGAATGCCAGTCGCTTTCAAGCCAATCAGACCAGTTCTCTGAAAGTATTGGCAGCAGCAATTCTTGTCTCTTTCAGCCACAGAAATTTGCTCCAGAGAAAATACTACATTCCATTTAAATCCCATTCCCCACTGGTGTGCTCTGATGATCTGGTCATTACTGTTCATCAGTATTTTGTAAACCCATCAGCTGGAGGACTGACTGTGCATTATATCTATCTACTTCAATATGTAAGTAATACATTGCACTATCCAGAGGACACAAAAGTGCCCGATGATTGTAATTCCACCCGTTAATATAAACCGGACAGTGACAGGGAGGATCAAAATGCAGTCAAACTATGCTCAGATTGTTCAGAAATCTCACTTAGCACCTTGCTTTCAGGCTGATGCTCCCATTCAATTCACCAAGGCCCTGCTTCCTGCACTCACATTCAACTTGCCACTGTTTGTTTTCCCACACTCTTCAAATATCATCTGAGTCACTAAGTGTATTGCTCTGCTTACCATTTAAAAAAAATCAACTCAAAGGTGAGTTGGAAAGTTCAGTCCAGAAAGTGGATCTGTATTCACTGGAGTTTAGAAGAACGGGGTGCGGAGGTGGGGTTAGAGCTCAATGAAATCTATTGAATATTGAAAGGCCTAGATAAAGTGTACATGGAGAGCATATTTCCAATAGTGGGATCAGAAGGCAGCTTCAGAATAAAAGGAAGTCCCTTTAGAACAGATAAAGATATTATCTTTAACCAGAAGGTAGTGAATCTGTGGAATTCATTGCCACAGACAGCTGTGCAGGCCAAGTCATTAGGTATATTTAGTGCAGAGGTTGATAGGTTCTTGATTAGTGAGGCCAAAGGTAACAGGGAGAATCCTGGAGAATGGGGGCGAGGGAAAAATGAATCAGCCAGGACAGAATGGCAGAGCGAAGTCAACGGGTCAATTAGCCAAATTCTGCTTTTAGGTCTTACGGTCTAAAATCTGCGAAAGACCGGAGAATGACAGATTAATGCAGTTATATTGTACATAGAAAATAAATTCATGTGTCAGCAAAATATAAGTATGATATGCAGCACAATATGCCAGATGGTGTGTACAACATATTAATACAAACTGGTCTAAGCATGGAAGTTACCTGGAGGTTTATGTCAGATTTGAGCACACCCAACATGAATTGAATACTGAGGTAACCGGTTTGTAGGATGAAAACACAGCAGCCATATGCAATCTGCACAAGCTGCTACATTATGTAACAAGCTACATTCAGAAGTTTGCAAATTAACTGCTTACGGTGGAGCAGTAGGTGCAATGCTAAAACGCATGTGTAATAATATTTTTTTTACATTTCCATGAAGAGTTATTATTAGCAGCTGAAATTTCGAACATTCCACAATGATTACTGTGGTGCCAGCATACACAAGCAAAAGTGAATTGAAGGTCTGACGCAAAAGTAGTAAAATCAAGACCTCACAACTACCAAACACTGATTGTTTAATAAACAGAAGTGATCCCTGAACTCCTATAACACTTCTGAGATAGATTTCCTAGAGCAGGCATTGCAAAGCAGTGGATATGAGCAACACTCTCCACAAGGCCCTCCAAATCTACTGGTGGGATAATCAAATCAACGTTAGTGCCCTCTCACAGACTTGCATGCCAGCTATAGGCCTAATTATATTCCATCTGCTCTAATACCTGGACTACAGCATCTGTATTCCAAAACCGAACTTCTGAAACAAGCAGTGATTATTCCGAAATCATGGTAAGAGATTTAAGGTTGATAGCTAAAGGGATTCATCCTCAAAGCCACAATACAAGGAGGACAAGGAATTCCAATGAAATATGGTGGAACTAATATCCCACCTCCGAAACCAAGTAGTCCATCAAGCACTACCAGCCACGCATTAGGAAGAGTCTGGCGACCCATATCATGCTCATTGGCATTTTGGAATCACAGAAATTGGAACAAATACATCCTTGACATTGAGGGACTGCTCCAGAATAAGGGAAGAAAATCTGTTGGAGAACCTCAGTGAATCAAGCAGCATCTGTGGGAAAATAACTGCCAAGGTTTTGGGCTGAAACTCTGCATCAGAACTCCAGAAGAATGAGAATTCTTGTTTAGTAAACAAAAGTACATGTGATACTAGGAACATCAACAACCTGTAAATGAAGGGAAAATAATTTCCAGTTCCTCTCCCTCTATTATGATATTGCCTTTCTTTCTCCACTTTTCTACAAGCTTTAAACCTCAGGAATTTTGGAGTCTTCCAGAATCCACACTATTCCCATCTGTCCACAATAGGTCCTTACCTTTCTATGCATTGCCTGTTTAGATGATTGTTCCTTAAACTTAGTGACTGTATCAGATTACAACACCTCCTCTGGCAGCAAGTTCCAGATATGAACCACTTTCTGTCCAAACAAAACCTCCCACTCAATTCATCCCAAAAACTCTTACCTATCATCTTAAACCTATCCCTCTTTTCTTTTTTATATTCATTTATCACGTGGGGAAAAACCTCAAGCTAAGGTTAAATTGAAAAGGGCTGAAACTCAGATGCATTGGACAATGGCTGGCTGCATTAGGAACTTCTGTGTACATTACTGACCACTTTATTTCAGATTTACAAGAATAGTAATACCACCTTGTAATTTGCTGGTGTCCTTCCATCCAACCACTCATCCTCCAAGCCACTGTGCATTAATCTGTCTGACCTTACCAATCTTGCTCCTTATCCTCTAAGTTAGTGGCAGGACAGAGTCTGAAGACCAGTTCTTTGTCTCCAAAGTCCATGAACCTTAACAGCCATCTCCATTGTTTTGCTGGACCCATGAACTGATAAAATTATTCAGAAATTACTTTCTATGCCTTATGTTTCACAGGCATCAGTTAGTGTCTGTCTATTTATTGAGAAGCTGAATTTATTAAGTAGATACTTCCATTTGAAAAATAAAGACCTAATATATAGTCACCTTGGAGCTCCTTGTCTGTACCAACTGTGACATCACCTTATTAACAAGCTCTTGCACCCAATTCTGTGACCACGCAGAGACTCACTCTGCCTCTGCCTGAGATGGAAGTTCTCCGAAAGTTTTGAACACCAATTCACAAGATTTTCATGCACAGAATTCTGATGCCGAGATCAACTATGAACTTCATTCTGCAAATTCAACACTTGCTCTGATTGACTGCTGCTGCATAGACTCCTGCTTATCACCTTCATACACTGTTACCTCTAACAAGATTGCACTGTTTGCAGTGTCTTTTTTTTAAAAGAAAATCACAGAACTATGCATTTGTGCTAATGCAGCAGCAGTACCAAGAAAAAGAAATCTCAAAAACTGCTCAGCTTTGAAAATAACAGTAATAAGACTTACAACTGAAAAGCAATAACGAAGATAAGTTGACAAGATTCCAGATATTTTAAACATATTTTGAACATAATAAGTGCCTGGAATTACAATACTTAAATAGCTCCATTTCTGTGAAGTGCAAGAATTGGTTAGGATTGAATATGTTCATTCTCAGTCTTATGAAAATTATCGGCTTGGGTTTGATTTGTAAACACAGAGAAAAATATTTACAAAATGGGAGCAGAAATACTTATACCCTTTTGCAGTACATTTTTTTGAAGCTTTTATACAAAATAATCAGCTCAACACGGTGGGTGTTTGGATGATGAGTTTGGAACCTGGAGTCACTATCAAAACAATGGGTAGTCCAATTGTGACTGAAATAAGACATCACTTTACCAGGTGGCAAATCTTTGGAATTCCCTAGCCAGAGACACGTGGAAGCTCAGTTATCAACTTCATTGGAACTAAGATCCGTCCACCTCTGGGTATTAAAGGAATTAAGAGATACGGAGAAAGCATAGAAAAACAGCACTGAAGAAACGCATCAGCCATGATCTTGATAAATGACAGAAAAGGGTTAAGGGTCAGATAGCTTACGGTACTTGTGTTCCCAATACTCAAGTTCCTGTAGCATTAACGATTGACAATATACAATCCAAGTATTCATCTATTGATGCAGCTTTCAGCAACCACTATGAGCCAAGGAATTAGCTGGAAAGAACGCTAATCTCAAGGCACTCTTATAAAAGTTTGAGTTTTTACTGGCAGAACAGAGGGGAAATAAAGAGAGAAAAAGGTCTGCCAGATAGTATAACAGGAATACCAGAGACAGAATCTAAGCAGACAGTTAGCTTTTTTTTAGTGAAGGAACCAGAGTTATATTTAGCATGGCTGGTTTTTGTTTTAGTTCAAATGATGCATTTAAAGAGTAACTGATTCTACGATCCCAAACAGGAGAAAATACCAAAAGCATTCCAGCTAGAATAGTCTGCCCAATGCAGCAGTAACACTGGTTACATAGACACAGAAATATTTACCCACAGCATATACTTTTTATAGTTAGTGTCTCTGTTAAGTACACAACTATGCCTTGCATACATCTACCTTCTGATTCCTAAAATCCAAAGTAGCAGAACTTTTAAAGTAGCACTCTCCAGTCTAATTACTGTACTGTAAATCCAAAGTAGAAACTAATAAATACAATTACAACATTAAATCAATGCTTAAAAATACCTATGAAACTTCTAAATTTCTTTTGTAAGGCCAAAAGGCCTCAGTTTGTGCGAATGAACACCTCTCTCATTTGGTTAGATGGCTTGATTACTTTTTGCAAGACCTGAGATAATGGGGTGCTACTGGATCAGTGGCTTTTTTCTTCATTTCTCCTTTTAAAGACGAGTTGTATAAAGGTCACCAGGATCCACTTCTCGACATTTCATATCCCCTCAGCCTCAGAACTAAATGTTCTGAAATCACAAGCAAACTAGTTAAAAGATCTGGCAAAATTGTCCCTAGTATTATCTTTCATATAGGAAAATCTCTTAACCACACATGAAAATGTGGATGAGGATTTTTGGCACACAGAAAATAACATAACTGTGGTCATAAGACTTTAGAATAGACTTGCTCTCAATCTACAAAGATGGCTAGGTAAATAACAGATGATTATAGATTGCTTCTTTATAGTTAACATCTTCCCTCTGCAAAGGAAAAATCTAAAAATTCCACTGCAGTACTAAGTTAGGATATGGAATGAAACAAAAGATTCCACTCATTGTTATACTGCACATCTTAAACCTCCAATCGAGATAGTAAGGTATGACTTTGACGCAACATTCATCAATAGTGTCAAAACTTTCAAACACATTTTGGCATGAGTTAGTCGTTAAATGGGTCAAACAGTATCTCTCATTATAATTTAGTCCCAACCTATCAAAAGTACTGAAGACATAAACAGAAAAGATGCTGAAGATAATTCACATCCTAAGTATTTATATGCCAATTGAACCACTTCCATGTTCAACTTAAAAAAAGATTCACTCAATGTCAGTACAACAGATAAGCTAAGCTGATGTTCTGTTGGAGACAAACCAGCTTCTCAGAAGAACCCAAAGCCAAAAATTGAAATCACATTTCTGTTCTAGTATTATTCTCATCTCACCACACAAGTACTTTCCTTTTTACGTACCCTTGGGCTTCAGCCTGTGACAAATTTACCCACTGACCTTAAAGTCATCTTTAATAGGAGCAAATGTTCTCAACATATCCTGCTCAAATGGAAACAGAATCTGTGCTTTCAAATATGAAAATTTTTCCACATTCAAGAGCCAGCATCACTACTGTATCCAGCAAAACAATTGTTTGGGATGATTAGCATGCTTGGTGAACTTCCTCCACCTTCCTTCCTCTTCATCTTCTAAGCCATAAGAATGTTAAAAATAGTGTGGGCCACCCAAAGCAGAATGCATATAGATATGGTCTGTCTAAAGTTTTATTAAATTGTTCTCAGTGCATCTTTGGTATGCAATTTCCTGCCAGTGAGTCAAGATGTTTACAGTGCATGCCACATTTTAATGTCCAGTGAGAACGTGTTCAAGCTAATAGCCTCCATATGTTCCATGTTAGACTTTAACTTGCGGCATAAAGTTAGTTCTCATGTCACTTACCAAGGTGGTATTTTATTGCATAACATTATTTTCTCAGAGAGCTTTCCTTCTCTGGGCTTCAACTCAATTGTTTACGGATGTTTTTAAGGAGGAGAATTTCCTTAAATTTCTTAAGCAGATTGCTATGGGGCAAAAGTAGCAGGGAAGGAAGAAGTTATAAAAAAATATTTACAACCCCTAATGCAACACTACACATAAAATGCTGAAAAAAAAAGTGGGAGAGGAAAACTGTGTGGGAAAAAGGACTGTGTGTATTTATGCTGTGCCTGTCACAGCCTCGGGATGTTGCATGACAAATATGAAGCATCTCTGGGGAATCATGTGACACTGAATAAATTGCAACATCAATTGAGCAGTTACACTAGAATATGTAAATCTCTAGCAGTAAACGTGGTTCATTAACTTTTTACTTCATGTGTACGATAGGAATGTTGTATAGTCTAAACAGCTGGATAAAAGAGCAGGCCCAAGAAAAGTGGTCCAGATACATCGTATTTTCAAAAATTCCAGAGACAGATTACACACGGGAAATTCTTCTAATATGTCAAATGTTAGGCTGAAGTAAAACCGAATGAGAACAACAGGTGATCTAAAGTCCATTTGACAGTTGAGTGAATAACTGCTTCTTAGCAAAACACTGGAACCTTTAAACCAAAGATTCCAATAGATGCCTGGATCAGACTGCTTGCAGCCTATGATGCATTTAGACCGGATTCAGAAAAGGTGAGGACTGGGTTTGATTAGATAATGGTATGCTTCAAATTTAAAGAGTGTGCAAACATTTATTGCCTGATCTGCATGTTCACTATACAAAGACACTTGATGAACCAAACATCTTTAGATAAAGACTGCTGGTTGGCAGGTTAAACAAGATTCAAAGTACAACGTATAAATTATACAACCTTGAGATTCCTCTGCTTACAGGCAGCCACTGAACAAGAAATCCAAAAGGACACAATTTTTAAAAATGACCAATATCCAATGCACAGAGAGGGAAGAAAAACAGACCATGCCGACAATAAGCAAGCATCAGCATTCTAAACAAAATTGAGTCCATCAACCTAAGCCGTAGCCGGAGTGGGCCCCATAGCTTCAATCTGTGAAAATTGCTATGAAGCCTGGAGACTTCATAGGAGTAGCCAGGGCATCACAGCTTCAGTGCCAAAAGTGAGTGGAGTAAAATGTTGCAAAGCAGAACCAGCCCTAACCCTCACCTCTTGTCCTGGCACTCTGCCTTTTTAGTCCATCTGGCCCAACGTTTAAACTGTCCAAGCACTGGGTAGTTCCCCATACTAGGGCCCAGGGCCTGCCAAAATGATACACTCTGGCCTAAGCCCCACGTTCCAGCCTGTGCATAACGTTTCTAAATTGGCCTAGCGTTTAGATTGATCCAACCTTGCTCCTGCTTTAGGTGGACGGGCAACAAAACAACTCTTCTCCAACTTTTCTCCACTCCGTTCTCTTTATCTCCATCTCACGCATTCCTCAACCTTGCTCCCGCCACTTGAACACATCTCGACTACACTCAGACTGTCTTGCACCCATGCACCTCGACCCTACGATCAGCCTCTCCTTTTCACCTCTTCACTGTTACTGGTGATCATTTACCACAATTTTCCACATAGAATGTTATAATAGAGTATTTAGTTGTATTTCTTGCTTTGAAAACCACTAGTGAGCTGTTGCCCACCTTCAGTAGTGCCATCTTAAACCGGAAGAAAAGGATTGCTTGAAAAGCATCATTCAGGATTAAGGAACAAGTAAAATCCACTAACACATCACAGCAAAACAGTCATAGATTTTAAGAACTGTTCAAAATTAAACATCACAGATTAAAATGTCAACTGCAACACAATTCATATATGTGAAGTTTCAAATACAAGCTTACAAAAAAGGCTAATGGATTTAAGTTACTGTTAGTAGTATTTAATGTACTGTTAGCAGTCTACTCTATCAGATTATAAAGTGATGCAATAGAATTTAGATTTTCCAATCACTTGAATCAAACAGGTTTGAATCTGCAGTCTAATGTTGTTTTCAATCAAGCCTGTTTAATTGGAAGATGGGTTCGGAAATCTAAGTCAATGCAGCTACTCATCAAGCACACTGAACTTCAACTGTTGACTGAATTTTGAATAATGTTCAAATTAAAACACGGATTGAATTCAACTGCAATTACAGCTTCCTATTAATGAAAGCAAGTGACCTTCTGATTTCCTCCTTTCATACAAGAAAAACAATTTACAACAATCGAGTTGAGTGGCTATCACTTCAAGGAAAAATGTGTAAAGGAATTGCCTAATTGCAAGAGAAACCACTACTAAGCACTCAAGTTTTGAACAGCAACTTCAATAGGTATTTTTTCCTGCCTTGGGAATGCCAATCTTTCTGGAAGGTCGCTTGCCAACGTTAGTGTCTTATAACCTTTTGGATGTTTTTTCCATATTAAACATATGCCAAGTCACTTGTTGGTGTCCCTTATTAAAATGGAAAAATAAAATCTCTCCAATGGATTCAAAAACTTCAGAAGTGGACATTTCTATTTAGTCTGGCTATCTCTTATTGTTTTCTTGGAAAACAGGCTTAAGATACAAACTTGTTTTTAAATCATTTCCAGTGCACAAGTGTAAAGGAGAAGGAAACAATTATTACTCTGAATCTTATTCAGCGCAAAAAAAAGATGAAGATCACAATAACAAAAAGCACAATAAAGACACAAAATAGCTCATGGATTAATTGTATGTCCATAAAGTGATACAAGGCGCAGGAGTATCTGTACTTAAGGTGACTGACAGGAAACGATCATTCAGACTTCACTCATCCATTCTTCAGGGATTCATCTTTGAGTCTAAATGAATACACCTCAGTTGTCACCAACTTCATCAAGACCTGTGTATACGAGTGCATACTTTCAAAAACATACCAAACCAAAACTGTGGATGAACCAGGAGATTTGTAGTCTGCTGAGGGCTAGGTTTGTGGCATTCAAGAATTATACAAGTAGTCCTGATGCAACCTATGGAAGTCTATTTTAAGGGAGAGAAAAACAATTCCAATTGAGTTTAGATTTGGAATCAGATGCCCATCAGCTCTGGTAGGGTTTGCAGGCCATTACTTCTCTACAAAGTGAAACCTAGCATCATGAATGGCTGTGATAAATTTAATGCTTTTATGCATGCTTTGAAAGAAAGAATAAAACTGCACCTGTGTGAATCCCTGCAGCATCTGGCAACGTTGTGATCTCTACCTCAGAGACCAATGTCACAACATCTTTAAAGAGGGTGAACTGTCACAAGTCATCAGGCACTGATGGTGTACCTGGTGAGGCTCTGAAATACTGTGCCAACCAATTGGCAGGAGTGTTCAAGGACATCTTCAACCTCTCACTGCTGCAGTTGGAGCAAAAGGGCAGCAATCATACCAGTGCCCAAGAAGAGAAGGGAGAGCTGCCTCAATGACAATTGTCCAGTGGCACTCACATCTACTATGATGAAGTGCTTTGCAAGATTGGTTATGGCTAACCAACTCCTGCCTCAGCAAGGACTTAGACCCATTGCAATTTGCCAATTGCCTCAATAGGTCTACAGCGGATACATCTCACTGGCTCTCTACTCAGCCTTGAATCACCTGGACAGCAGCAAAGCCTACGTTCGGTTGCTGTTTATTGATTACAGTTCAGCTTTCATCACAATCATACCCTCAGTTCAAATCATCAAGCTCCAAAACCTGGGCCTCTGTACCTCCCTCTGCAACTGAGTCCTCGACTTCCTCACCAGGTACCCATGGTCTGTGCGGATTGGAAATAGTATCTCCCCCTTAGTGAGGATCAACACTGGTGCACGTCAAGGATGTGTGCTTAGCCCCCTCTTCTACTCTCCCTACACCCAGGATTGGGTGGTAGGCACAGCTCAAATGTCATCTATAAACTTCCCAACAACTTAGCCATTGTTGGCAGAATTTCAGATAGCGATGAGGCGGCGTACAAGAGTGAGATAGGTCAGTTGATTGAGTGATGTCACAGCAACAATCTTGCACTCCATGCCAATAAGACCAAGGAATTGATTGCAGACTTCAGGAAGGGGAAGTCAAAGAAATACACACCAGCCCTGAGAGGGATCAGAAGTGGAAAGGGTCAACAGTAGCAGGTTCCTGGGTGTCAACATCTCTGAAGATCTATGTTTAAGGAGAATGATATGTCACCAGAGACATTTGCAAATTTCTACAGATGTACCGTGGAGTATTCTAACTGGTTGCATCACCATCTGGTACAGAGGGGCCATTGCACAGGATTTAGTATCCTGTGGAACCACTCAGGCATTGAAAGTCCAGGTACAAATGATGTGAATTTCACATTCTTACAGTAAAAAAATACTTAATTCCTTTACAAATCTACAAGTGATTACCAGAATGCCTGATTTTTATCCTTCAGCGATAATGAAAATCTTCCCTATACCCCTCTCAGAACCCTTTGTAATTTTTAACATCTAACAGGACCACTTCCACCACACCCTTCCTTTATCACCAAGAATCCAATTGATCAAACTATCTTGACATTTAAATCATTGACATATCCCAAATAAAGCTTCTGCAGTCAGAACAGATGAAGAATTGCTACAGGCAGAAAAGTAATCTTACATTGGAGATATCTCAGGAAATTAAATGTTTAAATCAGTGGAGAAGCTGAAAGCCCATTAAAAATTCAGAGGTTATAACTAAGTTTTTAAAGTAAATATATTTAACTTTTATTTACAAAATAATTCTTCCTCAGAAATTTACATTTCCCTCCCCAGTCACACTCTAATAATTGATGAACAATGGAAAGATTGTAAAGAGCAGTGGGATAGGGATTTCTCTGGCCAACTTAAATCCACTGGCCAGAACACAAACTAAGCAACAGTGGAAAGGGAAATAAGCCAGCAGACTTTTCCAAGATATTATTTCAGGTAATTATCCTTTAGCATTCTCATATTAATATGTAAACGTTTTCAAATGTCCCTGGACTAGACTTCAGTTTATTCCATCTAGATATCAATGAAAAATTTCCCACAAATGTACACTTTAAACCAACTTTACTTTTGCATCTCAAAATTTCTCATTCTGCTTTGATCATACTCAGTCACTTTATAGTTTAGGCTTTTTAAATCACTTAGCATCTAAGCCTTAGATTGTGTCCATACTGGCATACAGCACACATTCATTAAACTCATGAAAATAGTTACTTTTTAAAAAAAAGTTAAACTTACCAAAGCACAAAGTAGATCCACAGCCTCTAGGATTAGTTCCTGGTGACCAATGCGTGTAACTCCCAATTCTTCAAGATCCTGATGAGTAATCTGGAGAAGCTGCTCACCATTTATTTTCTCCCGTTCAAAATTGTGAACATAGCATTGTAGGCAATCATCCAATCCTTCACAAGAAGAAATACCATATGAAACATTCGATTGCAAGTTTTTCATAGTTTGTATAGAATTTAAAATCACGTATCATATTAACGTTATTGGTCAACTAATTTTATGGAAAATTACAAGATTAATCATGAATATTTACTGAGGAATAAAAACAAATCAAACTGCTTTCATCTCAAAAAGTGCCATAGTACCTTACCAGGGATTTTGCCTAATCAAACTGAAAATCAGCAGAGGCTGCTTTAAATAGCTGATCCAAAACTTAGAGTGACAGGTTTTGAAAAGGACGGAGAGACAATGTGAGGTTTAAAGAGAATTGTAGATCATGACAGCCTGACAGGCAAAGGTACAGTCTACATTACTGAGGCAGCTGAGGACCGTAAGCAGGAAGAAAGGCAAGCCATTCCGCCCCAAGTCTGAGTTTTCAGTGGGCTGCAATAACCGTGAGAAATTGTTCGTTGGTGAGGCAGTATGAGATTTAATAAGATCTTGGGTCCTTTTGAACTCATAATGATCACTTAAGCATTTAGCAGCAGCCAATTAAAAAGCAGCAAGGTGTAAATGGAAGCAGGCACTGTTGGAGTGGACAATGCTAGAGTGGCTAGGTTTTGGTTCAAGAGGCTTGGGCAATAGCAGTTGCAGGCTAGAACAGAAGCTTACGAAGTCAGAGGTATAACAAGTGTAGTCAGGATGCTAGTTATGACAGCGGAATGCTTCCCCTGTAAGAAGTAGGATTTCAGGGTACATTATAGTCTTTCTGATGACTACAGCTTCAAGAACTGCACTCAACTGTAGCTCCTGATTGACAAGGTCGAGCTGGAGCTGGATGTTCAAAGTCAGGATCATCCGGGAGGTCAAAAACCACAAAAATGAAACTTTTACAGAGGTGGTCACACTCAGAGTGTTCAGGGTTCAGATATTACATGGGTGACCACCAGGAGTAGAAAGGGGAGAAAGCAGCAAGTCCAGGGATCCCCTGTGGTCATTCCGCACAACAAATTTGGATGGAGGGAGATGACCCATCAGGACAAAGCACCAGCAGGCAGGCCAGTGGCACTTTGTCTGGCTCCAAGGATCAGCAAGGAAAGGCAAATTCAGACAGAACGAGCATGATAGGAGACTCAATGGGGGGGATGCACAAAGATTCTGCAGCTGGGAGAAATGCCAGGATGAGTGACACACACACGCGCACAATGCTGGAGGAACTCGCAGGCCAGGCAGCATCTACAGAACAACTTGTAGTTGAGCCTACTAGGGGATCAACTATTCTGGAATGGGTGTTGTGTAATGAACTGGATTTGAGTTGGGAGCTTTAGGTAAAGAGACCTGAAGGAGGCAATGATCATAGCATGATAAAATTTACACTGCAATTTGAGAAGGAGAAGCTGAAGTCATATGTATCAGTATTACAGTGGAGTTGACTGGAAGGGACCACAAGCAGAGATGATGGCAGAGCAGCAATGGCCGGAGTTTCTGGGGCAATATAGAAGGTGCAGGATGGATACATCCCAAAGATGAAGTAGTATTCTAAAGGGAGGATGTTGCAACCATGGCTGACAAGGGAAGTCAAAGACAGCATAAAAGCTAAGTAAAGAGCATGTAATATGTGGGAAGTTAGAGGTTTGGAAAGCTTTCATAAAACAAAACAAGGTAACTAAAAAAGTCATTAAGAGAGACAAGATAAAATATGAATATAAGCTAGCTAATAATATAAAAGAGAATACCATTTTTTCATATTAATAAAAAGAGTATAAGAGGAGAGAGGGATATTGGGCAACTGGAAAATGATGCTGTCCAGGTAATAAAGAGGGACAGAGAAATGACAAGACAAATTTAATAAATATTTTGCACCATTCCTCTCTGTGGAAGACACTTAGCAGTATGCCAGAAAGTCAAGAGTGTCTGGGGGAAGAAGTGAGTGTAATTGCTATTACCGAGGAGAAGGTATTTGGAAAGCTGAAAGGTCTGAAGGTAGATAAGTCACCTGGAGGAGATGGACTACACCCCAGGGTTCTGAAAGAAGGTAGCTGAAGAGATTGCGGAGGCATTAGTAATGATCTTTCAAGAATCACTTGTTTCTGGAATGGTTTTGGAGGACTGAAAGTTGCAAATGTCATTCAACTCTTTAAGAAGGGACGGAAGCAGAAGAAAGGAAGTTACAGGCCAGCTAGTCTATTTATTTAATTACTGTGATACAGTGCGGAACAGGCACTTTGAGCTGTGCCACCCAGCAATCCCTCCCCAATTTAAATACTAGCCTACTCACAGGACAGTTTACAATACCCAATTAACCAACTGACAAGTCTTTGGACTATAGGAGGAAACTGGAGCACCCAGAGGAAACTCACATGATCACAGGGAGAACGTACAAACTCATTACAGGCAGCGGCAGGAAGTTAACGCAGGTCACTGGTACTGTAAAGCATTGTGCTAACCACTACGTTACCTATCTGCCCCACTACATGGGACTGCAGTGGTTGGGGAGGTGTTGGAATCCGTTATTAACGATGAGGTTTTGGTGTACTTGAAGGTACATGATAAAAGCAGGTCATAGTCAGCATGTTTGCAGGGATTCCGAGCCCAGGGCCCATGGCATCAAAAAGGTCGGGAACTTAAAGGAAAATCGACTTAAAGGAAAATCTATTGAAATTCTTTGAGAAAATGATAGGCAGGAAGACAAAGGAAAGCCAGTGGATGTTGTTTACTTAGATTTTCAGAAGGCCTTTGATATTGTTTCCACACATGAGGCTGCTTAACAAGATGTGTTAAGACAAGATAAGAGTATTACAGGTAAGATAGTAACATGGAGAGAAGACTGGCAACTAGCAGGAGGCAAAGAGTATGGAAAAATGGCAGCCTATTATTCTGGTTGGCTGCCGGTGACTCGTGGTGTTCTGCAGGAGTCAGTATGGGGACCGCTTCTTTTCACATCAACGGATAATGGAATTGATGGCTTTGTTGCCAAAATGGCGGGTAACACAAACATTGGTGAAAGGGCAGTTAGTTTTGAGAAAGTAGGGAATCTGAAGAAGGACTTGGACAGTTTAGAAGAATGGGCAAAAAGTGGCAGAATAAATACAGTGTTGGAAATTGTAAGGTCATGTGCTTTGGTAGACGGAATAAGGCATAAACTAATTTATAAGTGGGGAGAAAATTCAAACATCAGGGTGTAAAGGGATCTGGGCCTGTACTCACTGGAGTTTAGAAGAATGAGGAGATATCTTTTTGAAACTTACCGAATATTGAAAGGCCTAGATAGTGTGGATGTATAGAAGATGTTTTCTTTTGTGGGGGATTCTAGGACCAGAGGGCAGAGCTTCAGAATAGAGGGATGTCCAGGTAGAACAGAGATGAGGAGGAATTTATTTAGCCAGAAGGTGGTGAATCTGTGGAATTCATTATCATGGAAAGCTGTGGAGGCCAAGTCATTGAATATATTTAAATTGGAGGTTGATCAGTTCTTGATTAGCAAAGATTCTGGGGAAAGACAGGAGAATGGAAGTTGAGAGGGATAATAAATCTGCCATGTGCAGAAGTTCGCTGATGACACGGCCATAGTGGGGTGTGTCAGGAATGGATGGCTGAGTAGGCTACGGTCAATTATGGAAAACCCTGAACATCCTCTACATAGCACCATCCAGAGACAGAGAAGCAGTTTCAGCGACAGGTTGCTATCGATGCAATGCTCCTCAGACAGGATGAAGAGATCAATACTCCCCAATGCCATTCGGCTTCACAATTCAACTGCCAGGAGTAAGATATGTTAAAGTGCCGGGGTTAGGACTCAATGTATTTAAGTAAACTACTTAAGAACTTTTTAGAAGCTATTATTAATGCTTTTTGAGAGGGTGATTTTAGATGCATATCATATTTTTACTGAGTTAAGTATTGTATGTAATTAGTTTTGCTACAATAAGTGTATGGGACATTGGAAAAAATGTTGAATTTCCCCATGGGGATGAATAAAGTATCTATCTATCTATCTATCTAAATCAGCCATGGTGGAATGGCAGAGCAGACTCAATGGGCCAAGTGGCCCATTTTAGCTCCCATGTCTTATGGCCTTCTGCTCTTGCTATTATCTTACTTATATAAAGCCTGCTGGGTGGGTTGGAAAACTTTACTATTAAAAACTCATTTTCTAGACCAAAGTAAAATGTGCTGGTAAATGGCCCCATTATGCCATCTCAAGTTGTGCTATCAGATATTCCTGTTGTTTGACACAACCCTCCCCCAACTACTTTCCTGTTGTTAATCAAATACGTGAAACATTGACTGTTTCTAATTGACCTGTTGAGTTTTCCAGCATCTGCTTTGATTTAATTTTACTACTACCTTGCAGAGTTGACTTTAATTAATAAATGCAAAGTATCGGTTTAAGCACACCCAAGCTAATTTCTTGTTTCCCATATTGACTTCCAAGTCTTACACTCTCCAAGTTCACTTGAACCTCTTTCCCTACCCTCCCTCCCAATATATCCAAAGCCTTATTGTCCATTTTTATACTTAATACTCGCTTTCCCACAGTTCATTTTCTATTACTTTATTTCTGTCCTCACTGGATCGATTCTGAATTTTCGGACCCAATATTAGCTTTCACCTTCTGATATAATCTCCTTCAGATTAAGGCCACTCCTTAACATGGTTGGTTAATGATGGCTGGTCAATTGCTCCCTTACAGATTTTCCTCCTTACTGGTTGTTTTTGCCATTAGTCATGAACTATTTAATTAAATTTTCGCCACTGCTCATCTGTCTTTTCTGTTAATCTTTTGATTTCAGTCAACTCTATCCTCATTCCATTGCAATTCCCTTAAATTAAACAGTGTCTTCTAATCCAGGGTTTCTCACTCTCAAATGGAATCCAATATTCTATTATGCTATGATCATTCCTTTGTAGGGGACTATTTGCTCTCAAAGTCATTAGTAAACCTGCCTCATCACCCATTTCCAAATTCAACATTACTTTTTCCTTGGCTGGCTCAAGGGAACTATCCCAAATGACTTTTATCAATTTGTTCATATAGAAAACTTATTTAACCCAATTTATATGACGAGCAGAGCAGTCTCCCACCCCTCTTTTTACATGTAATGCCTCCAATTCTTTGTTAATTTATACCTTTTCTATGGCAAAATAATATGTTACTTCTACCAGTACCTACTTCCCCTACCTTCTTTTAACTTCCTACCAAATGGAAGTGACTTCACAGTCTCTCAACTGTACTTCTCTTATTAACAATGTTGGTCCATGTTTACCTTCCCACCTGTCCTTCCTGAAAAGGAAGTATCCCTATATGCTCAGTTCCCAGCTTTGAAACTTTTGCAAACAGGAGTCAGTAATGCCATCACATGAAACCCATTTACTTCATTGTGCTGTTGTTTATTCAAGATATTACAAATAATAATAATAGTTTGTTGATGACATCAGTTGTAGGCAGAATCAAAGGTGGTGATGAATCAGCACATAGGAAGGAGTTTGAAAATCTGGCTGAGGGGTGCCATAACAACAACTTCTTACTCAATTTCAGCAAAACCACGGAGCTGATTATTGACATTAGGAGAACGAAACCAAGGGTTCATGAGCCAGTCCTCAGGATCAGCAACTTTAAATGTTATTATTTCAGAGGACCTGTCCCAGGCCCAGCACGCAAGAAAGCATGGCAGCACCACTACTTACTTAGGAGTTCAGAGATTCAGCATGACATCTAAAACTTTGACAAACTTCTAGAGTTCTGCAGTGGTGAGCATATTGACTGGCTACATCATGCCTGATATGGAAGCACCAACGCCCTTGAATAGAAAATCCGACAAAAAGTAGCGGATACAGCCCAGTCCATCACAGGCAAAGCCCTCCCCACCACTGAGCACATCTACATGAAACGCCGTTGCAGGAAAGCAGCACCCATCATCTGGGAACCCCACTGCCCAGGACATGTTCCCTTCTCGCTGCTGCCATCAAGGAAGGTAGTACAGGAGCTTTAGGGCTCACACCACCAGGTTCAGGAACAGTTACTGCCTCTCAACCATCAGCCTCTGAAATGTATCCACAACTAATGGACTTACTTTCAGGCACTCTTCATCTCAACTTCTCAATATCTGTGGTTTATTATTTCTTTCTTTTTGTATTTGCTGATCATTGTCTTCTGCACTCTGGTTGGAATTTCAAGTTGGTGCAGTCATTCATGATTTTGTTATGGTCATTATTCTATAGATTTACTGAGTATTTTCACAATAAAAAGAAACTCAAGGTTATATACAGTGGCACATTTACTTTGAAATGTGAACAAATGGCTCATGTATTAAGATAAAATCCCTTTATCACAAATATGTGATCTCACCTGCAGAGATAAGAAATAACAAAGGGTGGAGGAGGGAGGAAACAAAGGAGGGAGGCAAGCACACTCAGAACATTTTAATATTATTTGGATGAATAGTTGATGTAAAGGCCACAGGCCTAGTGTTGGAAAACGAGATTAATGTAGATAGCATCCGATGCCTGACACAGGCACAGTGGAGGTACCGTGTGACTCCAATAAAGCTGGTTGTGTATTTAATATTCCAGCTGTATTTGAGTAATATTGTAAATATATTTTTGAGTTAGCATTCTTGTATTTAAATATTTAAATAAATGGGTTAGCAAACTACCACGTGATACATGCACACCTCGCTTGAAGTAAAATACGAAGTTAGACTCAGATTTCGGACTCCTGTGTCTTCCTTTGAATCAGTCCAATGTTTTGAATGTACAAAATATAACGCTGCCAATTCCCTAACTATGCAGCAATTGCAAAATATTGGAGCCAGTGGTGCGGCAAGAAGGTGAACGAAGACTAGTTTTATGTGATTCTTGCAAAATTAGTTTAGAGACCATGTTTTCATAATTGGGCCAAGTACAGCTCATAAATGCTTAAATTAAAAACATATGGGTTACAGTGTCTGCAATATCAAAAATAATCAGTGCAGCCTTTTCTGGAGCAAAATTCATTTTCAAAAGAACTCCATCCATGAGCCCAAAACAAAAACAATTAACATTTCTCTTACGGAATTTCACAGTGTAGTTCACTTTCGCTTTGAATGTGTCCAATTAGGAGTCAGAGCAAAATTATTCCAAGATACTAACAAGAACAAGTTCTGTATTAATCCTCCATTTATGCCACAATGACTGGTCAGACCCAAGCTGTGGGAGAAATCTGAGCCCAGATGCTTAACATGCAGTTACCTACCTGCCCAGAGAACAGTGGTAGGTAACTAGATGTGTAGTTGATTGCAAGTTTATCCATTATGCAACAGAGTGAATGGGTTCATGAATGACAAAGGATTATCACCCTGAAGAATGAAAATAATGCATACTGGAGTACTGCCAGCATTCAGAACAAATCTGACATGGATTGTTCAGAAAGAACGCTAACACGTCCAGTCTGGTATCCTCTATGCTATCTAATTAGCACCAGTCATTGAGAAATCTCCACAAAGCAAGAACGTTAATAATGTCCCCAACCATCCATTTAACTAATTACTGCTTAATCCCATGGCTTTTTTTTCCTGCTAAATTACTCTCTAAACAATTAAATCCCTCTATTTCACCCCACCACTCCACCCGAGAAATTCTCATTCCAAAATTCCCTTGCAAAAATTCTAACATGGAGAGAAAACATATTATGGGAACATTACGATACTGTAACTCTGATTTGTATAGCATTAAGTGAGTTCTGCCAAAGGGTTTTGGCCCAAAATGTCGACTGTACTTTCCCCCCCATAGATGCTGCCTGGCCTGCTGAGTTCCTCCAGCATTTTGTGTGTGTTGCTCAGATTTCCAGCATCTGTAGACTTTCTCTTGTTTGTGACTAAATGAAATTGATTGATTTACTGTCCTAACTAAAATATATTACCTTTTGGGTTCCAATTAACAATAAATTATTCAAAAACATTTGCATAACATGATGAACTAAATTTAGATCCTGATATGGAACGCACAAAAACTGAACTGGATACGCATGGATAAGTATTATGTCATTAAGAACTGAACATTCTAGCTTACAATTAAAAAAATACAGGGTGTGGATGGGATTGTTTTCTCTTATTCCCTAACAAAATTTGCAGTCATCAAATTTTAAATTCCATTTCCACGAATAGGATACTCAAATCAGTAAGATGGTCAATGGCCAAGAGTTTTGGGTGGCCACCAATGGGACTCTTGGTTGGTGTGTTCTCTCCCAGGTGCAAGGTCAGGAATGACTTAGAGCAACTGCAGGTTTCTGGAAGAGCCGGGTGAACAGCCAGTGTCATGCCAATGATATGGAGAACAAGCAGGCAGAGCTCCTACAAGTCGAATTTTGGAAGCTAAGAGATAAATTAAAATGTCACATCTCAAAAGGTAATAATCTTAGGATTGTCGTCTGTGTCACATGCTAGCCAGAGTAGGAACAGCAGAATATTTAGGGTGAATATGTCTTGAGCAGTGATGCAGGAGGGAGGGTTTCAGATTCCTGGGGCATTGGAACCAGTTTTGGGGAAAGTGAGACTAATGCATATTGTATAGTCTACACCTGGGCAGGATCAGAATCAATGTCCCAGGGTGTTTAGTTGCTTGTATTTTCATGAAGGAATATGGCAGGGGTTGGGAATACAAAGGGAAGCAATGCAGAACAAAGCTTGGAAAAGAAGAGCAGAGTACACAAAAGTCAAATGCTAAGGACACAAAGATCATTGAATGTAAGGGCACTATCTGAATGCCCACAGTATTCAAAATAATGTCAGTGAACTTGCACAATGGGGAACAGAATAATAATATTAGAGCAGCACAGGTTAATAAACCAAAAAAAAACCTGGTCTGATCTTCATTTAAGTCACAATAATAGGCAAACACAATCTACCTAAACAAATAACACACAAACAATTGAACATTTCATGTCTTTATTGAATACACTGTTTAAACTTTCACAGTCCAGGCTGGAAAAAGTATGTGAATCTTTATATTTAATAAATGCTAGAAGCTGCTTTAGCCGCAATAACCTCCACCAAGCATTTCCTGTAGCTGCTGATCAGACATGCACAACGGTGAAGAGGAATTGTAGACCATTCCTCCATAAAAAACTGTTTCAATTCATCAATATTTCTGAGATACCTTACATGAACAGCCCTCTTCAGCTCATGACATAATATCTCAATTTGGTTAAAGTCTGAACTCTGGCTTAGCCATTCCAAAACATGATTTTTCTTCTTCTTAAACCATTCTGTTGTTGACTTACTCTTGTGTTTTGGATCACTGTCCAATCTCATCTCATTGATTGGAACACCTGACTCCAAATAGCTTTTGTAGAAGGCATTACCCCAGAGGTTCACATACTTTTTTGAGCCTCAACTGTGATTGTTTAAAATGGTGTACTCAGTATTGACAAGAACTACAATTGTTTATGCATTATTAGTTTAGGCAGATTGTGTTTGTCCATTATTCTGACTTAATAAAATCAGACCACATTTCATGAGTAATGCAGAAAACCAGGTAATTGCAAAGGATTCACGAACTTTTTCTTGCAACTGTACATATGGAACAGCAGTTGTTATGGAGGGCATAAACTTTCACATAGTTTTGGTGAATCAAATTGGTTGAGGAAGTCTTGAGGAGGACTTCATGGAATACATCGAATAGTAGCTTTCTTGTACAAAGGAAAATGTTATCTTAGGTCTGGTCCTGTGCAATGAAACAGGTAAAATTAACCGTAATGCAGCTCGGGATCCTCTTGGAAAAAGCGATCACAATATGACTGATTTCTCACAAGAATGGAGCGTGCTATAGTTTGATTTAAAAGCACCGTATTATGCCTTAACAAGGGAAATTGCAATAGGATGAGGGAGAAGCTGGCTTGCATAAACTGGAAACACATGCTATATTGGGGGGACAGTTGAGGAACAGTGGAAGACTTTCGAAGAGATTTTTCACAGTGCTCAACGTTGGCAGCAAGGGTGGGGAGCGACAGCCTTGGATAACCAAGGAAATAAAACTTGGCATCAACTACGAGGTCATGACAAAGTCACCAAGAGTGGTGGGAACCTGAAAAGATAGGGAAAACCTTAAAAGACAATAAAGAACCAGAAAGCAAAATAACAATCATGAAAATAAACTAGCACAAAATATGAAAACAGATAGTAAAAGATTTCCCTTCCCTCTTCCTCTGCCATCAGGTTCTTGAATGTACAATAAACCCTTGTACACTATCTCACTATTATTTTCCCCTTTTTTGCACCACTTAAAGTTTTTTATATATATATATTTCTTATTGTAATATACAGTTTTTAAAATTCCATATTGCAAGGTAGCGCTGCAACAAAACAACCAATTTTCCCGACATATTAAACCAATTCAATTCCCCACTCTGGCTCCTGTCTTACATCTTCTCTTCTCTACACCTTCCCTTTCTCCCATGGTCCACTTTCCTCAGAATCAGGTTTATATCACTGGCATATGTCATAAAATATATTAAAGAACAGAATACATTTCAAACTCTAAGTTACTACAAGATATTTTTATTTATATTCATTAATTAAGTAATGCAAAAAAGAGCAAAAAAGAAAAGAATGGTGAGGTAGTGTACACGGGTTCATTGTTTATTCAGAAATCTGACGGTGATGGGGAAGAAACTGTTCCTAAAACATTGAGAGCGTCTTCAGGCTTTTGTATCTCTTCCTTGATGGTAACAATGAGAAGAGGAAAAGTCTTGGGTGATGGGGGTCTGTAATGATGGATGCCCCTTTTTGAGGCATCTCCTGGAGAGGTCCTCTATGTGAGGGAAGACTAGCTCCCATGAGGGAGCTGGCTGAGTTTGCAACTTTTACAATTCTTTTTTCTCTTCCATCCTGTGCAATGACTCCTCCACACCAGAAGGTGATGCAACCAGGTAGAATACTCTCTATGGAATATCTATAGAAATCTGTGAGTACTTGGTGACATGCCAAGTCTCCGCAAACTCCTACTGAAATATAGCTGTTGCTGCCGCCTTCTTTGCAATTGCATCAATGTTGGCCCAGGATAGTTCTTCAGGAGATGTTGATACTAATGAATTCTCAGATTCCTTCTTCTCCAGTCCTTTACTTCATTCACCCATCAACTCTGAGCTTCTTACTTCATCCCCCCCCCATCACCTTCAAGCTTGCAATTCTTCCCCCCCCCCCCACCTTATTCTTTCAACATTCCGATCAACTCCCCTCAGATTCTTCCAGTTGCTTGCATTCTAGGGGCAATTTACAGCGGACAATTGGATTATTAACCCACACAGTTTTGTGATGTGGGGGGGGGAAAGCAGTCACAGAAAAAGACTGTGCAAGCCCTACAAGGACAGCGACAGAAACTCTCTCCTAATATTTTCCAGATATAATGCCATTATGACCCACTGAACAAAATTTAGTACCAGGAAACATGGCTGATTAATCGTTTCCTAAATAAAATATGAAACTTACCAATCAACCTCGAAAGGCAGAAACACATTAATTATATCCTCATGAATGACAACGTCAGGTTCCAATGGGCAAATTTAGAGATGTAGCATTTTCAGATTGCCTGACATTCTGTTTGTTCAATTTTCTTCCAAAAGCAAGCAGACCAAAAAAAATTATACTGTATAATTTTTTCCTGTTATGTGGAATACTGTGAATGGAGAACATACTGTTCTTAGTGAGATATTTATCTTCAGAGTGATTAAATTTTGGTGTTTAATGATGTACATATGCCAGCACAACATTTGTATTGAATTCTTATATGCAAGGAGAAAATTCAGTGTTTGCCTTTCCTTGGACTTGCTTCAAGACGCTCAAACATAACATTCAGTTGAATGTTCCGTTGCAGTACCAGGGGAAAATAAAGCTGATTCAGAAGAGCCTCTTCTTCTGCTGAGACATTAAACCAATACCCAGTCAACAATTTCACTGGATTTAGTTTCTGGATAATATTTATCCCACAGCAAGATTCAAAGGCAGGTTAATTCACTGATTGTTTGAGGTTGCTGTACATAAATTGTCTGCATTCATTAAAATTACAGTTCCAAAATACTGCTCTTTACAAGCAGTAAAATATTTTGGATCATTCTGGAGGCAAGTACAAAATTCTAGGTTATATCAGCAACATTGCAGGAACAATAACACATCCAAAGTAAATTGAAGATTGTTCCTCTTCATTTTAAAAGGAGCCACATAGCCTCAAGAGGTCACAGATCAGAGTATAATTAGAGGATGTCCAGTTATTACCAATAGAAATTTGGAAAGAATTAATGATCTGAGTTGTTTCAATGCAACAACTGTGCAAATTAGAAAAGGTCAAAAGCTGACAGTGAGAAACTACATTACATAACCAATCCATGAAGGTAACTTCCAATTAGCCCATTTGACATGGACATTTACAGTGGCATGCAAAAGTTTGGGCACCCCTGGCCAAAATTCCTGTCACTGTGAACAGCTAAGAGAGTAAAAGACGACCTGATTTCCAAAAGACAAAGTTAAAGATGACACATTTTTTAAATATTTTAAGCAAGATTACTTTTTTTATTTCCATCTTTTACAGTTTCAAAATAACAAAAAAGGAAAAGGGCCCGAAGCAAAAGTTTGGGCACCCTGCATGGTCAGTACTTAGTAACACCCCCTTTGGCAAGTATCACAGCTTGTAAACACTTTCTGTAGCCAATTCTGTAGTCTTTCAATTCTTGTTTGGGGGATTTTCACCCATTCTTCCTTGCAAAAGGCTTCTAGTTCTGTGAGATTCTTGGGCCGTCTTGCATGCACTGTTCTTTTGAGGTCTATCCACAGATTTTCAATGATGTTTAGGTCAGGGGACTTTGAGGGCCATAGCAAAACCTTCAGCTTGTGCCTCTTGAAGTAGTCTATTGTGGACCTTGAGGTGTGTTCAGGATCATTATCCTGTTGTAGAAGCCATACTCTTTTCATCCTCAGCTTTTTTTAAATTATATATATACATAGACACACACACACACACACACACAGTATAATGTTTGCTGCCAGAATTTGCTGGTATTTAATTGAATTCATTCTTCCCTCTACCAGTGAAATGTTCCGCATGCCACTGGCTGCAACACAAGCCCAAAGCATGATCGATCCAGCCCCATGCTTATCAGTTGGAAAGGTGTTCTTTTCATGAAATTCTGCACCCTCTTCTCCAAACATACCTTTGCTCATTGTGGCCAAAAAGTTCTATTTTAACTTCATCAGTCCACAGCACTTGTTTCCAAAATGGATCAGGCTTGTTTTGATATTCCTTTGCAAACTTCTGAAGCTGAATTTTGTGGTGAGGATACAGGAAAGGTTTTCTTCTGATGATTCTTCCATGAAGGTCATACTTGTGCAGGTGTTGCTGCACAGTAGAACAGTGCACCACCACTCCAGAGTCTGCTAAATCTTCCTGAGGGTCATTTGCAGTCAAACAGGGATTTTGATTTGCCTTTCTAGCAATCCTACGAGCAGTTCTCTCAGAAAGTGTTCCAGACCTCAACTTGACCTCCACCATTCCTGTTAACTGCAATTTCTTAATTACATTACTAACTGAGGAAACGGCTACCTGAAAACGCTTTGCTATCTTCTTATAGCCTTCTCCTGCTTTGTGGGCATCATTTATTTTAATTTTCAGAGCATTAGGTAGCAGCTTAGAGGAGCCCATGGCTGCTGATTGTTGGGACAGGTTTGAGTCAGGGTAAAGCTTTGAAATTTGCATCACCTGGCCTTTCCTAACAATGACAGTGAACAAGCCATAGCCCTATCAAGCTAATTAAGGTCTGAGACCTTGGTAAAAGTTAACTGAGAGCTCAAATCCCTTGGGGTGCCCAAACTTTTGCATGGCGCTCCTTTCTTTTTCCCCCCCACTCTAAAATTGTACAAAACAAAAATAATACACTAATTTTGCTTAAAATGCCTAAAAGAATGTTTCATCTTTAACTTTATGACTTTTGGAGATCAATTCATCTTCTACTCACTCAACTATTCACAGTAACAGAAATTTTGACCGGGGTGCCCAAACTTTTGCATGCCACTGTATATAGTTCAACTCAACAGAAGAATGCAACACCCAAGGAAATTTGAATACTGTATAAACATTCAGATTTGCTTCTTGCAGCAAGTGGGAATCATGGAAAAATCTAACATTTTCCTCAACACAACAGAAAATGACAACAAAGCAAAAAAAAAAACAAATCACTATGTGTCAGTGATATTAAATGCGATTCTGAAATGCATTTGCAAGTTGAAACTAGTTTTATATTTGTAGGTGCGTCAGAGACCAAAAGATATACTGTGATAAATGCACACTGCTTAACACTATCAAACTTACTCTCCTTCATTCGTGGAATTTAAACCACGGCTGCTAATTCATTTTCTTTGAAGTACACTTCGATAAAGGAAATAATTGTTCCAAAAATTCACTCCAAATTGCAGCTGCAATCTTTCATGATTTTGCATACCTAGACAACTAAAACCAGCAAGTTTGGATCTCTGGGTGCCATATAATCCAGAAAAAATATCTTGTACTGTTGGATTCCCAAAGAAATAATGATGATCAAAACCACAAAACTACAATTAGCTTCAGATGGTACCTTAATTACGCAGGTGCCAAACAATGCTGAGTAACATGAATAAACCTGACCTTGCATCATTTCCACCTCTCATGTTGGCATTGGGTTTAACTGTCTGTTTTTGGCTTGGATAGGCTACAGTAAAATAATATTCCCATTCAGTTCAATTCCAACTAACCATTCAAGCAATGGGATTTGAACACCAATGCATCAATATGGATTCTTTTAACACAGGGCTCATTGGAAAGGTGAAAAGTTACACTGGGAAGGAAGGTGCACTTCTGGGGAAAATATCTGACAGACCTGGTAAACCACTAATGCATTGAGACTACGTCCACACTAGACCAGATAATTTTGAAAACGCCGGTTTTGCAGAAAAACAACAGGTGTCCACACCAAGCGTTTTTGAAAATACCTCTGTCCACATTAAAACTGGTATTTGGGCGAATCTCCTCCCACTGGGCATGTCCAGGACACATCTACCGAAAACAAGCGACACCCGGCAGTGCTGAACTTGAGCCTCTTCATCGCTCGGACCTGGTTCGAGTTGTTCATCGTGAAGTTTCGGGCGGAGAACTACTGGCTCTGCTGACCCGTGACACCCTCCCGCTTCCTTGTTGTCTGGGACGAATCTCGCTGTGAAAGTGCGCGTTTGTGCAGTTACAGACTAGAAAATCTTTAAATGAAATTGCCAAACGACAGACAGCTGTTTGCTCTTGCGCAGGTGGACTTAAAACTAAAAAACAAATACTGGAGAGTATGGAAGCAACCGACAGGGAGATCACAGACAGTATGACCCGGCTGACGACGAACACTGAAAAACTGACTAACTCTGTTGCATTTATAGAGCACCTTGATAAATGTATAAAACATGTCTACATCAGTATTATCTTGTATTTCCATATAATGTTACATTAGGCTGTTACACATCTATTGACAGAGAAGTATTTGCATAAATAGCTAAACCACCTTCATACAAGCAAGGACAGAAAACAGGGCAAAGTGAGTATACTTATTTATTCAGTAAGTTATGGGTCAAAGTATTTGGCGAGTACATTTCTAACTCTTCTGGCTTCAGTCTCGTTGCCTTCTGTTCTGAAATTGTCAGGTTGTGTGGGGGGTTGCGTTCAGGAAAACAATAAAATACCACCATCTGTTCCAGCACATCATGACAGCGTTTCTAGAAATCTCCGGTTACCCCTTCCACACCACTCTTGCCCAAGCGGCGTTTTCAAATTTACACACTCTGGAGGGCGTTTTAGGAAAAGTAAAAGCTTTGGTTACAGCTTTATCTGGTCTAGTGTAGATGTAGCCTCAGTGCAGGAGAGGTCTGTGCAATCAGAAACTCAGCTTGATATTAAGTAGTTACTTTTGAAAGCTGAGGCTGTGGAATTTTTGTAATTCCAAATGAAGTAACAATGGAGTGATTGGTATTTAACTCAAATGGTTAATACACTGGTCTAGCAGCCTGGTGAAAGGGTTCATTGATAAAAGGGACAAGCAGATCAATACACCTTGGCAGTTGGGGAAATTAAATTCAAACCAAATAAATCTGGAATTTAAGAAGCTCGTCTCAGACAGAAGTCATGATCACTGAAAATGCTGATGTAATATCATTAAGGTCCTTCAAGAAAGGAACTTAGCTTACCAGCATAGTATATGTATAAATATCCCCTTTTGAGTACACCAAGAATTTGATAAATTTATGATACATCTTATTTTGTGCTGTGTTAACAGCTTGTTGAAAGTACAAAAAGAATGACCACAGCAAAAACAGACAGAAAAAGTGGAATGGTCGGAATGCAAAAATCATCAAGCAAAAGGCATGCTCTGCTAAGTAAATGCAGCTGCAACAAACATCGGCAGAACCTCAGTTGGTGATAAGGCGGCGTACAGGAGTGACACAGATCGGCTGGTTGAGTGGTGGCACAACAACCTTGTACTCAACATCAGTAAGGCAAAGGAATTGACTGTGGTCTTCAGGCAGGAGGACACATAGCAGCTCTCATCAAGGAGTCAGTAGTGGAAAGGGTGAGCAGCTTCAAGTTCTGGGGTATCAACCTCACTCTCAAGATCAATCCTAGGCTAACGTACTGATGCAATTACAAAGGAGGCACACTGGCCACTATATTTCCTTAGGACGTTGATGAGATTTGGTATGTTACCAAAGACTGGCAAGTTTCTACTGGCAATGAGGCACTCTGACTGGTGACATGACTGTCTGGTATGGAGGTGCCAAAGCACAGGACTGGAAAAAGCTAAAGGGTTAATAACTCAGCCAGTTATCACGGGCACTAGCCTCCCCATCACATCTTCAAAAGGCGATGCCTCAAGAAGACGCCATCCTTTGTTAAGGACTCTCACCATCCAGGACATGCCTTCCGCTCATTACTACCATTGAGGTGGTGGTACAGGAGCCTGAAGACACACTCAACATTTTAGAAACAGCTTCTTTCCCTCCACCACCACATTTCTGAATGGTCCATGAACACCATCTTACTACGTTGCTCTTTTTGCACAACCTATTTATATTCCTTATTGTAACTTGTAGAATTTTCATGCAATATACTGTAATACTGTCACAAATTTCACAATACATTTCAGTGATAATAAACCTGATTCCGATAACATTGACAAAGTCTGTTACACTGGCACACTCAAAAAATGTAGTCCAGGCAACAGAAGATAAGCATCAGAGCAAACACCCTGTTGGAAAAAGTTACATTAGACAGATAGTCATGGGAATCTGGGAAGGAAATGGAACATTAGCTTGCAAAGATCTGTACTATCTGTGACTCATAAGACAAAATTGAATGATGGCCATTGTGATCCTAGATATATACTGCAGCAAGTTTAAAAAGTCACTCAAAGTCACCCATTCTGCTGCAATTTTAGGCTAAATATGTAAAAAAAAAACAAATTCTGTTTAATAGTCAATTACATCATTGAGATTCCCCTCTTCAGATGTTTGTTATTTTAGTATACCTAAAATAGAAAACAAATAAAATGGCAGGCTTTGCCAGAACATAGAACTTAAAAAAACAATTATTTTAACATCTGGTTTCAACTAGAGATAAGGAGGAATGGCCGTATTGAATAGAGTGGGAACAAGCCTGTTGCATGATGAAAATTATCTAAAGATACAACATTGTGTAAAACCAAATTGATATTTTATTTAAGGTTTCTTGTCCCCATATACAAAATGCATTATTAAAAGTGCATTCATTATACTGAAAAAGATGTTAGCCATGTCTTAATATAGGGGAGATCAAGTTTCACCCAAAATTGAAGTAGATGCAGTCATATTACATCACAACCTTACAAATTCAACATAGAAGGTATTCCAAGGGTCATAGCCTGAAACGTTGGAACATGTGCTGCTTTGGATTTCCCGCATCTGCAGAACTTCTCCTGACTATATTTATCAGTTAAAAGATTTGCTATGGTTATGAATATAACAAAAGTTTTAATTGCACCTCAAAAGCACATTGATTGAAGGACGGAAATCAACAAATTACACGTGCTAGAAATCTGAAACAAAAGCTGAAAGTGCTGGAAACACTCCACAGATTCTAAAAGTGCAATATTTTATGAGATGCATAGAACAAAGGGAATATGTCAGATAGCAAAAGACTGCATTAGTCAGTGTGACTGTTAGAGTCAACTTTAATTCTTTGACAATGCAATATGAATCAGAATCATGTTTAATAGCACTGGAATATGTAGTGAAATTTGAAGTTGTGTTAATGGGCTCATGCTCCATTCAGAAATCTGATGACAGAGGGGAAGAATCTTTTCCTAGACACTGAGTGTGTGTCTTCAGGCTCCTGTACACCACCTTGATGGTAGCAATGAGTATGTTGCTCAATAACTAGGCTTTGGAACATGTCCACATCAACTGAAGAAAAACTCAGTCAAAATTATGACAGGCAGAAGTGGCCAGATCTACTAAAGACACAAAGCATATTCCCCAAAACTGCAAAGTTCAATACCCATTCAGAAGACCGGCAGTGTGCTCGGACAGATAATAAATTTTCTTCAAGTCTGTATTTTGTCTGCTTGCAACAGTGCAGGCAGCCACAGATACAAGTGTCAACTGCAAATTCAAATTACAGGCAACCAAAAGCCCAGGGTCACTCCTGTGGACTGAAGATAAGTGCTGTGCAAAGAGATCACCCAATCTGAGTTTGGTTTCTCCAATGCAGTGGAGACCATATTGTGAATAATGAACATGGCACATTAGATGGGAAATACAAGTAAACTACTTCTTCTCCAAGACAGACTGGGTCTCTGGGTTGTGGGAAGAGGAGAGGTGAAAAAAAAAACTGCATTTTCTGCAGTTATGAGGCAAGATTTGATCATATTCATTTAAAATCAATTGCACCTGCCTAGCAGCTCTAAATTTCTCAATGGATCCACTGTAGGTGGCACTATATGGAGCTTACAACTTTCAAATAAAGTGTATAATCTGTGCTTGGTCAGCAGAAAAGTCCTCAGAGTCTTTAATCAATTCAATTCATCCTGTATGTACAAAATTTGAGAAATTTGTCCACATACAAGTTCAACAGAGAGAAGTTAACTTCTGGAATGAAAATTGGTCAAGTGAATTAATTACATTATTATTTGCTCATGGAGAATATATTTTTTCATCCAGATCCTAACAGAAAGAAACATAAGAATTTTATGCAGAATATTGGGAGAGAGGCACAACTACCAAAGTTTGTCCAGCTCTCACAATGTATTCAGGAGCACTTCTAATCAAACACAGCCACACACTGACATCAACGAAAAAACAATACAAAATTCTCTACCAAATTCCTTTCTCATGAGCTGCCCAGGACATCGTCCTGCAAAATATTCAAACTTGGCTGCAAAATGCAAAAATTGCAAGACACACAATAGCCACTCACCATAAACTTTGAATATGCCTCCCAAACTTGCAAATTCCAAAATCTACAGAACAAAGAACATAGGTCATAGCTCCATCTGATGACTAGTAATATCAAATAACATTTTTTTTGACAAACTCAGAGTGAATAAAGCCAACTATGTAAATTCATTGCAGATTCAAACAATTTGACATTATGGTATGCCAAGACTTGTAGAATTTTTGTAAAATGTGCAATATCACATTTCCCATGTTACTTATATTGCAGAGTTTAAATATCAGTTTATTCCATTGTGCATTTGGGGGTGGGGGAAAGAAAAAGGCAGAAGAGAAATGAGTTTGATCTTGTGTTGCAAGTATTAAATCATTCCTAAAAATAACTAATAAAACTCATTAACAGAAACAGTAAAAAAATTAATAACAGATAGAACCATAGAACATTACAGCACAGAAACAGGCCTTTTGGCCCTTCTTGGCTGTGCCGAACCATTTTTCTGCCTAGTCCCACTGACCTGCACCTGGGCCATATCCCTCCATACACCTCTCATCCATGTACCTGTCCAAGTTTTTCTTAACTGTTAAAAGTCAAAAGTGAGCCCGCATTCACCACTTCATCTGGCAGCTCATTCCACACTCCCATCACTCTGAGTGAAGAAGCCCCCCCTAATGTTCCCTTTAAACTTTTCCCCCTCTACCCTTAACCCATGACCTCTGGTTTTTTCTCCCCTAGCCTCAGTGGGAAAAGCCTGCTTGCATTCACTCTATCTATACCCTCTATCAAATTAATATACCAAATATATAATTTTATACACCTCTATCAAATCACCCCTCATTCTCCTACGCTCCAGGGAATAAAGTCCTAACCTATTCAACCTTTCTCTGTCACTCAGTTTCTCAAGTCCCGGCAACATCCTTGTAAACCTTCTCTGCACTTTTTCAACCTTATTAATATCCTTCCTGTAATTAGGTGACCAAAACTGCACACAATACTCCAAATTCGGTCTCACCAATGTCTTATACAATCTCGCCATTACATTCCAACTAAAAGACAAAAGTGTTTTGAACAAAATATATCTGAACACAAGAAACTTCACAGAAGCTCAAAATGCACAGTAACACAAACAAAATGCAGGTTCGGAAGCAGGTCATATTTGAAGATAGGTATAAGAAAGAATTTTAGCAGTTAGCAAATACATTAACATATTTTTCTTCGGATAAGAGAGTCTTCAGAATTAATAAATTAACTTTTTTTGCTCAAATGAAATTTGGAATCAACATTATTAGCAAATTAAAAAGGGGGATGAATAGAACATGACAAACTTATTGGACAGTCTCACGCCCGCTGCCAGACGCCTTGGCTAGGTGCAGCTGGTCGTTGGTGGGGTGAGAGGACAAGGTCAGGAGGTCTCTGTGCCAGGGCCGCGGCGATCGCAGTCCGGAGAGAATGACTGACCAAGCGAGGAGAATGACAGGCCCGCGCCCGCCCCCCTTGTAGGATCTATCAGCCAACAAAAGTTTGTTTCAGTAGATCGCAGTATGGTAGCTGCTCTGATACTTATGATACGCTGAGCCCGAATTAGGTCGTCTGCGAATATTTTAGCACTGGGTTCCCCACGAACATTCAGAGTGCTAAACAGGTTTAGAGGCGCCGCCTAGCAACGGCACTTCCTGCCGGCTGTGCGAGGGTATCACTGCGGTTAGGCAACTGATGACCTCGTGTGGGTTCAAGTTCAACAGTGGGTGTGACAGGGAATGAGGAAAGGTGCAGCTGACTCGTATCGTTTCCTCCGGCCCGGTGGTTGGGGACCACTGAAGTACACTGTGTAGTGCGGGGGATTGACATTTTACAGGACAACGTCAGGGTAGTGATCCACCACCTGAAGGTTAATAGAAGGTGAAAGCATGGTTCATGAATTGTTATTTGCAGGGGGACTAGAAACAGATAAAGAGAGAGTCAGTAGTTTGGTTTGTTGTGCAATTTTTCCAAAGAGAAGGACATACCGCTCACCAACATTTTTGCTTGCGTAATACATGGGACTCCAATGACAAGACACCGCTGTGGGTTATTACTTTATTGAAAAAAAGCTGTATCTAACATACTTACCATTCATTGTGTAATTCACAATCATCTTCGTGCAAAAAACAATACTGTTATCAGAAATCAAACAAAGTCCTGTACTCTCAATTCTCGACTAATTTGAGAGGTTTCTATTGAGAATGATGAAAAGCTTGAACACTTGCTGTTGCACACAGAAGTCAGATGGCTCTAAAACTGCCTGATACGTTTTTTTGAACTTTCTGAAACTTTGAAGACTCTATTGCTTCATTCAGTAATCAACTCAAGAATATTAGGCATGACATTACTTATTTGTCAGATTTATTCACGTTAATGAAATCAAACCTCATTTTCAAGGAAATGATGTGAATTGTATCAAAGCCAACAGTAGTCACCATATTTCTGTCCAGGTTAACCCTATTTAAGCCTATAATAAGGTCATAAGGCATAGGAGCCGAATTAGGCCATTTGGCCCATCGATTCTGCTCCACCATTCCATCAAGGCTGATTTATTATCCCTCTCAACCCCATTAGCCTGCCTTTTCCCTGTAACCTTTGATGTCATAATTAATCAAGAATTTACAAACCTCCACTTTACCTCCAATTCCAGATTCACCACCCTCTGGTGAAATAAATACCTTCTCATCTTTGTTCTAAATGGACATTCCTCTATTCTGAGGCTGTGCCCTCCAGTTCTAGACTCACCCACTATGGGAAACCTCATCTACTGTATCAGGGCCAGGGATTCCCAACCTTTTTTATGCCATGGACTAAAACCATTAATTATGGGGCCTGTGGACCTCGGGTTGGGAACCCCTGATCTAGGCCTTTCAATATTCAAAGAGTTTCCAATGAGATCTCCACCCATTCTTTTGAACTCCAACAAGTGCAGGCCTTGAGCCATCAAATACTCCACATGCCTTAACCCTTTCATTCCCAGAATCATTCTCAAGTACCTCTTCCTGACCCTCTCCAAAGCTGGAACATCTTTCTTTTTTTAAGATAAGGGGTCAAAAACTGCTCACAGTAATCCAAGTATGGTCTGATAAAGCCTCACCATCACATCTTTGCTCTTATATTCTACTTCTCTGTGCCCCCCCCCCCCGGGTAAGTTGCAGAACGACATGTCAGTGAGATTTCAGGATCTTCTCTCAATCCAAATTCCAATTTGGCTAATAAATCAATCCCTGAACACTTCTAATGAGGAATTAACAGGAACGACAGAGGAAAAACTGATCTTGCTACAAAATTACTGAGTTGAAGCAAAAGTTCAAATACAAGTCATGAAGACTTTTAGTTGCACAAAGAAATCTCTGAATGCTATGCTGTACTGTGGAAAAAGGTCAAGATGTCCTCCTCTATTGCCTTTCCAGCACAACGTTTAGTGGAGCGAGGTTTCAGTGCAGTTGCCCAACTTCAGACAATGAATGAAAAAGACTGTAAATTACTGAACATGGAGATATGAGACTCCTGAGTGACCTTCAGCCTGATACTGAGATGCTGGTATCACTGCACCAAGCCCATCCATATCAGTGAAATGTGAAAAAGCACTGAAGTGGTGAAAAACTACTAAAGTACACCAAATTAGTTGATGAAAATTGCTTTCATTGTAATTAAAGGATTTTATAGCTCTAAATAGTTTTGATTTTTTTGCAATTATTTGTCACTCCAATCAAAATTCTTCATAGTTTATATGTAATGGTCAGAACAGGCGGGGGGTGTGGTTGGGGATGTGGTCTGGGAGCTAAGGGGGCAGTAACTCAAAAATATTTGCAAACCACTGCTCTGCATCTTGTAAAAATTCACAAGCTCAACAGGGACTTCCAGAACAACCAAACACTGCATTAATTACAGCAGAACTTAACACAGCTCAGCTCATATACAAACAAACTTAATGCAAAAGTATGGAAAGAAAGCAAACAGCTTTTAAATAATCAAACAAATTAACTGGTATGTCCAGTCTAAAAGAAGAAGACTGGTTACAAATGAAAACAACTTTACCAAAGCAAAACGGAGCAATCACCAGAGTTTTAACCACAATTGGGCACTTGACAAACTGCTATCACACGAGTCCAGGTTACCAAGCTTTGGTCCATTTGGGGATATGCAAATACCAGACAATTCAAAAGAAAATGCATTTTTGCTGATAAACTAAAATTAGCATATATTCATGATGGAGATGATTTTTTTGTAAATGTAGGGTCTCCCTGGGTAACAGAAAACATGACTTACAGAAATCCAACTAAATATTTTAGGAGAATGTGTAAAGAATTTTAAGATAATGGTTAATGTCATTCATTATCAAGTGGACAGTTTATATTCCATAAGGGGAAATGAATATTGGTTGAGATGAAATTGTATGAAGTGTATGCACAACTGATGCTACATGGATAGCTAAAGAAACAGTTATAGACAGTTCATCAATTGAATACAGTCGGCCCTCCTTATCCGCGGATTCCGCACGCGCGGATTCAACCAACCGCGGACTGGGAAAACCCAGAAGTTCTCTCCAGCACTCATTGTTTGAACGTGTACAGACTACTTTTTCTTGTCGTTATTCCCTAAACAATACAGTGCAACAACTATTTACATAGCATTTGCATTGCATTAGGTATTATAAGCAATCTAGAGATAATTTAAAAGTACATGCAGTCCCCCTGTTATGAACAGGTTCCGTTCCTGAGTTCGTCTTTAAGTTGGATTTGAAGTCGGAACAGGTACATCCAGTATTATTCAGCGTCAGTTAGTCAAACGTTTGTCTTATTATATAGTATATATTTTACCTTTCTATGCATATATAACACTTAAGAAACATTATGTATTTCAATAATTAAACCACTGCATTGCTTAGTAATAATTGTAGCTTTCATCAGGGCAGGGCCTTTCTCATGCTCCATTAAAATTGTTCCGATTGTTGACCGACGTAGCCTAACACTTTTCCAATGACCGATGGCGTTTCACCTCTTTCCGATCGCTTTATTACTTCCACCATATTTTCAATTGTGATTATTTTTGTGAACAGAAACACTGTGGATTCAGTGCTGCACCACCAGGTCCTAATGTCCACAGCACTGAGACAGGTTAAATAAGGTCTGGGGTTCTGCTGGGTCCTAAAGACCACCACACTAAGACAGGTTAAATAAGGGACTTGAGCATCTGCGTTTTTTGGTATCTGCGGGGGGTCTCGGAATCAATCGCCTGCGGATAAGGAAGGCCGACTGTACTTATACAACCCAGGGACTGCTCACATGTTTCTTCATTTTATTTGACTGACTTTAATTTCACTAAATTCAAGAAGCTGGCACCAAAAAAAAAGGGCAAATGCATAACTTTCAGCCAAAGCCCTCACTGACATTGCCACTTTGTTGGCCTCATGCAACCTAATTAGCTGCATACTTCAGTGGTACAAGTAGCTTCCACATTTTTCAGAGATAAATATGAAGTTGTGTGGAGTTACAAAGCTCAGTGATTTTCAATTCCCAGAAATGAAATCCAATAGGGCTCATTAAATAATTGTCACTTTCCTTCCTTCTCCACAAAGTGGAATCGAGAAAGAAGAAATCTGACGCAATTCATAACCCAGTGAACATCTGCAAAGCAGGGACCCTGGCCACTTTCACATCTGAAGTGGGGATTCAGGAGAAACACACAAGAGCGAAGGGCTGGTGAAAAAGAGGCAGAGAGGGAAAACACAAGTGGTCAGAAATGAAGATTGAAAATTGAAGCACCAGATGTTTTATTTGTTACCCCTGCACCCACATGAAGCACCTCAGACATTTAACTCTTGACTCCATAGCAGAGCTCCATTTCAGGGCAACCATACTAGTAAAGAATTGGGTCCAACTAACTATGCTATTCAAACAGTTGCAACTCATGATGGGCCAAATACCAGTGACCCACCAGTAAAAATTATATTCAGTAGCAGACTGTATATTTTGGATTTCACTCTCAAAAAGAAATTTCATCACGATTCAAAGCATGAAAATGGCTGGAAAACACCTGCACGTCGTCAAATCTCATAACTCAGTACACAGATGTAGCACTGCAAAATCTAAATGAAAACACACTTTAAAATATACCTCAATCTTTTCCCCAATTTACTTAAAACAAATGGAATAAACAAGAGAACCACAGCTAAAAGTATGCTAGGATATTCCAATGCAATTCTTCTACTTGCTGCCATCCTCCAAATCTCATCTGGGTGGATTTGGAATATGGTGGCAAATAAAACAATTGCATTGGAGTACGTCTTAAAATATTGAAACCTTCAGGATGCTCTCAGTTGCACTCAGATCTTCTGTAATCTGAAGTTGTTCTACTGGTTTCTATAGCATAGCGATGACAAATGGGTGCAAGATGACACTTGCTGCATTTAAACCATTAATTTGACACCATTCCAGCTTTTGTTTTATATAAAAAAGCAGCTCAATAACTCATGCCTACATGTTGTCATTTCTCCACTCAATAGCTGTAGCTGTTAGTATCAACAAATGAAGTGTACCAATAAAAACAAGGCTATGAAAATTGTTAACATTTGCAAAGTAGTCCATGAACAAAGAAAGCTTCCCTTTGGGAATTTCACACCCAACTCGATTAATCATCATTTTTTAAAAAATGATAAAAACCCATACAGTTCTTACAGAAAAACTTCAAGTTGGAAATCAAAAATATTAAAAAAAAATTGCGGCTGGGCAGCATCTGTGGAGAGAGAAGTAGAATTAAATGTTTTGGGTCAAAGACTTTTGTCAAAGCTCGAAAGTATTTATTTCCAGTTCCGAAGGTCTTTGACTTGAAGTATTTTTTGCAGAGCTTGCCTGAACAGCAGTGTTTCCAGCACATTTTCATCTCATATAGTACTAACTTCTTTGGAAAAATATGAGAGTCAGAAAAAGATCTTGTGATTTAGGATAAACAGCTCAAAATAAAACTTTTAGGCCATTTCAAATGCATAAATCCACAGCTGGTCCATTGAGGAAAACACTTTTCAGTTCAACTAACTTCAGCTCATTAAAACAAGACTTCAGAATAGTTAAAGAAACCTATGGACTCAGTTTCAAGGACTCTTCATCTCTTTCCTGTTATGTATTGGTTAGAAACATAGAAAACCGACAGCACAATCCAGGCCCTTTGGTCCACAATGCTGTTCTGACCATGTCCTTACTTTAGATATTATCTCGGGTTACCAATAGCCCTCTATTTCTCTAAGCTCTGTGTATCTATCCAGGAATCTCCCAAAAGTTTGTTTGTTATTATTTCTTCTGCATTTGAGCAGTTTGTAGTCTTTTGCACATTGGTTGTTTGTCCACCCTGTTGGATGTGGTCTTGCATTGATTCTTGGATTTTGTGGTTCTTGGATTTATGTGTATGCCCGCAAGTAAACCAATCTCAACGTTGTATATGGTGACATATGTGTACTTCAATAATAAATTTATATTGAACAAGCTTTCAGCATGCAAAGAATAAGGCATACTTGTTACTGTAATTTTGAGTTGACATGACAATCCTCAGCTAAGTTTTTTCAACTTTGAACTTTGCTCCTACACAAGTATTGCTGACATAGGAATACAGTGCTGCTAATTTCAACAAGGCTCTATACATCAAAAAGCACACTGTTTACAAGTCCCCATTCCCACCCACCCCCCCCCCCCCACCCCCCTGCCACTTCTATTGTGAAAGAACATAATGCAGTCTGGGCTTTCAAACATTCTTTCTTCCATTAGCTCAATTTTCAACAACATTTAAATGTGCTCATAACTCAATGCTTTACATTAAGAGACTTAGAACCTAAAATTTAGCTTCTCGGTAGCTAGTGATAAGTTTTAGTTACTCAAGTAGAAATAGACAGAAAACTTACAAAATTTCAAATTTAGATTACAATTTTATTAGCTCATTTCTGAATTGTGAACTTCCAAAAGCAACGATTCAATTTTGGGGACTGTCTTGCTTACACATGTAAAAACAAAAGCAGCTGGATCTCTGGCTGCAGAAAGAGTCATACTCCAGCTCTTGTGGCCAAATGGCCTCTGCATCCTTCCTAATGATTCCACCAAGTCATGACTGAACTCACTTTCTGTTCAGGCCAAAAATCCCCCAGTCAAACATCCACCAATTCCTGTTTTGAATATACTTAAACATGGCATCTGACCTCCAGAGGCCAGGTAAAACTTTCCTCAAACTCCTTATCCTGAGAGTAAGGGGAGCAATTATTCACGTGGCACCTTGGACAGACAGTCACTTGGCATTCACACCATCAACCAAACTGAACTAAATTAGTAAATACTCGTTCCTCCAATGGAAACCTTCATAGTCAGCAACATTCCCTTATTCCCTGTCACAAAATGTGCATCTCACTCCATTTGGGCTGCTGTGTTATTTTAAGGAGGTTGGACACAGAGCTGGAATTGACAATGACTGGATTGCTGCCTGTGTCACGTGCCAGTGGGGACAAGAATATGATGATTTGGCAGGTTAATGTGCGTCTAAGGACCTGGTGCAGGGGACAGGGGTTCAGATTTCTGGATCACTGGGATCTCTTCTGGGGAAGGTATGACCTGTACAAAAAGGATGGGTTACACCTGAACCCGAAGGGGTCCAATATCCTTGCGGGCAGGTTGGTTAGAGATGTTCAAGTGGGTAAAAGAACCCCAAAGGGAAAGTAATCATAATATGATCAAATTCACCCTGAATTTTAAGAAGCAACTGAAGTCAGATGTATCATGATTACAGTGGAGTAAAGGGAATTAGAGGCATGAGAGAGGAGCTGGCCAGAATTGATTGGAAAAGAACACTGACAGGAATGATGGCAGAGCAGCAATGGCTGAAATTTCTGGAAGAAATTCAGAAGGCACAGAATAGACACAGCCCAAAGAACTAATAGTATTCTAAAGGCAAGATGACACAACCGTGGCTAACAAGAGAAGTCAAAGCAAGATAAAAGCCAAAGAGAGGGCATATCAGAGAGCAAAAATTTGAAAGAAGTTACAGGATTTGGAAGTTTTCAAATGCCAAGAGAAGGCAACTAAAAGTCATTAAGGTAAAGATGGAATACAAAAGCTCGCCAATAATATTAAAGAGGATACCAAAAGTTCCTTCAGATATTAAGTGTAAAAAAGAGGTGAGAGTAGATAATATCAGACCACTGGAAAACGATTCTGGAGAGGTAGTATTGGAGGACAACGAAATGGCAGATGAATGGAATAAGTATTGTGCAAACAGTCTTCACTGTGGAAGACACTAGCAGTATACTGGACATTCCATGTGTCAGGGATCATGAAGTGTGTGAAGTTATCATTACCAGGGAGATGGTTCAAGGGAAACAGAAAGGTCTAAGTCACCTGGACCAGATGGACCATGCCCCAGGGTTCTAAAATATGCGGCTGAAGAGATTGGGGAGGCATTGGTAATGATCTTTCAAGAATCACTAGATTCTGGAATGGCTCCAGAAGACTGAAAAATTACAAATGTCACTCCACTCTTCAAGAAGGGAGAGAGGCAGAAGAAAGGAAATTATAGGCCAGTTAGTCTGACTCAAAGGTTAAAAAGATGTTAGAGTCAATTGTTAAGCTTGTGGTTTCAGGGTACTTGGAGGCACATGGTAAAATAGGCCACTGTCAACATGGTTTCCTCAAGGGAAAAATCTTGCCTGACAAATCTGTTAGAATTCTTTGAAAGAAATAATAAGCAGGAGGAGAAATAATAAGCAAAAAGGGAAGGGAGAAGGGGAAAAAATAAATTGGTTGATGTGCATTTGAATTTTCAGAAGGCTTTCGACAAGGAGCGACACATGAGGCTACTTAACAAGCTACGAGCCCATTGAATTACGTGGAAGATTCTAGCAATGATAAAGCAGTGATTGACTGGTGGGAGGCAAAAAGTGGGAAACAAGGGAGCCTTTTCTGGTTGGCTGCCAATGACTAGTAGTAAATGCAATTTTAGCATTTGTTTGAAGAGGGCTTGAATATAAAAGCAAAAATGTAATGTTGAGACTTTATAAAGCACTGGTGAGGCCTCAGCTGGAGCATTGAGAGCAGATTTGGGTCCCTTATCTTAGAAAGTATGTGCTGAAACTGGAGAGGGTTCAAAGGAGGTTAACGAAAATGAAAGATTGAATGGCTTGTCAAATGAAAAGTATTTGATGGCTCCAGGCCTGTATTCACTAGAATTCAGACGAATGAGGGGTGACCTCATTGAAACATATCAAATGGTGAAAGGTTTTGATAGAGTTGATGCAAGGGCATGTTTCCTCTGGTGGGAGAGTCTAAGACTAGAGGACACAGCCTCAGAAAAGAGGGGCATCCTTTTAGAATGAAGATGAGGAGGTATTTCTTTAGCCAGGGAGTTGTGAATCTGTGGAGACCAAGTTTTTATTTATATTTAAGGCAAAAGTTGATAAATTCTTGATTGATCAAGGCATGAAGTGATATGGGGAGAAGGCAGGAGATTAAGGTTGAGAGGAAAATTGGATCAGCAATGATGTAATGCTGGAGCAGACTTGATAGGCCAGGTGGCCTAATTCTGCTCCTATATCTTATGGTTTAACCTGATACCGTAAATCATCCAATTAGCTACCACACTACCATGCCATCCTAAGTGAACCCTGCTAAATCAACTTTGTAGTTCTGTCATTACCTGAAAATGGGGGAGTTTGACTGTTTATCAGTTTTGTATGGGGATAGTGTTAGGCAAAATAGCTTGTGATAGCAACAATTTGCATAATTTAAAAAAGAATCTCTCCTTTCCAATTTGAATGTTACTTTTTTCTCCTTCCCTATTTGAATGCTACTCGTTTTCCTTAAAGACTGGTAGGGGCAGTTGATTTCAAGCCTCATCAAAATAAAGGGGCTATAAATGTTAATGGAAATAGGAAATAGTATATGCTTAGTTCTGGTGTCTTATGGCATAGCTGGGGAAAGAGTAAGCTTTTAATTTGCTGACAAATTCAGTTTGGGGATAGGATAATGACGTCCGTTTCCATAAAGTTCCCTAATGACCTGTACGCATCTCCCAATACCTGCTTCAGCTGAGACCGCAACCTTGACTGTGGAAAATGGTGGATATATGCCATAATTCTATTACTCTGCACACTGGAACAGCCAGTTTCAATGCTCAATATCATTACAGAAATGGCAAGACAAAGAATAGGTTTTATTGGAATGGGAGGCAAATGTACAAAAAGAGTCTATTGTTTCACTAAATCTATAATTAGTAGCAAATGAATCCTGGGGAAAATGGAATTTATTCTGGAATAGACCTTTTGCACATAATCATTACTTCATTTGGAATATACTGGCACATTTAATACTTAAACTGTTTGGGTACTTCTTTGTTTCTGCTCTGCTGGTAGCTTGAGGTAGGGTAATCGGTTGTACATTCTTGCCAGTTAGTGACTTACTGTTTAGAGCTTTAAAATGTCATAAGACATAGGAGCTGAATTAGGCTATTTGGCCTATCGAGTCTTTTTCTACCATTTCATCATGGCTGATCCATTTATCCTCTCGGCCCCAATTCTGCTGCCTTCTCCCCATATCCCCCCATGCCCTGACCAATCAAGAATAAACTTCTGCCTTAAATATACATTGTGACAGCCTCCATAGCTACCTGTGGCAAAGAATTCGACAGATCCACCACTCTCTGGCTCTGGCTGAAGAAATTTTTCCTCAACTCCGTTCTAAAAGGATGCCCCTCTATTCTGAGGCTGGGCCCTCTGGTCTTAGACTCTCCCACCATAGGAAATATCTTCTCCACATCCACTCTATCAAGGCATTTCACCAGATAATAGGCTTCAATGAGGTCACAATCATTCTTCTGAATTCCAATGAATACAGGCTCAGAACCATCAATGACTCTTCAAATTGTTAAAACCGGGAATCATTTTCGTGAACCTCCTTTGACCCCTCTCCAATTTCAGCACATCCTTTCTAAGACAAGGGGCCCAAAACTGCTCACAATACTCCAAGTGAGGCCTCACTAAGTCTCAACATTACATCCTTGTTTTTATGTTCTAGTCCTCTTGAAATGAATGCTAACTTCACATTTGCCTTCCTCACCAGACTCAACCTGCAAATTAACCTTCAGGGAATCCTGCACGAGGACTCCCAAATCCCTTTGCACCTCAGTTTTTTTTTTGTATTTTCTCATCACTTAAAAAAATAGGCAACCCTTTCATTTCTTTTTCCAAAGTGCACGACCATACACTTCCCAACACTGTATTCTATCTGCCATTTCTTTGCCCATTCTCCTAATCTGTCTAAATCCTTCTGTAGCCTCTCTACTTCATCAAAACTACCTGGCCCTCCACCTACCTTCACATCATCTGAATACTTTGCAACAAAGCTGTCAATTCTATCATCCAAATCATTAGCATACAAAGTAAAAAGAATCTGATGAGTGGAAGAGAAAAAGCCTAGTTATATATATTAGTCCTCTGGTGATCATGTCTGGGCTCTCTGATACAATTTTTCTGATACAATACCAGAGATTTGATACAGGAAGTAACATCAAATTTTTTATTTTTTTGCTTCAGCTGGACTGTTCCAAATTTTAATTCCACTGAACCATAATAGTGTTTTAAAGGCAGTTATGCAAATTAGAATGTATATCAGTATGACAAGAGGTTTTCTACTTTTTAAAAAAAGTGCACAAATTTAGGCAACTTTTATTAAATATTAACAAAGTAAAATTCTGTTTAAAAACACAAAAGGTAATCAGAACTGGTTCTCAAATTCATCATCTCCAAATCAACCGTATCCTTATTTGATACCATAATCCACTTACACCTCACAGGAACAGGTTAAGAAGAAGACCGGTCGGTGAATGCCTCAGTTGCAGGCTTATTATTGACAGCAAGAGATAAAATGCCCGTGTCCCAAGGGTTACTCATCTTACGTAACTGTTGTGTAGCATGGTGGTACATTGACACATGGGTTCCAAGTTCAGTTCTGGCATCTTTTTAAAAAATTTTTTTATTAGTTTTTCAAAACATTTTACAAATTAAAAACCCCAAATCCCAATGAGGAGCATTAATACAGTGCAAAATTAAGCATACAATAACAATATGCTACAAAGGAAGAGAATTTAACAAAAAAGCACCTAAATTAAAGACAAGTGAGCTTAGTGTCCTCCCCAAGCCCCACAACACAAGAAAAAAAAACAACAACTCCAGACCGACCACCACACAATATAGAGAGTATAAGTCAGGACAGTCAAACTCCCAGACTGTGAATACACTTAGCAACAGAGGATAATAATGCCTACTACCAGAAAAAAAAGGAGCTGAAAGCAAGGGACCGAAAAGAAGAAAAAAAAGAAAAAACCCTAGTCAGGAGGAAGGTTTTGAAAGTACTCGATAAAAGGTCCCCAGACCTTATGGAACTTTAGTTCTGGCATCTTCTGTAAGAAAGTTTGTGCATTCTTCCCCTGTGTTGTGTGGATTTTCTCCCAAAGACAAACTGGTTCTTGGGTTAATTGCTCATTATACACTGTCCTGTGGTTAGGCTAGGGTTAAATCAGTTGGTTGCTCGGCAGTGCAGGTCAGCGGGCTGGAAGGGTCAGTTCCGTGCTCTATCTCTAAATAAAATAAATACAGCAAGTGATGGTTCTGCTTCGCAGTTCCAGCAACACAGGTTCAACCTGAATCTCAGGTGGTCTAAGGAGTTTTCATGTTCTCCCAGCGACCTCATGGGATTCAGCTGCATGTTCCATTTGGCCAAATACTTAAGTGTCCCGAATGATTTGTGTTGCTGAAATTGATATCCTCATAAAATAAAACCCATGGATAAAAACTTAATCTAACTTAATTGACCATACTAACAATTTCACAAACATATGCCCAAAGAATCACACCGTTAGAAATTTGTGCATTTAAACCTCAAAAAAATCTAGCATGATATTCCAGTAATAAAGGTTTGCTTATCTGCAAGTGCCTACTTTCACAGAACATGTTAAACTAGATCCAATCTTCTTATTCAGGTGGACATCAAAGAGGGTGCTTATGATCTTTGAGCCATGCCGTCCAGCAGTCTCCTGATTTAATCCTAGCCTGATGACGGGGCAATTTACAATGACCAATTTACCTACCAACCAGTACATCTTTGGTCTGCGGGAGGAAATGGGAGAACCGGGAGGAATCCCCGTACAGAGTACAAACTCCTTACACGCAGTGGCAGGAAGTGAATCCGGGTCACCTGTACTGCAAAGTGTTGTGCTAACCACATCAGCAGAGACAACAAGTGCATGACGGCGTCCAAGCAATTAAAATACACAACTCATTTTATCTAAATCTCTCCACCAGATTACCAACACTCATGTTCCAAAATTTAACCCATCTCATTTTAGAATGGACCACTAAACCTCAAGGTCAAGAAACCTCACCAGAGTGGAATGGGGAAATAAAAGTGCTCTGGCCCGTGTTGTTGGAACTGTGAAACAGCAACGCCACTTGCTGTATTTATTGGCAGAGAAATACTGAATGGCCTAGAAGAGACTAAATCTTTTAAAATAATGTGCATTTTTTAAACTTCTAATCACAATAATATAACTAGAAACATGTAGTAGCAAAAATCTTTGGTCATACCCTACTGGAGATTTTATTTTTTATATAATGAGCAGCACATATTGTTACTAACCAGTCCAATAAGTAACCGAAGTTGCACAGGCAACAACAAAGGACTGTTGTCAGTTCTTATTTGCTCTCTGAAATACCTAAAAGGTTACTTGGTTCAAGGGCAACTGGGAACAGGAATTGAGTTCTGCCTTTGCTACCAGCATCTGATTCTTATAAATGAATTTGCAGAAACAAGGTTCACCGAACAAGGAATTTAAATATTGCTTCAATAGTTTGACGTGAGCAGTTTCAAAAGGGGGGAGAGAAAAAGTCCAAAAGTAAGCCAAAAAAAAATCAGTACATTTTAAACTATCCCTATTCGCTACCAAATTATATCAAACTTTTAAAACAAAATACACATCACAAACTACAGCAGTTCAAGAAGAATTTTGCAAAGACTGATGTGCAACAAATGACAGCCTCGGTGACAACACAATTAATTTAAGAAAAAGTGCTGAGCGAAAGCATTTGACAACAGGTCTGACATACTGTACACCAGTCAGTTGTAACAATTACAGCAAATTTACTTCATTTTTGCTGTCAGCTGCACAATGACAGCTTCATGTAGTATGTCAACATCTGCACACTTGTTTTAAATATCAAGTATGGAAACAAATTAAATTCTTAATTAGATCAAAGGGCATTTTATCAAACAACATGCCACCTAATATTCAATTAGCCTTTACTTAATTTACCTTTGCATCGTCTACACTGCATATTTTCACACCAACTGCTTATTCCCTGAAGCATTGAAGGCCATGATGTTTAAAGGATGGACAAAAATTTGCTTTTGCTTTCCAAACCTCTATTTGGAAGTGGATTATTCATTGGAAAACACAGGACTGCTGCAAATGAGAGTTTCTTATTTGTATTCCATATTGAAGCTGAAAATTTTCCCACAAAAAGTCTTCTTTCTACTTCAATTTCAGGCAGTTACCTTTACTTCAAAAAGTAATAATAAAGTTTTGATACACATTATTTCACAATCATGCCTTTCAGTCTATCCAATTCTGATACAAAGTCAATATAATTGTATTCATTAATTCTTACTATAGACAATAAAGTACATTTGTTCAGACATGGTCTATGACTGTTCAAATGTTTTGAGCAAGAGCAAGGCAGATAATATTATTCCTCCAATGTAAACATGGCTAAGTAATGCCACAAAATTCATATCCTTATTATATATTCTAAAAAAAAAATCAACCTGCTTTGACAACCTTAGAGTGCAAAGAATTCTAGATTGGCTTATGAGAAAATTAGATGAAGTAATGACTATTTTTATTGCCTTATTTGAAATATTCAATAAGCAAAAAACTCAACAATCCATAATGCAATTTTCACCCAATAAAACTAAGTTTTTGTTTCTTTCAAAAAAACCATTTATCAATTGTAAACAATACAGTGGTAACTTAGCATTGGAAAATACAAAGCAGCTGTCAGTATTCAATTTCAGCAAATAGATTAGTAAAACTTGTTACATTAACTAGTTGAATTTAAAGTACAATATTTAAAATGAGAGCCAAGTTGATTAACAGAAGTACCCATTTATTAATTAGTAAAACCAAAAAAAATGACCCAATGGCTACAAAGACAAACCTTTGCCATCTGCCTCAATTGAATAAAAATTGTAAAATGCTCTGTTCGCAACTGTGGAAAGAGAAACAGTGAATATTTCATTCCAAAAGGTTCTTGAACTGGTATTTCCAGCATATTCTGTGTTTATTTCAATTTCCAGCATCTCCATTAAAAAAAATCATTCTTAACCAGAAATACTGACTGCTCACAGACATCTGGACCCTGGGAGTATCTTTGGCTTCCTGACGAACAAAATGCAGTAAGAACAGGCAGCAACACCTCCACCACGATTACGGCACTCTAAATACCGCTGCTCCACAAGGTTGCATTCTGAGCCTCCTACTCTGCTCCCTAAACACTCATGACTGTGTGGAGAGAGTCTGCTCTCACGCCATCCAGTTACATATGATACAACTGTGATGGGCAGTATCTGAAGTAGTGGTCGCCAACCCGTCGATGGCGATCGACTGGTCGATCTTTGAGACTTTCCCCAGTAGATCCCAAAAATAAATGAAAAATAAATACACAAATACTGTTGAGCGATTGTTTCCAGGTTGCGGGGTTTTCGTTCCATTCTTTCTGCCCAGCACGTATGCGTGTACTCCCCCCGCGCTACACAGTGTAATTCAGTGGTCCCCAACTACCGGGCTGTGAGGAAATGATACGAGTCAGCTGCACCTTTCCTCATTCCCTGTCACACCCACTGTTGAACTTGAACGCACGTGAGGTCATCAGTCGCCTAAACGCAGTGACACCCTCGCGCCAGGGATCACTGGTTGGCCTCGCACGGCCAGCAGGAAATGCCTATGCTACCGGCCTGGAGCGCAGACAGATGGGCACCCCTCTAAACCTGTTTATCACACTGAATGTTCGTGGGGAACCCAGTGCTAAAATATTCGCAGACGACCTAATTCGGGCTCAAGGTTTCGTAAGTATCAGAGCAGCTACCACGCTGCGATCTAATGAAACAAACTTTTGTCGGCTGATAGATCCTACAATGGGGGCATGCCCACTCCCTGTCGCACTCCTCGCTCGGTTGCTCTCTCCGGACTGCGACCGCTGCGGCCCTGGCACGGGGACCTCTGGCTCTTACCTTGTCCTCTCACCCCACCCGCGACCAGCTGCATCTGGCCAAAGCAGCTGGCAGTGGGCGCGCAGAGGCAGGAGTTCGGGCCCAGAGGCTGTCTAATGAGGCAATAAAGCCCTCAAAACTGCTTCAGTACCTTGAGTCCAAACACCCTGCACTTAAAGACAAACCCACTGAGTTTTGTCAGCAGAAAAAAACGTGAGCAAGCAGGACAGAAGCTAAATGCCAAGAGCCGTGAAAACTAAATTGCGGAATAGACTAGACATAAGGAGCCTGCTTCGAGTATCGCTGTATTCCGGTCGTGTTTAAACCCCCTCCCCCCCGTAGGCCGGTCCGCAAGAATATTGTCAATATTAAACTGGTCCGCGGTGCAAAAAAAAGGACGGCGACCCCTGGTGTTCGTACATCATTTCTACTTCTGGGTTACACGCATGCGTGTAACTAATCGATCTGGGGTCGATCTTGCCTTTCACCAAGGCCGAGGTAGGGGATCTAGGGCTTAAAAAGGTTGGTGACCACTAATCTAAAGTAACGACAAGTCAGACAGAATACATGAAGGAGAAAGAGAGCTTATTAACATGGTGTCATGACAACAACCTTTCCCTCAATGTAGCAAGTCAATAGAGCTGGTTTGACTTCAGGGGTGGGGGGGGGGGGGGGGGAGGGAGGAGGTGCACAATCTGCTGTGCTTTACATATCAACTGCAAACTTATTAGTGTAGTTTCTAGTACCCAGAGCATTCTGGGAAGAATATAATGGCACCCTTATATGATAGATTGCTCACAGAAACACATTCAGCCACGTTTTCAGTCTGCAGAGACAGGCAATACACAATCAGAAACAAGCTGGAACTAAGTACTATTGGGAGCATATGTTTACACTGCTGTTAAACCACACTAACACAACTGGGATTGGATTCCTATGGAAAAAGTAGACTAATTTATTCTGTATTACATGGGAAAAGTTCTACAACATAAATTCAGTATTACTGTTGACTCTTAATCCAGCTTCAAAAGTGACCAAGTATTGGAAGCTCTATCTCAAAAGTTATACTAGGGAGTGTTTAATAGTAATAGTAATAAATATAATTGGTTTTGTTCCCATTTAAAAATTAATTTTTTTAACCGAATAAAATTCATGTATCAGGGATTGAAGTGAGATTTTTAATGTTTTGATCACTGAATATTTCAAATAAAAGTAATAAGAAGTCATTACTTAATCCAATTTCCTCATAGAATTTTTTGCACTATAAATTTGTCAATGCAAGATGATTTTTAAAAATGTTGTAAGTATATGAATTTGGGAGTGTCTTTGGTGACGTACCAAGTCTTTTCAAACTCCTAATGCAGTTTAGCTGCTGTCATTCTTTTGCAATTACATCAATTTGTTGGGCACGGGATAGATCTTCAGAGATGTTAACACCCAGGAACTTGAAACTGTTCACCCTTTCCACTGCTGGTCCCTCTGAGGACTGATGTGTGTTCCCTTCCTGAAGTCCACAATCGATTCCTTGGGTCTTATTGACTTTGAGTGCAAGGTTGTTGTTGCGATGCCACTCAGCTATCTTATCTCTATCTTACCTCGATACGCCTCCTTGTCACCGTCTATTCCTCAACTTCATGACATATGCTAGTGATATTAAACCCAACTGATTCTAGACAGCAACAGATTTTAAATTATTTTTTACCACCCCATTTGCATCAGCAAGCCCATGGTCCAGAACTAAAAAGTTCACCCCAAATATAGGAAGTTCAAATAGGTTTAGCCACATTTACCTTTCAGTTAATTTCAAAAACCTGGCCTCTTTACACAGTTCAGAACTATGGCATGAATCTTGATTTCACACAGATTCTGAACTGAGCCAAACCTGGGACTATAAACCATCTCTTCTGAATTAGAAGAAAAACATAGTTGGAATGCATCAAGCTGGAGCTGTGGAGTCACCAGAGTCAGAATGATACAACACAGAAACAGGCCCACATTGACCAAAACTTCCTCTCTGCTAGTCTCAGTTTCCCGCGATCAACTCAGAATCCTCCAAGCCCTCCCCCTCCACCTTATGCATACTCATGATTTTACAAACTTCTATCAGGTCACCCTCCAGCACTCCAAGAAATAAAGATCCTTCGTGGCCAACCTCTCCTCGTAACTCAGATCCTCTAGTTCAGGCAGTATCCTCATAAACCTCTTCTCGGCCCTGGGGAAAATATTCTGAATGTCAACCCCATATATACCTACAACAATTTTAAAAACAACTCTCATTACTCTGCTCGGCCTTTAATTCTCTATTAGTATTGACATTGGTTTATTATTGTTACATGTACCAAGATACAGTGAAAAGCTTGTCTTACATCATTACACAATGCATTGAAGTAAAACAATAACAATACAGAGTAAAGTATAAAAGCTACCAAAAGGGTGCAGTAAATGGTAAAAATGAAAGATCATAATGAGGTAAACTGAGAGTCTATTTTATTACACAAGAGGCCTGTTCAAGATCTGGTAACAGTGGGATACAGGCTGTCCTCCACCCTGGTGGTATGTACTTTCAGGCATTTGTATCTGCTGTCCAGTGGGAGAAGGGAGAGCGAATGTCTGTGATGGGTGGAGTCTTTGACTACACTGCTGCTTTACCGAAGCTGTTAGAGGTATAGTCCATAGAGGGAAGGCTGGTTATTGTGATATGCTGGGTTGTGTCCAGAACTCTCTGCAGTTTGTTGTGGTCATGTGCAGCGCAGTTGCCATACCAATTTGTTATGCTTTCTATGATGCAACAATGAAAACTGGTAAGAGCTGATGGGGACATGGGCCTCCTGAGGAAGTAGAGGTGTTGTTGAACTTTCTTGGCACAACATCTACGTGGCTGGACCAGGACTATGCTATTGGTGATGTTCACACCTAGGATGTACACAGGAACATGTGCAATACCCCAATACCCCCCCCCCCACCTTCCTGAAATCCACCCCCGAAATCAATAACCAGGTCTTTTGTCAGTTGAGAAAGAGGAGAAGGTCACTAAGCTCCGTCACCTTCCTGTACTCTGATTCACTATTTGAGATGCGGCCCACTACAGTGATATCATCTGCAAGCTTGTATATGGAGTTGGAGCAAAACCTGGCCACACAGTCACGAACATACAGGGCGTACAATAGGAGCACAAGTGTTTGGAATAATCAGCAAGGATTGCTCCCTATCCTTTCTCATTGCCATCTGTCGGACAGAAAGTCAAGGATCCATTTGCAGAGGGAGGCATCAACTCCTAGGGTCTGCAGTTTGGTGACGAGTTTGCTTGGAACAACAGTCTAATGTAGGTGAATTTACTGTCCAGATGCTCTTGTAAAGAGTGTAGGGCGAGGGAGATGGCATCCACCATAGACCAGTTTCCATGATAGGCAAGTTGCAGTGGGTCAAGATTGGCTGGAAAGCTGGAGTTAATGCGTGCCATGACCTGCCTCTCAAAACACTTCATAATGGCAATTGTTGCAGCCACTGCACAGTAATCATTAAGGCACGTTATCGTGCTTTTTTTTTGTATCCTAATGATAGTGGTCCTCTTAATGCAGGAAGAAACCACAGCCTGAAGTAGGCAGAGATTAAAAATATCTGCAAATATCCTAGCCCCACACCAGATGCAAGAGCACAGCCAGGGACACCATCCAGGTTCACCCTCCAGAAGACTGATTTGTGTCTGCAACAGTGACTATGGGTTCAGGTGCACTGTAGACTGTCAGGGTGGTGACATACCCATTCCCTACTGCTCAAAACATGAATCACATTTAATATCATTGGCATATGTTGTGAAATTGGTTAACTTTGCAGCAAGAGAACAATGCAATACATACTAATATAGAATAAATAACTAAATTAAAAATAGTGCAAAATCAGAAATAATAAATGTGAGGTAGTGTTCATGGGTTCAATGTCCATTTAGGAATCAAGATAGCAGAGGGGTAGAAGCTGTTCCTGAATCACTGAGTGTGTGCCTTCAGGCATCTCTACCTCCTTACTTACAGTAACTGATGACTGGACTGAGAATTGATTGTCTCTTGGCATCTGATAGCTTTACATAGATTTTATCTTGATTTGGTGATCTAATTGAATCCAAAGCTGACTTGGGGATAGGAAACAGAGTGGCGATGGTGGTGGTGGAGGTATGTGATCAGTGATATACTGCCAAGATTGGGATTGACCCTTGTTGAATGCTGCAGACCTGGATTCCCAGTTCTTCCATGGTTTCCAGTTTGGAAACAGCCAGACTGTCCTCCTTGATACGCGGTCCTCAACACACTTGCTGATAAATGTTGTGATGGTAAAGACACACTCATCTAGGCCGAGTCTTTGAACATGGACCAGTTTACAGCCTGAAAGCAGTCACACAGAATCTCATTTGTTTCCTCAGACCAGCACTGTATGACTTGCTTTTCTGGATTTTCCAATTTCAGCTTTTGCTTGTATGCGGGGAGTAGGGCATAGCCTGGTGCTCTTAAGGAGAACAATCCAAGTATATCCAACCTTTCCTTGCAGCTCATACCCTCTAATCCAGAGAGCATCCCGATAAATCTCTTCTGCGCCCTTTCTACAATCTCGACAAACTTCCTATAATGATGTGACCAGGACTAAACACAATACTCCAAGTGTGGTTTGACTGAAGCTGCAAAATGACTTTTGTACTTGTAGCCCCCTGGCTCACTTCAGGCTCGCTCAGCTCGCTTCCATCTGGGGGAGCGGCCTTCGGCCTCGCCAGACTGGATAATCAGCTTGTGTGGATGCTGTGTGATGTCCCCACCTCGCCAAATAACAGACAGTACACCATATGCAATTAAATGATTACACTTTATAGATCCTGCTAGAACTAAGTGATTAATAATGATACAGTGTACATGAAGGAAAAGAAAATAAAGAAAAGGCACCAAAACTTATCAAAGTCCAAACCACTTTGTGCACAACCATTGGAGCTAAATTAATGAAGTCTTCTGACCACCATTCGATCCCCTCCGAACTCCTCAACTCGTAGTCAGGACCACCCGAAGTGATCAACCAAGCATGTCCATCCTCGTCTCCTCTCCTCGCCGAACCTCCTGGCCTCGGACCCCAGCTCGGGGTCCATTCCATCGCCCAGCTTACAGCATCTCGTCTCTCTCTCTCTCACCCTCTCGTGCCGATTCCCTAAAATGCCCGCCAACAATAGCTTACAGACTCAGAAGAAAGAATAACATTAATCCCAATTGGTTAACAAACAAATACAATTCTCGTTATCAGTAATTTTAACCCAAACTGCGAGAGAAAGCACTTATCATAACAAAGAAGCATTCCTACTTTTAACAAAACAAAGAAGCCATTTTGATTAACATATGCAGTAACAAAAAAGAAACCCCCTTACATACTCTAGTCAACAGTCCTACCATTCAAGGCAAGCATTCCATGACTTCATTCCAACCTTATCCACTTGCGTAGCCCTTTTCAGTGAACTACAGATCTGGACCCAAGATCGCTCTGTACCTACATACTATTACATACTGTTAACTGTTCACCTTCTCCCTTCATTTGACTTCAAACTACAAGGGTTCTTCAAGTCATTGCCGTTCCTTAGTGCCTTAACATTTACTGAATAAGACCTACTCTTATGACTTCCCAAAAAGTATCAGATCAGTGAGATTGATCACCCTTTGGCCAAGGTCCACACATACCATCCTATAAAAACATCATTTATTCTCCTCAGATAGCCTTCAGTTTTCATTGTCTGCTACTCACCTTCACACTAGGGATAACTTACTCCAGCTAATTAGCCTATCAACCTACACATCTTTGGGATGTGAGAGGAATACAGAAGAGGAGCTCCATGTTATCACAGGGAGAAGATCCAAACTCCAAGCAAACTGTACCAGAGGTTACCAACGTTCTAACTTTTTTTTCACAGCTGCATGGACCAACTGTTGCTGAGGCCCGAAAACCGTATAACACTTTAAATGTTTTTCTTTACAATATGCACAAATAAACCACAACTCACAACACAAGCAAACAATTATCAGGCAGTCAAAAGAACTGACCAGCACAATGGTTAAGTAAAATGTTTCGACTAGACATCGCTGGCATTCAGGGGGCCTGAAGTTTATTAACAATGAGCTATTGACTTCCAATCTGTGTTTATTGTTACAATTTGTAAGTCTTGTAACTTTAAACACCAACAATGCAAATATGTTGAAACTCCCAAATGCTTCAAAGTAAAGATTGTGGTACATTTATTATTTACAAAATTTATGGATTATATTCATTAACAAAATTACAGGATATTTCACAATTATACTAAACTAGATTTCAAAATTATATTAGCACAATTTCAAAATTATATTTGCATTATGTAAAGGAAAACTCTAGCTGTCGGCAAAAAAAGGCTACATGCATGGTAGCATTCAGTTACTGTGTGGCTGTGCAACCACACAGCTTAGAGAGAACACTTGCACCCTTCCCTCATATGTACTTGGTCCATTTCCGACACCTCCCTCGATCTCTCTGTCTCTATCTCTGGAGCCAGCTTATCTACCGACATCTACTATAAACACTGACTCTCACAACTATGCAGACAATACCGCTTCCTGCCCTGTTACTTGTAAGAATGCCATCCCCTTCACTCAATTCCTCAGTCTCTGCTGCATCTGCTCTCAGGATGAAGCTTTTCATTCCAGAACTAGAGATGCCTTCCTTCTTCAAAAAAAAGGGATTTCCCTTCCTCCACCATCAATGCTACCCTCAACTGCATTTCTCACATTTCATATACATCTGCCCTCACCCCATTGTCCTCCCACCACACCAGGGATAGGATTCCGCTTGTACTCACCTACCACCTGACTAGCCTCCTCGTCTAGCACATAATTCTCTGTAACTTCCACCATCTCCAACACATCTTTCCCTTCCCCCTGCCCCAGCTTTCTGCTTTCCACAGGGATTGCTCCCTACATGACTCCCTTGTCCAAGTGTCCCTCCCAACTTATCTCCCTCCTGGTATTTATCCTTGCAAGTGGAAGAAGTGCCATACCTGCCCTTACACCTCTTCCCTCACTACCCCAATAAGTCCTTCCAGGTCCTGTGAGTATTTTGGGGTTATCGACTGTATCCAGCATTCCTGGTGTGACCAGATGTAGATTGGGAGACCGCTTCACCAAACACCTAGCTACATCTCCCAGTAACCACTCATTTCTATTGGACTTCCCATTCCGCCATGCCGGTCCATGGCCTCCTCTACTGTTGCAATGAGGCCACTCAGTTTGGATGAGCAGCACCTTATATTGTCTGGGTAGCCTCCAACCCAATGGCATTAACATAAATTTCTCCAGCCTCCAATAATTGCTCTCCCCCTTCTCCTTCACTATTCCCCATTTCTGTTTCCCACTCTCACTTTAACTCCCTACCTGACCATCACCTCCCTCTGGTCCTCCTCATCCTTCCCTTTCTTCAATGGCCTTCTACCCTCTCCTATTAGATTTCCCATTCTCAGCCCTTTTACCAATTAATTTCCTAGCTCCACTTCACCCCTTCCCCTCTCCTGGTTTCAACTATCAACTATAACTTTCAACTATAAGAGAAAATCTGCAGATGCTGGAAATCTGAGCAACACACTCCAGTAAAGCCTCAACTCCCCTTCACCATTTCCCATCCCCTTGTCCCTCTCATGTTATCTCATTGCGCGTCCATTGCCTCCCTCTGGTGCTCCTACCCCCCCCCCCCCCACTTTTTCTGTTTCTTCCATGGTCTTCTGTCTCTTTCAGGTCGACTGTACTCTTTTCCATAGATGCTGCCTGGCCTGTTGAGTTCCTCCAGCATTTCATGTGTGTTGTTCCCCTATCACCTTGTAATAAGTCCTCCCCTGCCCTCTTTACTTTGACTTCTCTTTCGCAGTCCTGATGGGGAGTCTTGGCTCGAAACTGTTTGTTCTTCTCCATAGATGCTGCCTGACCTGTTGAGTTCCTCCAGCATTTGTGTGTGTTACCTTAAAGGGAACAGTGCTGATCAAGCACCAGTGGCCAAGATATCACTTCACCAAAGTAAAAAAGATATTGACATCTTCTCTCGATACTCGTACGTGCACATTTTCCGACAGGAGATGCCAGGCCGCAATAAATAGTTCCCTGGTGCCCCAGGTTACCGAAATCTAAAGAACAGGTCATGCACAGATCAGCTGACTCGGCACTGGGACTGAAACAGGGTTGCGTGACTCAGAACCAAGCTAATGTGCGAATAATAATATTCAAAACCTTTCTTTATAACTAATGATAGTTTGCCGATTTAATACATTGTATGATGCCAAGACTTAGTGACTAAACGAGCTGCAAGTGCATTAGAAAAACTTCATATTCTTTTTTAGAAGTAACACACGATCTTTTAAAGCAGAAGTCAATTCGTCGATCCCAAGTGACGTGCTCCGTTTACTTCAAACTTAAGCAAATATGTAACAGCGACCGAATGTACGCTATCGATGTGTTATTTCGTTAAACCGACACGACTGCAAGACTATTACATCTCGTATTAAAAAAACACTTCACGGGGAATCGCCACAGATTCCCATCAAGTTCATACTAAATTAGAAAGGGCGAGCGGCGTGACAAGTTTAAAAATTGAAGAAAGTGGATACAAAGAAATACTGAAGTGCAACAAAATTAAACTCATGGTGGGAAAGTAACAACGGCACAGAAACAATGAAGCGAAATCGACTTCTAAAGGAAAACACGACACTAATTTTAAGACGCGTCAGGTCAGTTTAAACACTGCCACAGAGTGATCAGCTGGTATAAACAAGGGCATTCTATTTTACTGCTGTAAAAAAAACAATACTAACTCCTGACATCTATCGCCGGCTAAAGCGAAACAGTTGTCATGAGGCCAACAGTTGAAAGTTATTTTACCTTTAATCCACTCCACCACTTGCTTCGGGGTCCACTTCGTGACGGGTTCCATTGACTTGAGACGGATGGAAGGAACAGCAGGGAGATGAATGCGCTGTATCTGCACAAAGGAGACAGCCGGAGCGCGGCGGCGGAATGAGCGTGCCGTAATGCGAGTATTTGCGACCGGTCCCGGGCTAAGCCGCGCTCCCGCTCCCGCTCCAGCTCCAGCTCCACGGTGGTCCTGTTCGCAAGCCCGACTTCTCAATGCGGCATCAGGTTGCATACGCCGGCACTTCCGTCGAAACTCCTTAAAGGCAAAGGATTGCTGCACCCAGAGTGCTTTGCCTCATCTACTATTACTCCCGTCGATATTTGCCGACTGAAAAGTGCGCAGGGAAGGAAAACAGTCCTTTCTGAGCCCTTCCCATTACCCTCTCAGTAATTATCAGTGAAAAACAATAAATCTAGTCTCAGTATCACTGCTAACAAACCACACGTGAGTCAAAGAGGAACCCCGCTCCGCTGGATACGGCTCTGTTTGTATTTCTCTCTTAAAGGCGCATCGTACCACGTGTGACCAGTACTGTACTGTGTCGAGAAGCTCGCCCACGCGCCCAAAATGAAGATGTAAACAACGGTGACGAGTGATGAGTAACAGCGCAGAAAGAGACTTTTTAGTCATTTCATAACAATGGCAAATCTGGAACGTTAACTCCCTTCCCCTTTACGAATGCCACCTGATTTATGGAATATTACCAACTTTTCCTTTGTTTCAGATTTCAGATTTACCGCCCACGGAGTATTTTGCTTGGACAACTCATTTTCAATGCAAAACCATTACGCTTCCATAGTGCCCCTAAAGAAAATAGGTTCAAGACACCTTGGTACAGTAGTATTGAAAAACGATATCGGGATTGATGATATACATCGAAATCTAAATTTAAAATAATAGCATAGAAATTAAGTTTTTAATTATATACCGATTGTGCACAACAGCCAGGGACCACAGGTGCTAGAATGGCGAGCAAAAACAAAAGACTTAGCGGGCCAGGCTGCATCTGTGGGAGGTGACGGTAGGGTGGGGAGCAGTTGTTGACGGTTTGTTCAGAACCCTGCCTCGGGAAAGGAGCTGCTGGTTCGTCCAGCCAGAGCCACAGTGGAAATATTTTGCATAATGCAACAAAATATACTTCCAACCCGATCCTTCAGAAAACTCTCTGAAGGCAAAGAATCTATAAAAGAGAAACCACACACAGCTGTGGAGAAAAAAGCTGGACAATTCTCATTGGAATGTGTATATTTTCACATCTATTTCCTGACAGTCCATTCTCTCCCATGTACCCATGACCAACTCCTAATACTCTCACCAGCCATCTACATTCAGGATAATTTACTGTTCTCAGTTAACAAACTGCTCATTCTCAGGATATGGGAGGAAACGGAAGCACCTAGGATTAGAATAAAGCCTGCTGGAACAACCAGACATCAGCACTACTTGCAGACTCACCCAAGTGATCAGGTTAAGTAACCAGTCCTTATTGAGCAATGATTATATACATAGTATATGAAGGTGTGGAGCTCTCTGCCTGCTAAGGATCTTTGAATAGAATTCAGTAGGTTAACATTCAGTACAGATGCTGGAACCAGGCTCAGATCCTCTGGAGGAACCACTGCCAACAAATTGATTCTAACCTCCCACAACTTAAAATTGCATCTCTGCTCCATCTTAACCTGTTGGTTAAAATACTGTTTTTACAAGAATCCTTTAATCCTCTTGTAAAACTGATTGAATTCTGTTGAGTCGATGCTTCTGCCAGCATAAATTTTTTAACGAAGTGCATACACTGCAACAGTCTGAATACATTGAGAAGTGCATGAGTTTGCTTGTGGGACAAGATTTTGCTATGACAATTCCTCTGTTCTTCAGCAGGTGTGACGGGGCTTTCACATCTGCTGGATGGGAAAAGTAGGGATGTCATTTTCATCAATATACAGAAGCAAAAATTGAACACTGTAAATTAAATAATTTTATTTTAGTTTCTGAAAGGTGTTCGAAAGCACAAACCTTTCTGTGTCAGAAATGTGAGTCTCCTGCCCAAAACGTCTTGGTGAGGGTAACAACTTTAGATGGCAAGGAGGGTACTGCCCCAAAACATTCCACAGCTTTGTTCCTCTATTGTCATAATTCCAGCAGATAAACACCACTGCCAGGAGCAGGGAGGAAGAAGGCTTTTGGGCAAGGGATTCTTAGCTTGGTAACACCTGCATTTTTGAACCAGAATGCTTGTGTTGTTTTTTCAAAGTGCAAACATAATATAGGATTACACCACGTGGAATATATTTATGCTCAGTGGAATTAGAGGCTTAATATTGGCCAGCAGAGGTGAATGTCTCACTAGCAGAGGTCAAGAGTTGTGTAGGAAGGGAGTTTTAAAATTTCAGCAGCAGAACCTTGCTATATAAATACCTCCATGGTAAACTGAGAGGTACCCTTTATGTTGTAACTACCAAAACAGAGCCACACAAAGCCGTAACTGGGAAATAGAAAATTCTTTATTCACAGAGAAAATCTCCGGAGAAAAGAGCATACTGCAGCTCCTAAGGGACCGTGTTAGGGAACTGGAGATGCAGCTCGATGACCTTCGTCTGGTCAGGGAGAGCAAGGAGGTGATAGAAAGGAGTTAATGGCAGGTGGTCACCCCAGGGCCACAGGAGGCAGACAAATGGGTAACAGTCAGGAGAGGGAAGGGGAAGAGTCAGGTACTAGAGAGTACTCCTATGGATGTACTATTTGACAATAAGTACTTCTGTTTGAGTACTGTTAGAGGGGGACAGCCTACCTGGGGGAAGCAACAGTGAGCATGGCACAGAGTCTGACCCTGTGGCTCAGAAGGGTAGGGAAGGGAAGAGGAAGGCAGTAGCGATAGGGGACTCTATAGTTAGGGGGTCAGACAGGCGATTCTGTGATGCAGGAAAGAAACTCGGATGGTAGTTTGCCTCCCAAGTACCAGAGTTTGGGATGTTTCAGATTGCATCCAAAATATCCTGAAGTGGGAGGGAGAACAGCTAGCAGTCGTGGTATATATTGGTACCAATGACATATGTAGGAAAAGGGAAGAGGTCCTGAAAAAAGACTACAGGGAGTTAGGAAGGAAGTTGAGAAGCAGGACTGCCAAGGTAGCCCTGTGTCACGTGACAGTGAGTATAGGAATAGAATGAGGTGGAGGATAAATATGTGGCTGAGGGATTGGAGCAGGAGGCAGGGATTCAGATTTCTGGATCATTGGGACCTCTTTTGGGACAGGTGTGACCTGTACAAAAAGGATGGGTTGCACTTGAATCCCAGGGGAACCAATATCTTGGTGGGGAGGTTTGCTAAGGCTACTGGGGAGAGTTTAAACTAGAATTGTTGGGGGGTGGGAACCGAACTGAAGAGACTGGGGAAGAGGTGGTTGGCTCACAAATAGAGAAAGCTTAGAGACAGTGTGAGAGGGAGGATAGGCAGGTGATAGAGAAGGGACGCGCTCAGACCGATGGTTTGAGATGTATCTGTTTTAACGCAAGGGGTATTGTGAACAAAGCGAATTAGCTTACAGCGTGGATCAGTACTTGGAACTATGATGTGCTGGCCATTACAGATACTTGGATGGCTCAGGGACAGGAATGGTTACTTCAAGTGCCCGGTTTTAGATGTTTCAGAAAGGACAGGGAGGGAGGCAAAAGAGGTGGAGGTGTGGCACTGTTGATCAGAGATAGTGTCACAGCTGCAGAAAAGGTGGATATCATGGACGGATTGTCTACGGAGTCTCTGTGGGTGGAGGTTAGGAACAAGAAGGGGCCAATAACTTTACTGGGTGTTTTTTATAGGCCGCCCAATAGTAACAGGGATATCGAGGAGCAGATAGGGAAACAGATCCTGGAAAGGTGTAATAATAACAGAATTGTCGTGATGGGAGATTTTAATTTCCGAGATATCGATTGGCATCTCCCTAGAGCAAGGGGTTTAGATGGGGTGGAGTTTGTTAGGTGTGTTCAGGAAGGTTTCTTGACACAATATGTAGATAAGCCTACAAGAGGAGAGGCTGTAATTGATCTGGTATTGGGAAATGAACCTGGTCAGGTGTCAGATCACTCAGTGGGAGTGAATTTGGAGACAGTGATCATAATTCTCCTTTACAATAGCATTGGAGTAAGGGGAATTATGAGGCTATCAGGCTGGAAATTGGAAGCTTAAATTGGAAACAGATATTCTCAGGGAAAAATACGGAAGAAATGTGGCAAATGTTCAGGGGATATTTGTGTGGAGTTCTGCAGGTACGTTCCAATGAGACAGGGAAGTTATGGAAGGGTGCAGGAACAGTGGTGTACAAAGGCTGTAATAAATCTAGTCAAGAAGAAAAGAAAAGCTTACAAAAGGTTTAGAGAGCTAGGTAATGTTAGAAATCTAGAAGATTATAAGGCTAACAGGAAGGAGCTTAAAAAAGAAAGTAGGAGAGCCAGAAGGGGCCATGAGAAGGCCTTGGTGATCAGGATTAAGGAAAACCCCCCAAGGCATTCTACAAGTATGTGAAGAGCAAGAGGATAAGACATGAAAGAATAGAACCTATCAAGTGTGACAGTGGAAATGTGTGTATGGAACCGGAGGAAATAGCAGAGGTACTTAATGAATACTTTACTTCAGTATTCACTATGGAAAAGGAGCTTGGTGATTGCAGTGATGACTTGCAGCAGACTGAAAAGCTTGAGTATGTAGATATTAAGAAAGAGGATGTACTGGAGCTTTTGGATAACATCAAGTTGGATAAGTCGCTGGGACCAGATGAGATGTACCCCAGGCTACTGTGGGAGGCGAGGGAGGAGATTGCTGAGCCTCTGGCAATGATCTTTGAATCATCAATGGGGACGGGAGAGGTTCCGGAGGATTGGAGGGTTGTGGATGTTGTTCCTTTATTCAAGAAAGGGAGTAGAGATAGCCCAGGAAATTATAGACCAGTGAGACTTACTTCAGTGGTTGGTAAGTTGATGGAGAAGATCCTGGGAGGCAGAATTTGTGAACATTTGGAGAGACATAATATGATTAGGAATAGTCAGCATGGCTTTGTCAAGGGCAAGTTGTGCCTTATGTGCCTGATTGAATATTTTGAGGATGTGACTAAACACATTGATGAAGAAAGAGCAGTAGACATAGTGGATATGGATTTCAGCAAGGTATTTGATAAGGTACCCCATGCAAGGCTTATTGAGAAAGTAAGGAGGCATGGGATCCAAGGGGACATTGCTTTGTGGATCCAGAACTGGCTTGCCCACAGAAGGCAAAGAATGGTTGTAGACAGGTCATATTCTACATGGAGGTCAGTGACCATTGTGTGCCTTAGGGATCTGTTCTGGGACCCTTACTCTTCGTGGTTTTTATAAAAGACCTGGATGAGGAAGTGGAGGAATGTGTTAGTAAGTTTGCTGATAACACAAAGGTTGGAGGTGTTGTGGATAGTGTGGAGGGCTGTCAGAGGTTACAGCGGGACATTGATAGGATGCAAAACTGGGCTGAGAAGTGGCGGATGGAGTTCAACCCAGATAATGTGAAGTGGTTCATTTTGGTAGGTCAAATATGACAGCAGAATATAGTATTAATGGTAAGACTCTTGGCAGTGTGGAGGATCAGAGGGACTTTGGGGTCCGAGTCCATAGGACACTCAAAGCTGCTGCGCAGGTTGACTCTGTGGCCAAGAAGCATATGGTGCATTGTCCTTCATCAACCGAGGGATTGAGTTCAAGAGCCGAGAGGTAATGTTGCAGCCATATAGGAGCCTGGTTAGACCCCACTTGGAGCACTGTGCTCAGTTCTGGTCGCCTCACTACAGGAAGGATGTGGAAGCCATAGAAAGGGTGCAGAGGAGATTTACAAGGATGTTACCTGGATTGGGGAGAATGCCTTATGAAAACAGGTTGAGTGAACTCAGCCTTTTCTCCTTGGAGCGACAGAGGATGAGAGGTGACCTGACAGAGGTATATAAATATGAGAGGCATTGATCATGTGGATAGTCAGAGGCTTTTTCCCAGGGCTGAAGTGGTTGCCACAAGAGGACACAGGTTTAAGGTGCTGGGGAGTAGGTACAGAGGAGATGTCAGGGGTAAGTTTTTTTACGCAGAGAGTGGTGAGTGCTTAGAATGGGCTGCCGGCAACGTTGATGGAGGCGAATAGATAGGGGCTTTTAAGAGAATTTTGGATAGGTACATGGAGCTTAGAAAAATAGAGGAGTATGGGTAAGCCTAGTAATTTCTGAAGTAGGGGTATGTTCGGCACAACTTTGTGGACCGAAGGGCCTGTATTGTGCTGTAGGTTTTCTATGTTTCTATGATTGGGAGAGGGAGAGGGAATCTCACACTCCTGACATAATGTTTTATACTTCTTCAATCCAAACATAACAATAGATGATTAATTACAGTTTCAATTGGAATATAGGAAGGAGAATTTACAGAATTTCACATTTATAATGGGTAGCACATCACAACTTGCAGAACCCCTTTGAATTTTTAATACAGGTGTCTGTTCCAAAAGCCTTAGTACAAACTCCAGACACCCAAAATATATCCCATTCATCACAGAGCTGAAGGATGTCTTTATGAATATACAGCTAACCAGGAGGTTAAGTGAAAAACAGATCAGTACTTAACTATGCCTTAAGTGACAGAGATACACCTTTAACAATGTGCCAATAGCAGGAACATTCATATCACAACAAGTGAAAATCTGCAGATGCTGGAAATCCAAGCAATGCACACAAACTGCTGAAGGAACTCAGCAGGCCAGGCAGCATCCATGGAAAAGAGTAAATAGACAACGTTTTGGGCTAAGACCCTTCATCAGGACCGGAGAAAAAATATGAGAAGTTAGAGTAAAAAGGTGGGAATGGGAGGGGAGGAAGAAATACAAGGTAGTAGGTGATAGGTGAAACTGGGAGAGGGGGAGAGGTGAAGTAAAGAACTAGGAAGTCAATTGGTAAAAGAGATAAGGGGCTGGAGAAGGGGGAATCTAATAGGAGAGGATAGAAGGCTATAGAAGAAAGGGAGGGGGAGCAGTATCAGAGGGATGTTATGGACAGGTAAGGAGATGAAGTGAGAGAGGGAAATAGGAATGAGGAAGGTGAAGGAAAAAGTGAAGGGCAAGTTTGAGAAGTCGATGTTCGTGCCATCAGGTTGGAGTCTTCCCAGAGATTGATGGGGCTCTGGAATTCACTTCTTGAAAGACAAAAAACACTACGATCATGTGTGTGTTCTTGAAAAGCCATTACCCACAGAGCTACAGACAAAGCACAGTAAAATGAAATGAGGCTGCGAGCCCTTTATTGATCAGTGAAAATACAACGGGTTGAATGGCTTCCCATGTCATAAATTTTCTATAATTTTATAAATTCTTCTTAGTCACAGTTCCCATTGTTTTAGCTGCAATTACTTTCTGATCAAAGCTACTAGAGATCGGCAGCCTGCTATTTCCATGTGCAAACAACATGGGACTGACTGGAGCCAGACTTGAATGCTGGCTGTTCCTGAAAACCTTCAAGGCCCACATTTTCTTCTTCAGGACTTATGTTGCCTCTGCTTCAGCTACTTTTTTCTTGCAATGAACATTCTCAATCACTTTGTTCAAATCACCATATTCAAGCCGACACATCTTTTCCACATCTCTCACAGAGTGAGATTCATGGATCTGTCCAACCCCTTCATGAAGAAAGACAACCTTCACACTTACTCAGGGAAACACTGACCTACAACTACTCCCAGTGGAGAAAGAGTGTTTGCGATGGTACTGGGGGTCTCAAAGCCATTCGCTGCGAGCACACAGAAGCTGCAGATGGATCAACTTGTGAACTACTCATGTGCCTGTGCCAACAGCCAGTCTTGCTTCAGCTGTTCCACATTATCTTCAATTAGCATAGCTGGAATGCAAGCATGACATTGATTTCAAAGGTCTTTTTTAGGGAAGATGTACCTCCTTTCTCAACCATCCAAGGCTGGGGCTCTTTTCAATGGCTGGTCATTTACTCTAGGCACCATCCACTGTATGAATTGCAGCTTGCGTCATTGGCTCCGTCTCACAGTCTTAAGTGTTAAGTGTTTCACTCTGTAAAACAAAACCTCAGCTATCCTGCAGGACATAAGTTATCTTATCTAAAGTCATGTAAGAAAGGATTGTCATATGAGGAGCGTTTGATGGCTTGGGCCTCTGTAGAATGAGAGGTGACCTCATTGAAACCTATTGAATATTGAAAGGCCTCGGTAGAGTGGATGTGGAGATGTTGTTTCATATGGTGGAAGGAGTCTAAGACCAGAGGACTCAGTCTCAGAATAGAGGGGCTTCCTTTTAGAATGGAGATTAGGAGGAATTTCTTTAGCCAGAGGGTACTGAATCTGTGGAATACGTTGCCACAGATGGCTCTGGAGGCCAAGTCATTGGATATATTTAAGGCAGAGGTTGATAGATTCTTGATTCATCAGGACATGATAGGATATAAGGAGAAGGCAGGAAACTGGGGCTGAGGAAAAAACGGTTGAGCCATGATGAAATGATGGAGCAGACTCAATGGGCCAAATTACCTAATTCTGCTCCTATATCTTATGGTCTTATCCTTTTCTCCTCTTTAATAGGCTTCAAAACCTGCCTCTTTTAGGCTTGGAATCTAGTAACATGTCTACAAAGTGGTTTGGTGCATTCATAATATTAAAGTCTTCAGATCAGCACAAATGTTTGTGAAAGTAATAAAAATAACACAAACTTTGAAATCATTTTTGAGCAGCTGGTACAAAACGCTGGGGGAACTCAGCAAGAACTCTGCATCTATGGAGGCAAATAAGCAGTCACCACTTCAGGCCAAGACCCTTCACCAGGAGTGGAAAGGTGAGGTCAGAAGCCCAAATAAAAAGGTGGAGGAGGGGAAGGAATACAAGCTGGCAGGTGATATTTGAAACCAGGTGAGAAGGAAGCTGGATGGGTGGGAGAGGGGGAATAAAGTAAAAATCTGGGAGGTGATGGGTGGAAGACATAAGGGACTGAAGAAGAAGGGATCAGATAGAAGGGGGCAGTGGAAGGAAGAGAAAAAGGAGGTGATGGGCAGGTGAGCAGAAGAGAAGGTGTCAGAGGGGAACAGGAATGGGGATTGAAAAAAAGAGAAGGGGACGGGGCAAAATTACTGGATGTTAGAGAAATCGATGTTCGTGCCATCAGGTTCTAGGCTACCCTGATGGAATATGAGGTGTTGCTCTGCCAGCCTGAGTGTGTGCTCATCATGGTGGTACAGGAGGCCATGGACAAACATGTCTGAACAGGAATGGGAAATTGAAATGAAATTGGTGACCATAAGATATAGTAGAAGCAGGCCATTTGGCCCATCGAGTCTTCTTCGCCATTCAATCATGGGCTGATCCAATTCTCCCAGTCACCCCCACTCCCCTGCCTTCTCCCAATTCCCTTTGATACCCTGGCTAATCAAGAACCTAAAAATGCCACCAGAAATCCTCCCTTTTCCCCTTTTCTACTGCCTCCCCCTCCCTGCCCCTTCTTATTGCCTTCTCATTCTGGGTTCTGCTCCTTTCCTTTCCAGTCCTGATGAAGATTCTTGATGCAAAACATCGACCTGATGAAGGTTCTTGGCCCAAAACCCCTCCATCAATGCTGCCTGACTTGCTGTATTGTGAAAGTGTTACTCAAGATTTCCAGTATTTGCAGTAGCTCCTGTAATTTTGAGAGCCTGTGATTTCCTTTCTTTGAACTGGGTGGATTGAAGGTTATTGCCATTTGTTTTAAAAATTGTGTGCTATTCATGTGCTTTTTTAGCCACATGAAATCTAAGGATGAATTAAACATTAAAACATTGCAGATATCATCAAGGGACAGAGCTGGCAGTTACTATTTTAGAACAATGGATTAGATAACGACTTTATTTAAACACAATTATATTGTATGTTTCTTTGCTTCTGGGAATAATGGTTTCATTAGTTTTCGTTAAATCTCAAACTCCAAGAGAGGGGGTGGGAAACAAGTTTCTGTGCAACACTCTCTACACATGGAGTTGTAATCAGCGAACATGATAAGAAGTTACAATGCAAAGTGAAACTGAACAGAACAACTTCAGTGATAATCCCAAAATATTTAATAGGTATGGCTGATAACCACAAAATGCAAAACAATGCTATCCTTCATTTAGATATTCCTTAAAGTCGTTTACAAGGTTTATTTCACCTTTTCCATGTGGTAGTAATCCAAATTCAATGTAAATATGATTACTGTGCATTAGGCTCACAAGTGCTGATCCAACTTGAGTATTATGTAGGTAGTACAAAATGGAAACAAACTTGTTTGTCCAATCAGTGGGACTAATCCCACGAGCTCACTCAGTTTCTACAGTCTTCTTCTTTCGCATTTAACTACCAATCTCACTTAGTCATAAGTAGCAACCTCAGTGTTGGTTCAGTCAATATCAGGCAGTGAATAATTTCACCATCTGCTCTAAAGCATGTACTCCTGAGCTTTACTAATTGTTATTGTTGTTCCGTTCTGCGCCCTGTGGCGCATCAGGCGGCAATCTTGGCATTTTGTTTAGCATTTTTGTCTGTTTTTTATGAGGCCGAGTTGGTAGCTCGACACTGAACCCAGCATGGATAGAAAGCATGCAAGGAGCCGGCTGGATTTGAACCCAGGACCACTCGTCTCGAAGTCTGGTGTGGATGCCACCATACCACCGGCTGGCGAAGCTTTACTAATGGCATAATCCATTTCATTTGCCTTTACCAACAAAACTCTTTACCATTGTAATCAGCAACAGCAGTTCCAACCTTGGGATGGTTTGATTTTGTATTTTTCATGTTTTATGTTCTCCATAGAAGAGTTGGATCTTTATATTATTAACCAATTAACAGGGGTTTATCACATAACACTGACATGCATCTGAAGGTGTTCCACTTTTCAGTCTACGTACATCCCTTATCAGTACATATTTTGTAATATTAATGGTTATGTTTTGTACTTGGTATCAAAGTTTCACTCCACATGCTCTGGCTCATATAGTGGGTCAGTATATGACAGCCATTTCAGCAAATTCATCAAGACAAATTTTAAAACTTCACTTTGTTAGGCATATTAAAAATGCTATTGTTATCATGTGTTCCTAACACTATTTACCTTTAATAAAAACAAATACTGGAAACGGTCAGCAAGTTGGTGGCTTCTGTACAGAGAAAAATTGATGTTTCACTTTGATGATTATAAATCCATGCCTATTCTTATATTTTTCCCTGGCATCTCCCAACAGGTATTCAGATTCAGATTCATTAATTTATCACATGTACCTCGAAGCATACAGTGAAATGCATCGATGTAGTGAATCAGCATCAAAAGTAAAACAAATCTTCATTCAGGTTCTAGAACTCAGTTAAAGTGCACAGCTGCCACACTGATTGGAGATGGCTACACCAATTGTCATTACCTCAGTAAATATACCTGTATTCTCATAAGTACATTTGGAAATAAATTCACACTCCATATGGTAGGATATGGAATCTCAGCTGCGAGTTGAGGAATTTGAAATAAAATCATGATATATTCCTCGAACTGTGTGTCAATGGCCCTGGTTTCATCCCAGAGATGATAGCAATAACTGAGCTCTGTGGATATCTCTGCCATTTTATTCTTCTACAATGGAATCATTGCTAAAAAATCTAGTGATGAACCACCAAGCAAGCAATAGTAATAGTTCCATAGTAATTGGATTGTTGTGGGCTGTATCAAAGGTGGTGATGAATCAGCATACAGGAGGGAGAATGAAAATTTGGCTGAGTGGTGTAATAAAAACAATTTCTCACTCAATGTCAGTAAGACCAAGGAAATGATTGTAGACTTCAGGGGAGGGAAATCAGACGTCCATGAGCCAGTACTCATTGGAGGATCAGAGAAGGAGAGGGTTAGTAACTTTAAATTCCTGGGTGTTACTAACTCAGAGGACTTGTCCTGAACACATCATAAAATATAATTGCAAAGAAAGCACTATAGCACCTCCACTTCCTCAGTTGCATAGGGAGACTTGGCATACCATCAAAAACCTTGGCAAACTTCCATGGATGTATGGTGGAAAGTGTGCTGACCGGCTGCATTATGGCCTTGTGTGGGAACACCAATGTCTTTAAGTGGAAAATCCTACAAAAAGTAGTGGATTCGACCCAGTACATCATGTGTACCATTGAGCACATCTGCATGAAATGGTGTTGAAAAGCAGCATCCATTATCAGAGATCCGCACTGCCCAGGCCATGCTCTTTTCTCGCTGCTGCCATCAGGTAGAAGAAAGAAGAGCCTCAGGACTCGTACCACCATGATCAAGAACAGTTACTACCTCTCAACTATCAGGCTCGTGAACAAAAGCCATTTTATTTCTGATGTTCCCATAACAATGGTATCACTGTATGAACTCTTTGTCTTGTTATTTCATGCTAGTCATTGATTGCTATTTATTTTTGTTTATACTTGTACAGTCTGTTGGTCATTGATCCTGTTTACCATTATTTTTCTATAGTTTTGCTGAGTAAGCCTGCAGGGAATAAAGAATCTCAGGGTTGTATGTGGTGACAGGTATGTACTCTGATAATAAATTTTATTCTGAACTTCGAATTGCTGTGAAAATCACCTGTTTTCAGAATCTACCATCAGACAATTTCTAGCATGTGCCTCAAAGATAACTTACACATGTACTACCATATTCCAGATTCATTCACCGGGAAACAATAGATGAAAATTTCAAATTAGGTTCGATAAAATGAGGATTAGCAGTTTCATTCACTGTTATACCATATGCTATTCCTTTCCAATGAAAGTGCTGCAATGGAAAGTAAGATAGAGTGAAGGGAGAAAAACAGGGATTTTGCTAAAGCCCATTACATGCCTTTATAAAAGCCTCTGGGTTTATGCATGGTCCTATAGCATGATGTTTTGTGTAGTTGATTAACTGACCTTATTAATATTGAGAACGGTGGATCATACCAACAAGATCAGAGACTTCTCAGGGTGTTGTAATCCAAGTGTAACAATGGGACTGAGATTGAGCTTTGTTTTTAATGCACTTCATGAGAAACAACTTGCTTATATTCATTTCTCGGGTCATTCAGTAAATAGATTAGATACCTGAAACCTGATTGTCCTTTATCAGTGATAGGGCACTTAGCATTACTTCCAAACCAGCTTGAGAGGGTTGCAAATTAAAAATTCTAAACAGGCCTTCCATGTAGAACTGCATGAATATGGCAATGTTGTCTATCAAATTAGTACTTTTCATATCACTGTCTTAGCCAATATTTAACCTTAAAACCAAATCAAGAAGAAAGAGAACTTTAATCTATTACTGTTCAGGAAAACTTGCTAGGTTCAAAGTCACAGTCTTATTTCCTTCATTACTCTTCAAAAGAACTTTATTGCTTGAAAGCTACCTTGAAATGTCCTATCACCCTATAAATTAAAAAAAGTTTTATCTCCTTCCAGCATCACACTGACTGCTTTCATGAGACAATGGAGCAAAAAAAGACATTAAAAGAAAATTAAAAAGAGTAGGTAAACAGCAACACCTAATTATGCTGACAGATGATGTTACTTACTGAATCCTTGGACAGAGACACTGCCTGTATTTTATGGTTAAATGTGTATCCTGCATTTTGCCAGGAAATGAACCAATCTGTTGCTGAACAAATCCCAATTTATGCAGATGCCTTTGTAAATCTTATTAGTCTCAGGTGTAATTACATTGCAGTGTTTACTTGTTGGAACAATATCACATATTCTTTCCAAACACTGAAGGGCTAAATTACGACAGTGCTATTTCCATATCAGCTAACGAGGTTATTAATCCACTGAGCATTATTTCAGTTTGCTAATCTCTCATTTTGCTTTCAATCAACAATAAACTTCGGTGATCAGCAGTATAATGGGAAATAACTTCTCACTTTCACTGCCTGGGAAATGATTAGTTCCTCCTATCTGTAGAAGTATCAGATTTTTAGTTGATTAATTTCAACCTAAGTGGGGTGTTCTCTTTGTTGTTTACTGCACCTGGATGTAAAGCAAAAGGCGAACACAAGAGTTTTATTTCAATTTGACAACTTCTCTTTCCACTAAAGGTATTGACTTGCACTGGGATTTCATTACTGGAAGCTGGTACCTTCTCATATTCATGCTCCATTCAGCTCAAAAGATGATTGGCTAGATCTATTGCAGAGCGGATCATAGTGAAACACATACCTTTTGTCTTTTCCCATACATATGCACTTTCCAGATCAAGCTCTAGCAGTCAAGAAGGCAAACTGATTTTACCTTTTTCTTAGCTGGGGTTCTGAGGTTAAATGAAATTGTCCTCCTGCCACCTTAGTGCGGTGACTGAGTTTGTCATATACCAAGAACAGAGCCGGTACTGCTCTGCTCACGTTGAGCTTCACCCTATAACAATATCTGAGCTGGCAAGGGAAATACTTTACATTATTTATTTTAATTATGCTTCAATGCCACATTGAAATATAACTTGCTCACAGATCCATAATCTGGTAAATTAATCCCAATAGCCATAATCCCAATAGCTTGCTATTTTCCTGATGATGAATGCTACAGCCTCAGTTCAGATGTTTTTTTAACTTGGCAGTAACAGTGACTCCCATGTGCAGCAACGCTTCTTTGCCAAAACTCATGGCACAGAGCAATTTGAAGTGTTAAGGTGAGAATCATTATTGACAACTTATTTGTCTTATGTTGGTTTTTAATTGATGATCTACACCTTGATTTATAATCACAGTTTTTGCAGATGGACATCACTTTATTTCTCTCAAGGATGAAAGAAATGAGAAGAAGGCTGTACATAAGACCAGCCTTATGGACCTCATAAGACCATGCTTCTCTCTCTGTGCTTTGTTCACTTTCCCAGCAAACCCATATAATCTCTGATTCCCATAATATCCAAAAAATCAATCCCTCTTTGAACATTCTCAACAAATGAACATTCATAACAATCTGAGCTGAAGACACTTAAATAATTATTATCTATGGGTACAAAATTTCCCCCCTGTCTCAGTCATAAATGGCTGACCTCTTATCCTAAGGCAGTAGATGTACACAAAACCTCAATCTAATGGTCTTCGAAAGGCTCCCAGTTCTTGGAAATATGACTAACCTTGTTGTCAATTGGTTTACATTTCCCCGTGATCTTGGTTTTAAAAAAGTTGCAACTTATTTATTTTGCTTTACCAACCACAACTTTTTTCATCACCGTATTCATCACCATCTCACAGGCAAACGTACAGTCTCTGGTAAATAAAATCGAAGATCTCAGAGCTCGAGTGCTGTACCAGAGGGACATTAAAAGCTGTTGTATTTCTTGTTTCACAGAATCTTGGTTAACCCCTTCCATTCCGGATGCAGTGATACAGTTTGATAGGTGCACAATACATTGCCAGGATAGGACTGCTGAGGCTTTCAAAGACAGAGGAGGTGGAGTATGATTCATGATCTACTCCTTGTGGTGTACAAACGTGGTGGGCCTATCCCAGTCCTGTTCACCAGACCTGGAACACCTTGCAATCTGCTCTGGCAGGGTTTGCAGGCCATTACTTCCTACGAAGCGAAACCTAACACCATGAGCGGCAGTGATGCTTCATTCCCACATGCCTTTTATGCTCACTTTGAAAAGGAGAATAAAACTACAGCTATGAGGATCTCTGCAGCACCCGGTGACCTGTCTTGGAGGCCAATGTCAGCCTGTCTTTCAAGAGCATGAACCTTCACAAGGTGGCAGGCGCCAATGGAGTACCTGGTAAGGCTCTGAAAGCCTGTGCCAACCAACTGGCAGGGGTGTTCAAAGACATTTTCAATCTCTCATTGCTAGTGTAGGAAATTCCCACCTGCTTCAAAAAGACAATTAGACCAATGCCCAAGGTAAGCTGCCTTAACGGCCATGTTTCAGTAGAGCTCACATCTACAGTGATGAAGTGCTTTGAGAAGTTGATTATGGCTAAAATTATCTCCTGCCACAGCAAGTAGCTGGACCCACTGCAATTTGCCTATTTCCACATTAGGTCTACGGCAGACACAATCTCATTGGCTCTTCAATCGCCTGGACAATGTGAATACCTATGTCAGGATGCTGTTATTAACTACAGCTCAGTGTTTAATAAAAATCATTTCTACAGTTCTGATCAAAAATCCCCAGAACCTGGGCCACTGTCCCTCCCTCTGCAACAGTATCCTCAACTGAACCTCCTAACTGGAAGACTACAATCTGTGTGGATTGAAACTAACATCTCCACCTCCCTGACAATCAGCACTGGTGCACCTCAGGGGTGTGTACTTAGCCCACTGTTCTACTCTCTCTACCCTCATGACTGTGTGGCTAGGCATGGCTCAAATGCTATTTATAAAAGTTTGCTGACAATACAACCATTGTTGGCAGAATTTCAGATGCTGACGAGAGGGCATACAGGAGCAAGATAGATCAGCTAGTTGAGTGGTGTCACAGCAACAACTTTGCACTCAGTGTCAGTAAGACCAAAGAACTGATTGTGGACTTCAGAAAGGGTAAGATGAGGGAACATGCACCAGTCCTCACAGAGGGACAAGAAATGGAAAGAGTGTGCAATTTTGAGTTCCTAGGTGTCAATATCTCTGAGGACCTAACCTGGACCCAACATATTGATGCAGCTATAAAGAAAGAAAGACAGCGGCAATATTTGATTAGGAGTTTGAGGAGATTTGGTATGTCACCAAAGACACTCACAAGTTTCTACAGATGTACCGTGGAGAGCATTCTAATGGGGGGCATCACTGTCTGGTATGGGGGTGGGGGCTACTGCACAGGATTGAAGTTAGCTGCAGAGAGTTGTAAACTCAGTCAGCTCCATCATGGGCACTAACCTCCGTAGGAGCCAGGACATCTTCAAGGAGCAATGCCTCAAAAAGGTGTCGTCCATCACTAAGGACCCCATCACCTAGGTCATGCCTCTTCTTATTGTTACCATCAGGAAGGGGGTACAGAAGTGTGAAGGCACACACTCAGCAATTCAGGAACAGCTTCTTCCTCTCTGCCATCCATTTTCTGAATGGAAATTGAACTCATGAACACTATCTCACTACTTTTTTTAACTTATTGTTTATGAAATGTAAAGGATTGTAGAAGCTAAACATAAGGAAAATAAATAACATTGTACTTGTTTTGTACCAGTTCTTGACATCTTCAGTCTTACATGCATAACATTCAGTATGTGTGTGCTTTCAATGAGAAAGAGTATGTTAGCTAATAGGTTTCTTCACACTCAAATGCAAAACAGCAAAAGTTAGGAATCTGAAATGAAACCAAAAAGTGATGGGGTTCCTGCCACATATGGCCTAAAAGCTCAGGGAGACATGGAATGCCAACATACTCAATAATGAATCAAGGGGCAGAGCAAGAAACACTTGTGTAGCAGTATGCAGGCTCGAATATCCGGGACGCACTGCTGCAGTTAGTCAGTGACTATACAGTTCATTACTTCTACTTCTATCACCACTAATGCCATCTTGCCCAAATATTTTCTGAATGTTATAGTCCAGTTTCATTTGGTCAACCTGTTTGAGACCTTCAGAATTTTAAAGAGCATCAGAATAGTTTGTTTAAAGAGTTAGAGTTAGTGTAAAGTGGTATCAAGAAAGGAGTTGCTTATTGCGGATTCCAGCATTTGGGAATACAACTCAAATTAGAATCAAACTTTTCAGATATAAAGCTAGGAAACACAAACAAATGAAAGACTGTTCGGATTTAATTATTTATTTAGGATCTCTCCTCTTCACATTTTTCTTGATGCTACATCCTTAAATATTTCAAATATGATTTTTATACAACCAAGGATAATAAGGTATTAAGAAAGAGTTTGATGGATAAAATTGGATCATAAATGAAACATGATCTTATTGAATGCAGAACAAACTCAAGGGACTATATGCTTTTTTCTCTTTCCATGTACCTAAACACTAACATATCATCTGAGAATCAATGTGATTGACCAGGTCTAAAATTAATAAAATTGGTCTTGGCCAACTGTTTGTTCTAAACATACCCTCTGTAGGATAGAATGAAATCTGCCTATGTATATTGGCAATTGGCAAAAGAGCAGGTGTAGCCAATTACACACCCAAACCACAATTGGTTCTTCATTCCATGGGCTTTAATTTTTATAAGTATTTATTATAAGGTAGCTTTTCAAAGTCTATACACTTGCTTCATTACCAGCAAAAAAAAACTCAATAAGGTAAGTAAAATATACCTGCCTGTAGTGGCTGGCATTTATGAACCCATGCTTCATAAACTTCTAGTTCATTGTATTTCAAGTTACTATCTATTACCACAGACATGGGTACTCTTTAGGCATTGTCAAAGCTGACTATTGTATGATTCAATTTTCCCTTTAAGAATAAAGTCCTTTTGACAAACACCAAGCATTCAGTTTTGCTACTTGGAACTAGCTCAAATAGGCATCTTGGTTGGCATGAATGAGAAGGGCTGAAAGGCCTGTTTCTGTGCTGTATAACTTAATAACTCTACATTATTTCTTACATGTAAACTGGGTGATATCACAGAATGAGTCCTCTATAGAGTTTATTTTCATGCATTTACTTTTATTTAGAGATGCAGCCTTTCTGCCTGATGATTTCACGCCCTCCAATTACACCCATCTGACTTCCTAACTTCCTAACCTGTACATCTTTGGACTGTGGGAGGAACCTGGAGCAAACGAGATGCAGGGAGAATGTATAATCTCCTTGCAGACTGTGGTGGAATCGAACCCGGGTCACTAACCGCTACACTATCATGCCTCCCTAAAATACATATTAATAATTTTAATAATAGTTTAAAAAACCTTTTTCTATTAAAAATGAAATTGATGTTGGATGACTCATTATTATCCTAAAAGTGTGTACATTTAGTGAGGATTATGTAATAATCTGGAAAGGTCAATATGGAAGCAGGAGAAACAGATAATTGTAACAAGTCAGTTTTCTTTGTTCAATGCCCAAAAGAGATATTAGAGCATACTCTCTGGGTGGTAATCCCCTCCTAGTGATTTCATCAATGGAATTGTAACATTGAAGGCTGGTTATGTTGTGACTTGTGACTCACGTAAAGGAGATGGCAATGATGCAACCACCAATAAAGTGATGCTTAGGACAGTATTCCAAGCTTAGCTGCGCAATAACAGAACTGTTTCAGGTGTTCTCATTGGTGAACTCACTTGGCTCTGTTCATTGAATCACAGCGTTTCTTTCCCCTTTATGATATGCAGAGCTATCAATTACAGAGTAGTTGGCTCTAGTTCTTCCTTATGCCATGGAACATTTCATGTAAATATTCTGCCTAATGCATTTTTGCAATTAGTTTAAAAGCAGTTGGGAGTGAATCATCACCAAGTTTGCTTATTCACCAGAAAACATAATTGCTGTGTTATAAAACATAACTGTATACTTGATATCTTTAGTTCCAAAGCCATTCTTAATTTTTTTCCATGATCTTTTAGCCCAGGCTACTTTAATTTACATTTTAATCTTGTTGCAATCTTTATTGCATTAAATAAAATATTGGGCTTAAATTTGCCAGACAGGAGTGAAATGCAAATAGAAAGATGTTGCATCTTTGATTTTATTTGGTTCGTGTTGGACATTGTTGGCTTCACAGCTCAATAACCTCATGGCAAGTTGTTTGAAATAACAGCTTAGGTAATTTCACTGCAAAGGAGAAGCCACAGGCTTTGGTACTGGAATATGGGAGGGCTGACAATCTCCTTATAGTTCTTGCTCAGTACAGATTCAGGCACTGATTATAATTCTGGCAAATTTGGAGGTGATGGGAAGTGACTTAGAAATGAGTTAGAAATTTTACTCTGTGCTATACTATTTTAATGGGTTTAATTTAAATCTTGCTGGCAATTCAGATACATTTTAGTCCACAAGAAAAATAATTGGGAAACTTCTGATCCCATACTTCCCTGCGGCTTCCTTCAGCTACTGGGGTAGGTATTGTGGTAGGTTAGAATGATTCCTCAATGATACAAATGAGTCTCAATGTTGCCCTCAGAACCTGATGTGCAAATGTACGAAAGGTTCTGCTGAAGGATTTCGGCCCAAGACATCAACTGTACTTTTTTTCTATAGATGCTGCCTGGCCTGCTGAGTTCCTTCAGCATTTTGTGCGTGTTGCTTGGATTTCCAGCATCTGCAAATTTTCTGTTGTTTGTGCAAATGTATTAGGTGGGTTTCCATGTTGCCTTTTAAATACAGCAGGTTAAAATTAACACAGCCCAGTTCTCAGCAGCTTTAAGGCAGAGTGAGTTTGTTGGATAATGACTCATAGCCTTTTATTTTGTCACATTGTTGGTACTTTATTGGAATAAAAGAAGCTTTTGGGATTGGCAAATTACATTTATTGTTGGAGCTGATATGGAAAAGTTACCAAGAAAACAGTAGAGACAGCTAGAGTCTGAAGTTAGTCTCTACTTTTCATAACAGTGAGGCTTTTCATCAGATATTTACCTTAGAATTATACGTTATCAGCTGACGCTCTGGGTAGGATGCAACTCAAAGTTTTCATTGCATTTGCAAAGACTAGGGAATAAACCAGAATGAAAATTGATAGCAAAGGACACAAGGTTAAATTGCTCCAATCCCATTGTTTTGTTTTGTCTCCTGATAGATGGACAGACGTGGGACCATGTTGTGTAGCTGAAAACAGAAGAATATCAGTAGGGGACATTTCCAAAAGTGTTGTATAAATGAGCTGTCAGATTAAAGTCTTAGCTATTTTGCGAACTGAGCTCAGAATGAATTGTAACTGACCCCAGAATGCGGCAAAATTGTGTTACATTTAGTGGAACACTTTGCAGTACCAGCGATCAGCCACCAGGGCTCAATTCCTGCTGCAGTCTATAAGTAGTTGGTACATTCTCCCCATGACCATATGGGTTTCCTCCGGCTGCCCTGGTTTCTGCCCAAATTACAAAGTCATATGTGTTATTAAGTTGTGGGCATGCTTTGCTAGCACCAGAGGCATGGTGACACTTAAGGTCTGCCCCCCACACCCCCCAGCACATCCTCAGACTGCATTGGTCATTGATGCAAACAACGCATAATCTTAAGATAAATGTTGCCCTTCTATCTCTCGTTATATATGTGGACAAATCGTTGGAGTTGTTCCAGTCCTGCTGGGTGTTCCTGAAATGGAAATTGTGACAATGATCTCTTTGTATTGTGTTATTTTACTTTTTACCCACAAGCACAAATACATAGGCTGATGTTAGCATGGTAAACCTTTTTAAATGTCTTTACTTTATAAAGCAGCAAGAACAGATTTCTTCCAATAACATAGCTAGCAGACTAGTATGATCCTACATTCATTATCCAGACAGTGCTGACTTGGCAAATGTCAGCTGTGGCAACACACTGACTCCAACAATTGGTCTCAGTGTCTACAAGTGAATCTTGGAAAAATAACATATTTTAATGGGCTAACATATACCCACAGAAAACCTGTTTTGACTGTTAAATGTTTGCCTTTAGGCCCAATCCTAATTAAGCTAGGTTTTCCAGAATGAATGAGTAATTGTTGTTTAGAAACCGGGAAGAATGGTCTCCTTGCAGTTTAGGCTCCATAAAATTATCACTGTTTTCCAAACTGATGATTCCCACTGTTCAGGTGTAAATGTATGACAACAGGTTCAGCTGCGAGGTTGAGGTGAGTTGCTGGGTGGAAGGAGGAGTCCTCTTGGTTGTGTAAGCAGTGTTGTAAAAGTTCTCTGAAGCTGCTCTTCTCTTTCATTTAAATATATAGATTGCCACCCTGCCCATTGACCTGCCGCCTGGAAGTCCTGGAGAAGTTTAGCTGGAGCCTACTTTTGGAATGTCCAAGTCTGAACAACTTATCTGAATCCCATCTACTTGACTTTGATGGTCAAATCCCCTGCAGGGCTGTGTAAGTTTGAGTTCACAAAGTAATATTATTTTCCGCACAGGTTCCCTGTTGAAAGCCAATCTGGTAGGTGGACTTGCTGCCATTTCAGGTTGTGGAGGCACTGTGACGGTTATGTTCAGTGGATGGGTCTGGCAGGGCTGTTCTTGTTGCACTGCTTACAGTGCTTGTAGATGTTAGACATAAAGTTCCTCCTCTCATGTACTTCAGTGAAAGTGCTGAAGAAGACTTGGGGCCTGGCCAGTGAGCATGCTCAAGGCAGTGAGCTCCATGCAATTCAACCATGGAGTTTTGGGTAGCTTTATTTTTGGAATGCAGTTGTCCTAGGTTGAACATCTTTCCAATTATTAGATTGACTATCTCTTCCACAGCAGAAGGTTTGTAGGAGTGAGATGCAATATTGCAATAAGGAAGATTAAGAAATATGTTGGGGCAATGACCAGTCTTTTTTGATGCTGGTCATCACTGATATTAGTTCTACTGTAGATTAACTGTAACACTACTGTAGAATTATCCAGGATTAGGCTCAAAATGGGGAAAAGTTTATTCTGGCAGCTGAAGTTGAGGAGAGTGTTTCAGTGTGTCTGTCCTTTGATAGAACAAAGGCTTCAGTGAAATAATGGGGTTGAGAAAGGCCGTGGATAATGGCTGGTGCTGTGCCCTCAGTTCTTCTTGAGGTGCTTGTGCAGGGCAGATTTCATTCTGGGCTTCTGGGTGGACAGAATTCCCACTGTAATTCAGCAAGAAGCTGGTGTGTAGGTGAGTGGCAGAGTCTGGGGACAGTCGAATGAAATGCATGGAGAATAGTCACTGGTAAAATTAATGGGTACTGCCCTATAAGCAGCGTATAAGTGATGGACTGAAATCACCTATCTCATTAATAATATGGAAATATTGAAAAAATGGAATACTTGATATGCTGGATATTTAGGGACACCAGGCTGTTGTGCAATCTTAACAACTTTCATTTTGATGATGATTTTTATGAGAATCTAAATCCAGAGACTCAAATACAAAGGGTTTTTGACATGAAACCTTGTCTCTTTCAGCATATGTTGTCTGACCTGCTATATTTCAAATTTCCAGCATCTGTAGTGACTGAATCTAAAAAAAATCCCCTGGAAAAATAAGGAGAAATGTTTTAAGTCTGGCAGTGATCAGAATTTGCTATTGAGCACATGGTTGAGTAAGATAGCTTCCAAAGAGAACTAAATGATTATGCTGGAGAAAAATGGATGAAAAATATGATTGAAAGGGTGTGATGAGGGTTAAAATGGGTGGAGACTAAGGTGACATATAAACCATATAGAATAGTTCTGCCAAATGACCAATGCTACACATTCGATGTAATTTGAACAAACTCTAATTTTCTCTTCAGTATTGCTAAGATTTATGCACCAGAAATAATAAACTTCTTTTGAAAAAAATGATTAACACTGAATCAAAATGCAGTGAGTTTAATAAAAAATTTCTTAATTTCACCGAGAGCCCCAAGGAAAAAATTGCTCATGTAATTGATGTGGGCTCCTCCTTTTGTAAGGTACTGGCACATGTTGTAACATGAATCAAAAGTGATCAAAATGTGCGAAGATTAGTTAACCTTACAAATAGAATACATAATTTTTGAAAGTAAAATTTAGAACCCGAGAATATTGCTTGTATGTCTTCATATCTTGCATTACCTTTTTAAAATATGTAGGAATACTTCACTACACATAGTATAGGCTACAAATCTATTTAAGCCTATCCTAAAGCATTCAAAAACAAAAGTGTTCGACTTTACAAACAATGCTGTGACTAAGTCAGAAGATAGTAATAATTAATGTTGTTGAGTAGTAGTGTGCATTTTTTTTTGTACATTTGATTGTTTTCTGCTTTTCCTGATGGTTAGGGAATAGTTCCAAAGTTATCAGCAGTTATAACCAACCTGCAAGAGTAGTAAAGATCAAAGTAAGATATTGAATTATAAATGCAGAGGGAAACAGTTTCCCGAAGCCCAGACCAAGCTGAAGGAGATGCACATTCGCAACAATCTGCAGGTTGACCCCATTTCCTTAGAAGTACATCATACGGGGATCTGCATCCGCCTCTTTACTTTGCCCAGCAATGAGCGGAGAAGTGGGACTTGGCTGACTTTGTAGCGCGCTGGTCCAAGTAAATTAAATATAACTGTTTCAAAAGGGCTGTTCTTCTGTATGCATCTATCTGACTTTGACATGTACACACCTTCTGAGACATTAGGCAGGTACGTTAAGCAGTGGCAGACAACAACAGTGATGATAAGCAAAAATGACAATAAGCAGATATTTGCCTCCATTTATCAACCACCTGCCACAGTCTCTCAGTTCCACCCCTGCTTACCTCTCCTACCTGGCAATACTTGCTTGTCATCATATACCTCTCTTCAGTCGACCAATTGCCTTTGAAACCTTTATTGCCAGTCCCCTTCTCCTCCCTATTCAAGCCATATCACCTCTCTGCTCTCAATCATGATGCAAAGTTTCAACCCGAAATGTCTTTCCCTCCAGCGATGTTGCATGACCTGCTGAGTTCCTGCATCAGATTGGGTGTTGCTCCACTTTCCAGCATCTGCAGTCGCTTATGTCTATTACTTCAATCTTGTGTAAGATCTCACAGCTGCAACACCATCTAGTAACTACGACCGTGGGAGCCATTCCTGGGAGGGGCACAAGCAGGAAACAAACAGCATACCTCTAGCTACTGAAGAGTGAAGCTGTTCCAGAGAGGCTGGGGTGTTCTAGAGTGATCCCAGGTCTAAAAGGCAGCACCTTTAACTATACTGCACTGATTCGTCAGCTGTGATCTTTGTGCTCAAATCTCAATGATCAGAGTTGGGCATGTTACTTTCTAACTCAGTGGCATCATGAAAACTGGTTGAACCATGGCTAGTGCAGGTGTGTTATATTCCATAAATAATTTTTAGGGAAACAACACTTCCACTTGTTTCCATTGAAATTAATTTTCTTGTGCAGTAATGTAATCGGTATTAATGTAATTGGCACTTTGATTTTCCACACAAAACCCCAAGCGCACAATTTGATTTTACTCCTCTATTCACCAACCACACATTCTGCTTTTTCAAATTAAATATAGTACAGATCTTGGACAGCATGGATTATTACCAATGTGTGCGGAGTTTCCTCAGGATATTGGGCAATGGGCTTTCAGGAGGATTTAATTTAGTTTGCATTTAGCCCTTTTATTGATTTATTGTCGCAGCCCTACCACAGAGCTTTGTTTCTAGCTGGGAAGGTAATGAAGGAATAGGGGCAGACGGGATATATAATGACTTAGTAATGCACAATGTTTACTTTTCCACTGTGAAAAGATTTGGGCTACACCCTGGAAAAAATTTTCTTTGATCTCTTTCAGCTATATTTCTAAAGGTATTTTTAACTTAACTGCAGAATTATTTTAAATAGGAATGTCCCTCTGGGAGAAGTCAACAATTGTCTTCAATATGAATTACTCCAAGTGCCTCAATGCAGGCTTTTATTTTAAACTTTTCACAGAAAGCGAGCATCTCTGGCAAGGCCATCATTTACAGCTCACTCCTAATTGATTTGTTAGGCTACTTAGGTAGCCATGGAGTCAATTAATTTCATATCTCTTGCCCTAAAATGGAATTTTAGAAAAATCCCGTGGTTTAATGATTACAACCTTTTGCCAATTTCCTGAACTTAAGTTCCCCAGCTCCCATAGTGGGAATTGAACTCATGAATCTGTAGAAATAGCTTTGAGAGAAGAGGGATTTATCACTATGTTGTACTATCCCGTAACTTACTGGGCTGTTGTTCTGAAGACACCTCAGAAGACCTGACATGCTAAAGGCAAGGATTTGCATTTACATTGCACCTCTGATGATCTCAGGATGTCCCTTAGCACTTTAAAGCCAATCAAACGCAGTGAATTCCAGTTAATTGGGACACATCAGGACCAGAATACTTTAGCTCAATTAAGGGACTGTTTCAGTTAGCCTAAGTTTCATAGAAATAGTTACAAAGGTATAAAAAAGACAAACTACCATTTAACTGTATAACAAATTATGTATTTAAATTAAATACAGAACTTAGAACATTACTGATAATTCTGCAGTACTATAAGACTGTGTATTAGCTCCTAATACTTAACAATGGAGGAATTCCCCCTCATCACATTCTTTTGTCGGAATATTAACAAAATCAGCACAGCTGATGATCTATCACAGGCCACCAAACAAAGCTTTGAACCATGCCTAGATGACTGGCATGTAGCTCCTCCAACACTTAAGCTCTCAGTTTGAATAGTACAACTCTCAATCCCCACATAAGGCAGCCACTGTCAAGGGCAAGTTCATCTTGGTGCTGGTAAAATAGGGGGATCTGGAATTTCTGCTGCATTTTCCAGCCATGTGGACCTGAGATAGTGTGGGGGTTTTTTCTGGTTTCTGTTTTGATTACCTCACTGTGATAAGGAGACATTCAATTTACACTAGTGAGAATACATCAAGAGGAGTGTCCTCTTTTGTAAATTTTTCAGGTATTTCCTTTTCAAGGGTAAACGGGACAATCCATCATCATTTCCATGATTAGTCGTCCTCTTGTTGAATTCGATCTTGTAATTGTGTCCTCTTCGAAACAGAGCCCTTCTCTGCATTTGTGCTGCGGCTGTTAATGGAACACCCTTCTGTGGATTGAAAATGGACACCAGTGGTTGATGATCAGTAATGAGGGCAAACTCTCTCCCATACAAGTACTGGTTGAACCATTTTATACCCCAAACCAGACTCTCTGTCAATCTGTGTGTAATTTTTCTCTGCAGCAGTAAGAGTATATGAAGCAAAGGCTACACTTCCGTCACTCATAACATGTGTCATGACTGCACCTATACCATAAGATGAGGTGATACAGGCAGGCTTCCCCTACAATGTGTTAGTGCAGTGTCTAATGCCACCATTTCCTGTCCCTTTTGGGAAGCCACCTTACTCTGCTTTGTCCATTCCCATTTCTTCCCCATCTGTAGTAGCCATGTTTGACAGGAACTTGTAACAGTCATTGACAAATCCTAAAAGGGACTGCAACTGCAACACCTCCTTTGGCCTTGAGGCCTCCACCACCGTTTGAACTTTCTTAGCACACTCATGTAAATCTTGTGTGATACTGATGTGACCACGGTAACTCATGCTTCGTTAAAGAATTCACTGTTGTTGCATCATGCTCTGAGCTCATAACCTTCAAAACTTTTTAACACTGCTTAAAGAATTTGGAGATGTTCCCTTCATCCTTACGGGTAACAATGATGGCATCCAGGTAACACTGAGTGCCTCGGCTGCCTTGTAGCATGTGGTCCACAGCTTTCTGCCAGAGTGCAGGTGCAGATGCTACTCCAAAAATAAGCCTATTACAGTGATAAAGCTCTTTCTGAGTGGTTATAATGAGAAACACTTTGGACTCTTTTCCATCTCCATCTCTAGGTAGGCCTCAGCTAAGTCCACTTTGCTGAATTGTTTCCCTCCAGAAAAGATGTCCTCTATCCTGAGAAGAGGGTATTGATCTACTTTCAGTACTGGGTTGATGGTGACCTTAAAGTCATCACAGATCCTGACATAGCAGTTCTTCTTGTCTACTGGGTCCACTGGTATTGCCTATGGACTCCACTCAACCAAGGGAAGAATTCTTTCAGCCTCCATGTGACCTAGCTCACTGGCTACCTTTTTCACAGATCATATAAGGCTTTGTATAACTTGGGTGTGGCATTTTCATTTTATACTATTTTACCCTTGATGTGCTTGAGTTTTCCAATGCCATCCTTGAACACCACTGTGGCATCATCCAGTCATCATCATCATCATTATGTGCTGTGTTGTATGATGTGGGTGATCATGGTCTTGACAACGATTGTTCTTGGAAAATTTTTCTACAGAAGTGGTCTGCCATTGCCTTCCTCTGGGCAATATCTTTACAAGACGCAAGACGGATAACCCCAGCCATTACCAATATTCTTTAGAGATTGTCTGCCTGGAGTCAGTGGTTGCATAAGCAGGACTTGTGATAGGCACAAGCTGTTCATACGACCATTCGCCACCTGCTCCCATGGCTTCACGTGACCCTGACCAGGGGGCTAAGCAGGTGCTACACCTTGCCCAAGGGTGACCTGCAGACTAGTGGAGGAAAAGAGCACCTTACACCTCCTTTGGTAAAGACATATCTTTTACTCTGCCACCCAGTACCTTTCTTAATTCATTTTCCATTGAATGTATTGCAGGGGATATGGAATGCAAATGGTGGATGGATTTCCAATCAAATTGTAGTTGTCTCAGCCAATCACAGACTCACAATGCTGCCTCTCCTGTTTTTACCACATGCAAGCCCACAGTGGCTTGTTGATTGTTATATTTCCCTGTTACAAACGTCATTCACACAGGAGTTATCTCTTCTCCAGTATAAGGTCCTAGTTGGAAATCTGCAGGCTTCAGTTCTGTATCTTTGAAATGCTGTTAAAATTCATTTTGTGGAATGACTGAAATAACTGAGCCAGTGTCCAATTCCATTTTTATTTGCTGTTCACTTCTGGTGTAAGCCTTACTGCTTGTCTCTTGTCATTTTTCACATTGTAATTCTCAAGGCAACTCAGTTCTACGACACTCTCAACATTATCAGATATTTCATCAACAGCATGCAGAATAGTGCTCTTTTTGAAACTGTAAATGGAATCTTTATCTTTTTCTCTTCCCTGTGCAGCCTATTCATTTTTGTCCACCCAACATACTATTTGTATGTGAACTGATCTGTTGCATTTCTGACAAGTTTCACCTTTAAATCTGCATTGGTCCGATGTACATGAGCCCCTGCCACAATGGTAACACAATTTGTTAGGCCAGTCTGGTTTCTGTTTAGACTTTGCAATTTTGTTCACACTCACTTTCATTCCTGACTGCAACTCGGTTGTGTCTCCATTGATACAGTGATCTCAACTGCTCTTTTAAATGTCAGTTGTGCTTCAATTTGGAGCCATTTTTGAATGCTTTCTTGAAAATTCCATAAACTGAACAATCTCTCAGTGCATCATTAAACCCATCACTGAACTGACAATGCTGGGACAATTTCTTCAATTCAGCCACATAAACTGAAATGGACTCCCTTTCCTTTTGATTTTGCATATGAAACCTAAAGCATTCTGCAATCAATAATGGTTTTGGTTCTAAGTGCTCCTACATTACATGCTTCCATGATATCAGCAAAGCTAATCTTGGCAGGTTTGGTTGGAGCAGTCATCATCTAAGCAAATTGCATGCTTTTCCACCTATTGCATTCAGAAAAAAAGGCACTCACTTTTCATTGGCTATTTCATTTGCTTCAAAATACTGCTTAATACATTCAGTATACATCATCCAGTTATCTGGTGTGCAGTTAAATGCATTTATATTTCCAACGTTGACGGCCATTTCAGCTTTTATTATGATTATTATCATCCGGTACTCATTGTTTATGAACCAATGATCGTACATATTGTTTGTTAATTTTGCCCGTTTCCTGCCTTTTTTTTAACTCGATTGTCTCTCTTCCCTTTCTGAGGAAAAACGTGCTGGACTTCAACAGGTAGGTAGCCATCTCAGGTTCATTTTAGAACTTCTTCTTCACTGCTGTTATGTTTTGTAACTCCAGAAATAAATCAAGAGAAAAATACAGGAGCCGTGGCAAACTTGTCTGCTTCGTTTTTCTTTAGTGAGGTGCTCACATCTGATGTGGTGGCATAATGACATATGCGGTTCACGTACTTCTTACGTGAATTATGTAAACAACAAAGAATGCTTAACCAAACAATATATTTACAATATTTCTCAAATATTACTGAAATATTAAATACACTACAAAAAAGGAAAATGCTAGAAACACCAAGCAGGTCAAGTAGCATCAGTGAAAAGATGAACAGATTTAGTCTTTCAGGTTGGATAAATGGGCTCTTTCCATAGATGCTCCCTAGCTGATGAGTATTTCCAGCATTTTTGTTTCTTTTGTGCATTTAGATACATTGCTTTTAAATGTAGTCTCTGAACGTTTTCTGGATTCTGAACCTTCCTAGCCTGTCTTTGTTTCCATTGTCTAGGTATTCTTTTTACATTTCCAGATTCCACTTTCTCTGTTTCTTGCTGTCTCCTGATTCTTCTCTCAGTTTTCATTTTCCTGTCGAGTTCATTTAAACCCTCACCAAAGGCACCAGACATGGGTATATTTGTCCTACTCGTAGACTTGTAGAGGCTCACCTCTCCTTGAAGTGGTACCAAATTGTCAGAAATCAAAAATCCTCCCTCTTGAAATATCTCTTTAGCCATGTGTTAATTTGCTAGATTTTCCTCTTTCCGTGCTTGTTAGCATGTGACAATGGTTATCGCAACCAAAAGGAGTAAATAGATGTGGATGGAATGCAGCAAAATATAAGGCCAGATCTGCATCTGGTATTGCTATTGGTTTATTATTGCCACATGTACCAAGATACAGTAAAAAGTCTGTCTTAAGTATTATTCATATGGATTAATTCATTACATAGTGCATTGAGGTAGAACAAGGTAAAACAAAAATACTACAGAATAAAGTATTAAACCTACTGAAAAAGTGCAGTGTAGGTAAATGATAAAGTGCACGATCATAACAAGGTAGATTGTGAGACCATAAACATTTAACTCTCAATTAATATTAGTTAAACAGTTTAAGTTGGCCATTATCACTCTGCAGTTTGATAATGACCAGATGACTGCTTCAAAAGTATTGATTAAGGAGAATGTGTGGCATGCAAATTGGCTCCAATGTGTCATAGATTACTACAGTGACTATTTCATTGGCTGCAAGGATTTCTGAGGTCATGTTGAAAGGGACATGAAAGGTGATGAAGTATAATTTACACAGTTGTATTCTTAACAGTTTCATCCAATTCCACAAACCTTCTAGTCATTTGCCCAAGTATCTCTTTAGATTATGTCTCAGTCACACATTATGTTTATTTATTTGATTGATTGATTTAGAGATGTGGCGCAGAATATGCTCTTCTGGTCCATTGAGCCGCAAGGTCCAGCAATCCCCAACAACTTTGATTAACCCCTAACCCAATCACGGGACAATTTACAATGACCAATTAATCTACTCGGTACATCTGTGTGAGGAGACCAGCGCAGCCTGGGAAAACCCACACATTCCATGGGAAGGACGTACAGACTCCTTACAGAGGACGCTGGGATTAAGCTGCGAACTCTGATGCCCTGATCTGTAACAGCATTGCACTACCCTCTGCACTACCAGGTCATAATGCTCCAATAAGCCCCCACGATTCATTGTCACATACAATATACAAATAACTAATGGCTCAATCATTGAATCCAGTCTGTTGATGAGTCATCTCCTGAGTTGTAGCAGGTGGATGACATTGCATTCCTCGGCTGGACGTAAATAATCTCAGAAATGGGAAGCTCTCCGCATGTGACATCCACCTTTTGGTAGTTAGGTTCTTGACTGAAAATAATTTGTGACATTGAATGCAAATATAGTGATACAGAAGATTTAAATTGATAATCAAACTATGGAGACATTATATGACACATTGCAATCAGATGAACTGTGTTAGCCAGTAACACAGAGGAAATTAATTTAGCAGTTCCATTAGCAACAGACCTGCACAGGGTCTGAAATCGAATAGAAAGAATCCTGATTGAAGAACAATTGTAAGAGAACTGTGCTCTTCTAATCTCAGTTTGAAAGATGGATACTTCTTTAGTTAGGCATTAAGAAATTAGAAAACAATGTCTGTACTACAAATCTGAACTATTTATACAAATGCAAATTTTAAAAGGTAGGCTTCAATCATTATAAGCACTCACTTGCTGGAGAGGCAATGCAAGTTTTAAAAAGAACTTAGGGCCTTTTGGGACTTTTTGATGGGCCTATAGAAAGAGGTTATGCTTAAACAGTGGAGCCATTGTGGGAGCGGCCATAGTGTGAGTGGGCAGTGTTAGAGTGGTTCTGGGTCAGTGGTATGTTCTTTGTGTGAGATGTGGAAACTCTGGGAGACCTCTCTGATAACTATATCTGCATAAGGTCATCCAGCTGCAGCTCCTTACCAACCATATTGGGGAACCGGAGTTGTAGCTAGATGACCTTTAGCTCATTCAGGAAAATGAGGAGGTGATATGTAGGAACTACAGACAGGTAGTCACCCCAAAGTTGCAGGAGACAGATAGCTTGCTGACTGTTAGGAGAGGGAAAGGGATTAGGCAGCTAATGCAGAGTATGTCTTTCAATAATAAGTATACCACTTTAGAAACTGTTGGGGGTGGGGGAACAAGCTACCAAGGGAAATTTGCAGTGACCAGATCTCTGGCACTGAGGCTATGTCCACATTACACTGTATAAATCTGTAACTGAAGCTTTTTCTTTTCATTTTAACTCTCCGTTCGCACTAAAACGGTGTTTTCGTCCCCCAAAACTGGAGCTTTTCAGAAATGCTCTCCGGGGTGTGTAATTTTGAAAACGCTGCTTGGGCAGATCAGTGTGGACGGGGTAACCGGAGAAATCTGAAAATGCTGTCAGACGGCAGCGCGCCATTTCATTGTTTTCTTGAATGCAACCTAACAATTTCAGAACAGACGGCAACGAGACTGAAGCCAGAAGAGTTAGAAATGTACTCGCCAAATACTTTGACCCATAACTTACTGAATAAATAAGTATACTCAGTTTGCCCTGTTTTCTGTCCTTGCTTGTATGAAGGTGGTTTACCTATTTATGCAAGTACTTCTCTGACAATAGATGTGTAACAGCCTAATGTAACATTGTATGGAAATACAAGATAATACTGATGCAGACATGTTTTATACATTTAACAAGGTGCTTTATTAATGCAACAGAGCTAGTCAGTTTTTCAATGTTCATCATCAGCCGGGTCATACTGTCCGTGAGCTCCCAGTTTGTTGCCACCATACGCTCCAGTATTTGTTTTTTTTTAGTTTTAAATCCAACTGCGCGAGAGCCAACAGCTGCCTGTCGTTTAAGTTTTTCTAGTCTGTAACTGAACAAAATTATCCAGTCTAGTGTGGATGTAGCCTGAGTATGGCTCCATGACTCAGAAAGGAAGAGGGTAAGGTCTCATTGTAACCTGTTGAATATTGAAAGCTCTAGATAGAGTGGATGCAATGTTCCCTGTAAGGTGTGCGCATTTGCGTGCAAACCCATCTTTTGCTACTAGCACACAAAGGATTTTAAACTGCACACAAATGATTGTCATCCTCTACCTCGTTGGCATTTAAGAATATTTCACGATCGTACACAATCACATTTCCTGTTTTGGTTTCTGATGCGGAAGGTGTTGACAACGTGCAGTTTGCGATGACTTTTCTGCAGATTTTAGAACTGGCTTATTTATACTGTTTTTATTGAAGGAATTCTTCAGCACACACATGTTGCTGTCACTGGGCAAAAAATTGCACAGCACAGGATTTTTGTGCACACTAGTCATTACAAATTAGTGGGAACACGGAGTGGAAAGGGAGAGGATGTTTCCTATAGTGAGAGAATCTAGAACCAGAGGGCACACCATCAGAATAGAAGGACATCCAATTAGAACAGAGAGAAGAGGAATTCCTTTAGCCAAAGGGGTGTGAATCTGTGGAATTCATTGCCACAGGCGCCTGTGGAGGTCAAGTCATTGGCTATATTTAAAGTGGATGTTGATAAGTTCTTGATTAGTAATGGCATCAAAGGTTATGGGGAGAAGGCAGGAGAATGGGGATAATAAATCAGCCATGATGGAATGCCAGAGCAGACTCGATGGGCCACCTGAATTATATTCTATTTTCTTAGTTCCTTTGTCTCTGCAGCATCCGTTCCCAGGATGAGGCTTTCCTTTCCAGGATACCATAAACGTCCTCCTTCTTCAAAGAATGGGGTTTCCCTTCCTCCACCATTGATGGTGCCCTCACCCGCATCTTCGCCATTTACAGACATCCGCACTCTCTCCGTCTTCCCGCTGCCTTAACAGTGATAGAGTTTCTCTTGTCCATACCTACCAACCCATGAGCCAACACATCATTCACTACAAGTTCCACCATTTCCAAAGAGATCCTACCACCAAACACATCTTTACCTCCCCCAATTCTCCACTTTCCTCAGAGATCACTCCCTCTGCGATTCCCTTGTCCATTCATCCCTCCCCACTAATCTCCCTCCTGGCACTTAACCCTGCAAGCAGCCAAAGTGCTACCCCTACCCGTTCACCTCCTCCTTCATCCTCCATTCAGGGCCCCAAACAGCCCTTACAGCAGAGGCAACACTTCACCTGCCAATCTGTGGGTGTCATCTAATGGATCTGGTGCTCCCGATACGGCATCCTCTACATTGGTGAGACCCATCATAAACTGGGGACTGCTTTGTCAAACACCTCTGCTCCATCAAAAAAAAGCGGAACTTCCAAGTGTCCGACATTTTAATTCCCATTCCCATGGAGATGGCAGTCCATGATCAGTCCAGTTGTGCCACAGTGAGGCCACCCTCAGGGTAGAGGAGCAACACCTTATATTCTGTCTAAGTAACCTACAAACTAGTGTTATGAATATTGATTTCTCCTTCCAGTAACAAAAACTTTCCCTTCCGCTCCCCTCTTCTTCTATTCCCACTCTTCTCTGTCTGCCTAGCACCGCACTTCCTCCTGATGACCCTTTTCATTCCCTTTCTACGATGCAACACACACAAAATGCTGGAGGAACTCAGCAGGCCAGGTAGAATCTATGGAAAAGAGTAAGCAGTCGACGTTTTGGGCCGAGACCCTTCATCAGGACTGGAGAAAAAAGATGAGAAGTCAGAGTAAGAAAGTGTGGGGGGGGGGGGGGGAAATGCCAGGTCGTAGATAATAAGTGAAACCAGGAGAGGGGAGGGCTGAAGTAAAGAGCTGGGATTGGTGTAAGAGATAAAGGCCTGGAGAAGGGGGGAATCTGATAGGAGAGGACAGAAGGCATGGAAGAAAGGGAAGGGGGAGGAGCACCGGGGGAGATGATGGGCCGGTAAGGAGATAAGGTAAGGGAGGGAAATGTGTAGCTCTTTCACCAATACCAGCTCTTTATTATCAGACTTCCCCTTCTCCAGAACTTTATTTCTTCCCAGCTCCTTACTTCATCCCTTTCCTTCTCCTGGTTTCACCTGTCACCTGCTACCTGGTATTTCTTCCTCCCCTCCCCACACTTTCTTTCTCCGAGCTCTCATCTATTTTCCCCAGTCCTGATGAAGGGAATCGGCCCGAGACGTCAACTGTTTACTCTTTTTCATAGATGCTGCCTGACCTGCTGAGTTCCTCCAGCATTTTGTGTGCGTTGTTTGGATTTCCAGCATCTGCAGATTTTCTTTTGAATATGATCGGACCCTTTCTCCTACGGTTCACTCTCCTCTCTTATCAGATTCCTTCATCTCCAGCCCTGTATCTTTCCTACCCACCTGGCTTCACCTATCACCTTCCAGATATCCTTCTTCCCCTTCCCCTATCATTTTATTCTGCCATCTTCTGCCTTCCTTTCCATTCCAGAAGGGTCTTAGCCTGAAAAGTTGACTGCTTATTTCCATGGATGCTGCCTGACCTGCTGAGTTCCTTCAGCATTTTGTGCGTGTGTTGCTTTGGATTTCCAGTATCTGCAGAATTTTTTGTATTTATAATTCTACTCCTTTGCCCTATGACTCAGGTTACGGTTAATCATCATCTTCGATCATGTTTGGTGGACTCTTGTGTTTTCAGCACAAAGTCGCAGAGTTCAGACACTGAAGATTCAGATCAGGATTGTGAGCGGACACACAGTTCTGACCTAGAGGCAGCAACTGTTAAGCCTTAGCAAGACATAAAATGGGTAGACACTTTATTGATCGCAAAGGAAATTACAGTGTCACAATAGCACTACAAGTGCATGGATATACAAATATTAGAAGAGAAGTAAGAAAGAATAAAAAATAAGTTACCTTAAACAATCTAACAGTTGGGGGTCATTCCTTCCCCGGCTATAGGTCGACTCATTATAGAGCCTAATGGCCGAGGGGAAGAATGACCTGATATAGCACTCTTCGGAGCCGTGCAGCTGTCTTAGTCTATTACCAAAAGTGCTCTTCTGTTCAGCCAAGGAGGCATGCAGAGGGCGAGAAACATTATCCAAAATTGCCAGGAGTTTCCGTGGGGTCATTTGTTCTACCACAGCCTCCAGTGTGTCCAGTTTGACTCTTATAACAGAGCCAGATTTTCTAATCAGTTTATTGAGCCATGTTGATGCCATTGCCCCAGCACACCACTGCATAGAAGGTTGTACTGGCGACAACGGACTGTAGTACATGTGAGGGAGAGGCCTGTATACTCCAAAGTACCTCAGTCTCCTCAGGTAGTAGAGGTGAGTCTGGCCCTTCTTGTACACTCAAGTCTGTCATCCAGGTGCACAACCACTGATATGCTAGATCAGAAATGGTCCAGTGAACCCACTTAGTACTGAGAACAAAATGATAGATGCTAATTTCTGCTGGTTTAGTATTCACTTTTGTTGCTCATAGAGGGGAGTATCACCCTAATGTCTTCCCACTATAACTGTTGCAACTGTCCAATACTACAAGTCAGGACCAATTCTGAAAGCCATTTCTCTTCAGCAGTCCAGACCTTCCTCAGTCCTTAAACATAATATTCAGTCAACTCCTTATGTGGGATTTGAAGCCACAAGATGCTCACAGCAAAGCAAAGAGAACTAACAATGAGTTCAGTTGACATGCATGGGACCTACATGACTGGGTTATCTGAATTTGAAACTACACTTTTCCCAATGTATATCTGAGACAGGAAGGGAAATTCCAGAAAAATGTCTTCTGACAAAGTATAGAATAAGTATGTAGTTACACATTTGCCTCCAGGAATGTGGAAGCTGGAACAGGATTTCTGGCATATTTGTTAGAAGGCAGCAATTATGACCTTGAGAGGACCTTATGTTCTTTCAGTCCTGATATCATTAAAGGAAGCATGCTTAGCAGGATGAAATGATTTACTAGAATTCCTAGCAATTTCATTTCATTGTGACTAAGTTCCAGAAGTTGGTATATATAATATGTTAGGATTTCATCCAGGCCAATGAAAGGCTGAGGAATTTTTGACTGGCTGTATTGAAGAGGACAATCCTTTGAACCATTTGGACTCTAGAAGGTAAGGTGCCTTCTACCAGCTCTATGATACATCAATGCATTGACATTAAAGATTCATTTACTTTGACAATCGAAAGGAAACTCACCTGCCTGCTAACTGCACAATACCCATTACCTCCACTACTTATTCTAATTTACATTACTGAGAATTAATTAGAATCATTACTAAAGCTAGTCAGAAGCCAGAAATCCTGTTCTATTGATGACGATGAATCTTGACACAGAATTTACTTGCAGGTGAGTAGTAGAATCTAAAGGGACATGATGGGAATGTGGAGAGAATAAATTGACTACAGATTAATGAAAAAAGATGCCAAACAATCAATGGGTTGAAAGGCCTTTTTCCTTGTGGTATGACAATGTGACTCTATGTACATGACAAGGAGACACATTAGTCAAAAGGAAAATCTGAAAACATTAAAGACGAGAGCCTGCAAATTCTCAGAGTTTGGAAATGGGAAGTAGAACTGGCATCAAACTGTTGAAATAGTTTTTTTCATGTGGTGAATAGCTAAAAGCTCTGTGGTCTATCCAGGGATTTTGGAGAATACTCCACAGGGAGACCAAATGGGTCAGATAAACCAGCTTGTGTAAAAAAACACACTCCAGCTGCTTCAAATCTAACACCTGCTACAGGAAACAGGAACAAGAGACCAGTCACTGTTTTTAGCAACAATGCCCTTTCACCATTAGCTTAAAGGTTAGAATTGACATTCATTGCTTTACAAAAATAGCTGTTATTGTTTCGAGGAAGAAAGACAGAAAATAATTGCAATGTTGGCCCCAGTCATATCAACCAAACACATCAGGAGAAAGCAGAGTGAAGAATTGCAATTTTCCCTCTTTAAAAATATTCATATTCCAAATACTTTTCAAATTGACACAACTGAGCTTGCAATTGCAACATCTCTGCCATGCCAAATTGGATTCAATCGCCCTCATTGATTTTCTCTGCTATGGTCAACAACATGCTATGACCTCTCATATAAAACATTAACAAAGAACAATCTGCTTTCAAGAGAAAAAACAAAAATGGCTATTACTACTTCAATAACCTTGAATGCAAACTAAACATAAGTACATGTGTTAATGATCACACTGCTGTTTCCTCTTTTCATTTTAACAGTAAAACCTAACAAGAATATTTGCTAAATGCATCTTTTTGAAATCATCTAAAACATTTAGATTATACTTAATTACTGGAACAATTTTAAAACCTTAAAATACATAGAATAAATAGGCATCCAGTTTAATATATTTTCATTCATCAAGAGGGATTTCGTTATGAATATTCGATGTGAACGAAAAGTAATTGAAAGGTAGTTACTAAAACAACTGATTGTATATCACCTTGAAGCCAAGCACCTAGAGTTCCAGGCCATTTCTCTATTGCCCTCTTACAACACAGCTGTTGTTCTCTGGATGATAGGTTTAATGCAAACAGAGAGTCAGGCAGTGCATTTACACAGGCCACATCAGAAACAACACCCAGCTCATGGCCTCTTCTCATTGCTACCATCACGAAAGAGGTACAGGAACCTGAAGACACACACTCAACGTTTCAGGAGCAGCTTCTTCCCTTCCGCCATCGCATTTCTGAATTGACAATAAAACTACGTACACTACCTCAGTATTTTCAATCCCTCTTCTTTTGCACTATTTAATTAATTTAAGATTTTAAAATTTGATATATACTTATTGTAATTTATAATATGTTATTATCATTATTGCAATGTACTGCTGCTGCAAAACAACAAATTTCACTACATATGCCTATGATTTTAAAACTGATTCTCATTCTGATAGAATACTACAATATGTCATTCTCCATAACCTTTGTCATTAAGCACATCTTTCCCTCTCTCAGCCTTCTGCTTTCCATAGGAATCATTCTCTACATGACTCCCTTGTCCACTTGTCCCTCCCCACTGATCTCCCTTCTGCCACATATGCCTGCAGGTGGGACAAGTGCTACACCTGCCCTTACACCTTCTCCCTCACCACCATTCCGGGCCCCAAACAGCTCTTCCAGGTTAGGTGCTCCTTCATCTGCAGTGGTCTATACTCTACTAAATCTGGTGCTCATAGTGCAAACATGAGGAAATCTGCAGATGCTGGAAATTCAAGCAACTCACACAAAATGCTGGTGGAACGCAGCAGGCCAGGCAGCATCTGTAGGAAGAAGTACAGTTGACATTTTGGGCCGAGACCCTTTGTCAGGACGGTCCTGATGAAGGGTCTCGGCCCGAATAATTGACTATACTTCTTCTTACAGATGCTGCCTGGCCTGCTGCGTTCCACCAGCATTTTGTGTGTGTTGCTCATAGTGCAGTCTTCTCTACATTGCTGAGACCCAACACAAACTCAGATTGGAGGAACAGGACCTCATGTTCTGTCTGCGTAACCTCCAACATGATGGCATGAACTCTGATTTCTCCATTTTCTGATAATCCCCCCACCCCATCTCTCCTTTTCATTCCCCATTTGGGTGACCCTCTTACTCCTTCTCTTCTCCTCACCTGCCCATTATCTCCCTCTGGTTCATCTCTTCATTCCCTTTCTTCCATGGTCCACTGTCTGATCAGACTCCTTCTTCTTCAGCCCTTAACCCCTTCTATCTCTGCCCTCCTCGCTTCTTAGTTGATGCCCCCAGCCCCACCTGGTCTCACCTATCGCTTGCCAGTTTGCACTCCTTCCCTTCCCCCCACCATGTAATTCTGGCTTCTGCCCCCACCTTTCCAGCCTTGGCCCGAAACATCGACTGTTTATTCCTCTCCATCTGTATACTTGGGGATTTCAGAAAATTGAGGGGAGATTGGAGTTTAGAAATTTGAGGGGACACTTAAGCTCCTGAAGGGACATTATCGGTAGATGTTGTGGGAGAGCCTTGTATGAAATTGGCGAAGTTCCTGAAGGCATGATTTTTAAATTTAAGTTTTTATTTTATTGACATACAGCCCTCAGAGCCACGCTGCCCAGCAATCACCCAGTTTAATCCTAGCCTAATCATGGGACAATTTATAACGGCCAATTAACCTATATGTCTTTGGAAAGTGGGAGGAAGCCGGAGCGCCCGGAGGAAACCCACACGGTCACAGGGAAAACGTACAGACTCCTTACAGGCAGTGGCATGAGTTGAACCGGGGTTCCGTGGAATCCAGGGAGAACCAGATGGATTCAAAATTGGTTCAGAGGTAGCAAATATAGAGTGGTGGTTGAAGGATGTTTCTCGGAATGGAGGTAGGTGACTAGTGGCGTGCCACAGGGGTTGATGCTCAGACCCTTGTTATTCACTATTTATATAAGTAGTTTGAATGTGAATGCATCAGGCTTGATTGGAAATTTTGTGGATGACACAAAATTAAGAGGCTTTGTTGATAGGGAGGAAGGTTACTTTAGATTTCAGGGGAATGCTGATCAGGTGGTGAAGTGGGCCGAGAAGTGGCAAATGGATTTCAATGCTGATAAGTGTGAGGTGATGCATTTTGAAAAGTCAGACCAGCGAAGGACTTAAACTGCGAATGGTAGAGTACAAGGGAGTGTAATGGAACAGCAGGACCTAAGACTGACTACAAGTTCATATTTCATTGAAAGCAGCATCACAGGTAGACATGGTGGTGAAAAGTGTGTTTGGCATATAGGTGTTTATTTCTCTGGGCTCTGGGTATAGTGCTCAGGACATTATGCTGCAATTGTAGAAGTCATTGAAGAGACCCCACTTGGAGTACTGTGCGCAGTTTTGGTCACCCTGTTATTGTAAATGTGTAGTTACACCAGAATGAAGGCAACAACGATTTACGAGGATGTTGTCAGGCATAGAAAGCCTCAATTATAGGAAGAAGTTAGTCAGGCTATATTTTTATTCCTTGGAATATTGGAAAATGAGGGGTGATCTTACAGAAATTTTAAAATTATCAACGTTTCATGGTGACAGTTTTTACCCAGGGTAGCATCGTGCTTAGCACAATGCTTTATAGTACCAGCGACATGGGTTCAATTCTTGCCACTGCCTGTAAGGAGTTTATAATTTTTCCCTGTGAAAATGTGGATTTTGTCCAGGTGGTCCAGTTTGCTCCCACATTCCAAAGATGCACCGGTTGGATGGTTCATTGGTCAAACTAGTTGTCCTGTGATTAGGCCAGGATTAAAAATTGGGAGGTTGCCGGGCAGCAAGACTCGAAGGGCCTATTTTGCGCTGTATCACAATTAAAGAAAATAAAACAGAACTAGGTGGCATGGGTTTAGGGGGAGATGGAAAAGATTTAAAAGGGTCCTGGCAGACAACATTTTCACACAGCAAATGGTGAGTATATGGAATAAGCTGCCGAGGAAGTAGCTGAGGCAGGTATGAAAGTATCATTTAAGAAGCACTTGGACAGGTACATGGAAGGTTGGGGCTTGGAGGGAAATGGGATGAACACAGCTGGGTGGACAATGTGGTCAGCATGGGCCGTTTGGGCTGAAGAGCCATAACTGTGCTGTATTGCTCTATGAGGCTAAGTGAAGGGGACAGAATTAGAAGAAATATTCATTGCTTTTCACTCATCTTTGTGCCATTTGCACGATTTGTTCTTTGTGCGTTGGGGGTTTGATATTTTACTTTGAACAGGTTCCATGGTTTTCCTTGTTTCCTGGTTGTCAGTTGGAAGACAGATCTCAGGGTTGTATATTGCATACTGTACATACTTGGTTAATAAATGTACTTTGAATCTTTGAGTTTTGAATAGCAGGCAGTCATACAAACTGAGGCACGTCAGAATTAGGGTGATTCTCTGGACTGTGGAAGGTACGTCATATGTACTGTGTAACGAAGGGGCAAATAATTTTTTTGTAAGATCAGGGAATTGGGGTGCTGATGAAGAGGATGAGATGTGTTGAGGCCTGGAGCAAATTAGCTGAAATCATATTGAATATGAGGGGAGGCATAAGGAGCCAGCAGCTATTTTCTTGTGTTGCAGTTCATCCATATCTCCAATTCCCAATGCTTCTCCAGAGGGGTGGAATACCATCAGGGTGGGAGGTGATTTACTTGCTGTTCCACTTAATTCTTTCCACTTGATGGTCCTAATATAGCCTCAGCAAACTGGAAACCACACACAGATGGTTGGCTTTGCAGAACACACGGGCTACCCAAAGCTTTCAGTTCTATGTCATATTAATTCCTCACCCCATTTCTGATCTTTCTGTCTTTGGTATTTTACACTACTCTAACAAAGCTCAATAAAGTTGGAAGAACAACACCCCAACTTTTGACTTGGCACCATATGATCTTCAATATTGGTTTCAACAACTTCAAATAATTAGGTATGGTACTTCATCTCATATTTTCACCATGCAGTTCTTGCTTGCTGTCTCTGGCTCTGGAATTCCACATTTCATTTACCTTCCTCAGACGTATACCTCACTCAGGTACACTTTTATCATCTTCTTTCAGTCAGCAGCACTACTATATACAGCATATCAGCTCTCTTGATCCGGAACCTAACTCAGACCTCTGTTCTCTTCTCTGAAATTTAATATTTCTTTCATTTTCCAGTTCTGATGAAAGGTGATCAACCAGAAATGTGTATTCTATTTGTCCTTCTGCATTTGCTGCTTCACCCGCAGAGGTTACAGCATTTTTGGTTTTCATTTCGGATTTCCAGCATCTGCAGTAGAACTGCTTTGCAGCCAAGCATTCCATTCTCTCCTATCTAGTCTTCAGTAATGCCTTGTTCTACCCAAGGTTCTGTTTCTGCCTCTGTCCTATTCTCAGCAATATTGTTTCCCAAAAAATGTCAGCTTCAGTTTTCACATGGCTTTACTTCACCGCCATCTTGTCCTTCATTGTCTCTAACTTGTCAGCCAGTACTGCAGTGGTTGCACAGAACTGTAAGAGAAAATTTCTACCTATTATGAATTGTGAAGACCGATGCAGAAGTTGTATGCTCATTTCATTAAGTACAACTCTCCCATATTTGGCTTCAAACCTAATGTAAACTTGGTGGAACTGGATAGCAAGTGAAGAATTTTCATTGATTGGCAACTTATAAACCATGCTTCCAAAACACACAGAAGAACATGCAAAATATAAAGGTAATTTAGCAGTCAAACTTTACCCTATTCCTGTAAATGGCAGGGATCACAAGGTAATAATTAGGATTGGGAACATTGTCACTTTTCTACCCTATAGTTTAAAGCACTGACATTATTAGGCTAATTCAACACACTGACTGTCAGTCAAACTTAGTTTTTAAGCTTTGAGATGGTGAAGTATCATTGCTCTTTAGGCAAGTGGCTTGCTGATACAGCTGCGGTACCATCTGACAAGTTAGACTCATTTCTATATAAAATTCACCTGCATAAGGTGCACCAAGCATTTGGTAGTGCCTAGCCTCGGGAATAATTTGTTGTTTTTATAAGAGGAGGACAGGGGATAGGGATAATATAAGACAAAATGTTAAATCAAAAAGCTGTCTTTATAGTCAAATACAAAAAGGTCCACAAGCAGTCTCACTGGCATAGCCCCACTAGAAACTCAACTGAACCAGTCACAGGAGCAGATTTATGGAATGCAGTTCTGGGAAGTTCAAAGCTGTCAAGGCAAAGCAGCCTGCATAATTAATACCTCATCCGCTGCCATATCGTTTACTTCTTCCATCAAGGTTACAGTGTGTACAATCTACAAAATGCTTTGCAGTTACTCACCTCAGCCACTAAATAGCACCTGTAAACCTGTGACAAGGTGGACAATATTGAATAACTTGCAAATACTAATCATCTTGTCAGCTGGATAAAGAATGACCATATGGTCAAGCTGTCAGTAGCCAATCTGTGCTAGCAGAATTAAAATTTGCCTAAACTTAATGCCTTGAGGAAAAGAAGAGGAAGAAAATGAAAAGAACATGACTGGGAACTCAAAATGTAACTATAATGTATTGCAAAGTAGTGATTTCTCAGTGTTATTCACAAGTGAAAAGGACAGGAGACAATAACATAACCTCTCTTTTATTTGGAACTGTTGTTTAGCCAAATGAATGATCAAATGTACAGTTGAGCAAAACTTTATTGGCTGATTACGTATAAAGAATCCTTGATTTGAACTCAATATCTTTTGGCCAGACAACAGAGTGCTTATTTCAATTAACAGACAAAGGTGCCTTTTGAGAGATTTATAGCTAGTAATGGAACAATCTAAATATTCCTCACCAGAGTTGATTGTTTTTCAAATTCCTGCATTTTCTGCGTAATTTTTTGAAAGCTATTGGCTCCATATCACTTGAGGGAAGATAAGAGTGTGGCAAGTAAGGGAGTTTAATGTCTTATCAATGCTTGTGATGAGGGTTTGAAGGCTAATGAAAGAGGGCCCAGACAATAAAGTACTTTTGTCCAGAGCACAGCTGAACATCAAAAGAGCTATGAGTAATTTCTGAGAGGTTGTGTGTACTGGATTATCACTTTCTTGTATACTTCTTCAGCCAAGGAATTTCCACTTTTTGTTAGCTGTCTGGAATCCATAATTCTGCATTGAAGAAGTCCACACAGTCCATTATATTTATGATATTTAATTGCAAAGACAATCTATTTAGTTTTATCTAAACTTCCTTTCTCAAAGTCGCATTTCAAATTTCACCAGCTTCTCTTTTAAATGTGGGTATTAATTCTGCTTCAATTACTGTTTATGCAGGTGTGTTGCTCTTCTAATAATCTTCTTGACAATAAAAATCCATTTCAGTCTATTGCTCCATTTGATGACTATCTTCAATGTCAACCAAGGAATACAATATTCTAAATGAACTACCTCTTTGTTTTCATAGACCCATATTTACAAAATATATTCTCTTTTTTATGCTCTATCACGTATTCCTGATACTTATCTTGTCTTCATTGCTAGCTGCCACGCTTTCAGCTGTAAGACCCAACGGTCGGAAAATTCAGTCTCTAAACCTCCCACTCACTCTTTCTCTATTCCTTTATGACCATCTTGGAACTTAATCATTTGATTAAACTTTTAAACATGTGTCCTTATGTGGTTCATAATCCTCACTAGCTGTGCTTTGTATACTTTATTATAACAAACATATTAAGTAAGGCAAGTTGTTGAATTTGGTAACCTCCTAAGTTCCTCTGCTTCCTTCTTCTATTTATCCAGCAGACTATGCACTGTGCTGCATCTTGTGAAAAATGATAGGTGATCATTTCCAAGGCATCAGGTAACTCTACATGTGCATAATCACAACAGGGAAAACTGCTGAATGGCTAAAACTAAATGAATTACTGTAAGAATGCAGCTTCTTCTACTTTATACAGGTATCATCAAATTCTACCATGCATGCAAATTTTTCATATATTATGTGCTCACTTGCCAAACAGTAACGTGAGCACAAATTCTAAGTAAGCAAACTGGAAAAATGATCATGATGCCATATCAATCAAGCAGGAATTTTGCATCAAAAATGATCATTTTATTCTTTAACTTGATACATACCTATTCAAATATTGAAAATCTTGTACACTTCTCAAGTCTTCTTTAAGTGCACAGTAAATATTAACTACCTGTTAGATTTTTCATTGCAATTTATTCTGTTATTCAGGATTCATTTAGTTCATCATGGCGTTGTTCCTTAAAAAATGGCTTATTTGTTGCAATTAATCGTGTTAATTCTGATTCAATCCACTTAACTGTGTTGTGATTATGTTCTTAGTGGTTCATCAGAAAGCAGCTTTAAATTGTTGAAAGTGCTTACTGACCGAAAAGTTCTTTGGCAGAGAGGAAGGAGTATTAAACCTGTGCTACATGTTGGGGTAATAAAGGATTTCCTGAAGGTTTCCTCTGCAAAAATTTAGTGTGCAACTAAGTAGCATTATATCAATTTGATTTATTTATTATAACAATTATAAAGACTTTTTTCCTACCTGAGAATCTGAAAGGACCCTGACTTTACTGTGCAAAGGACAACACAACTACCCGGTAATAACAAAACGCTCCTTCAATACCAGATTCATGTCAATCGAATTAATGTTCTGGAGTAGGACTTAATCCTACAATTTTGTGATCAATATGCAGGAATGTTGTCACTGAGCCAATGCTGAAACTAACAGTTTCAACAAAACAGCTTATGCTTTGTAAGTGCTTTAAGCAATTTAAACTGGTTCCAATCTTCTGTCATGAGGATGGCTTTAGGCCTTTTCTGAAAATGCTCGGACGGATTCCTGACTGTGTGTTCCAAGGCTTGATTTGGAAGCCTGTTTAACGTATTCAAATCATGTAGAATGCTTATACTGAAGTTGCCAATGTATGGACAAGAAATACAAGTTAAATTGCTTTATTATTGTTGCATTTACTGAGGGACATATTGTTCAGACAGATCAATTCATTACAACGGTGCATTGAGGGAGCACAAGGTAAAACAATATCAGAGTGCAAAATAAAGGGATACAGTTACAGGGAGAGTGCAGTGCAGATAGATAATAAGGTGTAAGGTCATAACGAGGTAGACTGTAAGGCCAAGAGTCCATCTTATTGTAAAAGGGAATCATTCAATCATCTTACAACAGTGGGATAGAAGCTGTCCTTGAGACTGATGGTACAAGCTTTTGGGTTTATGGCTTCTGCCCAGTGGAAGGGGTAGCAGAGAGAACGTCTGGGTGGATGGGGCCTTTGCTTATGCTTTGTATCAAATGTAGACAGAGCCCACAGAGGGGAAGTTGTTTTCAACTGATGCAAGAAACTGCAGACAGTTGTGCTGAGCCAAGTCTTCAGTTTCTTGCAATTGCACTTACATTGATTAATTAAAACACTTCTTAACTCAATGTTAGCAACATTTCTAGGGTCAGGAAGGCATAATTAATAAAGGGTTGGCATTTTCATTCTTCCTCATGATTTTCCTTCTGGGTTGGGGGTTGGAGCTATGACGCTGACTGCAGACAGGCATTCAAATGGTGTTTTTGACAGTGGTTTGACTGTTGACGAATTTGGCAAGAATATCTCAGGTGCATTAATCTTATAGCTGCTGTGGAGATGGGGTCAGATGAACACTGGTGCTTCTGTTCTTTTCCCTCCCTTTACTTTTATCCTGCTTTGTGGTGATGATGCAATCAGATTCAACTCATCTGTGGCAAGGTTTGCGTGCCATTACTTCCTATGAAAGGGCCTTAGCCTAAGATGTCGACTGTTCTTTCCCATCCATAGATGCTACCCGACTTGCTGAGCTCTTCCAGCATTTTGCATGTGTAGATTATAAGTGACTCTGATGCTTCACTCCTCCATGAGCTCAATGCCTTTTATGCTCACTTTGAAAGGTGAACTAAACCTGTGCAAATCCCTGCAGTATCTGATAACCCTGTAATGTTTGTCTCAGAAGCCGATGTCAGAACATTTTCCAAGAGGGTGAGCCCTCACAAGGCATCACCTCCTAATGGTGCACTGAAAATCTGTGCCAGCCAACTGGCTGGAGTGTTCAAGCACATCGTCAACCTCTCGATGCTGCAGGGTTCCAGCTTCAAATGGATTCAATCATGTGAGTGCCCAAGAAGAGCAGGGAGAACTACTTCAACAACTATCATCCTGTAGCACTCACATCTACTATGAAGAAGTGCCTTGAGAGCTTGGCCACGGCTAGAATTAACATTTGCCTGAGCAAGGACATCGGCCCTCTGCAACTTGCCTACCACCACAACAAATCTACAGCAGGTTCCACCTCACTGGCTTTCCACTCAGCCTTGGACCTCAACACCAATACCTATGTGAGACTGCTGTTTATTGATTACAGCTGAGCATTCAATAGCATCAGCTCCTCTGTACTAATCAACAAGCTTCAAAACCTGGGCCTCTGCATTTCCTCCTGCAAAAGGTTCCTTGACTTTCTCATTATGAGACCAGTCAGTGCAGATAAGAAATAACATCTCCTTCTCACTGACAATTAGCATAGGTGCCCTTCAAAGATGTGTTCTTAGTCTACTGCTCTACTCTCTCTACACTCATGACTATGGCTAGGCATAGTTCAAATGCCATCTATAAATTCACTGATGATGGCACGGTTGTTGGTAGAATCTCAGACTGTGAAGTGGAGGCATACAGCCATCAGATAAATTGGCTGGCGGAGTGCTGTTGCAACAACTTTGCACTCAGCATCAGTAAGCCCAAGGAATTGATTGTGGACTTCAGGAAAGGGAAGTTGGGAGAATACACATTAAGGGGTCAGCAGCAGAAAGGGTGAGCAGCTTCAAGGTCCTGGGTCCCAACATCTCACAGGATCTATCCTGGGCCCAAAATAAAAGGAATATGAGGGTGTTGTTCCTCTAATCCGCATATAGCCCTGGACTGGTAGTAAAAGAGGCCATGGACTGAGGTCAGTGTGGAAATGGGAAGTAGAATTAAAATGGCTGGTTACCGAGAGATCCTGACTGTTCTGGTGGACAGAGTGAAGGTGCTTGACAAAGTGATTGTCCGATCTGTGTCCGATCTCATTGATGTATAAGAGGCTGCATGGGGATCTTAAAGTGAAAGTTTCTGGTCCTTAACTGTTCTTTTATAAAATTTTGTTTTCTTTCCCATTGAAGACATGAAGGCCAATTTCTATTGCTATTCCCAATTTGCGACATTTCTACAAGGAAGGAGGGGAATTTTCTCCACATTTGCTGCACACTCATTCTCTGCTATTTTGAGTAATCTGAGAAGGAAGGGAAGGCGGTTTAATTTAAATAAAGTTTTTAACCATGTGCAAAATTTTTGTTGGAACACTGTGCAGATGTAGTAGCTTGTTTTGATGTCTTCGCTTCTTTTTGGTTTTCTGGATTCATAAATCTGCTGGGGTGAAATTCAATTTTGGCAAGTTGCAAAACAAGCCTTTTTGTTATATCCAATGTAACAGGAAAAAAAGGCAGAATGCTAACAGGCAACTGATCAGTTGCCACCAACATAGCACCACCCACTTCTGGTTTTATTTTGGTCTTTTGCACATTTCTATTTTTGTGCAGCAATCTGCTGGAGCGTCAGGCAGCATCTGTGGAAGGAAAGGAATTGTTGGTATTTCAGGTCGAAACCACCCAGCTCCATCCAATTAATTCCTCCAGCAGATTGTCTTTTGCTCCAGATTCTAGCATCTTGAGTCTACTTTCTGTTTTTGTTGTCTGTGTTTATTTCTTCATTTCTTAACCATTCATGTGTTTTATTAATGCCATTATTTTTCTTCTCTGAGCAGAATTTTAAATATCATTTACTAATTTAATCTATTTACAAGTCATTGAACTCTTCAGCTTCATGAGTACAAGGGGCTGATTTGAGCCTGATTCAAACTGGCCACCTGTATTTGATGGTCCCCATACAGCCACACTTAACAAGGGTGAATGAGGTGGGTCGAATGTGCTGACAACCTTTGCTCTGCATCTGGGAAGTGCTGGTGAAGCCTCATCGCTGGATATTGCTGAGGCGCTAGCTTTTAAAAGCCCTGAAAGCATTTGAGAGGAGACAGGTTAGGACTGGAGTTTCAACCCCTGACAACTCTATCAAGGATTTGTAATAGTTTTTCCAATGTTACTGACAGTTAAGAACAGCCAACATTTTGTGTATTTCTGCTATGCACTGCATTTATGAATGATTCAGGAGAAAGAAAATATATTGGTTTGCTAATGATATTATGATGTACTGCATCATAAGCAATGTTGGTGAAAGCATAAAATTGCAAAGATATGAAAATCTACAAGAAAATAATGTACGAGGGGAAATTGATAAGTTTGTGGCCTAAGGTAGAAGGAGTCAATTTCAGAAAACCTAGCACATTTATTTTTCAACATAGTCCCCTCCTACATTTACACACTTAGTCCAGTGGTCATGGTGCATACGGATATTGGACCTCCAGAAAGTGTCCACAGATGGGTGATTGATAAGCTCGTGGCCTAAGGTAGAAGGAGATGAGTTATACAGCTCTTGTTACATCCACATGCAGGTCAACTCTTTGAGTGATTATGCAGAAAGTTTGTAGTTAATAACTCATCTCCTTCTACCTTAGGCCACAAACTTGTCAATCATCCCTGATGAGTTATTAACTTCAAACTTTCTGCATAATCACTCAAAGAGTTGACGTGCATGTGCATGTAACGAGAGCTGTATAACTCATCTCCGTCTACCTTAGGCCACGAGCTTATCAATCACCCATCTGTGGACACTTTCTGGAGGTCCAATATCCGTATGCACCACGACCGCTGGAGTAAGTGTGTAAATGTAGGAGACTATGTTGAAAAATAAATGTGCTAGGTTTTCTGAAATTGACTCCTTCTACCTTAGGCCACAAACTTACCAATCACCCCTGGTATACAAAAATGGAGTCAATATTGTGCTGCTTTGCTCATTTTCCTAGATTATTTCTAATCAATTAGTTCTTTGAAGGGATGATAGGTTTTCCTTTTGATTAAATTGACCGTGTTATGTTTGTGGTACTGGGAAGCTGGGTGTCTGTGAATAACACACACAAGATGCAGAGGTGAGGAGCAAACATGCTGTTTATTTTAATAGTAAGTCATCTACCCAGAATGCCCTCCCACATTACGCAAAATATAGGGAAGCTTGACAGCAATCTGTAAGGGTCAAAATACGTATGAATATATAACAGACAGAATTTCGATTTTCCAGGATGTTGTGAGAAAGGAGTCCTTTCCTGTACATCCATATAGAGGCTTCAGTTCCATCAACTGACGGATCTTTTTATGTCCAGAAAATGACTCCAAGTCTGTCTGCCTCTTGTAACAGCGGATAGATAGAATAAGACAATCAATTTTATGCCTTACCAAAATATTGCTAATGATTGAATCATATAGGTTTGTAACCACATGAATGAAAGCACATGCAGTGTATCCCTGAATTACAAAAGTAGGTCTTCACTTAACTTCTCTCTTATTTCTGGAATTAATTTCCTAGATAGCATTGCTTGGGATTCTGTGTCTAGTACTTAGTGATTCATATGCTAATGTGACGTCATCTGCATATATTCACTCAGTGAACTGGAGCAGGCAGTTAGCCATGGGAAAGCTTCGACCTGCCATTTTTAGAATCAGATTTTTTTCCAGATCTTTTGATGTTCACTGTAACTATTTGGAAAATTGGTGAAATATTTTCCCTTCTATGCCATCTAGTTCTTTCTATACATAATGCATAAAAAATTATTTTGCCTTAAAACTCAATATGCTGGTCAAGATAGCACCTGTGCACAATGCTCCCTCATTCAACGTCTTGTGGATAGGCCACAAAACTATTTATTTCACCTTTTTTACATCTGTTTTTCATCTTGGATGTGTTTCCGGAACTGCTGTGGCCTGCAATTTGTAGTTTGGAGATCGTTTCAGAGATCCAGTGCTTTGCTGTCTCTGAGAGTATTCTGGGAGGCAGCAAGCGTGAGCCTTATGGCGGGGAGACTGCAGGAGAGGGAGCAAGCCGATGTTCGACTCCATTTCACCAATTAAAGCTTCCATTGCTCACCAATTTAAGCGACGAGGGAGATTGATACATCAGGGCAAAGGAGGAGGGCAAGCTCTAACTAATGCCTTCTGATCACTGGTGGGATTGCTCTGCTGTCAGCGACAGGAGCCTGTGTGGCCTATTGCTGTGCCTGGCATGTAGGCCTCTGGGTCTCTCACATTCGAGATGTTGGAGGATGTTACTAAGGTTTCCTGCGATTATGGATTTGGACTATGGACTTTCTTCAGTGTTATGGTTTTTAAATTCTGTTTTTGCCTATTCTTTATCATTATTTTTGTGGAAGGGGAGTGGAGATTTGGAGGCTGATGTTCTTGTTGCATTTTGTGTGGAGGGAGAGGAGTTTTGTTGCTGTTCTTGTGTGTGTGGGGCACGAGCACGGTGGTGGGGGGGGCACCAGCGGCTGTTTCTCTCTATACCTTCTGCCCAGCCTTGTGATGATGATCGTCATCACCCATTGTCCTTCCAGACAGATGGATGCCAACCACCACAATATAGTCACTTATTGACGATGTATAGGCACAAATTTTGTGAAGTAAATGTATATATTTTATCTATTGCTTCCTTTTGGTTTGAAGATAGGCGATGCTGGTATTTATTACCCATCTTATAGATGTGCTGAGAAGGCATGAGGGAGCTTTAGTTTTGAACTGATAATGGAGACTTCGGAGAAGCCTGAGGAGACTGCAAATTTACTCTCCTTTCTTGATCTTTCTACCTCCACTGATATTTACTCCAAACATACTGACTCCTACGGTTACCCAGATCACACCTCCTCCCACTTCATCTTTACTTAGAGTGTCATTCTTTTCTCTCAGTTTTTCTATCTCCATCCAGGGCTCCAGGTAATCTGAAATGTTTTTCTGAAAAAAGGACTATCTCTCACTGTGGTTGACGGAGATCTCACCAGCGGCACTTCTATTTTCTGCACTTCTGCTTTTACACTAAGACCACCATGGAAAATGCTTATTCTGGCTCTTTAGTGGCAACTACATATTATTTACAATAATCCCAAATTATATAGTGTGCCACTTTATGTGACATTCCATTGTGTGATGCAGTTTGTCTGAAGATTCTCGAAAGAGGAATTGGTTCAGTTGCTGTGTGTGTGGCCTCTGTTGGTCGTGGTCTGGTAGTCACTGGTTTGTTGAGCAGCGTTGACAGTGGCTATTGAGGCTGATCCTGGAACGGTAGGCTCTGCCACCGCTGCAGCATGTGTAGGGCATTGTGGAATTGTTGTCCGCTGTCTGCTGTGCTCTCCGTTTAGCTCTCTGCTCCTTAAACTGACTCAGGATCACTCTTTTGCCTTGCTCTAGGTCAGGGATTCCCAACCTGGGTTTCACGCACCCCTTGGTTAATGGTGGAGGTGCATGGCATTAAAAAGGTTGGAAACCCCTGCTCTAGGTGTTGTTGAAGAGTACCTCACTATTTGTTGCAGTCTTCTGTGGTATCCTCTCAGCATTGTATCAGCGATGAGCTCCATACAAGGGATGGAAACGGACTTCTACAGAGCTACCTTATATTTTCCCATGATAAAAGCATGAAAATATGTTGTGGAACAACAGGCAGGTCACTGCTCCATAGCCATCTTCACCTGCGTCTGTAATGAAACTAAAACTAGCGATATGACGATTAGTACAGTAGGCCCTCCTTATCCGTGAGGGATTGGTTCTGGGACCCCTCGCAGATACCAAAAAACATGGATGCTCAATTCCTTATTCAACCTGTCTCAATGTGGTGGACACTAGGATCCGGCGGCAGAGATCTGAAAGAGGTGAAACGCCATTGGTCATTGGAAAAGCGTTAGGCTACATTCGGTCAACGATCGGAACAATTTTAAAGGATAAAGTGAGAAAGGCCCTGCCCCGATGAAAGCTACAATTATTCTAAGCAATGCAGTGGTTTAATTATTGGGTTTTGGGGTTTTGAGTTTTTGATCCTCCACATCAACCAGACACGGATGGACAGTGCTCGGGAGCGATCTGTCGCTGGATCGAACTTGGGAACTTTTGTTCCCGAGCCCGGCGCTGAAACATACATTCTTAAGTGTTTTATATGCATAGAAAGGTAAAATATATACTATCTACTAAGACAAGCGTTGGACTAAATGACGTTAAATAATACCGATGTACCTGTTCTGACTTACTTCGTAGGAGAACTTCCAATTTTTTTCGATCCCGATCCACGATAACCTACACACATCCTCCCATATACTTTATATCATCTCTAGATTACTTATAACACCTAATACAATGTATACTGCATTGTTTAGGGAATAATGACAAGAAAAAAAGTCCGTACATGCTCAAGCAACAAGTGCTGGAAGAGCACTTCCGTGTTTTCTCGATTCGCGGTTGGTAGAATTCGCGCATGCGGAACCCGCGGATAAGGAGGGCTGACTGTAGTAGTGTTGGCAATCTTAGTTATTTAAGCATATACAAGTGGTCAACAAAAAAAATCACCCCCGGCCTACTTCCTGGTTCTAACCAGACTAATCTGATTTAGACGAGGAGTGAATATATTACCATACAAATTCACTTCTACCACACCCAACTCAGGTGACAAATAACAAACATGTAGCACAAAATACAATAGAGACAGATGAAAATAGATACATGGCTCCTACATCCCAGCCCCTAATTATTACACTATAATCATTACAACAACATACAACTAAAAATAGGAGACATTAAATCTTAACATTCATATACATGTCCTTCTCCTTCTTTATTCTTCCAGACAAGTCATGCAACAGTTATCTAGGTCAGAGGTTACCAGTATTTAGCCCAGTACAGAGCGACTTTTACCGTCACTCTCTGTCAAGTCAAAGACATGAAGCTTCTAGAGCTGAAGCACCTCAAATCTCTGCCTCCTGTAGAAGACTGATCTTGGTTATAGGCCTGTCCAGTCAGCCGGCCTTGGTCTTGATACGTAGCTATTGTACAAATCCTCTTCTGCCTAGAGACTTGAATGTCTGTTTGCATGATCCATGAGCTTTGAGGCGCTATGTCATCAGCTATAATCAGTCTCCTGGGAGGAAATTGAGTTTTATACCCGACTATTTCTGATGTTTCTGTAGCTGTGGTAAATACCCCTTGACCCACTATTTCCAAAGCAAGTTTGGCATGTATTGGACCTGCTTACATCTGTGACAACCACAAACATCTTCCCTTTGGGATTTAAAAATTCATCTGGAAATCTCTTTCTTTGGCAAAATCCAGTGATCTCTATTTCAGCCTGTCTGAGCTCCTCCACTGAGAGGCCATCTCAGCCAATCTGACCTTTGGCCTTTTCAATTTCTCTCTCCAAAGAATACACTTGTTGCTTTTCATCTAAGTCAGACTGAGCAAGACTGATGCTTTATTGCTTCCTCTTCTTCCTCAAATGGGTACAAGATGAGATGTGATGGATTATATGTGTTAGCATGTTCAACTCTTCAATCTGCATGGCATTCATTGTAACAATCCTCTTGACTTCCAGATCATTTAGTCGAAGTTTTCCAGAACAATCTGGATTCACAGGCCATTCTCTTTCAAGCTGAAGAAGATAGTGAGACCCTGACACCCACGTCTCATTTTTCAGGAATGCCCTCACCTTCAACCCTCTATGGGTCACATCTGCTGGGTTGCTTGAAGTGTTTACATACCTCCATTGAGATGCTTGTGAGACCACAAGAATATCTGAATCTCTATTTGCAATGAAGGTTCAAAATCTGGAAATTTCATTCTTGATGTATTTTAGAACAGAAGTACTATCGATCCAAAATACTGAGTCCTGAAGCTGCATGTGCAACTCTTTCCTCCACAGTGTGTTCATATGGCTTGCCATTGTAGCAGCGATGAGCTCCATACAAGGGATGGAAACTGACTTCTACAGAGCTGCCTTATATTTTCCCATGATAAAAGCATGAAAATATGTTGTGGATCAATAGGCAGGTCACTGCTCCATAGCCATCTTCGCCTGCGTCTGTAAAGTGGTGCAACTGTGTAGCAGTAACTTCTCCAAAGTCCAAGGGTTTCAAACATCTACCATCCTTGTAGTCTTCCAACTGGCAGAGTTCTTCCAGCCAGCTTGTCCATTCATGACCCACTGATGTTGGTATAGTGTCATCCCAGCCAAACCCTTTCTTATATAGATCTTGTATGATTTTCTGTGCAGATAGAACCACCAGATTAAAGATTCCTAAAGGATTATAGATGGAACTAACTGTGTAGAGGTTTCCCTTTCTTGTGAGTGGTCTATCTCAGATTGTGATCTTAAACTTGGAAGTATCAGACTGAATGCATCACTGCACACCCAGTACTCTCTCCACCAAAGGTAGATTTCGATCCAAATCCAAATCCTTCATGTCTTTCAGTCTTTGCTCCTCCACTATGACAGCTAGCACAATATGTCTGTTGCTTATCCACTTTGTGAGTTCAAAGCCACCTTGAGCACAATTGTACACAAGGTCATGATAGGGAGTCATCGCTTCTTCCTCAGAGGACACTGACACAAGGCTGTCATCAACATAGAAGCAATGCAAAACCTTATCCACCATCTTGAGACCGAACTGTTCTTCATTGTCTTCTGCCCATTTCCTAAGAGTAAAATTGGCACAGCTTGGTGATGAAGTTGCTCCAAAGAGATGTACCAGCATTCTAAAGTCCACCATCTCTTGGCTAAGATCACCACTAGGCCACCAGATAAGCTCCAGCAGATCTGCATCTTTTGCTGGTACTTAACCTGCTGAAACAATGATTCGATATATGCCATGTTCACCACTGGTTCTTTTCTGAATCTTGTTATGATCCAATCAGTGAGCTAGTAAGATATGGTCCCAGTAAAAGATGAGAATTAAGTGATATTCCCTGAAAATTCTCTCCACAGTCAAATACAACATGAAGTTTGGTAAACACTATGATGTGGGATATACCAGACTTTCCCATCAGTATGCTTCAGATCCTCTACCTGCACTCATTTGGCATAACCTTTAGAGATGACATCCTTCATGAAAGCTATGTAGTCAGTGTAAAATATCAAACCTTTTTTCAACCTCTTCGTTAAACTTAGAGCATGCTGTTCATCAATCTTCCTATTATTCAGCATGTTAACTTCCTTATTTCTCAAAGGTTAACTAATCTAGTTGTGACCATCCACCAGTTTTGCAGAATTTGCAACCGGCTCTGTGAACTTGTGTTCTCTCGATGAACCAGGTAGTTAACACTGACTGCATTCAGGTAAGACTGCCTTGAACTGCTGCTGCCAAAGCTCATCCAAGTTCAAAACTGAGATCCTGTTAACTGTCAGCTCTGTCTGTGCAGTCTCTTCCATCACCATGATCTCCTTTCAGTGGTCCATGCACATTCCAACCCAACATCGTTCTAGTTGCATCGGGTCAGTCATTAACATCACAAATCACTTGCAATGGCTCTAATGCTTTTGGCACATTTGTCGCTCTCAGCAGCTCGATTTCTGATTCAATCTCTGGCAAATGGACATGGTTCAGCTGAGACCATCCCTGGAGATCCCTGTCATGCAATGTTCCGTCTGTGCACAGGTATACTTTCCTGCGTATAGATGTTAGGTAGTTCACAATAGTTTCACCATCTAAGCCAGCCCTTCCAGTCCTGAAACAATGTAGCTACTCACAATCTGCTCTTGATCCATGGTGCGTAAGTGAATGTGTGTCCTTTTTCCTGTGATGTTCAGCTTTCATGAGGCTCACTGTGCAGTGCATTGCTGTACTTCCTTGATCTAGGAAAGCATAAGTAACCACTGTCTTGTTAACGTATTTAAGCAGTCAATGAAAATATACCACCCCCAACCTACTCCCTAGCTCGAACCAGATTAAACTGATTTAGACAAAGTGTGAATACATAACCATACTCATTCACTTCTCCCACGCTCCAATTCATTTTACAAATTACCCATAACAAATGTGCAACACAAAATATAATACAGACAGAAAATAGATACGTAGCTCCTACACCAACACAGACCCTTGAAGAAGATCAGTAGTTACCAGCAGCCAACCATAAAAGCAACCCTTTATTTCCACTTTTTTCCTTCTGTCAAGCAACCAGTATTCAAACTATGCTGGAAGTCCCTATAATACATGGATTTGTATCCTGTTTGGAAGCCTCACCTGTGGCACTTTGTTAAAGGCCTTCTGAAAATCCTAGTATAAAACATCCAATGACTCTCCTTTGTCTATTTTACTTGTTACTTCTTCAAAGAATTCCAACAGAATTGTCAGACAAGATCTCCCCTTAAGGAACCATGCTGATTTTGGCCTACCGTAATTTATCACATGCTTCTAATTACCCCAAAACCTTGTCCTTACCAACCACTGCCCCCCCCCCCTTAAAGAATGGAGTGACTTTTGAGATTTTCCAGTCCTCTGAATCTATTTCTGAGTCTAGAGATTCTTCTAGAATGCTTCCACAGTCTCTTCAGCTACTTCTTTCAGAAATCTAGGGTGCGGTCCATTTGGTCCAGGTAATATCACCGTCAAACCTTTCAGTTTCCCAACACCTTCTTAAAAATAGTGACCATACTACTTCTGACCCCTGTCTCCTTCAACCTTTTGGCATGTTGCAGGTATCTTCCACAGTGAAGATGGTCTCAAAATACTTATATAGTCTTTCCAACATTTCTTTGTCTTCCACCAATACCTCTCTAGCATCATTTTCCAGCAGTCCGATATATACTCTTGCCTCTCTTTTTATATATTTAAGAGAAAACTTCTGTAACCTTTTTAATATTACTGGCTAGCTTACCTTCACATTTCATCTTTACTCCCTGTATTGCCTTCTGTTAGTTTTTAAAAGCTTCCAAATATTCTAACTTCCTGCAAATTTTTACAATATTGCATGCCTTGTTTTTTGCTTTTGTGCTGTTTTTGACTTCCTGTATCAACAACGATTGCCTCATTTTCCTTTTAGAATACTACTTTACAGGATGAAATGATCCTATATCATCCAAAATACTCCCAGAAACTCCAGTCATTACTGCTCCACCTCATCCCTGCTGGGTCCCCTTCCAATAAATTTTAACCAGCTCCTTTCTCATGCTTCTGCAGTTACCTTTACAGTCATCCAGTCAAAGAAAAGTGCAATCAGAAACAGGCTGTTCGGCCCATCTAATCCATGCCACAGCCATTTAAACTGGCTACTGTCATCGACGTGCACCAGAACCATAGCAATCCATACCCATACTATCCATGTATCTATCCAAACTTTGCTTAAAAGTTGAAATCGAGCTCGAATGCACCACTTGTGCTGGCAGCTCATTCCACACTCTCACGACCCTCCGAGTGAAGAAGTTTCCCCTCATGTTGCCCTTAAACTTTTCACCTTTCACTTTTAACCCATGACCTCTGGTTGTAGTCCCACCCAACCTCAGTGTAAAAAGCTTACTAGCATTTACCCCGTCTATACCCCTTATAATTTTGTATACTTTTATCAAATTTCCTCTCAGACAGCCATGTTCTAAGGAATAAAGTCTTAACCTATTCAATCTTTCCTCACAACTCAGGTCTTCCTGATCCGGCAACATCTTTGTCAATTTCTCTGTACTCTTTGAACCTGTAGGAAGGTGACGAAAACTGTGCACAATATTCCAAATTAGGCCTCACCATTGCCTTCTACAACTTCAACATAACATCCCATCTTCCATACTCAGTATATTGATTTATGAAGGCTAATGTACCAAAAGATTTCTTTACAACCCTATCTACCTGTGATGCCACTTGCAACAAATTGCGGGCCTGTATTCCCAGATCCCTTTGTTCTACCACACTCCTCAGTGCATACCTCTCACTGTGTAAGACCTGCCCTGATTGGTCCTACTGTAATGCAACACTTCACACTTGCCCGCATTAAATTCCATCTACCAGTTTTCAACCCATTTTTTCCATCTGATCCAGATCCCTCTACAAGCCATGATAGCCTTCCTTGCTGTCCGCCAAACACCAACTCTTGGTGTCATCTGAAAATTTGCTGATCCAGTTGACAACATTATCATCCAGATCGTTGATGTAGGTGACAAACAACAATGGACCCAGTATCGATCCCAGTGGCACACCACTAGTCACAGACTTCCAGTCAGAGAGGCTTACTACCACTCTCTGGCTTCTCCCACAAAGCCAATGACAGTTATTACCTCATTTTGAATGCCAAACAACTGAACCTTCTTGACCAACTTCCCTTGCGGGACCTTGCCTTAGTAATGTCCATGTAGACAACATCTACTTCCTTGCCTTCATTCATTTTCCCGGTAACTTCTTTGAAAAACTCTATACAATTGGTTAGACATGACCTACTATGCATGAAGCCATGCTGACTATCCTTAATCAGTCCATGTCTATCCAAGTACTTATATATCTGGTCCCTTAGAATACTTCCAATTACTTCCCCACAACTGATGTCAGACTCACTGGCCTCAATTATGTTTACAGCCTTACTTATACAGTGGAATAACATTGGCTATTCTTCAATCCTCTGGTACCTCTCCTACCGCTAAGAAAAATTTAAATACAGTATCTCTGCTAGGGCCCTGGCAATTTCTGCATTTGCCTCCTGTAGGGTCTGAGGAGACTTCTTGTCAGGCCCTAGGGATCTATCCACCTGATTTGCCTCAGGACAACAAACACCTCTTCCTCTGTAATCTGTGTAGGGTCTATGAAATTGATGCTGCTTTTCCTCTCTATAGATTCTGTGTCTGCCTCTTGAGTAAGTACAGATGTAGAGAATTCATTTCAGATCTCCCCATCTGTTTTGTCTCCACACATGGATTACCATTCTGATGTTCCAGAGGACCAATTTTATTCCTTGTGATCCTTTTGCTCTTAACATATCTGTAGAATCCCTTCGGATTCTCATTCACCTTGTCTGCTCAGGCAACTTCATGCCTTCTTTTAGCCCTCCTGCTTTCTTTCTTAAGTGTTCTCTGGCCTTTCTTGTACTCCATAAACATCTCATTTGTCCCTATACTTGCTATGCACCTCCTTTTTTCTCCCTCAATGTTTCTTGAAAACCAAAGTCCCCTACACTTGTTATCTTTACCTACACTCAAGTATAAAACGGATGCATCCAATTTTAGCTGCTTCCTCTCAAACTGCAGTCTGAATTTTATCATATTATGGTTATTGCCTCCTTAGGATACTTTTACGTTAAGTTCAGTAACCAAATCTGATTCATTGTACAACACCAAATTCAGAATTGACTTTTTCCTCATGGACTTGACCTCAAGCTGTTCTAAAAAGCTATCTTGTACATATTCTACAAATTCCCTCCGTTTGGGATCCATTACCAACCTGATTTTCCCAGCCTAACTGCATTTTGAAGTACTCCCATAACCACAGAATGATCAGCAGAATGAAAAGCCAGAGAAATCGCATCTGAACAATCAGATGAAGGAAATTGTCACCAGGATTGAGAAAATGATAGTCACATTTAATAAATATTTTGAGTGTGCCTTCACTCAGAATGGTACAAAGAACATGTCAGAAAGTGTGGAAAACCAGAAGTATATTTAGAATGATCAACTTCATGTAATTAAAGAGGAAATACTGGTGAAATTTCTCCTTTCCTCGTTTGTTGCAATCATCGACTCCTGAGAAGATTGAACTGGTGACTCTTGCTGTTTGCCGGCTGAGGTTTGCAATAGACCAGAGACACAGATCTATCGTTCTGCAATCCTGCTTCTTCAGCTGAATAAGTACAACAAAAATAGAAAGCGAATATCCACAAAATCAGAACAGACCATCTAGAAATTCAGGCAAATCTCACTTGTGTAATCTTCATTAGAAGTAAAAATTAAAAAGTAAGCCAATATTATAATCAAGTTGGAGAAATGAGTGGGAGATGGTGGCAGAGTCAACAGATATCACTATCAGAGGGAGTTAATTGCTGGAATAATAGGCATGCTGCCCAATAGAAAATAATAAGATGATTTGAATTATTATAAATAAGAAAAGAAATAGATTCAAGGAATAAAATTGTTCTTGAACAATTTAAAAGGACATATTAAAAATAAGGGAATCTGTATTTTGCAGAAAGAAAACAATATCTCTCAGTATTTAACTGTAGAATAGTGGTCGCCAACCCATCGATCATGATCGACTAGTTGATCTTTGTGACTTTCCCAGTAGATTCCAAAAAAAATGTAAAATAAATACACAAATACTGTTGAGAGATTGTTTCCGGGTTGCGGGGTTTTAGTTCCGTTATTTTTGCCCAGCACGTATGCGTGTATCTCCCCCACACTACACAGTGTAATTCAGTGGTCCCCAACCACCAGGCCACGAGGAAACGATATGAGTCAGCTGCACCTTTCCTCAGTCCCTGTCACACCCACTGTTAAACTTGAACACACGTGAGGTTATCAGGCACCTAAATGCAGTGATACTTTCGTGCCAGGGATCACTGGTTGGCCTCGTGTGGCCGGCGGGAAGTGCAGTTGCTACTGGCCCAGAGCGCGGACAGATGGGCGCCGCCTCTAAACCTGTTTACCACACTGAATGTTTGTGGGGAACCCAGTGCTAAAATACTCACAGATGACCTAATTCGGGCTCAGGGTTTCGTAAGTAGCAGAGCAGCTACCTCACTGCCATCTACTGAAACAAACGTTTGTCAGCAGATAGATCCTACAAGGGGGGCGGGCTCGCGTCCTGTCGCACTCCTCGCTCGGTCGGTCACTCTCTCCGGACTGCGACTGCCGGGGCCCTGGCACGGGGACCTCCGGCCCTGACCTTGTCCTCTCACCCCACCCCTGACCAGCCGTACCTGGCCAAGGCAGCGGGCAGGCGGGAGGCTGCAGTTTGGGCCCGGAGGCTGTCTAATGAGGCAATGAAGCGCTCAAAACTGCTTCGGTACCTTAAGTCCAAGCACCCTGCACTTAAAGCCAAATCCGTTGAGTTTTTGCAGCGGAAAAAAACGTGAGCAAACGGGACAGCAGCTGAGAGCCGAAAGCCGCGAAAACTAAATTGCGGAATAGACTGGACATAAGGAACCTGCTTCGAGTATCGCTGTATTCCTGTCGTGTTTAACCACCCCCTCCTGTCAGCTGGTCCGCAAGAATATTGTCAACATTAAGCCGGCCCCCAGTGCAAAAAAAAGGGTGGGGACCCCTGGTGTTCATACATTATTTTTGCTTCCACGTTGTGGGGTTTTACTTCCGGTCTTTTCTGCCCCGGTGTGCATGTGTGTAACTAATCGATTTGGGGTCGATCTTGCCTTTCACTAAAGCCGAGGAAGAGGACCTTGGGCTTAGAAAGGTTGGTGACCACTACTGTAGAACAAATAGGTTTTCAAGGTTTACTGACTCTCAAAGTTACTGAATTATGGGTTATATAGGCTGTACTCAATCAGAAATTGTTTCAATCAGCGTGGAAATTCTCAATACTACGTAATGTGCAACAGAGTCTAGCTGCCCACATATATTTGCCCCATCTATGCTAAATCATAATTTTATGCTGTTACAATAGGTGGATATTTCTGCATAAAAGTTCATTTTAACCAATTACAGTTAAGACTGAAGACAGTAACTGAAGTTCATTGTTGTCCAGTGACAACAATGAACAATGCAATACTGTATTGAGGGAAAGGCAACAACCCACACTTTGACATAATTAGCTTAAAGTACAATTCAAATACAGACTGCCCTTTAAAGAGACTACCATGGAAACAATAATTCAGATGTCAAATACTATATTTATTGCACTTAATGCAAGAATACCTGCTGGATTTAGAAGTATTATTGAACAACATAATTGGAAATGATATAATTTCCTGGCTGAGGCATATTCCTTATACCTATTGTAGTGCTTATTATTTTTCAACTTACGACTTCAGTTTTAGCTTTTAATATATTTAATGCAGGCAGCTTTAGCACAAATAGACTAACAACTCTAAAAGGTACAGAATCTATGTGGCATTTCTTATAGAATAGGAGTTGACCCAGTAGTATGTAGATGTGTAATTCAAGTTATTTAATAGCTATTGGCTAAAATCTATTACTGACCATCAATGCAGCATTAGCTGGATGGAGCGGTTTCCTATGTAGACCTGGTAATGATGAAGCACTTAGACCAGCGATGGGGCCACCCTACTGTCATTGCCAGCAGTGTTTTGCTTCTCTTTTTGAATATTGTTTTCAACAGAGGTTTTGTCTTCCAGCTTGTTTTTTAAGTGGGATTCAAATGTTGTTGCCGTGCGAAGTTGTTTAGAGGGCAAAATGCCACCATCTATGTTTATGGATCTGAAGAGACATCCTGCATCCGATTGCTTGAACGAGACAAGTGCTTGTAAGCTGCAGTATTTTTGCACCACTCAAAAGAACACAAGAAAGTAGAAACAAGAGTCGGCCAACAAGTCTGTCCAACAACATGCCTGTCCATCATTTAATATGATCATGACTGATCGATGCTGGCCTTTACTTCATACACCTTTGTTCCTTGATCTTTCAAACATTACTTGAACTCCACTTTAAATACTTCTAATGATCCGGCGTCCATCACCTGCCAAGACAGTGAGTTCTGGGATTCACCATCCTCTGAAAGTTTTACGTACTTCAATCTTAAATGACTTGTTGGAGACTATTTGGCATGAAAACATTTCAATATCTGCAAACACCTGGTAGGATCTTAAGATTTTGAATAATATCTCTCTTTATGCTTTTATGATGATCTCAATGCCTGTTTTGAACAAGTTGAAAAGGGGAATAAAACTACATCTGAGCAAATCCCCACAGCATCTGGTGTCTCTCTCTCTCTCTCTCTCTCTCTCTCTCTCTCTCTCTCAGAGGCCAATGTCAGAACATCCTTCAAGTGGATGAACCCTTGTAAGGTGTCAGGTACCGACGGTGTGCTTGGTAGGCGACTGAAAATCTGTACCAACGAACTGGCTGGGGGTATTCAAGGACATCTTCAACTTCTCACTGCTCCATTCAAAGGTAGCGCTCACATCTACTGTGATGAAATGTGTTGACAATGCTTTGGTCAAAGCTAGAATTAACTCTTGCTTAAGCAAATAACTGGACCTGTTGCAAAATACCACAACAGAACTACAGCAGATGCAACTTCATGGGCTCTCCACTCGACCTTAGACCAGCTGGACAACATCAATACCTGCATTAGGTTGCTGTTTATTGGTGACTACTGAGCATTCAACACCATCATCCTCTCAGTACTCATCAAGAAGCTTCAAAACTTGGGCATTTGTACCTCCCTCTGCAGCTAGCTCCTTGATTTCATTCTTGAGAGACCACAGTCAGTGAGAATTGGTAATAAAATATCCTCCTTGCTGATAATCAAAAGTGGCTCACCTTAAAGATATGTGCTTAGCCTAATGCTCTATTCTCTCCACACTCACGACAGCAGCTAGGCACGGCAAAAACTATAACTATGAACCATTGATAAATATGCCAGTGGCACTTCTGTTGTTGGCAGAATCTCTGATGGCATCGAGGAGGTGTACAGATCGCTGGTCGAGTGGTGTTGCTGAACATTAGCAAGACCAAGGAATTGACTGTGGACTTCAGAAAGGGGAAGTTGCAAGAATACATACAATTTTCATTGAAAGGTCAGTGGTGTAAAGGGTGAGCAGCTTCAAATTCTTGGGTGTAAACATTTTAGAGGATCTAAACACATTAATGCAATTATAAAGAAGATACGCCAGCAGCTATACTTCATTAAGAGTTTGAGGAGGTTTGGTATGTTACAAAGATTCTCAAAATCTCTATAGCTGTAATGCAGCGAGCATTTTGACTGCTTGCAACACCGCCTGGTATGGTAAAGGCAGATACTCTCATATCATTGAAAAACATATCTTGACCAGCACTTGAATTACCAAGACATTGAATGATAATGGATCAAATGCTGGTAAATGGGATTATTATAGATTAAAATTTTATGATTAGCATAATCATGGTCAAAGAACAAAAGGGTCAGTTTCTCCACTGTCTGACTCAATGACTGTATGTGCAGACAGCCGGTAAGTTTATTTGGAGTGGACTAAAGTTGTTACAACCAGGGGATTGAATAGGCATAAGTTCCCACTACCTATTAAATGCTCCCAACAGCGTGCCCCTAGCATCATACACCAGGGTGCTTGCTTCAGTTACCTGATGAGGTAACTGTGGCCTTTGGCCAGGAGCATATATTGTCAGATAATGCCCAACCTTCATAAAGTGTTTCAACCTGTAACCACTACACTCTCCAGTTGGTGGGTCAGCAGTGGTGGGCAAGTCACTGTCCATCTGCTTCCGACTTCCAGCTCAACTCCTCCCACCTGCTCCATATCCAGCAAGAGGCTCTTTCTGCTTCCTCCCCCATCCTGCGAGCTTCTGGTTTCTTGTTCCATCATTGCTGCATTAAACCACTTTCCAAGACACTTTACTGGGTTGTCCTCTATGGATGGAATGACTTCTCCCTGTACTTGAAGACTGAACTTGCTAGAAACCTTGCCCTTTTTGATCACCATTCATCTGGTCTTCCTGGCCTTGAGGGTCATCTTAGCCCAAGTAGCCATGTTGTTCAGGGTCCAGGATATCCACCTTGCTTGGACATGGGTTACAGTGGTTACTGTGACGTCATTCATCAACCCGTAAGGTTGTTATAGCCGGAGGTGGTAATGGGGAAAAACTCCTACTACCCATTAAATGGTGTGCGCCTCAAATAGCCTCTAACAAGTAAGTCCATTTCATGCCCTTCACATGTGGCTTAGCTACTAAGCACAGTGGAACCATTTCTACAAACAGGAGAAGGGGCAAAGGTGGGTTACTGGTGTCTTAAAACCTTTGGGCAAAGGTGGGGCTCGTCAGCCAAGGTTGGTAGCTCACCTAGAAGGAGGAAAACTCTGATCTCAAATACCCGCAGTCTTGTGGCTATACCCACTCATGGGGCAGGCTTTAGGAATAAACCCAGAGGGAAAAATCTGGAGCTGGAGTCCCTAAAGCAGTCCTAGGTTCAACACAGACCAGCAACTCCCGTGACACTGCTGGTGTCAAACTGTATCAGTCTCTGCCATTCCTTTGGGTTCATCAGATGCATAGGCAGCAGCTTGTTCTCCACATCGTACTGCCCGGGCTTGCATATAGTCTGCTAGAATGCAACATGCATAGTCAACCCTGAACAATGGAATCCTATTGAGTTGACTAGAACAGAAAGAAGACGTCATTATTGCTGCTTTGGGATCTAGCATAAACCTGCAGAACTATCTTTCTATGATTGCAACCAGCTTGCAGGCAGCTTTGTTTTCTCCAGTAGGATACAGATATGCCAACTGCTCTGTTCAACACAGCAGAAAGTTGTGAATGAATCCTGGTCTGTTGTAAAAACCACAATTCCTTCCATTGACTCTGTCCGTACTTCCTGCTGTCTCAGGAAGGACCCAATATAATCAAGAAAGCTTTCACACCTATCATTCTCTCTTCCCCCCACCCCCTGACTTCCCTTGGGCAGAAGATATAAAACTTGAGAACACGTACAACTAGGTACAAGTGCAGCTTCTATCCTGGTGTTACTAGCCACACAAATGGATCTCTTATACAATAAAGAAGAACACTTCATTCCTCAATCTACCTCATCACAAACTTTGCACCTTATTTGTCTGCACTGTCTACTCCCTGCTATGGTAACATTATTCCAATATTCTGCTATTGTTCTCCTTTTGTTCCACTGTGACTTGCTTATGGAATAGTCTGCTAGCATGGTATGGCATGGTTAGAACACTTTACACACAATCAGGAATGCTTACCAACACCTCCACTTTCTGAGGAGGCTGAGGAGAGCTGGACTATGCACATCAATAATCATGTCATTCTACAGATGCACAGTAGAGAGCTTGGTATGAAAACTGCACTGCAGTGAACTTGAAGGCCCTACAATGGATAGGAAGAACTGCCCAACACATCAACACCAACCTACCCACCATCAAGGACATATATACAGAAAGGTGCTGGAAAAGGGCCAGTAACATCATGAAAGATTCCACCCATCCCGCTCATGTTCTGTTTGTCCCACTGCTATCAGGGAGGATGCTGTGTAGCATCCATGCCAAAACCACCAGACTTGAAAAACTGTTACTTTCCCCAAGCAGTCAGGCTGATTAACACCGCCACCCACTAACCGACTTCTCTACACCCTACACCCCCAAACACCACTACTTTGTCATTTTTTGTCAGTCACGTAATATACAGACTCTCCAGGTGCCTAGCATCACCTTATGGACATAGAATCAATCAACATATATAAGCTATCTTGCGTACAGTATATGTACTGTTTTGTGATTTTTTTTTTGTTATTATTGTGTCCTTTATCTTATTGTGTTTTCTTTTGTGCTGCATCAGATCTGGAGTAACATTCAATACTGGAAATGGCATTAAACAATTTTGAATCTTGAATATGTGTGAAAGCTTTTCAGAGAATGTCAGTACATGTGACAATAATAAACCAACTACTAATTACCAGTACTTGGTGTCATATGATGCGATACCCAGAGGCCACTTTGGATGCTTGTGAATGAATGTGCTAAAGAAGTTTATCCTCTGCCAGTGAACAACATGATGTTGCTTTTAGAGGAGCAGCCTGTTTTGTTACTGGTCTCCTCAGGGTGCCATTTTGTCATAGCGAAACAGTATGCAGCTAAAGCAAACATGAGAAAATCTGCAGATGTGGAAATCCAAGCAACACACACAAAATACAGGAGGAACTCAGCATGCCAGGCAACATCTATGGAGAAGAGTGAACAGTCGATGTTTCAGGCCAAAACCCTTCTTCAGGGGAGAAGTAGAGAACTTCTCTCAAGTTGATTGGTGAAAGAGATAAAGGGCTGGAGAAGAGGGATTCTGATAGGAGAGGCTCGAAGACCATGGAAGAAAGGGAAGGGGTAGGAGCACAAGAGGGAGGTGATGGACAGCTAAGGAAATGAGGTGAGAGAGGGAGGTGGGAATGGGGAATGGTGAAGTGGGGGGGAGTGGAATTACCAGAAGTTTGAGAAATTGATGTTCATGCCATCAGATTGGAGGCTATGCATACAGAATATAAGGTATTGCTCCTTCAACCTGTGCGGCATCATCTTGGCAGTAGAGGAGGCCATGGACTGACATGTTGGAATGGGAATTGGAAGTAGAATCGAAATGGGTGGCCACCAGGAGATTCTGCTTTAGCTGGCCTCCAATATACAGACAGCCACACCAGGAGCACTGGATACAGTAAATGACCCCAATAAACTCACAGGTGAAATGTCACCTCACATGGAAGGACTACTGAATAGTAGTGAGGGAGGAGATATAGGGGCAGATGTGGCACTTTTTCTGCTTGCAAGGGTAAGGGACAGGAGAGAGACTAGTGGGGAGGGATAAATGGACAAGGGAGTCACATAGGGATCGATCCCTGCGTAAAGTGGTAAGTGTGGGGGAGAGAAAGATATGCTTGTTGATGGGATCCATGTGGATTTGGAGTCTGCTTTGCCAAGCACCTATGCTCCATCTGCCAGAAAAAGTAGGATCTCTTGGTGGCCACTCAATTCAATTCTACTTCCCATTCCCGTTCCTACACGTCAGTCCATGGCATTCTCCATCGCCAGGATGAGGCCACATTCAGGTTGGAGCAGCAACAACTTATTGTCCACGTGCTTAGCCTCCAATCTGATGGCATGAACATCGATTTCTTGCACTTCCGGTAATGACCGCCCTTTATCATTCAGCATTCCTGTTTCCCTCTCTCATCTTTTTCATTACCTGCCACCACCTCCCTCTAGTGCTCCACCCTCTTCCCTTTCTTCAATGAAGGGGCATCTCATTGAAACCTATCTAATGTTGAAAGGCCCAGACAGAGTGGCAGTGGAGAGGATGTTTCCAATAGTGTGCAAGTCTTGGACCAGTGAGTGCAGCTTCAGAATAAATTTAGAACAGAGAAAAGGAAAAATTTCTTTAGCCAGAGCATGGTGAATTTGTGGAATTCATTGCCATAGATGGCTGTGTGGGCCAAGCCATTGAGTATACCTAAGGGAAAGGTTGATAGCTTTTTGATTACCGTAGATTCCGTACTACAGAGCGCACCTGATTAAAAGCCGCAGACTCTAATTTTAGAAAGAAAATCAATTTTGTACTTGTACAAGCCGCACCGGATTTTAAGCCGCAGGTGTCCCACGTTGTAATATGAGATATTTACACAGAAAGATATTACACGTGAGGATTTTTTAACTTTTAATTAAATCCGTATGGTAACATAAACAAATACATATTGCAAATGCTTTTTTTCGAACCGTGCCTGTAACACGGCTACTTTTAAATATACATACGTATCGGTAACACACAAATTACGTTGGGTATACTTTTTTACTGAACAGTGCACGAACAACATTCCAATATCTCCTAACGACTGGTAAAAAAATACATACTGCAGCCTACCAGGAAAAGTTATTGATCGCCTTTAACTTAAAAGCTGCATCATCGCGCGGGTCTAATGCGCTCGTCCCCACCTTTCCGTTTATCGCAAACCGGTATTTCCCCACAAGACGCGGCGAAACCGGATGTGACGTCATAGCATCCCGGGATGTAGTACAGAAAACAAATATACTTAAAACACTTCTAACTTTAACTAGAAAATACTAACAAATGAATTACTAAGCGAAAATATTATAAACTAAATAACTGCCATAAAGGCAGCACAATGCTTTTCTTCGAGTGTTTTCCATGTTGATGAGGGTGAGTACAAATGACTGATTTACAATAATTTAATTGTGAAAGTGCGCTTGATTTATCGTACAATTTCATTGGACCTCTGTGAACTACTCAACAATTTTACTGGTCTACTGTTACGAGGCAAAATGTTTTTGGCGGCATGAAAAAAAACCATGCATTAGCCGCACCGTAGTAAAGGCCGCAGTGTTCAAAGCTGTTCAAAGTGTGGGAAAAAAGTAGCGGCTTATAATCCGACATCTACGGTAATCAGGATGTCAAAGATTACCAGGAGAAGGCAGGAGAATGGGGTTGGGAGGGATTATAAATGAGCCATCTCAATTTCTGCTCCTATACCTTTTCGTCTTAATGTCTTTTTTTCCCCAGAATCATACAAGGAAGCAGCTATGAGCCTTTAGTTATTACCGTTAACTCTCTAGCCTATTCACAGCTTGCACTCTGGTTTCAGTCTGGAAGCTCAAGAAGCCAATGTGCAACCTTGTTTAAAGTCCTAACCTCATGTTAATATTCCCTTAATAAATAACTGCTGGATAGAAAATGACAAACTGCTTTTGCTGAATTTCTTTTCATGAGCCTAATATACATGTCTTAAATATACAACAGCGTGTTAGTATTGGCTTTCAGATGCTTTATACTTTTAAGCCTTTTTAAGTCTTCTGCCTAATCCAAAGCCTCATTTGTTCAAAGTTTTTAAAAATATGTGGCTTTGCTCTTAAGAACGATAAAGCTATTTCCATTATAATAGATAGAACTCTATTGAAGTACTTTGTTTATAATGACACCTGTGATATCCTGAGGTTGTAAAGGGCAATTTATGGAAGTTTATAGTTTCATTCTGTTTCCGAGTTGAAAGTGACAATTGTCGGTGGAATGTTATGAAACCATATCTACTCTGAACTTGAATTTCCAAACACATTACAATTAAAATTCTTACAGCAAGTAAGGGAATGGATTTTTATTGTACCTAATTATAAATGGTCACACAAGAAATGAGGTAACAAAAAATGAAAATACTGAAAACACTGAATCTATAATCTAAATTAAAAAGGCTGGAAATGTTTAGAGCAGTCAGTGTCTATGCAAAGAGCAAAATGAGTTCTGTGTTTTCAGGTTCCCCTGAAGCTTTAAAAGATTCAACACTCGTTACACAAAGTTGCACTGAATAACATGCTGTAACACACGGCAGCTTTAGCATTTCAGCGTTAAGGAATGTGAGCTGGTTTCACTGTGTAATGAAGCATAATGCATGCTGTTTAATCATCAGTCATATGAACAATCTAAATCCAAACCATTTTATGCCCATTTTCATTCTCTGAAGAAACATTTCATTTCAAGCCTGCACTTTATGTTCTCTCCTTCAGCTTATGTTGTTGCTAAAATAGCTAGTTCTCCAAATCTAATGCAAGTATTGGTCTACTTCACTCAGAACAAGCCAATAAGTTGCTGACTGAATTTGATTTTACATTTTAGCAGAATCATGTTTATCATAATGTCTTTGCCATGAATCCCTGATAAAAAATATTTGATACCATTCATAAGGGTGATTAAGTCCTTATAATTTAAGGTTAATGTATGGAATTACAAATGTCTGAAAGAGTTTCCTTGAAATTCCAGTTAAAAAAAATTAGTGCTCCTCCACCTTCTTTTGGTCTTGATGAAATAAGTGGCAATCCAGAGCAGCCAACTCTTCATAGTTTTCCATTGCTTGTTTTCGGTTATGCAGAGGATGGCACACATCAACCGAGCACGGCAACATCTCTAGCATATCCCCAATTTTCATCTCACATAACACTTAACTGCAAAAACAATTAACTTGAAATTCACGACTTAATAAAATCTCAATTTGCAAACAACAGCTAGATGCTGCCTGACTGATGATATAGACTTGGCACAGAAAGATATTGATTGTTGTATCTTTACGTTTCAGTATGTTCCTTTGAGATTGGGAGTCTCATTCACTTGGCCAGTCCCTAAACAGTTTAAAAGAACTGACACTCTCTTAAAGAGACTCTGAAATGACCTATTAAAACAAGGTATGTGCCAATATGAATAATCGAATGGAGGTTTTCCATTACAAGAGTATCCAATGACTCTCATATTCAACTAAAGTTATTTGCATGATTAGGTAAAGGCTTACCATTCAGGACGGAACAACCTGTAGTACCCATCAGTGTGAAGATCAGAAAAGCGATGAAATGTTATTAAGTGCTTTTGATTTTGTTTTCAAGCAAATGCAGGTAGGCCCTCAAACCTTATCGATACCTTACCTGGTGAACTTCCCAGCATTTTGGAGGTGGCCATAATTCTAGTCTTTTAATCACAAGGGATTTCTCTAGAATGAATAATAAGTACAAATTGAAAAATAACTGCTGTGGTAGAAGTCACTCATACTTGGAGTTGGAGTCGTACTGGTTGGAGTGAACTACTTGGAGGGGAGAAGATGGGAGGAGTTCCAATGTCTGTCCAGCTAGCCCAGTTTCAAGAGTGGATCATTCTAAGCATGAAGCCAATCTGGAAAGGTCAAGAATGACATTTTGGGCAGTGTAATTGAGGTCTGAAGTGTATCTCTTGGTAGCATGTTCCAGGCCTGGAGTGATTTCCCACAGCAAGGCCTGGGTCCTAAAGCGAGGTACAATATGCTATTTGGACAATCTAAATACCAGTCTAGGTATTCTGGAAGGCAGGGTGTTGGGCAAGGTTGGATCACTCTGTGCGCTTAGCCGATTTGGAGAGGTCAAGAATGGCTTCTGCGGTGGTGAAATTTAGGCTGTGGCAGGGCCGGGTCTTAGTGTGAGGTTCAGAAAATTTCAACACTGGCCCAGATAGTCTAGGGCTCCTCTCCCTGCAATGCTAAAGCTGTGAGACTGTCCCAGGTTGCTGTGCTTCATGTCTGCAAACTTTGCAGCAATTTGCCCCGCTAATATGATGAACCGAATACTGAGGCTTTGGGCCTACTCTGGGCTGCTCCGGGGATTTGGATCGAAGGACACAATTTGGTTTGGAATGCTGTTGCTGTCACTGGCATCTATTGTTTGCATGATTTGTTTTGGGTTTTTTTCTCTTTCTTGGTGGGCACTGGCAGTTACCGTAGATGTCGGATTATAAGCCGCTACTTTTTCCCCACATTTTGAACAGCTTTGAACACTGCGGCCTTTAATACGGTGCGGCTAATGCATGTTTTTTTTCATGCCGCCAAAAACATTTCGCCTCGTAACAGTAGACCAATAAAATTGATGAGTAGTTCACAGAGGTCCAATGAAATTGTACGATAAATCAAGCGCACTTTCACAATTAAATTATTGTAAATCAGTCATTTGTACTCACCCTCATCAACATGGAAAACACTCGAAGAAAAGCATTGTGCTGCCTTTATGGCAGTTATTTAGTTTATAATATTTTCGCTTAGTAATTCATTTGTTAGTTAAAGTTAGAACTGTTTTAACTATATTTGTTTTCTGTACTACATCGCGGGATGCTATGACGTCACACCCGGTTTCGCCGCGTCTTGTGGGAAAATGCCGGTTTGCGATAAATGGGAAGGCGGGGGGCGAGCGGCGGAGCGGCGGAGCGAAAACGCTGCTTTTAAGTTAAAGGCGATCAATAACTTTTCCTGGTAGGCTGCAGTATATATATTTTTTACCAGTCGTTAGGAGATATTGGAATGTTGTTCAGTAAAAAAGTATACGCAACGTATATTTAAAAGTAGCCGCGTTACAGGCACGGTTCGAAAAAAAGCATTTGCAATATGTATTTGTTTATGTTACCATATGGATTTAATTAAAAGTTAAAAAATCCTCACGTGTAATATCTTTCTGTGTAAATATCTCATATTACAACGTGGGACACCTGCGGCCGAAAATCCGGTGCGGCCTAAAATCCGGTGTGGCCTAAAATCCGGTGCGGCCTGTACAAGTACAAAATTGATTTTCTTTCTAAAATTAGAGCCAGCGGCTTTTAATCAGGTGCGCTCTGTAGTCCGGAATCTACGGTAGTCTTACTATTTTTTAAATTGGGTTCTTCTGGGTTCCTTGCTTTGCAATTGCTTGTAAGCAAACAAATGTCAATGATGTATAATTTATACATTCTTTGATAATGAATGCACTTTGAATCTTTTTAAATCTAGAAATTACTTCTAATGATGTTAATGGAGTATGGTTCTTTTTATGGGCAATTTTAAATGTGCCTTGAGTTGAGGGGAAGCAGAAAGTCTACTCCAGAAATGAGGCCGAGTGTAATTCATCTCCTGGGCCTCACATAATTCCTACTGGTTATTGTCCACTTATAACTGTCAAGAACTGGCAGGGTGCAACAAAGAATTGTACTGGTTGTCTGATAAATCATCTCACCCTAGTTGTACATTTGGGTTAGAGATGGTCTCAGCTTTGCTTTTGGATTCTGGAGGAATACTGCCTACCTAGTAGAGTATAATGAAATCCTAAATGATGGGATCTGGGTAGCTTTGTGTTTGTAAATAACACAGGTAGTTTTAACTGCGTATGAGCAAACTGAAAGATCACATGGAGTTGGTGTTTGAAATAACGGGCAATTTATTAAAAACTGGTGCGCACCAGGAGACCAGCCAAAGCGGGTCTACCTGAGTATGTGTCTGATACATTTTTTACATTTTCAGTTGACGAGATTACTGGTAAAACTACATTTTGTTAACAGAGTGGTGGCTACTAGGAAGTCTCAATTAAGCAACAGACTGGATCCAGATTACAGAATAAAATGATCATCCACACATCTAAATCTAATTTTTTTACAACAATGGATGCATGCTATAACATAATTTAGTCAAGTTCTTAAAACTTGGGTGTCGTCGCTGCTACATTCCATGTCTCTATTTCTGTCTGTGGTTCCTTGTTACCACATTAGCATGATTCACATCCCTTTTTACTTGTTATTACCCCTCACTATTCTTTCCCCTTCAACAATGTGTATTAAGTTCCTGAATTTGCAAATCTCAGCGATGCTTTTAAAAATGCAATCCATGTATGATGTGCTGAAATTAAACTATACGGTGTAAGGACTATTGAAATAAAACTAGTCAAAATGATCACACCCAGGAGCAGTTCATATCCATTCGAAAATATGTGATGGTGAAGAGATTACATCTTATCTGAAATTCATCAAATCAGCTCACGTAGGTTGATTTTGAAAGAAAAAAAAGTGAAAACAGAAACATTTCTAAATATGAAGAGCGATTAGCACCTGTAAAAATATGAGCCATAATTTTCAGCACTGGACCATGTATTTTCTTTATCATGTTGGAAAAACAAAACCTCAAGCAATCACTTGAAAGTTTCAGTAAAGATTAAGGCAGGAAAAGGATTGATGGATGCAGCAATTACATGTGGATGATTTAACAAATTCAGTAATCAATTCATTAATTTAGAATAAAACTGCTTGATTGCATAAAAGTGATACAAAATGAAGACTTATATAAAAAAGGTTCCAGTGAATGATCATAGTTTTCAAATTGACAATTGACTGGGAATGCTGAGTTGTCATTTAGTGGCAGAAAGCTGCTAAAATGTATTACTAATTTCATAAAGAACAAGATTTCAGACCATGGATAAATTCACCATGGGTTAATAGCAATTGACTTCTGCAGTTTTACGGTACGTATCTTACTTGCATTATTGAAGTGCAAGCATGGACAGAGAAGCATAAATCACAACAGTCACACAATAATCCATCTCCAAAGAGGGACACATCCTCTATCAAGACAGCAATCAAGAACTAAAACTTCCCTATCTAAATCCATGGACTGAAGCAATTTGCAGCTTCCTACACCGTGACTTGTGTGGATGGCAGCAGAAGGCTTACTCTGGGGGTGAAGGGAATTAGATACTCACTCGTGGGTGAGGCCTGAAGTCTTCCCGGAACAATTGTAACACCAATAAGATCATTAGACCTTTCAGGAGAGAATGACATTGGAGCAAATACTGAACTGAACTTTGAAAGTAAGAAGTCTGCATGAGTAATTGATTACTCCCTTGGTAAAGTGGCCTTAATTCCATGTGAAAGTAGTTTTTGAACTTTTAGCCCAACCGTTTTCTGTGGCAGGTGTTTGGAGGTTCTTGTTACAGCAGCTGTGTCGTAATGAGCTGAATAGTTCACTGTGGACTGAAATAGCTTGCTTCTTTACGATGGGAATTAGAGAACATTTATTTGGTTGGGAACACCAGTGGCAGAAGAGTAAAAGCTGTTCTTAGTCAGGATTTAGAATGAAGTATCTGGACCATCCGATCCACTTTTCAAACAAACTCCCATTGATTATTACTTCCGGAAAATGTGGATTTTTTTTGGAATCATGCATCACAGGACCATTCAGCAAATTATGTTTATGCTAGCTCTTTAGCAGTGCTTTTCAGGACGCACTAAAAACATTGCCTGTTCAAGTACTTACATCATTCTCTTTTCAAAGCTGTTACTGAATCTGTTTCCTATATTGCTACTAGCAGTGCCTTCCAGATGCACTATATTCAGCTCAGTTTGCCAATTACCTTAAGTCTGTGTCCTATCTGAACACCAATCATCCTGTTAAGGAATTTTAATCTTAATTGCTTCATCAATCTGCTCCATGCTTTTGAACAACTCTTATTTTGCTGGTTGCTTTGTTCTGAGGAGGACAATCCCACCTTCTCCTCACACAGGTCCTCCTTTCCTAATGCGCACCCTACCTAAAATGTAGCATCCAGAATTGGACACGATGTTCAAGCTGAGATGTTTAATATAACTTACTTGCATAATGCAAATAGTAGTTCCTTTAATGATTTAACATTACCACTGAGAAATGTCAATGATCCTGTTGAGATGGGATTGCTGAGGAACATATCCATCAAAAGCACAAATTCTTGCTATGCTCTTACTGAGAACCTTGCTCAGTTTGTTGCGAGTTGAGCTAAAACCACACATTATGGCTTGCATTACCCCAGTGGTTGAATTTCTCTGAATTCCATTATTGGAAATTGCCAGTTCAATGTAACAGAACAGAATCCAAATCATTCTCTGTAATTGGGTAGGAGTTGGAAGGCTGACTTTGACAATATCAAGGTTAAGTAAATTAAGCAGTGTGTGAGCTGAGGAAGAGGCAGAGGCAGAGGCAATGTCATGGGGATAAAACAAGGCATTCTTTATGATGGAGAAAGTATGCTGTTTGAAGCAGTTCATTGCTCATACCCAAATAGAATGCTAAACTTCAGGAAATGGAATTATTGTTAGGTGACCGAGATGATGGTTTTTGGCTGTCCAGCATTAAAGATCAAGCAAAAGCCAGCCAAATAAGTTATATTGCCAATAAATAAAATGATAAGCAAAAATTGAATCCAAAGAAAATAGCGTACAGCAAGTACTTGGATAGTAGGGAATACTAAGTCAGGAAAGAAGGAAGAATAAACAACTTAGAAAGTCAAAAAGAAGTAGCCTTAAACTATTGCAGAATATATAAACAAAGCCTCCTATCAAGGCATAAATAATGAAAAAGAATAATGAATGAACTTCAACAGAAGAGAAGGATAACGAAATAACGGAATTTTGGGTGGAAATAGAAGAGCTAAATGATGAATGAAACTTAGAGGATGAAACTCAAAATCTCGGTTGATTGTATCCAAATGTACCGAGGGAAGCTGAGGAAAAGATCTGTTATATTGCATGTAAACAATAATTCACTCAATGTGGAAGATGACTTTAAGGTAAGCTACTATTAACATTACTAGTTGCAGCAAAGTACGATCTTCTGCAGGGTGAGATAGTTAACCAGGATGAATTTTAATCCCTGTCTTCATGAAAGCACATTGTGCTTGCTTGGAGATGTAACCTTTCTGCTATAATAATAATCTAAGTAAACCAGTTACTGAGAGCAGCTGCAGTTCAGGGCAAACAACACTGACTGGTAAAACAGAATTGTTATTGCAACTGCAGTGAAGAATCCTTCTACATCTGAGTAGTCAAGGAGAGACGGAAATGGAGGACCTTCACTGCTGCCCTAAACGCCAGCGGGCGTAATGTGCAGTAAGTGAGAGAAGCTGCATTGGTACTAATGCACAACTGAACTAGAAGGATTGAAGTAGAGTTAGATCGTTTAATACAATTTGTCATGGAAGCAGCATGCTGCTTTAAACCACAGCATTATACAACACAATATGCCCGGCCCGTTGAGTTCTTCCAGCATTTTGTGTGTGTTATAGAACAAGATCCATTACCTATTTTGAATGAGTTCAACTTCTAATTGTGGGATTCTGTCTCTGAAACTGGATCTGGGTTGTATTTACAGTAAGAAATGGTGTCTTGCATGAGTTTGTATCTTCAATCAAGATTTTGAAGAATGATGTTTGCCACTGTATTGTGCCTGTGCAAGTAATCAGATTGAGTTAAGCTGTTAGAGGATCCTGTCATGTGCTGGGTTGTTTCTGATATCTCTTGGCATTTTCTACATTTATCGTCTTAAGTTTGTTGGTCTTTTATTATGTATTTTTGATTTTTTTTGTGTTAGCCACCTTTTCTTTTATTGCCACAAAGAACCCTTCTATTTCTGGGAAATTGTCTCCAGCTCTGAGCCAAGCATTCAATGCTTCCTTGTCGATATCTAGTGTGCTCAGATCATGGGGATGTCTTCCATAGAGGGTCATGCTCTTCCATTGGTTAACAACTTCTTCAATAGTAATAATTTCTTCATTTTTCTGGGTTGTGCCCTCAATTAAGGTTAGTGGTGTGTGCTTCTTATCAGAATTGCATATGCTCATGTGGAGTGCTGAATCCTGTTTTCATTGATGAAAATACTGTATATCCTTTGAAGTTTTATCTGACTGGTGTGTAATTTTTAATGTCTGTTATTCATCTTCCGCCTTCTGTCCTAGGTGGTGTTAATCTAAGTGTGCTTAAGTGTACATAATGTTTTCTGAAATTTTTCATTTCGGTTTTATTTTTCCATGTAAATTTTCCAGATTGGGTTTCCACCAAGATATTATGCCAAAAGAATACATTAACATGGGTATAGCAAAAGTGTTTATTGTCTTTGTTATATTTTTACTGTTGAGCACTATTTGGCAGATTTTCTTAAGCCTTGAAGTAAATTTTGTCAAAAGTTTTCGCTTTATCACACTATGATCTATTTTCTTTGCTTGTTGATATCCCAGATACCTATATGTTTCAGATTCATCCTTCGGTTGTGTTGTATCCTGCCACTCTGCTTTGTATTCCATTAGCTCTTTTGCACCTTTCGTTATGTTTAAAGATCTGCACATCCAGTCCAAAATTCATTTTTATATCATTCAAAAGTAGTTCTACTATTTGAATTAATTGCTTTGGCTTTATTGATGAAGGAGCATATAATTTCAAATCATCAATGGATAGAAGGTGTTTCAAGATATAATTCATTTCATTGTTTCTGATTTGATACCTAATTTTCATCTGATTCAGTAAATTAGAGAGTGAGTTTAAAGCTAGACAGTGGATTTAGAGAGTTGCTCTGGAAAATGCCCCGGTTATATTTTGATAACGGTGGGTATTCTTTTTAAGATGTTAATAGATAGGGTGATTATAGTATGCCAATGCTTCATCAGACGTGGAAGGAAGTATTGGATGCAGTTTATATATATGAAGAACTTCTATTAATCACTAGGGTGAGACTGAGCCAAATAGTTTTTGGAAGTCAATACAGCAACGTCAAAGATTTCTGCTTTTCCACTGGGTGGAAAATATTATTATTATCATTTCTATCTTATGGTATTTTCCCAGTTTATTGTCTTTTGCACACTGGTTGCACACCCAGTTGGTGTGGTCTTTCATTGATTCTATTATGGTTATAGGATTTATTGTGTATGCCATCACAAAATTAATTTCTGGGTTGTAAGGTTGTTACAGCTGAGGTTGGTAATGGGGATAAACTCCATGACCTATTAAATGCTCCTAATGGTGTGCACATCAAATAACCTCTGACAGCCAAGTGCTGCTCTTGGCCTTCATGAGTGGCTTAGCTACTAAGCCCAGCAGAACCATTTCTACTGACAGGAGAGGGGCAAAGGTGGGTGACTAGCGCATTAAAACCAGTTGCTTCAGGTTGATGGGGCTTGTCAGCCACGGTTGGCAGCTCATCTAGGAGAAAGGAAACTTTGATCTCAAACCTCCGCTGCCTTGTGGCTATACGCACTCATGGGAATGGCTTTAGGAGTAAACCCCGAGGGGAAAATCCGGAGCTGGGGTCCCTGAAGCAATCCTACATTGAGTTTATCGCTGACTGGCAACTCCTGCGATGGTGCTAGTGCCAAAATGTATTGGTCTCTGCCGTTCCTTTGTGTGGAGAGGGGGAGCCTGTTCTCCATATTGTACTGCCCTGGTTTGCACATCTAGACAGTTAGGATGCAATATCCATGGTCTACGCTGACCAACGGAGGCTAAGATATGTACTTCGATAATAAATCTACTTTGAACATTGAACTTGCCTGCTCCGTACCCACAGTCCTGTGAATATTTCCGTTTCAATTCTCCGGCCAATTAACAGGCTTACAGTCACGGCACTGTGGGCACATGGTTGGTTTGCGAGTGAATACAAACGTCAAATGTTGACAGCTTTGGCAAGCAGCCTGACAACCTTATGCCTCGGTTTCCCAATTGGTCTGATCAATTGATATAAATCCAGCCAGCAGCTGTGGACCTGTACCTTAATGAAACTCTAACCCAACATCAATCAGCATTTTCCAGAAAGTAAAACATTCATTGTAAGAAAAAAAATATTGATATGAACTTCCTTGGGCTTACAGGATATGTCAGTGATAAAAATGCATCATAGTCTTGTGGTGAACTACATATACCTGTCTGGACACCCCCCCCCCGCTGACTGCTCCTGTGACTCCTCCCACAGACCCCCTGCTGACTGCTCCTGTGGCTCCTCCCACAGACCCCCTGCTGACTCCTCCCACAGACCCCCTGCTGACTGCTCCTGTGGCTCCTCCCACAGACCCCTGCTGACTGCTCCTGTGGCTCCTCCCACAGACCCCCTGCTGACTGCTCCTGTGGCTCCTCCCACAGACCCCCTGCTGACTGCTCCTGTGGCTCCTCCCACAGACCCCCTGCTGACTCCTCCCACAGACCCCCTGCTGACTGCTCCTGTGGCTCCTCCCACAGACCCCCTGCTGACTGCTCCTGTGGCTCCTCCCACAGACCCCCTGCTGACTCCTCCCACAGACCCCCTGCTGACTGCTCCTGTGGCTCCTCCCACAGACCCCCTGCTGACTGCTCCTGTGGCTCCTCCCACAGACCCCCTGCTGACTCCTCCCACAGACCCCCTGCTGACTGCTCCTGTGGCTCCTCCCACAGACCCCTGCTGACTGCTCCTGTGGCTCCTCCCACAGACCCCCTGCTGACTCCTCCCACAGACCCCCTGCTGACTGCTCCTGTGGCTCCTCCCACAGACCCCCTGCTGACTCCTCCCACAGACCCCCTGCTGACTGCTCCTGTGGCTCCTCCCACAGACCCCCTGCTGACTCCTCCCACAGACCCCCTGCTGACTGCTCCTGTGGCTCCTCCCACAGACCCCCTGCTGACTGCTCCTGTGGCTCCTCCCACAGACCCCCTGCTGACTGCTCCTGTGGCTCCTCCCACAGACCCCCGCTGACTGCTCCTGTGGCTCCTCCCACAGACCCCCTGCTGACTGCTCCTGTGGCTCCTCCCACAGACCCCTGCTGACTGCTCCTGTGACTCCTCCCACAGACCCCTGCTGACTGCTCCTGTGGCCCCTCCCACAGACCCCCCGCTGACTGCTCCTGTGGCTCCTCCCACAGACCCCCTGCTGACTGCTCCTGTGGCCCCTCCCACAGACCCCCCGCTGACTGCTCCTGTGGCTCCTCCCACAGACCCCCTGCTGACTGCTCCTGTGGCTCCTCCCACAGACCCCTGCTGACTGCTCCTGTGGCTCCTCCCACAGACCCCTGTATAAAGGCGATTGGAGGCACTGCTCCTCCCTCAGTCTCCAGGATGTTGTGTGATGGTCTCTTGCTGCTGCTAGTGCTCTCTTCAAGCTAATAAAAGCCTATCTCTCGCCTCATGTCTCCGAGAGTTATTGATGGTGCATCAATTTTATTAGCTGGAAGAGAGAGCACTATCAGCAGCAAGAGACCATCACACAACATCCTGGAGACTGAGGGAGGAGCAGTGCCTCCAATCGCCTTTATACAGGGGGTCTGTGGGAGGAGCCACAGGAGCAGTGAGTGGGGGGGGGGGGGTGTCCAGACAGGTCTATGTAGTTCACCACATTCACCCCCCCCCCTTTGTTTTAAAAGAGAGTCCCCATGGGGCGAAGTTTCTTACAAGTATATTTACAGGTTAAGTCTATCAGGTGGTCGAATCTGTCGCTGCGATCTATGTAGCACCGGCTGTGATTGCACAGGTGCCGGTGGTGATGATTGCACAGGTGCCGGTGGTGATTGCACAGATGCCGGTGGTGGTGATTGCACAGGTGCCGGTGGTGGTGATTGCACAGGTGCCGGTGGTGATTGCACAGGTGCCGGTGGTGATTGCACAGATGCCGGTGGTGATTGCACAGGTGCCGGTGGTGGTGATTGCACAGGTGCCGGTGGTGATTGCACAGGTGCCGGTGGTGGTGATTGCACAGATGCCAGTGGTGGTGATTGCACAGGTGCCGGAGGTGGTGATTGCACAGGTGCCGGTGGTGATTGCACCGGAGACGGTGGTTGTGCTGGTTCCGGCCTGACTTGAGATGTCAGCCCATTAGGCGTCAGTGATCCCTCATGCGTGTGTGAGGCACCCGGTATGGGAGTGTTATGAGGGGTCTATGTAGGGCTTGGTGTGCGCGGTGTCAGGTGGGTATACAGCTCGGTGGGTACAGGGTTCATAGTTACTGTGGAGTGTTCGGGGTAGTGGTCTGCTGCTCCTGCGGGCACCAGGTCGCGGTCTATTAGGCACTGGAGGCACTATCTCGCCGGCAAAAGGTTCACCTTGCTGACCGACCAGCACTCAGTTGCGTTCATGTTTAGCAACCAAAAGCGGGGCAAAATCAAAAATGATAAAATTTTGTGGTGGAGAATAGAACTCTCCACCTACAACTATGATATCCTGTACCGGCCTGGAAGGCTCAATGAGCCCCCTGATGCCCTATCCCAGGGAGCGTGTGCCAGCGCGCAGCTCGACCAGCTATACGCCCTCCATGCACATCTTTGCCACCCGGGGGTCACCCGATTTTACCATTTCGTGAAAGCCCGGAACCTGCCGTACTCCCTGGAGGACATCAGGACGATGACCAGGGACTGCCAAGTCTGCGCTGAGTGCAAACTGCAATGTCTACTTTCTCAACATAATCGACGAGTACTCGCGGTTCCCCTTTGCCATCCCCTGCCCCGATACCACTGCCACGTCCGTCATAAAAGCCCTGCGCCAGCTCTTCACTCTGTTCAGATATCCCTGCTATATCCACAGTGATAGAGGGTCCTCCTTTATGAGTGACGAGCTGCGCCAGTACCTGCTGGCTAGGGGCATTGCTACTAGTAGGACCACGAGCTATAATCCCCGGGGAAATGGACAGGTGGAGAGGGAGAATGCCACCGTGTGGAAGGCCACACTTTTAGCCCTTAAGTCAAAAGGGTTGCCGGTCTCTCGATGGCAGGAGGTCCTCCCCGAGGCACTCCACTCTATCCGCTCCCTGTTATGCACGTCCACCAATGCCACCCCTCATGAGTGCCTCTTTTCTTTTCCCAGGAAGTCTGCCACTGAGACCACCCTACCAGCTTGGCTGACATCCCCAGGGCCAGTGCTGCTCCGGAAACATGTGAGGAGCAATAAATACTCCTCGCTGGTAGAGAGGGTTCACCTACTACATGCGAACCCCCAGAATGCCTACGTGGTCTTACCTGATGGGCGGGAGGACACGGTCTCCATCCGTGACCTGGCGCCCGCAGGAGCAGCAAACCACTACCCCGAACACTCCACGGTAACTATGAACCCTGTACCCACCGAGGTGTATACCCACCTGACACCACGCACACCAAGCCCTACACAGACTCCTCACGACACTCCCATACTGGGCGCCTCGCACACGCATGAGGGATTACTGACGCCTAATGGGCTGACACCTCAAGTCAGGCTGGAACCAGCACAACCACCGTCTCTGGTGCAATCACCACCGTCTCCGGTGCAATCACCACCAGTGCTATGTAGATCGCAGCGACAGATTTGACCACCTGATAGACTTAACCTGTAAATATACTTGTAAGAAACTTCGCCCCATGGGGACTCTCTTTTAAAACAAAGGGGGGGGGGGGTGAATGTGGTGAACTACATATACCTGTCTGGACACGCCCCCTGCTGACTGCTCCTGTGGCTCCTCCCACAGACCCCTGTATAAAGGCGATTGGAGGCACTGCTCCTCCCTCAGTCTCCAGGATGTTGTGTGATGGTCTCTTGCTGCTGATAGTGCTCTCTCTTCCAGCTAATTAAAGCCTATCTCTCGCCTCATGTCTCCGAGAGTTATTGATGGTGCATCAAGTCTGTAGTCTAAAGAAATCCACTTTGCTTGTCTATAATATCTTTATTTCCCCAGGCCCTATTCCAGGAAGAGCCTGTCACCATGCTGTATCTATGTTAAAAACAAATAAAGAAATAAACACAAAATTACAGATCACAGATTCTGAGGGTAGATGCCCTGCAATGTTGAATTACCTTTCGGGAAGCAAACAACAGGAAATCAGTCACTCAGCAGTATCTACGTTTGTCATTACTCCTCATTCCAGAGGTTATGCACGTTCAAGCACTGGAGTCACCGGTGTGGCAGAGTAGTGCATCAGCTGAATGTTTTCGATCTGCTGCAGTATTCCTGCTGTTAAGTTTATTGCATTAAAATTATTATGAGATTTTAACACCTAATGTTTTATGGCTTAAATTACATCATCTAGGATTTAATTTATAATTGAGTCCAGGTGGAAGGTTTTTACCTAAAATATTGACAATTCTCTCCTCCCCGCCCCCATCCCCCATAAATGCTTTTCACTGAGTTCCTCCAGGGGTTGGTTTTATTTTCCAGATTCCAGCATCTGCAGTCTCTTGTGTCTTCATTTATAATTCACATGATCAGAATTCGCTTTTCAGCATTTTAATCATATTGCCCAAGTGGTTTGCAGCATACATCTGCCTTTAAAGAGACATAGGCCGATAGAATTTAACTTGGAAAAGTATGAAGTTTTACATTTTGCTAGGTGCGGGACTTATACTGTAAATGGTAGAGCCCTGGAGAATGCTGCGGAACAGAGAGGCACAGGGCTGTGAGCTCATAGTTCTCTGAAAGTGGCAATGCGGGTGGATAGGGTGGTGAAGAGGGTATTTACCATGCTTGCCTTCATCAGTCAGGGCAGCAAGTACAGAACAAGAGTTAAATGTTATAGCTACAAGATGTTGGTGAGGCCACAGTTGGAGGTTGCAAGTAGTTATGGTCACCCAGCCACAGGAAAGATACTAAGCTGGAATTGTGCAGAACTAAAATGAAAAAATAACTCCTGGCTCTATCTACCCATTATTATTTCCCTCATCTGCTTTCACCAAATTCTCACCCTTCCCCATCTGGTTCTTTCTGCCTGTCATCCTTCGTTTCACCTGCTTTTACCTATCATCTACTAAACCTCACCTCAGCTTCCTGTCCTTTACACTATCACAACCCAAAACGTAAACTACCCATTTGCCTCCACAGAGGCTGCTTAACTCACCGAGTTCCTCCAGCTGGCTGATTTTTGATTTAGCTGTCTACCCTATGAATGCCTCTCAGGTACCTCTATCATGTCACCTCTCAGCCTCCCTAGCTCCAGGGAACCAGACCTAAACCGTTCAATTTCTCCTTCTTACCCAAACCCTCCAATTATCATATGCACATTATATGCACACTGCATATTCAGACAGAGATGTAATGTAAAGATTTTTGCTCCTCATGTATGTGAACAATGTAAGAAATAAAGTCAATTCAATTCGAGGAAACATCCTTGTGAATCTTTACTGAACTCACACCAGCTTAATCACAGTTAATTATATTTTGAAAAGTAGTTGTAAAATATAGACCACATTACTATATCCTCAACATCCACTCTTACCCAGCATCTACACTCACTTATTTTCTCCCTATGCCCTATTTTCTTCCTTCCTTGCTGCTCGACAGCCGAGAATTCCCTGCTCCTTTCTTGTGACTCTGGCTCCATCCTTCCTACCACTCCTTCCCAGCCTGAGTGTTTCATACGCTGGAGGGAAATTTCTCTCTCGATGCCTTAAACAACAATTGCTGGTGACCCTTTCACCCTTCCCTAGCCTCTAACTACTTACAGCCCAGTGTGTATTGAGTGCCCTATCAGTTGGTTTTAAAATGGTGAAAAAGAGCAAACCAAAGGTTAGAAAGGGACTGGGTGAATGACAAAGAAGAGAATGAAGGGGAATATAGATTCAGCAAGAGGAGGAGAGAAAGTGTCAACCAATGGAGCTTAAAACAAATCAAAAGAGACAGAAAGAAGATGAAGTCTAATCAGTTTGTTGACAGAAAGTTGTAAGTAGAGAGAGAACACAAAAAGTAAAAATAGAGACAGGGGTAGGATATTTGTCCTGATGTCAACTGTTCAAAAATATCAGGGAACTAACCTCATATCCATTCATACCCTTAATGTCAAAAAAATTATCAAACTCTGTTTTGAAGATGCTGAGCAACTGACTTAACATTGCGCAGTTAGTACAGAATTCCAAAGATTCAACTCCCTTTGATAAGACAGTTTCTCCGAATCTCAGTCCTTAATGACTCATACCTTATTGAAAGAACAGGTACCTAGACCTACTCGGTCATACATTGGAAGAAGGTGAAAGCAAATATACACAGAGCATGGGAATTCCTTCTGAAGGAGAGGCTCCACTATAGCCACATTTTCTGAAACACAGCCAGAACATTCCTGCAAATCCCATTTTTTAGTTGCTATCCAACACAGGGAGATTGATTTGGACTTTGTAAAAAATGCTGCCAGGTCATCAACCCTAACTTCATTAACCAGTAATCTCTTCACTCACATTAGTTGATCTATAACTGAACTTGCTGCATTCTGCCTTCTTAGCCCAACTCTGTCTCCTGAAGTTTGGGAAAATCTCCCTTATTATACAATGGGACCGCGTAACTTTGGAAGACAGCAACCAGTGCACCAATGCTCTCCATAGTCACTTCAAATCTTCAGATGCTGGTAATGCTAATGAAAAGGAGCAGGGTGGTATCGAGCTTCTAAATGTGAAACAAAAGAACAAAGTCATAGGAAGTCATGACAAATGAGTAGTAAAAATGTGACCAAAATTCTGACACCAACTAGTTAACATGCATTATTAATATTAGCACACTTTTTTCTTAAAGGAAAGGAACTAATCACAGAGGTGTTCTGGTTGTGTGCTAGAAGATGCAGCTATAATAGAGCCTCTGCTTCATACTGAATTCCTGTGTTTGGTGGATACAGATAAGGCAGTGTCTTACCATGGAGAATTTGAACTAAATGCATACGTGTGTGTATTTGTGTAACTATCTTTCCATTAAAGAACATTTGCAAATTATACTTACAACATTTATTTTTCACACTGAATATTTCTGTCGGTCTATGAAAGAAGGGTTCCTTATTTCATTGGAAAGGCCAGCCAAAATCAAACCAAATGGTCTCGTGATCCAAAGGAGAGAGATTCTCCCCAATAGTCAGGGTTGGGCTAAGAAAGTAGAGCATCGCAAGTTCAGACATCGGTAAACTGGTGCAAGTGAAGAGATTATGGAGTTAGGCTTGCTGGCCTGTGAGAATTTTTCAGTTAATTCCAATCAACCCCCTTTTATTGGACAGCAATTTTAAAACAATGGAATTTGACATTTATTTATAGAGAAAGTGAATAATTTTTTAAAATTGCTTCCTTAGGTAAGCACTGCCACCTATTGGAGAAAGTTCACTCAAGTGCCATTTAATTTCTTCCTTGAAATAATTTTTCACATAGGTAAGTGCTGATGATCCATGGCATCAAATTTTCTCTTATAGCAAAATACTAATTCAAGAATAGTTTCTCTCTGATGAAATATGCCCAGGGAGAAGTCCAATGTAGGCTCAAATCCAGATCACAGTGTTGCCTGCATTACTATTTCCAAACCTTGATAAGCAAAGTAATAATAAAATTTTCCATTATTCCTAAACCAGAACACGGGCCAAGAAAACAGAAAATATGGAAACATGCCACAGGTCAGACAGCATCCCTGGAAAAAGTAACTGTTCCTGTTTCAGATATGGGTCTCTTTATTAGAACTGGGAAAGAGAGAAAAATCACATGAAAACAAACCAAAGCCTCTCAGAAACTAAGCAAGCACGGGGGTTGATACCGAACAACACACTATCCACAGTAACAAAGTTCCAAAGTTCAAAAGACTTTATTAAGAAATCAGCAAAGACCAACGATCTTAGAGTGATAAAACTACCAAAACTAAAACTAGCGATATAATGAAATAACGGTTTAATAACAATGTAATGGTCTACAGTTAGTATTAGCTGTCAACAAAAACATATTATTCTGGTTGCCCCTCTGGCTCTAACTAGACTAAACTGAATTTAGACAAAGCATGAACATGTAACTATACTCATTTGCTTCTACTACGCCCCAACCCATATGACAGACTATCCATAATAAATGCGCAGCACAAAATACAATACAGACTGACAGAAAATAGATGCATACTCCTATAATTAGGTTCAGCTAAAAGAAAACGACAGGGCAGGAGGAAGGATTAGAACCTTTGCTGTCCACTTTTATCAGCTTACAATGGTGCAACTAGCACTGCTGCTGCTTTACAGAGTCAGTGACCCAGGTTTAATTCTGTCCCTTAGTGCTGTGACCATGGAGCAACCTCCCTGTGACCATGGATCCACCTCCCTGTGACCATGTCACCTCCCTCCAGCTGCTCCAGTTTCTGTTCACATCGAGAGGCACGTGGTTGGTATGTAAAATGTCCCTGGTGTTTAGGCAAATTGTAGAATCTAAAAATAATTGATAGGAATGTGGGGGAAAATAATACAGGGAAAAGTAAAGAAAATGGACTTGCTCTGAGAGCAGATATTGACTCAGTAGGTCGAGTAGTCTCCTTTGAGGTCCAAGGGAAATATAAACAACTGGGTGTATCTTGAAGGATCATGTCCAGTATATAATGACAGATTATGTGCAATAACATTTTATGATCCAGGTTTAAATATAATCGAGGAAAATATCAAAGTCAGTGTTTCATGGTATATTCTAGCTCGAATGATTAATTTACTGAGTTGCAAAGATCCATGAATCATTTTTTCTCTAAATCCTAGAAGTTGTGCCTATGAAAGACTCACTCAATAAATATTTAACAGTATACAGGTGACCATGTCATGGCCATTAGGATTACAGAAAATTTCCTTTACAAACATTTGAGATAAGAAATAAGATTCGCTCTCACGGAATTTATGTGAAAAAAATAAATAATGTTTCCTGATGCATGCACAGATGACATGGCTTCACATTATGGAAAATTGCGGTATGGGCCATTTTCTCAGAACACAAACCTGTAATGTGGGGGATAGTTCTTATATATTTTTCATGTATACACATCTTAATTTTGATCTGTTTGCCACAGTTCTTACATTTTCCATTAGGTGGCATCTTGTTGCTGCCTAAAACTGTACTAGAAATTATAAATAAGCATTGAAGTGAATGGAATATTTTTTGAAAAAGACTAAGTAAGTGTTCTCTTAAAGTTGAAAGGTAAAGGCAAATGATTTCTGGATCCTAAATTATAGTGGTTGCCAGCCGGTGGTGTAGTATCATCCGCACTGGACGTTGAGGCAAGTGGTCCCGGGTTCGAATCCAGCTGGCTCCTTGCATGCTTTCCAGCCATGCTGGGTTGAGCATCGAGCGAGCAACTCGGCCTCATGAAAAACAGTCAACAATGCTAAGGAAACAGCAAGGTTGCCGGCCAATGTGCCACAAGGCACAAAAAGGAACAACAACAACAAGTAACAGCTGAACAAAAGTTAATCCACAAATTGCAGCCTTTATTCGCCAACTGATTACCATCATTCCTTTTTTTCAAAATAATGAAGGGAACATGACTATGACTTCTATTTATCAATAACCTTCACCAGTATCTACACAACAATGCTGTTCTGTTTGCAAAACAACAGCTAAACTCCAGATATCAGCACTGCCCTGAAACAAATAGGTGTGGCGACCCACTTTCTATGCAGGCGAACCAGCTCACAAAATGGCGCACGCGTCTGCAGAGAGGCCAGCCTCAAAATTGCGCTGGGCCTTTTTCTTCACCAGCAAGGGGAGAAAGTCCGCACATGGGAGGAGACTTTTGTAATGCATCTTTGATGTAATTTCTGCCCGGACAGGGTGGGAACGGAACTGCGTAAAAGCCAGTGCCGCGAAGTTTGAATAAACTAGTCTGGAGTGCAACTTACCGACTGCGTGTCGTTATTTCTAGCTCTGTGAGTAGCACATCGCTACATTGGTGACCCGGATGGTCCAAACGGGATTTGGACCAAAGATGATCGACTTATCTGTTCACGCAGTGTCGCTAAAACTGCCATCTTTCTGGACGCTGTGACCACGCGTATGGTTTGACCAAGCAGAAGCCCAGTTCCAGATTTTGCAGATATCTTCTGATACCACGCGTCACTATTAGTTTGGGAGACAGGCCGCCGTCAGCATTAATGAATGAGATGCTGACCTTGGCTGAAGGACACAAGCCCTGCCTCATGTTTGAGCAGACGTACCTAAAGCAACTGCCTGAGGACATACATCTGCTACAGGCCGACGCAGATTTCAGTGACCCCTGGAAGGTGGTGGCCTGGGCAGACGTGCTGTGGAAAGCCAAGAGGGAGAGCGGGGCATCGGACAGATTACCACGCGCCCAACAGCAGGCCAGACCAGGCCCGGCAACGGAGCACACACAACCCAGAGGCAGGAGTGAGGAGGCCAATGAACAGTGGTGTTTCTACCACCAGTGGTGGGGCACAGAAGACCCCATTGTTGCCTGCTCTGCAAGTTCCCGGGAAACGCCAGGGCCAGCTGCCGCTAATAGCTATGGTGGCTGGCCACCAGGACAGCCTCTTGTATGTCTGGGACAAACAGTCAGGACACCGCTTCTTGGTTGACACCGGAGCGAAAATCAGCGTCTTACCCCCGAAGGGGTACGACACCCGCAACAGGGAGCTGGGACCCACCCTGAGGGCCGCAAACGGCAGCACGATATGGACCTACGGCACCCACACAGTGCAGCTGCAGCTCGGTGCCAGCCGGTTCACGTGGGACTTCACACTGGCCGCGGTGGCCCAACCACTCCTGGGGGCGGACTTCTTGCGAGCTCACAGCCTGCTGGTCGACTTGCAAGGGAAAAGACTGGTACATGCCGAAACTTTCCAGACGCTCTCCCTGGGTGAAGCCAATTTGCTGGCCCCACACCTGGACTCCATCACGCTGTCTGACAACGAATTCACCAGAATCCTGGGTGGACTTTCCATCGATTCTGGCACCGCAGTTCACGGCAGCCATGCCCAGACATGGGGTACAGCACCACATCCCGACCCAAGGACCACCCCTCCACGCCCGCACACGAAGGCTCCCCCCGGACAAGTTCCGGCTGGCGAAGGAGGAGTTCAAGAGGATGGAGGAATTGGGGATCATACGGCAGTCCGACAGCCCATGGTCCTCCCCCCTGCACATGGTAACCAAAGCAGCTGGGGATTGGAGACCATGTGGCGACTACCGCAGACTGAACGAGGCTACCACTCCAGACCGCTACCCCGTGCCGCACATACAGGACTTTGCAGCAACCCGGCACGGGGCAAGAATCTTTTCCAAAGTAGACCTCGTCCAGGGGTACCATCAAATCCTGGTGCACCCCGAAGACATCCCCAAAACAGCACTCAACACCCCGTTCGGCCTGTTCGAGTTCCTCCGAATGCCGTTCGGCCTGAAGAATGCCGCACAGACATTCCAGCGGCTAATGGATGTGGTGGGATGTGACCTGGACCTTGCGTTCATTTATGTGGACAACATCCTCATAGCCAGCAGTAGTCGTCAGGAGCATCTGTCCCACCTCCGCCAGCTCTACTCCCGCCTGAGTGATTTCGGCCTCGTGATCAACCCGGCCAAATGCCAGTTCGGTCTCGATACCATCGACTTCCTGGGCCACAGGATTACCAAAGACAGGGCAACACCTCTGCCCGCCAAGGTAGACGCGATCCGCCACTTTGCCCGGCCCAACACGGTCAAAGGCCTACAGGAGTTCGTTGGTATGGTGAACTTCTACCACTGCTTCCTCCCCTCAGCAGCCTGTATCATGCGCCCTTTGTACACCCTGATGTCGGGTAAAGGCAAGGACATTACTTGGGACGAGGAGGCCGCGGCCGCTTTCGTTAAAGCCAAGGAAGCCTTGGCAGATGCCGCGATGCTGGTGCACCCCAGAACGGACGTTTCGACCGCCCTCACAGTGGACGCATCCGATACAGCAGTCAGTGGGGTGCTGGAGCAGCTCATTGAGGGGCACTGGCAACCCCTGGCGTTCTTCAGCAGGCACCTATGGCCACCCGAACTCAAGTATAGTGCCTTCGATCGGGAGCTGTTGGCACTGTATCTGGCAATCCGGCATTTCAGGTACTTCTTAGAAGGCAGGCCGTTCACCGCGTTCATGGGCCACAAACGGTTGACCTTCGCGTTCACGAAGGTGTCCGATCCCTGGTCGGCTCGCCAGCAGTGACATCTGTCCTACATCCCCGAGTACACGACGGACATCCAGCATGTCTCGGGAAAGGACAACGTCGTGGCGGACGCACTCTCCAGACCAGCTGTCCAGGCCCTGTCCCTGGGGGTGGACTATGCAGCACTGGCGGAGGCGCAGCAGGCAGACGACGAGATGCCCAGCTACAGGACCGCAGTCTTGGGTTTCCAGCTGCAGGACTTTCTCGTAGGCCCAGGTGAGAGGACCCTCTTGTGTGAAGTGGCTAACGGCCAACCTCGCCCCATCGTCCCCGTAGCCTGGCGGCGGTGAGTTTTCAACTCCATACACGGCTTGGCCACTCAGTTCACCTCCAGCCTGTGGTCGGCTGTGGCCAGCCTGTTGGGAACGCAGCTACACCCCACTACTGCCTACCACCCACAGTCGAACGGACTAGTGGAACGCTTCCACTGTCACTTGAAGTCGACTGTCATGGCCCGCCTGAAAGGGCCTAACTGGATGGACGAGCCTCCCTGGGTCCTGCTTGGAATCCGCACAGCGCCCAAAGAGGATCTGCACGCCTTGTCGGCCGAGTTGGTGTACGGTGCACCCCTGGTCGTCCCGGGAGAGTTCATACCAGCCCCAAGGGGGCAAGAGGAAGAACTTGCAGCAGTCCTGGACAGGCTACGCGAAAGGCTTGGCAACCTGGCCCCTGTACCGACTTCACAGCATGGACAGATCCTGACCCATGCACCCAAAGGCCTGCAGAACTGTAAGTTTGTACTTATACGAAGGAGCGCACACTGGGCACTGCTACAGCGGCCGTACGAGGGGCCGTTCAAGGTGATCAAGAACAACGGGTCCACGTACACTCTGCACATTGGGGGGAAAGAGGACGTTTTCACGGTGGACCGACTCAAACCAGCCCATGAGGACTTGGTGCAGCCGGTCGAGGTTCAGGCACCGCGGTGCAGAAGCAGACCGCCCAAACAGAGACAGATCCAGACCGTGGACATTGGGGGGTGGGGTGTATCGCCGGTTCTGGGGGGGGGGGGGGGGGGGAGGTTATGTGGCGATCCACTTTCTACGCAGGCGAACTGGCTCACAAAATGGCGCTGGGCCTTCTTCACCAGCAAGGGGAGAAAGTCCGTGTGCGGGAAGAGACTTTTGTAATGAACCTCTGATGTAATTTCCGCCCGGAGAGGGCGGAAACGGAACTGCATAAAAGCCAGTGCCGTGAAGTTTGAATAAACTAGTCTGGATTGCAACTTACAGACTGCGTGTTGTTATTTCTAGCTCTGTGTATAGCACATCACTACATAGGACTTTTGCCAAAACTTGCTGTTGAGCTGACCAGATCATCCAACACAAGAAAGGCTACGTATCAATCTGAGAACCTTCTGAGAATTATTGATCTATTCTGTACAGTCTGAATTGAACAGCTTCATTGCTAGAGTCAAAGGTAGAGTTATTATTTGCTGGCCTCTCTCTATTTTGTGTAATTATGGGTTAATAGCTTTATTGTAAACTTCAGATGTTGAAGACAGGTATTTGGAGATGGGTTGCTAGACTGTATCATTGTAATATCATCAAGGCGGAGATATAGGAGCCTGAAGACACATACAATGTATTGCACTGTACTGCGGCAGCAAAACAAAAAATTTCATGACATGTATCAGTGATAATTTATCTGATTCTTAATTTACCTCAAATTTTGCTTTAATTTAGCTTAAATTTGTTTTATTTGATGTAAGCCAATTAACATGACCCCATTGTCATACATTTGGCTGATGCATATGAAACCGAGAAGGTCGTTTAACTTTGCAAACCATATATTATCTGACAGCTTTCTGCTGTTTGGCAAACAGCCTGTGCTCTGTAGACAGTCTGTTTGCAAATCTTTCCTCAACTTCAAACCCATTATTACTTGCAACTACCATTAAAAATGAATTCTTGTTTGAATTAATATCTGCTATATTCACATAATTTCATAAATCCACAATAATCCCTAACAACATACCCCCCTCCCACTATCTTCTTCTGCCCATCATCCCTCAGCCCTCCTCAGTCTTCTTATCACCTAATTCTCACACCTCCCCCTCCCTTCTTTATATTGGCTACCATTTTTCTCCAATCCCAGTCCCAATGCAATGTCTCCAACCATAACAGTGACAATTCCCCTCCTCCACCCCTGCAGATGCAGCGTCACCTGTGAAACTCCTCCTAAATTGTTTTTTGATCCGGAATTGAGTTTTGAGAGTTGGGTGGGACATGGAGTGATATTCAAGAACATTAACTATTTGAATTAGTAACTGCAGTTTGATAATCAGATCTGACATTCTTATGCAATATCCCAACACATTGTCAAATTCTTCTATCTTCTTCCGGAATGATAGTGTTTCCTGTATGTAAGCCAGTGCCATTGTTAACTGATTGTAAAGAACAACTGCATTAAATATTCAACAGTAAATGCTCATAATAATTTACCGGCCTTGTTTTCAATTCAGAAACGTGACATTTTTTCAACAATCAAATTGCAACATAAATTTCAATATCCAGACTGCAAGCAATATTGGAAAAATTCTAATGTGTGGTTTCCCCTTCAATTTACGTAATGACATTTGTTCATGTTCCTTATATTTAGCAGACATAATGCCACATGAGACATCAAATTTCACCTATGACATAGAAAATTAGAGTTAGCAGGATAAAGCAGCAAGCAATTTCTTATTTTATTGTGCTCACTGAGAGGCTGATGTTGAAAGGTCAGGGAGGAGCCTTAATTTTCATTAAACTGTGCTTCAGATTTTTAGTACTCTGTGCGACATTCATACTGGTTCACCAGTTAATAACTAGTCTGAAGAACCTTTCGTAGTATAACAGAATTTCTCGTGGAGTTGACAATCAGTTGTATAATATATTTGAAGCATGGACGCTAATGCATAAGCTGCTCCCAAAAGCTGAGATAATTTTCTGCTTCAGGCTTACTGGATGAAGTTAGGTGCAGGGGCTGGTAGTGTTGTGGAAGCAGACAGGCTACAGAAGGACAGACAGATTAGGAGAATGGGCAAAGAAGTGGTAGATGGAATACAGTGTCAGGAGTGTACAGTGATGAACTTCCGTAGAATAAATAAAAGTGTAGATTATACTCTAACTGGAGAGAGTTCAAAAATCTAAGGTGCAAAGGGATTCCTTGTGTAGGACTTCCTAAAGGTTAATTTGCAGGTTGAGTCAGTGGTGAGGAAGTCAAATGCAACGTTAGCATTCATTTTGAGAGGACTAGAATAGAAAAGCAAGGATGTAATATTGAGGCTTTATAAGGCACTGGTGAGATCTTACTTGGAGTATTGTGAGCAGTTTTGGGCCTTTTATTTAACGAAGGATGTACTCACACTGGAAAGTGTTCAAATGAGTTTCACAAAAATGATTCCAGAATTGAAAGACTTAACATATGAGGAGTATTTGATAGTTCTGGGCCTATACTCAGTGGAATTTAAAGGAATGAGGGAGGATTTCATTGAAATCTATCGAATGTTGATAGTCCTCAATGGAGTGGATGTAGCGAGGATGTTTCCTGTGGTGGAGGAGTCTAAGACTATAGGACACATCCTCAGAATAGAGCGGCATCCATTCAGAACAGAGATGAATCTGAATCAGAATCAGGTTTATTATCACCGGCATGTGATGTGAAATTTGTTATCTTAGCAGCAGCAGTTCAATGCAATACATAATCTAGCAGAGAGAGAGAAAAATGAAACATAATAATAAATAAACAAGTAAATCAATCACGTATATTGAACAGCTTTTAAAAATGAGAAAAATCAGAAATATTTAAAAAAACAGTATATTAAAAAAGTGAGGTAGTGTCCAAAGCTTCAATGTCCATTTAGGAATCGGATGGCAGAGGGGAAGAAGCTGTTCCTGAATTGCTGAGTGTGTGTCTTCAGGCTTCTGTATCTCCTACCTGATGGTAACAGTGAGAAAAGGGTATACCCTGGGTGCTGGAGATCCTTAATAATGGACGCTGCCTTTCCGAGACACCGCTCCCTAAAGATGTCCTGGGTACTTTGTAGGCTCATACCGAAGGTGAAGCTGACCAGATTTACAACCAAGTGAGAGCTATGGCCATAAAACCATTTTGGGTTGTCTGACCAAAACTTGTCTAGCATACTTACAAAACCTTCCAGGTTATACTGTCCATGATGTTGGATTCATATATTATTCTAAAACGTGATGCTATGGTGAGTGGAGATATGAAGGGGTTGTTTGCAGACAGTGAATTCTGTGAATACTTTGGAAACTGAAGTGTCTGCAAGGTGGCCAAGTTGTAATGTCAAGATGCAACACTGAATTATGTCTCATTTAGCAGAAGGCTTTATCCTGGCAAGGGAGCTGAAACATTTGGTAGGAAAGGCTGTCGATATCATAAAGGATTGACAGGAATTTGTCCCTCAGCTTCATTAAAGAACTCAAAGCTAGTTTTGTAGTACACTTCATTTATCAACCTCCTTAAAAGCTAATGGTTAAGAGGTTTTTAAAAAGTCACTGCTGAGAACTTCAGATCTTCCTTTCCTGTTCATTTTCTGATAAACATCAACTACACTCCATTTAAAGAGGACTTTTGGGACACACCATGAGATTTTTGAAATGATGATTTTTGGTTTATATCTCCTTAGCTATCTTTGCTTAACTCCCCTTAAGTAGAAATAAAAATGATATGCAATTCTGCCATAGTTTCCATGATAACTTCTTATAATTTAAATCTTGGAATTCAAGAAGAAAGACTGTCTTTAATCACAAGTGAAGGACTTATTATCTGTATGTTGTATTCATGTCCTTTACATATAAATTTATTAGAATCCTTGGAAGAGTACGTTTACAGCTCCATGCAACTGTTGGCCAATCCTCATGCATTCAGTTGGCACTGTAGACCAAAGATGAATTTCTTCTTCCAAGTATCATAAATTACTTTCCACCTCATTTTGAGGTCTATCTACCTTTTTTCCTAGGGTAATAGAACTGTTCACATTTCTCTAGGTGTGGTCTAACCAGAACTGCAGTTATCTGCCACATGATTTCTAACCTCTTGTATTATAAACCATGAGGTATATGGCTCAGTTTTCCACTGATATTTTACATCTTTTTCTGTACTGTGATATATTACAATCTTCAAACTTCGAACTTCTAGCCTTTCACCAGTGAGAAAGTGTTATAGTTTATTATTTTAAGAACCCAAGTTTTGTATTCATTTGCCTAACTGAAATATTTTAGACAAATAAATAGATTAGTGAATTCAGTTAATCTGTTCATTACTTAAAGTGCTACTTATCAGTATTTTAAAAAATTACAGAAGAGCTGGTCATTGACTTCAGGCAGCGGGGGCGTGACTACATGAACAACGTCGAGATTGAGAGGGTTGAGTGTTTCAAGCTCATTCGTGTAAACGTCACTAATAGTCTGTCCTGCTCCGACCATGTTGATACCACAGCTAAGGAAGTTCACCAACATCTCTACTTCCTTAGGAGGCTAAAGCGATTTGGCACGTCCCTATCAACAGCCTGCCAATTTTTTATTAATGCTCCATAGAAAGCATGTTGTCTGGATGCACAATGGGTTGATCTGGCAACTGCTCTGTAAGTGACTGCAAGAAAATTGCAGAGAAAGTGGACATGGCCTAGCACATTGCAGAAACCAGCCTTCCATCTATGGACTCTGGTTATGCTTCTCACCAGCTCAGTAAAGCATCCAGCATAATCAGAGACTGCACCCACTCTCTCTTCTCCCCTCTCCCATCAGACAGAAGATACAGAAGCCTGCAAGCAAGTACCACCAGGCTCAAGAACAACTTTGATCCCACTGTTAGCAGAGCTCTTGTACAGTAGAATGGACTCTTGGTCTCACAGTCTACCTCATTATGATCTTGCACTTCATCGTTCACCTTCACTACAATTTTTCGGTAGCTCTTACACTTTATTCTGCAGTGTTATTGTTTTACCTTATAACACTGTGCTCATGCACTGTGTAATGAATTGATCTATAATAAACATGGTGGTGATGAATCAGTAGGCAGGAGGGAGATTGAAAATTTGGCAGAGTGGTGCCACAACAACAACCTCTTACTCAATGTCAGCAAGACCAAGGAGCTAATGATTGACTTCAGGACGAGGAAACCAGAGGTCCATGAGCCAATCCTCATCGGAGATCAGAGATGGAGAGGGTCACAAATTTAAATTAATTGGTGTTATAATTTCGGAGGACATGTCCTGGGCCCAACGTGTAAGTGCAATTATGAAGAAAGCACGGCAGCACTTCTACTTCCTTTGGAGTTTGTGAAGATTTTGCATGACATCTAAAACTTTGACTAACTTCTATAGATGTGTGGTGGGAAGCATATTGACTGGCTGCAACACCATTGCCCTTGAATGGAAAATCATATAAAAAGTAATGGGTGGCCCAGTCCATCACAGATAAAGCCCTCCCCACCATTGAGCACATCTGCATGGAACGTTGAAGCAGGAAAGCAGCATCCATCGTCAGGGACCCCAGCACCCAGGTCATGCTCTCTTCTCACTGCTGTCACAGGAAGGTGGTACAGGAGCTTAAATCTATTTCTCTTTCCATGTTGAAGTAACTGTCATTGGCAACATATCCTAGTCCCAATGCAGCTATAAAGGAGGCAAGACAATGGCGATATTTCATTAGCAGTTTGAGTAGATTTGGTTTGTCACTAGAAACACTTACAAACTTCTGTTGATGTACCATAGAGAGCATTCTGACAGGCTGCATCACTCTCTGGTATGGGGGAGGGGGCTAGTGTATAGGATTGAAAGAAGCTACAGAAGTTTGTAAAATTAGTCAGCTCCATCTTGGATACTAGTCTTCATAGTATCTAAGACATCTTTAAGGAGCGATGCCTCAGAAACGTAGCATCCATTAAGAACCCCCATCACCCAGGGCATGCCCTCTTCTCATTGTTACCATCAGGAAGGAGGTACAGAAGCCTGAAGGCACACAGTCAGTGATTCAGGAACAGCTTCCTCCCCTCTGCCATCTCATTCTTAAAAGGACAATGAATCCATGAACACGACATCACATTTCTATTATTTATGTTTTTGCACTATTTTTAATTTAACTATTTAATATACATATATATACTTAACATAATTGATTAACTTATTTTTTTCTATGTTTATCATGTACGGCTGCTGCTAGGACAACATGACATATGTCGGTGATAATGAACCGGGTTCTGGTTCTGGGTCCAGAACACACACACGCTTATGACTCAAGCATTTTTAAATCTTGTGCACAAAGGGAACAGCATGGGCCCTGTCACACACACTGTTCTGAAGTCTGAACAGAAAACTGCCGTTTTTATACAGAATTGGCCTGACAGTTACAAATATTAATCATTGTAAATTGTACATGTTTGAATTCCTTACTCACAAGATCAATTGAATCAATTGAAACTTCGACTGGGCAGCCAATGATATTTTGAAGTTAGTAAAACAACAATAGTTGTTGAGTATGTTTCACATCCCTCCATTACGCTAGCCTTGTCTGGATCCAGTACCCCTTTTTGCATAAAGGGATGCTATGCCTCAAGAAGACCTTTCCGGAAAAGTCTCACTACAGAGGCCTCACACATCTGGCATGAATACACACCTCCGCAGTCAAACCAGCCTACCTCATCTGTAGCAGTGGTGTCTCTGGGGTCTCACTTGACTGAAACTTCCGCAGGCTATCCTTGTCTTACTGCAACTTCCACACTCCCTTCTCTTTGTCCTGCCAGTGAACAACATAAATCTTACTGAGCTTCAATAACACAGAGTCTCTGAAATTCCATCACAGTTTCATCAAGGACAGTTGGCCGTTGATATCAGGGACATAGAGCATGTGCAGCACAGCTGGCCAGTAACTGTACAAGTGTCACCTCGCTCAGACAGGCTATTGCTAGTTGATTTTGTGGTGGTGGTGGGGGGGGGGGGGGGTGTACAGAGCAGATTGCCAGCATTTCGACTGCAATGTCATCAATGGCCTGACTCCTGTATCATCAGATAGAGGAACAGATATGTATGCAGATCATAGAAAGAAAGAAGTAAAACAGGGTAAGCTGTGTTAGTAGCTAGTTTCTCTCGCAGTGCTGAGGCCATGTTAATGCTCTGGCAGGTTCCCAGAATGGGGATGCTCAGGTCCTGTAATCTTCCTTTGATGGCTGCCCCACACACTGGGATGAGGGGTGGGAGAGAGAGAGAGGAGAGAGCAGAGAGCAGAGAGCAGAGAGGAGAGAGGAGAGAGGAGAGAGGAGAGAGGAGAGAGGAGAGAGGAGAGAGGAGAGAGGAGAGAGGAGAGAGGAGAGAGAGAGAGAGAGAGAGAGAGAGAGAGAGAGAGAGAGAGAGAGAGAGAGAGAGAGAGAGAGGAGAGAGAGGGGAGAGGGAGGAGAGAGAGGGGAGAGGGAGGAATGAGAGAGGGGAGAGAGAGGAGAGAGAGGAGAGCGAGAGAGGGAGGAGAGGGGAGAGGGAGGAATGAGAGAGGGGAGAGAGAGAGAGAGAGAGAGAGGAGAGAGAGAGGAGAGAGAGGAGAGAGAGAGAGAGAGAGAGAGAGAGAGGAGAGAATGAATTATAATTACAGAACCTGAGCATTTCTGGATAATAGCATCCCCATTCTGGGAACCTGCCAGAGCATTAACACGGCCTCAGCACCGCTATGGAAGCTGGTTACTAACACAGCCGTAGCACTACATGACAGGAGTCAGGCCATTGATGACATTGCAGCTGAAATGCTGGCAATATGCACTGTACACCCACTCCCCAAAAGCAATATCCTTTCTGTTGTCTAAGAGAGGTGATACTTGTGCAATTACTGGCCATTACTAGCCACTGCAGATGATACGTCTATGGTGCTAGTAATCCAAAAAACAACCCCTTGCTTCAGGCCAAGATCGCATTTTAGAAGGTGTACTCCTGGCAACCACTGTTAGGACTGTCAGCCACGTCGTCCAGACAGGATTTGGAATATCACCAGTCGTATAGACGTTGCAAGTCTGGACCCGTACCTTTATGGTTACAGTAACATATCCCCAGGTAGCAGTTTCAGAGCAAGGGGTGTTATGCAATTGTTGTAAGGGGTTGATATACCGTTGCCTTGGCAAGAGTCATTCCCATGGGCAGTGCAGTCCTGTTGCTCCTTTTACAGTTCTGATTTCATTCTTGAAGTTTCAGATGCAGAATCAACCTCATTATGATCCAGACACTCTCCAGAACACACTCAACAACCTGACTGGCTAGTACACAGTACATATCTATAACTAAGGCAAAGAAAAGTGTTAGGAGCATTAATGCCATTGGATACTTCTGCATTTAGGCAGAAAATAGATGTCCCGATTGCCCAAAATGTATAAAGTGATTACTTTAGGTGGCAAATAGCAAAGATCAAGAGTTGAGTCCAACAGTCCTTACCATCAAAGTTCGTCTGGCCACCTGTCTCTGGTGCTGGCTTAATGAGTGATGTAGGTATCCACATTGGCTTTCCTTTAAAGAAGTACAGTATATGTGGTCAGCAACACTTGGGATGGACCTTCCCAGCAAGGCTCCAGGCCATTCTTTCATTGGTAGGCTCTCACCAATCTCCCGACTGGTAGGTCTGACACACTGCCACCAGCATGATCTTCTGGGCTTTAAGTATCTGATGACAGAAACATTTAAGAGCTTGTGCCAGATACGGCAGTGTCTTTCAGGATTATGTCTCTGGCAAATACAATAGAACTTTATTGTCATTGCTCAAGACAACACGATTGTGGTGTTCCTCCAGTCCATGTAAAACAGATATTTACAAATCATATAGTTGCTTCTACCTTTCTTGCTATGGTTGAGAATTTCCATTTTTGATTATACCCATCATCCTTCATAGTTTTGCAAAGTGTACTTTAGTTCATGAAATCCTTTCAACCTCTGACACATCACGTTGTAATTGTATTAGTTCATCAAAAGAATTGGCAGCCTAAGCACATTGGAGTGCTGTGTGGCTGTGTTGCTGCTTCAGCTTGTTTGTTCCCTTTATAGTTATTTCATCCTTCCCGTTAGTATGAGCCACATGGTTTATAAAAGCAATTGCAGTAAGTAATTTAAAAGCAAGAAAAGGTTCGTAGTGAGTTCATTGTGTTTTATTGGAGTTCTGAGGAGGTGAGAAACCTGTAGTTTCCATAATTGTCCATTGTCATGTGCTGCTCCTAATGCGTAAGAAGATTCAGTGCACCAGCTACAGGGATGAAGGCTTTTGTTTTGGCAAAAAGGTTCGCTGCTTGAGCAGAACAGGAAGGAAGGTAGCTGTGACACCTCAGCTGCACACACCGTAAATCCACCACAATATTCCACTATTTTTTCAGTATCAGATCAAGAGGAAAAGCTGTCAAAGAAAAATTTTGCTTGCAGACTTACATCAGGTGGCATTTTACAATGGGCAGAATTAAAATCGTACAACTACTTAAGTTCATTTCGGGAATGGTTTATTTAAACTTCGTATGCGTTGTCGGTAGTGCTGGTGGTGGTGGAGGTGGAAATAAGTTAGAATAACATTCAAATAGTGTAAGACAGCTATTGCAATACTTTAAAATAATGTTCAATATTGCCCAGAGATACAGTGAAGCAGCCGGGAAGTCTCACACAAGTTTTGCCCCCATTTAACATTGTTTAACATTGGTAGCTGAGCGAAGGGCGCTGAGTAGGCTACGGTCAATTATGGATAACTCTGAACATCCTCTACATAGCACCATCCAGAGACAGAGAAGCAGTTTCAGAGACAGGTTACTATCGATACAATGCTCCTCAGACAGGATGAAGAGGTCAATACTCCCCAATGCCATTAGGCTTTACAATTCTACCGCCAGGACTTAAGAACTTTTTAAAAGCTATTATTAATGCTTTTTGAGATAGTGATTTAGATGCATATCATATTTTTTACTGAGTTAAGTATTGTATGTAATTAGTTTTGCTACAACAAGTGTATGGGACATTGGAAAAAAAGTTGAATTTCCCCATGGGGATGAATAAAGTATCTATCTATCTATCTATCTATCATTCCTCAAACAGGTTCAAATAGCTGATGTTGAAATAGCTTTTGGCAATATTGTAAAACGCTTGACAATTTTACTTAACACTTATCTCACGCAAGTAACAGTCTATGTTTTTCCTTTAACCTAACTGGCAAATTACTTACATTAACATTTACTAAGACGACCATCCCTGCTTGTAGATTTAATCTGGATACTTTTGAAAACACTTACATATCTGTTCAAAATATTCATTAACGCCATCATCTTCTGTCCTATACTGTTTTTTGAAGCCAATCTACAGTGCGATGAAAACATTTTCTTTGAACTGCAACTATATCAGTTCAAGGTACATTTAAATCAACATTTTGCTCATCGCTCTGCATCTCCTGTATCCCGTAGAGCTCCGGGGAACCACTGTCTGTGGCTGGGAGCCGGCCTTGTTGAAACAGTGCCTGAGGAATGCGGGGATTCACCCTCAGACTCTGCTGCTGATTTTTGCTTAAACCCTGAGGTAGACACTATCATAATTTGCCTGTTCTTTTTGTGTCTTTTCCTTCCTTAACTGTATTTTCTCTGTATTTTTACAGGATTCATCTAACTGTTTTTGCTTTTCACATCTATGGTAAAAAAAACACAGACCACCTCAGAGTCTTCCCACGTTTTCCTTTATCTAACAACACATCTGCAGACACTCACTTAGGCCATTCCACCAAACAATATACCTCCCAACATACCTCATGCTTTCTGGTCCATAATGTATAAACATGCACACTACCAGAGTCCTTTAGCAGTCTGGATTAGGGGACTTTCATGTTACCATTCACGGACAACCAGTCCGCACACACAGACACGCATATTTTGGAATTCCTTTTTTTAACACCACACTTATTGAATTTTCCTGTGCTTCACGCGGGACTCCTATCTGGACCACAGCAACACCTCATGTGGGTTCCAACTGAGACCAGAGCAACACCTTTTGCAGTCTCCAAACTGGACCACATCGACCTTGTCTTTCTTTTTAACGCTGCAGCTTTATTATTTTACATTTAATATTAGTCTGTGGACAATAATATTGCCTTAATGCTGTCATTCTTTTAATATGGCATCATATGACAAATTGCTTTATTGCAACACACTTTGGTGAAGAATGTTCTAAAAGCAGTCTGGACAAAAGCCAGAGTAAAAGATGTTGTCTGACACTCTTAAGTTCTTTCATTGTTAATTGTCAAAGTACCTCACTGTTAATTTAAACAACCTTCTATATGGCAAATAAAGTTGATTCTTGATATTGCAGTATATTAGAGTCATTGAGGAGATCCCAAGACACCAACTATCAGCCTTCATATGTAGACTTCCTAAAAGAAATCTGCATCTGCCACTGCAGCAAAGCTTTCACTTCCTTTCCTTTTGCCCTGGCCACAGACCATTGACGCCTGGCTGGCTATACTTGTTTCAAGCAGGCAAACAAAGATCCACTAACGTGCAATCCCCCATTCTCCCACTGGCTCTAACTCTTGCATCTCAGTGACAGAACTCAGACCTGCTTTCATGGGGGTGAACCCTTGGAAGGAAGCTGGCCCAGATGGAGTGCCTAGATGGGTTCTGAAATCATAGGCCGATCAACTGGCCACTCTCTTTACTGCCATCTTTGACCTCTCACTTCCATAGTCTACTGCTCCTGTTTGCTTCATGGAAACCTCCATCACTCAAGTCCCCAAGAAAATTAATGTGTCATCTCTCAATAATTCCTGACTAATACCCTAAAGCTAACCATAGTGAATTATTTTGAAAGACTGGTAATGGCCCTCATCAGCACCAAACTCCTGGACAGCCTGCAGTTTGTGTATAGGAAAAATAATTCTACAGAGGATGCCATCCCTCTGCACAATGTTCATTTCTGGATCACCTAGACAATAAGAATCTATATGATAGGATGTTATTCATTGATGACAGCTCTGTGTTCAACACCATAATACCTAATAAGCTTATTTCTAAACTTCTGATGCTTGGCCTGGGGACCCCCATCTGCAACTGGCTTTTAGTCTTACAGACCAGCAGACTTCGGCCAGTTAGAATTGGTCATAACAGTTCATCAACCCTGGACTTTAATACTGATGCTACCCAGGGTTGTATTCAGAGAAAGAGTTCAGGAAGGAGACCATGAAGTCTGTGTCATTCTGTCAATCTTGCTGCTCTTCCATGCTTTTTCACAAGTTAATTGTTTTAAGGAAGTTGGGATACAGGGGAGATAGTGGTTGATGGTGAACATAACCCCGTCTTTATCAACACCATTACAAAGTATCCTGACATATTACATCTAAGCCTGGTATGGCAACTGCTCTGTTCTTGACCGTCAGAACTTGAAGAGAGTGGTGGACACTGCTGCCATGTTTTGTCAATCAAAGCGAGTAAGAGGCATTGAGCTCATTGGGCATGAAACCTTATTTTCATTTATTGCAAGCACCCTCACCATTCTTTTTTCTTTCTACCTTCCAGGAGAAATTAAACAAGCTTGAAAGTCCATTCATCCAGACTTGAGAACAACTTCTTCTTCACTGCTATCAGCCCTGAACTAATCACATCTTTCAAATCTTCTTCCCAATGGTGCTGCCATGTCCTTGTAGCATGTTAATTCTATCTCTCTCCGTTATTCTATGATTACTACTTTTCTTTCCATACAACTTCAGATTACAAAACAATTTTTGCACCATTCTGCTGTTTTGTGGTCTTCATTATTTTTAGTACTGTATATACTGTTTACTCTGTAAACCTCATATGAACAAGGAATTTCATTGACTGCTGCTGTATATGACAATAAACTAAACCAATCCAGTTATTTTTTTGTGTATAGATCCTGTCCCCGTGTTTCTACTTACAAGGGGTGATTGATAAGTTTGTGGCCTAAGGTAGAAGGAGTCAATTTTAGAAAACCTAGCACATTTATTTTTCAACATGGTCCCCTAGAACATGTACACACTTAGTCCAGCGGTCGTGGAGCATACAGATCCTTTCTTTGTAGAAGTGGTCCACGGCAGGGGTGATTGATAAGTTTGTGGCCTAAGGTAGGAGATGAGTCACACAGCTCTCGTGACACGCACGTGCAGTTCAACTCTTTGAGTGAAAATGCAGAAAGTTTGAAGTGAATAGTTCATCTCCTTATACCTTAGGCCACAAACTTATTAATCACCCCTGCTGTGGACCACTTCTGGAGGTCCAAGATGCCGACTTCTACAAAGAAAGGATCCGTATGCTCCACGACCACTGGACTAAGTCTGTAAATGTAGGAAAAATGAATGTGCTAGGTTTTCTAAAATTGACTCCTTCTGCCCCAGGCCATGAATTTATCAATCACCCCTCGTATATCCTATCTAATGTGGGCACGTCCTAAACCAAGTGAAGCTCTTCCTTCAGCATCCCCACGCTTTTGGTACTCTTCCATGGCAATCCATACTTAAACCATCAGCAGCATGTCAAGGAGGTGGGATGCCAGTTAAGAGAGATAGGAATCACAATGCCTACAGCATTTATTTGCTGCAGAGTAATGTAATGTTGCAATTAGATAACATATCCACAAAACAATGGTGTTAAAAACTATACACACCATGAATACGACTCTGAGTATATTTGTAATTAAAGAAGACATTCAGTTCTCAGAACCTCTACCAAATATGACCATTTTGTTGGTTGGCTATTCCTATGGCAACAGCGAGGTGCATTGATTTGATCTGCAATTGAATGAAAATACTGTCAGTGGTGGACCAATGAGAAAATGGCAATGTTTTGAGATCATTGATGTGTAAGACTGATAAGAAAACACGTTTAATAAAAGGAAGGTTTGTATGACATGGGTAAAAAAAATCCTAAGGAAGTAAAAACCTAATTTCCACAATAAAGAAATAAGTCTTTTGGCCCAATGGGTCTGTAGCAGTTACTTGAAAACAAAACAAAACCACTAGTATGTTCGATCCCCTTATTAAGAAACCAACAAACAATCTTGAAACAATAAAAACTAACAAAACTAAAATTAGCAATATAATGAAATAAAGTCTTAGTGTATTTAAACAAACTTAAGCCAAGCATTCTTAAAAGTATTTAAGAGTATTCAAGCGTTTTTAAGTGGTAAGCAAAATGATATTGCTCCCAACCCACTCTCTAGCTCTACCCAAACTAAACCAAACCAAAGACAAAGCACGAATACGTAACTAAACTCTTCAATTCTACCACACCTACTGCTATTGTGATTCTTATGATTAACTACTCATAAAACACATAATAAACAAGGAACACAAAATACAATACAGACAGGCAGAAAATAGATAGTTGCTCCTACATTGCTGATGCTTATGCTCCATTTTGTGTTGAGCCTGCTCCTTCATTAGAAATATTTCTTCCATCTTCATTTTTTAAGTACATTAAAATGATTTGTCTCAATCCTATACTATAATGTTAAATTCCAAAGGTTAACCACAAATGGAGAGTAACTGAGCTATTCCTGCATTCCATTTGCATCTATTGGAAACCATCTACATTTATGGAACCTGAACATTTTCCCCTCTCTGGAATTAAAATAAAAATATAGTGCAGGTTGCTAAAGGATAATTGTTGCTTTAAGGCTGCTACCTATCTTGGTTGATTGTTCTAAGTGCAACATTCTGAAGTCAACAAAGCAGAAATTTCGTAACTAACAAATCTGGACCTCTGTTCATTTGTTTAACACAAGTATCAAACAGAGAACACAAAAAATTTGCTAGTGATAAAAAACAGGCTGTGAAAGTTGAAACAAGGGGAAGTGAGACTGGGTGACAAAAGAAAAAGCATGCCAATTACAAAAGGCATACCTCAGTTTACAAGAACAGGAAACTGAGAGTGAAATCAGACAATACCGAGAGAAGCACAGGACTAGCAGTTCTATATTCCAGGGTTTATCTGTTTCAGACATGGCATAGAGGGATATAAAAGAGGTGGGGAGTTGCACTACTGATTAGGTAGAATGAGAGGACATCCTGGAGAGTTCAAAACAATAAGGCTATTTGGGTACACTTCAGGAAAAGAAAGGTGCATTAACTATGAAGGGGTTATACTATACACATCCCAATAGCCAAGGGAAGATAGAGGAACAGATATGTATGCAGATCATAGAAAGAAAGAGGTAAAATAGGGTGTTGTCGTACTCTGTATATAATTCCCCCCATATTCACTGGGGCCCCTTCGGGCCAGGGGCTTAGATTTGACAGAATCTGTTAGATGCATATTGAAACAATATGTAGATAGTCCAATCAGGGGAGGGACTGTACAAGACATTGTATTGGTGAATGATGTTGACCAGTTGATTGAAGATTCAGTGGGAAAACATTTTGGGAACATTGATCATATTTCCATAAGTTTTAAGATAGTTAAGGACACAGACAGATTTTCCCGTGTGTCAAAGTGCTAAACTGGGGAAATGCTATTGACAACATTGTCAGGCAGGAACTGGGAAAAGTAGATTGGGAGTGGATATTTGGGGGTAAAGACAGATAGTTCAGAGTTCAGAAATAGTATGTTCCTGTGAAGAGCTAAGATAAGGATGGTAAGATTCAGGAACCTTAGATGATAAATTTAGTCAAAAAGAAAAAGGAAGGACATTTAAGTTTTAGGAAGCTTCAGGGCCTTTGATGACTAAAAAGGGATCAGGAAATAATTTAAGTAAGGAATTAGAAGGGTTAAAATGGGCCATGAAAAGTCCTTGGCAAATTGGATAAGGAGAATCTAATTTTTGGAGCAGGAGGGTAGTGAGGTACACAAAGGAGGGAATTTATGTAGGGACAAGAGAAAATGCATGAGCTTCTTAATCAATACTTTGCATTGGTTTTCATCAAGAAGAAAATGGATGATAGCTAGATAAGGGAGAGATATGCTGTTAATCTAGGAAATGTTGGTATCAAAAAAGAAGTGGTGTTATGGCTCATGAAAACCATTACATTGGATAAGTCCTCGTGGACTGCTGGGATCTATCACAGGAAACTAAGGAAGGAAATTGGTGCCTTGACAGAGACCATTGCATCTGTTTCAATCCCAGGCTGGCTGAAGGTAGTCAAATACAACTGGACAGAGATTGTCAACCTGGTATCATGCATCCTCATGTGACAAGATTCCAAGATAATACAAGAATATAGTCAATGATTCTTGCAATGTTGATGAAGAATAGAATGCTGATGTTTGCAATCAGCAAAATGGAAAACACCTGTAAATGTGGACCTAGTCCAATGCCCTGTGAAGAAAGACCAAAGGAGCTGCAATAAACAGCATAACAGGTGAAGGTGCACAAGAGTGTCTGGGAAGTACCGATAGCTCTGGTTCCTAAGTCTGTCAGGAATGTCCATCTCTGTGGCAGATAAAGAACATTCTGAAAAGTTGGATGAAAAGTATGTCCTGCCTACATCATAGGATTTATACAGAGACTTGTTGAAGGGCAGCATTTTTTAACTCGATTTGTCTCAAAGTCTGTACACAAGATGAACATTACTCTTTATACATTGAAGACTGCATGGCCAGATTCTGCTCCAGTTCCACTGGCAAGTTTGCAGATGATATCACCATAGAGGGCTGCATCTCAAATAATAATGAGTCAAGACAAATAGTACAAATTAAAAAATATATAATTAATACTGAGAGCATGAGTTATAAAATCCTTGAGAGTGAGTCTGTAGCTTGTGGAATCAATTCAGCATTGAGGCAAGTGGAGTTATTCGTACTGGTTCAGGAGCCTGATGGCTGTATGATAATATCTGTTCCCGTACCTCCTGTCCAATGGTAGTAGTGAGAAGAGAGCATGACCTAAATGCTGGGTATCCCTGATGAAGCATTCTGCTTTCTTGTGGCAAAACTTCTTATAAATCTGCTCAGTGGTTGGGAGGGTTGTGCCTGTGATGTACTGGGCTGTAGATCTTTCCATTCTGGACACTGGTGTTTCCACTAGAGGCTTTGATGCAACCAGTTAGGATGCCTTCCACTATGCGTCTACAGAGCTTTGTCAAAGTTTTGGGTGACATGCCAAATCTATGCAAACACCTAAGAGTTTAGAGGAGTTGTTGTGATCTCACTTGCTGTTTCCAGGTCAGATCCTTTGATATGATAATGCAAAGGTGTTTAAAGTTGCTGACGTTCTCCATGACCAATCCTCTAATGACAACTGGCTAATGGACCTCCGGCTTCTTCCTCCTGTAGTCAACAAAAAGCTCTTTGGTTTTGCTGACACTAAGAGATTATTGTGGTCCAATCTCCCTCCTATATGTCGATTCAGTACCACCTTTGATATGGCCACCAACAGCGGTGTTGTCAGCAAACTTCAATATGGCACTGGAGCTGTACTTATCCATACAATCATAGGTATTAAGCGAGTAGAGCAGGGACAAAGCACATAGCCTTGTGGTGCAATTCTGCTGATGGCAATTATGGAGGAGATGTTGTTACCAATCTGTATTGACTGGTGTCTGCAAGTGTGGAAATCAGGATCCAGTTGCACAAGAGGTATCGGATGCTAGGTCTTGGAGCTTACTGATTAGTTTGAGGAAATTATAGAATTGAATGCTGAGCTGTAGTCACTGAAGAGTATCCTGATATGGGCATCATCACTGTCCAGATGTTCCAGAATGAATGGCCAATGAAATGGCATCTGCTGTTGTCCTTTTGTGACGGTAGGTAAACTGGAATGGATCCAGGTCACTCCTCAGACAGGAGTTGATAGGTTTCATGACTAACCTCTCAAAGTACTTCATCATGGTGGATGTAAGTGCTACGGGATGATGGTCATTGAGGAAGGTTACCATCTTCTTTTGGGCACCACTATAATTGAAGTCTGTTTGAAGCAGGTGGGTACCTCAGATTATTGAAGTGAGAAGTTAAAGATGTCCTTAAACCTCCAGCCAATTGATTAGCACAAGTCTTCAGTACTTGGTCAGGTATGCAGTCTGGGCCAGATGATTTCCATGTATTCATCCTCATGAAGGATCTTTAGTTGGTCTCAGAGACTGAAATCACAGGTTGTAGGGAGGCAGTAGGGGTTTGTAAAGGTGCCTCTATGTCCTGTTGGTCAAAGCAAATATAAAAGGCATTGCGCTCATCTGGGAGCAAAACCATAGTGTCTTTTATGTAGCTCAATTTTGCGTTGTAGGAGGTGATGGATTCAAGCGCCACCACAACTGTTGAGCATCATTCTGTGTTTCATGTTTCATTGTATTTGCCACTTTGCATGTGAGATGGCTTCCTGGAGTTCATACCTGGACCTGTTGTACTTCCCTGGATTGCCATACCCAAACACCACTGATCTAGCTCTCAGAAGATTGTGAATCTCCAAGATTTCTGGTTGGGGAAGACACTGAATGATTTGTAAGGACACAGTAATCCATGAGTGTTTTATAGAGTCTGTGACAGCTGTGGTGTATTTATTCAGGTCCTCTGACGGGTCCTTGAACATGGACCAGTCCAATGGATCAAAACAGTCCCATACCTGCTCCTCTGCCTCACTTGACCACCTCTGCTGGCTTGCTCTTTAGTCTCTGACTATATGCAGATAGGAGGATGATAGGTTAATGATCAGATTTCCCAAAATATGGTTGAGGGATACCACCAAGAGTAAGGGATGCAAGAGTAAGCATTCCTGATGGTGGTGTAGCAGTGGTTGAGTTTGTTAGGTCCCCTGCTGTTGCAGGCAGAGATTTGTTGTTGAGTGGCTCCTGAGGTGGCTTGTTAGCATGCAGATGTCTCATTACCCAGCTAGGTAACACCATCAGTGCAACTTATTAAGAAGCATACAACGTCCAGCCAAGCTGGTCACCCTACCCTACATCAAGAATGTATCAGAAATGACCAATAGATTTCTACAGCCATTTGGCATCACAGTAGCACACAAACCTACAGCCACACCACACCAATGTCTATCTAGAATAAAAGTCCCCCTACCTAGGACGCACAGAACAAACACCATATACAAAATTCCATGTGCTCTTGACAAGTGCAATGACAAGCATTATATTGGACAGACTAGTAGGAAGCTATCAACATCAAAAGGCATCATGATCAACTTTCCCTTATACATTGTGACAGCGAAGAACATCAATTCGACTGGACCAATGTCACTAACCTAGGCCAAATCTGTCGACAACAAGCCTGAGAATTCTTAGAGGCTTTGTTCTCCACACAGAATTCTATCAAGAAGCACGTCAAAATGACCCCAGTTTACACCCCACTTCAGCGTCTTCAATCCAGAGCCAAGAGCCAATTTACACCTGATTACATGTCTCAATCAATGAAGATGACATTAATCTTACACAATGGTCGACTAACACAGCCCAGACAACAATTGTCGCCTAATTAACGAGCCAAATGTGATCACATAATCAGTAACCAATAGAAATGGCACATAAACCACCCCTCCCCCCCCACACACACAAACAGACTAATCACAGGACACATAAAAGATGAACAATGTAGGTCAACAACATTTCATTTGAAGTTGCACTGACGATGTTACCTCGCTGGGTAACGAAGAGTCTGCCAGCCACAACGCCGGCTCGGCGAGCCACTCAACAACAACATCCTCCACCACCCAAGCTACAAACCCTTTCCAACATTTCAAATGGGCAGAGGTTTCCTCAATTTAGCCTGACTGAAGTCCCTGACAAGGATGTGAAAAGCATTAGGTAGTGTTTCTTATTTGTTAATCATGGCATTCAATATATCCTTTAACGTTTCCCACCCATCTGGGTTCACCTATCACCTTCTAGCTATCCTCCTTCCCCTTCCCCACCTTTTATTCTGTCTTCTTCCCCCTTCCTTTCCAGTCCTAATGACAGGTCTCAACTGATGCGAGGAAATGATCTGCATGCAAAAAGAATACTTCAGACCAAGTGAAAAACAATTAACCTATTTACCAATATTAATGAAGTTCAAAAGTTCAAAGTGAATTTATTATTACTCCTGACGAAGGGTTTCAGCCCGAAACGTCGCCACTACCTCCTCCCATAGATGCTGTCTGGCCTGCTGAGTTTTGCCAGCATTTTGTGTTTTTATTATTAAAGTCCGTACATATTACCATATATCACCTTTAGATTTAAGTTTCCATATACTACCTTGAAATTTATTTTCTTGCAGGCATTTGCAAGGTAAAAAGAAATACAAAAGAATTTTTCAAGACTATACATACACATGCAAAGACTTTCATACACCAACGTGCAAATAAAAATAATACCGAGAGCATGGGTTGTAAAGAATCCTTGAAAGTGGGTCTGTAGATGGTAGAATCAGAGGTGTGGTGATTGTGCTAGTTTAGGAATCGGATGGCTGTAAGATGATCACTGTTCCTGAACCTGGTGGTGTGGGACCTACAGCTTCTGGACCCCCAGCCCAATAGTAGTAGTGAGGAGCGCATGGCTTGGATGGTGGGGGCCCTTGATGATGGCTGCTGCTTTCTTGTGGCAGTGCTGCATATAAATGTGCTCAATGTTGAGAAAGGCTTTGCCTAATGATGGATTTGTCTGTATTTTCCACTTTCCGTAGCCTTTGCCATTCCCGTGTTTCCATACCAGGCTGTGATGCACCCATTTAGAATACTCCCAGAGAAGTTTGTCAAAGTTTTTGATGACATACCAAATCTACACAAACTTCTAAGAAAGTAGAGGAACTGTCATACCATCCTTGTGATGACACATATGTGCTGGTCCCAGGACAGATCTTCTGAAATGTTGACACCAAGGAATTTAAAGCTACTGGCCCTCTTCATCTCCAGTCCTCAAATGAGGGCTGGCTTATGGACCTCTACTCTACCCTATGGTTGATAATCAGCTCTTTGGTTTTGCTGACATTCAGTGAAAGGTTGTCGCTTTGTCCCTACACAACCGGATTTTCAATCTCCCCTCTATATGTTGATTCATCACCACCTTTGAATCAGTGGTGTCATCAACGAGCTTAAAATACACTTTGGAGTTGTGCTCAGCCACACGTTCATATAAATTGAGTAGAGCAGGGACCTAAGCACATCGCCTCATAATGCACCTGTGCTGATAGAAGAGTGCAAACAATACCTGCTCCTTTTTTTTCAAATTACAGGATAGAATAAGGGAAGTGGACAACCAAGTTCTTTTTAATATATTTTTCAGGTGTTTTGTCTGTTGCCAAGCTTGTTGCTAGGTAGAGTGACATCACAACGGAATCAATGCCCACTTGTGACACAGCTTTTATTGAGTAGGTCAATTACTTCACTCTTCTAAGTACATATTGTCAGTCTGGCTGTTTCCAAGTAACCGAGTGCTGCTGATATAAATTGTTTTAGATTTTATCATTCTGTCTTTGAGAATTAACATTTTCCCTCCATTTTATATCTTTAAACTTCAACTGATTTTGCAAGTTCTTATACTTTTGCATCACTTGCGTTTATTTTTAAAGTGAAAGCTGACTAAGAGGATGACATTAATGCCCTTGCAGAGATTTAAATTTTTAGCATACAGATTAGGATATAAATGAATGCTGTGGACAAATGTTTATTTGGGTTTTGAATCAATAGAGGAAAAATGTAAAGCTACTGGGATGGATAAAGTCTTAAATAATAAAATAGTAAATTAAATAATGTATAATCATGATTGTAAATAATGAAATCATGGAGAAGAGAAAATGGAAGAACATGAAGAAGTGAAAGATAGTCCACATTGTAAAGGAATTATTCTTAATTCTGATTCAAATACTTTAAGTGAGACAGAAGAGGAGAAAGGTATTAACAGTATTATGAGATACATAATATGAAAGAAAATACAAGAAAATAAATAATATAATTATATATGTACATTAAAGGGCACAAAATAATGAAGATGAAATAAACATGAAAACTTACATTTGGTTCATGCGCATGAAAGTCAAAGCAATGATACTGACTGATTTTAGCTGACCTAAAGTAAGTTGATTAAAATAGGGAACCTTTTTTTAAAATGATTCCTTCCTTCACTGCTGCTGGTCCAATGTGGATAGAATCATCTTTGATTTTGTTCCAGGAAGTAAATAGGGCCACCTAACTGATATGAGAGCAAACTGTTGGAAACAATTACATTTTAATAAAATTAAAGGACAGTGAATACCAAACCAAATCAAGTTTTTTGACAAGTGCACAGGTGCAAAAAAAAAACCCTTCATTGCAGCAACATTACAAGCATATAACATTAGAGGCACAGCATTTACAAGGAAATCAAAGTGAAATATATATTATACAAAATTATACAAGAAATGGCACAGAACAAAAAAGTCCATTGCAGCAAAGTAATCAGAGTGAGGTAATGATTAGGTCTAGGCATGTTGGTTCAAGGATTGAGTGGTTGATTGGAAGTAGCTGTTTGGACCAGAAATTCAAGAGTGTCGGGGGCAGAAATGAATGTGGTTGCTATTACTAAAGAGAAGTGATTGGGAAGCTGAAAGGTCCAAAGGTATATGAGTCACCTGGCCCAGATGGATAACACCCCAGAGTTCTGAAAGGGGTAGCTGAAGAGATTATCACTTGATTCTGGAATGGTCCCAGAGAACTGGAAAATTGCAAATGTCACTCCACTCTTAAGAAGGGAGGGAAGCAGAAGCAAGGAAATCATAGGCCTGTTAGCATGACTTCAATGATTGGAAAGATGTTGCTGTCCATTAAGGATGAGGTTTCAGGGAGCCACATAATAAATTGGGCCAAAGTCAACATGGTTTCCTTAAGGGGAAATCTTGTCTGAGAAATCTGTTTGGATTCTTTGAGGGAATAACAAGCAGGATAGACAAAGGATAGTCATTGAATATTGTATACAGTACTTGGATTTTCAAAAGTCTTTTGACAAGGTGCCACACATGAGGCTGCTGAATAATACAAGAGCCCATGGAATTGCAGGAAATATACTAGCATGGATAGAAGATTGGCTGAGTGGCAGGAGGCAAAGAGTGTGAATAAAGGGGGCCTTTTCTGGTTGGTTGCCAATAAGTAGTGTTCAGGGGTCAGTGATTGGACAGATTCTTTTCACATTATACATCAATAATTTCGATGATGGTCTGAATGGCTTTGTGAGCAAGGTTGCAGACAATACAAAGATAGGTGGAGGGGCAGGTAAAATTGAGGAAACGGGGAGTCTGCAGAAGGACTTGAAGAGATCAGGAGAATGGGAAAGAAGAAGTAGGTGGAATATAGTGTTGGGAAATGTATTGTCATGTAGTTTGTTAGAAGGAACAAGGCATAGACTACTTTCTAAATGGGGAGAAAAATTCAGAAATCAGAGGTGCAAAGGGACTTGAGAGTCCTGCTGCAGGATTCCCTGAAGGTTAACTTGCAGGTGTCAAGGAAAGAAAATGGAGTGTTCAAAGATTCAGAGTACTATAATTATCAAAGTACATATGCAGTATACAACCCTGAGATTCTTCTCCTTCACAGACCATCAGATATAGGAGCAGTAGTAGGCCATTTGGTCCATTGAGTCTGCTCCATAATTTCATCACTGCAGATCCAATTTCCCTCTCAGCCTCAATCTTCTGTCTACTCCCTGTATCCCTTCATGCCATGACCAACCAAGAATCTATCATCTCTGTCTTAAATATACAGAAAGAATTGACATCCTCAGCTGTCTGTGGCAAGAAATTCCCCAGATTCAGCACTCTTTGGCTAAAGAAATTCTTCCTCATCTCTGTTGTAACAGGATGTCCCTCAATTTTGAGGTTGTGTCCTCTGGTCTTAGATTCTCCTGCCATAGGAAACATCCTCTGCACACACACCCTAGCAAGGCTTTCACCATTTGATAGATTTCAACTCCATCACTTCTTCTGAATATCAGTGAATAAAGGCCCAGAGCCATTAAACTGTCTTCATATGACAAACCGTTCAACCCTGAATAATTTTCATGAACCTCCTTTGAGCTCTCTCCAGTTTCATCACATCCTTCATAAGGGACTCAAAACTGCTCTCAATACTCCAAGTGAGGCCTCATCAGTGCTTTATAAAGCCCTCAGCATTACATCCTTGCTTTTATAGTCTAGTCCTCTTGAAATAAATGCTAACATCGCATTTGCCTTCCAGACAGTAATGAGCCATAAAACAACCCATTCAAAGAAAAACATCAAACATCAACTGCCCCGCCCCAATACACAAAAAAATCACACAACTGGCAACAAAAGAAAACACAAAATCAAAAGGCATATTTCAGTACAGTTCAGCTCAGTGTTCGTTATCCGAAGGCCACCCCCGATTCTAAAATTCCCCTAAGTTGGTGACAGGAAAGAGCAACAAGAACTAGAGCTGTAATCTAGAACACATCATATACCTGAATTAGAGTCCAAATCTACAATCTGCGTCGGTTAAACCTTGCTCCAGCCCCATCCACTGAGGTCACTTGAACACAAGGAGCAGCCAGTGAGAGACCACCATGTACAGACGCCTTCTCTGGGGGCAGCGAGTGAGAGGGGGGCAGATGGCGCTGAACACTTGCTTGCCCTCCGCACCCGCCTTGATGATTTCTAATCAGTGAGAGGGAGCTGATCATGACCCCGTGCCCCGTACCCTGGCTTCCATGCCGCAAGCTTTGGTCACAACTTCGTGGAACATTCTCAGACACAGCAATGTACTACATCAGCCGACTGGCTCAGAATCACACTGCCATAATGTCGATAACAAGCTCTAACAGTAGCAGAACCATATCTGAAGTAAAAAGAAAATGTAAAAGAAGTGAAAGGAAATGCTTTGTGAACTGGCTTGAGGATGTCACTCGGTGGTGTTGTTTACTAGCGCCACCTGCTTCTGCAATATTAGCATTCATTTCAAGAGGACTAGAATTTAAAAACAAGGATGTAATGCTGAGGCTAAATTTATAAGGCATTGGTAAGAACACACTTGGAGTATTGTGAGCAGTTTTGGGCCCCTTATCTAAGAAATGATATGCTGGTACTGGAGATGGTCCAGAGGACGTTCATGAGAATGATCCTGGGAATAAAAGGGTTAATGTATGAGGAGCTTGGGGCCTGTACTTGTTGAAATTTTGAAGAATTAAGGGGCATTTCATTGAAACCTATTGAATACTGAAAGACTTAGGTGGATGTTCAAAGGACATTTCCTACAGTGGGAGAGTCTAGGACCAGAGGGCACAGACTCAGAATAGAAGGACATATATTTAGATAAGAGATGAGGAGGAATTTCTTTAGCAAAAAAGGAATAAACTTGTGGAATTTATTGCCATAGCTGGCTGTGAATGATAAGTCACTCATTATATTTAAAGTGGAAGTTGATAGATTATTGATTAATCAGGGTATCAAAGGTTACAGAAGGCAGGAGAATGGGGTTGAAAGGGGTAATAAATCAGCCACAATGGAATGGTGGAGCAGATTTGATGGGCTGACTAGCCTAATTCTGCTCATATGTCTTATGGTATGGGACTTCAGGCTTCTGTACTTCCTGCTCAATGGTAGCTGTAAGTAGAGCCTAATGATTATGTTACTGTACTGGGAAAAAAAAAGTCTTATCTGTAAGAAAAAGTTGACCCATCCCAATTACCTGAACAGAAAACCTAGCGGTCTGTCAAACAAGCTGTAAGAGATTTTCAATCATGAATGATTTAGAAATAAGAACTAAAGAAATAGGAGCAAGAATGGGACAGGCGGCCCTTCGAGCTCATGGCGGATCTACCTCAGCTCACTTTCCAGTACAATGCTCAAATCTTTTCATTCTCTTAATGTCTAGAGATTTTTTTCTGTTCTGAAAAAAAAAAGCATAGCAACTGCGTTTCTGTAGTCATCCAGAGTAGAAAATTTTACAGGCTCAGTGTGCTCTTAATGCAGCTATTTCTCTTCATTTCTCTATTCTCTTTGTTTCCTGATTCTAGTCTTCTCAGTTAGGAGAAGCACCCTGCCTGTCAAGTTCTTTAAGAATTCAAAGAAGTGTAGATATGGTAGCTAATATATATCTAAGAGTAATGCTAAAAAAAAGTGTCTCAATGAAAGGCATTGCTCAACTTTCACCTGTGATTAAACATTGGTAAAATTTTGGATTATGTAAGAAGTGGATAGAGTGACTAACAATATAACAAGGAGATACAGGGTACTGGAGGGTGAAAACACCAAGAATCTGAATGAACGGTTTGCAATTATCCTATTCATGACCATTTTTTCACTGAATCACAACGCAAAATTTTCTTTGTAGGCTTCTGATTTGTAAGTAGCACTTTTAAAGAATCCCCTACTATAAAAGTTTATCTCACAGGTGAACTTAAAGATAATAACACAGTTATGATTTCACTGTAAATATATCTCAGAAGCTGCTGGATTCCTTCATGCAGAGTTCTGGATCATACAGCCTCTCATTTTCTGTTCATCATAAACACTGGCTGCATTGGCAAAAGGAAAGTGAATGGCTGTTTAAAATCCTGCTAAAATAATATTCTGCAGCCAAGGGATGTCATAATGTCAATTTAGCGAACTCATCCACCAAATAGTTACTTGAGATAAACAGGCAGAACTAGAGTAAGATTAAAATTTACAATTGCTGCATTTGTCTTTTTTGATTTCAAAGAATGCACTTTCAGAATTGAATCAGGCTGATGCACCTTCACAAAATTGAGGAGGGCCAGGATTTTTCTCGCCATGTTTATGTCATCGCTCATAAGTTTGCCTGTGTGTGTATCTCTATCTATCCATCTATACACTCATGTGAATTCATGCACAGTGAAAGAAGGATGTGCCAGAAATCTGCTGCTGTCTGTTCATGATTAGAGTACAGCAACAGTATATTCCATTTATTCAAGATACAATGCTTGCATAGAACAGATGACCTTGTTTTTTTTCATCATTTCCAGAAACTGTGTTCCATGTATCAGCTTGAGACTTGTGGAAATTACATAATTTCCTGTGCTGTATTTGTAGGAGCTTTCATGGCAAAGGGCTCAAGTTCTTTTACATTGTATATTTTGTATGTTGAGGGAATTAGCTTATTAAAAATTTTTGTCTAATTTTTAAAATTGCCGGTGATTGCTATTGTCTGAAAGCATTTCGAAGTAAATTTGAAACTCAACTATTGACTGCTTCAGGTTATCAAGGTAATAATATACTCTGATTAGGGATCGACACAAATTTATAAGATCAGAATTTTAAGGGATATTCTCTTAAAAATTATTTGCTGTTTTGACATGCAAGTGATTAAAAATGTAAAAATACAATGACATTGATCACAGCATTTTCAGGATAACCATCTTATTATGCTCCAACCTCTGATTTTCTATACAGTACTAGGAGTGCATTATCTCAGTAAATACTGAGATAGATTTTTCTGCAAGTGGCTATCAAACATTTGTTTTGAAATGGTAAATAATGCTTTTAATAAACACAAGAGATTATGCTGGTGCTGGAAATCCAAGCAAAATGCTGGAGGAATTTAGCAGGTCAGGCAGCATCTATGGAGGGGAACAAGCAGTTGACATTTGGGTTGAGACCCTTCATCTGGACCAGTATTTAAGGGGAGACTGGAAAAAAATCCAGAACCTGTACTTTGGGTAAAGTCAAAGAATAATTTAAAAATGATCATTAGTAATACATCACATACACACCTCCATTCATATATATACACACATTCTCTGTTATTCACACAAATGCACAAACCTGTTCCCCCTCACACATGCAAGTGGCCTCTATTGTGCATGTGCAGTATAGAGCATGTGTGTATGTACACAGCATGTGTGTATGTATATACACACACACACACACAATTGCGGCTAGGAGGAAACACACAAAAAGACAAAAGTTCAACTGGAGGTACTGACACATCCAAATTATTGACAGACAACGTAAAAAGAATCAGTCGCAACACAGACCCCTGTGGAACACCACTAGTCACTGGCAGTCAATCAGAATAGCCTCCCTTTATTCCCACTCTTTGCCTACTGCCAAATAGCCACTGCTTTATCCATGCTAATACCATGGATTTTTAACTTAAACAGTTTCATGTATGCAGCAACTTATCAAAGGCCTTCTGAAAATTCAAGTACACAACATCCACCGATTTTCCTTTGGCTATCCTGCTTATTACTTACTCATGTAATTCCAACATATTTGTCACGCAAGATTTTCCCTTAAGGAAATTATGTTGACAGCAGCCTATTTTATCACTTGCTTCCAAGTACCTTAAAACCACATCCTTATCAAATTGATCCCAACATCTTCTCAAACACTGAGGATAGACTAACTGGCCTATAATTTCCTCTCGTCTGTCTCCTTCCCTTCTTGAAGAGTGGAGTGACATTTGCAACTTTCCAGTCCTCCAGAACCATGCCAGAATCTAGTGTTTCTTGAAAGCTGATTACTCATGCTACCACAATCTCTTTAGCTACCTCTTTCAGAACCCTATGTGTACACCATCTGGTCCAGGTGATTTATCTAACTTCAGACCTTCCAGTTTTCCAAACACCTTCTTCCTAGTAATGGCAACTTCACTCACTTCTGCCTCCTGACACTCTTGAACTTCTGACATATTGCTAGTGTCTACCACAGCGAAGAATGATATAAGCTAATTATTCAGTTCATCTGCCACTCCCTTGTTTCCCATTGCTACCTCTCCAGCATAATTTTCCAGCAGTCTGATATCTACTCTTGCCTCTCTTTTACACTTTATGTATCTGAAGAAACCTTTGGTATTCTCTTTAATATTATTGGATTGCTTACTTTCATATTCCATCTTTTCCCTCTTTATGACGTTTTTAGTTCTGCTGGTTTTTAAAAGCTCCCCAATCCTCTAACTTCCCACTACTTTTTGTTCTATTACTGTATTTGCCCTCTTTGGCTTTTATGATGGCTTTGACTTCACTTGTCAGCCACCGTTGGGTCATCCTGCCTTGAGAATACTTCTTCTTTGGGATGTCTCTATCCTAGGCCTTCCAAAGTTCTCTCAGAAACTCCATCCATTGCTGCTCTCCTGTATTCCACTGTAATACTGATAGATCTGACTTTAGCTTCTCCCTCTCAGATTTCAGGATGAATTCGATCATATTATGATCACTTACCCCTAAGGTTTCCTTTACCTTAAGCTCTCTGATCAATTCCAGATTATTGCACAACACGCAATCCAGAATAGCTGATCCCCCAGTCGGCTTAACACGAGCTGCTCCAAAAAGCCATCTTGTAGGCCATCTTTGGATCCAGCACCATCCTGATTTTCCCAATCTACCTGCATATTGAAATCCCCCCATGACTATTGTAAAACTGCTCTTTTGACCTGCCTTTTCTATCTCCTATTGTAATTTGTAGCCCACATCTTTTCTAATGTCTGGAGGCCTGTATATAACTCCCATCAGGGTCTTTTTACCCTTGCAGCTTCTTAGCTCTACACACAATGATTCTACACCTTCCAATTCTTTATTACCTCTTTCTAATGATTTGATTTCATTTTTTTACCAACAGATCCACCCCACCACCTCTGCCTACCTGCCTGTCCTTTCAATACAACACGTATCCTTGGATGTAAAACTGCCAGCTATAATCTTCATTCAGCCACAATTCAGTAATGTCCGCAATGTCACACATGCCAATCTCTAACTGTGCCAGAAGATCTTATTTCGTATACTGCATGCATTCATGTATTTGTCACCCTTTTCGATTTTGTCCCCTTTTTACATTGCAACTCATCCCGTTGAATGAAGTTTTGCCCTGTCATCAGCATGTCCTTGCTAGCAGTGTCACTATACACTGCCTCTGTTTGTAAACCATCCTCAGCCTTATCATTCCGGTTTCCATCCCCCTCCAAATTAGTTCAAACCTTCACCAACTGCTCTTGCAAACCTACCCATGAGGATAATGATCCCCCTCTGGTTCAGGTGTAACCTGCCCTTTTTGTACAGGTCATACCTTCCTCAGAAGAGATCCCAATGATTCAGAAATCTTAACCCTGCCGCCTGCACCAAATTCTCAGCCACATATTTACTTCCCAAATCATCCTATTCTTACAGTCACTGGCCTGTGGCACAGGCAGCAATCTAGAGGTTACTTCTCCGGAGGTCCTGCTTTTTAGTCTTCTACCTTGCTCCTTAAAATCTCTCTTCAGGACCTCCTTGCCTTTTCTACCTATGTCATTGGTGCACGTATGTACCAAGACTTCTGGCTGCTCGTCCTTCCTCTTTAGAATGCCGTGGACCCTATCTGAGACATCCCCTGACCCTGACACCTCAGAGGCAACATACTGTACCACCTGGGTGTCTCTATCGTGTCTACAGAATCTCATCTCTATTCCTCAACTATCACTACTGCAGTCCTCTTCACTTCTCTTTTCTTCTGAGCTGCAGCACCAGCCTCAGTGTCAGAAGCCGGGTCACTGTGGCTCCCCCTCAACAGCATCCAAAATGTTATGTTTATTATTGAGGAGAAAAACCACGGAGGTAATCTGTACTGGCTGGCCATTTCCCTACCTTCTCCTGACACTCACCCAGTTACCTGCCTCCTACAATCAATAAGCCACTACCTCCTTGTAGCTCCTATCTATCACTTCCTCAGTCTTCCGTTTGAGCTGAAGGACATGTTCTCTGAGGAGCTGCAGCTCAGTGCATCTGGCGTAGATGCAGCTATCTGGGAGGCTGAAGGTCTCCCAGAATTGCCACATCTCACGCAAAGAGCACAACAGAGCCCCTGGAGTCATTCCCACTGCACTAACTCTGCCCTAACAGACGATGAATGAAAAATAAAGAAGAAACAACTTATCAGATACTTACTTCACCCAAGCTTGATGATCCAAAGCCAAAACTTCCCCACTCTAACATTGGCTGATTTACACAATGGCCGCTTCATTTGCACCTGCCTTATTTTTATTTGCTTATGCTAATGAATCCCATTCATTGATTGGGCACAGGTCAAACTCCGAAAACAGCCGCGAACCACTGCTTTTTAAAAGTTTCATTCATGGATCTGAGTGAAGTCACCTCTTCTTCTCGCTCTTCTTGTCACGGTCCGGTCCGTTGATTCCTCATTTCAGTTACTTACTTTTTCCATGTGTTCTACCAGGCTCCTTGATTAGGGCACCTGGCAGCATAAAATCTCCAGCTTGCATCTACTTAGTGCTAGATTGTCACCTCAGCCAGAGTGGGAATGTACGTCCCGGGCCGCCGGGAATGCTGGACTGTCACCTGAGCCAGTGCGGCAATGTACGTCCCGGGCCGCCGGGAATGCTGGACTGTCACCTGAGCCAGTGCGGCAATGCACGTCCCGGGCCGCCAGGAATTTTGGACCGTCACCTGAGCCAGTGCGGCAATGCACGTTCTGGGCCGCCGGGAATTCTGGACCGTCACCTGAGCCAGTGCGGCAATGCACGTTCTGGGCCGTCACCTGAGCCAGTGCGGCAATGCACGTCCCGGGCCGCCGGGAATTCCGGACCGTCACCTGAGCCAGTGCCGCAATGCACGTTCCGGGCCGCCGGGAATGCTGGACCGTCACCTGAGCCAGTGCGGCAATGCACGTTCCGGGCCGCCGGGAATTCCGGACCGTCACCTGAGCCAGTGCGGGAATGTACGTTCCGGGCCGCCGGGAATTCCGGACCGTCACCTGAGCCAGTGCGGCAATGCACGTTCCGGGCCGCCGGGAATTCTGGACCGTCACCTGAGCCAGTGCGGCAATGCACGTTCCGGGCCGCCGGGAATTCCGGACCGTCACCTGAGCCAATGCGGCAATGCATGTTCCGGGCCGCCGACAATAGTGGGCTCTAAGTCGCTTCACGAATTCTGTTGTTTTCGAGGCCAGCTGAGGACTGCAGGCTGTTTGCTGCTCCTCTGAGCGTAGATACGAATTGTCTGTCGTTGTTGGTTTTGTCGTCCTGTGTCCACGTTCTGGGACCCGGCTCTGTGTCCAAGTTCCGGGTCCCGGCTCCGTGTCCAAGTTCCGGGTCCCGGCTCCGTGTCCAAGTTCCGGGTCCCGGGTCAAGTTTACATGCTCTCGTTAAATCCACAAGACCCTGTCCGCACTTGCTTTAAACTTATTGGGGCCCTGGTTCTTATACTTGCTTTAAACTCTGGTGGGGAAATCTATACGACTGCTCTTTAATATCTGAGACAGAAAAGTGAATTCAAGGTCTATTGGGAATAATATCTAATGGTCTGGGAAATCTGTCTATCTGGAGTCACTACTGTCCCAAAGGTGCTGTGTTAATGGAATTTTATGTGAAAAAACATCACAAAGTTTCAAATCAAAATGATTAAACCCTACTCCATATCACCACCCAGTGGCCAGATTCCTTCAGTATTTTTGTCGATTCCTTTTGTGCAGGTCAGAATTAGAATCAGGTTTGTTATATTACATACTCACAGTATGTTGTGAAGTTTGTTATTTTGTGGCAACAGCACATAACTTGCTACAAGTTACTATAAAAGTAAGTAAATAGATAGTACAAAAGAGAAATAGTGAGATGGTAATCATGTAATCTGATGCAGAGGGGAAGAAGCTGTTCTTAGAACCTTCTCCAGGCTCTTGTACCTCCTCCTCAATGGCAGTAATGTGAAGAAGAGGGTCTTTAATGGTAGATGTCAGCTTCTTCAGTCTCTGCCTCTTAAAAATGTTTTCAATGGCAGGGAAGGTGGCACCTCTGATGGGACTGGCTGAGTATAAACCCTTTGCAACCTCTTGCAATCCCATGTACCAGGCTGTTATGTAACCAGTCAGAATGCTCTCCACCATACATACAATTTGCAAGAGTATTCGGTGACCAACAAAATCTCATCAAACTCTTAATGAAAAGATCAACAATAGAAAACATATTTTATATGGAAATTCTTGCTACATTGCCACATACAGTTAGAAATGATACAGCAAGTGAATACAATTGTCATTAGAAAGTCATGAGAAATGTTTCAGGTGACAAAAATTTTCAAATATAGCAGGCTGTAGACAGCTGCCAGATGAATGGAGGACAGTGTATGTGCTATCTTCGTTCAAGGACAGCAGTAGTTGGAGATCAGTGACTAGAAAAATACTTCAAAGGGACAGGATTAACCTACAATTGGAGATGCAGGGTTTAATCAAACATAGATGGCATTTTTTTTAAGGGGAAACACTGTTTGACTAATTTGATTGTTTTTTTTCAAAAAGGGCACTAATCATATTGATGAGTCTTGTGTGGTTTTCATAGTCTACTTAGATTTCACTGAGGCCACATTGGGAACATCCAAAAAGTAAAGAATAATTTGAGGGCAAGGAGAATTGGGAGGGATTATGTAGGATTCAGGGAAAATTGGATCTAAAATTGGTTTGGTGATAAGAGGCAGAGGGTGATGGTTGTGGGATTGTGTTCTGAATTCTGTGACCAGTGGTGTACTATAGGGATCAGGGCTGGGACCCCAACAGTTTGTTATATATACCAATGATGTGGAAGTGAATTAGTAGGTATAATTAGTAAACATGACTCAAATTCTGGTGGTATTTTTTATGGTGAGGAAGATATAGAGCAATGTTGATGAGTTGTGAGATGGGCAGAACAATAGCAAGTGAGAGGCGATATGTCGTATGTAGTGTATGAATGTATTTCTTTTAGCGCAATGACTCCCCTTAGTACTAATAACTTTCGCATGTGTATTGATTTGTTGCTATCTCTGCAAAGTGAATATACAAATTAATTTCACCTCCGAGTGTGTGCCTTTATTTATTTGATATGTAGATGTACAGACACAACAAATTGGTGATGAGTACGAACCTGAATGTCAGCGAATATCACCAACTGCACTGACAGTTATGAGATAGCAGAATGCGGAGGAAGGGAGGGAGACAGAGTGAGAGGATAAAGTGAACCAGTACAGAGAAGGTGCTCATGGATGCTAGAAAAGGGCACATAAGTACCAATGCACAAGACACAGTGAGAGACGCACAATTGGCAAAGTTAAAGTAAAAATAATGTGATGATGGCCTTTGGATGTCACTGACAAACTTAATAGTGCTAATGAGGACTGGGAATCATATATCAAGAGGGCTGAACTGTATTGCAATGCTAACGTGAGGTAAAGAAATTCTCAACACTTCTTAGCTTAATGGATGCTGGAATGTACAGCCTCTTACGTAACTTGGCAACTCCTGAAAAGCTAGCAAGCAAGATGTTCAATGAAATTGTTGCAATTTTGGGAAATCACTTGATAGTAATAGCTGAGAGATTTAGATTTCACAAAAGGAATCCTTCAAAGGATGAAATCATTTCTGAATACATTGCAGAATTACACAGACTTTCCGAGTACTGTGACTTTAGAGATGGACTTTCTGATGCATTAGGAGATGGGCTTGTATGTGGCATGCATAGTCAAAGTACTCAAAAGAGGCTACTGTCACAAAGAGACCTAATCTTAGAACGGGCATTGACCACTGCAATATAGCTGGAGACTGCATCAAAGGAGGCATCACATCTACAGAAAAAGAGTTTAGAATATGAATCACACAAAATGTCTCTGAATGGCACAAAAAGCCAAATATGTTAGCTATTTGGCAAATCCTCCCATGATGCAAATGACTGTTGGTTCAAAGAAAAAGCTTGCAGGAAGTGTCACAGACAAGGCTAGATAGAGAGAGTGTGCAAGGCAGACAGAAAATATAAATAAAAAGAAAAAAACACACCGAACGAAAAAACAAATGCATAAAGTGACTGAATCAGACAACACAGAGTATGACTAAGATGAGCTGTCATTCCTAGAACTGTATTAGCATTACTGAAGCAGGTCATAAAATCATATGGATCACAACAGATGTGTCTGGTGTAAAACTGAAAATGGAGTTGGACACAGGATCAGCTTTGTTTGTAATTTCAGAGGCTGACTACAACAGATTGTTTTCTAACCTACCATTAGAAAAAACCTTGGTGAAGCTAAAGTCTTACACAGGCGAAGAAGTGTCTTTCCAAAGGCAAACTGAAAGGGAACGTGACGTACGAAGGCAAACCACAGCAGTCAGAGCTTTATTTATTTAAAAAATGGAGGGTCAGCTCTTTTCAGATGGGAATGGATGCAAAAAATCCAACTAGAATGGCACAACATCAAAGCTCTCAGTGAATCATCAACAGACAACTCCAGCCAAAATGGTACCACTAACCAGAGACTGGCACAGCTGCTCAATGCTAATGGGAAGGTGTTTGAAAAGGGTATTGGTAAACTCAAAGATACGAAGGCCAGAATTGAATTGGATGAAGCAGCAACAGCAGCATTCCATAAAGCAAAGCCAGTGCCTAATGCAGTACGTCCTAAAGTGGATGCTGAAATTCAGAGCTTGAGGGAATCTAGGATTTTCTCCAAGGTTGAATGGAGTGATTGGGCCATGCTGTAGTCTTGGTGATCAAGAAAGGGAAGACTGGAGCTATTTCTATATGTAGTGTCTTCAAAGTGAGCATCAACCCTGTGCTACGTACTGTGCAGAATCACCCGCCATGAATAGAAGGCCTTCTTTGCATCTTTGGCAGGCAGGCAGGTTTCCAAATATTGATTTGTCACAAGCTTATCTACAAATGGAGATTGAGGAGTCAAACAGGAAGTTCCTCACAATCAACACTCACAAGGGACTGTTCTAGTATAATTGACTTGCCCTTGGCATAACATCAGTTCCAGCAATTTGGCAAAGAGTAATGGACCAAGTGCTTCAAGATCTCCCAGGAATATAATGTTACCTTGATGACATCACAGTAACTGACAAAAGTGATGAAGAGTACCTCCAGAACCTTGGTGAAGTGCTTACCATGCAAAGAGAGAGAAATGTGAACTTTTCCAAAAATGAAATCTCATATTATGGATATGACATTGACAAGTATGGCTTACATAAGTCACAAGAGAAGACTGAAGCAATGCTACAGGCACCCAAACTGGGAAATGTGCCAAAACTCAGGTCATACTTGTAAACAACTATCATAGGTTTTTTCCGTATCTTGCCACAGTCCTACACCCATTGAATGCATTGTTGCAGACAGGAGCAAAGTGAGAGTGGCCAGAAAGATGTGAAAGAAAATTCAAGGAAACAAAGAGACTAATAACATCTGATGAACTGCTCACCCATTATGACCCGCCTCTGCCCATCAGACTGGTATATGATACATCTCCTCATGGCACTGGTCCTGTTTTGTCACACACTATGAAAGATGGATCTGAACATCTGATTGCATTTGCTTCAAGATCGCTGGTGAGTTCAGAACGCAACATGCACAGAATGACCAAGAGGCCCTTAGTCTAGTATGGGGAGTAAAGAAGTTCTACCACCACCTCTATGGACAAAATTTTACTCTAGTGACAGACCATCAGCCCTTGTGTTCATTTTCAATCCCAGGAAGGGAATCCCAGTGATGCCTGCTACACAGTTGCAATGTTGGGCACTCTTCCTAGGAACCCACATTTTTGACATAGAGTTCAAGGGTACCAAACAACACAATAATGCTGATGGCTTGTCATGTCTTCCACTGTTGACAACTGAAGTAGAAAAGTCTTTATTCTGTGACCCAGCAGAAGTGGCCTACACAGCACTGGTGGACCAACTGACAGTAACAAGTTCTGAAATACAAGAGAAACAAGGAATGACCCACCGTTGTCAAAAGTCTATGACATCACTGTGCAAGGATGGCCAGCTCGTGGTAATCCTGTTTTTCCAGAGCTCTCAGTGAGATGAGACTGAGTGTCTGTATGTTAAAGAACGCTGATGTTGTGGTTCCCTCTAAACTACCCACCAGAGTGTTAGAGAATCTGATGAAGGACATCTGGGTATAATCAAGATGAAGAGTTTTGCCCTGAGCTATGTGGGGTGGCCGGGAATAGACAGACAGATTGAAAATTTGACCAGAAGTTGTTTGAGATGCTTCAAAGTTCAAAATACACTTCCACAGGCACTTTCACGTCTGCAGGATTGGCTGTCTTCACCACGACAGAATGTATATTGACTTTACTGGGCCATTCCTGGACTTCATGTCCCTGATTGCTGTGGATGCGCTTTTGAAGTGGCCTGAAGTCAACCACATCAGAAAAGACTGTTTCCTTCTGAAGACTGTCTTCTTCAGAAATGGCTTATCAGAACACATTGTGAGTGACAATGGACCACAATACACGTCAGAAGAGTTCAGATTATTCATCAAGAAAAATATCAAACATTTCAAGTCATCTCCTCACCACCCAGCAACAAATGAGTTTATTGAAAAGTTTATTCAAACCTTCAGGAAGTCCATTAAAGCTATGGACAAAGAGGACATTTCTCTTCAGCAAAGCAGGACAACTTCCTTTTAGTGTATCGGAACTCTGTTCATATGACGACAAATCAAACACCTGCAATGCTGTTCACGAGCAGGAATCTGAGATCCTCAAAACCAGATATATGGAAGTGCAGAATAAAAAGTTCAGCCATTTGCTAAGTAAATCAGCAAGGAACTTCAGGTTAGACAGGAAGTCCTGATGCATGATTACTGAGAGGACAAGTGGAGACCTGGATCATATATAGAGATGTCATGTGTCATGAATTGTCTGAACTCTGACATCCAAAGAACACACCTGAGTCGACTGCATCCAAAGAAACAGACGCATTGTAGCCTTACCTCTTAGTGATGATAATGTCACCTACAGCAATGCGAAACCTGCAACAGAGAAAATTGTCTTTAATAAGACACCTGCCAAACCTGATGTCACTCTGTAGGTCCAGAGACGCTATTTTGAAAGAAGCAGAGCGCTACCCAAAAGACTGGATCTTTAGTATATTGAAGTTAGTTATGGACTGTTATTTATAAAAAAAAGAAAACTATCAATGAAGCACTCTTATTGTTAAAGCATATTTATTTGAACATGGTCTGTTGAAGGGAAGTTTAATGTTTTGTTACATATACAGTTTTATGTTACGTTAATCTAAACGGGGAGGAAGCGTAGTGTACGGATCTATTTCCTTCAGCGCAATGACTCCCCTTAGCACTAATTATTGACTGATAACTTACAGATGCATATTGATTAGTTGCTCCCTCTGTAAGGTGAATATACAAGTTAGCTTCACTTCTGAGTATGTGCCTTTGCTTATTTGATATGTAGCTGTACAGACACAATGACTTGGGAGGAAAGAAAAGGTCAGGAGATGGACAATGAACAATAGGACTGTAGGAAGTACTGAGAAACAGAAAGAAGGTGGTGTATCTGTCTAAGGAGCTGTGAAGACAGCAGCATGGGTGGATAAGGGTTAACAAGAGGAAACAGAGCAATTGTATGCCTGTGTCTAGCAGTCTTCCACGAAGCTTGATGCTGGGATCCTTGATGTTTGTAACACGTGTGAAAGACTGGGAGGGGCATGATCAATACATTTGCAGATAACATAAGTATTGGCTAAGTCATTAATAATGGAGTAGGTAATCTTACATGGCAGAGAGATATCAATGAGGTGGTGAAATGGGCTGGAAAAAATGGCAGATGAAGTTTAATCCGGACAAATATGAGGTGATTCATTTGGTTGTGCTAATGAGGCTAGGATATACACCACAATTTTCTCCTCAGTAAACATCAAGTAGAAATGAAGAGGGAACTAAATATATTGATGAGGCTTGTGTGGTTTACTTGAGAGCTAGCACATACTGAATGAGCTGATCCATTCTGTTTGACTCTTTGACTTGATGACAAGTTTGATAATTATTGCACAACATGCCAGGAGCACACACTTTATACTCCACTTCTAAAATACAGTTGTAGAAGGAAAGTATAACAAGCAGATGCTCCTGTTTTCTGCCTTCATCACTATAGCTTGGCATAAATTTCTTCCCGGCTGACTTTAATAGTACATTAGTTGGACAAGACCTGCCTTTATTAAATCCATTCCTCTCAGGTTTGATTAATACACATTGTTCTTTGTTACTTTGATCTAATTTTACAAATATTTCAAGTTTGTCCACAGCTGAATTTCAATGAACAGGCCTGTGCTTAGCTATTTTCTGTTCTCCTTGCCCTTAAGGAGTAGTCCACTTCTATCCATCTATCATACTGAAAATATTAAGCCAACACAATTTCAACAGGAAGGAGATGGAAAGCAGTTATCCTGGAGTGTAGTCTCAAATTAAACCTTGAGTGCTGGACAAAAGGATGCAACTGGCAAAAGGTAAGTTCAGAACCAATGTCAGGAAGCACTACTTTATCCTTGCAAAGGATTATTAAACAGAGCAGTCCTTTCATTGGGTCATAATGAATCATTTAAGAGGCACTTGGACTTTTTTTTTGGAACTTCCATGTGTCTGTGGAAAGCAAATCATGAGTACCTATAAAACATTTTATTCTGGATTCACCTTTGAAATCTTTTGAAGAGTAAAGAATAGTGAAAGAATTACAGACACAGGACAGTGGAGTCAAAGGTAAAAATATTAAAATTTATTTATTTTTTTCTCAACCTAGTGCTGGATAGGATGAACTTAAATTATGTTGTGTGATAGCAAGAAGAGTTTCCTCTCCAATTGATGTACTGTAATGCTGTGTAAAAATATCTGTATGAACCAAATTTATTGTTCAGACTGAACTTGACAGGTAGTTCAATAAATGCACCAAATAAAAGTCTGAGGATGAATTTTGTGAAATTCATAGTTGTTCATAGAAATCACCCCTCCCCCAAAACTGGGGAATGAGCATTAGCTGCCTTTTTGTGAGTAAATAAGTTATTTTACTTCATTGAATTTTGAGCACATTTGGCCAATTCCTGATGTCAAATTTCCTTCCATTCTCTTAACTAAAATGATTGACAAAATTAAAGTGCATTTACACTGCAAGATTATCATTGCCAAACTGAAAAATGTGAATCTGGAATGAAGCCGTGAAAGAGCACCCAGAGGCAATAATCTTCCATCACTTCAGTTTGAAACCACATTGTGTTTCATAATTGTCAAGATATGGTAAGGTAACATCTAAATTATTGAAGTCAATTTTGGTCAAACTTTTAGATTATAAAAGCAACCATTATTATAAGATTAGCAGCTTAATGTCTGAATGTAAAGAAAGTTGTCTAAATATAAAATGCAGTCATAAACTCCAAGCCTTTATTAAATCTTGTCATAGTCAGGGATTGTCCTGTAGATTTATTCCAGTATAATCCCTCATGTATTTACCAAACCCAGGGCCCTGTTAGGTAAAAGTATATGAAGAGATAATATTGTCTCTAAAATGTGTAATTTACTTTTATTTCTAACTAATCCTTGCATTTTATTTTTAGGGGAAGGCAGAAGAGTTCTAAAATGAGGGATTAAATTTTTAATAATCCAGTAATAATAAAAAAACATGCCTTTACCTCATCAATCATCCTTTTTTCTTTGTTTTGATGGCTGAGTAAAGAAGTTCAGCTTGAGTAGTGAGAGATAGAGTAGCAAAGTAAACCTTTGTGTTTTTAGAGAGAAGAGAGCCTCTGATTATATGTGTTCAGTGTGCACGAGGTCCGTTTTTCTGCAGGCAGGCAGCTGGAGTTCAATTATCTTTTTTTGGGAAGGATCAGATTAGCTTATATATTTTAAAGTAGGTTCTGTGTTGGTAGAAGGCTAGGAAGAATTATTCAAATTGTCGAGCCCCTCCATTGCTTCTTTCCATCTGGTATAAGAACATTGGTAAGATTTTATTCTATTTGTAAACAGATGACGAGGCTGTGTGTTAAAAAACTGACTAGCTTTACTTGCAGCTCTCCATCAATGTGATGAGAGACAGGCTTTTGTGGATGGAAGATGTGTACTGTTTTCACCTGATATTAACGGTAAAACACAACCTGCATGATCCTACTAAATCTGTCACCACACTTGAGGGTGATATGTGTGCGGTGACGTACTTAAGCTAAGCAGGTCACAGAGGTTATTAGCAAAGAAGATGAGATGTGTTTGTCTAGTTGGAAAGCTCCCTCCGAGTTTCTGCAGCAGCTCTCTGTGGTTGTAGGCAGGAAAATGATGAAACTGTCTCACCAAAAGCTCAGAAGATTCTTTATAAAGAGGGTAAGTAAAATAGTCCTTTTTTCTAAGATAAGTTATGACATTGCTTTAACAATTGATATTTATTTTAGAATTTTGAGTTGGCTTAATTACAGGCAATGTGTAAGTGATTATTTGGCTATTAATTCTTTTGGTACTCGTTGTTATATTTCTTCACCAAAAATACAAAGGGAATAAATATGATTGAATTATAGAGACAATGTGTGAAACCAGGTTAGTTAACAGATATGGCTAAAATACCAAAGATTCAATAACAAAACTCATGATAAGACATGGTTATGCTGTGTGAAATTGTCAATTTCGGTTGTTAGTAAGATTGTAGTCCTGAAATTATACAGATTTAGAAATTACAGCATTAATGGAAATTATTCAACATTGCATTAATCCTTCAAGTAGAACTAAATAATTCAATTTAATATCACTTCTTTCCTGTTAAAATACTTCTTGCTCCAAATACTCAGCTAAATATGGGTTGAATAGTTTCTATATATAATTGCTCCTGGATAGAGTGTTCATGAAAGATGGGGAAGGAATGATAAGTGGGGGAGTGATTGTATTAATTAAGGAAGAATTTTGCAGTAGAACATAAAACATAGAACAGTACAGCACAGAAACAGGCCCTTCGGCCCACAATGTTGTGCTGAAACAAATTAGAAATTAAATGGCTAACTAAACTAATCTCTTCTGCCTACACAATGTCCATATCCTCCTATTTTCCTCACATTCCTGTGCCTATCCAAATGTCTCTTAAGCGTCTCTAATGTTTCTGCCTGTACCACCACCCCAGGCAGGGCATTCCAGGCACCAACCACTCTGTGTGTAAAAAAAAAACTTGCTCTTCACATTTCCTTTGAAAATACCCACCCCCCCCACACCTTAAATGCACACCCTTTGGTATTTGACATTTCAATCCTTGGAAAAAGATATTGTTTTTCTACTCTATCTATATCTTTCATAATCTTATACATCTCTATCAGATCTCCCGTCAGCCTCCACCACTCCAGAGAAAACAACCTAAGTTTGCCCAGCTTCTTGATGTAGCACATGTCCTTTAATCCAGGCAATATCCCAGTAGATCTCTTCTGCACCCTCTCCGAAGCCTCGACATTCTTCCTACAATGAGGTGACCAGAAATGTATGCAATACCTCAGATGTGGCCTAACTAGAGTTTTATAAAGCTGCAAGATAACTTGCTGACTTTTGAACTCAATGCCTTGACTAAAAATGGCAAGCATTCCATAAGCCTTCTTAACCACCCAATCAACCTGCGTAGCCACTTTCAGGGAGCTATGAACTTGGATCACAATACCCTTCTGCTCATCAACACTGTCTTTATATTTGACCTACTAAGGTGCATCACTTCACATTTGGCCGGGTTAAACTCCAGGTGCCATTTCAGTGCCCATATTTGCAACTGATGTATATTCCGTTGCATTCTTTGCCAGTCTTCTATGCTATCTGCACCACCACCAATCTTTGTATCAACTGAAAGCTAACTAACTCACCCATCTACTGTTTGATCCATGTCATTTATATACATCACAAATAACAGAGGTCCCAGTACAGATCACTGTGGAACATCACTAATGGCAGACCTCCAGATCAAATAAGTCCCTTTCACCACTACCCTCTGTCCTCTATGGGCAAGTCAGTTCTGAAACCAAACAGCCAATTCACCATGGATCTCATGGATCTTAATCTTCTGAATGAACCTTCCATGAGGGACTTTGTCAAACACCTTACTAAAATCCATGGAGACAACATCCACAGAGCTACCTTCATCAAACACTCTTGTCATCTCAACAAAAAACTCAGACAAGTTAGTAACTTGCCCTGTTCAAAGCCATGCTGGCTCTCTCTAATTTTATCACAGTTTTTCCAAATGTTCATAGATCTAATCTCTAAGAATTCTCTCCAATAACTTACCTACCATTGACGCGAGACTCACCGGTCTATAATTTCCAGGATTATCTTTTGTTCCCTTCTTGAATAATGAAACAACATTAGCTACCCGCCTGTGGGTGGAGAGAACATGAAGATATTGGTCAAAATCCCAGAAATCTTTTCTCTTACCTCTCCCAATAACGTGGGGTATATCACATCAGGTCCTGGGGACTTAACCACATTAATGTTCTTTAAGAGATCCAGAACTATTTCTCCTTTCCCTTTAAATGCCTGAGCATATCAATATACTCAGCACTGATTTCTTCATCCTCCATGTCCTTCTCTTTGATAAATACTGTGTAAAGTATTCATTAAGGAGCTCACACAAAATTCTGGAGGAACTCAGCAGGCCAGGCAGCACCTATGGAAGAGTACAGTCGATGCTTCAGGCTGAAAGGGTCTTCGCCCGAAACGTCAAATGTACTCTTTTCCATACATGCCGCCTAGCCTGCTGAGTTCCTTTAGCATTTTGTGTGTGTTGTTTGGATTTCCAGCATCTGCAGATTTTTTCTTTGTCATTAAGGACCTCATCCATATCCTTCGTATCCAAGCAAATGCTCGCCCCGCTTATTGGATTATCTACATATTGATTTAAGAAACCCACCTGGATGTAACTAACAAATTCTGCTCCACCTAACCTCTTGCACTCAGTAGGTCCCAGTTTATATTACGGAAGTTGAAGTCCATCATGACCTTTTTCTGGTGCTCCTCCCCCTTCCCCTTCTTGATGGTCTTCTATCGTTCGTATCAGATTCTCCCTTTTCCAGCCCTTTATTTCTTTCACTTATCAGCTACCGAGCTCTTTACTTCAATTCTCCCCGTAGTTTCACCTATCACCTACCACCTTGCACTTCTTCCTAGCCCCACTTCTTACTCTCACTTCTCATCTTTTCTTCCCAGTCCTGAAGAACGGTCTTGACCTGAAGCGTCGACTGTTCACTCTTTTCCATAGATGCTGCCTGGCCTGTTGAGTTTCTTCAGCATTTTGCGTGTGTTCCATGACAACAAATCTATTGGTTTTACTCCTTTCTTGAATCTGCCTGAATATTTGTTCCTCAATGTCCTAGCGGCTGTTGGGACGGTCTGTAGTATAATCTCATCAGAGTGACTGCACACTTCCTATTTTTGAGTTCTACCCATGTAGACTCAGTTGACAGTCCTCTGTTATGTCCCCTCTGAGTGCAGCTGTAATACTGCTCCTGATTAGTAGTACTATTCCCCCTCCTTTTTTACCTCCCTCTCTATCTTTTCTAAAACATCAAAACCCTGGGATATCAAGCAACCATCCTTGTCCCTCTCTCAACCAAGTCTCTGTATTGGCCACAACATCATAGTTCCATGTAATGATCCATGCTCTAAGTTCATCACCTTTATCCATAATACCCCTAGCATTAAAATACACACAATTCGAACTATCAGACCCATTATATCATTTACCCTGCTCCTGCCTGCTGCTTACTGGCCCTAACATCTACCTTCCTCTCCATCTCTTCACTTTCTGACCTGGTGCCCTGGTTCCCATCCCCCTGCCAAATTAGTTTAAACTCTCTCAAGTAACACCTGAAAACCTCCCAGCCAGGATATTGGTTCCCCTCCAGATTAGGTGCAACCTGTCCCTCTTGTACAGGTCACTCCTGCCCCTGCACCACTTCCTCAGCCAATCATTCTTAGGTATTATTATCCTATTCCTACCCTGACTCAAACATGGCATTGGAGTAATCCAAAGATGACTTCTTTGGAGCTCCTGCTCTCCAGCTTCCTCCCTAACTCCCTGTAGTCACTGCACAGGACCTCTTCCCCCTCTCTACCTATGTCGTTGGTGCTAATGTGCACCACGACCTCTAGCTGCTCATCCTCCCTCTTGAGAATATTCATCAGCCGATCTGAGATATCCTTGACCATAGCATCTGGGAGACCCCACATCATCCTGGCATTTCTTTTGTGGCCACAGAATCTCCAGTCCATTCCCTAACTATTGGGTGTCCTATCACTAATGCTCTACATGCTTTGCCCTTCCCTGCTGAGTCTCAGTGCTGGCCACAATGCTACTGGCCTTGCTGTGACTGCTGTGTCCTGATAGGACATTCCACACCCTCCTCCCTGCCCCAGCATTATCTATTTTTTTGCTGAGGGTAATGGTTACAGGAGAACCTTGCACAACTGCCTACTGGTGGTCACATATCTGCTGGCTGAAGCCTGCACTCTGGGTGTGATCACCTCTGTAAAAGTCTCATCTATGAAGTTTTCAGCTTCCTGGATGATCCAGAGTACATCCAGCTCCAGCTCCAGCTCCTTTACCTTGTCAGTCAGGAGCTGAAGTTAGGTGCACTTCCTGTAGATGTAGTCATTAGGCAGACCGTTAGCTACCCTGCAATCCCACATCTTACAGGAGGAGCATTTCACTACTTTAACTGCCATCCTGCCTACACTTATACCTTCGGCTCTAACTTTTTAAGGTTAAAATCTACTATTAACTAAATGATAACAAATGACTCCATACACTTAGCTTCCACTTGTTCTCACCAAAGCCTGATCACTCCAACACTGGCCCACTCCAACAATGGCCACTCCCACATGGAAAGTACTGGAAAGGCTCTCCTGGAACAATTCAGGACAAAATAATTTATTCAAATGAACAAAAATGAGATGTGATTTAGTTACTAGAACTATTCTGAAGCTGCAAATTGTGGGAAGGACATTGGGCAGCAAATTTTTCAGGATGTTAGGCATATACAAATTTTATGGTGAAGGACATAAACTATAGAAGTATAGATGGTGAGAGCAATAAAATAAGGAACAAAGTTTAGAGGAAAGGAATGAGAAATTCAAGAGATTCTGCAGTTGCTGGAAATCCAGAGCAACACACACTGGAGGAACAAGTACTGGAGGAACTCAGAAGGTCAGACAACAGCTATAGAAATGTATAAACAGTCAATGTTTCTGGAGACCTTTCATCAAGACTGGAAAGGGAGAAGAACAGAATAAGAAGGTGAGGGAGGGGAAGGAGTACAAACTAGAAGGTGATGGATGAAACCAGATATGTGGGACAGGAGGGGATGAAGTAAGAAGGTGGGGGATGATAGGAAGGAAAGGTAAAGGGCTGGAGAAGAAGGAATCTGACAGGAGAGGAGAGTCACCCATGGGAGAGAAGGAATGAGCTTCTGAAGTGCAAATGAAGGCTTGCCTGACAAAACCTCAAGGCTTTTAAAGTGAAAAAGCTTCAGTTAAAATGAATAAGTACATTACCATAGGGGAGTAGGGTGTGAAGTGAAAAATAGAGTTCCTTGGATGATCCAAAAGTTTAAAAGTAAAATATAGCAGAAAAAAGAGTGACAGATGCCAAACTTGTTACTACAGGTGAGAACCAAAAATATAACAGAACCCCTTCAATCTACTTCCTGTTTATTTGTCTGTTTAAATATCACTTAATTGTTGTTACAGTTGATACCACCACTTACCTTGGCAGTATTTTCCATGCACCTACCACACTGTGTGAAAAATGCTTATCACTAAAATCTCCTTTAAACTTTCCCATTTTCACCTTAAAAGCTATTTCCATTCATGTATGACATTTCCACCCTGGGAAAAACACTATCTACCCTTTCTATGCCTCTTAGAATTTTTATACTTCCATCAAGGTTGCCTCTCAGCCTCCAGAGAAAACTATCACCAGTTTAGAACATAGAACACAGTACAGCTCCTTCGACCCAGCATAATGTGCTGACCTTTTAACCTATTCAGATCAACCTCACCCTTCCCTCCCACATACTGTAGCTGTCCATTTTCCTGTCATTCATGTGCCTATCTAAGAATATCTCCAATATATCTGCATCTCTCACCAGCCCTGGCAGCATGTTCCATGCACCCCCACTCACTGTGTAAAAAAAACTTACCTCTTACATCCCCCCTACACTTTCCTCCAATCACCTTAAAATAATGTCCCCTCATATTAACCATTTCTGCCCTAGGAAAATAGTCTCTGGCTAGCCACTTGATCTATGCCTCTTATCATCTTGTCACCTCTATCAAGTCACCTCTCATCCCCCTCGCTCCGAAGCGAAGAACACAAATTATCTGACCTCTTTTTACAGCTATACAGCTAATACTCTTTGTTGCCTGTGGCTGGAGAAGATACAAAGATCTCTGTCAAGGCCCAAGTCTCCATACTTGCCTCTTTCGAAAACCTGGAATAGATCCTTTCAGGCCTCGGGACCTTATTAACCTGAGACCTAACACTCCATCCTTTTTGATAGTAACTTGCTATGGAATATCAAAGTGCCATTCCCTGATAGAGTCATTGACAGGTCCTTCAGCCCACCTAGTCCATGCTGAGTCTTTTAAACTGCCTACTCCATTGGCCTGTACTAGGATCATAGCCCTCCATACCCCTACCATCCTTGGACCTATCCCAACTTTTCGTAAGCATTGAAATCGAACTTGCATGCACCACTTCTGCTGGCAGCTCATTCCACACTCTCATGATCCTGTGAGTGAAGATGTTTCCCCTCATGTTCCCCTTAATCTTTTCACCTTTCACATTTAACCCATGATATCTAGTTGTAGTCCACTCCAACATCAATTGAAAAAGCCTGCTTGCATTTACCCTATCTATATCCTTCATAATTTTGTATACCTCTATCAAATCTCCCCTCAAACTTCTACATTCTAAGGTATAAAGTCCTAACCTTTAATCTTTCCATATAACTCTCCGGAACCAGCAAAATCCTTGTAAATTTTTTCTGTACACTTTCAAACTTATTTACTTCTTTCTTGTCGGTAGGTGACCAAAACTTCACACAATACTCCAAGTTAGGCATTACCAATGTCTTATACAATTTCAACATAACATCCCATCTCCTGTATTTAACACTTTGATATATGAAGGCCAGTGTGTCTAAACCTTACTTTATGACCCTATATTACTGTGATGCCACTTTCAATGAATTATGGGCCTGTATTCCCAGTTCCCTTTGTCCTACCGTACTTGTCAGTGCCCTACCGTTCACCAGGTAAGGCCTACTCTGGTTGGTCCTATCGCAGCACACCACCCACTTTTATTTGCATTAAATTCCATCTTGACATTTTCAGCTCATTTTTCTATTTGGTCCAGATCCTGCTACAAGCCACGATAGCCTTCCTCGCTGTCCACTACACCCCCAAGCTTGGTGTCATCCACAAATTTGCTGATCCAGTTAACCACATTATCATCCTAATCGCTGATATAGATGACAAACAACAACAGATCCAGCACCAGTCCCTGCTGCACTCTACTAATCAGACCTTCAGTCAGAGAGGCAACCATCTACTACAACTCTCTGGCTTCTCTCACAAAGCCAATGTCTAATCCAATTTACTACCTTACATTAAATGCCAAGCAATTGAACCTTCTTGACTAATTGCCCATTGGGGGATGTTGTCAAATGCCTTACTAAAGTTCATGTAGACAACATCCACTGCCTTGCATTCATCAATGTTTCTGGTAATTTCCTCGAAAAACTCTATAAGATTGGTCAGACATGACCTAACGTGCATGAAGCCATGCTGACTATCCTTCATCAGTCCATGCCTTTCCAAATACTCATATCTGGTCCCTTAGAATATTTTCCAATAACACTGGACAACTACTTTTTTTTTGAAGTGTTGCCTCCTCAGAATTTTTTTTTTTACGATAGACTGTTTGAAGCTGAACACAAATATAATTTCAGACTATGTGTATCATGCAGGAATTTGGAGAAACAAGAAGTTAACTTCTATTGAATATAATGTGTTTAATTGCATAATGGTGCTGACGCTTTACAATAGTTTGTCTAAGCTAAAAACGTTTTGCTGATGATTTTCATTTGTTCTCAGTGTTTGAGGCTTCTCACTTAAGGGTTCAACAATGATTAGCCAGCATTGATGGATTCCAGCTGTCCTGATACCATTTCTCCACGACCGCAATGTCCTGGTGAAACCTTTCACCATGCTCGTTACTGACACTACCAAGGTTTGCAGGGCAGAAGTCTAAATGGGGATTTAGAAAATGAAATTTTAGTGACATGTTGCACATCATCATTCTGTAAGCTTGAAGCATGTTGTCAACCAGCTGAATGTAGTTTGGTGTTTTGTAGATGCCAAGATAATTTTCAACATCCTTGAATGCCTTCCATGTGATTTTCTCCAGTCCCACTATATGTTCTTCAAGTTACCTATCATTGATGACCTGTTTGATTTATGGATCAATTAAAATGCCTTGCTTAATCTTGGCATTAGTTATTCTGGAAACTTCTGTCTCAAATATCGAAATCCTTCATAGAAATTTATAGCCTTTCTAAAAACCTGTCCTGCCATGCAGCATCCTCCCTGCCTGAACATGCCCAGGTATGCCTGGACACGATAAAAAATATCTCAGCTTACATTGTCGGCAACATCTTAATTGACTTGAATTATGAATTGAAATAACAAATATAGGCGATTTAAAAAAAGTGCATGACAGGGGAAATTCTTGATGATTTCCATGAGAGCAGCCCAAGATCATTTAGATAAACACAAAAGTATTCAGGAAGCAAAATCTTTGTTGTCCAGTGAAACTTTCCTACTATCGATGTCAAGCTCACCGGCCTATAACTTCCTGGTTTATTTTTGAGCCTTTCTTAAACATTGTCTGTCCTCCATCCTCTGGCACCTCACCTGTTGCTCAGGGCAATTCAGATAGCTCTGCTAGAGCCCCAGAGATTCCTGCACTTGTCAAGCCCTGGGGACTTATCCACCCTAATTTGCCTCAAAACAGTAAAAACCCCTCCTCTATATGTATAGAGTTCATGAAGTTCTTGATTGTTTGGGGCATCAAAGGGATGTGGTGAGAGGACAGATGTATGGGGTTGAATGGGATCTGGGATTAGCCTTGATAGAATGGTAGTGTGACTTAATGGCCTGAATGGCCTAATTCTGCTACTATCTGTTATGGTCTTATAGATGGTGTTTTGCCTTACTTCTATAGACTCTGTGCCATCTCCCAAATAATTATAGATGCAAAAATGCATTTAATATCTCCCCATCTCTTTTGGCTCCACACATGGATTAACATGTTGATCTTCCAGAGGACCAATTTTGTCCCTTGCAATCCTTTTGCTTCTAATATATCTGTAGAATCCCTTAGGATTCTCATTCACTTTTACTGCTAAAGCAATCTCATGCCTCTTTTTAGCCCTGCTTATTTCTTTCTTAAGTGTTCTGTTGCATTTTTTTAATACTCTATAAGCACTTCATTTGTTCCTACCTTCCTATAGCTGCAAAGTACCTCTTTTTTTCTCTTAACCGGTGCCTCAATGCCTCTCCAAAACCAAAGTTCCTTACACATGCAAGAGAAAATCTGCAGTTGCTGGAAGTCCAAGCGACACACACAAGATGCAGGAGGAACTCAGCAAGCCAGGCAGCATCTATGGAAAAGAGTACAGTCAACATTTCAGGCTGAGACCCTTCATCAGGAACTCCAGCATTTTCTGTGTGTTCCCTACACCTTTTATTCTGACAGGCATATACAAGCGTTGTACTCTCAAAATTTCACTTTTGAAGGCCTCCTCCTTAACGAGTACATCTTTGCCGGAAAACAGCCTGTCCCAATCCATTCTTGCCAGATCATTTCTCATACCATCAAAACTGGCCTTTCTCCAATTTAGAATCTCAGCTTGTGGACCAAACCTATCTTTTTGCATATTTACTTTGAAACTAGATACAAAGCATTCACCTACACCAACTTCTGTCACCTACCCTGCTTCACTCCCTCATAGCAGATCAAGAAACACACTGTCTCATTGGGATTTCCATGTACTGATTAAGAAAACTTTCCTGAACACATTTGACAAACTCTATTCTATCTTGTCCTTTTACAGTACAGAAGTCCCAGTCTATATGTGGAAAGTTAAAATAACCTACTATAACAACCTTATGTTTCTCTCTACAAACCTCTGCAATCACTCTACAAATTTGTTCCTCTAAATCCCTTAGACTGTTGGATGGTCTGTAATATAGACAATTAATGTGGTCATACCTTTCCTATTAATCAGTTCCACCCATAATACCTCACTAGACGAGTTCTCCAGTCTGTCTTGATTGAGCACTGCCATGAAATTCTCCTTGACTAGTTATGCCACCTTTAATTGCCTCCCACACTGTTGCGTCTAAAACACTGGAACCCCAGAATATTGAGCTGCAAGTCCTGCCCCTCCTGCAACCAAGTCTCACTAATGGTGACAATATCATAATTCCAGGTATTGCTCCATGCTCCGAGCTCACCTGCCTTTCCTATCATACTTCCTGCTCAGGACATTAGTTGCACCATGCTCAACCTTTTGATTCTTGACTTTATCTGAGGTTTTAACAACATGTCTCCACATCATCTCCACTATTTGTTCTATTACTCTGGTTCCCATCATCTGCAACTCTAATTTAAATCCCCTTGTGCAGATCCCATTTTCCCTGGAAGAGAGCCCAATTATCCAAAAAAACTGATGCCCTCCATCCTATACCAACTTCTTAGCCATGTGTTAAACTGTATAATTTCCCTATACATGCCCTGAACAGCTTGTGGCACAGGTAGCAATCCTAAAATCACAACTCTGGAGATCTTGTCCTTTAACTTAGCACCTAACTCCCTGAACTCACCTTGCAGAATCTCATCATGCTGTCATTGGACCATGACCTCTGGATGGTCACACTCCCACTTAAGAATGCTAAGGACTCAATCCAAGATATCTTGGATCCTGGCACCCAGGAGACATCATACCATCCAGAAATCTTGTTTTTGTCCATCCAGAGAACCACCTTTCTGTTCCCCTAACAAACAAATCCCCTATCATCACAACTAGCCTCTTCTCCCCCTTTCCCTTCTAAGTCAAAGAGCCAGACTCAATGCCAGAGACCTGACTGCTGTGACTTTCCTCTGCTATGTTCTTCCCCCACCCCTGAATAGTATTCAAAGTTTCATTGAGGGGGATAGCCACAAGGGTACTCTTGCACTGGCGGTTTAACTTCTTTCACCTTCCTGACTGTCACCCAATTTCCAGTGTCCTGTACTTTAAGTGTAACTATCTATCTATATGTCCTATCTATCACCTCCTCAGCCTCTTGAATGATCTGTAGTTCATCTAGTTCCAGCTCCAATTCCTTAACATGGAGCGTTAGAAGCTGCAGCTGGATGCACTTCTCGCAGGTGTAGTCTTCAGGGACACTGGAAGTCCCCCCACCTTCCCACATCCTGCAAGAGGAGCATGCCACTATCCTGCTTGGCATCTCTACAGTTCCTAACTGAGCAACTGTAAAGAAGAAAAAACAATAAACTGTGTGGGGGGGAACTCAACCTACAGCTTCTTTTGCCTTCTCTCACTCAAACTTCTCCTCACTGAAGCCCCAAAGAGCGAAAACCTCAAAAACCCCATTCTAATTCTGACCACTCCAATGATGGCCATTCCTCTTGCCCCTGCTTTATATTAATTTATTCTTGTCAGTATATCTCAAGCACTGGTTAGCTGCTGCTCAAAGCACCAAACTGCAGCGAGTTGCTTCCTTTTCTACTCAGTCGGCGAACCTGAGTGAACTACGTCTTTTCAAGCTTCCTATTTCCGGCTGGGCCCTGCTCAAACCTCCAAACTGCAGCGAGTTGCTTCCTTTTCTACTCAATCAGTGAACCTGAGTGAATTATGTCTCCTCAGCCTTCCAATCTTCAATTGGGCCCTGCTCAATGCTATTCTCTGCTTTTCAACCTTTATAAAATGCTAGCTTGGATATAACTAAAATATTGCATACAGTTCTTTAAAAAGAGCACCACACTTCAGAAAATTGGCAAAGATTTTAGAAAACATGCAGAAGAGATTTACTGAAATGATCCCTGGGATAAAGCATTTTAGTCATGTGGATAGACAGAAGAACCTGGAGTTGTTCTCTTTGAAAACTGGTTGTCAGAAGATCTGAGATGTATTTAATATTACGATTATATGGTCAGACTGAGAAAAGAGCAAACGTTAATATTGCTAGCGAAGAATCACAACATGGAATAAAGGTAACTAGCAAAAGACCCAAATATAATGAGCAAAAACTCTTTTTTGTCAATGAATAGTTAGGGTCTGCAATGCACTGCAAAATGTAATAGTGGAGGTGGATAAATTTTGGAGTTCAAAATTCTTTTCAGCTAACTGAAAGAATTTTGTAGGGCTATGAAGAAAGTGTTGTGGAATGTGACTGGCCTGATAGTCATTATAGAGGCAGTATGGACTTAGTGGGCCAAATGGTGTCTCCTTCTATGCTGAAAGCACTCTGCATTGTGTGAAGTAGTACCAAAAACTTCAATTTATTAGATATTAGATTCTCATTGCTAAACATTTTGTGTTTTAATTATCATTGTGAAAATACTGTTTTAAAATCATTTTTCTATTGCTTTTCTGGTATTGGGATCCATTTCATATAACTTTACCCACTGAAGGAAACTATAGTTTTTAATCACTCTGTTGGTATTTTCATTTTCAGAATCTTTGCCAAATTACTCTTTATCTTTGTTCCCATAAGATGTCACATTCTAGAGATCATTATTCTTTCCCTGGCTCTGGTTTCCTTTATTAGGTCTAAGACATTGGAACAGGTTGGTACTTAATGTGAATATCAATATTTCTGCATTAAGAATTGTCCTGTTGTTCTGGTTTCTGCCAATATACTGTACATGACGATAGGAACTTTAGAAATAGAAATGCAAGGGATTTGAATTAGTAAGTCTAGCCTGTACCATAACTCCATTTAATTGCCCATGTTCCAAATTCCTTGATGCAACTGGAAAAGAAAACTATGCTAATCTCAGTATTAGATGTGTCGGTAATCGTAGCATGCACACTGGTCGGAAGTTCTGAACATTGATTCTGAACATCCTTCTCAGTTCACTGACAGAAATTGATTCCACTGGTTTTATATAACAATCACAGCACGGAAACAGGCCATTCCGGCCCTCCTAGTCCATGCCGAACTCTTAATCTCACCTAGTCCCACCTACCCGCACTCAGCCCATAACCCTCCACTCCTTTCCTGTCCATATACCTATCCAATTTTACCTTAAATGACACAACTGAACTGGCCTCTACTACTTCTACAGGAAGCTCATTCCACACAGCTATCACTCTCTGAGTAAAGAAATACCCCCTCATGTTTCCCTTAAACTTTTGCCCCCTAACTCTCAAATCATGTCCTCTCGTTTGAATCTCCCCTACTCTCAATGGAAACAGCCTATTCACGTCAACTCTATCTATTCCTCTCAACATTTTAAATACCTTGATCAAATCCCCCCTCAACCTATGCTCCAATGAATAGAGACATAACTTGTTCAACCTTTCTCTGTAACTTAAGTGCTGAAACCCAGGTAACATCCTAGTAAATCGTCTCTGCACTCTCTCTAATTTATTGATATCTTTCCTATAATTCGGTGACCAGAACTGTACACAATATTCCAAATTTGGCCTTACCAATGCCTTGTACAATTTTAACATTACATCCCAACTTCTGTACTCAATGCTCTGATTTATAAAGGCCAGCGTTCCAAAAGTCTTCTTCACCACCCTATCTACATGAGACTCCACCTTCAGGGAACTATGCACTGTTATTCCTAGATCTCTCTGTTCCACTGCATTCCTCAATGCCCTACCATTTACCCTGTATGTTCTATTTGGATTAACAAATATTGCATCATTGTAACAATCTCCAATAGGTTCAAGGTGGCATATCTGAATATTTGCTTAATACCCTAAAGCCCCACACCACCATGTTCAAGAACAGCTACCTTCCTTCAAACATTCATTCTTGAACTAACCAGTAAAACCCTAGCACTACAGTTTAGCAAAACAATAACTACTTTGAACTAAAATGGACTTTATTTTTGATTCTAATTATATTTTCTTGTAAACTCAAGTATTACTGTATATTTAATTCATATTTTTCTTATGAATGCTGCTTATAAGATGCTACATGCCTGTGATTGTCATTGCACCTGTGCATTCATTTACTTGTGCATGTGACAATAAACTTAAGAATAAAATTTACTAATTGTTGGGCAGATTAATTCCTTCCTGACCTAGTACTGATATTAATTTCATTGGAAGCGAGATGATTTTGTACTGCTTTGGAAGCTGGAGGTTTATAGCCTTTAGATATTATGAGGTTAAATACCTTAACAGAATGTAATATGCCTGAAGATAAGGTTTGCTAAAGTCTACATGTTTAGATTTGAGGCCAAGCGTTAACAATCCTGCACCTCTGCCAAAGATGTGCTGAAATTATAAAGGGAAAACTGTCCCTCGGGGACTTGTCATCTCTTCAAGTGCCAGTGCCGAGAGACGGGCGTGGACGAGTTTGCAGAAATTCCAATGGTAAACATTTGTTGAGCATAGGGTGAGTTTCCATGACCTCAACCCGAAATCTAAGCGATGAGTCTCGATGATCAGGCAAAATCAACTCCTGATGACGATCGGAAGTTGTTCACCTCCACCCTCTAACAGTTACGCCTTGAACCCATCGGCGCTCATGTGACCTGCTGCCACCTTTGATGATTACATCAGCATCGTAGGCTCTCCCCAAACCCAAATTTGGCTTTTCAACCCGTGAAGGAATTAGAAGGTCTGGTGATATGTTCATTAACATTAACTTTGGAGCCATATATACTGTGGCGAGCATTTGGTCCATAACGACAGACGAGGAAGCTCTTTAACTCAACAACCACCTTATTGTGATAGACAAAAAACAGACCGGCCACCATGACCGAGAGAGTGAACCCAACCAGTCTCACACATTCGGGGAGGTGACCATCACACACCCCGGTTACAGTTAGGGTGACCCGCAAATACACAAGCAAATAACTGTATAACCCAAGCATTTTAACAAAAGAACAATACACAGTACTGGTCAGTAGAAATGCAGGGGCGGGCTGTCGATGACGCCCTCCCCCCCAGAGTGTCACAATACAAATATCAGAAAAGTCTTAATGTGTCGGTAGCTGACACAAATGATCAGAAAGTAACTGAAGTTTTTATACTGCAGTATAAAGATCTGAATCTGATTTAATATCATGGGCATATGTCATGGTTTGTTGTCATATGCAGTAATACATTGTAATCCATAAAACTATAAGATATATGTATTAAAAAGTTAAATAAACAGTGCAAAAAATATAGTGGGGTAGTGTTCATGGGTTCAATGCCTGTTCAGAAATCAGATGGCAGAGGGAAAGAATCATTGTGTGTGTGCCTTCAGGCTCTTGTACCTCCTCCCTGATGGTAGCAGTGAGAAGAGGGCATGACCTGGGTGATGGATACCACCTTAATGATGGATGCCATCTTTTTGAGGCATTGCTCCTTGAAGATATCCTGGATGATGGGGAGGCTAGTGCCCATGATGGAGCTTACTGAGTTCACAACTTTTTGCAGCTTATTTTGATCCTGCGCAGTAGCAACCCCCCACCCCCCCCCCATACCAGACAGTGATGCAGCCGGATAGAATGCTTTCCACAGTACATCTTTAGAAATTTGCAAGGGTTTTTGGTGACATACCAAATCTCTTCAAACTCTTAATGCAATATAGCCACTGCCACACCTTCTTTGTAACTGCATTGTTATGCTGGGCCCAGAATGGACCCTCAGAGATAGTGGCATCCAGGAACTTGAAATTGCTCCCCCTATCCACTACTGATCCCTCGATGAGGACTGGTGTGTGTGTCCTTGTCTTATCCTTTCGGAAGTCCACATTCAATTCTTTGGTCTCACTGACATTGAGTGCAAGGTTGTTGCTGCGGTATCACTCAACCAGCTGATCTATCTCACTCCCGTACGCCTCCTTGTCACCATCTGAAACTCTGTCAACAATAGTTGTGTCTTCAGCAAATTTATAGATGGCATTTGAGCTGTGTCTAACCACACAGGCATGGGTAGTAAGAGTAGGATAATGGGCTAAGAACACATCCTTGAGATATGCGAGTGTTGATTATTATCAAAGTGGAGATGTTATTTTAGATTTGCACAGGCTATGATCTTCCAGTGAGGAAGCTGAGGATCCAGTTGCAGAGGGAGGTACAGAGGCCCAGGTTTTTTAGCTTTTTGATCAGAACTGTAGGAATGATTGTGTTAAACACTGATCTATTGTCAATGAACAGCAGCCTGACAAAGGTATTAGTATTGTCCAGGTGATCCAAGGCCACGTGAAGAGTCAATGAGATCGCAGCCTCTGTATTGTGATATAAAAGTTGTAGTGGCTCCAAGTCCTTGCTTAGGTAGGAGTTGATTCTAGCCATAACCAAACTCTCAAAGTACTTTATCACCATAGATGTGAGTGCAACTGCATGATAGTTGTTGAGGTAGCTCACTCTGAGGCACCAGTATGATTGTTGACCTTTTGAAGCAGGTGGAAACTTCTTTTTGTAGTAAAGGGAGATAGGAAATGTCTTTGAACACTTCTGCCAGCTGGTTGGCACAGGTTTTCAGAGGCCTACCAGGGACTCCATCAGAGCCTGTCGCCACACAAGGGTTCACCTTCTTTAAAGCCGTTTTGATATTAGCCTCCGAGACAGAGTTCATAGAGTCACCGGATGCTGCAGGGATCCTCATAGCTGTAGGTCTACTCTCCCTTTCAAAGCTTGCATAAAAGGCGTTGAGCTCACCTGAGAGTGAAGCATCACTGTCATTCATAATGTTAGGATTTGCTTTCCAGGAAGTAATGGTCTGCAAACCCTGCCAGAGTTGACTTGCATCCAAATGTGCCTCTAATCTCAATTGGAATTGTGCCACTAGTTGGGATTAGGACATTTGAAATGTAGTTTAATTGTTTTGAAACTTTCTGACATGAACCACAACACAGTTAAAATAGGTTTCGTAGAATGTTTTACACACAATCTGATCTGATAAATTAAATTCAGAAAAAAAACAGCCAATTTGGCAAAAACAACAAATACTATGACTATGCAAACACGAGAAAATCTACAGATGCTGGAAATTCAAGCAACACACAAAATGCTGGTGGAACACAGCAGGCCAGGCAGCATCTATAGGAAGAAGTACAGTCGATGTTTTGGGTTGAGATCCTTGGTCAGGACTAACAGAAAAAAGAGACAGTAAGAGATTTGAAAGTGGGAGTGGGAGGGGGAAATCCAAAATGTTAGGAGAAGACAGGAGGGGGAGGGATAAAGCTAAGAGCTGGAAAGTTGATTGGCAAAAGGGATACAAGGCTGGAGAAGGGGGAGTATCATAGGACGGAAGGCCTTGGAAGAAAGAAAGGGGGAGGGAAGCACCAGAGGAAGATGGAGAAGAGGCAAGGAGTTATTGTGAGAGGGGAAGAGAGAGAAAAAAATTAGGGATGGGGTAAAGAAGGGGAGGAGGGGCATTAACAGAAGTTAAGAGAAATTAATGTTCATGCCATCAGGTTGGAGGCTAACCAGACGGAATACAATCCTCCAACCTGAGTGTGGCTTCATCTTGACAGTAGAGGCGGCCATGGATTGACATATCAGAATGGGAATGGGACGTGGAATCAAAATACTATGATTAACCTGATCTTACAGAATCAATGTTTTTAATTAACATACATTGCTGCACAATATCTCCTCACTTGCAGACTGCAGTCAGTTCGGATTGGCAACAACATCTCCTCTATAATCACCATTGACACAGATACACCACAAGGCTGTTGCTCTACTTACTTCACACTATTGATGTGAGGCTACATACAACTACAAAGCCATATTTTACGTTTGCCTATGACACCACTGGCTGTTAGATTCTGTTTGAGGTTTGGATGTGGGGGTGGGGAAATGCAATGACAGTGTACTTTTGGAGTCATGTATAAATGGGCTCGAAATGAACAACCTATTCCCCAAGGATAAACTGACATTGGGTTTTTTCTTTGGAGGAAAGATAATTGAGTTACCTTCAGCAATAAAAACAGAAAATGCTGGGAAACTCAGCTAGTTGGGTAGAGAAACAGCCAGCCTTTTGTCAGAAGTGGGAAAGATCTGCAAGCTTTCAGAGCAGAGAAGTGGACTGCTCTCTGCATTGAGCTTCTAGGTCTTTGTAATGAGTTGTTAATGATAGGCTGGTGGGATTTCTCCAGTAGGATCAACCTTTACATGAGGTGTAAGAAAACTGAGCCAATATGATATAAAAACAATAAATTAAAACTGCTCAAAAATCTGCATCCTCCAGTGTTAATATTTAACTAATGTCCATTTTGTGGAATGCGGTCCACCATAAACCATAATACAAGGACACTATTTAGAACAATCATATTAATACATTATTAATTTTCTAAGAAACTACACCAAGTCTTAAATACATAAAGACAATATTTTCATAGTAGAATGACCACTTAGCCTCCCATCATTTACTAAGCTCATGGTTTATCTGACTAGAACCTCAACTCAGCATTCCAATCAGCAACCTTTCACTGCCTGACATATAAAGTATCAGCATTTATCATCTGTAAGAACTCTGCTTCCATCACTCTTTGAGGACTAAGATTCCAATGATGCACACTTTGTTGGGAATCTGTTTTGCCCTATCTCAGTATTCAATGATCTCTAGAACTAGATTCTCCTACAAGAGGAAGTCTCCTTCATTAGGCTGACCTAAACTGATTCATCAAAGTTGTAAATATACTTGGGTAGAAACTCAAATCATAACATGACTTCAGAAAAGCAGAACAATTTTTTTGCTATTTGCACTCAAAGCAAAAACTTAACAGTCTTTTCTCCAATCCTATCAAGTTGAAATAGTTTGCAAACTTCTTAAAACTTGAAACAATAACACTATTTAGATCTCCATTCTAATAGTCAATTCTTGAAATATAGTTTTTGTTCCTTAATCTCTGGTGTTGATTGAAGTGTTAATTGAAAGCAAGCACAGTTTTTTCAGAGTTAGTTCCAGATGTTGGCTGTTAACTAAGTTTTTTGAGGTACTAATATTCAATTTACCTTTGGTATAAACTCTTGCAGAACAGTATATCCTGTTGCATCTAGGTTTGGATGTATTTGATCTCTAGCCAATAGACTCACACCAATTAATTCAGTGTGATAGGGTATCCTAGCAGCAAAGTACGATAGACTGCTTCACATGAAAAACATTGGAGGAATTAATTACCAATTGTCTCTTTCTCTTCTCCATTCTCTATGTGATTTGTTCCTTAACACTGATCAGTTCTCTCACCTGTCTCCATTCTAATAATTTGAGCACAAGCAAGCAGCCAAAGTCCTGCGGAACTGCATCTAGCAACAAAAGAATAGGGGTTTTCCTCCCTTTGTTAACCATGGGAATGATACCCTGTTTGCATTCAGTGTGTTTCCTTTGTTAATGTAGAATTAAGCATAATTTAAGCCCTGTGTACAGTCATCCTGAATCTTCCATCTAATCTACTGTACATTTGATTTGTATTATAGAATTAACCTTAGCACTTAGTACCTATAATTTACAATTTGCACATCCTAATAGATCAAATCCAGATTAGAACTGAGCTTCATAGAAACATAGAAATCAACAGCACATTACAGGTCCATCACCCACAATGATGAGCTAACCATGAAACCTACTCTAGAAGCTGCTTAGAGTTTTCCTACCGCATAGCCCTCTATTTTGCTAAGCTCCATGTATCTATCTAAGAGTCTCGTAAAAGACCCTATTGTATTCACCTCCACCACTGTCACTGGTAGTGCATTCCATGCACCCACGATTCACTGTGTGAAAAACTTACCTCTGACATCCCCCTTGTACCTACTTCCAAGCACCTTAAAACTCTGCAGCCTTGTGTTAGCCACTTCAACCCCAGGAAGAAGCCTCTGGCTACCCACATGGTGTTTCTATGATTTGACTGGAAAATAGTTAACTTTGTTCATCCAATCTACAATCTTGCCTCCATCTGTTTTTAACAGGCTCACATTCTTCTTACTATTCTCTTTATTTCAAAATATTTGAAAACCTTTTGCTGTTAATTTATAATACCTTGCAAATTTTTTTGGAACTTTTGTTACTTTATTTATATCTTTTTGTAACTGATGATGGCTATTACTGTATATCTGTTTAAGCAAAATTTGTACTTTCTCATACTTTTTGACCTACTGGGTTTTTAATTATCTATTCTCCTAATTTTGATTTGTCCTCCCTATTTCGTTTATGCTTTCTGCGGGGACATTTGTATTTCTACTTAAAATAAATTTAAATCTATATTTAAATATAGTAGTACAAGAAATCCTTCTTTCTACTACCTTTTCATCCTTGTCTCTCCCTCATCTTAAAAACAGGCAATCCTGAGGTAAATAATTTGAAGGTAATATGTCTTTTAGTAAAATTTCATACCTTGAAATTCTCTTACTGTATCTCAAACCTACTTTGCTTCTCTTGCCAGCCATGACCTTTAGCTGATGCTCTCCCACTTCAGAAGTTCCAATTTTCACTTTCTGATTATTTAGGATGCAACATGTTATACAGGAATTTGAATCACATCTATGAAAGAAGTTGTCCATACCCTGTGTGTAGAATTCTTTTTAATCACTAGAATTCTAATGATTCTAGTTGTACTTCCTTCTCATCAGAAGTTTTTTTCTGGTTACTTACCTTTGTATCATTTCTTTTATCTATTTCTTTTGTTCACATGCTGGTTTATCTATAAGACAACTGATCCCTTTTCACCCTAACCCTATTTCTCTTTGCTGGCCCGAAACATCGTCACTACCTCCTCCCATAGATGCTGTCTGGCCTGCTGAGTTCTGCCAGCATTTTGTGTTTTTATTGACTCCTAGACTCTCCTGTCTCTGGTCCCAGTAACCTCTGTTCGCCTTTGCATGCATCATCATCAAAGTCATGATGACACCTTTGTTACTACTTGCAACATTGGAAAAAGTGGTTGGTAGCAAATTTCAGATAGTGAATGCACAGAAAAATCAGGTAAAATAGAATGCAGGAAAAAGAGAAAATAGAATTAATGGACAAGATGCCGAGCATCATGGTTTCCAAATTATACTATTTGACTAAAGGTCAAAGAATCATCAAGCCTGAATATTAATAATGCTTTTGCTTGCCTTTTGATGGCAGAAGTACTGATAGTGCAACTTGTATCTTCACAACAGTGGTTATTATAGTAAAGCGGTGACTGTAGGAGATGTGTATATAGAGGACAAGATATAAATAGAAAGTCAGTACAAACTAAGACAACACTATTTACATGGAATGTATGGATTCAAGGTTGCAGAGGGTAGAATGGTTAGAGGCTTCAATTTTTCAACTTCAACAATATGAGACCAATGCAAAAGGACAGGAAAACTGCATGTGTTATTCAGACAGAAGGGAAGGAAGGCATCGTGCTCTCAATTGCTCCAAGATCATAGGATTTACAGTGAAGAATCACAAAGCAGCCTAACAAAGCAAAACAAATGCAATGGAAGTAAATCAAAGTTTAAAAGGCATACTGAAATGATGATACAGTTAGTTTCAAAGCTGGAGGACTTGCATTTGCAGCACACTCTACAGTCTGGAACTCAAGGGATATTTAATTTTGAACAGCTGTGAAGATCCACACTTTGTGTCTGAAAATCCCAAGGTTTTCAATTTAAGAAATCCAGCACTGCACAGCATAAGATTTGTGTAGAGACAGGTTCATGGGTAAAATGCAGCTGATTCTTATCAGTCTCTTCTTTAGTGACAAGTGTAGCTATGACATCAAAGAAAGATTTGTATTGAATGATGAGCTAGCTAAAAAACAAAAAATAAAATTCCTGCAAGACGGAATATTCAACTGTTATAAAAGACTTCCACCTGACATTCATAATTAATAAGGTTAATTCCCAACCCTTGCTCACTTCCACAGCCCTCAATGTTGAATTCTGAAGCCCCGCTTTACATCCAAAATATGACATCTGCATATGAGCTACAAATCAGTATCTCACTCAACATAAATACATCTGAATATGCAGATAACAACATAAATACCAACGAGTCAACATCAAGATCAGTCTTTTGCAAAACACCATACATTAAAATGATAATGGAAAATTCTGTTATAAATTAAGAGGTTGTGAATTAATTCCATACAATAGCAAATTGCTGTTCAATTACTCAGCAGCACTTTCCCTACTTTCTATGTCACTGATGTTGAAAGAACCTTGATGCAGAACCCCTGGAAACATGGTAGTTTTAGTTCCTATGGCAACCCTACAGCTGGTTCCCTGGCCTGAAAGCCTTTAGACATGTTCCTTAGGATAACAACATTCTGTAGCTCTTCTATATAATCCTGCAAAGTACTGTATTTACTCATAAATATTTAAAAATGTCAAAATAGATGCAGCCAGGATACAGAAATCCACACCTACTGAGAGCTAAGTAACACTAAGAATAAATTCTGCTCTGGTTTAGTTTTTATTCAAGACTTAAGATTCAAGATTGTTTGTTGTCATTCTTCAGTACACAAGTGTAAAAAGGGAACAAAATGATTGTTACTCTGGATCTGCTGCAGCATAAAAATACAATTAGTATAAAGAACAGAAAAATAAAACAGAAACAAACACTAATTCTAAAAGGAACCCTGTGGCGACCCACTTCCTAGCGCACTTGAACCGGCTCACAAATAGCCAGCGTGCAGGCACAAAGGCCAGGTCCGCAATAAAGGCAAAAAGCCTGCGGGGGTTTGTGAGTACGTGTCCCTTGGACCATCCGTGCCCGGGGAGGGCGGGATGAGGGAGGCTTTAAAGCAAGGCTGTGAAGTTCGAATAAAATATTCTTTGATTGCAGTTTACTGACCCCGTGTCGTTATTTTAGCGCTGCGTGTAGCACACCGCTACAATTGGTGACCCCGACGGTCCAAATGATTTTTGGACCGGAGATGAACGACGCCGCATCTGTTCATGCGGTTTCGTTGAAACTGCCAAGCTTCTGGACGCTGCGACCTCACCTATGGTTCCAGCAAGCAGAAGCCCAATTCCATGTTTGGCAGCTGACCTCAGAGGACACACGTTACTACTATGTGGTGAGCTCCTTCGACCAGGACACAGTGGCCCAGGTTGCGGAGTTCGTACAGTCTCCCCCGGCGGACGGCAAGTACACGGAATTCAAAGCCCTGCTCTTAAGGACTTTAGGACTCTCACGGCGCGAGCGGGCTGCCCGTTTACTGCACCTGGATGGTTTGGGAGACAGACCTCCATCGGCTTTAATGAATGAGATGGTGTCTTTGGCTGGCGGACACAAACCCTGCCTCGTGTTTGAGCAGGCATTCCTGGAGCAGCTGCCCGAGGACATACGCCTGCTGCTGTCTGATGCGGATTTCAGCGACCCCCGGAAGGTGGCAGCCCAGGTGGACTTGCTGTGGAACGCCAAGAAGGTGAGTGGGGCGTCCATCGCACAGATCACCAGGCCACGCTCCCAGCAGCAGACCAGACCAGGCCCGGCAGCAGAGCCCACTAGCCCCAGAGGCAGGGGTGGGGAGCCCAACAAACACTGGTGTTTCTACCACCAGCGGGGGGGGGGGGAGCGCAGAAGCCCGCCGCTGTCGCCCACCCTGCAAGTTCCCGGGAAACGCCAGGGCCAGCCGCCGCTGATGGCTACGGCAGCTGGCCGTCGGGATAGCCTCCTGTATATGTGGGACAAGAGGTCGGGACGCCGTTTTTTGGTCGACACCGGTGCCGAGATCAGCGTCTTACCTCCAACAAGTTACGACACCCGCAGCAGGGCACCGGGTCCCCCCCCCGAGGGCCGTGAACGGCAGCACGGTAGGCATCTACGGCACCCGTACGGTGCAACTACAGTTCGGCTCCAGCCGGTTCACGTGGGACTTCACACTGGCCGCCGTAGCCCAACCGCTTCTGGGTGCGGATTTCTTGCGGGCTCACAGCCTACTGGTCGACCTCCCAGGAAGAGACTGGTCCACACCGAGACCTTTCAGACGTTCTCCCTGGGTGCAGCCCAGTTGCCAGCCCCTCACCTCGACTCCATCACGCTGTCCGACAACGACTTCACCAGGGTCCTGGCGGATTTCCCATCGGTTCTGGCACCACAGTTCACGGCAGCCATGCCCCGACACGGCGTACAGCACCACATCCCGACCCAGGGACCACCCCTCCATGCCCGCGCTCGGTGGCTTCCCCCGGACAAGCTTTGACTGGCAAAGGAGGAGTTCAAGAGGATGGAGGAATTGGGGATCATACGGCGGTCCGACAGCCCATGGGCCTCCCCCTTGCACATGGTGCCCAAAGCGACAGGGGGCTGGAGACCATGCGGCGACTACAGCAGGCTGACCAAGGCTACAACACCGGACCGCTACCCTGTGCCGCACATTCAGGACTTTGCAGCAAACCTGCACGGCGCACGGATCTTCTCCAAGGTAGACCTCGTCCGAGGATACCATCAAATCCCGATGCATCCGGACGACGTCCCCAAAACGGCTCTCATCACCCCGTTCGGCCTTTTCGAGTTCCTCTGCTTGCTGTTTGGCCTGAAGGATGCCGCACAGACGTTCCAGCGGTTAATGGACGTGGTGGGACGCAACCTGGACTTCGCATTCATCTATTTGGATGACATCCTCATAGCCAGCAGCAGTCGTCAGGAGCAACTGTCCCACCTCCGTCAACTCTACGCCCGACTGAGTGAATACGGCCTGACAATCAACCCGGCCAAATGCCAGTTCGGGTTCGACACCATTGACTTCCTGGGCCACAGGATTACTGCAGACAGGGCAACCCCTCTGCCCGCTAAGGTAGATGCGGTCCGCCATTTCCCCCGACCCACCACGATCAAAGGCCTTCAGGAGTTCGTAGGTATGGTCAATTTCTACCACCGCTTCCTCCCTTCAGCTGCCCGAATCATGCGCCCCCTGTTCGCCCTGCTGTCGGGTCCGGGCAAGGACATTGCCTGGGACGAGGAGTCCGCCGCCGCTTTCATTCAAATGAAGGATGCCTTGGCGAACGCCGCGATGCTAGTGCACCCCAGAATGGACGTCCCTACCGCCCTCACAGTGGACGCCTCTAACACGGCAGTCGGTGGGGTACTGGAACAACTTATCGGGGGGCGCTGGCAACCCCTGGCATTTTTCAGCAAACACCTGCGGCCACCCGAGCTCAAATACAGCGCTTTCGACCGGGAACTGTTGGCGCTATACCTGGCAATCCGGCATTTCAGGTACTTTTTAGAAGGTAGGCCCTTCACTGCGTTCACGGACCACAAGCCGCTTACCTTTACGTTCACAAAGGTGTCCGATCCCTGGTCGTCCCGCCAGCAGCGCCATCTGTCCTACATCTCTGAATACATGACGGATGTCCGGCACGTCTCGGGTAAGGACAATGTCGTGGCGGACGCGCTCTCTCGCCCTAACATTCATGCCCTTTCCCAAGGGGTAGACTTTGAGGCACTGGCAGAGGCGCAGCAGGCAGACGAGGAGATCCCGAGTTACAGAACCGCAGTCTCCGGTTTGCAGCTCCAGGACCTCCCCGTAGGCCCAAGTGAGAGGACCCTACTCTGTGACGTCGCCACCGGCCAGCCCCGTCCCGTCGTCCTGGCACCTTGGCGGCGACGTGTTTTCGACTCCATTCATAACTTGGTGCACCCCTCCATCCGCACTACCGTCCGGATGGTCTCCAGCAGGTTTGTTTGGCACGGACTCCGCAAGCAGGTCCGTGACTGAGCCAGAACGTGCATGCACTGCCAGACGGCCAAGGTGCAGCGACACACCAAGGCCCCGCCGCAGCAGTTCCACCCCACCCACCGGCGTTTCGACCACATTCATGTGGATATCGTGGGCCCCCTGCCAGTGTCGCGGGGAGCGTGGCACCTCCTGACTATCGTGGACCGGTTCACAAGATGGCCAGAGGCGATCCCGCTCACCGACACCACCTCCGAATCTTGTGCCCAGGCACTGATCGCCACCTGGGTGTCCCGCTTTGGTGTACCGGCCCACATTACCTCCGACAGAGGCGCCCAGTTCACCTCCAGCCTGTGGTCAGCTATGGCCAGCCTTTTGGGGACACAGCTGCACCACACCACTGCCTACCACCCACAGTCGAACGGACTAGTGGAGCGTTTCCACCGTCACCTAAAGTCGGCTCTCATGGCCCGCCTGCGAGGAGCTAACTGGGCGGACGAGCTTCCCTGGGTCCTACTCGGCATCCGCACGGCGCCCAAAGATGATCTGCACGCCTCATCGGCTGAGTTGGTGTACGGCGCACCCCTGGTCATTCCCGGGGAGTTCATACCAGCCCCAAGGGGGCGAGAGGACAAACCCGCAGCGGTCCTGGGCAGACTACGCCAGAGGCTCGGCAACCTGGCCCCCATACCCACTTCGCAGCATGGGCAGAACTCGACCTGCGTACCCAAAGACCTGCAGAACTGCAAGTTTGTGTTTGTACGAAGGGGCATGCATCGGCCACCGCTGCAATGGCCCTACGAGGGGCCGTTCACGGTGCTCAGGAACAACGGGTCCACGTTCGTGCTGGACGTTGGGGGGAGAGAGGAGGTTTTCACGGTGGACCGACTCAAACCGGCCCATGTGGACGTGGCGCAACCGGTCGAGTTTCCGGCACCGCGGCGCAGAGGCCGACCTCCCAGACAGGGTCCGGCCCAGACTGTGGACATTGGGGGGGTGTATCGCCGGTTCTGGGGGGGGGGGAGTTTTGTGGCGACCCACTTCCTAGCGCACTCGAACCGGCTCACAAATAGCCAGCGCGCAGGCACAAAGGCCAGGTCCGCAACAAAGGGAAAAAGCCTGCGGGGGTTTGTGAGTACATGTCCCTTAGAGCATCCATGCCCGGGGAGGGCGGGATGAGGGAGGCTTTAAAGCAAGGCTGTGAAGTTCGAATAAAATTATCTTTGATTGCAGTTTACTGACTCCGTGTCGTTATTTTAGCGCTGCGTGTAGCACACCGCTACGACCCTATAAAATACCTGTTCTATACAGAGACTGATTGTACTGTAGGTGATGTGGGTTAATGGGTGAAGGTGCTGCTCACTCTGATGGTTTGGTGACATGAGTCTAATAGTCCTGGCACGGATGCTGCGCAGTCCAATTCCTGACTGGACTGAGGCAAACGGTCCTAAAGCATGCTGAGTGGGATCCTTAACAACATTTGCTAGCTTTTTTCTCCCAGTCTCTGTTTGCATATACAGTTACTGGCAACATTATTAGGTTCACCTGTATGCTTGCTTATTAATCCAAATATCTAATCAACTAATTATGTGGCAACAACTCAATGCATAAACATGATCAAGAGGTTCAGTTGCTGTTCAGACCAAACATCCAAATGGGGAAGAAATGTGATCGAAGTGGCTTTGACCGTGGAATGATTGCTGGTGCCGGCTAAGTATCTCAGAAGTGACTGATCTGGGACTTTCACACACAGCAGTCTCTAGAGTTTATGGAAAATCGTAGGAATAACAAAAAAACATTCAGTGAGAAGCAGTTCTGTGTGTGAAAATGACTTGTTAATAAGAGAGGTTAGAGAAGAATGACTAGACTGGTTCAAGCTGACAGAAAGGAAACGGTATTCAATCACGTGTTACAATAGTGGTGTGTAAAAGAGCAGTTCTGAATGCAGTGGATCAGCTCCAGCCGCAAAAGACCACAAACATACACTCAGTGGCAACTTTATCAGGTACAAGGGATATTTAATAAAGTGACCACTGAGTGTACATCTGAGTAGTATCTAGGTCGTGCTGCATGCAGATTTAGACTGCTTCATTTGCTGAAGAACTGTGCATGAAATTGAAAATTGTGAAGTCCCCAGTGAGCATACTCCCTCAAGATCGAAGGAAGGAAGGTGGTTGGCCCAAGATTCCGCCATGAGGACCTCATGCCAGGACGATTGACTTCCAACAGTAACAGATATCTTCCTTTGTGAGGTATATAATTCCAACCATTGGAGTATTTTCGTTTTGGTCTTGGTTCTAAAATCTGCAGCATTAGAATGGTTTGATGAACTTCAATAAAAAAATAAATTACAAAAAAAAGAGCGATTTTCTCTGGTCTTGTCAAATTTGCCATATTCGGGCTATTTTGTTGCTATCACATGGAATGAATCAAATTGGCTGAAAATACCTGGTATAGTGAGACACAAGGAAGAAGCCAAAGACTATTGTCCACTTCGCACTTCTGGGGGTATAAGAATTGCCCTGTATGAGTAGTGAATAAAAGATTGCACCACTAGGAAGCCATCTAAAGCCTTCAAACCCAAGCACCCACTTGTTTCAATTTCTAAATCATAGGAGATATCCACATAATCTCCAGACCTGGCTTACAACCCAGCAATCAGACCATTTTGTAGACTCGGAGATCCAAAGTACATTCCTGGCAGTGGTGGAAACTATAACATTGACTGTAAAACTGAGCTGCCACGTCCAGCAGGAAGTAGGTCTTCTTCTGCGTCCACCAACATGACAGCCTAATCTTCCTAAAGCAGTTAGCAAATTGAGGTTCTCTATATTATCCATATTTCTATGGTGGTGCCTGTTGCATCTGTTGATCCCCTCTCAATCACTGATTCCTTGTTTACTGTTTCTCTTCCTCCCATGCAATCACAGGTAGTCAATTAGCTTCTGCACTTCCCAGTAATACTGCACTGACTTCTCTGGGGTCCAATCCATAATTGGAGAAGATAACAGCATCTGTCAATCAGAAATTGGAACATTTTGATTCATACTGGGAAAAATGGTTTAACTACATAACACCCCATAGACCTGATCTTATTCTCACAAATCAATGATTAAGTTGTAAAAAAAGATCTCTCCCTACTTGTATATAGTTTTCCTTTTGTTAGTTCTTTCTTTTCTATAAGTGTATACCTCAGATAAATACTACGTGGAGATTTGTGGCAAACATGATATATATACGCACACATACACAGTATCTAAAATACATCTTATGGAAATGTTTGTATAATGCTGAATTTCAATAAAAAAATCACAAAAAAATCAAGAAATGCAACCAAGCTGGCCTCCACAGCTGCCTGTGGTAACAATTTCCACAAATTCACCACCCTCTGGCTAAAGAAATTTCTCTTCAAGGAGCTGTGTCTCAGAAAGGCAGCACCCAGGGAATGCCCTTTTCTCACTGGTAGGAGGTACAGAAGCCTGAAGGCAAACATTCAACGATTCAGAAACAGCTTCTTCCCCTCTCCCATCGATTCCTAAATGTCATTGAACCCTTGGACACTACTGCACTTTTTAGATATATATTATTTCTGTTTTTTGCATGATTTTTAATCTATTCAACATACATATTTATTTATTTATTTATTTATTATTATTATTTTATTTTGTTTATTTTCTTCTATATTATGTATTGCATTGAACTGCTGCTGCTAAGTTAACAAATTTCACAACATATGCTGGTGATAATAAACCTGATTTTGATTTTGATTTTGATTCTGATTCTAAAACTGTTCACAATACTCAAGGTGAGGTCTCACCAGTGCCTTATAAAGTCTCAGCATCACATGTCTGCTCTTGTATTCTAGACCTCTTGAAATGAATGTTAACATTACTTTTGACTTCCTCACCACTGACTCAGCCCTCAAGTTAACCTTTAGGGTGTTCTGCACAAGGACATTCGATACCCTTTACATCTGAGATTTTTGGATTTTCTTCCCATTTAGAAAATAGTCTGCAGGTTTATTTCTACTATCAAAAGAGCATAACCATGCATTTTCCATCATTGTATTTTACTTGCCACTTTCTTGCCCAGTCTCCTAATCCGTCTAAGTCTTTCTGCAGCCTACCTGTTTCCTCAACACTACCTGCCTCTCTATCAATCATTGTAATATCTGCAAACTTGGCAATAAAGCCAAATTGTCTATAATATCCTTCCTGTCTTAAAGAGTGGGGTGACATTTGCAATTTTCCAGTCCTCTGGCACCATGTCAGACTCCAATGATTTTTGAAAGATCATTACTAATATGACCATAAAACATAGGAGCAGTATTACGCTATTCAACCCATCAAGTCTGATCTGCCATTTCATCATGGCTGATTCTGGATCCCATTCAACCCCACACACCTGCCCTCTCAACATAACCCTTCACATCCCAACCAGTCAAGAATCTATCAACTTCCTCTTTAAATATACCCACAGACTTTCTTATAAGATCATAGGATTTTATCCTGTTGAGCAGCCTCATGTGAGGCATCTTATCAAATGCCTTCTGAAAATCAAAGTAAATGACATCCACTACCTCTCCCTTATCCACCCTGCTTGTTACTTCCTCAAAGAATTCTAATCGATTTGTCAAGCAAGATTTCCCTTCACAGAAACCATGCTGACTTTGCCATATTAGTCTCCAACTACCCTGAAACCTCGTCGTCAATAATGGACTCCAACACTTTCCCAACCACTGAGGTTAGCCTAACTGGTCCATAATTTCCTCTTTTGTCTTCCTCCCTTCTTAAAGACGAGTGACATTTTCAATTTTCCAATCCTCCAATCCTCCGGGACTATGCCAGAATTAAGTAATTTTCGAAAAGTCATGACTAATGCACCTGTTATCTCTTCAGCACACTCGGTCAGGACTCTGGGATGTAGTCCATCTGGTCCAGGTTACTTATCCACTTTAGAAATATCAGTTTTCCCTGCACTTTTTCCCTTTTAATATCAATGGCACTCACTCCTGCTCCCTGACACTCACGGACCTCTGGCATACGGCTGATGTCCTCCACAGCAAATAATGAAGCAAAGTGCTTATTAACTTCATCTGCCGTTTGTTTGTCCCCCTTTACTAACTCACCAGCATCATTTTCCAGTGGTCCAATATCAACTCTCACCTCCCTTTTATTCTTCATATAACTGAAAAAAATTGTAGTATCCTGCTTTATATTGTCAGCTAGATTGCCCTCATATTTCATTTTTTCCCTTCTTATAGCTTTTTTGGTTGCTTTTTGTTGGATTTTAAAAACTTCCCAATCATCCAACTTCCCACTCACTTTTGCTACCTTTTATGCCCTTTCCTTGGCTTTTATGCAATCCTTAACTTCCTTGGTCAGCCACAGTTGCCTAGTCCAGCCATTTGAGAACAACTTCTTTTGTGGGACATATCTATCCTGTGCCTTGTGAACTATTTCTAGAAACTTCAGCCACGTCTGTTTTGCCGTCATCCCCACCAATTACTTTCTCCAATCCACCTGGGCAAGCTTCTAACTCGTGCCTCTGTAATTTCCTTTATTCCATTGTGATACTGATAAATGTGAGTTATGCTTCTCCCTCTCAAATTGCAGTATGAATTCAGTAATTTTATGGTCACTGCCTCCTATATACTTGAAAAGGCTTTTACTATTCACTTTTACATTATTTGCTAGCTTGCTTTCATATTTCTTTTTCCTCCTAAAGATTCTTTTAGTTACTCTCTGTAGGTTTTAAAAAGCTTCCCAATTCATATCTCCCCACTAATTTTTGTTTTGTTGCATGCCCTCTCTTTTGCTTTTACATTTGCTTTGACTTCCCTTTTTGGCCATGGTTGTACTGTTTTGCCATTTGAGTATTTCTTTGTTTTTGGAATACATTTATTCTGCACGTTCCTCGTTTTTTTCCAGAAACTCATGCCATTGCTGATCTGCTGTCATCCCTGCCAGCAGCTCCTTCCAATTTACTTTGGCCAACTCCTCTCTCATATCACCGTAATTTCTTTTACTCTACTGAAATACAGACTTTACCTTTACCCTATCAAATTTCAAGATGAACTCAATCATATTGTGAACACTGGCTCCTAAGGATCTTTTACCTTAAGCTCCCTAATCACCCCAGTTCATTGCATAACACCCAATCCAATATAACTGATCGTCTAGTAGGCTCAATGACAAACTGTTCTAAAAAGCCATCTTGTAGGCATTCAACAAATTCATTATCTTGAGATCCATCACCAACCTGATTTTCCGAATTGACCTGCATGTTAAAATTTCCCATGACTATCATAACATTGTCCTTTCGACACACCTTTTCTATTTCCCATTGTAATCTGTGGTCCACATCCCAGCTACTGTTGGGAGGCCTGTATATAACTGCCATCAGAATCCTTTTACCTTTGCAGTTTCTTAACGCAACCCACAAAACATTCAACATCTTCCAATCCTATTTCCTACTGATTTGATGCCATCTTTACCAGCAGAAGCATGCTGCTCCCTCTGCCTACCTTCCTATCCCTCTGATACAATGTGTAACCTTGGACATTCAGCTCCCAACTACAACCATCCTTCAGGCATGATTCCATGATAGCCACAACATCATATCTTACAATCCGTAATAGTGCAACATGTTTATCCACCTTATTCATTATACTCCGTGCATTGTGAAATAACACTTTGAGTACTGTATTTGCTACCCTTTTAGTTTCTAGAAACATAGAAACATAGAAAACCTACAACAGCACAATACAGGCTGTTCGGCCCACAAAGTTGGGCTGACTATGTCCCTACCTTAGAAATTACTAGGGTTACCCATAGCCCTCTAATTTTCTAAGCTCCATGTACCTATCCAAAAGTCTCTTAAAAGACCCTGTCGTATCCGTCTCCACCACCGTTGCCGGCAGCCCATTCCAAGCACTCACCACTCTCTGCATAAAAAACTTACCCCTGATATCTCCTCTGTACCTACTCCCAAGCACTTAAACCTGTGCCCTCTTGTCAGAATCAGAATCAGAATCAGAATCAGACTTTAATCGCCAAGTACCTATGCACATACAAGGAATTTACTTCTGGCAGATGTTGTCTCTCTGCTCATAACAATAATAATGATAAATGTAAATGAAAATATAGATTATACATACAGGTAGTGCAATCCAAGTAATAGTTAGCCGACAGTTAATCGGCAGTTAACTGTTCAGCAAAGTGACCGCAGTAGGGAAAAAACTTCTCCAGTGCCTATTAGTCTTAGTCTGGAGGGATCTGAAGCGCCTACCAGACGGAAGCAGATCAAACAGTCCGTGCGCAGGATGGGAGGAGTCCTTTATGATGTTCCCCGCCCTCTTCTTCAACCTAGAAGAGTACAGGTCCACAATAGAGGGCAGGGAGGCTCCAATAATGCGCTCGGCAATCCTCACTGTGCGCTGTAGTCTGGTTCTATCCTGCTTGGTGGCGGCTCCAAACCACACAATGATGGAGGTGCACAGGACAGACTCAATGACTGCAGCAGCAATTCCTGAGGCAGACCGTATTTCCTCAAGAGCCGCAGGAAATACATCCGCTGCTGGGCCTGCTTCAGGATGGAGCTGATGTTCTGCTCCCACTTCAGATCCTGAGAGATGGTGGTTCCCAGGAACCTGAAGTTCTCCATGGTGGACACAGGGCTGCTGAGGACTGTAAGGGGAGGCATAGTGGAGGAATGTCTCCTGAAATCCACTATCATCTCCTTTGTCTTGAGCGTGTTCAGCTCCGGATTGTTCCGACTGCACCAGAGCGCCAGTTGGTCCACCTGCTGTCGATTTGCAGACTCATCACTATTCTGGATGAGAATGGATTGTGGCAGCTATTTCAGCCCTGGGAAAAAGCCTCTGACTATCCACGCTATCAATGTCTCTCATCATCTTATATACCTCTATCAGGTCACCTCTCATCCTCCTTCGCTTCAAGGAGAAAAGGCCAAGTTCACTCAACCTGTCTTCATAAGGCATGCTCCCCAATCCAGGCAACATCCTTGTAAATCTCCTCTGCACCCTTTCTATGGTTTCCACATCCTTCTTGTAGTGAGGCGACCAGAACTGAGCACAGTACTCCAAGTGGGGCCTGACCAGGGTCCTATATAGCTGCAACATTACCTCTTAGCTCCTAAATTCAATTCCACGATTGATAAAGGCCAATACACCATACGTCTTCTTAACCACAGAGTCAACCTGCATAGCTGTTTTGAGCGTCCTATGGACTCGGACCCCAAGAGCCCTCTGATCCTCCACACTGCCAAGAGTCTTACCATTAATACTATATTCTGCTATCATATTTGACCTACCAAAATGCACACTTATCTGGGTTGAACTCCATCTGCCACTTCTCAGCCCAGTTTTGCATCCTATCAATATCCTGCTGTAACCTCTGACAGCCCTCCACACTATCTACAACTCCCCCAACCTTTGTGTCATCAGCAAATTTACTAACCCATCCCTCCACTTCCTCATCCAGGTCATTTATAAAAATCACGAAGAGTAAGGGTCCCAGAACAGATCCCTGAGGCACACCACTGGTCACTGACCTCCATGCAGAATATCTGATAATTCTGCATACATTGATACTCATCCTACTGGCTGCAATTTTGTCTTATCATCTGCCTGCCCTTCCTGACAGTCTGACTGCATGCTATCTTTGCTTTTTCACCATCCATCCTGTTCTGAGTCCCTTTCACTCCAGTTCCCAGCACTTTTGTACAGGTCATACCTCCCCTAGAAAAGATCCTAATAATCAAAGAACCTGAAGTCCTGTCTCTGCACCAGCTTCTCAGCCACATATTTATCTGGCAAATCATCCTGTTTCCACCCTGACTGGCGTGTGGCCAACACCACACATAATCAAAAGCACCCCATCCCTACACTGTGAAGTATGGTGGTAGCTGCATTCTGGTGATGCTTCACTGCAGCAGGCCCTGGAAGGCTTGTGAAGGTGGGGGATAAAATTAATGCAGCAACATACAGGGAAATCTTTCCAGGAAGACAATGACCTCAGGCATAAAGCCAAAATTTGTGGCTGGACTTGAAGAGGGCCGTTCACTCACGATCCCATGCAATCTGACAGAGCCTGAACAGTTTTGTAAAGAAGAATGGGGAAAAATTGCAGTGTCCAGATGTGCAAAGCTGATAGAGACCTATCCACACAGACTCAAAGCTGTAATTGCTGCCAAAGGTGCATCTACTAAATAGTGATTTGAAGGGGGTGAATACTCATGCAATTAATGATTTTGTCTTTTATATTTATAATTAATTTACATCACTTTGTAGGTATCTGTTTTCACTATGACACAAAAGAGTCTTTTTCTGTTGATCAGTGTCAAAAAAGCCAAATTTGGGACAACTCTTAAAGAGCAAAGACTAATCAAGAAGACAGCTGGTTATCTGGGACACTATGCAATTTAATTGGGGCAGGAGACTGTTGCCAAACAGTTTCTAACTGATGTCAGGCATGTGCACATATATTAGACACTACACTGTACTTAGTGAACAGTTTTTTAATAGTATCAGTTGCATATGCTTGTGTTAAAACAAGAAGGATTTTTGTCACTGGATGTCGGTGAGAAAGAAGCAGTAAGATATTTTAGAACTGTTTTGCTCACTGTGGTTTCCAGCACTCAGGCTTGGAGATGACTGAAATGGCTAGGAGTAAACATGAAACAATTTCACTACTTCAACAAGTTTGGAGCTACAAAGAATTTGAAGGTAACAACAATCATCCTGAATGTTACAATGAAAATTATTTGGATGACGCAATCATCGATAGCATTGTATGAAGGTAGTCCATTGTCTACACTAGGTGCCTGCACTGATTTTGCAATTTTACAGTCAATCAAACAAACTTGGCAGTGTACATGAATCCCTCTGTTGATAACTATTAGGAATACACAGTTTTGTAAAGTTCACAGTAAAGTTATTATCAAAGTACATATATGCCACCACATACAAGCCTATGTTCCATTTTTTTTGTGGGGATGCTCAATAAATCCAATAACCACAATAGAACCAATGAAAGACCACATCAACACCATGGCCAACTAGTGTGCAAAAGACAGCAAAATGTGCAAAAACAAAAAGAAAGAAAAAAAATGACCATTATTAATAAATAAGCAATAAATATTGAGAACATGAGATGAAGAGTACTTGAAAGTGAGTCCATATGTTGTGGGAACAGTTCAGTGAGGTTGAGTGAAGTTATCCCATCTGGTTCAAGAACTGTAGTAGCATTGATTGTGTTCTCATTTGTTCTGTATTTCATTTAACTACATAATTTGTTATTCAGTTAAGCAGCAGTTTATCTTTTTTAATACCTTTTTAGCTATTTCCATGATACTTTAGCTAATTGGGGTAGCTGCTTAATTGGGCCAAAAGGTACAGGTCCCAATGTGCCACAATTAACTGAAATCTACTGTATATATAAAGACACACACACACACACACACACACACACAGACACACACACACACACACACACACACACTCACACACACACACACACACACACACACACAGACACACACACACACACACACACACACACACACAGACACACACACACACACAGACACACACACACACACACACACACACTCACACACACACACACTCTCACACACACACACACACACACACACACACACACACACACACACACTCACACACACACAGACACACACACACACACACACACACATTACTCATGACAACTGGAGGAAAGAAAATCCGTTGGCAATATTTCATTGAGTATTTTGCCCATGGTTTTATTCCATCCTCACAGGACAAAAACAATGCCACCATGTCTAATTTGTATGACTACACTTTAATGAAAGGCTGCAGGAAATACTTGGAGACAGCAAATAAAGACAAGAAGGACAAGACACTGGATTACTTCAAAAAACTACAGTACAGGATCATTTTTAATCAAGGCCAACAGTAAAGCAAATGTTTCATGGAAAAAGCAGCTAAGATAGATCAAGGTTTACTTGCATCCTGTGAGATTTCAACCTTAATTGCAAAAGCTGGCGAGCAACATAATAAAGGTGAATCATTGATTCTGCCTGCAGTTTCTGTTGTAATCTCTGTTGTTATGAAACAAGCCATCCTCTCGAGCAATTCATCAGTATCAAGTTCTCTCTTGTTCATCAGTATCAAGGTGTATTGATGAAATGTCAGATGATGTGGAAAAACAACTAGTTGCACAACTTCAATTTAAGAACTTTGCCCTGCAGATTGCTAAAAAGCACATTACGTGATAATGAAGTCCTTCTGATGATATATGCTAGGTTTTTCAATGATGATCGAGCCAGTGCGGAAATGCATTTTGCCCAGCAGTTTAAGACAGATACCACAGGTGAAGTTATTTTTGAAGAAGTCAAGAACTATTTTTTGTAAAACAATATTCTGCCGGAAAATATAATGGCTTGTGCAACTGATGATGCTGTTGTGCATACAGAACATGCTACAAAATCATACAGAGGTCTGATGGTTATCAAAAATGTGATGGCAACGGTGGTGGAGGTGGATACGATGGGGTCTTTTGAGAGTCTTCTGGATGGGTGCATAGAGCTTGGAAAAATAGAGGGCTATGGATAACCCTGGATAATTTCTAGGGCGAGTACATGTTCTGCACAGCATTGTGGGACCAAAGAGCCTATATTGTGCTCTAGGTTTGGTTTTCTATGTAATTGTCTTCATCACTTTGTTGTACTTTGGGATAGTATTGTAGCATTTCTAAGCTATAAGCAGCTTGGAGAACAAATTGTTGCTGCTAAGTCTGACATATTTTACCTGTCAGATATATTTGAAAAATTGAACTTACTAGACGGCGACAAGGAAAAAAACAATCACATATCACGTGAAGAGGCTATTACTGCTTTCCTTGGAAAATTCAAACTTTTCAGCAGTAATATTGGGTGTCATGAGTTCATGCTATTTCCTTCACTGGCCACTCTTAAAATAGAATTGGAAGATGATGATCTGATTGTATATCTTGATCATTTGAAACAAGTGCACACTGAGATTCAGACACCTGCTGGAGATGCATATTCCAGATTGGTGGATCCATTTGTGGTGAATGAGAATGATGTTGACATGACATCCCAAGAATGTCTTATTGAGCTGCAGGGTGATATAACAGCTCAAGCAAAATTCAAACACAGTCAGCAAAATGTCTGGATAACTGCTGATACTCAACATAAGCTCTGGTAGAGACCAGCGTTGGATTTAATTGGATTTCCCATCTCTTCTCTAGTTGAATATTGTCTTAGTCAAGCTCTTCATCTTCTATCAAAAGCTTGTAACAGTCTTGACGTTGTCTAAAGAGGTGATCTTCAATGACCTTTAACTAAGTTGCAACCAGATATTCAAAAACTCGCTGGTTTGTATCAGTCACAATGAGCTGACTAAGTACCAAAAGTAATAACATTAAATGCTTTTTCATTGCTGGTTGGAAGAATATTATATATATTATAAATAAAGTATCCTATTCAGAGCTTTGAAATAGTTTTATTTTCTATATATTTATCATATAATAATACCTATAAGCTGTCAAAACATAAATATTGACTGTATATTAGAAAAAGTTTAGCAATTAATGGAGATATGGAGGGTGGAGGCCACAGAGGTAAATGGAAGTCACAGCTGGGTCACGATCAGAAAAAGGTTGAGAACCACTAATGTAATGAACCAGATTTTATTAGGGAGCTGAAGGTAAACAAGCTCTCAGGAGGCGGTGATCATCTTATGATAGAATTCACCCTGCAGTTTGGGAGGGAGATGCTAAAGTCAGAGGTATCAGTATTACAGTGGGCTAAAGGGAATTACAGAGGCATGAGAGAGGAGCTGGCCAAAGTTGATTGGAAGGGGACAATAGCAGAGATGATGGCAGACTGGGAAAGGCTGGCATTTCTAGGAGCAATTTGGAAGGGACAGGATAGATACATCCCAAAAACTCAGAAATATTCTAAAGGGAGGATAATACAATTGTGCCTAACAAGGGAAGTCAAAAACAAAAGAGAATGCATATACAGTGCCTTGAAAATTAGATTTATGACATATGTTCTGCTCAGTGTTGAGGCCAAAAAGTTCCACTTTAATCTCAGCTGGCCACCAGACCTTCTTCCACACCTTTACATTATCCTCTAAGTGATGTTTTGCAAAGTCTTTACGGGCAAGGGTATGCTTTTTCTTCAGTGGTACATATGGCATAAATAATACTGTGTATCATCTAGGTAAAAGCATCCGGCTGTAAAGTGTGGTGGAGGTAGAATCATTCTATGGGGATGCTTTTCAGCAGCAGGGACTGGAAATCTGGTCAGGATTGATGGGAACATGAATGCTGCTAAATATAGAGAGATCATGAATAAAAATCTGCTAATCTCTTCCAAAAAGCATAAACTGGAGAGGAAGTTCGTCCTTCAGCAGGACAACGATCCCAAGTACATTTCCAGAACAACCATGGAGTGTCTTCAAATGAAGAAAATTTATTTCCTTGAGTGGTCCAATCAGAGTTCTGACCTTAACCCAATTGAACATCTCAGGCAAGACCTCAAGATTGCTGTCCACTGCCGCTCCCCAACTAACCTGGTACAGCTTGAGCAATTTTGCAAGGAGGAATGGGCAAATTTTACTCCTTCATGTTGTGCAAAGCTAGTAGACTTATCCAAAAAGACTACTGACTGTAATAGATGCAAGAGATGAGCAAAGGAGGATGAATACTTTTGAATTGCTGAAATTTTGGTTTTTGAATATTTAGTTTTTCATGCTTTACAATTTTCGCTGTTGTTTGGGCTCTACTGTGAAAAAAGGAGCACGTGATTCACAAATAAAAATTCTCAGTTAAATTGATCAAAGTGCCTGATTGTAATACTCATTTATAAAGGTTTGGGTGCTGAATAGTTTTACAAGGCATTGTAAAGGGAGCCTCATTGGCTACAGGTGTTGGTGTTGGGACTGCTTCTTTTCACGTCATATGTGAATTACTTGGATGATGGAGTTGATGGTTTTGCGGCCATCTTTGTGAGAGGCAGGCAGTGTTAAGGAAGCAGAGAGTCTGCAGTAGGACAGACAGATTGGGACAATGGGCAAAAAGTTGGCAGATGGAATATAGTAGGGAAGTGTATGGTCATGCATTTTGGTAGAAGGAATAAAGGCATAGTCAATTTTCTAAACAGGGAGAAAATTTAAAAAAATGAGAGGTGCGTAGGGACTTGGGAGTCCTTGTGCTGGATTCCCTATATGTTAATTTGGAGGTTGAATAGGTGGTAAGGAAGGCAAATGCGATGTTAGCATTTATTTTGAGAGGACTAGACTATAAAAGCAAGGATGTAATGCTGAAGCTTTATAAGTCATTGGTCAGACTTCACTTGGAGTCTTGTGAGCAGTTTTGGGCCCTTTATCTCGGAAAGGATGTACTGCATTGTAGGGGGTCCAGATGAGGTTCATGAGAATGATTCCAGGAGTGAAAAGACTAATCTAAGAGTAGCATTTGATGGCTCTGAACCTGTCCTCGCTAGAGTTTAGAAGAAAGACGGGCGACCTCATTGGAACCTATCGAATATTGAAAGGCCTAGATAGATTAGATCTGAAGTGTATGTTTTCTGTCGTGTGGGAGTCTAGGGTTAGAGGGTACAGCCTCAGAATAGAAGGATGTTATTTTGAATGGAGGTGAGGAAGAATTTCATTAGCCAGAGGGTAAAAAATCTATGGAATTCACTGACAGACAGCTGTGATGGCCAAGTCATTGGGTATATTTAAAGTGGAGGTGATAGTTTCTCAATTAATCAGGATATCAAAGGTCATGGGGAGAAAACAAGAGAATGGGTTGAGAAAGATAATAAATCAGCCATGATTTAATGACAGAGCAGACTTGATGGGCCAAATAGCTTAATTCTGCTTCAATGTCTTATGGTCTAAGAGCAGGGTGACCTGCCTCAGTGACTATCATCCTGTAGTACTCCACTGTGATGAAGTGCTTTGAGAGGCTGATCATGGCTGGAACTAACTCCTGCCTGAGCAAGGACATGGACCCTCTGTAATATGGCAACCTCTACAACAGGTCTATAGCAGACACAGTCTCACTGGCTCTCTACTTGGCCTTGAACCACCTAGACAACAGCAATACCTACGTCAGGCTGCTGTTCACTAATTGCAGTTCAGAGTTCAAAACCATCACCCCCTTAGTATTAGTCAATGTGCTTCAATACCTGGGCCTCTGTAACTCCCTCCGCAACAGGATGCTTGACTTTCTCACTCACGGATCTTTCGGTTTGAAATGAGAAATAATGTCTGCTCCCTGAGAGTCACCACAGGCTTACCTCAAGGTTGTGTGCTTAGTACTCTGCACTAAGTGATAACTGTGAGGCTAGGCACAGTTCAAATGCTCCCTGTAAGATCGTTGAATCTCAGATGGTGAAGAGGCAGTGTACAGGAGTGAGACAGATTGGATAGTTGAGTGGTTTTGCAACACCAACCTTGCACTCAATGTCAGTAAGAACAAGGTATTCATTATGAACTTCAGGAAGGGAAAATCAGGAGAATACACAACAGTTCTCATCTTGGCGTCAGCAATGGAAAGAGTGAACAGCTTCATGTTTATAGGTGACAATATCTCTGAAGATCCAGCCTGGACCCAATATATAGATGCAATCAAGACGAAGACATGCCTGTGGCCATTATTTCGTTAGGAGTTTGAGGAGCTTTGGATGTCACCAAACACTCTAAAAAAATTTCTACAGATGTACTGTGGATAACATTTTGACTGGTTGCTTCACCATCTGGTATGGAGATGCCAAAGCACACGATCGGAAAATGCTGCAGAGGGTTGTAAACTCAGCCAGCTCGTTATGGGCATCGGCCTCCCAACCATGAAGGACATCTTCAAAAGGTGATACCTCAAGAAGGCATCATCCATCATGAAGGACCCTCATCCAGAACATGCCCTCTTCTCATTACTACCATCAACGGGGAAGTACAGGAGCTTAAAGACACACACTGAATGTTTTAGAAACAACTTATTCCCCTCCATCATCAGATTTTTGAATGAACCATAAACCCACTACCTCGCCACTTTGTTCTCTTTTTTTGCTCTATCTATTATACTCCTATTGTAATTAGCAGTCATTTTTAAGCATTATGCTGTACTGTTGCTGCAAATTTCACAACTTAGTTACCCTCATGCTTATGATATACTTATGAAATGCCTTGGGATTTTCCTTAATAAGCATTTCAAGGCTGCTCTTTGCTTATTTTTTAAGCAATCTCTCACACTCTCTGTACTCTTGAAGTGCCTGTCATGTTTTCAGTGTTCTAGACTTACTATATGCTTTGTTTGTTTTCTTTTTTTCAATCAGCAGACTCTCAATATTGTTTGCTATCCAAGGTTTTGTAGACTTTGTCTTTTCCTTGTACCGTTACAGGAACATGTTGACCCTTTATGGATCAATGAGCACAGGAGGAAATTCAGCTAAGAAACCGGATATGATTTCTGAAATCCTGGCCTGAAAGTCACATGATAGAGTGTTGCCGAATAAATTCAAAACAAATGCTGTCCAAGTGGACTAGCATTTATTTTGTTTCATTATGGAGGTCACTGTGGGATTAAGAGCTCACGGGAAACAAGGATGCACAAGATGAAGGGTTAAAAGCTTTCAGTTCATTAATTCCACTCAGACCAAACTTGATCTGTAGAATCACAGACAAGAGAAAATCTGCAGATGCTGGACATCCAAAGCAACACACACAAAATGCTGGAGAACTCAACAGGCCAGGCAGCACATTCAACATTTCAGGCTGAGATCCTTCTTCGGTTCTGATGAAAGTTCTCAGTCTGAAACGTCAACCGTTTACTCTTTTCCATAGATGTTGCCTGGCATGCTGATTTCCTACTGCATTTTGTGTATGTTGCTTTGATCGGTAGGTAGTCTGTCATTGAGGTTTAAGGCCATACAGCCAAGAGTGTACCCTGGACAAACTTGCATTCTGGCATTTTGAACTAAATGTGAACCTGCATGGACAACCCAGATCAGAAACCAAAAAGTGCTGCACCAGTGCACAGTAGTCATTTTAATAAATCCCATGGAATTGCATACAAAAATATTCTACTGCTGAGAGAACTTTCAGACCAACATTTCTGGTATTCAGCTAAACCTGGGAGTAGCAAATAGGAGGTTCATCTCCTACTTCCATTTCCTTCATGACCAGGTCTTCAAAGAGGAGCAGGGTGGCTAACAGATTGTCTTTGAAAGCAGTAATCCAAAGTCCCTAAGTGTTATTGTACTTGTGATGTGACATTGATGTGGAATTCACCTTGAAGTCTCTAGACCCCCAAAGCTGGAAAATTTCTATAGATTTTGGGAGGTTATAGGATCAACTAGTCATTCTATTACTCAGTCAGATTTAATGAAATCCTGGCTGAATTATTTCTCACTTCTACTACCACTGTGACTCTGGCAGACTCAGGAGAGTCTATGATTAATCCTTAGAAGTGTTTAAAATTATGTGACGCATAGGTAAGCTGGATGGTAACAGTCTTTTCCCCAGGGCAGATGAGTACAAAACTAGGATACATAGGTTTAGGCTGAGAATGGAAAGATTTTATAATGATGTGAGGAGCAACTTTTTCACACAGAGGGTTATGAGTATGTGGGATGAGCTGCCAGAGAAAGTGTTTGAAGCAGGTACGACAGTGTAATTTAAGAAACATTTGGATTGGTGCATGGAGGGGAAGGCTTGGAGGTTGAATGCTGGAAATTGGAATCACCTGATGGCCTGGACTCAATAGGCCAAAGGGTCTAGGTCTGTGTTGCATTGCTCTCTGGCTATATCTCAGATCTACAGAGCTCCAGGTAAGAGGCCAAATCAACCCCTTTGCCAATTTGAAGATGCAATATAGGAATATGAAGATTGAAGTAACTGATTAGCTATTTTTCCTAATAATTACATCTTGCCGCATCATGCTGAAAAGCAAGAAAGATTACGTGAAAAGCACTAGGATGAAGTTCAGTTAATGGCCCCCAACAATTCCTGAAGATACAGTGATCAGAGAATCTTCCAAAGATCTCAGATGAAAAAGAACAGGTTTTCAAGTGTGACTGTTATAGAAGATGCAGAATAACAATGCACTCTGTGGAAATAAAATCTATCAGAAAAGATCTTTTCAGGTTCTCTTGCCACATTACTGAATGACTATCTCCAACAAAGCTCAGACCACTTAAGCGACTGTATTTAGAATTTCCCAGCAAGTTGGATCTTGTTATGCACTGGTACTCAGATGCCAGAAGGTGTACATTGGGTAGTACAAATAGTATTGTGTGGCGCGAACGCACATTGAATTTTGAACGCTGTTAGATTCTGTCAGAATATTAGACTAGAAGCAGCATTTTATTCAAATACAGGAGCACCAGCAGGGGAAGCTGCAAGTGGAAATGACACTAACAGAGAAAATAACATTCACATGAAAACATAAGAAACAAGAGTAGGCTGGTCAGCCTCTCGAGCCTGCTCTTCCATGAACTGAAATCTTTTGGATAATACCAATTTTCTATTTTCTCCCCTTAGCTCCTGTCTGCCTTGTCATTTAAATATTTGCCAGGCTATATCCTGAATATATTTAATGCCTCTGTTCTTTGGGATAGAGGATTGCAATCATTCATAATCCTCTGAGAAAACATATCTCCTCCCCCAATCATCACCTGAATTAGTTGACTGCTTATTCTGAAACAATGCTCCTTAATTCTAGGTGCCTTTACTGAGAAGCCATCCTCTTAGCATCTTCCCTTTTAAACTCCCTCATAATTTTATATCTTTCAAAAAGATCACATCTCATTTTTCAATACTCTTTGGAGTGTAGACCTAATCTGTTCAAACCTTTTAGCTCAAAATTCAACTAGGTGAACTTGTGCACTGCCTCCATTGTCAGCTCACACTTCTATAAATATGGAGATTAAAATCAATGCTGGAACTGTGAGATGCCAAACACAGCAGTTGCTGGAAATCTTAAAAGTGAGTGCTAGAAATAATCAGCATATCAGTAACATTAACAGAAAGAGAAAAGCTGTGTCAATATTACAGGTAGAAGAATTTGTATCAGAACTGGCCAGTGGTGTTGTTCCATAAGCTTACATCGGTCTTATCAGAACAGTGTAGGACGAAAACGACAGGGATTGGAATGGTTTGGGGGTGGAGAATTGAAGTGATAGGCAACAGATGAGCTGGGCTACCCATGCTGACTGAAAGGTGTTTTACAAAACAGTTCACCAATTTAAGTATTTTATCACCACTAGGAGGAGACAAAGGAGAGCTTTTGTTTTTTATTTTGTTATGCCATTCTTCGGGATCTAGTTTGAGTATAGAAAATACATTGTCCTATGTCTTTTCCCACCATGTCTCCTGTAAAAATGCTATTCCCTTCTCTCAGTTCCTGCGTCTCTGCCACGTCTGTTCCCAGGATGAGACTTTCCTTTCGCCGACATCAGAGATGTCCTTTTTCTTCAAAGAACAGGTTTTCCCTTCCTCCACCATTGATGCTGCCCTTATCTGTAACTCCCTCATTTCCCTGACATCCACACTCACCCCATCTTCCACCACCTTAACAGTGATAAAGTTCCACTTGTCCTCACTTACAATCCCATGAGTCTCTTTACTCAGCACATAATTCTCCACAACTTACGTCATCTCCCACTCTCTGCTTTCCACAGGGAACACTGCCTCTGTGATTCTCTGGTCCATTCATCCCTTCCCACTAATTTCCCGCTTAACAAATACGTCTGCAAGTGAACAAAATACTACACCTGTTCATTTACCTCCATTCATGACCACAAACAGCCTTTCGAGCTGAGACAACACTTCACTTGTAAATCTTTTGGGGTCCTCTATTGAATCTGGTGATCCCGATGTTGCCTTCTCTACATTGGTGTAACCCGATGTAAATTGGGGACTGCTTTGTCGAACATCTCTGCTCCATCTGACATCAGTGGAATTTCTTGGTGGCCAACCATTTTAAATCCTATTCCTATACCCGTTCTGACACGTTGGTCCATGGCCTCCTCTTTTGTCACAACGAGGCCACTCTCAGGGTGGACTAGATCATATTCTGTCTGGGTAGCCCTCAAACTGATGGCATGAACATCAATTTCTCCTTCCAGTAATTCTCCCCCCTCTTCTTCCATTCCCCACTCTGGCCTCTTACCTCTTCTCACCATCTGCCTATCACTTCCCTCTGTACTCCTCCTTCCTCCCCTTCTCCCATGGCTCCCTCTCCTCTCCTATTAGATTCCTTCTTCTCTAGCTCTGTACCTTTCCCACCCACCAAATGTTACCATCATCTCCTAGTTAGACTTCCTTCCCCCTCCCTCCCCACATTATTATTCTGTCATCTTTCCCTGTCCTTTCCAGTCCTGAAGAAAGGTCTTGGCCTGAAATGTCAACTATTTAATCAGTTCCCTAGATGCTGCCTGAGCTGCTGAGTTCCTCCAACAGTTTGTGTGCGTTGCTCTGAATCTCTTGTGATTCTGTTTTTATTGGAAGTCAGACAATGTTTCAAAATTGCAACTGATTCAGAGTTTCCCAACTGGAAGCTAATTCTACAATTTTAATCAGTACGCCTTGCTCTTTTGGGTGGGAAAGGGATAATTTACTCTAGAATCTTATTTACATGTGAATGCAAAGCCAAATTTTGGCTTGAAATCTCAGCTGTTGTTCCTTCTTTGTCATGCAGGATGGCCTGTGGAAAAGGAAGGGTTAAAATACAGCTTTAATTTCCCCAAAAAATTGCTGACTTGAGAGTGAACCACATTTATAATTATGTTCCAATTTATATTACAGACAGACATTAAATGAACGCACTAATTTATTGAGTCTACCTTTGTTAAGGAAAATCTAACAAGGCATTGTTTCTGAATGCTGCTCTGCAAATTTCTCTGGGTTCACAATTAAATACCCAGCACAATCAGTGTGACTGCAGCCTCCTCCATCTGATTCATTCCTCCCACCAATTGTGAGTGATTTGTATTGCAGACACAATGACGCAAGTAGGTCATTTGAAGAAATCTAAAGTTCATTCAGAAATAAACTTTGTGATGTAAACCTCAAGTCTAGCTCCAACATTGGCAGTGGAGCATCTTCCCACCTTTTATGTTGTGTTTTTTTTATGTATGTAAGGCAGTGTATGAGTGTGTGGGAGCTGAAAATCACTGCTATGCCCGATAGTTGCCTGGAAACATGGAATATGGTGGGAATTCCTCCATTGTTGTTATTATGCTGCCTTGCCAGTGGAGCTAAACTTAATATCACAAAAGGCTGAGAGAGCTCAGCTGATGATGAATTTGTTTTAAATGCATCCACACTGTTTGCACCTTGTCGTAACGGATTTCATACTCTCCTGTGCTGATGTAAAGGAGTGCGTATTTAGTTTCTAGTTAGTTATACAATTCAAAGCTCAAAAGTTCAAAGTAAATTTTTTATCATCATATACAACTCTGTGATTAATTTTCTTGTGAGCATTCTCCATAACTCCATAATAAAATCAATGAAAGACCGCAGCAACTTGTGTGCAAAAGACAGCAAACTGTGCGGGTACAAAAAGAAAGAAAGAAATAATAATAATAAATATTGAGACTGTGAGATAGAGTCCCTAAATGTGAGTCCATGGGTTGTGAGAACACTTCAATGATGGAGCAAGTTAAGTTAACCCTGTAGGTTCAAGAGCCCGATGGCTGAGGATCGATAACTGTTGCAGAACCTGATGGTGTGAGTTATAAGGCTCCTGTACCACCTTCTTGATGGCAGTAGTGAGATGAGAGCATGACCTGAGTGGTGGGGGTCCTTATTGATGGCTGCTGCTTTCCTGCGACAGTGTTTCATGTACGTGTGCTCAGTGGTGTGGAGGGCTTTACCCATGATCAGCTGGGCTGTCTGTATTCACTATCCAATATACTCTCTATACACATCTTTAGGAGTTCGTCGAAGTTTTAGATGTCATGCCGAATCTTTGCAAACTCCTAAGGAAGTATAGTTGCTGCTCTGCTTTCTTTGTGAATGCATTTACATGTGGGGCCCAGCACAGGTCCTTTGAAATAATAAAACCAAGGAATTTAAGTTGCTGACCCTCTCCACCTCTCATCCTCCGATGAGGACTGGCTCATGGACCTCTGGTTTCCTCCTCCGGAAGTCAGTTATCAGTTCCTTGGTCTTGCTGACACTGAGTGAGAGGGTGTTGTTATGGCATCACTCAGGCAGATTTTAGATGCTGGTTCATCACCATATTCAACCTCTGAGACTGGTGTTATCTGCGAACTTGAATATGGTATTGGAGCTGTGCTTAGCCACAAAGTCATTTGTGTAAAGTGAGTAGGGCAGAAGGCTAATCTCACAGCTTTATGGTGCACTTGTGTTGATGGAGATCATGGAGGATCACGGAGGAGATATTGCTGCCTATCCAAACTGACTGGGGTCTGTAAGTGAGGAAATCGAGGATCTAATTGCACAAGGAGGTATTGAGACACCACTATTTTTGCTGTTCTCCTTTGTTGAATCATTTGTTACTTTTCTGCTGTCATCAGGACCTTTAAATATATTGAAATCTCTATTATGGCCTGTCCAATTTAGCAAAATAATTCAACAAAATATCAAGGTCATAAAGGCGATAAACACTTACATACACACACTTAAAATAATTAAAGCACTAAATCAAATATAGTATAACTCACCTTGTACATTTTCTTCCTGGCAGCCAATTCCCTATTTTCACTTTAATGGGCCAGCTATACTTGCATGAGATTAAATAGATCTATGTTCAGTGTTGGGTTTCCTGGCCTAAGAATCCATGGGGAGACATCACCAGGCAACGTGGAAGTCCTCCAGCTGGCCCCTGGCTGGATGGAAGTCTCACCACAGCTTCACCCCGGAAGCGCCCAGCTGTAAGCTGATCTGCTGACTGGCTCACTGTAGATCTCTACAAGGTTTGTCTTTGTTTTCTTAAATGACTATTCATTTAGTCTTGCTAATTTGTACTGAAGAGAATCCACAAGCACCATTAAGCTTTTGGGCCCCTTTCAGATTTGATTGTGTTCTTTTCAACACTATTTTATAAATGTGACATATATTAAATTAGCATACTTTTCACCATTTCGTTTTAATCCCTGGGACAAGGTGCCTTCTTTGGATGCACATGTTTTCCTTAAGCTTCAAATGTGAATCTGAAAGAAGGTTTAATCATAAAATTGAGGAGCTTTAATAAGAATATTTAGTTCAATACCTCCAAATAAATAAATTTTAAATAAGCTAAGCATTCCTTTATTTTAAACTATTCAGAGCTTTTTACTAATTTCATCAATTAAAACTAGTACAGTAGTTATTTTTATTTTTAAAAATTATAAACTCTTAAAGTAACCTCATTGCTGTTTTTGTGTTTTATAATTTATGCTGTACAAAGGATCTCCGTTATTATTTTGAGCTGGGATGTTTTGGCAGGCTTCCCAGCTGGTGCTCACACTGCAAAACATCATGGAAATTTTGTTAAACACATTAGATTCCGGAGATGCTGGAAATCCAAAGCAACACACACACACAATGCTGGAGGAAATCAGCAGACTATGGCAGCATCAATGGAAATGAATAAACAGTTAATGTTTCTGGCAAGACTCTTCGTCAGGGCTGGAAAGGAAGGGGGAAGAAGCCAGAATAAGGCGATGGGGGAAGGAAAGGAGAACAAGCTAGAAGGTGGAGCCAGGTGGGTGGTGAGGTGTTTGGGGGGGGGGGGGAGAGGGGATGAAGTAAGAAGCTGGGAGGTGATAGCTGGGAAAGGTAATTGATGCACCATCAATAACTCTCGGAGACGTGAGGTGAGATATAGGCTTTTATTGGCTGGAAGAAAGAACAAGCAGCAAGTGACCACCACACAACATCCTGGAGACTGAGGGAGGAGCAGTGCCTCCAATCGCCTTTATTCCGGGGTCTGTGGGAGGAGCCACAGGAGCAGTCAGCAGCGGGGGGCATGTCCAGACAGGTATATGTAGTTCACCATAGTAATAGGCCGGAGAAGAAGGAATCTGATAGGAGAGGAGAATGGGAAGGAGGAGGGTTACCAGGGGTAGGAGATAGGCAGGTCAGAAGGGAATTGAAAAGGGAAGGGGAGGGGAGAAATTACTGGAAGTTGGAGAAATTGATATTTATGGAATGTTCAATGGAAATTTTGTTGATACAAATTTTGGACAAATTATGCTGGAGAAAGAAGCATGCAAATTAGCAGAATTTCCTCAGGTTCTATCTTTAATCATCGAAGTATGATGCCACACCTTTCTCCCTAATGGGAATAAATTGATATCTGAACCTATACTATATCCTCATTGAAGGCTTTTAGTTTTTGACTGGTAGGCTTTGATTCTATTCAAACAGTCCCAGGTTGTACTTCAGTTCACTTAAATTAGTACTCATGTTTATCCGAAATTGTTAACATTTCAGCTTCTGCCTATTCCATACACATGGATTTTATTTCAAATTTTTAAAATGTTAATAAAATTTGAAGGTTTTACTTTATAGTTTTCTGTCTGGTAAAACCCTTGAATTTTGGTTGGCTACTTTGGGAGCTTGATGATATTAGTACTGCAGGATGCCACAGATGCCCTATGCACGGTACCAAGTAACGATTGAGAAAAGAGAAATCTAGATCACAATACCTGCTGAAGCTTTGTAAGTAAGTTTCTCTGAAATTAGTCATGTGTGCTGTTTTTCCACCAACCAGGTGATTTAGCTAACTCTCTTGAGATATGTTCCTTTATGCTTTGAATAAATCTAGGTTGAATATCTACATTCATTTCTCACACCAGCAGCGTCATCAAGTATAATTACTCAGCTTGCCAGATTTCTTACATTATTCTGATTGCAGTTGTCATTAATAGTACTACTTTGGTTAAATCCTACAGCTCCTTGTTGTCTGAGTGTTGGTTTAATCAGTGCTAATGCAAGACTGTGATCTAACTAATAGCAGGGAAATGACAAACAGTGCTATATCTGTGAGATGAGGTGCTATTTCTCAAGCTTACGTTGAATTCACTGGAACAGCATTGGAAGCCAGAAAAAGAAGAACATTGTGAAATGGAGAATTTCAGTGACCTAATGCAGCTTTCTTCTCTTTCTTTTGAGGCTCGTCCTGCTTGCTTACTACATGCTCAAGGCAGAAAATCTTGTAAGTGTTGACAATCATGTTGTCTCTCAAACACAACCAGTTGCCTCCATGCACAAGTGCAAACCGCAGGAGCATCACTACCAGTAGGACAGGCTTTTCATTGATTATGAAGACTCTGTTGAGGACTCTTCTGATAATTATTGCTTTTCCTAACATATGATCAATTTTAATTAGGTTGCAACTGTAGAGACATAATTGAAGTTGGGGTGTCTGGGTACAAATGGTCAGGTTTCCTCAGACTACCAGATACCATGGAAACTGAGGCAAGCATGGGTCAGTCACCCAGCATTCAGTGCAGGAAAATTCCACAGATTATCGAGCCATTACAAGCTCTGCTTTAAGTGCTGCAATCCACAATTCTTGTTAAGAGTCAGTTATTCTGAACCTTATGCAGACAGACCAGGAATTATAGGCCATATTAAGAGAACAGGTGACTGGTGATTGAATTACTTGGTCCATTTGGGACAAAGCTTGCTCAGATTGTGAGTTAGATATGGGCCAGGGTGTAACATGCCTCTAATACTCAGAGCACCAGAGGTGGCCATCCAGGGCAGGAATAGTGGTAGTCAGAACCCTGAGGGTAAAAGGGAGTAAATTGGAAGTTACCTTAAGACCATAAGGTCATAAAACATAGGAGTAGAATTAGGCCATTCAGCTCATCGAGTCTTCTCTGCCATTCCATCATGGCTGATCCCGGATCACACTCACCCCCATACACCTGCCCCCTCACCATATCTCTTAATGCCCTGACCAATCAGGAATCTATCAACTTCCACTTTGAATATACCCACAGACTTGGCCTCCACTGCAGTGTGTGGCAGAGCATTCCACAGATTCACCATTCTTTCGCTAATAAAAATTCTTCCTTACTTCTGTTCTAAAAGGTTGCCCCTCAGTTTTGAGCCTGTGCCCTCTAGTTCTGGATACCCCAGCAGAGGAGACATCCTCTCCACATCCACCCTATCTAGTCTTTTCAACATTCGGTAGGCTTCAATGAGATCCCCAAGCAGTCTTCTAAATTCCAGTGAGTACAGGACTAAAGCTGCCAGATGCTCCTCATATGTTAACTCCTTCATTCCCAGAAACATCCTCGTGAACCTCCTCTCTGGACTTTCTCCAATGACAACACATCCTTTTTGAGGTAGGGGCCCAAAACTGTTGACAATACTCCAAGTGTGGCCTGACTAGTGTCTAATAAAGCTTCAGCATTATCTCCTTGCTTTTATACTCCATTCCCCTTGAAATAAATGCCAATATTGGATTTGTCTTCTTCACCACTGACTCAGCGTGTAAATTAATCTTCTGGGAGTCTTGCACGAGGACCCATAGGTCTCTTTGCACCTCTTGCCAAAAATTATATCTTGCGTTTCTCTCTTCATTTTAGCTATAGCCTTACTCCTTTTGATTGGGTTCTGTAACCCATTCACATTGAGGGTGATTATTGTGTATTCTTGATACAGCATTCCACACCAACAAAAAAGGGTTTAAATGAATAGTTAGCTATCCCTAGATGACCGAAGCAAATGAACTTCTGTCTGTACTACAAGCTAACATTTAACATATAAACAGCACATATAACATCTGTGACTTCCATCTTTGAAGTTTAAACTAAACTTCTAAGGGGGGGGGGGAGAGCCCTTAAACCCGAAGGGGCCCCTCCTCATGCAGGTTGATGCCTCTGAATAATTGAAATCAGGACAGTGCACAAAAAAGAATAAAATGAGACATCAGCTCCCGGGTTTGTGGTCAGTTATTGTAATAGGAGCTTACAGAAGAAAAATCATTTATGTTCTATTTTTAAGTTCTTAATACAAAGTCAATTATGGTTTGGTGTTAGGGTACATGTGATTTTACCAGCCTAGCTGAAGGATATTTTATCACGATACTATTGAGAGCTCTCCTGTAGTATCTTTGTTGCGTTGAAATTCCTTTAGCTTGTCCTGGACGCATTTCACCATATTTCTCGGTCCCGAAGGGATTTTCCACCTGCTGACTCCCAGGAAAGCCGCCTCAGTTTTGCCCCCAGGACATTCCAGGGAAAATCCCCTGTTCTTCATGTCTTCCGTGCGTTACTGTAGATGACTTGTCCAGTGCCAACAAACACTCGAAGTCTGGCTGGGTGAAGAGTCTGGAACCTGAGCCCCTTTTCATTAAGTGTTTCTCTGCTGGTGGAGTAAGCCTTTCTTTTTCAGTCTTGATTAAAAAAAACTCTTTTTCCCGTCGTAGTAGATCTCTCGTTTTTTCCAAGCAGAGTGAAGCACCAACTCTTTAATTTTATATTCCTGAAAGTAGATGACCTTGGGTTGGAACCTTGTGGTGGTTTGGATCCAAGAGAAGATGGCAGCATTGAATGCTGGGGTGACATCGTGAAGAATCTGTTTTAATAAAATTTTCCAGAAATTCCTGTATGTTGCCTCCTTCAGCTCCCTCGGAAATTCCATGGATACGTATGTTATTCCTGCGTGAACGCACCTCCAGATTCATTAGTCGAGTTTGAATGATCTCCTGAAATTCCAGTGCGTGGGAAAGAACCTCCCCGGCCTCGGCCTTTCATTCCTCCTCTATCCTCAACTCTGCCCATTATTTCTTTTAAATCACCAACAATAGCATTCAACTTCTGGTTAATTTCTTCTCTGAAATCCACCAGTTCCTTCTTTAGAAAACCCAAGGTATCATTCAGTTCTTTTTTCACGTCCGAACGAAGCGCCTGTATTTCGTCCATGAACAGCCTCCATATCCTCGTGTTCAGCTCGGTTGCTAGTGTCGACTCAGTGTCCTCACCGACAGTTGGTATTTTATCGCTTGTCTTCGGGGTTTGTTGCGGTTTTCCTCTTGTCTTTCTTTTGTTTCCCCCTTTCATGCCACAAGACCCACTTTTCTAGTTAAATAACCGTTTCTTATTTAGGGGGAGATAAGACCATCTAGGAGCCCTTACTGATTATGCTGCTGGCTGTATGATTTGCGCCATACCGGAAGTCATCCCTTTCCACCTCTGATGTTTGAATTTGTTGTAATGTGACTATTATTAAAAGTAAGTTAATACTAATCGGGAAGCTGTTGGTAACGAGAGGCGGGATCCGGAGTTGGCGGGAGTTTTTACTTCCGCTCTTTTTACTCCCAGTATGCATTGTATATAGTTCCTCCACCCATGCCGTACGAGGTACCTGGAAGCCTCTGTATTGTAAATATAATTTGCCGTCCTAGATAAAGATGCTCTTTTGGCCATCAAATTGTCGAGTGGCCTTTTTGTAAAGTAGAAGTTACCACAGAATTTTCTCCCCATTTAGATAATAGTCTGCACTAGTTTCCTTTATCAAAATGCATTATCATACATTTTCCAACACTATATTCCATCTACCACTTTTTTGCCCATTTTGCCAATTTAAGTCTTGCTGCAATCACATTGCTTCCTCAGCACTACCTACTCCTCCAACTATCTTCATATCATCTGCAAATTTTGCCACAAAGCCATCAATTCCAATATCTAGATCATTGACAAGCAATGTGAAAAGTAGCGGTCTCGATTCTGATCCCTGAGGAACACCACTAGTCACTGGCAGCCAACCAGAAAAGGCCTCCTTTATTCCCACTCGCTGCCTCCTGCCTGTCAGCCATTCCTCTATATTTCCTGTACGGCCATAGGATTTCATCTTGTTAAGCAGCCTCATGTGAGGCATCTTATCAAATGCCTTCTGAAAATGACATTCATTGCCCACTTTGCCCACCCTGCTTGTTACTTCTTCGAAGAATTCCAACAGATGTCAGGCAAGATTTCCCTTTACAGAAACCATGCTGACTTTGACTCATTTTATCACTAGTTCCAAGTACCCTGAAACTTCGTCCTTAATAATAGACTCCAACACTTTCCCAACCACTGAGGTTAGGCTAACTGGCCTATAGTTTCCTCTCTTTTGTCTTCCTCCCTTCTTAAAGAATGGAATGACATTTGCAATTTTCCAGTCATCTGGGACCATGCCAGGATCAAATGATTCTTGAAAGATCATGACCAATGCATCCGTTATCTCTTCAGCAACCTCTCTCAGGACTCTGGGATGTAATCCATGTGGTCTAGGTGAATTATCCACTTTAAGAACTTTCAGTTTGCTTAGGACTTTTTCCTTTGTAATAGCAATGACACTCTCCTCTGCTCCCTGACATGCATGGATCTCTGCCATACTGCTAGTGTCTTTCACAGTAAAGACTGAAGCAAAGTACTTATTAAGTTCATCTGTCATTTCCTTGTCTCCACTACTACATCACCAGCATCATTTTCGAGTGGTCCAATATCAACTCTCACCTCCATTTTATTCTTTATTTAACTGGAAAAACTTTTAGTATCCTACTTTATATTATCAGCTAGTTTACCCTCATATTTCATTTTTTTCCCTTCTTGTAATTTTTTTTTAGTTTCCTTCAGTTGGATTTTAAAAGCATCCCAATCATCCAACTTCCCACCCATATTTGCTACCTCATATGCCCTTTCCTTGGCTTTTATGCAGTCTTTAACTTCTGTTGTCGGCCACGGTTGCCTAACCTTGCCATTTGAGAACATTTTCTTCTGTGGGACATATCTATCCTGCGCCTTGTGAACTACTCCCAGAAGCTTCAGCCATATCTATTCTGCCACCATCCCCACCAGTATCCCTCTCCAATCCACCTGGCCTAGCTCTTCTCTCATGCCTCTGTAATTCCCTTAATTCCATTGCGATACCGATACATGTGACTTAATTCTCTCAAATTCTGAGAAGAGTGCCCTATCCTCATGTATCTTCTAGTGGATCTACTTGACATCCCACAGCAGCCAAGTTTATCAATGTCTTGTAAGTAGCATAGAATGCCTTCCTTAACCAGCTTTTCTTTGAAATGATATAATGCATTTGATGTCAATTATGTACCTTGAATACGCCAAGCTATTTCAGAATCAGAATCAGAATCAGGTTTAATATCACTGGCATGTGTTGTGAAATTTGTTGTTATGCAGCTGCAGTACATTGCAATACATTATGATAAAAACTTTATGGTAAGAAGAATACATATATATTTTTTAAGCTAAATTAAATAAGAAGTGAAAAAAGAGAGAGAAGGAGTATTGAGGCAGTGTTCATGGTTTCAATGTTCATTTAGAAATCTGATGGCAAAGTGAAGAAACTACTCCTGAAGTTTTAGACAGAAGCAGCTGAACTTTTGAAGGCTATGTTGCGTTGGTGTAAATAATTGTATTCAGCAATTGACTTTTGGATAATATTTCATCAGTTAGGTCGTAAATTATTGTGCTATGTGATGGAATTTCTAATCTAGTGCCTTAATGGAAGGAATGAGTTAGTTTAGAAAACAACATGGTGCTACAGTAGTGTAGTGGTTAGTGTGACACTACTACAGTTTGGGGATTTGGAATTTGAAGTTCAATTCTGGTGTGATCTGTAAGGAGTCTGCATGTCCTCCCCATGGAATGTCTGAGTTTCCCCCGGGCACTCCAGTATCTTCCCACAGTCCAAAGATGTACCAGGTGGGTTAATTGGTCACTGTAAATTGTCCCATGATTAGGTTAGGGTTAAATTGGGGTTGTCACTGGGGTGGCACAGCTAGAAGGGCCGATTCCACACTGTATCAGTAAATAAATGAACAAGCACAGCAAAGGGCAATGCAACAGTTCTGGCCAAAATTTGACATTCATAAGATTGAAAGAGGGATGTAAAAAGCCAGCTTCAATTTAGAATAATGAACATAAATAAAATAAAATGTTTATCTTGAATTATGAAACAGGCCTTGCATGAGATGGTTAGTGTTTTGTTCTCCACAGGGAATCATAATGGAGTAAATGGATGTGCTGTGTCTTCGGCAGTACAAAGGCTGAGGCCATTTGCAGTGTAATGCTCTATTTATAGACTATCTGTTTAACAATTCAAGTATCAGAACTCATGGTGTGGGCACAATGGATCATCAGAAATAATACTAAATGAATCAATCAAATCTTTCAAATGATCTTTACTATCCAAGGAAGAGCTTGTACTCAAAAACTCAGCAAGAGAATTGAATTGAATTGGATTTCGGTTTATTGTCATTTAGAAACCACAAATGCAATGCAGTTAAAAAATGAGACAACGTTCCTCCAGAATGATATCCCGAAAGCACACGATAAAACAGACTACACCACAAAATCCACATAATGTTTGGCAATTCCCAAATCCAGAGTCCGGAGAGGCTGCTGCGTATTAATATCGCGCTACCATCTTAGCGTGTTCCCCGGAAAGGAGCTCCAAATCCACCAGACAAAACAAGACTACCCAGACACACCAAGTCAGGAGACCATCTCTACCACCCAACAAACCAAAAACTAAAGCTACAAGACCTACACAAAACCAGAGTTACATAGTTACATATAGTTATAGTTAACATATAGTTACAACAGTGCAGACAATACCATAATTATTTTTAAAAAAACAGACCATGGGCACAGTAAAAATAGTCTAAAGATGTTAGAAGACTATAAGTTTGAAAGAAACCACCACACAGTTTCCACAAGTCCTCAGGGTCCCGATAGACTCGTCATCCCACACAGGCGGCAGAAGGGAATACCCCGCTATGGACTTCCACGGTGCCGCTGGACTCAGCCTCGAGAGAATTACTGCATGTTGAGAAAACACCAAAAGGATGGACAGAATCAAAAGCTAGGTGGCATGTTTGTAAAGGCAGGGGTGGGGGGGAACATAAAGGAGACCCAAGGAGTAAGCTTCTCGTATGGAGGATGGTGAATATTTGGAGTGAGCTGCCAAAGGAGGTAGATAATATTACAAAGCATTTAGATAGGAACTTCCAGAGGAAATTAATAGAGGGATATGAGCCTAATGTGGATAAATGGGATTGGGATTAGCATACACAGGCATTACATTTGCGATGGATGAGCTGGGACATAGGTGCTGTATGTTTCCATGATTCTATTGCCTCTGCACTCATTAGAATCAGGCGTCTTGTGCACCCACTATTCACAATTGTCTTTATGCCTTCTCTTACCCAGGCCCCCGAGCTTTTCAGATTGTTTTTCTCACGAGAAAGACAGCTGTTCAATCTTCTTCTGCTTTTTAATATTTACTTATTAAAAGCTTTAGGTCACAACAGATTACTTCCCAATGTGATTAAGTACAAAATCTTTATTGAAAATATCTCTGAGTAGTTTCTTCAAATACTCACATTTGGAAAAGCTTGGGCTCAGTCAATCTATCTAGTATGGCTTCTGAGGGGGAGACCATGTTCTGCAAACTTGACGGAGTTTTTTTTTGAGGTGGTAACAAAGATGATTGATGAGGATAGTATAGTGGATGCTGTCTACACGGACTTTTGTAAAGCATTTGATATGTTTCTTTGGGGTAGGCTGATCCAGCAGATTAACGGTATGTAGGATTCATTGTGACTTGGTAGGTCGGATTCAAAGTTGTCAATTGGGTGTAGAGGGCAGAGGGTAGTGTGGACATCATCTGAACCCTTAGTGCCTAGGTGGCACATGGGGCCTCCACAAGGGTCTTCCATTTCTGCTGGTCTTTCGCTTTGCTGCTCACCATTACCCAGTTCATGCCGACTTCTTTCAGTTCTGCTTCCACACATCTTCACCACGTCATTCTGGGCCTGCCCCTACTTCACTTTTCCTGTGGGGTTCACCTTTGTGCTACTTTTGCTAGCTGATCATTTGGCGTTCTCATTACCTGGCCCAGCCATCTCCATCATCTTCTTCTCACACAAACTGAGATTGATTCCATATTGCAAGATGTAAGCAAGTCTTCATTTCTGATTTTGTCAGGCCAGAAGATCTTCTTGATACGTGGCAGACATTTTGTCTGGAACGTGTCAAGTTTCTTGCAGATGTCTTTCGTCATCTTCCAACATTCACTTTCATAAAGTAGCATGCTTAGGATGTTGCTTTGTAGTGTGGAGGGGTATTATAATGACTAGAGTCTGTGACCAGTGGTGTTCTGCTGGATCAGTGTTGGGACCTCAGTAGTTTGTGATGTAAATTGGGTGAATTTATTATTAAGCTTTTAGATGTCACAGGATTTGGCAGAATTATAAATAGGAGGGTTGTCAAAGAATACAACAGGAATTAGATCATATGGAAGTATGGGCATAGAAGTTTAACACATAAAGTTTAACATGAAATGCTGGAAGAATTGTGGATCAGGCAGTATCTATCAGACAGTTGATGTTTCAGATTGAATCTCTTCATGCATTATGGGAACATATATAGGCCTTCAAATAGTAGACATGATGTGGGGTTGAAATTGCACAGGGAGCTGGAAAAGGCACATAGTAAGGGTAATGACACAATTATAACTGGGGACTTCAACATGCAAGGGCACTGATAAAATCAGGTTGGTGTTGGTTTGCAAGAGAGGGTATTTGTTGATATCTATGAGATGGCTTTTTAGAGGAGCTTGTGCTTGAGCCTACTCAGGGAAAGGCTATCTTAGATTGGTTGTTGTGTAATAACCCAGATCTTATTAGGGAGCTTAATGTAAAGGAACCCTGAGGAGGCAGTGATCATAATATGATTGAATCCATACTGCAATTTGAGAGGGAGAAGCAAAAGTCACGTGTATCAGTATCGCAATGGAAGAAAGGGAATTACAGAGGCATGAGAGATGAGCTTGCCCAAGTGGATTGGAGGAGGAGACTGGTGGGGATGACAACAGAGCAGAGATGGCTGAAGTTTCTGAGAATAGTTCACAAAATGCAGGATAGATATGACCCAGAGAAGAAGTTCTCAAATGGCAGGGTTAGGCAACTGTGGCTGAAAAGGGAAGTTAAGATTGCATAAAAACCAAGGAAAGGGCATATGAGGTAGCAAAAGTGAGTTGGAGGTTGGATGATTGGGAAGCTTTTAAAATTGAACAAAAGGAAACTAAAAAAGTTAGAAGAAGGGAAAAGATGAAATATGAGAGCAGACTAGCCAATAATATAAAGCGGGATACCAAAAGATTTTTCAGTGATATGAAGTGTAAAACAGAGCTGAAAGTTGATATTAGACCACTGGAAAATGATGCTGCTGAGGTAGTAATGGGACAGAAAGAAATGTCAGATGAACTTAATGGGTACTTTACGTCTGTCTTCACTGTGAGTATCAGGGAGCAGGAGTGATTGCCATTGCTATTACAAAGGAAAAAGTTCTAGCAAGCTCAAAGCTCTTAAGGTGGATAAGTTACCTGGACCAGATGGACTACATCCCAGAGCCCTGACAGAGGTTGCTGCAGAGATAACAGATGAATTTGGTCATGATCTTTCAAGAATCACTTGTTTCTGGCATGTTCGCAGAGGACTGAAAGATTGCTAATGTCACTCCACTCTTTAAGAAGGGAGGAAGACTAAAGAAAGGAAATTATAGACCAGTTAGCCTGACCTCAGTGGCTGGGAAAGTGTTGGAGTTGATTATTAAGCATGAGGTTTTGGGGTACTTGGAGACTAATGATAAAATTGTTAAAATTAGCATGGCTCCTGTAAAGGGAAATCTTGCCTGACAAATCCGTTAGAGTTCTTAGAGGAAGTAACCAGAAAGGTGGACAAAGGAGAGGTAGTAGATGTCATTTACTTGGATTTTCAGAAGGCATCTGATAACGTGCCACACATGAGGCTGCTTAAAAAGATAAAATCCTATGGCATTACAGGAGAGAAACAGGCATGTATAGAAATGTTCCTCAGGGGATCAGTATTGGGATTGCTACTTTTCACATTGTTTGCCAGTTATTTGGATAAGGGAATTGATGGCTTTGTGGCAAAGTTTGCAGATGATAAAAGATAGGTGAAAGGGTAGGTAGTGCTGAGGAAACAATGCGATTGCACCATGACTTAGACAAATTGGAAAAATGGGCAAAAAAGTGGCAGATGGAATACAGGGTTGGGAAATGTATGATAATGCATTTTGGTAAAAGGTAGTGCAGCATCAGAGATTTTAATGGGTTCAATAGATTTCAATAGGTGCATTTAATGTCAGAGAAATGTATACAATATACATCCTGAAATTCTTTTCTTGGCAACCATCCATGAAAACAGAGGAGTGCCCCAAAGAATTAATGACAGTTAAATGTTAGAACCCCAAAGCCCCCCAGCTCCCCCTTCCTCGCACCAGCCACAAAGCGATGATCCCTCCTCCCCATCAACCAAAAAGCATCTGCACCCTCCACTGAGCACTCAAGCACACAGCAAAGCATCAATAAAGACACAGACTTGCAGTACCCAAAGACTACTCGTTCACCCAGTAATTCAACATACCACAGGTTCTCTCTCTCCCTAATAGAGGAAAAGAGGTGTCCCTGTTTCACAGCCAGAGAGGAGACATAACATGCTGATTTATGGTGTTAAAAGTGTGTTGCGTTGCTTTTTCCCAGCTCTGTGCCCAAGAATCTCGGGTCTCTGGGCACACAGCCGGCAGCCAGCTCATTGCTTTTGATCTTCTGTGTACTCCCATGACACACCAGTTTTCTGCAGCGGCACCGGCCTTGAATCCACCCCGCCTCCAGAGCAACGAAAATCTGGCACCCTGAAGTCTTCCAGGCTGTGTCCTTGGCATTTCGAAAAGTGGCCGGTCACGAGGCCCTGAGAGTGGGTCCCATTCCTGCAAAGAACCAAAGTCAGTGTGTAACTCCAGGTCAGGGTCTTCAAAAGAACCCTGAAAAGGAAAAAAGAGATATTAAAGATAGAAATAGAGCTGTTTCTGAAGATACAAGCAAAGGAATCGCCGTTAGGCACCATCATCCGAAGCTTCGCCCTCCGTCAAACAGGAGGTGCAGAGGGTTATAGGAGTCCTCGTGCAAGAGTCCCAGAAGTTAATTTACACTTTAAGTCTGTGGTAAAGAAAGAAAATGCAATGTTGGCATTTATTTCAAGGGGAATAGAATATAAAAGGAAGGAGATAATGCTGAGCCTTTATAAGATGCTAGTCAGACCGCACTATTGTCAACAGTTTTGGGCCTCATATCAAGGAAAGGATATGTTGTCATTGGAGAGAATCCAGAGGAGGTTCACGAGGATGATTCCAGGCATGAAGGGGTTAACATATGAGGAGCACTTGGCCGCTTTGAACTTGTACCCACTAGAATTTAGAAGATTGCTTGGGGATCTCATTGAAACCTACCGAATGTTGAAAGGGCTAGATAGGGTGGATGTGGAGAGGATGTTTTCTGTGGTGGGGGTATCCAGAACTAGAGGGCACAGTCTCACAATTGAGTGCCAACCATTTAGAAAAGCGGTAAGGAGGAATTTTTTAGCCAGACAGTAGTGAATCTGTGAAATGCTCTGCCACAGACTGCGGTGGAGGCCAAGTCTGTGGATATATTTAAGGCGGAAGTTGATCGTTTCTTGATCGGTCAGGGCATCAAAGAATATGGCGAGAAGGTAGGTGTATGGGGTTGAGTGCATCTGGGATCAGCCATGATGGAATGCCCTAATTCTGCTCCTATGTCTTATGATCTTATGGTATTATCTGGACTGAAAGATGACCTCAGAGTCAGTAATCTGTAGCAAAATATAAAACAGTAGAGTAACTCAGCGGGTGAAGCAGCATTTATGGAAAGAAATGACGAATAACATCTTGGATGGGATTCTTCATCTGGGCTAAAGGGAGCTTAACTGAACAAGTGTGAAGTGTTGCAGTTTGGAAGCTCAAATGCACGTGGAAAGTATACTGTAGGTGACAGAATCCGAATCAGATTCAGGTTTATTATCACTGACATATGTCATGAAATTTGTTGTTTTCTGCCACCAGTACAGTGCAGAATCCTTCATGTACAGAGGGATCTTGTTGCACAAGTCTATAGCTCCCTGAAAGTGGCAATACAAGTGAACAGGGTGATAAAGGATGCAGACAGCATACTTGGTTTCCATGGTCTGGCTATTGAGTATCAATGTTGGCAAGTCATGTTCCAGTTGTATAAAACTGGTGAGGCCACTGCATTACAGGAAAGACGTGGAGGCTTTGGGAATCGTACAACCGAAGTTCATCAGGATGTTACCTGGATTAAAGAATATTAGCTACAAGGAAAGGCTAGACAAACTTGGATTGTTTTCTCTGGGACATTGGAGGCTAGCAGGCATAGATAATTTGGATAATCAGAATCTTTTCTCTGAGGGTGGAAATGTCAAATACTAGAGGACATACCTTTAAGGTGAGAGGAGTAAATTTAAAGAAGATATATGTGGTGAGCTTTATACACAGGGTTGTAGAAACCTGGACTACACTGCAGGGAAGTTACAATAGCAATATTTAAGAGGTATTTATACAGGTACATGAATAAATAGTTGTGATTAGTTTCATTTAGCATCCTAGTTGGCACAGAAATCATGGGCTGAAGGGCATGGTTTGGTGCTATACTCTTGTATGTTCTTTGTGTGCTCTATAATCAGCTGAAATCCATGGGGGAGAGAAATTATTTTTCTTCTGGGTTCTGGCTTGGTCCCAGTGAGCTGAATGTCCTCCTTCTACACTAGAAAAAAAAAATGCATTTTGTGGAGACGTGGTACCTATTAATTCAAGCTGTAATCATAATTGCTACAGTGTATTTTACTCATCACGTCATTTTTTTTGCCAATAATTATAAATTTGTAACTACAAGTTACTGATCATTCTGCCACTACAAACAATTTCTGCTAATTTATTCTAATACACTTGTGTGCATGGTTCTGAATATCTGTCATAAATCTCCTTGTAAGCTCTGTGGAGAGTAGTATCAGCTTTTTCATCCTTTACTAAGAGTCTCTTATGTTGGGTCCTATTGTAAGCAATGCTCTCCTCGCTGGACGTCCTTATCTACTTCTAAATTGGAATTGAATTCAATTTTCCAGCTGGGGTCTAACCAGTGTTCTGTAAAATATTAGCATAATGTTTAAGTCATTTCATGCTGTTCTACCCATAACCTTTTATTTTCCTTAATCGTTTTGCTGTGGTTTTCATTTGACTTCTGCAGATATTTATGGATAGTTTGAAAGAAGGTATCATTACTTGATGAAACTTTTATGTGGAATTCTTGATTTAAAACATGCATTTATTTGTTCTCTGAATGTAGTGGAATGGCCTGTATTGCCCGTAAGTAGCAATCCTGGGAAGTAGCAGTTGATAACATAATATTGCTCCATCCCAGAATATTTCCCTAATCGATGTTAATGGCTCTATGAATGGAGTGTGAGATTGAATTAACCTTGGAGAATTGTGCAATGCAGTCAGCACATTTAATGTAACAGATGTCCCAGGAGGTAACAAGAACCGAACGGTTTACTTTGTGGGATATGAGGAACAGTTCTTGTTCCAGGCCTGCTTGGCTTTCCCCTCAAATCTTTTCCTGTTACATCAGTGACTGTATTAGTGCTACCTCCTGCACTAATATGGAACTCAGAAAGGTATTTTCTTTGTTGGCAATTTTTACGCTGTGCTTAATTTTACATCCTTTATCTCTGTCTCTCCTCTTCCCTTTCTGAATTTCTCTAATACCATCTCATGGGTTAGCATAATGACAATATCCATAAAGTGTCCAGATTGCTTTGACTATACCTCCTGAAGCAACTTTCCTGTTAAGGGCTCTACTCCATTCTCCATTTTTCCTATCTTTGTCATATCTGCTGTAATGAAGACACTTTACTCACAGATGCACCTGAGATTTCTCCCCTTTTCCTTCACCTTGGCTTCCCCTCTACTACGGTTGAGATAGCCCAGAAATTACCTTAAAATATTTACTTGCACTCCCTCTTTTCTTTTCCAGAACAGGAATAGGATCCCCAAATCCATAGCTTCCATCTTACCAACCTCAGCATTCAACACTTCTCATTTTCAGTGAGATTTCCTTCCTGTCCCTGCCATTTCCAGCATTCTGAAGAGACTTCTCTTGTCCATTCTCCCATTTCCACAAAGCATTTACCCTTTGTTGTCACGTCGCATGCAACCACAAGAATCGCTTTTTAATTTCATTGCTGTCTGCCGTGTAGGGACTAAAACTATTATTTCCCGGTTAAGCAGAAGAATGAGGGGGTATTTGGTAGAGATATGCAAAAAGCTGAGGGATATAGATAGGGTAAATGCAAGTAGGCTTTTTCCACTGAGTTTCGGGTGAAACTAGAGGTCCTGGGTTAAGGGAGAAAGGTGAAGCGGTTAAGCTGAATATGAGGGCAATAAGATGACTACCTACTGCTCCCGGGGCTAGAAGTTTCATCTCCTCTGTCGATACTGATTTGTTTGACTCCAGTGCACTTTGTAGACCTCTGTATAAAAGTTTCTCTAAATAGGGCGTGTCAGTACCCTGAATAAGTTTGGAACTGGAAGTGGGGTATTTTGTGTCCCCACTTTCCAGAAGAACAATATTCATTCGATATACTGACTAAGTACTAATGATATACCCTTCAATGCCATTTTATCTTCGTGCTATTGGCACTCCTATCAGCTGCATGAGATCTACCCATTGGGATTTGCCTGATCATGAAAGGCCCCAGATGCAGCAAACATAGCTTGTAACCATCTGACTGGAGTTTCACAATGCCTGCATCCAGACTAAACCATTTTGTTTATGGGAGTCGTTCTTAGAGCACAGAGAAAGCATCTCGTGTGCTGCTTTTCAGGATGCCCTGGTCACCAACAGCTGCTTGATTATGTTACAGTATTTCTGCTGGAAACAGTTTGATTTTGGGTACCGCTGTTACAAGAATAATATCCCACAGAAGTGTGCTGGCTCTCATTATCAAGCGCAGTAAAATATTCAGCTTTTATCATTACAAGGGAATTAACATAATGTGCTACACTGCAGCGATGCATTAACGGAGGATTACTGCATTTTACAGCAAAAGCAGGAAGGAAGTAGCAATGTTATGCCGATTATCTAATTATTCCTTTTGTTGTCCCACTTGACAGATGCTATTTGCCTTACAGCAGATGATGAATTTTGCCTGAAGGCAGCACCATCTGATTTCCCACATAGCCGTGTCAGGGGAAATAAGGTAGCTATGCTTAAAGCTGATCACCACTGTTGTTGCCTGTGATGCAGTATTAAGAGCAACATATATTGTTATTAAGAATATTCTCCATGAGTGTACAGCATTGGAACAAAGAAAGCAAAAAAGAATTGCACTATATTAGCAAACCTGATAGCACATAAATCGTAATATAAGTAGGTCCTGAAGAGAGAATACTGGGAGTTAGGTAGAAAGCTGATAAACTGGATCTCCAGTGTAGTAACCTCTCGTTTGCTGCCTATGGCATGTGCCAGTGAGGGTAAGAATAGGATGGTTTGACAGATGAATATGTGACGGAAGAATTAATGCAGTGGCAAGGTTTCAGATTCCTGGATCATTGGTATCTCTTCTGGAGCAGGTGTGACATGTACAAAAGGGATGGGCTACATCTGTACCTGAGGGGGACCATTGTCTTTACGGGCAGGTTTGCTGGAGTTGTTGGGGAGGATTTAAACTAACTTGGCAGGCAAGTGAGAACCAGAGTGATTCAGTCCTCTGATGGGGCTGTTTGGTATTCAAGTCGATGCAGTGTGTAGTGAAACTGTGAGGCAGGATAGGCAGATGTCAGGGCAAAATTGCAGACAGTGGGATGAGCTGACTGTAACATGAGAGCAAAACTGAAAAGGGTGATAAATACAGGACTAAAGGTGTTATATTAGAATGCACGCAGTATGTGGAATAAGGTGGATTATCGGAGCGCAGTTAGAGACCGGCAGGTACAGTGTTGTGAGTATCACTGGGTCGTGGCTGGAAGAAGATCATAGTTAGGAGCTGAACATCCAAGGATACACATTGTATTGAAAGAACAGGCAGGTAGACAGAGGGGGTAGGAGGGCTCTGTTGGTAGAAAATGAAATCAAATCCTTAGAAAGGTGACATTGAAGATGTAGAATCCTTGTGGGTAGAGTTAAGAAACTGCAAGGGTGAAAAAAACCCCTGATGGGAGTTATATACGCCAAACAGTAGCCAGGATGAGGGATACAAATTTCAATGGAAGGTAGAAAATGCATGTTAAAAAAAAGGTAATGTTATGATTGTCATGGGAGATTTCGATATGCAACTAGATTGGGAAACTCAGGTTGGTGTTGGATCCTAGGAAAGTGAATTTGTAGAATGTCCATGAGATGGCTTTTTAGAGCAGCTTGTGGTTGAGCCCACTAGGGCAAGAGCAATTCTTAATGTTGTGTAATAAACCAAATTTGATTATGGAGTTTAAAGTGAAGGAACCCTTCGGAGGCAGTGATCATAATATAGAATTCACCCAGCAGTATGAGAGGGAGAAGTTAAAGTCAGATGAATAAATATTACTGTGGACTAAAGGAATGAGAGAGGATCTGGCCAAACTTGATTGGAACGGGACACTAGCAAGGATAATGGTGGAACAGCAATGGCTGGAGTTTCTGGGAGCAATTCAGAAGATGCAGGATAGATAAGAACATCCCAAAGATGAAGAAAGATGGAAGTAAGGGATTTAAATGTAAAAGGAAAAAAAAAGGAGGGATGCACCCTTAATCTAAACGAGAATTATGAAAATATTCAAAAAAAGGTCCCCACACCTTTTGGAACTTTATATCTGAATTAAGAAGTGAATAATGAATCTTTTCAAGGTCTAAGTGGGACATAATATCTCTAAGCTATTCAGAATGAGTGGGTGGGGCAGCATCTCTCCACCTAAGAAGGACTGCATGTCTGGCCAAAAGAGAGGTGAAAGACAATGTACAATGCTTAGTTGGAGTTAATTGCATGTCAGCTTCTCCCAAGGTACCGAAAAGAGCAATCAGAGGGTTAGGTTCCAAATAGCCATTAAGTATGTGAGATAAAGTTAAAAAAACATCTTTCCAGAATTTCTGCAAGCTAGGACAAGCCCAATACATATGAATAAGAGAGGCTTTGCCCCCTTTGCTCTTATCACAACAGGGACTAATATCGGGATAGAACAAGGAAGCTTTTAAAAAACAAAAGAAGGCAATTTCCAAAAAAACTGTAAGGGGAAAAAAGATGAAATATGAAGGTAAATTAGCCAATAATATAGAAGAGGATACAGATGGTTTTTACAGACATATAAAGAATAAAAGAGAGGTGAGTGTGGATTTTGGACTGCTGGGAAATGATGCTGGACAGGTGGTAATGGGAGACAAAGAAATGGTGGACAAAGTTAACAGGTATTTTGTTCCAGTCCTGTGGAAGGCACCAGCGGTGTGCTATAAGTTTGAGCATGTCAGGGGCAGAAGACAACAAAATTGATTTTACTAAGGAGAAGGTGCTTGGGCAGCTGAAAGATTTGAAGACAGATAGGTCTTCAATGATTACAGATGATTACACTCCAGGGTTCTAGGAGAACTAGCTGAAGAGATTGTGGAGGCATTAATAATGATCTTTCAAGAATCATCAGATTCTGGAATGATTTCAGAGGACTGGAAAATTGCAAATGTCACTCCACTTTTTAAGAAGGGAGTGAAGCAGAAGAAAGGAAATGATAGGCAAGTTAGCCTGACATCAGTGGTTGGAAAGGTGTTGGAGTCCATTATTAAGGATGAGGTTTAGGGGTTCTTGGAGGAACATGCTAAAATAGGTCAAAGTCAGCATAGTTTCCATAAGGTGAAATCTTGCCTGACAAATCTGTTGGAATTCTTTGAGGAATAACAAAGAAGTTAGACAGTGGAGGTTGTTCACTTGGATTTTCAATGGGAAAAGTGGCAGACCCAACACTGATTCCTGCAGAACACCTCTAGTCACAGGCAGCCACCCAGGAAAAGCTACTTACACCAAATGCTGAAGGAACTCTGCAGGTAAGTCAGCATCCATGGAGATGAACAATCAGTCAATATTTCAGGCTGAGACCTTTCTGTAGGGCTCCCTTTATTCCACTCTTTGTCTTCTGAACATTATAGTATCTTTTCAATAATATCATGGGCTCTTGTTTTGTTTAGCAGCCATGGAGTATTATAACACTACAGCACAGAAATAGGCCTTTTGGCATATCTAGTCTGTACTGAATTATTAACCTCCTTAGTCCCATCCATCTGTACCCAGACCATAGTCCCTGATACCCCTCTCATCCATGTACCTATCCCAATTTATCTTAAATGTTGTAATCGAACCCGAATCCACCACTTCCACTGGCAGCTCCTTCCACACTCTCTCCACCCTCCGACTGAAGATACCCCTCATGCTCCCCTTAAACATTTTACATTTCACCCTTAACCCATGACCTCTAGTTCTTGTCTCATCCAACCGCAGTGTTAAAAACCTGCTTAAATTTACCCTATCTTTCCCTGTCATAATTTTATATACCACTATCAAATCTCTCCTCATTCTTCGAAGCTCTAGGGAATAAAGTCCTCACCTATTCAACCTTTCCAGATAACTAAGGTCCTGATCGCATTCTTGTAAATTTTCTCTGCAGTCTTTCAATCTTATTGATATCTTTCCTGTAAGTAGGTGACCAGAACTGCACATAATGCTCCAAATTAAGACTCACCAACATCTTATACAACTTCAACATAACATTCTGTCTCCTGTATTCAATACACTGATTTATGAAGACAATGTGTCAAAAGCTCTCTTTGTGACCTTATCTATTTGTGTTGTCATTTTCAAGGAATTATGGATCTGTATTCCCTCTGTTGTACTGCATTTCTCAGTGGCTGTCTGCACACCAGGTAAGTCCATCCCAGGATGGTCCTCCCTAAGTACAACACCTCACACTCGTCTGCATTAAATTCCATCCATTTCTCCAGCTGGTCGAGATTCCACTACAAGCTTTGATAGACTTCCTCGTGACCCACTGTGCCCCCAGTCTTGGTATCATCTGCAAATTTTCTAATCCAGTTTAGTACATTAACAAGCAGATCACTAAGGACATTTTAAATTTCTCTGCTAGGGCCCCTGCGGTTTCAGCACTAACCTCCCACAAGGTAGAAACCCTTAGGTTCTCCTTCACCTTGTGTGCCAGAACAACCTCATGCCTTCTTTTAGTCATCCTGATTTCCTTCTTAAGTGTTCTCTTGCATTTCTTATACTCCTCAAATATCTCATTTGTTCCTGTCTGCCTATACCTGCTATGCACCTCCTTTATCTTAACCAGGCTCTTGAAAACCAAGGTTTCCTCAATCTGTTATCCTTGCCTTTATTCTGACAGAAGCATTCAAACTCTATACTCTCAAAATTTCACTTTTGAAGGCCTTCCACTTATCAAGTACAACATTGCCAGTAAACAACCTATCCCAAATCCACACTTGCCAGATTTTTTTTTGATACTATCAAAATTGGCCTTTCTCCAATTTAGAATCTCAACCCATAGACCAGACCTATCTCTTTGCATGTTTACTTTGAAACTAATGGCATCATGGTCTCTAGATGCAAAGAGTTTCCCTAACGAACTTCTATCAGTTGTCTTGTCTCATTCCCTAATAGGAGATCTAGTTCGCACTTTCTCTAGTTGGGACTGATTAAGGAAATTTTCCTGAACACATTTGATAAAATCTTTAACATCCAGCCCCTTTACAGTATGGGAGTCCCAGATCATATGTGGAAAGTTAAAATCGCCTATTATCACAACCTTATGTTTCTTGCAACAATCTGTGATCAATCTACAAATTTGCTCCTCTAAATCCTGTGGACTATAATGTATTCCCATTAGTGTGGTCATAAGTTTTTTTTCCCTCTTAAAGCCTCACTAGGCGAGCTCCCCAGTCTGTCCTGACTGTGCATTGCTGTGACATTTTCCTTAGTAATGCTATCTTTCCCCCTTTAACCCCTCCCGCTCTATCACATCTATCACAGAACTCTGAAATATTGAGCTGCCGGTCCTGTCCCTCCAGCAACCAAGTCTCACTAATGCCTACAATGTCATTATTGCATGTGCTGATCCATGCTCTAAGCTCATCTGCCTTTCCAACAAAATTTCTTGCATTGAAATACGCACAGATCAGAACATTAGTCCCACCATGTACAACCTTCTGATTCCTGAATTCGTCGGCTTTAACAACGTCTTTCTTCACAACCACTCTACTATCTGTTTTGGTGCTCTGGTTCCCATCCCCCTGCAACTCTAGTTTAAGCACTACCTCCACCCACCTTTCCACTAGGATATTAGTCCCCTCCAGTTCAGGTGCAAATCATCCCTTCTGTGCAGGTCCCACCTTCCATGGAAGAGAGCCCAATGATCAAAAACCTCAAGCCCTCCCCCTTGCTCCGTCTCCTTAGCCACACGTTAAACCGTATGATCTTCCTATTTCTGGCCTCACTAGCGCTTGGCACAGGTAGCAATGCTGAATCACAATGCTAGAGGCCCTGTTCTTTAATCTTCCCCTTATTTCACAATAGCAATCAAAATACACACTGGACAGGCTGTTTAATGGAATATAACGAAGAGATGATTCCTAACATTGACTGAAAATTCAAGTAAACAATATTCACTGACTCTCCTTTGTCTATCCTGCATGTTATTTCTTCAAAGAATTCCAACAGACTAATCAGGCAACATTTCTCCACTAGGAAAGTGTTAAGTTTTGCAACTCCAAAACATAAAACTAATCGAAATAAATAGAAGTGAGTCCAGAATGTACATATGTTAGCTTCATCTTTTATCTTAAGCAAGGCAGGGTGGTACGATGATACATGTCATGATATATGCTTTTACATGTAACTGTAATGAATTATTTAAACAACAAAGAATGCTTAATTAAAAATATATTTACAATATTATTCAAACATTACTGAAATATTACATACACCAAGCTCCTCCATGCTTTGCTATAAACTCCAACTCAATAATAGAATGCATCTCAACTTGTATACATATATACCTATATATAGATATATAGATAAAAATATTCCTATGCTGTGGATGTCTATATAGTAGTTGCATTACATAGTATACTATTTATATATAATATACTATGTAATACAATTACTATATAGACATCCACAGCTTAGGAAATTTTAAGTTGCCCCTTTTAGACCTAATAATTTAATTGCTGTGAATGCTTTCCTACTCTTGTGGGATAATGTCTTTCCTGACAAGGGGGTTCACTCTGCTTGGCAGGTGAGACTTGTGGCTGTGAAACAATCTCAGGTTCTGGGGCCTTCTCCATGGTGATAGTAAGAGTTGACTCTGGGCCTGCAGGAAGTGGTTCTAACAGCTGTGGCCACCTTTCTTCTTTAACAATTGACTCTGCTCTTCTTGAATAATTGATGTATCTGATATCTGCAGACAACACAATCTCCACTGTGTAGCAGAGTGGTCCAGTTCTGTCCTTATTCTTTCGGAGTACCCACTTTTGATCACCCCTGTAGTCCCTTGCCAGGACTGCTTGTCCAGGTTGATCTGTAATGAAGATAAGCTCCCTCCCATGCCAGTACTGGTTGAAGTGTTTTACACTGCAAACCAGATTCAAAGCCTCTCTGTCAATCTGTGCGTAATTTTTATCTGCAGTCGTAAGCAAACATGATGCAAAGGGTGTTCATTTCCATCACTCACAACGTGTAATGTAACTGCACCTATACCTTAAGGCGAGGTGTCACAGGCAAGCTTCACTGGATGATGTGACTCATAATGTATAAATACAATGTCTGACATCACCATTTTCTTTGCCTTTGGGGAAGTCACCTCACCCTGCTTTGTCCATTGTCATTTCTTCCTGATCTGTCGTAATCAGTTCAAGGGGTGGAACACTGTGGCCAGGTTTGGCCGGAACCTGTTACAGTAATTGACAAATCCTTAAAAGGACCGCAACTGTAATACGTCCTTTGGCCTTGGGGCGTCCACCATTGCTTGAGTTTTCTCAGCACAACTGTGTAATGCTTGTGTATCAATAGTGTGACTAAAATAAGTGATGCTTGGTTTAAAGAATTCACACATGTTGTGTCATGTTCTGAGCCTATAATCTTCTCATCTTTTTAACACTGTCTTGGGATTTTCCTTGTCATCCTTACTGGTAACAATGATGTCATCCAGGTAAAACTAAATGCCTGGACAGCCTTGCAGCACCTAATCTATAGTTTCTGCTACTCCAAAATAAGGCTATTATAGCAATAAAGCTCTTTGTGTGTGTTCATGATGAGAAACACTTTAGACTCTTTTTCCATCTCCATCTGTAGGTAGGACTCAACTGAGTCCACTTTGCTGAAGTGTTTCCTTCCCGAAAGGTTTGCAAAGGTATTTTCTATCCAGGGCAGAGGGTATTGATCTACTTTCAGTACTGGGTTGATAATGACATTAAAGTCACCTCAGATCGTAACAGACTCATTCCTCTTGGCTACAGGGACCACTGCCATTTCATTAAGCTCCAAGCAACCTGGGAAAGAATTCATTCAGCCTCCATGCAATCTAGCTCACTAGATACTTTATCACTAATGGTATAAGGAACCCGATTAGTTTTGGAAAATGGAGCTTGACATTTTCATTTAATGCTAGTTTACCCTTGATACATTTGTGTTTTCCAATGCCATCCTTGAACACTGCTGTGGCATCATCTAGTACCTTTTTTAATTTGTTTCAATTGGCTACTGCAGGGAATGTGGCATGTAAATGGGGGGGGGGGTGGATTTCCAGTCAAGTTGGAGTTGTCTCAGCCAATCATGTCTCCACAATGCTGGCCCTTCCCTTTTTACCACATCCAAGCCCAGTGTGGCTTGCTGGTTGTTGTATTTCACTGATACAAATGTCATTCCCACAGGAATGATCTTTTTTTTCCTTGTATAAATTTTTAGTTGGATATCTGCAGGCTTCAGTTTAGTGTCTTTGAAATGCCATTCAAACTCATTTTGTGTAATGACTGAAACTGCTCAGCCAGTGCCCAATCCCATTTTAATTAATTTGCAGTTTACTTCTGGTGTAAGCCATATTGCTTGTCTCCTATTAGTTTTCACATTGAAAATCTCAAGGCTGCGCAGTCTTGTGTCACTCTCAACATTATCAGATTTTTCATCAACAGCATATAGATTAGTGCTCTTTTTGAACCTGCAACTTGACTTTTTAGCTTTTTCTCTTCCTTGTGCAGTCTTTGTCTTCCTGGCATGCTTTTTGTATGTGTCTTTGTTGCATTTTCTGCAAGTTTTGCCGTTAAACCTGCATTGGTCTGGTGTATGTGAGCCCCTGCCACATTAGTAACACAGTTTATTCAGCTAGGCATGTTTCTGGTTAGATGGTGCAATTTTGTTCACACTAGCTTTCATTCCTGACTGCAACTCAATTGAGTCTCTGGTTGCTGTTTCCATTGATTCAGTGATTTCAACTGCTCTTTTACATGAAAGTTGTGTTTCTGTTAGGAGACAATTTTGAAAGTTTTCTTGTAAAATTCCATAAACTAAATGATCTCTCAGTACATCATTAGGCCCATTGGTGAACTGACAATGCTTAGACAACCTCTCCAATTCAGCCACATACACTGAAATGGACTCCCCTTCCTTTTGATTCCGCTTCTGAAACCTAAAGCATTCTGCAATCAAGAATCATTTGGGTCCTAAATGTTCCCACATGGCTGGTTTGGTTGGAGCAGTCAAACTTATAAACAAACTTCTTACTCTGACTTCTCCTCTTCTTTTCCAGTCCTGATGAAGGACTTGGCCTGAAATGTCAACTATTTACTCTTTTCCATAGATGCTGCCTGACCCATTGAGTTCCTCCAGCATCTTGTGTGTGTTGCTTTGGATTTCCAGTATCTGCAGATTTTTTTGTGTTTATGAAACTTATCAACAACTATGAGGGGTGATTGATAAGTTTGTGGCCTAAGGTAGAAGCAGACAATTTTAGAAAAACTAGCACATTTATTTTTCAGCATAGTCCCCTCCTACATTTATGCACTTAGTCCATCGGTCGTGGAGCACACGGATCTTGGACCTCCAGGAAGTGTCCACAGCAGGGGTGATTGATAAGTTCGTGGCCTAAGGTAGAAGGAGATGAGTTATACAGCTCTCATTACATGTGCATGCAGTTCAACTCTTTGAGTGATTATGCAGCAAGTTTGAAGTTAATAACTCATCGAGGTGATTGATAAGTTTGTGACCTAAGGTTTGCCCTAAGTGCACTGATCTTATTCAATCTTATGGGGTGGTTGTTTCTCTTAGTGATCACGTGGGTTTTCTCCAGGTGACACGGCTTCCCAAATGTGTAGTTTGGCAGGTTAATTGGTTACTGTAATTAAAAAAGAACACAGAGGAATAGTGGAGTGTAAAAGATAATGAAGGAAATGGGGAGGAGAAAATGGAATTAGCGTAGGACAAGTGTAAATATTTGCTTGATGATCTGAATGTACTTGGTGGTCTGAATTGCTTGTTTCTGTGTTATGTAACTGTATAACTCCATTAAATTTGAGTGGAATATGAATTATGTGTCATAAGATATGATTTGGAATATTTTGCTGAAGTATCTTTAGGTGGAGAGTGAACTTTCATCAGGGAAAGTGGAATATAGTTTGAAGTGTGAAACATTTGAAAGCTAAGGGTACTCCAGAGGTAGTTGTTAGCCAAATAGAGTTATCTGTTATTGGATCTAGATGAAAATGTATTGCCTGAAGAGATCTGAAGAAAACTGTAGCTTCAGAAATTTAGTAATAAAAGAGAAAGAAATCTTTCCAGAAACACAAAATATTCTGCAGATGGTGGAAATCTTGAACAGCACACACAAAATGCTGGACAAACTCAGCAGGTCAGGCAGCATCTACGGTGGGGAATAAACAGGCAGCTGAGATCCTTCATCAGGACTGGAAGGAAGGGAGCTGAAGTCAGGTGGTGGGAAGAGAGGGGAAGCTGTACAGCTGGCAGTTGGTGGATGAAACCGTGTGAGGGAGAAGGAAGGTGGGTGGGGAGGAGGGATGAAGTAAGAAGCTGGTAGGTGGGAGAGGAAAAAGGCTGGAGAAGAAGGGATCTGATAGGGGAGGACAATGACCATGGAAGCAAAATAAGGGGGGGGGCACGAGAGAGAGGTGGTGCGCAGGTGAGGAGAAGAGAAGAGGTGAGAGGGTAACCAGAATGTGGAATAATAGAGGAGCAATTACAGGAACTTAGAGAAATCCATGATCATGACATTAGGTTCGAGGCTACCCATTTTAATTTGCTTTTAAGTCTTTATATTTTTTAAATGATAGATTGCTTTAAATGGTATGCTTTCTTATCTGATTTAGGATTGGTTGCAAACATTTGCGTCACTTAATTTACCCAAACTCTTTTGGAATCAGAAAAGAGCTTTTTAACTCAATTGATCACTAAGGATAATATAAAGTAATTAAATCATTTCATTCCTTAAATTCATTCCACTTCCATTACATGTACAACAACATATCGGTAATTCCTGTTTAATCAGGATATGCCTTTGGAGCATTCAGTGTTAAGGTGCACATAAACTCCTGATGTAGTGTTAATTTCACTAAGTTTCTACAATGATTGGTAATCAAATTAAGAGTGATCAATACAGGCAACCCTGCATTAAGGTGGATCAGGAAATAGAAATAATTCTTCGATAATTCACAATTCATTACCAAATATTCTGCAAATCTGTACAGATTTAAAAAGTTGCCTTTACAAAATGGATCTGTGAAAAGTAAATTAAAAACCTATTTACTTTTTTAATATTTGCATTTCTTGCTATAGGCACAAATGATGTGGTTTAGTGTTATGGAAATTGCTATACCACCTGCTTTCCACAAGTACAAACTCTTCCAGTGCAGAGACCACCTGTTGCAGCAGCTGTGTAGATCTGTGATCTAATGCAGACATCGTATGTTCTGATTTCTTTTATCCGAGTGCTTGTTAAGAATGTAACATGTTACAAATCCAACAATGTCTTTCCATCCACTTTTTCTCAATTCCTGGGGTACTGTTTTCCACCTCCTTAGGACTTTGTAGCTGTGCCTAACAATTCTGTCAAATGTTTTGTTAATTATGTGACCTTGAACAGTGCCAATGGTGCCTTTCACTTGCTTTTTGATGCCCAAACCTCTGCCTTTTTGGGATAGCAGCTAAGTTTGAGTACAATACTTCTGCAGAACATAGTTGAACTATTGATCAGCTTGTTTTTGTACAGACTGCTAGCTAACTTAATTTTATTTCCTTTCTTTGTGTATTGAACACCTGATTCCAACTGTCTGCAGTACTAATCCACAAGAACTAAATAATATTGTGGTAGTAAACATGTGAATTCATAATTTAGTTCAGTATTGCAATGCAAATCTATGGGACAAAGTAATTTTGGTTCTTGTGATGGCTGTGTAATATCTCCAATAATATAACGCCTATTGATGTATGCACATTGACTTTGACCTGCTTGTTCCTTTATTGGGAATTGTAAGAAATCAATTTTTAATGCGAGCATGTTGCTGTTTTCACATTGAGTAAACGTAATTGCACAGAGTACAAGTTGTCAATAATTGCTTATAATAGAGAATGAATTGATTGGTTCTGTGCTGTTGAGGGGAAGAGTCGGCACCATGGTGTTGCAACCCACAGTAATTTCATCTGGCTGGCCGTTTCAGTCACATGGCTGACACTGGATTCGTGAAAGACGCTGCAATCTGAGTTCTGAGTTAATGGGAGGAAATAATCAGGCAGACAGAGAAAACAGTTCAAGAAAGAGCTCAAAGATTCTTTGAAGAAGTGCAACATCCTCACGACTCCCAAAGACCTCTGGCCCATAACCGTTTTAACTCGAGAAGGAGCATCTGTGATGGTTTTGTGATCCTTGAGGGCTTGCAGTGGAAGCACACAGGAACTCGGTGTAAGCAACAAGAGGAGTATGCCATCTCATTAGCTACCCATTACAGTTGAGATTCAAATGTGCCTTCTTCTTTACAGGAATTATATTTTTACCTTCACTGTTAGATCCTTGAGTTTGGTGAAGTCCTTTAGCCATATATTCCCTTTAAATAGTTTCCTTACAGACTTCTGCTCTGCTAGACATTGTATTGTCATGCTTTTCCTATAGCACATTAAAAGTACAGTACAACAGATATTGTAGCTGAATTGATTTAGATCCTATGTTAGCTTCTAACGTGCATCTTCCCTGCAACTTATACAATAATCTTATCCAATTCCAATTGGTTGTTCCAATCAGAAGTTTCATGATCTTTAATATACTGATGGACAAGAGATATCTGGAAAGTGATTCAATATACCTGGAAACAGGTGCATGGGCAGAGTTTTGTGTGTCTTGTCTAATTAAACCAGCTAAGCATTTCTGTAGCTGATCCATTGAAGAGGTGAGTTCTTAAATTTTTACGTTTGTAAGCGTAAGTATTTCCAGCAACTCCATTGCTCCATTGTTGTTGGCACCAATTTTTTTGGGGCAAGATCAACCAAGTTAAGCTATGCCCCAATCACTTTCCATTGTTGGCTGTAAAAGATCTCATTGCTATTATTCAATAAAGAATCCTTGTTAGCCAGAATCCCTCAAATATACCATTAAGAGAATAGCTGATCATTGTCATTGTCTACAGGAATGTCAACAGGTCATTCGAAGCTTAGATCTCTACCTGTGTTCATTTGATTCAAAGCGTATCCACCCCCTAATTCAACCAATCTGCCTCTTTTTGCAATTTATTTCTTTTCTATTCTCTTAATGTATGTTTTTCATGTGAATGCTATGCCTCTAATGCCATGTGCTTGTGATACTGTTATAAATTTTTTCCATTGCAGCTGTACATGCATGGACTTGTGCACATGGCAATAAATATGACTTTGACCTCTCCCTAAAGAAAATCTATCAAATTTAACTCTAAATTTTCAGTTGCTCTGGCTTCCTTCTCTGGTACTTTGTGGTGAAGGTGAACAGTCAGCAAGGGCTGGTGAGTGACGTTATTCAAAATGGAAGCATACAATGCACTGTGTTTTTCTGACAGGCCTATGTCAGTCCATTACTTGTTAGTAGATTAGTTTGCTGCTCATAAATGTAAACATTTTCAAATTTAAATCTTGTAATTTTCATCATCTCTATATTCCCCCATGGCCTCAGTCTTTTGTAAGCTCCTCGGGACCTGTAAACCTCAGTTTGATGACTTTCTGTGCAAACTTCACCTCATCATTGAAATTTATATCTAACAACATCTGGTAAACTCTAGAATTTTGTCTCGTTCTTCGCCGCCTGCCTCTGTATCCCTCTCCTTCCCTTCAAGACTTTCTGTAAAATGTACCTGATTGATCAAACCTTCAGTCAGCTGTTTTGTTTCATCAATGACCCAGTGTTAATTTTTTTGTATGAACATTCTCTGATAATCACCTGGTGGCATTGCACTGCTTGAGTTGTTCAGACAAATGCAAGTTGTTATAATCAGTTTGTACCAGCTTTTAAAGGCGAGGTACTCTTGGGAACAATACCCAGCAATGGCAAATTCCGACAGGTGCCAAAATCAGAATGGAGAAATGTCAATAAACTATTGGTAATTGATATAGACTAAACGAGGATGAAATAGAACAGCACTCCTCTGACGATGAGAAAGCAAATTCTGGAAAATATATAGCTGCAAACCTGACATGAATGAGAAGGTGAAAATGAGAATGAGGCTGTTGGGTGAAGGTGAGAGAAAGATGAAGGATGAGAAGGTGGGGTAATGGGTGAGAATGAGGAAGTGATAGGTGAGAGAGGGTGATAAATGAACCTGAGAAGGACAGGTGAAAATCAAAGTACAATATTTGCGAGTGCAGTTGATTGTTATGAGCAAAACAGTGATGAGAATGAGGGTGAGAGGGTGCCTCGTATCAAAGCCAGAAATTAATGACGTGGTTTCTGTATTAGGCACCTTTGACACATGTTTTTAATTCTTCCTGGAAAAGATGAAATACTGCTGAAAGCAATTTAAATATTTGAAGTAAATGTCTGTATCTCTTGAAATAATTGTTTGGAATTCTTCATGTTCTGTTTATAATATTTTCAATTATGTCCCCTAAAGAAAGTCCATGCACTTTGCAAACCTCCAAAGTAGACACAAATTGTACAGGTAGAGAATTTCTTACTGGTAACCCAGAAGGTTCCTTGAACATTTGAAGATATTATTTTGATGAATGTTGACAAATTAGTTTTTTTCTTTTCAAACTGGCTTAGAGACTGCTTTACCATAAATCAAGTTAAGTCACTTTTTATTGTCATTTCGACCATAACTGCTGGTACAGTACACAGTAAAAAGTAGACAACGTTTCTCAGAACCATGGTGCTACATGAAACAGTACAAAAACTATACTGAACTACGTGAAAATACCACAGAAAAAAAACTACACTAGACTACAGACCTACCCAGGACTGCATAAAGTGCACAAAACAGTGCAGGCATTACAATCAGTAATAAACAAGACAATAGGCACAGTAGAGGGCAGTAAATTGGTGTCATTCCAGGCTCTGGGTATTGAGAAGTCTGATGGCTTGAGGGAAGAAACTGTTACATAGTCTGGTCGTGAGAGCCAGAATGCTTTGGTGCCTTTTCCCAGATGGCAGGAGGGAGAAGAGTTTGTGTGAGGGGTGCGTGGGGTCCTTCACAATACTGTTTGCTTTGCGGATGCAGCGTGTAGTGTAAATGTCCGTAATGGCGGGAAGAGAGACCCCGATGATCTTCTCAGCTGACCTCACTATCTGCTGCATGGAGTTGCGATCCGAGATGATGCAATTTCCGAACCAGGCAGTGATGCAGCTGCTCAGGTTACTCTCAATACAACCCCTGTAGAATGTGATGAGGATGGGGGGGTGGGAGATGGACTTTCCTCAGTCTTAGTAGGAAGCAGAGATGCTACTGGGCTTTCTTTGCTGTGGAGCTGGTGTTGAGGGACCAGGTGAGATTCTTCGCCAGGTGAGCACCAAGAAATTTGGTGCTCTTAACGATCTCTACCGAGGAGCCGTTGATGTTCAGCAGGGAGTGGTCACTCCATGCCCTCCTGAAGTCAACAACCATCTCTTTTGTTTTGTTTACATTCAGAGACAGGTTGTTGGCTCTGCACCAGTCCGTTAGCCGCTGCACCTCCTCTCTGTATGCTGACTTGTCGTTCTTGCTGATGAGACCCACCACAGTCGTGTCATCGGCGAACTTGATGATGTGGTTCGAGCTGTGTGTTGCAGCACAGTCATGGGTCAGCAGAGTGAACAGCAGTGGACTGAGCACACAGCCCTGGGGGGCCCTGTGCTCAGTGTGATGGTGTTGGAGACGCTGCCTCCGATCCAGACTGACTGAGGTCTCCCAGTCAGGAAGTCTAGGATCCAGTTGCAGAGAGAGGTGTTCAGGCCCAATAGGCTCAGCTTTCCAGTCAGTTTCTGAGGGATGATTGTGTTGAACTGATGTCTATGAACAGCATTTGAATGTACGTGTCTTTTTTGTCCACGTGGGTTTGGGCCAGGTGGAGGGTGATGGCAATGACATTGTCTGTTGAGCGGTTGGGATGGTACGCAAACTGCAGGGGGTCCAGTGAGGAGGGCAGCAGGGTCTTGATATGCCTCATGACGAGCCTCTCGAAACACTTCATGATGATGGATGTGAGTGCAATGGGACGGTAATCATTGAAGCAGGACACTGAAGGCTTCTTCGGCACGGGGACGATGGTGGCGGCCTTGAAGCACGTTGGAATGGTGGCGCTGCTCAGGGAGATGTTGAAGATGTCAGTGAGAACATCCCATAGCAGACATAAGCAGACATCCCATAGAAACAATTGTGTTTACTGTGCTCATTCACACTAAGATGTCATTGTCAAACATTGTCCATTTCAAGGTAGATCATTTGCAAAATTAGTTCAGTATTGTTGTTTTCGTAGCTTTGTTTTATTTTTGATATATAATGTACAGAATCTTTTTATTCAAGAATCTAAATGAAGACTAAGGGCTCATATATTATGTGTGCAAAATGTATATTTTGTAGCTCAAATACAATAGTTATTATACGCAACTGCGACTGTAGTTTTTTTTGTGGTTAACTGTTGAAACACTGAGTGTACCATGCTTTAGATTCAGCTAAGAGTCAATAAGCAGATATTTCTTTGATGCTTTTATTTAAGTAAGTTATATAATGTAGCACTATACAGACAACTCTAGTAGACCACATAGATCACCATGGTTGGAAAATGTGGAAAAGAATTGAAGGAAAGTCGGGTAGTTGTTTGATAAGGAACTCTGATATCCCAGTCAAATGGGTTGGGACAGGATGGGAAAACCAAGAGTGGTAAAGAGTTACGCACTTTTGAAAACACAAGGGGATAAAGGGAATTGAGGAAGAAAACAAAATGATTTTCACACTTTCAGGAAACAGTGAGTGGAAAATAATATTGAACGGTTTATTTTCAGCTGGGTGAATGATAGCCAGAGCAGCAATGACCACTGAAACTGAATCAACTGACATTGGTATACATCAGATCTTTCTTGGATTTGTCGTTGGTGTATCTCAAATTAAAATTTGCACTATTTCTTTGGGGTGGTTTTTCATCTTCTGCATCAGGTAGCTCTCATGTACAGCTCTCATTATAGATAGCCTGGAACCCTATTAATAGATAGAAATCACACAAGATCCATTAATATGAGATGTCTGTGCTTTATTATACTGAGCAATATTACACTGATTCACTGATGAATATCAGGCAGGATGCCTGGTGCCATGACACCAATAAGCCCTTAAAGGAAACCTGAGTCATCATATATTTGGAGATTCGACTGACAAGTCATTATATTAAAAAGGAATAGTTAATAATAACCTGGAAATGACTGCACTCCACTCTTTTGTTTGCCCTATTGGTCCAAAGATTCAAAATAGCAAAAGGAAAATCAATAGAAAATATGACATAACCTACATCCCATAATCAAGATAGTGACCTGGCAACAAATATTATCAAGGCCATTAGTAGTGGCCAGCTGCCTGAAAAGATTAAATTTCAGCTTTTCCAATCCACTCTGCACTAGAGTGAAAAGTCAATAATTTAAAATAAAGTAAATTAAAAAATATACAAAATGTGGGTTGCTGTATTCCTTCATGATTTAATTCTGTTGCAACTAAACAATGTTAACACTGATTAATCTGATCTTGTGGGATGCAGGTTCAGAATATTTATGTTTTAATATTCCCTTTATGTCAACTTTCCAAGCAATAAATGAGCATAAAGTGATATGAGCTGGATTAAAAATTAAATGTACTTAAATTAGATCATCACACTTGGTAATGTGATGACATTAATATTCATTCTTGTTCTCTCTTGCACATTAGGTCTTTGCTTTCCTTTGCAGCTCACTAGACCTTTGAGGACGGGGTTAAGAGACTAGAGTTTTGTCAGTAGGATCTAGTGAAGAGGAGAAATTTTTCCTCTTCAGTTGTTAATAAAGAATCTTTGTGAAGTGAGTGTGGAATGTTAGCAGTGGACATAAATTTCACAGCATGAAAAGATTGCATTGAATACAAATGAGGATCTGCTCCAGAGGATACTTCAGCAGAGTTCTTATAAACCGTTAGAGTACATAGCTGTTCTTTTAGAGTTGGTAGTGTAGTGTATTATCAAGGCAGAAAGAAATGGCAGCTCTCCCTCTCCAGAAATGCTGTATGCACCAATTCAAGACCCAAAATCTCAATGCCTAATAAAGACAATACTCCCATAAAATTACAAACTTTACTACATTCTCCCTTCATTAAGAAAATAATCTGTCCTATTTTGAATGAGACTACTTAAATTTCTAAGTTGACATGATGTAACACAACCATCCTAGTACATTTAATATTTGTGAGCAAACTGTTTGCACATATCACTTTGTTACAAGCTTATGTTGCAATGAAGCATGATATATAGGGGCATTTGACACTTGTTTCGATGACTCATACCGTTAAGTTATGATCAGTATTTAAAATGACCGTCTGAAGTTTGAAATACCCGTTTGTGTCTGGGATGCAGGCTGCTTGCCAAAAGAACTTACTTCAATGTGATTAAACTTTATCAATATTTTTTCCAATGCAAAGTGAAGTTCCATCTGAACCAGCTGGGCTACACCCCAGGGTTCTGAAAGAGGTAGCTGAAAAAATGTGGAAGCATCAGTAATGATCTTTCAAGAATCACTAGCTTCTGGAAAGGTTCCGGAGGACTGGAAAATTGCAAATGTCACACCAATCTTTAAGACTGTATTCTTTAGAATTTAGAAGATTGAGAGGAGGTTTGATAGAGGTATATGAAATTTTAAGGAGTATAGATAGTGTAATGGCAAGCAGGCTTTTTCTACCCAGGTTGGGTGGGACTACAACCAGAGATCAAGGGTTAAGGGTGAAAGGTGAAAAAAAGGAAGAATAAAGGAAATTATAGGCCACTTAATGTCATAGAGAAGAAAAGCACGGAAACTTGCTTCAGCCCATCTGGTCCATGCCGAAACCATTTAAATTGCTTTCTCCAAATGACCTGCACCTGGACCGTAGCCCTCCATATCCCTACTTTCCATGTACCCATCCAAACATCTCTGAAATGTTGAAATCGAGCTCCCATGGACCACTTGTGCTGGCAGCTCATTCTACACTTTCACTACCCTCTGAGTGAAAAACTTTCCCCTCATGTTCCCCTTAAATTTTTCACCTTTCACCCTTAACCCATGACCTCTAGTTGTAGTCCCACTCATCCTGTGTAGAAAAAGCCCTGCTTGCACTTACCCTATCTATACTCTTTAAAATTTTGTATACCTACATGAAATCTCCTCTCAATCTTCTACATTCTAAAGAATACAGTCCTAATTATTTAGTCTTTCCTTGTTACTTAGGTCTGTCAGACCCGGCAACATCCTTGTAAATTTCTTCTTCACTCTTTCAACTTTATTTACACCTTTCCTGTATGTCACGGTCTGGTCCGTGGATTCCTCATTCCAGTTATTTCCTTTTCCCCGTGTTCCATTGGGCGCCTTGATAAAGCCACCTGATCTGCATTTTGTATCGGCAACATAAAGTCTCCGGGTTACAGCGGTGATTGCTGGACCGTCACCAGAAGCCAGTCATCTCATCGGCGCACTGAGGCTATGCTCATCCCGGGACTGCCGAGAACCATGGGCTCTAGTTGCTTCGGTGCCTGTGGCTGCTTAGCGAATTCAGTTGTTTTCGTGTTCAGCTGAGTTGCCGGCCATTTTTGCTGCTGCTCTGAGTAAGGTATGAATTCGGTCATTTTCGTGGCCAGCTGAGACTGGGTCGAGTGGGGAGCTTGCCGTTTGCAGTTCCTGGGTCAAGTCGAAAGCCTGTCGTCCGCTCTTCGTGGGTCAAGTCATGTCAAGTTCCAAGCTCAAGTCAAGTCAAGTCAAGTGGAGCCCGAGTCAAGTCGAGCTCTGAGCCCAAATCAAGTTGAGTTCCGATCCCATTGAGTCTAGTTCCGAGCCCGAGTCGAGTCAAGTTCCAGGGTTGAGTCAAGTTCCGAGTCCGAGTCAAGTTCCTGGGGTCGAGTCGAGAGCCTGCCATCCAGCTGAGTGTTGCAGGCCGTTTTGCCGCCACTCCGAGCCTAGATACGAATGGACTGTCGTCATGTGGTTCTGTCTCTTCATTGTCCAAGTCCTTCCAGTTGAGTAGGTCGGGCTGTTTGCTGCTACTCCGAGTTGGGTATTCTGTCTCCTCGTTGCCCAAGTCCTTGTCCAAGTCCAGGCTCGTGGTCCTAGTCCAAGTCCAGGCTTGTGGTCCTAGTCCAAGTCCAGGCTTGTGGTCCTCGTCCAAGTTCCAGGCTTGTGGTCCTCGTCCAAGTCCAGGCTCTTGGTCCTAGTCCAAGTTCCAGGCTCGTGGTCCTAGTCCAAGTCCAGGCTCGTGGTCCTAGTCCAAGTTCCAGGCTCCAAGCTGTGTTCCAGTTCCAGGCTCCAAGTCGAGTCTGAGTCCAGGTTCCTAGTCCAAGTCGAGTCCAAGGCAAGTTCAAGTGCAGGTTTTACCAGTTTGTTATCCAATGCTTACGTCCATGTTGACATTTGGTCCTTGCTCCCTGGCCTTCCTAGTAACTATCAATCAACACTGTTCTGTTTATACTACCTCTGTGTCTGTGTCCTGCACTTGGGTCCGCTCCCAATGCCCCCGTGTAACACTGTAGGTAGGTGACCAAAACTGCATACAATACTCCAAATTAGGCCTCACCAATGTCTTATACAACTTCAACATAACATCCCATCTTCAGTACTCAGTGCATTGATTTATGAAGGCCAAAGTGTCAAAAGCTTTGTTTACAACTCTGACTATGATGTCACTTTCAATGAATTATATACCTGTATTCCCAGATTCCTTTCTTCTACTGCACTCCTCAGTGTCCTACCGTTCACTGTGTCAGACCTACCCCGGTTAGTCCTACCAAAGTGAAAAATCTTGCACTTGTCTGCATTAAATTCCATCTGACGTTTTTCAGCCCATTTTTCCAGCTGATTCAGATTACTCTGCGAACCATGATAGCCTTCCACTACACACCGAATCTTGGTGTCATCCTCAAATTTGTTGATCTGGTTAACCACATAATCATCCATATTATTGACATAGATGACAAGCAACAAAGGACCCAGCACTGATCCCTCGGCACACCACTAGTCACAGGCCTCCAATCAGAGAGGTAACCCTCTACTATCACTCTCTGGCTTCTCCCACAAAGCCAATCTGTATTCCAATTTACTACCTCATCCTGAATGCCCAGAAACTGAACATTTTGACCAGCCTTCCATGGGGACCTTGTCAAGTGCCTTACTAAAGTCCATGTAGGCACCATCCACTGCTTTGTCTTTATCCACTTTCCTGGTAACTTCCTTGAAAAACACTATGAGATTGGTTAGACATAACCTACTGTTCATGAAGCCATGCTGACTATTCTTAATCAATCACACCTATCCAAAAACTTATATATCTGGTCCCTTAGAATACCTTCCAATAACTGATACCAGATGCACCCACCTATAATTTCCTAGTTTCTGTATAGAGTTTTTTTTAAGCAGCAGAACAACATTGGCTATCCTCCAAACCTCTGGTACCACTCCTGTCGCTAAGGATGTTTAAAGTATCTCTGCTAGGGTCCTGACAATTTCTGCAATTGCCTCCTATAGGGTTCAATGGAATGCCTTGTCAGGCCCTGATAACTTATACACCCTGATTTGCCTCAGGGTAGCAAACACCTCCTCCTCTGTAATCTGTACAGGATCCATGAAGTTAATATCTCTCCAAACCCCTCTCATCCATGTACCTGTCCAAGTTTTTCTTAAATATTAAAAGTGAGCCCTCATTTACCACTTCATCTGGCAGCTCATTCCACCCTCCCACCACTCTCTGTGTGAAGAAGCCCCCCCATGTTCCCTTCAAACTTTCCCCTTCACCCTTAACCCATGTCCTCTGGTTTTTTCTCCTCTAGCCTCAGTGGAAAAAGCACTTCTATAGACACTGTGTCCATCTCCTGAGTAAATACAGATAGAAAGAATGCACTTAACATCTCCCCATCTGTTTTGGCTTCACACACAGATTACCATTCTGGTCTACCGGGGAACAATTTTGTCCCTTGCAGTTCTTTTTCACTTAACATATCTGTAGAATCCCTTAGGATTCTCCTTCATCTTGTCTGCTAGAGCAAATTCATGCCTTCTTTTATTCTTCCTGATTTCCTCTGTAGTGCTCTCTTGCATTTCTTATACTCCATAAGCACCTCATTTGTTCCTACCTGCTAGGCACCTTTTTTCTCTTAACCAAGACCTCAATATCTCTTGAAAACCAAGGTTCCCTACACTTGTTATCATTATATTTTATTCTGACAGGCACATACAAGTTTTGTACTCTCAAAATTTTGTTTTTGAAGGCTTCCCACTTTCCAACTACACTTTTGCCAGAAAACAGCCTGTCTCAATCCACAGTTACCAGATAATTTCTGATACCAGCAAAAATTAGCCTTTTTCCCAATTAGAATCTCAAGCTGCAGACCAGACTCTTTGTATTTAAATATATTTTTGCATATTTACTTTGAAACAAATGGCATTGTGGTCACTAGATCCAAAGTGTATCCCTACACAAACTTACGTCACTTGCTCTGTCTCATTCCCTAACTGCAGATCCGGTATTGCACACTCTCTCACTGGAACTTCTACGTACTGAAGAAGGAAACTTTTCTGAACACATTTGACAAACTCTATCCCATCTAGTCCTAATGGAATTTCCAGTCAATGTGTGGAAAGTTTAAATCACCCACTGTAACAATCTTTATGTTTCTTGCAGCAGTCTGCAATCTCTTTACAAATGTGTTCCTTTAAATCCCTAGTACTGTTGGATGGTCTGTAGTATAGCCCCATTAATGTGGTCATACTTTTCTTTTTTCTCATTTCCACCCAGAATGCCTCACTAGTTGAGTTCTCCAGTCTGTACTGATGGAGAACTGCAGTGGCATTTTCCCTGATTAGTAATGCCACCCCTCCTTCTTTAATCCCACCTGCTCTGTCACGCCTAAAACAACAGAACCCCAGAATACTGAGCCTCCTGTATTACGAGATGCTCCCAACTGCACCAGCTTCCAGGATTTCAACGCTCTCACTCTCCCGAGTATGGAGAGCTGGTGTGGCCCTCTCAGGGCATTTCTGCTAATGGCAATCATGTTTTGAGCGCCAACAATTGAGTATTTAAAGGGCACCTGAACTAAGGTTCAGTGCTCAATCATAAGCCTAGTACTAGTGATATCATCTAGTGTTTGTTGTGTGCTTAGTTCTCGACCCAATCTGATACCGTGTTTCGATCCTTGCTTCAGATACTCCAGCATTTGAGTCCAAATCATCCTCAGCAAGGTCTCTCATCACAGTGCGGTTGAAACAACATGGATGAAGAGGGGTATCAGAATCTCTTGGCTGCTGAGAGCAGCCACAGCGAGAGGATTTCCAGACAGATCCTGGAGAAACACGACCTCCAGGCTGCTATGTACCAGTTATCGCAAGGAGCATGCCAGAGCCTCGGGTGAGGCTGTCGATCATTCTGTGGAGCCAGTATGTCTTCCGACCCCGGAGAGATTTAATGGAGACCTGGGTTCTTTCTGTGACTTCCTCACTCAATGCTCACTGTGTTTGAACTCCAGCCATCCCGGTTTCCTTCAGAAAGTGGAAAAGTGCTTTCACGATCTCTCTCCTGACTATCTGGGCCACCACAAATTGGGAATGAAGGTCGGAGATTTGCGCAGCTTTGGAGGAATTCATATCCACCATGAGAACGGTCTTTTATCATCCTTCTGGCGCAAACAGAACATTGGACGTTCTGATGAAGCTGCATCAGTCAGCGGCTGACTACACTACAGAGTTCTGAACTTTGGCACAAGAGTGTGATTGGAATGGAGAGGCCTTGGCCACTCTGTACTGCTACGGACTCCAGGACAAACTAAAGGATGCCCTCGCCTTGGGAAAGCCAACAGGGGACAGAGGTCCTCATCGACCAGTCCATCCGCTTTGACAGTCATCTGGCAGATCCTAAGAGCGACTACATTATGAGGCCAAAGCCAGCTAGCCCGAGCCTAGCCTCAGACCATTGTGGTTCCACCCCTCAATCTCAGAGCATGACCAGCCTGTCTCCTGCTCAGGACTCGGTCAAGCCCACGCAAATCATTTACACGAGGCATTGGAATCAAGGCTGCTGCTGTTACTGTGGGGAAGCAGGTCACCTGTGGGCCGAATGTCCGAAGCTGCAGCCATCTGGAGAACTGTTAAGACCGTCCATTTTCAGAGGACTGTGATGGTAGCAGACACTACTCCCTATCCCACAGATTCTAGTTTTGTGCTGAAGGTGGAGTTCACCTGGGCTAAGAACTTGAAGGTGAAGGTGAAGGTGAAGGTGGACTCTGGGGAGTGGGTAATTTCCTGGATTTCAGAACCGCTCATCGATTCGACATACGGCTGCGAGAGTTGAGCCAGTCCATGCCCACAACTGTCTTGGACGGCTGCCCGCGAGGTGCTGGCAGATCCAGCACCAGACTGTGGTTTTGCAGATGAGGATAGGGGATCATGTGGAAGGCATTGGTTTCTACATCATTGAATCACTGCTCATACTCCTGATCCTCGGGCACCCTTGGCTGTCCCAGCTCAACCCATCCATGGACTGGAGGGAGGGGAGAATCATTGCTTGGTCCAGTCATTGTAAGAGGGTATGCTTGCTGCATGGTGTTCCAACCCCAGACCCTCCTGAGGCCAACGACCAGTAAGGGGACAGACTTCAGTGCGAGGTAACCTGAAGCCTAAGGGGTCCAGTTGCCAGGTCCCATCTAAAATGAAGACTTCCAAATGCAGACCCTAGGAGCCTGTTCCTGGAGGGTGCAAGGACCATCTGTATCACCTCATTGCAGTTGCCTGAGGATATAATGGAGTCCTAGGGAGGAGACTCGGAGGTCGGTCGAATCATCTCTGACTCCTCAGGAGCCTCAGGGACCGTCCTTGGAGAAGGGTTCAGAAGAAGGCCGGTCAATGTACCAGGATTTGGAAGAGGTCTTCAGGGTAAAACCTCACGACTGTGCTATAGATCTTCTGCTGGATATCGTCCTGTGTGTGGTTTATTTTAGGTCCAGAGAGAAGTGCAATGAAAGAATATGTAAAGGAAGTTCTTGCTATGGGATTCATTCAGCCCTCCCTCTCACCAGATGGCACAGGCTTCTTCTTCGTACAAAGGAAGGACGGAAGCCTGTGACCTTGTATTGATTATAGAGGATTAAACCTCATAATAGTCAAGAAATGTTACCCCTTTCCAATCATGAATACTGCCCTTGAGATTCTCCAGGGAACAAGAGTATTCACTAAGCTAGACCTGTGGAGTGAGTACAGTCTGGTCTGTATTAGGGAAGGTGATGAGTGGAAGACTGCATTCAAAACATCGACAGAGCCCTATGAGTACCTGGTTATGCCCTTCGGCCTTGTGAACGCTCCAACAATGTTTCAGGCTTTTATCAATGATGTGCTTTGGAGTACTGTCCATAAATGTGCCTTTGTCTATTTGAATAATATCCTGATCTTCTCGAAGTCCATGGAAGAACAAGTCTGTCATGTCAGGGACATTTTTTAAAGGGGTTTCTAGACCATGGACTTTATGTCATGTTGGAGAACTTTGCATTTCACATGACGATTCAATGGCAATTTCAAAATGGACCCTATGAACATCCAGGCAGTCAGAGACTGGCCACAACCATCCAGTGTCAAACAAGTCCAACCATTCCTGGGATTTGCTAACTTTTATCAGAAGTGCATCAGGAACTTCAGCTTAGTGGCATCTCCCCTGACGGTTTTAACTTAACTGAGAGATCCATGGACCCCTTTGTCTGGACTACCGAAGTGGAGGCTGCTTTTGCAGAGCTTAAACAGCAATTCACATCAGTTCCCATCTTGCTTTCACCTAACTCGGACCTTCTCTTCATCGTGGAGGTGGATGCCTCAGACACCGGAGTGGGTGCAGTGTTGTCTCGATGGTCACCTTTGGACAGTAAACTGCACCTGTGTGCATTCGTCTTCAGGCAGCTCTCCCCGGCAGAGAAAAACAATAACATCGCAAGTCGGGACCTATTAGCAGTTAAGTTGGCATTGGATGAATGGTGTCACTGGCCTGAGGGGGGCCAAGAACCCTTTTACTGTCTGGACAGACCATAAGAGCCTGGCTTGTATTCAGGAGGCCAAGAGACTGAATTCCAGGCAGGCCAGATAGTCTCTTTTCTTCAACCATTTTAACTTTGAACTGACCTATTGACTCTATGCTTTGAAAACCAGATGCCTTGTCTTGTTAGAACCCGAAGGAGAGGAGCAACTTACCACCCTTTTGCCCCAGGCGAAGGTGATAGTGCCAATCCATTGGGGAATCAACAAGCTTGTGCGCAAGGCTCAGGCACAAGGACGGTTCTCTGTGTCGACTGTCCCCAGCTCCACCAGGGGACAGGTACTTCAATAGCGACATTCATTAAGAATAACTGCTAGGACCTTCAAGTTTTTCAAGAGAAGGTATTGGTGGTCTGGAATGGTGAAATAGGTTTGACAACATATGGAGGCATGCGAGGTGTGACAGACCATGAATGCACATCTCCATGGACTTTGTCATGGGTTTTCCACCCTCCAGGGGGAAGACCGTCATCATGGTAATTGTCGATTGATTTTTAAAGGCCTGCAGATTCATTGCCTTGGAGAAATTACCATCTGCAGTGGAGACGACTGAAATTGTCCTGGACTGGGCTTCAAGATCCATGGTTTCCCAGTGGACCTTGTCTTGGATTGTGGTCTACAATTTGCGTCATATTTCTGGAGGGCGTCTGTAAGCTGATAGGGGTGACAGCAAGACTTTCCTCTGGGTTTCACCCTAAGTCCAATAGCCAGATGGAGTGCACCAATCAAAATTTAGAACATACCCTAAGATGCTTGGCCTGAGATATCTGTTGAGTAGTGCGACTATTTGATGTTGGCAGAGGTCACCCACAACACCTTACAGCATTCAGCGCATAGGATGTCACCGTTTGAGCGCCAGTTCTGTTATCCTTTGCCTCTCTTTCTGGAACAGGAGGCTGATATTGGGGTCCCTGCAGCTGAAGATCTCAAGCAAAATTGGATTAGGGCAAGAGAGATTTTGCTGGATGGCAGAGACCAAAGTGAGCTAAAGGAGAAGACAGGGACTCGCTTTACAGCTTGGGCAACAGGTCTGGTTGTGTACTCATGGTTTGCCTCTTTGGGTGGAATCTAGAAAGTTGGTGCCCAAGTTCACTGGACCCTATAAAGTCCTAAGGAAAGTAAACCTGGTGGCTTACGCTTTGCAGCTCCCCAAAACCCTAAAGATCAGTCCCACCTTCCACATCTCTGAATTAGAACCTGTCTGCACCAGCCCCTTGGCCCCAACTCCATCAGCTAAGCCCACACCCAGGTTTCTCGATGGGGAACATGTCTTCATTGTGAGAAAACCTTCAGTCTCATGTACTGTTCGGGGTGTTCGGCAGTACCTCATGGACTGGGAAGGATTCAGAGCTGAGGACAGGTGCTGGGTGCCTGAAAGATACATCTTGGATCCGGCTTTCATCCATAACTACCATCACCATCTCTCTGAGAAGCCAAGGCAGTCAGGAGTCAGCTGTAGAGAGGGGGGTCCTGCTACAAGATGCTCCCAACCAAGCCAGCTTCTAGGATTTAGAACTTCTAACTCTCCAGAATATGGATAGCTGATGCAGCTCATTTACAGGTTCAGGACCATCCCGCTAACTGGCAATCATGTTTTGGGCACCAAGAAAAGAGTATTTAAGGAGAACCTGAACTGTGGTTTGGAGTTCAATCATAAACTCTACTAGTGATATCATCTTGCGTTTGCTTTGTGCTCAGTTCTCTATCCACTTCGATAACTTATGTTTCTTGCAACAGTCTGCAATCTCTCTACAAATTTGTTCCACTAAATCCTGTAGACTGTTAGGTGGTCTATAGTATAGCCCCATTCTCCAGTCTGTCCTGACTGAGCACTGCCGTAACATTTTGCCTGACCAGTAATGCCACATCTCCCATTTAATCCTTCCCACTTTATCACATCTTCTTTCAGCTTTGTGGGCTGAAGGGCCTGTATTGTGCTGTAGGTTTTCTATGTTTCTATCTAAAACAACAGGACCCTGGAATATTGAGCTGCCAGTCCTGCCCCTCTTTCAACCATGCTTAAAACTTATCTGTCTTTCCTACAATACTTCTTGCATTGAAATATAAGCAACTCACTATAGACCCACCATGCTCAGCCTTTTGCTTCCTGACTTTCTAGGTCTCTAACAGCCAGCAAAATTTTTATTGTAGTTGGTAGAAGTTAGTATGAAGTTTCATGTATGAAATGGGTGCAGTGCATACCAGTCTAATAGTGGGATACCCCATTCGTATCGCAGGACAAACTTTTAAAGTCTGCTGGTTGGTTGTTAAAATTTTAGGACACTATATGGGTTAATTAGGCCTTATGACTTACAGTGAATTTGTTCTAAGTAAGGAAAAGGTCTGGTTGCCAAACAAAAATAGCTTTGCTTTACAATTTTTAAAGAATTTCTACTGATCGGGTGGAGAAAGATTGCTTCAATCAATTCCATTGTTCACATGATCACCACAATCCCACATCCTCCCTCCACCCTATTGTCCCTATGACTATTACCGGAGGTTCAATGCAGATATGAGGCAGGGTGCAAGAGACAAGCAGTCTGCACAAATGTAAACCCTGCTAATTCTGCTGCCAAATCTATAGATGAGGCATGAAAATCCATGGCTGGGGTCTTGAATCAATTAGTCAAGGTCTGCAGCATGTAATTTAGAAACATACCCGGATGAAAATTTCACCCAGATTACATAAAGTTCTAGAGATCCAGCTACGATCCTGACCAAAAGCGGTAACTGGCTGGAGTTTACATGCCTAAGGTGCCTGGTTTCCTTTGGGGGCTTTGATATTCTGTGATGGTTGGTGGGTTAACTGAGTTCTGTAAATAACCCCAGCTCCTGTGGGTGACAGGAGAATTGGAGCAAGTTTCACGAGCCTGGGAGAGTCAACAGAGGCATTCTCTCTTCTCCCCTCTCCCAATGAGCAGAAGATACAAAAGACAGAAAACACGTACCACCAGGTACCAGGACAATTACTGTTCTGTTATCAGACTCTTCAATGGACTTCTAGTAACATAAGATGGTCTCTTGTTAACACAATCTATCGGATCTTGCAGTTTATTGTTATGCACTGCACTGTATTTCCTCTGTAGCTTCACACTTAATTCTGCATTGTTGATGTTTTAACTTGCTCTACCTCAATACAATGTGTACTGATTTGATCAGTATGAACAGTATGCAGTCAAGCTTTTCACTATTTCTTGGTATATATGACAATAATATACCAATACCAATAATTGGAGTAATGGAATTTGTCATTGGAAGCTTGGATAGACTCAATAGGCTGAATGGTTTTCAGCTATGATATAAGAAAATATCAATATATACAAAAATAGACAACTTTACTTTTCAGTTTTTGTTTTATTCACAGAGTGCTTATGTCATCCTCTTAAATTAATACTGGGAGGACTGAACCATTATGGGTCTTTAAAATATTGGACATTGGATGTCTAACTCACTGATCTGAGTCATTTTAGTTTAAAAATAGAAGCAGTCTTAAACTCATCAATATCCTGCTAAAGCAGCAGTTAAACAAAGGAATGTATTTGCAGAGTTTGTTGTCTTTTGCACATTGGTGTTTGTCCTTCTTATTGGGTGTGGTCTTTCATTGATTCTATTGTGTTTCTTTGTATTTACTGTGAATCCCACAAAAAAGGAACCTCAGGTTTGTATATGGTGACAATTATGTACTTTTACTTTGAACTTGAACTTTGAATATCATAAATGTGCAAAAGACCCTTGTTCTTAATTAAGTGCAGAAGGCAGAAGAATGTGATTGAGGGGAAAAATACTCAATGGACTGAATGGCCTAAATCTGCTCCTATGTCATATGATCTTATAGTCTAATGTTTATACTGATGTTTTATTTTATGGATAGAAAATAGCTTGAAACAGACTCCTCATTGATCACTGTCTAATAATAATCATGATCTTTCATTAGAATATGGTCCCAGAATGAATGATCTTTATATCCTCTAGTGCTATAGAAAATTAAAATTGCTTAATTGAAATAGTAAATCATCATACTCACAAAACAGATAACCCCTGCCTGATTTTGATCTGCAATTTGTTTGTAAGCAAAGATAAATATCATAATGGGTTGGTTAAACCTTTATGCAGATTTTATCCCAGATCAACCAATGCACTACTGCTTATTTGTTATTTGGCTCCAGGTCCTGTTGGTATGTCATGGGTCAGTCAAAATGTGGAGAGATTGTTGTCATTATTATATTCAGATGTCTAATATTCTTAAACTTTCAGAGACAATTTTGACTAAGTAGAACATTTAGGAAATATACATTAAAAGACAAATGCACACACACACACAAAGAGGAGAAGGGAGGGAATAATTGCCTGTACACCCATTAGAAAATAAATTGTTAATTTTCCAAATTAGTGCACACAGCAAGCTCACACAACCTTTGTGTGTCCAGAACAGCAAGCACAGAGGTCAATGTATATCAATAATATTCCATCAATTCAAACTGAGGACATAAAATCAATAAGCTGTGGTAACCCCAATGCCTGAATTCCAGATATATTACACTGTTTGCAACATAAGGCAGTGCTATTAGTGTGGGCTTAGCAGTTGTAGGCTTAAATTTCATAATTCAGAACTTGCATCCCATTTTCTCAATTCATCTTGGCTCCAAGCTGTGTTCATTGCTGTGGATTTATTGCTTTCAATGTAAATAATCAAATATTGAGTGTGATTTCATTGCATTTTCAATCAAACACTTCCTTTTCATGTACTTACCAGTTCTTTTGAGCTATTAGCTATACTTCACAGTTGCTGGTGAATAATTGATGGCCTTCATGGGAATGGCAGACAAAATTTTGGGGATGATTTCAAGGCCTTTGTGATATTACCTCACTATAACTAAGACATACTTTTGTGAGTATCTTATCAAGTGCCCAGATGTTCTCAGGTTACTGAAAATAGGAGATATTAATCACAGGGTTGTTTGAAGAAATTGTAAGCACGTGGAATAGTTTAACCCAAAGCCAAAGCATGGATTGATGAGAGAACTATAAAGAAATTTGCTGAGAGCTAGAGATGTAATTTCAATCATACTCGAAGTAATTTAACACTACAGAGGATTTTGTTTTGCAAAATTAGATAATGGAATATTGAGAAATGCATTGGATTTTGAAACTAATATCTAAATACATGAAAGAAATCATATTACTGCCAATACTTTGATGGTAACTGACTATTAGCATTAAATTCTCTACAAATTTGCTCCCCTGATAATTGTTCTATATTTTAGCTAAAAGCAGCAATTAGACTTGTGATGCAAAAGTATTAAAATCCATTTTTATTTTTGTTAGCTGTTTTATTGTAATTTAAACTGAGAGATATATTGATTCTAGGAAACAATCATTACAGTTGCTATGTAACTTTATTGATCTACTTATGAACCTAGAAGTAAATGGAATGTTCCTGGGTCTAATGATTTTCAGGGCAAATTGGTGAATATTAACCATGTGTTTAAAAAGCAAACATGTTGAAATCTGTTAGCATTTTTGTTTATATGGACTTAAAGCAATTGGCATTTTTGTTTTGACAAAACCTCTAATGTATCACCTCCTAGTTTGATGGAAGTAGTAGCAGACTTATCAAAATTTTCTTCCATGGTGCCCATTGTCTGGCACCAGGAGTACCAACCTGCCCTGAATTTTCGACTTGGTGCATGAAAGCATATTACTAACACAACCTGTACAATCCGCTATATTGTGAAGTGCAGAAGAATGTGAAATGCAGTTTGTACAAATATTGGATATTGTAAATATGCTGAGGAGGCAGGCTGTGAAATCTCTGCTGGTGTATCACCCGTTGTGCCCAACCACTAGACTTCATCTGGAAAGTGCCCCATACCCATAAAATACTCGACTGAATACACAGGTGGAATGGCTACTGTGCATGATCTGAAATGATTTGTGAGGATGTTAGCAAATATAAAGGCCAGTGTTTTTCAGGAGAGGACTGGTGGGGGGAGGGGGTTTATAAAACTCTGCTTGAAGTCAAAGAGGATGCAACTCCTTTCAATAAGACACCTCTCACCTTGTCAGGAGCTCAGCAGGAGGAATTGAGACCTAGTCACACTTCTTTCCTGTCTTGGATGCTGGTCAATTCTGCTTGATGACTCAACAAGTGCAAATTTCATGCCTGAGCTAACCTAGCTGAATGACTTTGTCTTGCTTTTGAGCTGCTGGATCCTGTTTAAGGTGAACTTCATATCCCCTCAGTCATCTTCTGAAAAGTATCAATGCACATTTCTGCTACTATCCTTAATACTAATTTTTACACCCCTTTGGTGCCTCTATGTCCCTTTAATAATATGCAAGCTAAACTTTTAAATAACGTCTGAAGGCAGAGTAAAGTCAGCCGAATATTTCATCAAGAAATGTCCATGTTGGATATTGTAGTAAATAAGCAAAATAAGTATAGTAATGGATCCTTTAAATGGAGTTCAGAATGGAAAATACAAGAAAAGAGCAAATAGTAATAGCATCACCTTTGACCATACTTAAACTTTTGTCTCCTTAACATTGCTTTGAATTATGAATTTTATTTTTAATTCTTCTGATTTTCAGGTCATTGCACATCATTAAGGTTCATTTAACCACTGTGCAAATTAGCATCTGTTTTGTTTCTATTTTCTGCATGGTCAGCACAGTTAGGACTGAACAGATGCTGCACTAACATCAAATGAAGATCTGTTCTACATCCAGTGTCAAGAGTAGTTTTGCATAGTGTATTTTCATTTATGTGACCAGATAAAAATGACCTTTGCTAACTTCAGATCTCATTCATTAACCACGGTGCATGCAATCTGTTAGAGCTATATAAATGTTGTTGAATTGTTATGGCAGGAATAGTGCTGGAGAAACATCTTTAATTCTGATTGAATCATTAATATTTTGAACTGATACCTAAAGAAGTTTGGAACTTGCAGATCAGGGCCAACAGATTCTACAAATGGTAAAGTTGAGAAAATATGTCTTCATCAATGATCTTCCCATTTTCATTCTGTCAGAATGGAGATGTTCACTGATGATTTGAAGAATATGTATTTCTATTCAGAATGAAGCAGCAAAACCCTGATAGCACTCATGCCATTAGGCAATGAGCACTTTGAACAAGAGAAAATGTAACTGTCCTTAACATTCAATGATATTACAAGTGCTCAGAGCCCCACAACCAATGTCTTGAATGATACCGTTGATCAGAAATTCAATTGGTCCAGCCATACAGATAGTGAAGCTGCAAGACAAATCAGAAAAATATATATTCTGTGTGAGACACCAAAGCCTCTCCATCATCAACAAGGAATATGCTGGAAGCAGGAAGGAATACTTATCTGGATGATAGCATTCAAGGACGAAACAGCCATTTTGAATGACATCTCATCCACTAGTATAAAAATTAATTTCTTCTACAAAACACATTCCAGTTATTCAACTAAGTTTCTCCAGTAGCACCTCTCTAACTTGCAACCTGTAGCATCAGGAAGGACAAAGACCTACCAGAACACCATCGCTTGCAGGTTCCTTTCCAACATTCAGATTTGGAAAATAATCACTGTGCTCATTGCTGGATCCAGTTCGGAGAACTCTGTACACCACATATCATATGGATACTTCCACCAGAACAGCAGTAAATGTTCAACTCATGCTTATCTCATAAGCACATGTACAAAATCTTAATGAATCAGTGTAACTGAGCATCATTATCAGGTATAATTAATTATTTATATGACTTTGGGAGTTGATGACCCAAGCCAATAAATTATTTCAATTGACTGCTGGTCATAGGTTTACTATGAGCATTCTTCTTGGCTGAATTTGACCTGATAGACTGTCAATTGAATTTTAAAGATATTAAGCATGTCAAGATATTTTTAAATATGGATCTTATTTGGTAATAAGCTATTAACATGGTTACAGCATTGGCTGATTGGTAGGAGGCAGCAAGTGGGAATAAAAAGATTCTTTTCTGGTTGGATGACAGTGACTAGAGGTGTTCTGCAGGGGTTGGTATCGGGACCGCTTCTTTTTATGCTGTATATAAATAATTTACATATAGAAACATAGAAACATAGAAAATAGGTGCAGGAGTAGGCCATTCAGCCCTTCGAGCCTGCACCACCATTCAGTATGATCATGGCTGATCGTCCAACTCAGAACCCTGTACCTGCTTTCTCTCCATACCCCCTGATCCCTTTAGCCACAAGGGCCATATCTAACTTCCTCTTAAATATAGCCAATGAACCAGCCTCAACTGTTTCCTGTGGCAGAGAATTCCACAGATTCACCACTCTCTGTGTGAAGAAGTTTTTCCTCATCTCGGTCCTAAAAGGCTTCCCCTTTATCCTTAAATTGTGACCCCTCGTTCTGGACTTCCCCAACATCAGATATGGAACAGATGGCCTTATTGCCAAGTTTGCAGATGATATGAAGATTGATAGAGGGGCAGGTAGTGTTGAGGAAATAGGTGGGATGCAGAAGGAACTTGACAGATTAGGGGAATGGGCAAGAAAGTGGCAAATGAAATACAATGCTGGAAAATGCATGGTCATGCACTTGAGTAGTAGAAATAAATGTGGGGGCTATTTTCTAAATGGGGAGAAAATTCAGGAATCTGAGATGCAGAGGGACCTGGGAGTCCTTGTGCAGAACACCCTGAAGGTTAACTTGCAGGTTGAGTCGGTGGTGAGGAAGGCAAATGCCATGTTAGCATTCATTTCAGAAGGTCTAGAATACAAGAGCAAGGAGGTGATGCTGAGGTTTTATAAGACACTGGTGAGGCCTCACCTTGAGTATCGTGAACAGTTTTGAGGCCCTCATATTAGAAGAGATGTGCTGGCATTGGAGAGGGTCCAGAGGAGGTTGACAAGGATGATTCCAGGAATGAAAGGGTTATCATACGAGGAACGTTTAATGGCTCTGGGTCTGTACTTGCTGGAATTCAGAAGGATGAGGGTGATCTCATTGAAACCTTTCAAATGTTGAAAGGCCTGGACAGAGTAGATATGGAAAGGATGTTTCCCATGGTGGGAGAGTCTAGGACAAGAGGGGTGCCCTTTCAAAACAGAGATGCAGTGAAATTTCTTCAGCCAGAGGGTGGTGAATTTGTGGAATTGGTTGCCACATGCAGCTGTGGAGGCCAGGTTGTTGGGTGTATTTGAGGTAGATTGATAGGTTCTCGATTGGACATAGCATCAAAGGTTACGGGGAGAAGGCAGGGAACTGGGGTTGAGGAGGTGATAGAGAAAAAGGATCAGCCATGATTGAATGCTGGAGCAGATTCGATGTGCCAGATGGCCTAATTCTGCTCTTATGTCTTATGGTCTTATGGGAATAAAAGCAGAAAATGGTTGAAACATTCACTGAGTTAAGCAATATGTAGAAGGAGAAACAGAGCTAACTTTCTTTTCTTATCAGAGATGCACCCAACTTACAGAGTACTTCCTGAATTATCTGTTTCTTTTTGTTTTAGTTTCCAGCATTGCAGTTTTGGATTTACATCTTTGTCTGGTCCTCTATGCCAAACAACGTTGCCATTAAAGATTAAGGACATGTTAAATGTGAATACAGCAGCTCAGCAGCTTGGAAATAAGATTCCATCAATAGCGTGCGCGCGCGCACACACACACACACACACACACACACACACACACACACACACACACACACACACACACACACACACACACACACACACACACACACACACACACACACACACACACGTTAGAAATGGAACAGAAGTATATATTACATCATCCAGTTTGTTGAATTAAATGATTTATTAGGATAAGTTGTTAACTGTGATGGTACATGTATACGTAAATTCTACAAGAGTTATTTATGATGCACTGATGGCAAGGCAGACAAATGAAATTAATGAATTAGAACCATGTCAATTCAATAACCACAGCTTACAGATTTAATCGAATCTATCCCCTTCTGACAGAATGCAGTGGTTGAGGCTGTAATCAGTGAACAAATTTTACATAACGTATAGTTATAAATAATAACGGATTAAAATTTATTGGGAGCTGTGCTACTAAATGAATTGTTGTCTTTGCCCAAAAAGTGTTTGTAGTATGGAATCTATGACAACCTGGACAGTGTGATCTGAACAGACTAGGTGTATTTAAGAAGGAGCTGTAAATAAGTGATCAAAAAGTGTTTGCTGTGATGGCTGTGTCATAATCTCATGTACTGTATTAATTTCAACAACTTTTCTTTCAATAAGAATGATGATGGATATAACAGAGACTTGACAGACAGGGGCAAGAACAGGAATGAGACAATTCAAGCTGCAGTGTACTGGGTAAGGTAATAAAGAGATACATACAATGAGGCTATTTCATCTACATTCATATTGTAAATTCAGATCAGTTTACTATTACTGACATAATGTCATGATTATTTTATTTTGTGGCAGCAGTACAGTGCAAGACATAAACAATTGCTATAAATTACAATAAAAATAAATCATATGCATTTCTAGATGAGTGCTCCAGTTTCCAAAGTCGAAGAATCAAAGTACATTTATTATCAAAGTATGTATGCACTATACAACATCTGAACAATTACTTTACATACAGGTATGCTGGCAGGTTATTTGGCTACTGTAAATTGTCCCAAATACTACTCATTCACCCGGTAATTCGACGTATCACAGGCTCATTCTCTCCCTAATCAGGGGAAAAGGGATGCCTCCATTTCACAGCGAGAGGGGAGACATTACAAAAAAACAACTCACTGGTTTATGATGTTAAAAGTCCGTTGCGTTGCATTTCCAAGCTCTGTGCCCTAAGAACTCTGGTCTCTGGACACACAGCCAGCAGTCAGCTCACTGCTTACGATCTACCATCTCCCACGACACACCGAGTTCCTGCAGAGGCACCGACCTCGAGTCTGCCTGAAATCCCGAAACTCCGAAGCCTCGCTAACCTTCTAGGCCGCGTCCTCGTTATATGGAATAATGGCCAGTTGTGAGACCCCAAGAGCAGGTCCCATTCCCGCAAAGAGCTGAAGTCAGTGTGTAACTCTGTCTTCAAAAGAACCCTGAAAGGGAAAATAGTGATCTTAAAGATAGAAATAGAGCTGTTCCGAAGATGCAAGCAAAGGAGTCGCCTTTAGACACCATCATCTCCTAAACTCCAACCTCTTGGCACTCTCTGAAATCATGAAAATTAGTTTCTCTAACTTCCAGTAACCACTCCCTTCTATTCCACCCTCTACACTTTTTTCCTTATTCCACTGGCCCCATCACACTTTCTTTTTACCCTCTCCTGCCCTCTCAATCTGTCCAACCCCCTCATATTCCTCCCTCTGGCTCCCCTCATTATGTCCTTCCTGTATTCTATGGTCCACTGTTCTCTCCCATCAGATTCCATCTTCTTTAGCCATTTCTCAGTTCCTCCTATCACCTCCCAGCTTCTTACATCAGTCCCATTCTTCTTCTTCCTCACCTGCCTATCATCTGCCTCTCCCTTGGATCCTCCTGTCACCTGCCAGCTTTCAATCCACCCCTCACCCCAGCTTTTTAAACTGCTTTCTCCTCTCTTTCCTTCCAGTCCTGATGAAGGGTTGGGACTTGAGATATTGTCTGGCCATTTCCCTCCATAAATGCTGCCAGATCTATTGAGTTCCTCCACCATTTTGTGTGCTGTTGTCAATGAAATCTTTGTTCTGATTAAAGGCTGTTAATCTTAAATGTTACCTGAGTTTCTCTCTCCAAGCTGCTCTCTGACCTGAGTAATTCTGGCATTTCTGCATCCCTTTAGTCTTGCCTTGGTTCATTTCTCTTCAGAACTCCCTGGTGTGCTCATGCTTCTCACCCACCTCTTCTTGTCTTGTGTCACTTTCCCCTGTAATAATTTGTGATGAAACACCTATCCCTTCACTCCTCCCCTCCCCCCACTTCCATCCAGGGATCTAAGTAACCCTCCCAGCTGAGGCAGAAGTTCACCTGCTCCTCTTCTGATTTGCTCTACTACATTTGGCACTTGCGATGTGACCTCTACTTTGATGAAGTTCAGTGTAGATTAATTGATCTCTTTGCAGAGCTGCCATGCTCCATCCACAACAACTATCGCTAGCTTCCAACTGCATGTCATTTTAACTACAGGTCAGAGGCTGGGTGTCTTATTAAGACAAGTGATTTACTTCTGGCACCCCAAAGCATTGCCCCCAGATGCAAAGCACCTGTCAGAAATATGATGGAGCACCATGCATTTGCTGGGATAAATGCAGCTTCAACAATCTAGAACAAAGTAGGTATCTTGATTGGCACCGCATCACTAGCCTAAATATTTCTTCTCTGTTTGTTAATATTAATCAAATAGACTCAATCTCCACATCCTCTTAAAGCTTAACCTTATGAAGAACAGTATTATTCTTGATTGATACAGTCATTCTAATCTCTTTCCTACATTCTTCACCCTTTGCTTTAGCCTTGCCGAATACATTGTAGCCTTTCCCTGCTGATGTTTAAATCAAGTCTCCATCATAACCACTATTTCATGATCCTTTGTGCTTTGGAGCTTATCATTTTCATTGATAGAAACGATACGTCCATGAGGTTGGGGGAAAGAAAAACCACAGATTTCTGATGTTTAATCAGCTTTTATTTCTGTGATATACTTTCTATCTAAAATTCTTCAATAAAACTAGAAAGCAGTTTGTTTTACAGCTAGGAGGTTTAGATCGCTTCCTGTATTTGAGCTTTCGGCGTAGTTGTTGATGACTGAGGAAATAGAATTGTCTTTTGTCTTCTGGTGAAGCAACCTAAACAAAGTTCCTGAGTAATGAAGGAAATACTGTAGAATATGAAAGGAGCAAACTTGCAGATGAAGAGCCAGAAAGTGCATGAAGTGCTCAGAGATAGGGAATGTATGTGAGATAGAAACAATAAAGGTTTAGGACTATTGTCACCATATTGGAATGTGGTTCTGATACAAGATCAGTGATTTGTAATATAAGTCTGTCTCTCCACAAACGATGCCATCTGACCTGTTATGCTTTTTTAGTATTTTCTGGTATTATTTTTGATTTCCAGATCCTTGGTATTTTTAATCTCATGGTATCCTGAAGCACCCATCAGAATTGAACTCACTGCTGTAATATATGGGAAAAATGCCAAAGCTCACGTGTGAGTGAAATGAATTACAGTATGGCCTGAAGATAGCAATTCTCTTCACTCAAGGTATAATGCTAGGTGACTAAGAGTGTTTCAAGTTCAACTGTCTAATAACTTTAGGTACTTTGCAGAACAAAGTTAGAAAATACTCTGTAGGCTGACATGAACATAGGGAGAATTGAAATGCAGAGACTTTCTTGAGAATAGCCAGGAAGCTGTAAATTAGGTTTATACAGAGGCAGCAATTGTTAATGTCTTAAGTTAATTTTGGTACCAAAATCAGATACAAGATATAAGTTTTCTTTTTTAATTTCCACGTCTGTTTTCTAACTTCCTGCATATATGAGTTTACACAGTGAGCATTGTCAGAATATCCAAGAAAGGAAGGCATCTCCTTCCTTACATAGCTGATCTCCTTCGCCAAAGCACTCTCAGCAAGAGTCATTGTGTGGCAATGTCAGGAAATGTAGAGGAGGCTTGACCCAAACACAGAGCGGCGGAGACAATTTAGTGGTGGTGTGGCGGCCCGCACACACGGGACTCGAACCGCCATCGGGAGCCGCAGGCAGACGCGCAGTCCGCTTGGGGCGGACCTTCCGGGGACAGTCTGACATCACGTCCGCCCTGCGGGTTGCAGGGACCCATGGGAGGGGAGATTTAAGTGCGTGATTTTGAATCAGTAAAGTCACTCTGAGTTCAGCTCTCTCTGCCGCCATGTGTTTTCTTTAGTAGCGCTTTGCGCGCGACTACATTGGTGACCACAACGTTTCAGACGGCATCTGGAACCGGCGACTCAGGGACCAGCCATGAGTTCGAGCAACTCACACAGCGCGGTCTCTCTGAAGCTCCCGACTTTCTGGGCCACTCAGCCCCACGTTTGGTTCGAGCAGGCTGAGGCCCAGTTCAATATCAGAGACATTACAGCCGATGCCACGTGGTACTACTACGTGGTCAGCACGCTCGACCAGGAGACGGCAGGCCGGATCATCGACTTCCTTCGCCAGCCGCCAATGGAGGACAGGTACACTAAGCTTAAGGTGCTCCTGATCCATACCTTCGGACTCTCCTGCCGCGAACGGGCCCTGCGGCTCCTACGCGTGGACGGCCTGGGCGACCGCATGCCATCCGAGCTCATGAACGATATGCTGTCGCTCATGGAGGGCTATAAGCCGTGCCTTTTATTTGAACAGGTGTTCCTCGAGCAAATGCCAGAGGACATTTGCCTCCTCCTCGCGAGTGAGGATTTCAGCGACCCACGCAGGGTCGTGGCTAAAGCAGACGTCCTTTGGCAGAGCAAGCAACGTGGAGCAGTCTCCATGGGCCTAGCCACGATTGCGTGCCCCAAAGCCCAGGCCCCGCAACCGAAGCCGTCGAAACCCACAGGAGAAAAAGATGAAAGTTCGGAACAATGGTGTTTCTATCACCAACGATGGGGCTCGGGCACGCACCGCTGCCGTCCACCATGTGCTTTTCCGGCCACCGAGACAGCCTCCTGTACCTCTGGGACCGACACTCCGGGCGGCGCTTCCTGGTAGACACCAGGGCTGAAGTCAGCGTACTCCCCTCCCGAACATGGACACTCGTAACGCGGTCCCAGGCCCCGAACTCACCGCTGCAAATGGCACCAGCATTCGGACGTACGGCCTGCGAACTATCTCACTGCATTTCGGTCCAACCGTTTCACTTGGACTTTCACGTTGGCAGCGGTGTCACAGCCACTACTAGGGTCAGACTTCCTATGAGCCAACTGCCTCCTGGTCGACCTAAAAGGCCGGCATTTGGTCCACGCCGAGACATTCCAGACTTTCCAGCTCGGAGAAGCCAAGCTACTGGCCCTCCACCTGGATTCCGTGACCCTCTCAGGTAAAGAATTTGCCAGGGTGTTGGCAGAATTCCCCTCCATAGTCAACCCCGCAGTTCTCCACGGCCGACCCCAAGCATGGCGTGGAGCACCACATCCCCACACAAGGACCACCGCTGCACGCCCGAGCTCGCAGGGTCCCACCTGACAAGCTCCACCTTGCCAAGGAGGAGTTCTGTAAGATGGAAGAGACGGGAGTCGTACCCCGCTCAGACAGCCTGTGGACATCCCCACTGCACATGGTGGCCAAGTCCGCAGGAGGATGGAGGCCCTGCAGAGACTACAGAAGGTTCAATGACGCCACAACCACCGACAGATAGCCGGTACCCCACATCCAGGACTTCACAGCGAATCTGTACGAAGCGACCATCTTCTCGACAATCGACCTGGTCAGGGGATACCATCAGATCCCAGTGCACTCCGACGACGTGCCCAAGACAGTCCTCATCACCCCGTGTGGCTTGTTCGAATTCCTGAGGATGCCTTTCGGTCTCAAGAATGCAGCCCAAACTTTCCAAAGGCTCATGGACTCGGTGGGACGCGGTCTGGATTTCGTTTTCATTTACTTGGACGATATCCTGGTGGCCAGCAGTTCGCACCAAGAGCACGTGGCACATTTGCGCCAGCTCTGCCAATGCCTGAGCGACCACGGACTGGCAATCAATCCGGAGAAGTGCCAGTTTGGGCTGACGGAGATCGACTTCTTGGGCCACAGAGTCAACCGACATGGTGCAGTTCCCCTACCGGACAAGGTCCAGGCCATTCACCAGTTCCCCAAGCCCAGCACGGTCAAGGGCCTGCAGGAGTTCGTAGCGATGGTCAACTTTTATCATCGGTTCTTGCCGTCGGCGGCCCACATCATGAGACGCTTGTTCAGCCTGATGGCGGGCAAGGCCAAAGAAGTGGCATGGGACGCGGAGTCCACGGAGGCATTCGAGCAGGCCAAGGAGACGCTGGCAAAGGCAGCTCTCCTAGTGCACCCGAGAGTCAATGTACCCACGGCACTCACAGTCGACGCTTCTGACATGGCAGTCAGCGGAGTCCTAAAGCAGCTCGTCGAGGACCAGTGGCGACCACTCGCTTTCTTCAGCCGGAACCTACGGCCACCAGAGGTGAAGTACAGCGCGTTCGACAGAGAGTTGCTAGCGCTCTACCTGGCAGTCCGGCATTTCCGGTACTTCCTCGAGGGAAGGGAGTTCACCGTGTATACGGACCACAAGCCCCTCACCTTCACACTGGCCAAGGTATCGGACCCATGGTTGGCTCGGCAGCAGAGGCACCTGTCCTTTATTTCAGAATTCACCACGGATGTCCAGGTAGACAGGTTCACCAGATGGCCGGAAGCCGTACCGCTCGCAGACACGTCCACTGAGTCCTGTGCCAGGACGCTCATTGCAAACTGGATCGCCAGGTTCGGCCTCCCAATGGACATCACCTCCGACAGAGGGGCGCAGTTCACATCTGGTTTGTGGACAGCACTGACACAGCTCCTGGGCACCCAGCTGCATCATACCACAGCGTACCATCCCCAGTCCAACGGTTTGGTAGAGCGATTCCACCGGCATCTCAAGTCGGCCCTGATGGCACACTTCAGGGGCCCTGACTGGACAGATGAGCTTCCGTGGGGCCTACTGGGCATCCACACAGCCCCCAAGGAGGACCTGGGCACCTCCTCGGTGGAATTGGTCTACAGCGCTCCCCTGATGGTCCCGGGCGAGTTCGTAGCAGAGGCCCGAGGTTCAGAAGAAACTTCAGCAGTGGTGCTAACGAGGCTGTGGGACAAGGTAGGGACCCTGGTCCCGACCTCCAGGCATGGTCCCACGCCATCCTTCACCCCTAAAGACCTCTGAGACTGTGAGTATGTTTTTATTCGCAGGGGCATGCACAGGTCACCTCTACAGCGGCCGTACGAGGGACCCTTCAAGGTGATCTGGCACAACGGAACCACGTGTGTCGTGGAGGTGGGTGGCCGGGAAGAGACTTTTACAGTGGATCGCCTCAAACCGGCACACTTGGACATTGAGCAACAAATGAGGGTACCTGCACCGCGCTGGCAAGGCCGGCCACCCAGGCAAGCCACACAGACTGGGGGCTCCACTCCCCCGATGGACGTTTCCGGGGGGGAGGGTTGGTGTGGAGGCCTGCACACACGGGACTCAAACCGCCGTTGGGAGCCACAGGCAGACGCACGGTCCACTTGGGGCGGACCTTCCGGGGGCAGTCTGATGTCACGTCTGCCCTGTGGGTCACAGGGACCCATGGGAGGGGAGATTTAAGCGCGCGATTTTGAATCAGTGAGTTCAGCTCTCTCTGCCTCCGTGTTTTCTTTAGTAGCGCTTTGCGCGCGACTACAGTGATTACTTTAATAATAAACTGCAAAGTAACAAGCCACAAGGGATCACAAAACAAGAGACAGTGGATAATTAACACGACAAGGCAACAAGGTAACCGAAGGCAAGGATCAACTGGTTGAGGCTGGCTGGTTTGATGTGTGAACAAGGTCTGTGGATGTGAGGTGGGTTTAAATAGGCTGCAGGTGATGAGTTGGAAACGAGTGGCACATGACTCCTGTTAGCTGGGTGGAGCCAATTGCCTGCCACTTTAATTATCCAATCCACTCCTATTCTGACCGATCTGTCCATGTCTTCCTCCATTATCATCAAAAGGCCTAGCTCTTCCGGTATTTCTGTTTCTGTTTCGCATTCTGGCAACTGCAGTTGTATTTGTTTTCTTTCTGGATTATCTGTCATTTTGCCTCTTCGCCTTCATGTGTCATTCTGAAAAAGGCTTATCCTCTTGATGAAGATTTCAGTAATCCTAGCAGTTTGAAACAGATTCCACCTTAAAGGTGCTAGGTAAATGGAAGTTACTGGGATTTATGTCAGAGGCACCAAAACTGTGTGATGAGTGTTGTCAGGTATATCCAACAGAAGATGGGAGGGGGGAAAGGAAAAATCATACAGTGGTGAGTTTATAAGGTCATAGGTGTTGTTGTGTGATTGGATGAGTGCATTCAAAGATTCATTGGTGGATGATCAGGGTAGGGGTTAGGCAGATAGTCATTGGGAATGGGGTTAGCTAGATATTAAAGGTCAGTAAAGAGATTAAACTCTAAACAGAAGTTAAAAAGTTAAGTATTATATTTCTTATTCACCTGTCTCAGCAGTTTTTTTTTCACTTCTTTCGTATGTGAGTCCACATTGTGATAGAACATTTAAGGAGGTGGCTTATGAAGGCTTTTGTCAAGGTCCTCAAAGTAGCTTGGTTATTAAGGTTAGATCATATGTAGGAGGGTTAGTGTACTGACATGGATTGAGAACTGATTGTTGGATAGAAAGCAAGGATTTGGAATAATCAGATCTTCCTCCATTGGGAAGGCTTGATCAGTGGAGTATAACAGGGAAAGGGTTCTGTGTCCCAGTTAATCTAAATCAGAATCATATTAATTATCACTAACATATGATATGAAATGTGTTGTTTTGTGGCGGCAGTGTAGTGCAATGGCATAAAAATCCATAAATTACAAAAATACAT